>NC_056035.1:30305854-31678282 GCF_004379255.2 Salvia splendens
CTAAACATGTGGAAAGTGGTTCCACTTAAAGCTTATAACTCACATTTTAAGAGGGCTTTCGTGTTGGCTCTAAGTATGGGCTTTTCTTTCATACTCGCATCATCTATCCTGGCTAGGAGGTACTAAGGGGGGTGGTTTTTGTTTTCCAGCATGTCTTATTTCCCTCAATTCCTCTCAACCGTCAGCTCAAGACAGTTGAGTTTAAGCCCAATCAACACACAAAAGAAAAAAAACTAGACCTAACAAGACACTAACACAAGCACAAACACAGACTACACATATACACATTCATCATACTGGTCATTGCATCCCCCCTCCCACTCACAAGTGTCTGCCCTCAGATAGGGCTGTGAAGTGGAAAAGGTTATGGCCAGTATGATGGACACATAGACAAACAGACAAAAACAACATATTAAAACTAAAACTTCTCACACTTAGACTATGGAATGGGCTAAGTGGAGAGTTTGAAAACCTAAACAGAAACCAACAAACAAAACACACATATATACAAAACTCCTCCCACTTAGGCCATGCAATGGGCTAAGTGTGAGCCAACTGGTTACGAAAAAAAGAAAACAGAAAACACAAACACATGCGCCAAAAAGACAAACC
Organism: Salvia splendens; assembly: GCF_004379255.2. Lineage (NCBI taxonomy): Eukaryota > Viridiplantae > Streptophyta > Magnoliopsida > Lamiales > Lamiaceae > Salvia > Salvia splendens. Next base: position 30,306,467 of record NC_056035.1, read on the forward strand.
CTTAACTTCTCACACTTAGACTATAAAATAGGCTAAGTGTTATGAATGGGGTTTGCGCACAAACAGAAATTATACTACCTAAAAAAAACAAAACACAATTAAAATACGAAAAACTAAAAACTGAAAATAAAAAGAAAACTAACTGGTCAGTAGGTGTGGTGGTCACTTGTTCCTCCTGCTCCTTCGCGGGGCAGGTTGTGGTGCAGGTGGTTCTACCGGTTTCTCCTCCTCATTCTCGGATTGCTTGTTCCCAGATTCTGCCGACTCTTCGGCATCTCCTTCCTCTTGTTCCGCCTCTAGTTTCTGCTCTGCTTCTTTTGTCTCGGTTAATACCTCCTCTGATACTCGTGGTTCATTAGCTCGGCCTCCATGGCCACTTGGTTCAACAACTTCCTCTTGGCCTCGTTGTGTTAACTCCATCAATATCTCGTCTATCACGGACGCCATCCTGGCCATTTCTGTTATCAACCGTTGGTTTTCCTCTCCTAGCCTGGTAACAATCGTCTCCAAAGCTTCTTGCTTCTGACTCTGCCTCGTCTGTCCTGCAGACTCCTTCAGGATCCCTTCCATTACTGATGCTAACCGTGTCATTTCTGATCTCATCTATCTGTTTTCCTCCGCTATCTTGTCCACAGCCTTCTCTATCCTTTCTTGACGCTGCTCTTGCGTTGATTCCTCCCTGGCTGCTGCTGATCTCCCAGTCGGTATAGCTTCTTCTCCCATTGCGTAGAATTGGGGTGCGCCCTGCCTCATGTAAACGGTGTTCGTTCGGACGAACAAAGGTGTATCAAAAAGACCAGGAGGATCCACCATGATCTGGTCGGATAAATCTTCGGCCTCCGTGATGATGATGTTGTTTCTGGCGAACACTCCCAAGACATGGCAGAGAGTGAGGTTCCTCGCTGGGTGGGTGGCAATTAGATGGCATTGGTAGGCGGTCCAAAAACCCAAATGCAACTTCCTTCCCTGCTTGGCGCACCAGAGAAGATATAACTCCGTCATCGATGTCCTAACAGCGGAGTTCGACTGCCCCAATAAATTGAAATCCAGGTAAAGCTGTACAAGACGCAGAATTAGGTTGTTGAAATGAACGGAGTGGGAAATAGTGGACTGGAATTGCCCTGCATCAGGGTGAGTAAGCTCCTCCCAGGCTTCCTGGGGCTCAAATTCCACATGTCTGCGGGGAATTCCCCGCTTCCTACTTCTCCACTCAGGCCCTATGGCCTCCTCTAAACTGCACATTCCCAGACGCACGGTCCACTCAATCAAGCTCATCCGTATCTCTCCGCCAAACAGCCTAAAACTGATACATTCCTCATCTAGATCAGTGGTGACCTTAAACCTAAAGGTTGTGAAAAACTCCTTCGCTAATCTAACCGGGACACTCGGATCCCCATTCTCCAACAACCATTCGAATCCTAACGCGTGCAAATAAGATAGAAACTGCTCGCGGGCACCTAACTCATCTAAAGAAGGAATGTGAAGTACCTTTCCGCTCTTCACCTGCTTACTCCCTTCATCCTTGCTATCGAAAGCTTTCTGTAGCTCCTTCGAGTCGAAAAGCTTCATCTCCTCCACCAGATCATCAGTAAGGTCCACTGTCCAGCGCCGGTACCCTCAGTCTCTCTACCGGTGGGTGGACTAACTCTCGATGATCATTCTGAAGCTGTTGTTCTGCGTACTCCTCTTCCTCCAAAGAGAGATATCGCTGTCGGAGGCTGATTCCTTGCTGGCAGCGCGTATTCGCTATCACTTCGCTCCCTCCGGTGTTCCTGGACTCGCTGAACTGACTCAGTAATGACTATGCCAGTGTTTACTGTAGGTGGCTTCTTGTTGCTGGGCTTCTTCTTCATAGGGGCCTTCCCCTTTCATTTTCTCTCACGGTATCTAACTTCCTCACCGTCATCTATGTCTTTCTCTTCTTCGGGTTCCTTCTCAGCTTGTGTTGAAAGTGGATCCTGGATAGTAGGACTGGTCTCCTTGTGGCCTACTGACCTGGATGCGAGGTCCAGACCCTCAGCCATCCCGTCAGCCTCTTCACCTTGGCCACTCAGTGTTGGAGATACCGCTCTGGTTTCCATTGCAGTATCCTCTAGGTCGGTAACAGGTAAGGGGTCCTCCCCAGGTTTTGTGGGAGTTGTCCGTTCGTCGTCACTCACGATCTCTAGAGGATCCTCCGCCGTGTTCGGTTTCGCCTTACTAGCTGCCCACTTACCCAAACAACGTTGCGATATCCTCCGCGGTTTGGCCGGCTCTGCCTTGGAGTCTGTCTTCACTACCAGTTTCCGTCTGATGGGAATCGGCTTTACTACTTGAGGTGCCACTAGGGTGGATGCTTCTACCTCTGGTTCTGCTGTCTCTGTTCCTGTTTCCTTGCTCATGCCTACTGCCTTCGAAGCGAGGTCTAGACCCCCAGCCTCCGAGGCAGTAGCTTCCGCTGCTTGGCCTACTTGGTTCAAGATGGAATCAAACTCCTCATCTGTCATCAACGACCGCTTCTGGGCTGATTCGTTCAGATCTATGTCCTCCCTTTCCACTTCATGAGACACCGGCTCCTCCTCGGGCGTCCTCTCCGTTTTGCCACTCCCCTCATGGGTTGTCTCTTCTTGGCTGGCCCTTTTCTTACGCTCCTCAGGGTCGGAGTCGTAATGGGCGGCGACAGCGTCGAGCTCCGCCGAATCTGGTACCGAGGTCTCCGATGGCGCGGTCGCCGAGGGAGATCCCTCTTCCGATTGTACTTCTGCGTGACTGACCGGTGCAGGTGGAATTTCACTGGGTGCGGTTCCTACGCCCCCCATTTGACCGAAACCAGCCAATGCCCCGTCCAGTCCTGAGTAGGGTCATGTTGACGAAGAAATGCCATCATGGCATCCATGGAAATCATAGGTGGTGGCTGAGCGGTCGGTGCTGATGGTGGTGGATTTTGTTGTGGTTGTGCCTCCTGGGTTTCTTGGCGGCGCGGTTTGATTTTCTTGGCGAACGCTTTCTTCCCCATGATCGGAAATCTGCAATTTAGTGGTGGAAAGTAGGGTTTGATATCTTGGAGAGAGTTGGGGTTGAGAATGATGTTTCCGTGAGAGAGATGGACAAGAATTTCTTGAAAGCGAATTTGAAAATGAGGGTTTGTGAGGGAAAAGGGTTGGGACGGTGAGTTTAATTTGGGTGAGAGAGAGCAGTTGCAGGTGGTTGTAACCGGTTATCTGGGGTTGCCGGTCGTGACGCTTCAGATGGGAGGCGGTTGAAATTGCTGGCCTCTGATTGGTCAGCGTGTCCCTTCTCTCTGCTCACGCGCCATCCTAGCCGCTGCTACCCTGCAAAAGCTGCACCAACTTTAATTCAAATTTTCGTCCTCTCCATAATCCCCCCTATACTTACCTAATAAGGAAAAGAAATCAAATGGGCCCTTAAATAAAATCTGAAATAGCACCAGATAAGTAATCCCTTAGTCAATGTGTACTCCAAATTAAAATTAAGGCCCGAAAATATTTTTGGATTTTTAGAAATTATCTTGCATGCAAAGACTAACTACGTATTTACAATATTTACATCTTCCTTAGGCAATTTGGAATTCTAATTGGCCAGTATATGCAAACTATTTTCAAAAGAAACTAGCCACGTGGAACTCCTAATTCCTATCTTACTGATCAGTATGAAACCGATGTAAGTGGTTGTAGTGGAATTTCATCCACTACACCCACCTCGCTATTATCCCTGAATATTTTCAACCTATGTCCATTTACTATGAAAGGTTCAGAGTTAGCAAAACTCCCTGAAATTTCCACTGCCCCATTGGAACGAAGTGCAGTTATGATGTAAGGTCCTGTCCATTTGGACTTGAGCTTTCCTGGCATCAGCTTCAATCTTGACTGGAAGAGTAGTACTTTCTGGCCAACGTGGAGCTCCTTAGTTCTTAGATTTCGATCATGCCACAATTTAGTTCGCTCTTTGTACCACATGGCTGAGTCGAATGACTCCAATCTAAGTTCCTCAAGCTCATGCAGTTGCAGCTTCCTTTCCTCTTCACAGGCTGTAGCATCCATATTCACTTTCTGTACTGCCCAGTATGCTCGATGCTCGATCCCAACCGGTAAGTGGCACATCTTCCCAAAAACGATCCGGTAAGGGGACATGCCTATGGGGGTTTTGTAGGCTGCTCGATACGCCCAGAGAGCATCCTATAACCTTACACTTCAATCCTTCCTAGAAGTGTTCACAGTCTTCTCCAAAATTTTCTTTATCTCGCGGTTAGAAATCTCCGCTTGACCATTTGCTTGCGGATGGTAAGGGCTGGATAGTCTATGGTGCACACCGTACTTTTTCATCAAGGATTCAATTGTACGGTTATAGAAGTGCGTACCTTGATCGGATATGATCGCCCTGGGCACACCGAATCGGCTGAAAATATGACTCTTTAAGAACTTGACCACCTCCTTGGCTTCACACGTGCTTGTGGCCTTGGCTTCTACCCATTTGGAGACGTAGTCTACAGCAACTAGGATATACAGATTCCCATAGGATGAAGGAAATGGCCCCATGAAGTCCATTCCCCATATGTCGAATAGCTCGCAAACTTTTATAGGTACCTGCGGCATTTCATCCCGAGCAGATATTCCACCGATCAGTTGGCAACGCTCACAGCTCCTGCAGAACTCGTAAGCATCTTTGTTGAGAGTTGGCCAGTAAAAGCCGCTATCCAGAATCTTCCTTGCCGTCTTCTTGGACCCGAAGTGCCCTCCACATGCTAACGAATGGCAGTGGGTTAAAACATCCCGCTGCTCCCAGTCAGGAATGCACGTCCTTATCACTTGATCGGACCCTACCCTCCACAGATAGGGGTCGTCCCAAAAGTAGTATTTTGCTTCATTCCTGATCTTCATTCTTTGTGCTTTGGTAACACTCGGTACTTCTGGAAGCTCTCCAGTCACTTGGTAGTTGGCCAGGTCCGCATACCATGGCTCTTGCCCTATCTTCTCTTTCCCTTTTGCTGTGTCATTCTGACCAGTAAGTTTGAACACTTCTTCCAAATCAATTTTTCTGGGCGCAAAAATCACCTCACACAAATGTTCCTCCGGAAACTTGTCATGCACTTCTTCACCGTTTCCATCTTGCATTATTCTGCTCAAATGGTCTGCCACCTTGTTCTCGACTCCTCTCTTATCTTCCACCTCCCAATCAAATTCTTGTAACAAGAGTACCCATCGGATCAAGCGTGGTTTGGATTCCTTCTTGGCAATCAGATACTTAATCGCTGCATGGTCAGTATACACTATGACTTTGGATCCCATCAAATATGGCCGGAACTTCTCGAAAGAATACACCACTGCCAGCATCTCTTTTTCAGTGGTATCGTAATTCCACTGGGCTTGATTCAGAGTCTTGGACGCATAAAAAATTACGTACCTCTTCCCATCGATCTTCTGACCCAGCACGGCTCCTACCGCAAAATCGCTGGCGTCGCACATTACTTCGAAAGGATGGTTCCAGTCAGGAGCCCTTATGATAGGTGCGGATATCAGCTTTTCCTTGAGAAGGTTGAAAGCAGCCTTGCATTGCTCATCAAAAATGAACTCCACGTCATTCTGAAGTAATCTGGTAAGGGGCTGGGCGATCTTGGAGAAATCCTTGATAAATCTTCGATAAAATCCGGCGTGCCCCAGAAAACCCCTTATTCCCTTCTGATCAGTAGGGAATGGTAATTTGGATATAACATCTACCTTGGCTCGATCCACTTGGATACCTCTTTCTGAGACCACGTGTCCTAAAACTATCCATTCGGTGACCTAAAAATGGCACACCTCAAAGTTCAAAACCAAACTCTTTGCTTGACACCTTTCCAAAACTATATCCAAATGGTGAAGGCAAGAGTCGAACGAGTCTCCGTAAACCGTGAAGTCATCCATGAATATCTCTATGCAATCCTCAATCAAATCGGAAAATATGCTCATCATACATCGTTGAAACGTACCTGGAGCGTTGCATAGGCCGAAAGGCATGCGACGGTATGCATAGGTTCCAAACGGGCAAGTGAAAGTGGTCTTGTCCTGGTCCTCAGGATCTACGTAAATTTTGGAAATACCCGCTGTACCCATCTAGAAAGCAGAAAAACTTCTTCCCAGCTAATCTCTCCAACATTTGGTCGATGAACGACAGGGGAAAATGGTCCTTCCTGGTCGCATTGTTCAGCTTACAGTAATCGATGCACATTCGCCAACCCGTGACTAGCCTCGTTGGGATCAGCTCATTCCTTTCATTCTGAACTACTTGGATGCCCGACTTCTTTGGGACCATGTGAATCGGACTGACCCACTCACTGTCCGGCACTGAATAGATAATTCCTAGCGACAACAACTTCAAGATTTCCTTCAATATTTCCTCTCGCATGTTCGGGTTTACCTTCCTTTGAGCATCTCTATGTGCTTTCGCTCCTTCTTCCAGCCTAATATGGTGCATGCAGACGTCGGAGCTTATCCCCACTAAATCTGTAAGACTCCATCCAATCGCCTTCTTGTTCTTACTCAGCACTGTCAACAGCCTAGCCTCCTGTTCCCTTGTAAGACTGCTACTGATGATCACTGGATATGAGCCCTCACCTCCGAGGAAGGCATACTTCAAATTCGGTGGCAACTTCTTCAGCTCAACTTGGGGTGGAAGTGTGTCTTCGGGTAGAGGGTTTTTCTCAGTCTCTCCTTCTTTTTCTAAATCTCCCTCTGATGGTTCTTCTATACTGACTGGTAGCTGAGCCCCTGCGGCTCCAATGAACTCCGATTTCTGACGGAATTCCTTGATCGCTACTTCTGTTTCTTCATCAGTCAACCCTTGGCTACTGATCAGATCACACCATGCAGCAGCTTCTATGTCAGCCTGTTCATAAACATCTAAAGTCTGGAGTTTCTCCTGCAATAGTTCGGTCTCAAGAAAATCTTGGACTAGGGGGTCAATCACATCAACATAGCATAGATTTTCAGAATCGATGGGTTTCTTCATGGCATCATTTATATCGAAGGTAAACTTCTCCCCATGAAAATCAATGCAAATAGTCCCCTCAGCCATATCCACTATTGTCTTGGCCGTTCTCAGAAAAGGTCTTCCTAACAAGACTCCACTAGACTCCCTCGCTTCATGCTCACTCATTTTGATCACATAAAAATCAGGAGGGTATGTAAAATCATGCACTCTTACTAACACATTTTCTAAAACTCCCTCAGGACTTATGCACGACCTATCAACCAGTTGGATCAACACCCTAGTATTTGACAGCCTCACTCCTTTCAACCGGTTATAGATAGACAGTGGCATGACATTTATAGATGCCCCCAAATCACACATTGCATGTTCGACCTTCACATCTCCTACAGTTATGGGTAGGGTGAACATACGGCTCTCTTGGGTGGTAGCTTCTCTTGCACTATTGCTGACGCTATCCCTTCCACCATAATCTTGCCATCCTTCTGGGCTCTCCCGGCTATGAAGTCTTTTATGAATTTCCCGAGAGGGGGTAGCTTCACGGCTTGGAGGAATGGTATGGTGACATCCAATTTCCCAAAAATCGACAAGTAGTCAACCAGGTTCTCTTTCTTCCTCTTTGTAACAAATCGGAATGGGAATGGTTTCTCCTCTTTTTTCTCCTCTACTGGTCCCTCAGCAACCTTCTTGGAGTCTTTCTTAGGTAGTTCCTGGGTCAGGGCCTCCATTCTGGGCTCTTCTTCTTGAGGAGGTACCTTCCTGGTCAGTAGGGTGTCGGGTTCACCTCTTACACTTGGTGTATCATCCAAGAAGAATGGATCCTGCATCCGAGGCATAGGTCTCCCTAATTCTTCCGCTGAAATGGTATCGCCTCCTATCTTCGTTCCATTGGGTCCTCCACTAGGTCGTTTTGGTTGAGGCGCGTCATAAGTAGTTCCTGACCTCAACGTAACCTTACTCACATTTGCCTTTTCGGGCATTTGGACTGTAGATGGGAGTTTCCCCGCATTTCCCTTCAAATCACCCACCGAACTGGCCAGTTGAGCTAACTGCCTATTCATCATATCCATGCTCGCCTTATGTTCCTTCTGGGCATTTTGCATCCCCTGCACGACCTCATTACGGGATTGCAATTCTCCTTTGATGCTTTGTTGTAACGCTAGCATTTCACCCATCATGTCCTCAACGGATCTCCTTGGCCTGTTCGAATTTTGGAAATGACTCGGCCCTTGGTGTTGATAGTTCTGGGAGTTTTGCTGGCCTTGATTAGGCGGGTATTGGTTATACTGGGCAGGAGGGGTGTACTGATCTTGAGGATATTGATTCTGGTGCTGGCCTTGGAATTGATTTTGGTTCTGATGGTGTTGGGGTCCTGGGTTCGGCTGATTTTGGAAATTTTGGAAGTTTCTCTGGTGGGGCGGCACATAGACAGGGTTCGGGTTCTGGTTTTGTGGGTTTTGGTTTTGGGATTGTTGGTTTCTTCCTGACCAGTTGGGCTGGTAGACTGGGTTTGCTGGTCCACGGTTAGGGTTTTGGTTCGGATGGGGGTTATACTGGTTCTGACCTTGGTTCTGATTTTGGCTTCCGTCACCCCATCGGAAGTTTGGATGATCCCTCCATGGTGCATCCCGTTGTCTACCTTGAATCCAATGCCCACTAGAAGTCATTAGGCTGATCATAGTTCGGTCCTTGATTTCCCTGCTCTGCACCCTTGTAATTCCCAGCTGGGGAAGGTGGTGGAGTGCTCTTCTCGATCGCACTCAGAAGTAACTTCTTCAGCTCATCCATTTTCAAATCCATTTTCTGGTCCAGCTTATTTTCCTGATCAGTAAGCGAGGCAACAGCAGCCCGCTCTCGGTTGTATCCTTCCCTTGAATGGTCATACTCTTTCTTTGCATTCAGTAGCTTCCTTAGGACTCTCTTCGCTTCGCTGACCCGTAATTGCGTGAAGCTTCCTCCTGACGATGAATTTGCCAGGTCCTTGGTTACTGCGTTCATACCTTCGTAGAAAGTATGATGTACTTCAATGTCCGCCATGCGATGGTTGGGACATGATTCCAAAAGACCCATGTATCTTGCCCAATAATCACTCAAGGGTTCATCATACCCTTGCTTCACATTAGTTATTTCCCTCTTCAGCGCGCTTGTCTTGAATGACGGAAAAAACTCACCCAGGAATGCTGACTTGAAATCGGCCCAAGTCTCAATAGAGTTGGGGGGCAGGCGCATGAACTAGGTGTTAGCTTCCCCCTTGAGCACAAATGGCAAAGCCTTCAGCCTATAATCATCCTCAGTCGCTCCTGCTGGTCTCCTCTGCGCCCTACAAATTTTACCAAACTCATGAAGAAACTCATACGGCCCTTCATAGCTCTTCCCACAGTATGTAGGCAGGATCGCGATCACATGAGGCTTCACATCGCAGGCGGTTTGCCCTGGAATAACAACTATGGCTTGCGGGGGCTCTCCTTCAGTATGTGCGTTCAGCGTCCCGATCTCCAGGTCTTCATCTCCCTGGTTGGCCATTTCCCTTGGGTTGGCTTCCAACAGTGGTTTCTCTTCTGGTATTGGTCCCTCTATGGTGCCCTTCTCTTCGTCACTACTCGTGCCCAGGTCAGACAAGGTGGTCGACAGGCCAGAACGAGTGGTTACGAGTATAGTTCCTCGCTTGAGTATTTTCGGCCTCCACTGATCAGGAGACGAGCTACTGCTCATAAACTGAAATGAAAAGAAAAAGGAAAATTATACACAATATATACACCAAAGTATCACACACAAAAGTAACTAATAACGCCATCCATCCCCGGCAACGGCGCCATTTGAAAGATGCAGCAGGGTGCGTTGGTGTCGTTCAAGCAAGGATATATCCTACTGGTCAGGATAGAGATCCTAACTAAGCCTAGACCCTGGTTTCAAAGATTCCTCAACCCTCTTCTACTGGGTAGTATAGTGAAGGTAGGGGTCGAATCCCACAGAGATGGTGCGTTAAAACTATTGTGGTGATATTCTGGATGGTTTGGTTAGCTACCACGCTTGGGTTGAGTCTCTACCTAGACGGGAAATTAAGATGGTGTCCTACTGACTAGGAAGGGTGAATGGTGGTCGACATGTAGTGGTGTACGTGGAATTATGGTGGATGCGGTGTAACAGAAAATATGCGGAAAGTACTAGGTTTCTATAAAAGGCTAAACAGAAAAGCAGAGAATAAGTGGTAGTTGTGGTGACTAGGCTGACAGATCTGCAGGGTGTACTAAAGGTGAAGGACAAAAAGCAAAAGACATCTAAAAAGCAAAAGTGGTCCCAAACTTGGATATGGACATCATCTTCTTCAACGAACACAAACTAAAATCAGAAAAACAAACCAGATTCAGCACCATAAAAACACAGATTAATAACTCACGAACACAAATCTACAATCAAAAATTCCAAATCGAAAATCAAACATCGAAACTGAAATCCCGCCTACTGATCAGCATGGAAGAAGACAAGAAACACATAACTGCACCTTGCATGACACAAACCTCTATGAAATAAAAGTAAACAGATTATGCTAACTCGAAGAAGTAAACTACTAACTGGAAACACACGATTCGATACTCAAAACGACCAGAAACTCTAGATCTAAGCTAACTAGGCAGAAGGAAAAGAGATCGGCGAAGTAAACTGAACAGAAAACAACTTCATAGCATAAACACGTTCGGATCTTCAACAAGTACTTCAAAAGCAGAAAATATCCAAAAGCAACAAAGATCCAACGTAAGGAAAAACAAGCAATTTAACTACGAAAGCGAAATAAAAGTGTTTTGCCACTCCGGGCGATGGAACTCCTAAACTATGATCTTGCTGGCTGGAATAAGGATGACTGGTACTCCGGGAACATCTGGGCGTCAGGTGATCATGGCTGAGGCGAGGCAAGAAGTGGGACACGGCTGAAAGACTGGTATTACCGAGAGAATTCTCTACCTAAAGATGGTGGTGAATGAGTGAATGTGTCTCTTCTCTCTCCTTCTTGACTTCCTTTTATAGGGAGGCTTACCCTTGATTTTAGGGTAAATCCTCATTGCAAGTTGACTTCTTTGCCCTCCATTGTGGGTAATCCGTCCCAGCTATCCGTCTTCTCCATCTCAAGCCGTTTCAGCACGAATACTGATCAGTATGAGATTATGCTGGCGCCCTTTTTCACCTAAACATTCCGAAACTTCTCTACTGGCTAGAACACTTAACCTGCACACTTTGAGCAACTGTTTTGCAGATATAATCAATTTTGCACATCATACTGACCAGTAACCAAGGCCTAGAATACGACTTATCAAAGCAGTAGAGAAGTCCAGAGCCCCTCCACTGCCCGCTCCCAAGGAGAAGCCATATGTTCCACCACCGCCGGAGGAGCACCATAACTATTACTACGAGTTCCCTCCTGAAGTGGAGCCGCAAACTCAGGTGAATGCCGTCGGCCATTGGAACTCAAATGGCAACTGGATCCAGGGAAAGCAGACGGATGCTCCATGGAGAGATCTTCCCAATTTCAGGTGGAGTGATCAAAACCCAAGCCAACCACCTCAACCATCTACACAACAGATGAAGGAAATAGAATGCAGGGTGATCAAGCGAACTGGTCAGGTGGACCACAAGGCAATTAGTCAAGCGGTCACCAGGGTAACTGGTCCAGTGGAAGGCAGCCCAATTGGTCAGGCAAACATCAAGGCCCCCAGTCAAGCAGCTCCGGGAGGCAACCGAACAATCAAGTGGTGAGCTATGTTCCGCCACATCGGAGGGGAAATCAACAACTCCCAGGGAACCAACAATACCATCAGCCCTAGTATCAACCAGACCACTACGGGCCGCCAGACTACCCTCAGCCTAGCCATGGTGGAGGACCTTCGAATAAAAGATATAACAAGCACCCCAATGAAGGTTCGACAGAAATGATGGTTCCGCACCATCTTAATGATGTGATGTGTGAGATTCAGGAGGCTCAGAAGGAGCAGAGGGCAGCGCTGGACATGCTTACATAGTAGTTATCTCAAGTTGCCATGTCACTGAGAGAGCTGAGAGGCAACGAGGGGAAAATCCCTGCCACGGTGCAGCAGCCTGGGCGCGAGAATATTAGTGAAGTCTCCCTGAGGTCAGGGAAGGTATACCAGAGCCCCAGCTCACCTGCGGTACCACCAGTATTCAAGCATGGACCAAGCCACAAAGAAGAAGGAGAGTCCAGTTCCCCTAATCAAGCCAAAGGGAGAGAAAAAGAGAAAGCGAAAATGGGCGGCGAGACCTCAGGAGAAAGTCAAGGAGAAGAAGCTGAGAAGGTCAAGCCCTACCCATATCGTGGAATGATCACCAGGAAGAAAGACGCCATGATCAATGTGACCAGTCTATTTAAAGACGTGGAAGTCAAGGTGCCACTCTTGACGGCATTAAGGATGCCCCCAATCAGCAAATTTATAAAGGACTACCTGGAAGGGAAGGTCAATGAAGAAGGAAGAATGATTACAGATGAAAATGTCTCTGCAGTGATCAAGCGGAGCGACCTCCCATCGAAGAAGACCGACCCAAAGATGTTCACACTCCCAATTTCGATCTGAGATATTCAAGTGGAGCACGCAATGTGCGATTTAGGGGCATCCATCAATGTTCTGCCGTATGCTATCTACAAAAAGCTGGGAGAGGCCAAGCTCGTCGATACTGATATCATGATACAGCTGGCCGACAGATCTTGCATTCACTCGGAGGGGATTCTTGAAGATGTAATAGTGAAGGTGAACAACTTTCTATACCCAGCTGACTTTTTCGTCATCAAGATGACAGAGCCAGCAGCGAAGGAGTCCAACAGAGTTCTACTGGGAAGACCGTTCCTGTCTACGACCAACACTATAATAGACGTCCGTAATGGGACGATCAGTTTGGATTTCAATGGAGAGCAATTCTTGTTCAACATTGACGAAGCAATGAAGAGGCCGGCGATAGTGAAAACGTGTATTCAGTGGATGTGACTGAGCCGCTGGTACATGAGTATCTGAAGGAGGAGTTCCTACAAAGGCAGTTCACAGACTCCGCCGCGGACGAGGAAGTTGAGAAGGAAATCACAGACTGGTATGAGGCAATCAACTTGGGCGAGATGGATGATCAAGCCATCACGAAAGCAGTGATGGACTTCAGCGAGCGACCGCGACCAGTTGGGTCAAGCGGGATCGCTCAAGTGTCTAGCCTCGAGAAGCTGCCTGATCAAGGCGGTCAGCTGAGAAAAGAAGCGGAAGAAAACCCCATGCCTACTGAAGTACCCACACCCGCTAAGGAATTGAAGCCACTTCCCGCACATTTGAAGTACGCCTACCTAGGGAAGAATGAGACAATGCCAGTTATCATCAACAACTAGCTGACCCAGGGGCAGGAAGACAAATTGCTGGAAGTACTGAGGCCATCGGGTGGAAGTTGACAGATCTGGTGGGCATCGGCCCAGATGTATGCATGCACCATATCAGATTGGAAGAATAAGCTAAACCCCATCGTGACCAGCAGTGTAAACTCAACCCCAACATGAGGGAAGAGGTACTCAAGGAGATAGTCAAGCTGGTCTCCATAGGAATCATCTACTCCATCCCGGATAGCAACTAGGCCAGTCCAGTACATATGGTGCCAAAGAAGGGCGGAATCCAAGTTGTAAAGAACGAGAAGAATGAGCTGATTCCAACACAGCCCGTCACTGGGTGGAGGATGTGTATTGATTACAGGAAGCTAAACGCGGCCACAAAGAAAGATCATTTCCCGTTGCTATTCATGGACCAAATGCTTGAGAAGTTAGCCGGGAAACAATACTTCAGTTTTCTCGATGGGTACAGTGGCTATTTCCAGATCGCGGTGAATCCAGAGGTCCAAGAGAAGACCACTTTCACCTGCCCTTTTGGCACCTACGCCTACAGACGAATGCCATTTGGCCTCTGCAACGCCCCAGGCACCTTCCAAAGATGCATGATGAGCATCTTCTCTTATTTGTTGGAGGATTGTATAAAGATCTTCATGGACGATTTTACCGTCTAAGGGGACACATTTGATCAAGGGCTACATGGCCTAAACAGAGTGATGGAGAGGTGCCAGCAAAGGGACTTGGTGTTAAACTTTGAGAAATACCATTTCATGGTTACCGAAGGCATTGTCCTGGGCCACGTCGTGTCAAGCAGAGGGATCGAAGTGGATCAAGCCAAGGTGGCAGTCATAGCGAAGCTCCCGTACCCGACAAATCAAAAGGAGATCCAGGCCTTCTTGGGTCATGCGAGCTTTTACAGACGATTTATCAAAGATTTTATGAAGATAGCCCAGCCATTGGCGAGGCAGCTCTAGAATGATGTGGAGTTCGAGTTTTCCGATGCCTGCAAGGCCGCTTTTCAGCTATTGAAGGACAGACTGATCAGTTCTCCGATCATCCACGCCCCGACGGGAGTCGCCCCTTCGAGGTGATGTGCGATGCAAGTGATTACGCAGTGGGGGCGGTCCTGGGTCAAAAGATCGATGGGATAAGCTATGTTATCTTCTAAGCTTCAAAGACTCTCAATCAAGCGCAGAAGAATCACGATACGACATAGAAAGAGATGTTGTCGGTAGTCTATGCCATCGAGAAGTTCAGACCCTACCTGCTGGGCTCGAAAGTGATTGTCTATACCAATCACACTGCGATCAAATACCTCCTGGCTAAGAAAGAGTCAAAGCCGCGCTTGATCAGGTGGGTACTCCTGCTACAAGAGTTTGACTGGGAGGCAGTCGACAAGAAGGGCAGTGAGAATAGAGTGGCTGATCATTTAAGCCGAATCATACAAGAAGACAATGGGGAAGCCATTTCTGACGCCTTCCCTGAAGAGCACTTGTACCTGATCAAGTCAACATCCAGTCTGCAGTCTATTAACCAAGTTGAGAGGATAAATCAAACTTAGCAAGGGAGAGAGATCCACAGGCAGAGGGAGCCATGGTTCGCTGACATGGCCAACTATCTGGTGACGGGCGAGCTACCCAGGAACGATGAAGTCACAAGGGCGCAAAAGCAGAAACTCAAGTGCGACTCCCTCTATTTCTACTGGGACGATCCTTATCTGTTGAAGATGGGAGCTGATCAAGTCATCCGACGCTGCATACCAGATTGGGAACAAGAAGACGTATTGGTCCACTGCCAAACGCTAGCTTGTGGCGGTAATTTCGGTCCGAAGAAGACAACGAGAAAAGTGCTTGACAGCGGGTTCTATTGGCCCTCCCTTCATAAAGACGCCTATGAGTTTTGCAAGAGATGTCCCCGATGCCAGCTGACTGGAGGGATTTCTGCGAGAGATGAGATGCCACAGATCCCCGTAATAGTGTACGAAATCTTCGATGTGTGGGGGATGGATTTCATGGGAACCTTCCAATCGTCGGAAGGGAATCTTTATATTCTGGTGGCAGTGGACTGCGTGTCCAAGTGGATAGAGGCTAAGGCGACAAGGACGTGTGAGTCCAAGGAGGTGGCAAAGTTTTTAAAATCAAATATCTTTACTCGGTACGGGGTACCACGAGCAATCATCTCTGATCAAGGAACTCACTTCGTCAACCGGACCATTGAAGCTTTAATGAGAAGATACGACATCCACCACCGACTGTCCACGCCTTACCATCCCCAATCAAATGGCCAAGCTGAGGTGTCTAACCGAGAGATCAAGGCGAACTTGGAAAAGACGGTAAACCCCACAAGGAAGGATTGGAGCCGTCGACTGGAGGACGCACTCTGGGCGTACAAAACCTCCTTTAAGACGCCGATCGGAATGTCTTCTTATAGTCTGGTTTTCAAGAAAATGTGCCATTTACATGTGGGAATCGAGCATCAAGCCTTCTGGGCAATCAAAGAGATGAATCTGAATATTGAGTCCTGTGCTGAAGAAAGGAAATTGCAGCTGCAAGAGCTTGAACAGCTCCGCCTTGAAGCGTACGACTCTGTCATGTGGTATAAAGAAAGGACAAAAATGTGGCATGACAAAAACCTCCGCAAGAAGGAGCTCAAGGTGGGACAGAAGGTGCTGCTTTTCCAATCAAGACTCAAGTTGATGCCTGGAAAGTTAAGGTCAAGGTGGATAGGCCCCTATACCATCATCGCCATACGAGTGATATGTGTGTAGGTTCACGGTGTCGTGTCAAGCAAGGGTGTATCTACCTGATCAGGATAGAATTCCCAGCCAACCTAAACCTGGTATCAATAAATTCCTCAACCCACTTCTACTGGTTAGTATAGTGGAGGTATGAGTCGAATAAAAGCAAAGGACAAAAGCAAAAGCAACTAAAAAGCAAAAGTGGTCCCAAACTTGGATGTGGATGATGTCTTTTTCAAAAGGCATGGGCAAAATCAAACAAACTCAGCTTCCATAGATGAAATTACAGATTAACAACTCCACAATTCAGATCTACAAATTAATACTCTAAAATCAAAAGATTAATCTAGGGAAACAAAAATCACGCTTACTCGGTGACATGCAAGGTGGCAGAATTCACGTACTAAGCTTTCGCACTTAACCACGTCAAAACTAATCTAACAACAAACTAAACTGATAATCTCAGATCGTTCAACTCCAAATGGAAACATGCTTTCAACACTTAGAAATTAGCGCAAAAATTAGATCTAAGCTACCTAGGCAGAATGAAACAGATTCAAATCGAAAGAGATGCATACAAACAACTTCATTGCATAGAACATTTTATCCCAACTAAACACTTTAAAAGCTAACGAATGCTGAATATTCAACAAATCCAACGTAAGAAAACAAGTAACGATTAACTAGGAAAGTGAAATAAGATTGTTTTGCCACTCCGGGCGATGAAACTGCTACGACTACGAAATGAACTGGCTGGACGATGGAAGGCGATTCTCCGGTGGACTGAGGTAGTTCAGGTGACCATGGCTGTGGTGAGGAACGAGAAGATTTGGATGATGCTGAAAGAACTTCACTACCAAGAGAGAAGATTCTAACTAAGTGTGAATGTCGATGATGATTCTCTTTCCAAGTGGCTTCCTTATATAGGCAGGCATGCCCTTGCCTTTTAGGGTAGACTCTCTTCGTGAAATGACTCTTTTGACCTTGTTTGTGGTTGATCCTTCCCAGCAATCCTTGTTCTCCATCTCGAGCCTTTTTG
This sequence comes from Salvia splendens, assembly GCF_004379255.2. NCBI lineage: Eukaryota > Viridiplantae > Streptophyta > Magnoliopsida > Lamiales > Lamiaceae > Salvia > Salvia splendens. Next base: position 30,323,564 of record NC_056035.1, read on the forward strand.
GCATGCATCCTGGTTAGTATTGCACCATTCTGGCGCTCTTTTCACCTGAGTTATCCGACCCCTTTCGTACTGACTGGTACCCATTTCCTGCACACTTTAGCACCTGTTTTGCAGATATTATCTAATTAAGCACGTTATACTGACCGGTAACCAAGGCCTAGAATGCGACTTATCAAACTGCTCACACTTACCACATGCTTGTCTTCAAGCGTGAAGAACAAACAAAAGAAATAAGTCGAATTCTAGCCTGGTTACACCCCTGACCGACCCTATCCTAAACTATACTCTAAATTATGACGCAAAGAAAAACACATACACGACGGACAAACACAAACAAGCACTTAAACACATTGAACGGGCTATATTTTCAACCATTCCTCCCCTTGGGATCAGGTGCAATCCGGCCTTAGACAGCCTTGAACTTCTGCCGCCCCCTTTTCCTTCCCAGTCAGTATATCTGCTCGTCAAGATCACCCAAACTCTCGGCTAAACACCAGATTCACTCAGTCACTCATTCCTCACCGGGGATGTTAGGACTGTCTTCTCTCAAAATGCTGAACCACAGATGCTTCGGACTGAGATCTCACGTGCGGCTCCTGAAGGGCTTTAAGGCTTGTAATGGGGCTATTGGTTTGTAGTGTTTGGGGTGGATGTTCCTAAGGCTCTAAGGTTAAAAACTACTACTTTATTTTGATGTGGGGAAGCTGTGTGCATTTGGGCTCTTGGCTGTTGCTTCTTTTCGGCTGGACGTTTCTTGATATTGGACTCCAACTGGTCAGTAGCTTCTTTGTGGCTTCGCCACCCTTATTCCTTCTTCATTCTTTTTGTGGTCAAGTGTTTTCGACCATTTTCTTCAACATTTTTTTATTGTGGCTTCGCCACCCTTATTCCCTCTTATTTTTTTTTGGACCTGGAATTTTTCCTGGTCGATTTTCTCCTTGCCCCTCGACTTCTTTCTCCAGTTGGTTTTTCCTGTCTGTCCTCCTGGGCAGTCGCCTTCTTGCCTTATGCCTCGTACACACACAGTCCCAGTGGCTAGTGGGTTATATCTGGGTATAGATTTGGCTAGAAAGAGGGGTTCTAATGGATGGTTTTTTTTTTCGGATGGGGGTTTCCTACTGCCTTCAGGACTTGCTACACGCGGTCACCTTACCATAGGCATCAAGTGGCAGCCAATCTTTTCTTTTCTAAATTGATGGAAAGTGGTTCCACTTAGGCTTATAACTCACCATTTAAGAGGGCTTTTGTATCTGGCTCTAAGGATGCATTTTTATCTCATACTTGCATCATCTATACTGACTTGGAGATACTAGATGGGGTGGTTTCCATTGTCCAACATGCCTTATCTCCCTCAATTCCCCTCACCGTCAGTTCGAGGCAGTTGAGTTTTAAGCCCATTCATAAACACATATATACAAATCCTAGACCTAAACAAACACTAGCATATAAAGTTAACACAGACCACACATATATACATGTCATACTGGCCATTGTGTCCCCCCTCCCACTTCACAAGTGTCTGCCCTCAGATACGACTGTGAAGTAGAAAATGGGAATGGCTAGTATGGCCGACATACAGACGCATTAAAAAAACATGAACAAAACATACTTAGTCTAAAACTTCTCACACTTAGACTATGCAATGGGCTAAGTGGGAGAGTTGAAGACTTAAACATAACTCAACAAGCACAAACGTATATATATACATAAATTTCTCACACTTAGACTATACAATAGGCTAAGTGTGAGTAAACATGCACACGATAAGAACACAAACATATACACATGCACCAAAGTAGCAAACCCTGTACTTCTCACACTTAGACTATTGAATAGGCTAAGTTCTGTGAATGGGGTTTGCACACACATACTACACAAAATTACTCTACCTAAAACAACAGAACAACAAATAAAAAAAACTAAAACTGAAAAAGAAAACTAACTGGTTAGTAGGGTGGTCACATATTCCTCCTACTCCTCCGCGGGGTAGGGCTGGGTGCAGGTGGTTCCTCGGGTTCCTCTTCCTCGGTATCAGATTGATTCTCCTCAGACTCTGCCGGTACATCGACACCTTCTTCCTCTAGTTCTTCTTCCTCCTTCTCTGTTACCTGTGGTTCATTACTCTGGCATCCATGGCCGCTCGTTCCAGCTCTCTCAGCTGTCTTTCCTTTTGCTAACTCCTTCAGTATGCTCTCCATCACGTTCGTCAGACGGGTCAACTCTGCCCTTGCTTGCCTGTTCTCCTCTGCTAGTTCAGCCACCGCCCTCTCCAGGTTCGCTTTCCTCTGAGCTTGAACCTGTGAGCCTTGGCCTATTGCTACTCGCCCAGCAGGGATAGCTTCTTCCCCATGGCGTAAAAATGCGGGGCTTCTTCTCTGATATAGACAGTGTTTGTGCGAACGAAGAAAGGCATATCGAACTGGCCAGGAGGGTCCACCATGTACAAGGAAGATAAACCTTCGGCCTCCAAAATAGTTATGTTGTTCCTCACGAAGGCTCCCAATATGTGGCAGAGGGAAAGATTTCTTGCAGGGTGTGTGGCAATGAGGTGGCATTGATAAGCGGTCCAGAACCCCAGATGCACTCTCCTCCCGCGCTTGGCACACCAGAGTAGATAGAGTTTGGTCACGGATGTCCGGACGGCAGAGTTTGATTGCCATAGCAGATTGAAGTCCAGGTAGAGTTGGACGAGGAGCAAGATGGGGTTGTTGAAATGAATGGGGCGGGATATGGTAGATGCAAACTGCCCAGCAGCTGGGTGAGTTAACAAACTATAGACTCCCAAGTATTTACAATATTTACAATTTACTTTAGGTAATTTGGAATTCTACTTGGCCAGCATATGCAAACTTTGCTAAAAGAAAACTAGCCCAATGGAAATCCAAATTCCCATCCTACTGGTCATTACGCAACCTTAGTTTGTGGTTGTAGTGGAGTCTCCTCCACTACGCCCACATCACTATTATCCCTAAACATCTTCAACCAATGTCCATTAACGATAAAGGGTTCAGAGTTAGGAGTACTCCCTGAAATCTCCACTGCTCCGTTAGAACGGAGTGCGGTTATGACATATGGTCCTATCCTGTAACATCCCAAAATTTTGTGACTTTTATTTAATATGTTGATTGGAAATTTCATTTATGAAATTAAATTGTTGCTACGGGATTGAGTTTGATTATGTGGAACAAATTGTCATGGATGTTTTGGAATGAAGTGCTTTATATTTTTATGTGGGGGATCAATTTAATTAAGTGAGATCATGCATTCTTGTCCTAGCCAAAATAATTGAGAATTTTCGGCCCCTTCAATTATTGGAATTTATATTTTCTTCTTGGATTTAATTAATTGCTTTGGGATATTCATCCAAATTAAATCCAAATCAAATTATCTCTAAATTGTGCTACATGAAATTCGAACTCTAGCCTATTATTTTGTGAGTTTCGAATATTCTCTATTTTAATTAGGAGAATGAATTAATTTCTTTGATTTAATTGGTACCTTGTTGATTCCCTTTATTTATTTTAAATCCAATTAAATCTTGCCATATTTTATTTCCTCACCCTAGTTAAATTAAGATTTAAGTTATTTCCTTGTGGCTATTTAAGCCAAATTTTCGCCTCTCCTTATTGTAGAGGAGAATATAATTGTTTCCTATTTTGTGGAACCCTCTTTATTCAAATAAATACCCAATTTAATACCTATGTCTAAATAATTGGGGATGTGAATATCTTCCTTCTATTGTGTTTCCATCCCCCACACGCCTACATGCTCATTATTTTGCCTTGTGGGAATTTATTAAATTGTTACCTATTTTATGAGAGTCTTTTCCTATAAAGAAATTACCAAATTTAAATCCTATTCTATTTAATTGAGGATTTAAATAATTTCCTTATGCATCCCTCTTCAAATTTTCGGCCCCCTCATTATTTTCCTACTTGGAGATTTAATTTATTTTGTTTCCTTGTTTATGGAATAGTCATTGTTTTATTTCTTAAGTTTTGAATCTATTTCTCTCCAAGTAAATACCAAATAAATTCCTTATTAATGCACAAGCTAATTTTCAAAATTATTGCCTTCTTTTATTAATTGTGGGATTTTATTTATTGGCCTCTATTTTATTCCTCCACAATTAATTAATTTTGTGGGATTAAACCTAGAATATAATCACCTAAACTAAACCCTAGCCCCCATTCCCTCAAAATTTTCGCCACTCTCCTCTCCTCCCTCTCTTCACACGCCACTCTCCTCTCCCTCTCTTCATCCTCTCCAAAATTTCTTCAATCGTTGTTCTTGCATCCATTGGAGTTTGATTTTCAAGAGTTTCCGATGAATCGCATCAATCTTTGCTTCTACCGTTTGGTTTTCGATTCAAGAAGGTATAATTGAATCTTTTCCTCATCTTCTCCATTGAAACCTTGTTCTAGATTCCTTCATGCATATAGTGAGTGTAGTAATCTTAGATCACATAATTAATCGGTGGGAATTTGTGTTTGTATGAGAACAATTGTGAATATGCGATTTTGAATGAGTTTATGTGGAGTTTATTTTGAATCCTTGGTGAATAATGTGAGTTTATGTGAGAGCATGATTGTGATAAACTTTTAAGCATGATTTTGTGTTATAAGCATGAAAAAAATTGTGTTTGGATGATTGAGGAAGAAACACTATTTTCGAAATTCTTAAGCCTGAAATCTGTGATGTTCGGACAGTAGATTTCGACATGTGTTTGACCAGCCAAACGATTGAATTTTGACACGATATTTTAACTGAGTAAAATGTAAGGTGTTTTCTATGTTGTGTGTGAATTTCAGCCAGTGTTGATGAAAGATGAAATTTTAATAAATTTTTGAAGTTGACTGCACAATTCTGCCACAAACTTGTATTCACGCCCAGAAAGTTTCGTTTTCTATTTGACCGACCAAATGGCCTCCTTTGAACTAGATGAAATCTGAAGTGTCTTCAGAGTTTTGTGAAAATTTAAGCCTCATTGGACATTGGATGAATATTTGGTAAAATATTAAATGGAACTACACAGTGCTTCCAGAATTTTTGTGTTCCGACCAGAGAGTTACATTATTGTTTTGACTGACCAAATGATGTGATTTTGGTATGGAATTTTTACTGGATGAACTTGAATATGTCTTCTGTGTTGTGACCAAATGTTAGTCTCATATGAGGTCGTATGGAGTTTTGGTGATTTTTACAAACCAACCGCGCAGTTTTGCCAGATTTGTTGTTATGTGGAAATATCACTTGTTGCCGAGTTTGAGTGAATTATATGATGCATGTATGATTTAGGAATGTATCCTATGACGTGATTATGTGTGACACGTTGAGAAATATTATGGCATGTTTTCCTTATGTTGATGAATGTTGGGATGGGTAATTTAAGAGAATGATAAAAGCAACGATAGGACATGCATGATAATGTGAATTGATGGAAGCTGATTTGTATTGTGGTTTAGCAAGGGTTATTGTGTGTACGTGAGCACAAGGAACTAGGGTTGCCTTAAGTGGATATTGAATTGATTAAGCAAACGAGGTGGGCTTTCTCTTTCAAATCTCTTTATTTTCCAAAAATATGTCGTGGTGTTATAAGGGTGGTTTAACTGTTATGTCATGCCATGATGTTTTGTTTATGAGATTGTTGTCTGATGCCTAGTTCGTCTGAGCTTGCTCCGTTAGGCTACATGGCTGTGTTGTGAAACGAATTCGGGTCTGAGTAGGGCAGCAAACCCTATCAGGCTGTGTACACTGGTGGGATCGTGAGCCGTCCTTGCTAGTCGGCCGGTCTCGTGGGCGAATAGTGTGGCCACACTTTCGTCGCACTGTGATATGATGATTGTGATTGATGGATTGATGAGAAAGTGGGGAGATTGATTGTCTGGCCAGACTTTGAAATATTTTTGTGTTCTCGTGATATTTCTTAACTACACATAAAATTCGAGATCACTAGTATGGATGACATAACTGTATAAATTATTTTCGGCATGAGCCCATTGAGTACAACAAGTACTCAGCCCTGCATGTGTTTTCCCTATGTGCAGGTTGAGCGGGATGTTGCGGAGGATGTTGAGTTGGCCCAAGAACTTAGGATGCGTTGTGTCTTCATACATAGGCGTTATCCTCGACTCTCTTTAAAATTAGTTCCGCTGCTATATTTTTTAAACCATGCCTCAAGACTTTATTCTATTTCGTACTGTGTTTGAGCATGTTTAATTGTGTTAGGCTTTAATATGATGTTTACCTTGTTACTCTAAAATGGTTTTTCGTGAACTAAACCAAATGTTTCTTTTGGAAGTTAATTGGCTTTTAATATTTATTTTCTCCGCTGCTTCTTTTGAAAAATCATTTGTCATAAGTCGTTGCTAATTAATAATAAATTTATAACATTAAGTTTCTTTAAACTAAAAAAAAATTTGTTGTCTAAACCTTTAACGAACTAAAATATTATTCCTTCAAGCTAATTAAGTTTTCATATAAACTGTTATCCTTGTATGTTGTCATTATTGTTGTCCCTTGGTCACGATCGCCTCGTTTGTAGTACCCCCAGTATGGGCGGTCGTGACTGAGTGGTATCAGAGCTTCGTTCTTTCGCTCTGGTCCTAGAGTCTTCTTTTACTTTAAGTCTAATTAATGAACCTTAGACTAGAATTGTCACGAAGGGTCAACATCCACAGCATCACGCTCAACCAAAGAAAGTGATGTATGTTTTAAGTTATTGATGAAATGAAGGAACGATGTATAAAGTTGAGAATGATATGATGAGGATGTTTTGGGCAAAAGTATGCATGAGCATGTAACTACGTGATGATGTGACGTTATTACCATGTTGAAATTTGAGTATAAATGATGTGAGGACATAAATAAGTTGAATGTGAGCATGATTAGCATGATGATCTAAACACGTATTACATGTGTGAAAGCGATATTGTGATAGTATAAGTATGTGGAATATGAGCATGAATTGACAAGATGATTTAAGCTCGTGTTGTATGTACGGACATGATATTGATATGGTATGATTATGTGTGACATGAACAAGATCTGTATAATGACCCAAGTATATGTCAAATGGGTGAAAGTGATAAGACGTGAGCATGAATTTTGTGATGTTGTGAATGTGTATCACGTGCGAAAATACTACCACGTTAGCATGTGAAGGTATGAAGCCTTAAGATAATATTAAACTTGAAAATATGCGACGAGCTTATGAACCATCACAAACAACAATGAGATAAAAGATGTTTTGAGAAAATTTTGAGAATGAAAGAGGAGAAAAATGTTTACACGGGCAATGAAGTAAAATCTTTCCATGAGGGATTGTTTTCAAATTGAGAAGTATTTTCTGATGTTTGTAAAGAGAGTGAGTTGTGAAGAGGAATTATAGAGTGTTTTACATGAAAGATGAAAAATTGATGAGTTGCTTGAGAATGTTGAAAATTTTTGAGAGAAAAAGGATGGGTCATCTGAAAATGATTGTTTCAAACATAGATGTGAAGTGCATGGTGTCTGAGAATGTGGAAAAAAAACAAAAAAAAAAACTTTAAGGTTGATGTTTTACAATGGTAAGGACTAGTTGTTCATAGTGGAATTTGATTGACAAAACTATAACATGTTATGGAAAATTGTTGAAAATTTCGGAAATTCTTTGAACCTTGAACGAAAGCAAGTTAGTTCGTTTCTTTTGGGAAAATTTAGATCTGGAAGTGAATGAGGAATATGACGTAGTTATGCATGGCGATATACGTTTATGCATGTTGAATCATTTGGTATGTGAATCATTTGGTATGTGAATCATGTTTTAAGTGATGAATTATGAACGTAAAAGTGTGAGGTACTTTATGAAAGTGTTGATAGAAGAAAGTATGATGCTATGAACTTTGTTGCAAACATAGAATGCCCAAGATGTCTGTTTGATCGAACGATATCGAACTTAGTTGTTACAACTACAATATCACTTTTCTAAGGGATAAGATAAATGGAAATATGTAGTGCGAATTCAAACTCCATTAGATAATTACAAATTCACCATCATTTTCCTGAACGATAAGAATAAAGAGAATACGAAGAGACATTACGTACAAAAAGAACTTCAAGAGGAGATTCTAAATGATTTAATTCTACAACGGGGAGATCTCATACTTGTGATCCAATATGTAAACTCATTCTTGCGTCAAAAGTGGTGATGCGACGAGGACGACTGTTATAACACGTTGGGAGCGCGAGTATAATTACGATGTTTTAAGAGAATTGTTTTTTATGAGGTGCAAAGAATATTATGAAGATATGGATTCCGACTATAATTATTAGTGGAAACGATACGAAGAATCTCAGCGTGGAATCCACAGTTCCTAGAGCGATGTTGCCAGTTTTAGCTCGCGAAAGATGAATGAGGAGGTGTGACTTTAATAGCTAGAACAAACTATTCTAATCAACAGTTCTTACTTGGATTCTAAGAAGTTATCTTTCAGGACCTTTCAAATAGCCATGAGCCCTTGTCTATTTAACAGCTTGTTTCATTCACCCCTTGCGAGTGATGCATATTATTTCTTTTCCTCCATTGAGTCATAACTCACTTTCAGTTCTTGGAAAGTGGTGTTGCCTTCATAACTTTGGATACTTGGATTGATTGTACTCTTCTTTGACTTATTATTTATACGAACAATATTTTGACTTTGTGAGCCTTTGCTATTGAACTTCATTCCTAATGCTGGTTGCAGTTACGTCGTTCAATATAATCACGTTTCGCAGACATGTTTTCTATGGGATATTCTTCTTTGAACTTTTGTTCAGCTTTTCATTTTGTCACCCTGTCTGTGTCATTCTTTCTTACAGAGTGATATTCTTTTTGATTCAGTTCCACTATATGTATCATTTCCATAATAGAACCTTTCTTTCTACAAAACGAAGTAAGGCCTACATTTTGTACCTTGCCTTAACAAACTTAATACACTTGATTTTTTTTGTTCAAAAGCCCCTTTGACTTTGGTTGCCTTTCACAAACCTATGAACCCACTGATGTGATTCTATCATTCCATATTATGATTTTTGTTGAACCATGATCAGTACCGCTTTGTGACAACTGCCTACATTTCTCAATCCTCATGCAACTGATCATTTTTTTTCCTCAACCCTTTAAGTCATTATCCATTGATGTGTTGACCTTTCAAATTTGGTCGAACAACTGAATTATCTTGTTTGGTAGCCTACTATGAGAATTGACATTAATTCGATTCCATCCCATATTCATGACCTATCTTATGTTCTTTCAAGCTCCATGGGGATGATCATAACCAATTGTTACAATTCGAAATCGGTTCATATCCAAGTTAAGACTTTTTGATTAAAGTTTGCGTTCTTGATACATATTCTGAGTTCTTGATGCAACATTGCAAGGAGAGACAAATTTTTTCTTTTCGAGCCTCTAGCAAAGAGTCGACTATTTTGTTTGGGATTTCCATGAACCGACGAACCTCCATAATCTCTGTTGTACAAGCAACCACGATGATAAGAAAAGGGCGTCTGGCATATCTTGTGTACTTGAACGGAGAAGAAAAGAAGGACTTGAAAGTGGAAGACGTGGCAGTAGTACGAGACTTTCCCGACGTGTTCCCTGAAACTTTACCTGGACCGCCGCCCGACAGACAAGTGGAGTTTACAATCGACATGGAACCCGGATCTGCGCCAGTATCGAAAGCACCATACCGAATGGCTCCTAAAGAGTTGGCTGAGTTGAAGATTCAGTTGCAAGAAATGCTAGATTTGGGATTTATCCGACCTAGTGTATCACCGTTGGGAGCGCCGATGTTATTCGTAAAGAAAAAGGATGGAACGATGAGGATGTGCATCGACTATCGTGAGCTCAACAAGATGACCTTGAAGAATAAGTACCCACTGCCAAGGATTGATGATTTGTTTGACCAACTTCAAGGAGCGGGCGTATTTTTGAAAATGGACTTGAGGTAGGGATATCATCAACTAAGGGTCCGACTAGAGGATGTGCCTAAGACTGCTTTTCACACTCGTTATGGCCATTATGAATTCGTCGTGATGCCATTTAGGCTGACCAACGCCCCGGCCGTCTTCATGGACTTGATGAACCGAGTTTTCCACGAGTATCTCGACAAGTTCGTGTTAGTCTTCATCGACGATGTTTTAGTATACTCGAAGAACGAGGAGGAACATGGATGGCATCTACAAACAATGTTGGAAACGTTGCGAAAGGAGAAGCTTTATGCCAAGTTTAGTAAGTGTGAGTTTTGGTTGACTCGAGTGAACTTTCTTGGTCATATTGTGACAGCAAATAGGATTCAAGTAGACCCAGCAAAGGTCGAGGCTGTGCAAAATTAGAAATCACCGAAAACGCCGAGTGAAATCCACAGTTTCTTGCGATTGGCGGAATACTATCGACGTTTCATTGAAGGATTCTCTAAAATCGTGAGACCCATGACACAATTGCTAAAGAAGGGAATCAAAGTGGTTTGGACGTCGGAGTGCGAGGCGAATTTCTAATTGTTGAAGGAGAAGTTGACGACAACACCGATTCTAGCCGTGCCGACAATCGATAAAGACTTCGCCGTCTATACTGATGCATCAAAAGTAGGACTTGGCTGCGTGTTGATGCAAGATGGGAAAGTGATAGCATATGCTTCCCGGCAGTTGAGACCGAATGAGCTGAATTTTCTGACCCTTGATTTGGAACTAGCAGCAGTAGTGCACGCACTGAAAATTTAGAGACACCATCTCTATGGAGTGAGATGCGAGATATACACGGATCACAAGAGTCTCAAGTATTTCTTCGAGAAGAAGGAGCTAAACATGCGACAACGACGTTGGTTAGAGATCGTGAAAGATTATGACTGTAGTATTCACTATCATCCGTGCAAGGCGAACGTAGTAGCCGATGCTTTGAGTAGGAAGAACCAACCTCAATTGGCTTCTTTCCTAACGCAAGAGGAAGCGTTGATTCGTGATTTCAACAGAATGCAATTGGAGATAGTGAAAGCACCCGAGACAGTAGGAGGAAGAATAGCGACGCTAGTGATTGAGCCAGATTTGAGAACCAAGCTCATAGAAGCCCAACGACATGATGAGAAGTTGGAAGAATTACGTGTGAAGGTGAGAGCCGAGAAGCTCGATCATTACCGTGAGGAGGCGGATAATGCTTTGACGTACGATGGACGATTGTGTGTGCCGAGCGATGAGGCGCTAAAAGATGAGATTTTAAGTGAAGCGCACGACACGCCTTACACTGCTCACCCCGGAAGCATGAAGATGCATTGAGTTTTGAAGCAACGTTTTTGGTGGAATGGAATGAAAGGAGACGTGGCGTCGTATGTAGAGCGATGTCTAGTATGCCAACAAGTGAAGGCCTTACACCAACGACCATATGGGAAATTGCAACCGATTGAAATTCCCGAATGGAAGTGAGAGCATCTAACTATAGATTTCGTGACGGGTTTGCCAAAGTCACAGAAGGGCAACACTGCGATTTTGGGTTATCATCGATCTACTAACTAAAAGCGCACACTTTTTTACCAATTCGAATTACTTATGGCGCGGACAAGTTAGCAAAGCTCTACGTGAATGAGATTGTGCGTTTGCATGGGGTGCCAAAGACCATTGTGTCCGACCGTGATACGAAGTTCACATCAAAGTTTTGGATGAGTATGCAACGGGAATTGGGCACACAACTGAATTTTAGCATTGCCTATCACCTGCAATCGGACAGGCAGTCAGAGAGGACGATTCAAACGCTTGAGGATATGCTGCGAGCCGTTGTCCTAGATCGAGGGGAAAGTTGGGAAACTGTTCTACCGTTGGTTGAATTCGCCTACAACAATAGCTACCAAGCGACGATCGATATAGCTCCGTATGAAGCCTTGTATGGCAGGAAGTGTCAATCCCTACTTTATTGGGATGAAGTTGGCGAGAGGAAGATGTTAGGACCCGACGCTATAAAGGAAATGACCGAAATTGTGCATCAAATCCGCGCAAGGATCAAGGAAGCTCAAGATAGGCAGAAGTCGTATGCTGACATACGTCGAACGGAAATCAAATTCGACGTTGGTGACAAAGAGTTCTTGAAAGTATCCCTGACGAAAGAAGTTGTGAGGTTTGGAGTGAAGGGCAAGCTGAAACCGCGCTTTGTAGGACCGCACGAAATTATCGATGAAGTAGGTCCTATAGCGTATCGTTTGGCGTTACCTCCCAGTTTTGGGAATGTGCACAACGTGTTCCATGTGTCGCAGTTGCGCAAGTACGTGTTCGACCCCAAGCATGTGATTCATCAAGAGGAAGTGATCCTAACCCCCGACATGAGCTACGAGGAAAGGCCTGAGGCAATCCTAGATCGGAAGGTGCAAGAGTTGCGAAACAAGTCGATAGCATCCGTGAAAGTGTTGTGGAAACACCATGGTCCCGAGGAAGCCACGTGGGAGTTAGAAGATAGAATGAAAGAAAAGTACCCCGAATTGTTTATGTGAGACGATCAAATTTCGGGACGATATTTCTGTTAAGAGGGGAAGGATGTAACATTCCAAAATTTTGTGACTTTTATTTAATATGTTGATTGAAAATTTCATTTATGAAATTAAATTGTTGCTACGGGATTGAATTTGATTATGTAGAATAAATTGTCATGGATGTTTTGAAATGAAGTGCTTTATATTTTTATGTGGGGGATCAATTTAATTAAGTGAGATCATGCATTCTTGTCCTAGCCAAAATAATTGAGAATTTTCGGCCCCTTCAATTATTGGAATTTATATTTTCTTCTTGGATTTAATTAATTGCTTTGGGATATTCATCCAAATTAAATCCAAATCAAATTATCTCTAAATTGTACTACATAAAATTCGAACTCTAGCCTATTATTTTGTGAGTTTCGAATATTCTCTATTTTAATTAGGAGAATGAATTAATTTCTTTGATTTAATTGGTACCTTGTTGGTTCCCTTTATTTATTTTAAATCCAATTAAATCTTGCCACATTTTATTTCATCACCCTAATTAAATTAAGAGTTGAATTATTTCCTTGTGGCTATTTAAGCCAAATTTTCGTCTCTCCTTATTCTAGAGGAGAATATAATTGTTTCCTATTTTGTGGAACCCTCTTTATTCAAATAAATACCCAATTTAATACCTATGTCTAATTAATTGGGGATGTGAATATCTTCCTTCTATTGTGTTTCCATCCCCCACACAAGCCTACATGCTCATTATTTTGCCTTGTGGGAATTTATTAAATTGTTACCTATTTAATTGAGGGTTTAAATAATTTCCTTATGCATCCCTCTTCAAATTTTCGGCCCCCTCATTATTTTCCTACTTGGAGATTTAATTTATTTTGTTCCCTTGTTTATGGAATAGTCATTGTTTTATTTCCTAAATTTTTAATCTATTTCTCTCCAATTAAATACCAAATAAATTCCTTATTAATGCACTAGCTAATTTTTGAAATTCTTGCTTTCTTTTCTTAATTGTGGGATTTTATTTATTGGCCTCTATTTTATTCCTCCACAATTAATTAATTTTGTGGGATTAAACCTAGGACTATATAATCACCTAAACTAAACCCTAGCCCCCATTCCCTCAAAATTTTCGCCACTCTCCTCTCTTCCCTCTCTTCACACGCCACTCTCCTCTCCCTCTCTTCATCCTCTCCAAAATTTCTTCCATCCTTGTTCTTGCATCCATTGGAGTTTGATTTTCAAGAGTTTCCGACGAATCGCATCAATCTTTGCTTCTACCGTTTGGTTTTCGATTCAAGAAGGTCTAATTGAATCTTTTCCTCATCTTCTCCATTGAAACCTTGTTCTAGATTCCTTCATGCATATAGTGATTGTAGGACTCTTAGATCACATAATTAATCGGTGGGAATTTGTGTTTGTATGAGAAAAACTGTGAATATGCGATTGTGAATGAGTTTATGTGGAATTTGTTTTGAATCCTTGGTGAATAATGTGAGTTTATGTGAGAGCATGATTGTGATAAACTTTTAAGCATGATTGTGTTTTATAAGAATAAAAAAATTGTGTTTGGATGATTGAGGAAGAAACCCTTTTTTCGAAATTCTTAAGCCTGAAATCTGTGATGTTCGGACAGTGGATTCCGACGTGTGTTTGACCAACTAAACGATTGAATTTTGACACGAAATTTTAACTGAGTAAAATATAAGGTGTTATCTGTGTTGTGTGTGAATTTCAGCCGTGTTGATGAAAGATGCATTTTTCATAAATATTTGAAGTTGACTGCGCAATTCTGCCCGAAACTTGTATTCACGCCCAGAAAGTTTCGTTTTCTATTTGACCGACCAAATGGCCTCCTTTTGATGTGATTTTGAACTAGATGAAATTTGAAGTGTCTTCTGAGTTTTGTGAAAATTTCAGCCTCATTGGACAACGGATGAATATTTGGTAAATTTTTCAATGGAACTGCACAGTGCTGCCAGAATTTTTTTGTTCCGACCAGAGAGTTACATTATTGTTTTGACTGACCAAATGACGTGATTTTGGTGTGGAATTTTAACTGGATGAACTTGAATGTGTCTTCTGTGTTGTGACCAAATCTTAGTCTCATATGAGGTCGTATGGATATATGGTGATTTTTACAAACCAACCGCGCAGTTCTGCCAGATTTGTTGTTATGTGGAAATATCACTTGTTGCCGAGTTTGAGTGAATTATATGATGCATGTATGATTTAGGAATGTATCCTATGACGTGATTATGTGTGACACGTTGAGAAATATTATGGCATGTTTTCCTTATGTTGATGAATGTTGGGATGGGTAATTTAAGAGAATGATAAAAGGAACGATAGGACATGCATGATAATGTGAATTGATGGAAGACTGATATGTATTGTGGTTTGACAAGGGTTATTGTGTGTACGTGAGCATAAGGAAAGAGAGTTGCCTTAAGTGGATATTGAATTGTTTAAGCAAACGAGGTGGGCTTTCTCTTTCAAATCTCTTTATTTTCCAAAAATATGTCGTGGTGTTATAAGGGTGGTTTAACTGTTATGTCATGCCATGATGTTTTGTTTATGAGATTGTTGTCTGATGCCTAGTTCGTCTGAGCTTGCTCCGTTAGGCTACATGGCTGTGTTGTGAAACGAATTCGGGTCTGAGTAGGGCAGCAAACCCTATCAGGCTGTGTACACTGGTGGGATCGTGAGCCGTCCTTGCTAGTCGGCCGGTCTCGTGGGCGAATAGTGTGGCCACACTTTCGTCGCACTGTGATATGATGATTGTGATTGATGGATTGATGAGAAAGTGGAGAGATTGATTGTCTGGCCAGACTTTGAAATATTTTTGTGTTCTCGTGATATTTCTTAACTACACATAAAACTCGAGATCACTAGTATGGATGACATAACTGTATAAATTATTTTCGGCATGAGCCCATTGAGTACAACAAGTACTCAGCCCTGCATGTGTTTTCCCTATGTGCAGGTTGAGCGGGATGTTGCGGAGGATGTTGAGTTGGCCCAAGAACTTAGGATGCGTTGTGTCTTCATACATAGGCGTTATCCTCGACTCTCTTTAAACCTTAGTTCCGCTGCTATATTTTTTAAACCATGCTTCAAGACTTTATTCTATTTCGTACTGTGTTTGAGCATGTTTAATTGTGTTAGGCTATAATCTGATGTTTACCTTGTTACTCTAAAATGGTTTTTCGTGAACTAAACCAAATGTTTCTTTTGGAAGTTAATTGGCTTTTAATATTTATTTTCTCCGCTGCTTCTTTTGAAAAATCATTTGTCATAAGTCGTTGCTAATTAATATTAAATTTATAACATTAAGTTTCTTTAAACTAAAAAAAAATTTTGTTGTCTAAACTTTTAATGAACTAAAATATTATTCCTTTAAGCTAATTAAGTTTTCATATAAATTGTTATCCTTGTATGTTGTGGTTATTGTTGTCTCTTGGTCACGATCGCCTCGTTTGTAGTACCCCCAGTATCGGCGGTCATGACATGTCCACTTCGACTTGAGCTTCCCAGGCATTAGCTTCAATCTGGACTGGAAGAGTAGCACTTTCTGGCCAACATGAAGGTCTTTGGTCCTTAGATTTCTGCCGTACCACATGGCGGAATCAAACGACTTCAATCTAAGTTCCTCTAACTCCTGGAGCTGCAGCTTGCTTTCCTCTTCACAGGCCTTAGCATCCACATTAACTTGTTGTACTGCCCAGTATGCTCGATGTTCGATCCCTACTGGTAAATGGCACATCTTCCCAAAAACGATTCGGTATGGGGACATTCCTATGGGTGTTTTGTAGGCAGTCCGGTACGCCCACTGAGCATCCTCTAACCTCACACTTCAGTCCTTCCTGGAAGGGTTGACAGTTTTTTCCAGCATGTTCTTTATCTCTCGGTTAGAGATCTCCACTTGGCCATTCGCTTGTGGGTGGTAGGGGCTAGATAATCTGTGGTGAACACCGTACTTCTTCATCAAGGCTTCGATAGTTCGGTTACAGAAGTGGGTTTCCTGATCGGATATGATGGCCCTTGGTACTCCGAACCGACTGAAATTATTTCTCTTGAGGAACTTGGCCACCTCTTTCGCTTCACACGTGCTCGTGGCCTTGGCTTCTACCCACTTAGAGACGTAATCAACTGTGACTAAAATATACAGGTTTTCATAGGACGAGGGAAAGGGACCCATGAAGTCCATCTCCCATATGTCGAACAGCTCACAAACAATAACCGGTACTTGTGGCATTTCATCTCGTGCAGAGATCCCATCGGTCAGTTGGCAACGTTCACAGCTTCTACAGAATTCATAAGCATCTTTGTCGAGAGTTGGCCAGTAGAATCCACTGTCCAGAATCTTTTTTGCCGTTTTCTTGGGACCGAAGTGTCCTCCACATGCCAAGGAGTGGCAATGTGTCAGTACGTCCCTCTGCTCCCAGTCAGGAACGCATCTTCATATCACTTGATCTGCTCATACTTTCCACAGGTATGGGTTGTCCCAAAAGTAGTATTTTGACTCACTTCTGATCTTCTTTCTTTGAGCCTTGGTGACGTTTGGAACTTCTGGAAGTTCTCCTATCACTAGGTAGTTGGCTAGGTCTGCAAACCATGACTCCTGCCCTACTTTTTCTTTCCCTTTTGCTGTTGTGTCCTGGCCAGTGAGCTTCATTACCTCTTCCCAATCAATTTTTTCAGACGGCAAAAATCACTTCACATAAGTGTTCCTCTGGGAACCGGTCGTGCACCTCCTCGCTGCTCCCATCTTGCACTATTTTGCTCAAGTGATTCGCTACTTTATTCTCGACTCTTTTTTTGTCTTCCACCTCCCAATCGAATTCTTGTAGCTGGAGTACCCATCGGATCAGTCGGGGCTTTGATTCCTTCTAGGCAATCAGGTACTTTATGGCCGCATGGTCAGTATAGACGATGACCTTTGACCCTATAAAGTACTGCCGGAACTTCTCGAATTAATACACCATGGCCAACATCTCTTTCTCAGTGGTGTCATAATTCCGTTGAGCCTAATTCAAGGTCTTAGATGCAAAGAAAATCAGTACCTTTTTCCTTCGATTTTCTGACCCAGAACAGGTCCCACTGCATAGTCGTTGGCATCACACATTACTTCGAAAGGATGATCCCAGTCAGGAGCCCGGATGATTGGTGCGGATATCAGCATTTCTTTGAGAAGGTTAAAAGCGGCCTTGCACTCTTCATCAAAAACGAACTCTACCTCGTTTTGAAGGAGTCTGGTAAGGGGTTGGGCGATTTTGGTGAAGTCCTTAATAAATCGTCGATAAAACCCTGCATGCCCCAGAAAGCCCCTTACTTCCTTCTTGTCAGTAGGGAATGGCAGCTTGGATATGACGTCCACTTTGGCTTGATCTACCTGGATACCTCTCTCTGACACCACGTGTCCTAGGACGATCCCTTTTGTGACCATAAAATGGCACTTTTCGAAATTCAAGACTAGGCTCTTTACTTGACACCTCTCTAGGACTACATCCAAGTGATGTAGGCATGAGTCGAAAGAGTCTCCATAGACCGTAAAGTCATCCGTGAATATTTCTATACAATCGTCGATATGATCGGAAAAGATGCTCATCATGCATCGTTGAAATGTACCCGGAGCATTGCACAAACCGAACGGCATGCGTCTATACGCGTAGGTTCTGAATGGGCAGGTGAAGGTGGTTTTGTCCTGGTCTTCAGGGTCCACGTAGATTTGGAAATATCCGCTGTACCCATCTAAAAAACAAAAGTACTTCTTCCCAGCCAGTCGCTCCAACATCTGATCGATGAACGGCAGGGAAAAGTGGTCCTTCCTGGTTGCGGCGTTCAGTTTGCGGTAGTCTATGCACATCCGCCAACCAGTGACTAGCCTTGTTGGTATCAGCTCATTCATCTCATTTTGAACCACTTGGACCCCTGACTTCTTGGGGACCATGTGAATGGGGCTGACCCACTAGCTGTCAGGCACCGAATAGATAATTCCTAATGACAACAATTTCAAAATTTCCTTCAATATCTCCTCCCGCATGTTAGGGTTCACCTTCCGCTGCGAGTCTCGATGTGCTTTCGCTCCTTCTTCC
Organism: Salvia splendens; assembly: GCF_004379255.2. Taxonomy (NCBI): domain Eukaryota; kingdom Viridiplantae; phylum Streptophyta; class Magnoliopsida; order Lamiales; family Lamiaceae; genus Salvia; species Salvia splendens. The sequence goes on from NC_056035.1 coordinate 30,342,135, forward strand.
GGCCTGATGTGGTGCATACAGACATCGGGGCTTATTCCCACCAAATCTGTAAGGCTCCATCTAATTGCTCTTTTGTTCTTGCTCAGCACAGTCAGTAGCCTTGCCTCTTGCTCTTCCGTAAGGCTGCTGCTGATAATCACAGGATATGAGTCTTCTTCCCTGAGGAAGGCATACTTCAGGTTTGCTGGCAGTTTCTTTAAATCAACTTGTGGGAAAGTGTGTCTGCGGGTAAAAGGTTTTTTTGCAGCATCCCCCTCTTTCTCTAATTCATCATCCCGGCTCCAATAAATTCTGATTTCTGACAAAAGTCCTTGATTGCTCCCTCTAACTCTTCATCAGTCAACCCTTGGCTGCTGATCAGATCACACCATGCAGCTGCTTCTACATCAGCCTGTCCATACACATCCAACGCTTGGAGTTTTTCCTGCAATAACTCGGTCTCAAGAAAAACTTGAACTAGGGGGTCAATTACATCAACATAGCATAGATTTTCAGAATCGATATGCTTCTTCATGCCTCATTGATATCAAAAGTGAATTTCTCTCCATGAAAATCAATGCAAATTGTCCCCTCAGCCATGTCCACGATTGTCTTAGCTGTTCTAAAAAACGGTCTCTCTAACAATATACCGCTTGACTCTCTAGCTTCAGACTCACTCATCTTGATCACATAAAAGTCAGCAGGGTAAGTAAAATTATGCACTCTCACCAATACATTCCAACACGACCTCAGGATTTATGCATGACCTATCAGCCAGTTGGATTAACACCCTAGTGTTTGACAACTTTACTCCCTTCAACCGATTATAGATTGATAATGGCATGACATTTATAGATGATCCCAGATCACACATCTCATGCTCGATTTTTATATCTCCGTAGTTATAGGTAAAGTGAACATACCTGGGTCGGCTCTTTTAGGCGGTAGCTTCTCCTGCACAATTGCTGACGCTATCCATTCCACCATGATTTTTCCATCTTCCTGGGCCTTCCCGGCAATGAACTCCTTGATGAATTTCCCAAGCGGGGGTAGCTTCACGGCTTGGAGGAATGGTATGGTGACATCCAGCTTCCCAAAAATGGACATGTAGTCCACTGGGTTCTCCTTCTTCCTCCTTGTCACGAAACGGTAAAGAAATGGTTTTTTTCCTTTCGCCTCTTCTACCGGTTCTTCAACAGCCTTCCTGGAGTCTTTATTGGGCACATTCTGGGCTGGAGTCTCTGTGGTGAGTTTTGTTTCCTTAGGAGGGTCTTCCCTGGGCTGTAAGCCTTTGGTTTCATCTTTTTCCAATGGCGCTTCTTTCAAGAAAAATGGATCCTGCATCTGAGGCAGAGGTCTGTTGAGCTCTCCCACCGAGACGATGTCGCTCAGTACCTTCGTTTTACTGGGCTCTCCACTGGGCTTCTTCGGTTGGGGTCCATCATAGGCAATTCTGGACCGCAATGTGACCTTACTCGCCTTTTCAGGTGCATGGATTGTAGACGGGAGTTTCCCTGAATTCCCCTTCAATTCACCCATTGAACTTGCCAGCTAGGCTAATTGCCTATTCATCATATCCATGTTCGCCTTATGCTCCTTTTGGGCATTCTGCATCCCTTGCACTACTTCATTATTGGACTGCAACTCACCCTTGATACTCTGCTGCGAAGCGAGCATTTCTCTCATCATGTCCTCCATAGATCTCTTTGACCTATTAGGATATTGGAACTGATTTGGTCCTTGGTGCTGGTTATACTGGGGGTTTTGTTGTGCTGGTAATTCTGGAAGTTTTGCTGGTTTTGGTTAGGTGGATATTGGTTATACTGGGCAGAAGGGTTGTATGGGTCTTGGTGATATTGATTCTGGTTTTGGATCTGGTTCTAGTTCTGCTGGTGTTGTGGACCTTGACTATGCTGATTCTGGTAATTTTGGTAGCTCCTCTGGTGGGGTGGTATATAAACAGGGTTTGAGTTTTGGCTCTGTGGGTTTTGGTTTTGGGGTTGTTGGTTCCTTCCTGACTAGTTGGATTGGTGGTCGGGATTTGCTGGGCCACGGTTGGGATTTTGGTTCGGGTGGGGGTTGTATTGGTTCTGACCTTGACCTTGGTGTTGATTTTGGTTCACATCTCCCCATCAAAAATTTGGATGGTCCCTCCATGGTGCGTCCCGTTGTCTCCCCGGAATCCAATTCCCACTGGAGTTATAGTATCCTGCAGCATTTACTTGCTCCATATTGACCAAGTCATTCGGCTGATCGTAGGTTTGCCCTTGATTTCCCTGCTTTGCACCCTTGTAGCTCTCTGTTGGGAAGACGGTGGCGTATTCTTCTCGATCGCGCTCAGGAGCATCTTTTTCAGCTCTTCCATCTTCAAGTCCATCTTCTTCTCTATCTTCTGCTCCTGGTCAGTGGACGAAGCACTTGCAATCCTTTCTCTGCTGTATCCATCCCTCGAATTGTCGTACTCCTTCTTTGCGCTCAAAAGCTTCCCTAGGACCTTTTTCGCTTCACTGACCCTTAGTTGCGTGAAGCTTCCTCCTGACGATGAGTTTGCCAGATCCTTTGTTGCCTTATTCATCCCCTCATAAAAGGTGTGATGTATCTCTATATCTGCCATCCGATGGTTTGGACACGCATCCAAAAGGCTTATATATTTCGCCCAATAATCGCTCAGGGGTTCATCATACTCTTACTTCACACTGGTTATCTCTCTCTTCAGCGCACTCGTCTTCGATGACGGGAAAAATTCGCCTAGGAAGGCTGACTTGAAATCGGCCCAACTCTCAATGGAGTTGGGTGGCAGGCGCATGAACCATGTGTTGGTCTCCCCCTTTAGGACGAACGACAAGGCCTTCAATATGTAGTCATCCTCGGTCGCCCCCGTTGGCCTTCTCTGTGCCTTACAAATCTTACAGAACTCATGAAAGAACTCGTAGGGCCGTTCATAACTCTTCCCACAGTATGTGGGTAGAATTGCGATAACATGGGGCTTCACATCACAGGCTGTCTGTCCCGGGGTGACAACTATGGCTTGCGACGGTTCTCCGTCGGCATGCGCGTTCAGCGATCCGATCTCTGGGTCATCGTCTATGTGGGCAGCCATCCTCCTTGGGTTACCTTCCAATTGTAGCACCGGTTCTGGTATTCTTCCTTCTATGGTTTCTTGCTCTTCATCACTACTCTTGCCTAGGTCAGACAGGGCTGTCGACAGGCCAGAATGAGTGGCCACGAGTATAGTCCCTCATTGGAGTATCTTCAGCTTCCAATGGTCAGGAGCCGAACTGCTTCTCATAAACTGAAATAAAAAGAAAAGAGAAAAATTATGCACAATATATAAGCCAAAATATCACACACAATAACAGTTAATAACGCCATCCATCCCCGGCAACGGCGCCATTTGATATGCGTGCAGGTTCACGGTGTCGTGTCAAGCAAGGGTGTATCCACCTGATATGGATAGAATTTCCAGCCAACCTGAACTTGGTATCAATAAATTCCTCAACCCACTTCTACTGGCTAGTATAGTGGAGGTAAGGGTCGAATCCCACAGAGATGGATGCGCTTTGGGTAATTGTGGTGATAATCTGGGAGGGTTTAGTTAGCTACCATGCTTGGGTTGAGATTCTACCTAGACAGAAATTAAATGTGGTACTCTACTGACTGGGTGGTGTGAAAGTGATTGACATGTGGCTGTGTACGTGAGAGTGGGGGACACGGTGTTTCAGAGACATGTTGAAAGTACTCGGTTACTATAAAAGGCTAAACGGAATATCATAGAAAAAGTGGTGGTTGGGTGGCTACACTGTCAGATCTGTAGGGTAACAGCCGAAAAGCAAAGGACAAAAGCAAAAGTAACTAAAAAGCAAAAGTGATCCCAAACTTGGATGTGGATGTTGTCTTCTTCAACAAGCATGAGCAAAATCAAACAAACTTAGATTCCAGAGATGAAATTACAGAATAACAACTCCACAATTCAGATCCACAAATTAATACTCTAAAATCCAAAGATTAATCTAGCGAACCAAAAATCACGCTTACTGGGTGACATGCAAGGTGGTATAATTCACGTACTAAGCTTTCGCACTTAACCACATCAAAACTAATCTAACAACATACTAAACTCATAATCTCAGAACGTTCAACTCCAAATGGAAACATGCTTTCAACACTTATAAATTAGCACAACAATTAGATCTAAACTACCTAGGCAGAATGAAACAGATACAAATCGAAAGAGATGCATAAAAACAACTTCATTGCATAGAACATTTGGATCCCAACAAAACACTTCAAAAGCTAACGAATGCTGAATATGCAACAGATCCAACGTAAGAAAACAAGTAACGATTAACTAGGAAAGGGAAATAAGATTATTTTGCCACTCCGGGCGATGAAACTGCTACGACTACAAAATGAACTGGCTGGATGATGGAAGGAGATTATCCGGTAGACTGAGGTAGTTCAGGTGACCATGGTTGTGGCGAGGAACGAGAAGATTTGGACGATGCTGAAAGAACTTCACTACCGAGAGAGAAGATTCTAACTAAGTGTGAATGTCGATGATGATTCTCTCTCCAAGTGGCTTCCTTTTATAAGGAGGCATGCCCTTGCTTTTTAGGGTAGACTCTCTTCGTGAAATGAATCTTTTGCCCTTGTTTGTAGTTGATCCTTCCCAACAATCCTTCTTCTCTCTCTCGAGCCTTTTTGGCATGCATCCTGGTCAGTATTGCACCCTTCTGGCGCTCTTTTCACTTGAGTTATCCGACCCCTTTCGTACTGACTGGTACCCTTTTCCTGCACTCTTTAGCAACTATTTTGCAGATATAATCCAATTAAGCACGTTATACTGACCAGTAACCAGGGCCTAGAATACGACTTATCAACGAGCAAATGGAGCAATCGAACTCCAACGGAGCGACCCTGATTCGTCTTCCTTTTTGGTGAATGGGCATAGAGTGAAGCCTTATAGAGATGGAACTGAGGTTTGCGTGGTGGACAATATTCCACTGCTCATGCCTAACCCTCTCCAGTGAACGTAGGTATAAGGAGTGACTGAGTATTCTTGGGTAGTCTGCTTGATCAAGCAACTGATTTCTAAACCTACAAACTGATCAAGTGACGTCCTAAGGGCACTCAGTCAATTCCTTAGTATTTTAGTATAAATATTTTTCGTAGTATTAACTTTAAACACTTAGGAAATTAAAAATTAAAAATTAAAAAAAGAAGAAATTGATCAAGTGGTTATTAATTGAGTATTCATCCTAGGAGCGTACTTGAGGAGAAATTAGATTCTGGAGATACAGGAGAGTGTGGAGCGCCCCCGCCGATGCCCTAGACCTGAACTATTTGACATGGATTTCTTTTTTAGAATACAGGTACTGGGGAAGACGCGAGGAGGGAAGTTTTGCTTCTACACTACCGGCCAGAGGGAGCAATCAAAGGCCAGCAAGAGGAGAGTCAGAGGTCGGCTTAACGCCCAGCCAACCCTAGCAAACAACAGAGGCCCAGGCTGGCATTGGTGCCCACCCAGAGGACAGAGCAAGAGGAGGCTGCTCAGGGCGACAATGAAAGGAAGCTCCGAATGGAGCAAATGATGATGCAGCTCATGGAGAACCCCCACGCCAACCTGGTCCTGATGACTAGGATTGGGACGGTGATGGAGAGGATGCTGGAAGCAGTCCGCGATCCAGCTGGCCCCTTGGCGCAACAGCCCAGCGCAAGGCGCCCACCACCTCTCTCTGCAAACACTCCCCAAAGAAGGCGTACCTCCACTCCGACCAGGCCATCCTCTGCTCCTCCTGTTCAGCAATCCAAGAAGAACTAGTATATCACCCTTACCCAGCTCGTTCGAATTCAAACAATTTATGTTATGATTTTGTTTTTGGTCTGTAAATATACTTTGATCCGTATCACACTTAGACCTGTGATTGGTCTAAGTGTGAGAAGTTTATGGATTCTCTGCTCTTTTAACTGCCTACGTGTTTTGTTCTTTGTTTTTCTGTTTTTCGGCATGCTTTGATTATTGGCACTATCTCCCACTTAGCTCAGTGTCTGGTCTATGTGTGAGAGGTTTTCCCTGATTTGTTATCTCTGTGCCGTTGCCTAACCCTTTTTTCCACTGCATCAAGCCACTCGAGGGCGAGCTAATATACAGTGGGAGGGGGAGGGTTAGCCTAATTGAAATTATACATGTCAAACTATGAAAATGCAAACTAATAGATAGAATTAATTATGGCAGTATGCATGGAATTAGATAAATGAAAGATATGAATGCTTGGGGAAGAGTAAGAAAAAGGACACAATATGTTTACATGTGAAACTTGATTGCATAACTTGATCAGTTTGGATGACGCAAGTATGATGGAAATGCTCAATTCTAAAACCTTATGTGAAGCCTCTCTAAAATGCGAGTTATAAGCCAAAGTAGAACCCTTTCTACTATTTTTACAAAGAAAAAAATATGAGAGGCTACTTTTTGATATTTAGATGAAAATTGCACAAATAGTAAGGACTAAAGGCATTAGGACTTAACCAATTGAGCCATTTCGTCCTTCGTTTCACGAACCCTCCTCGTCGAACAAGGCACCCCTCAATAAACCAAATCGAGATATATACACTTTTACCCGTCTTTTGAAGCCTTAAAACCAAAAATTTACATTTTGTAACACATGAGAAAAAGGGGTCGAGAGATGAATTATTATAAAAGAAAAGGGGACAGCGATAGAAAGGCTGAAATAAAAGGATAGCCGGTTGAGCAAGTTAGTCAGGTTGTCAGTTCAGTTCGAAGAAAAAGAGAAAAGTTGAAAAGAAGACAGGAAAAGTTTGTAACCTGACCCATTAAGTGGAGAGTTAGGAAATAAGCCAAAAGTTAAAGGCTAAAGGTCGCAGCTTGACCAAGTGAAACATCAAGTGGCAAAATAATAACCCAGCTTGATCCAGAAAAGTGGCTCAGATCTTGGTCTCTTGACTCATGTGCTTTTCTTTTTTTTTCCAGTTTATATTTTTGAAATTTTAACTTAGAACCCCTAGGACCCTACCCCAACACGTCACTCCCCTAAGCTCCATTACAACTGAAATAAAGACCTTAAGGAACTATCTTGTGCAGTCCGATTCGAGGTATTAAATGTGTAGTAATTACTGAGTGAACAGTCCTAACATCTCTGGTGACAAATGAGTGACTGAGTGAATCCAACAGTTGGTTTAAATTGAGCTATCTTGACAAACTGACACCTTGATCAAGTGAAGGCGAAAAGGAAAAAACATAAGCTGCTGGCAAATGGATTGACCTCGACTTCGAGTATGATTGTTGGAAGTTTATTCGGTTTTATGCATATATGTGAATATGTGTCTTTGTTTTGAGTCTTTTCTTTTCGCCTTCTTTCAATTTCTTGAAACGAGTAAACCATGCCTGAAATTTGCCTTATCTTTTTCCTTTTCTTTTTCTTTTTTCTTTATACTTGAGGACAAGTATGTTTTAAGTGTGAGGAGTTTGATCAGGCCTATTTCATGCATCGGTTTAGGGGTAAAATATAGGCTACTTGATCAGTTTATCGTGCGAAGCGAGTGTTAATTGTGCAGGAATGTTGCTTGACCAAAGGCAACAAGGACAAACTGATCAAGATGGCACAGAAGGCGGAAAAAGGCCAAAACTTGGTGGGTTGATCAAGGTGGTGATCAAGCAGTTAGCCGGGGGACCACTGCATTCTAGAAGGAAGACACATGAGGCTGATGCGCTGGAAAGCGATCCTCAATCAGTTATCAAGGATTACATTCTAGAAGAAGGGTACGTATCAGCAGATGAGACGCTCGATCCCAGCAAGGACGAATATTCGCTGCCAAAGTTGTTATCGTAGGTGGAGGTTGTGTGAAGCGCCTATAAATAGAGTATGCAGCGCCATAGTGAGATCTCTTCTTCCTTTTCCTCTCCTTTAGTTTAGTTTTCCGTCTGTTCCTGGTTCAAAGTTCTTCCCCAGTTCCAAAATAGCCTAGTTAAATAGTAGAAATGGTCAGTTAAAAGGAGAGCTACTGAAGGGAGCGCGACAGAGAAATCAATATCTGTTCGGCGCCGTCTCAAGTTTCTGACCGAGGATTTCTCAACTTTATTCGTTTTTCTTATTTTCTGAATCTGTTAGCTTAGTTAAATTTTGTTTTGTTGCGTAGTTAAAGAACAGTTCTTGGTTTGTATTTCGCAAGTTCACAGCACTATTTAGAATTCTGAGTATAAAAATCAAAGTTGTTTGCTTTTAGAATTCTTGTTTCCTGATCGAGTGTTTGTTCATTATGTTGAATGACAAAGTGGTTTGTAGTTTCGTAGCATGTTTAGGTAGTTAAGTCTTTATTTCAATCTGTCGGTTACTTGGTCCTTTACTTGTTTTCCAGCATGATGAGTAACTTGGTCTAGTAGTTAGTTTACATTCCGCCTAGCTTAATCCAGTAGTTAAAACTCTCAATTTAAAGTGTGGCAGCAGCCGAACCCTGTTCATTAAACATACACTCAATGCACCAGCTTCCTTGTGGGATCGACCTCGTACTTGCCACTTTACTGTTAAAGTAGTGCATGTTTGGGAGTTATAAATGTTTTTGTGAAAGAGAGAGCTCCTTGTTCAAGTGGCAACGACTATTGCAAATTGATCTACCCGGTTCAGTTATCTTCCCATATAACTTGATCCACACGCGAAATCTCCCCTTCACCAAATGGCGCCGTTGCCGGGGATGCATGGTGTTAGTACATGGATGTGTTTAATCCATAGGTGTAAATAGTTTTATTTCCTTCTTTTATTTGTTTTTCTTTCCTATGAGAAGGTACCACCGCGGTGGACACTGGAATCATCTTCTCATCTACAGAAACACAAACGCTTAGTGGAGAGTTCAGGAGGCCGGTGTAGTAACCACTCGTTGCAGAGCCGCGTTGGAAGAAGCCGCATCGTCATCTTCTACTGAGCAACTGACCAGTGAGGAGGAAGGAGAACAGACCACGCCGCCTAAACCACCACTACTCGAGGAAGCAGAGAAGCAGATGGTCGTCTGATAAGGCTAATTTCATGCATTGGTTAGGGGCTTAGTTTCGTGCATTTACGGGGTCTAACACATTTTTTTAAGCCAGGTGTGTAGAAGATATCGGCAGGTCAAGGAAAAAAGGAAAACAATTGCAAGGCGAAGGAAATACGGCGATAAAGTGAGTATTATGAAGAAAAAATGACCAGACGGAGGAGATCGTTAAGCTGAAGGGCAGAATAGAGATTTCCTGCGACGGCTTCTAGAAGATCACCTCCGCATCTATATAAGGGAGAGAGCATGCAATTCGGAAGGAGGATCTTCTTTTTCATTTTTCTGGCTCTCAGCTCACTCACACACACTTCTACACATTTGGGGTTTCCGGAAATTTGCGAGGGGGTTCGGTTTTTTTTCAGTTGGTAGTTGCGTAACACCGTCCTCACGTAGGGCGAAGAAACAATTTACTGCTTTCCTTTAGTTTTCTGCTAGAAATTCCACCGAGTCTTTGAGGATCGAAGCTCGGCTTTTGTTGACTGTTGAAGTATTGTTGAATATTTTTATGCAATTTCTATTTTCCGTTATGATGATGTTGATTTCGAAATATGGATGGTGTTCGTTTTTGAGTTTATAGTTATTTTCTTGAATGGATACTTTCGCACTTGATTTGTTGAGTTGAGATAGAATCGTGGTCGGAATGTAGTTGATCAGAGCAGATTTGTAGAATTGGAGTTTACGGGGTTGATTTTAGTCGTAGTTGGGCTCGGATTGCTTGGATCCGGAGTGGATTAAGCGTCCGACGTGTGGATCTGAAGCAGAGTTGGTTGATTGTGCATGAATTTGATATTTCATTTCTGTATTTTGTTTACTTTGTCTAGTAGAAGTAGATCTGTTGGTTTCCGATTAATAGTCAGTTTCCGACGTCCGAATCTGTATGTTCTGTTTGAATCAAGATTATTACTCTGTTTTATCCATGTTCGCGTTTAAATTAGGTAACGAGATGCAGGTTGTTGTTAGTTAAATTCATAGTTTGTTATTTGCAGCTTTTCATCCATACTTTGTTGTTTTTGGAAGATAGTTAGATTAGGAAATTGTTTTCTAGGTCAAGAAAGTTCGTTTGAGATATTAAAGCTACGAGGATGTTTGATGTTTGCATGTTGTTCTTTGTTTCCTAGGTCTAGTGTTAGATTTTATTCCTAAGTCAAGTAATAGCTTTCCTCAACCCAAAATTGTGTGGCAATAGCCAAATTACTTTTCCAGAATCACCTAAATGCCTTTTTACGCGTCCATCTTCGTGGGATCGATCCCTGCTTCCCTGTACTAATTCATAGTATTGCGGGTTGAGGGTTTTTGAAAGCAGAATTTGTGTGTCCGACGACCGAGACTTCTGAGATCCTCTGAGTATATAGACCTCGTGATCTAGTGGATTCTCTGGGTTTGAGAAGCTTGACCTAGCACAAAAGCACACACGGTTTCGAAGCGACTTTCAAAATGGCGTCGTTGCCGGGGATGGATGGCGTAGTTTGTGATTGTGTTTAGAGATTTTGGCGTATATAGTTTTGATTTATTTTTATTTCTTTATTTTCCGCTTATGAGCAGAGGCTCACGGTTTGGATCCTGGGGTAACTCATCTGGGTGGAGGAACGAGCGGTTTACTTGGCAAGTCAGAGAGACAGCATCTACGGTCACCACCAGATCGGGGTTATCTATAGGAGATCCATTTCCGTTTGGTTCAGAAAGTGACGAAGATTGGAGTTCGTCAGGAAGGGAGGATCCCAAGTCGTCTTCAGAAACAGAAACAGATGAGGTAGAGAGAAGAGATATGGCACACGTAATCGATCCAGATCTGGAGATCGGTTCGCTCACTGAGTCCAAAGATATGATGAATTCCTCGAGTGGAGGAAATTTTACGAAGAAAAAGGGAAGTGATGCGAGAGATCTTGGGAAAATTGATAGAGGCCAAAAAGGCATACGACAGCCCGAGGAATATTATGAGGAGAGGGTCACTCTTGAATAGATATGCTTGAGAAAGCACTCTTGAATGCAATCGAGAAGACTAATCCACCAGCCTCACAAGAAATAGAAAAGCCTCCGGGTCCAGGAGAAGCTCAACCCCATAAATACTATGGCCCTCAAGAGGGAGATTACCAGGCCTAGGTTAATTCGATGGAGAGTTGGAATCCAGATGGGAGTTGGAATCAAGGGAGACAGAGGGATGCACCATGGAGAAACCATCCCAATTTTAGATGGTCAGACAACGATCCGAACCAGCCACCTCCACAACAGAACGACCAGTTGACACATCCACCCGAAAGGCAGACTAACTGATTTGGGAGAAATCAGGAGGGGTAGAACAACTGGAGCAACCGAAACCAGGGAGATCGTTCGAATTGGGGAAACAAGAATCAAAACCACCAGGGTAACTCTTATGTACCGCCACACCAAAGGAACTACCCTGGAAATTATCAGAATTCCCAAATCACTTACCAGGGGAACCAAGGGCCAGGAAATCAGTACCACAACAGTTCAGGAGGTCAGGGAATTTTTTGCCAGAACCAAGGGAGTGGACCAAACCTAGGTTTGGGACCGAATCCCGGCCAACCCAATTCTAAACCACCAAAGAATCTTGATGATATGGTGCACGATCTAGTCAGTTCGCAACAACATATGCAGAACAACTTGCAATCTAACAATGACGTGGTGCATAAGCTTCAAGACGCTCAGTTGGAACAGAAGGCAGCAATGGACATGTTGGCCAAACAATTGTCCCAGATCGCGACTTCCTTGAGCGAGATGTGAGGGAACGAAGGAAAGATTCCTGCCTCAGTAAGGCCACCAGATAGAGCTAACATCAGTCAAATCACTTTAAGATCTGGGCGAGGTTATGACAGTCCAGTGATGAGGATGAATGAAGAGACACCTCCCATAGAAGGCAAGGAAGGGAAGAACTCAGTTCCAGAATCTAAAAATTCGAAAGTAGGGAGTACCGTAAGAGGAGATGACCTTCGGGAAAGTGATCTGGGGAGACCACTACCAAGTGTGGATGAACCATTTTTCCTAGACCCAGAGCCAGAAGTAGAGGATGAAGTAGTGAGGAAAGAAACGAGTGAGTTTTCAGCTGGAGGTTCCACAAGAGCAGGGAAACAATTGAAATCATTTCCGCACCGAGGAGAGGTTAAGAAGAAGAAGGATGAACCGGTGGATTTTATGGACATCTTTGGAAAGTTGGAGATCAACGTACCATTCTTGTAGGCTTTGAAATTGCCGGTGTTCAGCAAATTCATCAACGAATTCAAAGCTGGAAAGACCAGACCTAGTGGGAAGATCCTGATTGCGAGAACGTGTCAGCAGTGATTCAGAAACGAAGGATGCCTTCGAAACACACTGACCCAGGTATGTTCACTCTACCCATTTCCATTGGTGATGTCAGAATTGAGCATGCTATGTGTGACTTAGGGGCGTCAATAAATGTTTTACCGCTTTTCATATACAAAAAGTTGGTAGGAGTAGGACTGGTGGATACAAAAGTGGTGATCCAATTGGCGGATATGTTGTGCATTTGTCCAGAGGGAGTCTTGGAAAATGTTATAGTCAAAGTGCATAATTTTTTGTATCCGGCTGATTTCCATATTATTAAAATGAGTGATAATGAATCTGCTGAGTCTAGCGGGGTGCTTTTAGGACGACCTTTTCTGCGTACCGCTAAGACCATCATCGATGTTTTTGATGGAACCATATGCTTTGACTATAATGGGGAAAAATGTACATTTAGCATAGATGAAGCAATGAAGAAACCGTTAGATGTAGAGAATTTGTATGCTATCGATGTTATTAACCCCCTGGTCCAGGAATATCTTGAGACCGAGTTGATGCAGAAGCAGATTGAAAATTCAGAGTTAAGTCACTCTATTGACAAAGAGGTAGCTGGTTGGTGTGAGGCAATGCACACAAGAGAATTATCGGATTAAGAGCTAGCCGAAGCTATTTCGGAATTCTGTACGAATCCAGAGTCAGCCAGGTCAAGGAGATTAGCCCATGTGGCTAGTATGGAAAATTCTTCAGGGTCTGAAAATGGAATGATAACTGATGTGAAAGAAAAAAAATCTCTTACCCCAGGAAACAAGTACCCCCAAGAAGGAATTGAAAACGCTTCCACCAGGGCTGAAGTATGCCTAACTAGAAGAAAATGAGACGTTTCCAGTAATCATCAACAGCAACTTGACCGAGGAACAGGAAAGGGAGTTACTGGAGGTAATCAGAAGGAACAAGAAGGCAATAGGATGGACTCTCTCAGACCTAGTAGGAATCAGTCCTGATCTTTTCATGCACCACATCAGGTTGGAGGAAGGTGCGAAGGCCTGTAAGGACCGACAACGTAAGCTGAATCCAAACATGAGGGATGAATTTCTGAAGGAAGTGTTGAAGCTGCTTTCCCTGGGTATCATCTACTCCATCCCAGATAGTGAATGGGTCAGTCCGGTTCACATAGTACCTAAAAAGTCAGGAATTCAGGTAGTTAAGAATGACAAGAATGAATTGGTGCCCACTCGACTTGTCACTGGGTGGAGGATATGCATCGATTATAGGAAACTGAATGAAGCAACCAGGAAGGATCATTTCCCATTACCCTTCATTGATCAGATCCTAGAGAGGCTGGCTGGAAAACAATATTTTTGTTTCCTTGACGGATATAGTGGGTACTTTCAGATCTATGTAGATCCCGAAGACCAAGAGAAGACTACGTTTACGTGCCCCTTTGGCACGTATGCTTATAGAAGAATGTCATTTGGACTGTGCAATGCGCCAGACACTTTTTAACGCTGCATGATGAGTATCTTTTCAGATCTACTAGAGGATTGTATCGAGATTTTCATGGATGACTTCACCGTATATGGGAACTATTTCGATTCCTGTTTAGCTAGTCTGAACATAGTATTGAGGAGATGCCAGGAAAAGAATTTGGTTCTTAACTTCGAAAAATGTCACTTCATGGTACCTGAGGGAATCGTCTTGGGGCATGTAGTCTCGGAAAAGGGCATACAGGTGGACCAAGCGAAGGTCGATGTGATTTCGAAATTGCCTTACCCTACGAATCAGAAAGAAGTTAGGGGATTCCTAGGGCATGCAAGTTTTTATAGGAGATTCATAAAGGACTTCGCGAAGATTGCTCAGCCGCTCACCCACTTGTTGCACAATGATGTTGATTTCGTCTTCGACGAAGAGTGTAAGAAGGCTTTTCAATTATTGAAAGATAAGCTAGTGTCTGCCCCTATCATCAGGGCACCCGACTGGAGTCAGCCGTTTGAAATAATGTGTGATGCAAGCGATTTCGCAGTGGGGGCGGTACTAGGTCAAAAGATTGATGGAAAAAGTTATGTAATCTTCTATGCCTCGAAAACACTCAACCAGGCCCAGAAAAACTACGACACCACGAAAAAGGAAGTGATGGCAGTCGTGTATTCATTTGAGAAATTTCGTGCATACTTACTGGGGTCGAGAGTGATAGGTTTTACAGACCACGCGGCTATCAAGTACTTGCTGGCGAAGAAAGAATCCAAGCCAAGGCTAATCCGTTGGGTGTTACTCTTGCAAGAATTTGACTGGGAAGTGAGAGACAAGAAGGGGACAGAGAATAAAGTGGTTGACCATCTGAGTCGAATTTTCCTGGGAGAAACGGAGGAAGCTATGCCCGACGCATTCTCGGAGGAACATCTGTACTACATAGGAAAATTTCCTAGACCTATCAGTTGGGAAATGATAATGGCGATAACAGGTCCAGGAGATGCTGAGAAAGGTAAGTGTCAGCTAAACGCTGAACCATGGTTCGCAGACCTGGCAAATTACTTGGTCACAAGAGAGGTGCCCAGTTCACAAGAAATTTCCCGAGCCCAGAAGATGAAGCTTAAAAGCGAGGCTAAGTATTATTTCTGGGACGATCCTTACTTATGGAGAATGGGAGCTGACCAGGTAATCAGGAGATGTATCCCCGAATGGGAGCAGAGGGATGTGCTTAATCATTGCCATGCGTTGGCGTGTGGAGGTCATTTTGGGCCACGGAAGACTACGAGGAAAGTCCTAGACAGTGGATTTTATTGGCCTACATAACACAAGGACTGTTTTGAATTCTGTCAAAACTGTGAGAGATGCCAGCAAACTGGAGCAATTTCAAGGAGAGATGAGATGCCACAAGTCCCAGTAATCGTCTGCGAAATCTTTGACGTCTGGGGGATGGATTTCATGGGTTCATTCCCGTCTTCGTATGGGAATACGTATATCCTTGTGGCCGTGGATTATGTTTCAAAGTGGATAACTTCTTGTGAAGCCAAAGAGGTGGCTAAGTTTCTTAGAGCTAACATTTTCAACTGGTACGATGTGCCCTGGCCTATTATATCTGACCAAGGGACGCATTTCCGTAACCGAACCATAGAAGCTCTGATGAGGAAATACGGAGTCCACCACAGGCTTTCTACCCCGTATCATCCTCAGTCTAATGAACAGGTAGAGATCTCAAACCGGGAGATCAGGGCAATATTGGAGAAGACGGTGAATCCGTCAAGGAAGGATTGGAGCAAGAGGCTCGATAATGCATTGTGGGCTTACAAGATAGCATAAAAAATGCCTATTGGAATGTCTCCCTACAGGCTGGTGTTTGGCAAGATGTGCCATCTGCCCGTGGGAGTGGAGCACAGCCCGTGGGAGTGGAGCATAAAGCATATTGGGCGGTGAAGAAGATTAATATGAGACCCCAGGCTTGTGAGGAAGGGAGGAAACTGCAACAAGAGGAACAGGAGGATGAGGGCGCTCTAACCGTGGAACTCGAGCGCATGGCGGTTGGTGACCAGAGGACGGCACAGGCTGTTGAGGGGGAAACCCCTGTTTCTGCAGAGGGTGTTGTTGAGGGGGAAACCCTTGTTTTTGATAACGTGGCTGTTGAGGGGGATACCCCTGTTACTGAAGGAGTAGAAATCGAGGGGGAAAACCCTAATGTCGTTGGTGATTTGGAGGGGGGAACCCCTGTAGTTGATAGATTAGTTGCCCTTGTTTTTGATCAGTTGGTTGTTGAGGGGGGAAACCCATGTTTATATTGAGGGGGGACCCCTAGTTTGTCTGAGGTGGAAGAGGCCCCCGTTCTTGATGAAATTTCAGAGCCCGAGGAAGGTGGGCTAAAATTAGTGGTAGATCTGGTGGAGGGTCAAGAGGGTAAAGACTCACCGGTGGATCAGAGGGAGGCCAGGCTTAGGGCCAGAAGGAGCTTGAGGGATGAGATTGATGATATCGCCCGACCTACAGCAGAGGAAGAGTGCCTAGCCCTGGGTACAGAGGGCGGACAAGAGGAGCAGGTCCCTGGGTCTAGCAGGGAGGAGGATGAGGCAGAAAAACGCCGCAGAAGGAAATGAGAGCATGCTGCTCCCTCCCATACCTAGCTGTTGAAACTCCACTTCCTGCTCCAACAAAAGTTCCTTACGCTAAGGAACAGGTCGGCCCTAACCCGGCTAGTGAGTGCGAGGATGAAGCGATTGATGAGCAAGAGGAAGTGCTAAATTTCGAGCCGACGGAGGTCTGGTTGACAAAAGGTTTGCTTGAAGCAATGGGAAAGTTTGATGATTCGAAAGGAGCGAAACGGTAGTGGTAAGCTGGCGAAGTCTGGGAAACAGTACGATCCGGAAGTGTTGCGGGAGATTGACTCAGACGAAGATTTCCGTCAATGTATTGGTGCCATTGGGTTCGATTGGCTCTTGAAACATAGCACTGCGTAGGTGCCAATGGCGTTAGCACGGGAGTTTTTCTTGTCATTCAGGGTGAAACCCACCACCGATCTTGACGCGGACTCGATCACCTTCCGGCTGTTTACTGAGGAACACGAGATGAGTATCAGGGAGTGGTCCCTACAGATGGGATTGTTCACTCGCGCCGAGGATGATGAGGGCATTTGGAACGAACGCATGGTAGGAGCTCCGAAGTTCACCCCCGGGTTTAAGCCACAGTTTGCATGGGAGTTTGTCACCCATCCTAAGGTGGGGCAATTCAAAACCAGCTATTCAAAGGGTTTCCATATTGATAACCGCATTCTACGATTTGCCCAGACGTTTATAAGCTACAACCTGATGGGGAAATCCAACTCTGCCTTGACCACTGTTGACCTCTACTTACATGGTGCATGGAGAAAAAAGTGAGGGTACACCTGGGCTATTGGCTGGCTCAGGCTTGTCATCTGATGGCCGCCAATCCCTGCCGCCACATGTATACATGTCATCTTCTTGGTGCATACCTCCAACGCAACACAATCATGAAGATAGCCAAATCCGCGCCCGAGGTAGTCATGTGCGAGCCCCCGGAGATATTCAGCGTTGATTATTTCTTCAACAAGGGCCTACTCTACATGCACGGGAAGGATGTGTGTTTCTATGAGGTGGGAAGGATGGAACCCCAGGTGAATGCGGAGCTGGATGGTGTTGAAACAGTGACCAGTGTGGAGTATGAAGAGATGAAAAAGGAGATGGGAGTTATGAAAGAGGAGACGGGTATGATGCGGAAGGAGCTCGACGGAGTTTGGGAAGAGATGCAGGCCCTCAGGGGAAGCATCACTGACTTGGTGGGAAGGTCAACCGTGCAGTGCGATCGCATGACGGAAGCCGTTAAGCTGATAATGATGACGATTGATTGGCTGCAGAAGAAGTTTCTCCAGCCCCAGAAGAAGCTGCCCTCTGGACCCAGCAGCGTGTCCCAGCAGCCAGGGCCAGGAAGCTCTTCTCTTCGGCAACCCCCACCAGCGTCTAAGCCCCGTCTGCATCTAAGCCCCTGTCTGTGAAGAAGAATGCGCCGAAACAAAGTGAGAAGGAAGAGGAAAAGCCGACGTCACCGGCTAGGAAGAAAGTGAAGGTGACCGGCCCCTATGTTCCACCCCAGTTTGGCTCCCGCGGGGGCCAGACCCCTGTGTTTGTTTTTTCCAGCATGCCTCGTGATCTATATATGTGTCTGCATTTATATGTGTCTTCTCAAATATTATTTAGTTTAATAATATAAAATAGGAGAAGGGTATTTTTGGAAATTACATTTGAGATTTAAACCTGCGATCAATTACGCAGTTTTCTTCTTTCTCATTCCAAATCTGCGTTCAAATCTCCTTCCAAATTTCCTTCCAAATCTGATCACTTCATCCAAATCGCGATTCCATGATCTGTGATGAAATTAGGTGTGTTTGGTTGCAGAGGATAGGGTGAATTTAATAGTTGAATGCTTGGCAGTTCCTGTACTCTTTATTCTTCAATTTTTTCTGTAAAATTTGGGTTTGACTGTGGAGCAAGGCCCCTTGCAGTTTATATTTATATCTGAGGTGGGGAACTTAAATACAGGAAATATATTGTAATGATCCTTGATAATTAATAAATTTTCATAACACGATCGAGTAAACGAGGGATGTATTACAGTTGGGTTTTACTGTATATGCTAATGTTTGCATCATAAATCATACATTGCGCTATTTAGGGAGTTAATTAATTTAGATTGATAATTAATTATCGACTGAATATGTAGTACTTGTAGAAGCTTTTGTGAAAGATTGGTATTATGCTATGCATGGACCATAGTTAAATTGGAAACATTGCTAGGTCCAGAATTGGATCTACGCCTTGACGTGCCCAATCAAACTCACTTATTACTTCTGTTCATTTAATTCCAAATCCAATATTTTCAAATTAAAATCCGCCACTTAACCAATTTTGAAGTACTAGTTTTGTTAACAATATTACCTCACTCTTTGTGCAAATTATTACTAATTTTACTTCACTCTTATTGTGATTTTACTTCACTCTTGTTAACAAAACACATCACTCTTATTGTGATTTTACTTCACTCTTATTAACAAAACACATAACTCTTATTCTGATTTTACTTCACTCTTGTTAACAAAACACATCACTCTTATTGTGATTTTACTTCACTCTTGTTTACAAAACACATCACTCTTATCGTGATTTTACTTCACCCTTGTTTACAAAACACATCACTCTTCTTGTGATTTTACTTCACTCTTGTTTACAAAACACATCACTCTTATTCTGATTTTACTTCACTTTTGTTAACAAAACACATCACTCTTATTCTGATTTTACTTCACTCTTGTTTACAAAACACATCACTCTTAGCATGATTTTACTCCACTCTTGTTTACAAAACACATCACTCTTAGCATGATTTTACTTCACTCTTGTTAACAAAACACATCACTCTTATTATGATTTTACTTCACTCTTGATAACAAAACACATCACTCTTATTGTGATTTTACTTCACTCTTGTTTACAAAACACATCACTCTTATTGTGATTTTACTTCACTCTTGTTTATAAAACACATCACTCTTATTCTCATTTTACTTCACTCTTGTTTACAAAACACATCACTCTTATTGTGATTTTACTTCACTCTTGTTTACAAAACACATCACTCTTATTATGATTTTACTTCACTCTTGTTTAGAAAACACATCACTCTTATTCTGATTTTACTTCACTCTTGTTAACAAAACACATCACTCTTATTCTGATTTTACTTCACTTTTGTTAACAAAACACATCACTCTTATTCTGATTTTATCTCACTCTTGTTTACAAAACACATCACTCTTAGCATGATTTTGCTCCACTCTTGTTTACAAACACATCACTCTTAGCATGATTTTACTTCACTCTTGTTAACAAAACACATCACTCTTATTCTCATTTTACTTCACTCTTGTTTACAAAACGCATCACTCTTATTCTGATTTTACTTCACTCTTGTTTACAAAACACATCACTCTTATTGTGATTTTACTTCATTCTTGTTTACAAAACACATCACTCTTATTGTGATTTTATTTCACTCTTGTTTACAAAACACATCACTCTTAGCATGATTTTACTTCACTCTTATTTACAAAACATATCACTATCAGCATGGTATCTGAGAGTATAAAAGTTTTGAAAAATTCAATTAACATTCTGCCATGTAAAGCAATCTCAACTAGTAATCACCATTCCAAATTCCTGAAACTTGAATATATGAACTTGCAATAGTATAATAATATAGTCCAAAATTCAACACGGTTGGGCATCAACTCAAAGTCAACTTGCAGTACACAACCATTTTCTCAAAAATCAAATCGGCAGTTGAATTGTATCAATCCCCAACCAACAATAGCGGAATACGTCGTATTCTGTGTAATACGCAGCCTCAGCGAGCTCCTAATATACGAAGCACGCCACATCCCCGAGCTTGGCGGCCGAATCGAGGTGATCCAAATGAAGCTCCGGCAGCTGCAATCCATCCTCGAGATCACCGACGCCAGGCATGAAATCGACAAAGGAATCCAGAACTGGATCACCGAGACCAGAGAAGTCGCCTACGACATCGAAGATCTCCTCCTCGTAGTCCTCTCCCCGCCTAATTTTGCAAAAGAAGGAAGAGGAGAAGATGAGAAGAACGCAGTTTCTTTTTCAAATGCCAATGACGTAGCCTAATTTTGGATGTGCAATGACCATTATATGCCCGCCTTGTTATTTTGGAGTAAATTTGTGATTGAGGGAACTAATTTCTCCTTAAATTAAAAAATGACATGTATTAATACTAGCCCTTGATTTTTTTGATCTTGTGGCTATGATTTGTTCTCTAGTTATTTGGTTAAGGGGCATTTGCTCTAGATCACTACTCTATATGTATATATATATATATATATATATATATATATATATATATATAAAAAGGGGAAGAGAAGGAAAAGAAATCCAAGGGCAGGAAGCAATAGTAACTTGACCCAGGAATAAAAAAGGGGATTTTAGGTAGGAGAAACTCTCATAACCCGAAGCATCAGTAGTGTGGCAAAAATTACAGAGTGGATCGATCCTAACATCCCTGGTGAGGAATGAGTGATTGAGTGAATCCAACAATTGGGAAGTCAATAGGCTATCTTGACGAACTGACAGACCGATTAAGTAGAAGAAGGAAAGGGGAGGATTTGGAGACTGTACATGATCGGATAGACCTTAAGCTTGTGGGGACAGCTGCCTAAAAGTTGAAGCTAGTTCATGCCTTTGTGTTTTTCTTTAAGTGTTTATTTTCTTTTTGTGAGTCTGTAGTGTGTCTAGGTTTAGGAGTTTGTGTCTTGTTTGTGTCTGTAAAGTCGGTCATAGGATGACCATGCATTGAAATTCGCCTTATTTCTTTTTCTTGTCTTTATACTTGAGGACAAGTATGGTTTAAGTGTGAGCAGTTTGATAAGACTAATTTCATGCATTGGTTAGGGGCTTAGTTTCGTGCATTTACGGGGTCTAACACATTTTTTTAAGCCAGGTGTGTAGAAGATATCGCCAGGTCAAGGAAGAAAGGAAAACAATTGCAAGGCGAAGGAAATACGACGATAAAGTGAGTATTATGAAGAAAAATGACCAGACGGAGGAGATCGTTAAGATGATGGACAGAATAGAGATTTCCTGCGAAGGCTTCTAGAAGATCACCTCCGCATCTATATAAGGGAGATAGCATGCAATTCGGGAGGAGGATCTTCTTTTTCGTTTTTGTGCCTCTCAGCTCACTCACACACACTTCTACACATTTGGGGTTTCCAGAAATTTGCGAGGGGGTTCGATTTTTCTTTCAGTTGGTAGTTGCGTAACACTGTCCTCACGTAGGGCGAAGAAACAATTTACTGCTTTCCTTTAGTTTTCTGCTAGAAATTCCACCAAGTCTTCATGGATCGAAGCTTGGCTTTTGTTGACTGTTGAAGTATTGTTGAATCTTTTTATGCAATTTCTATTTTCCGTTATGATGATGTTGATTTCGAAGTATGGAAGGTGTTCGTTTTTGAGTTTATAGTTTTTTGCTTGAATGGATGTTTTCAGCATTTGATTTGTTGAGTTGAGATAGAATCGTGGTCGGAATGTCGTTGATTGGAGCAGATTTGTTGAATCGGAGTTTACGGGGTTGATTTTAGTTGTAGTTGGGCTCGGATTGCTTGGATCCGGAGTGGATTAAGCGTCCGACGTGTGGATTTGAAGCAGAGTTGGTTGATTGTGCATGAATTTGATGTTTCATTTCTTTGTACTGTTTACTTCGTCTAGTAGAAGTAGATCTGTTGGCTTCCGATTAATAGTCAGTTTCCGACGTCCGAATATATATGCTCTTTATGAATATGGATTATTACTCTGTTTATCCATGTTCGCGTTTAAATCAGGTAACGAGATGCAGGTTGTTGTTAGTTAAATTCATAGTTTGTTATTTGTAGCTTTTCATCCGTACTTTGCTGTTTCTGGAAGATGGTCCCCACTGCATGTTACTTTCTGTTTAGTTAGATTAGGAAATCGTTTTCTAGGTCAAGGAAGTTCGTTTGAGATATTGAAGCTACGAGGATGTTTGATGTTTGCATGTTGTTCTTTGTTTCCTAGGTCTAGTGTTAGATTTTATTCCTAAGTCAAGTAATAGCTTTCCTCAACACTTGATCAGGTCGGCCTTGAAGCCTTGGTCAAGTGGTAATTCTGCACATTTAACACTTGTTTTGCGCGATAAACTGATCAAGTAGCATGTATTTCACCCATACACCGATGCATGAAATAGGCCCTATCAGCAGGGTGGTCAAGCGAACTGGTCAGATGGACCACAAGGTAATTGGTCAAGCGGTCACCAGGGTAACTGGTCCAGTGGAGGGCAGCCCAATTGGTCAGGCAGACATCAAGGCCCCCAGTCAAGCAGCTCCGGGAGGTAACCGAACAATCAAGTGGTGAGCTATGTTCCGCCACATCAGAGGGGAAATCAACAGCACCCAGGGTACCAACAATACCATCAGTCCCAGTATCAACCAGACCACTACGGGGCGTCAGACTACCCTCAGCCTAGCCATGGTGGAGGACCTTCGAATCAAAGATGTAACATGCACCCCAATGAAGGTTCGGCAGAAATGATGGTTCCGCACCATCCTAATGATGTGATGCGTGAGATTCAGGAGGCTTAGAAGGAGCAGAGGGCAGCGCTGGACATGCTTACAAAGCAGTTATCTCAAGTTGTCATGTCGCTGGGAGAGCTGAGAGACAACGAGGGGAAAATCCTTGCCACGGTGCAGCAGCCTGGGCGCGAGAACATTAGTGAAGTCTCCCTGAGGTTAGGGAAGGTATACTAGAGCCCCAGCCCACCTGCGGTAACACCATTATCTAAGCATGGACCAAGCCACGAAGAAGAAGGAGAGTCCAGCTCCACTAATCAAGCCAAAGGGAGAGACAAAGGGAAAGCGAAAATGGGCGGCGAGACCTCAGGAGAAAATCAAGGAGAAGAAGCTGAGAAGGTCAAGCCCTACCCATATCGTGGAATGATCACCAGGAAGAAAGACGCCATGATCGATGTGGCCAGTCTATTTAAAGTCGTGGAAGTCAAGGTGCCACTCTTGACGGCATTAAAGATGCCCCCAATCAGCAAATTTATAAAGTACTACCTGGCGGAGAAGGTCAATGAAGAAGGGAGAATGATTACAGATGAAAATGTCTCTGTAGTGATCAAGCATAGTGACCTCCCATCAAAGAAGACCGACCCAAGGATGTTCACACTCCTAATTTCGATCGGAGATATTCTAGTGGAGCACGCAATGTGCGATTTAGGGGCATCCATCAATGTTCTGTCGTATGCTATCTACAAAAAGCTGGGAGAGGCCAACCTCGTCGATGTACGACTGGCCAACAAATTTTGCATTCACCCGGAGGGGATTCTTGAAGATGTAATAGTGAAGGTGAACAACTTTCTGTACCCAGCCGACTTCTTCGTCATCAAGATGACAGAGCCAGCAGCGAAGGAGTCCAGCAGAGTTCTACCGGGAAGACTGTTCATGTCTACGGCAAGTACTATAATAGACGTCCGTAATGGGACGATCAGTTTGGATTTCAATGGAGAGCAATTCACGTTCAACATTGACGATGAAGGGGTTGGTAGCGGAAGCGTGCGTTCTAACGGATCACATAATACGGATCTATTTAGCAGATTATTCAGACAAAATCTATTCGCGTAATTGTCACATGTATCATGCTCATAACTTGAATTCCATACATGCTTTAGCACAAAAATCCCTAAAACATGCTTGCTACGGAGTTAGCCAATTTACCTCGTTGATTCTCCAAAGAATTGTCGATTGCTTGAGCCTTCTCCACGATGATCTTCAATACTAGACCACAGATCTTCTGACTGGTGTCCCGAACTGTATTCCGAAATCAGGGTGGGCTGATCTTATCGAAATACTAGGACTCGAATAAAGCAGACAGAACATTCTCACGGAGGAGAAAAGAAGAAGAAAAATTCGTTCCTCTTCTAATTAGAGAGAGGGACGAAAATTCTGTAATGAAATTCATCAATCTTTCTGTCTCTTTTATTCTCCTATTTATAATAGTTCAAATTGGGCCCAGTCAGGGATCTATGGAAGGCTTTGGATATGGGCTCCCCCAATTAGCTTTTTACTAATTAAATTGAACCCACAATTTAATACAAGCTTATATTTGAATATTACTAGCAGTCACTACAGACGTAATATTGAACTTCCTCTCCAAATCCGAAATTACAAGTAATCCGGGTTTCCACTTTGTTTATTATTTATTTCCCGCGCTTAAGATAGAAATGTCCATTAATTAATTAAAGTCTGCTTTGGACTTAATTAATTTACATCTTATTAATTCCAAGAGTGGACTTAGCAAGAAACACTTATTTATTAATCATGGAATAATTAAATTCCAACTGGCCAGTTTCCGAATAATAAAACATTGTTCAAGCTCCTCTTAAGGACATTATCAAACGAGACTCACCTCGCGCACGATTCAACATAATAGCAATCCTAGCACCGCTAGATAATGATCACCACTACCCAATATACCTGGATCGTTGGGTGACGAAAAACCCGCACCTTTGGTAAGTCAAAGTAGTAGATACTCAATATCGTATGCTCAATGCTAACGTACATTGATTAAGAAATAAATATTTATCAAGACCTCGTCTTTCAGTAGATAGCATAAAGACACGTCTTGCTGTTAGATCCATTCAGTGCTAAACCACACCAACGTCATTTTATTTCAATAAGGCTTAGAAATAATCGGACTGACATTGCAACCTTTCACGATAGGTAGCCAAAGCCTATCTAGGTTGTGAAATTCTTCTTTTTCTTTTGCAAAGCATTGCATAGAACCGACTGTAGTTACCTTAAAGTGGACGACGCCCACAACCAGTCTACTAAGCAAAAGACTTAGGCTTTGTTTACTTCTTATGCATTTAAATGTTTATAAAACATCTTATAAATGCAAAAGTAAACACAATGTAATAATATACTGATTCTATTCATGCAAACTGCTCGAATAATACTGAATCGGGTTAAAAGTGTATTGTAGAGTTTTTCCGTATACAAGCAAGATTCCTATTCGTGCGAATTTGCTCGAAACATGCCTCTCAGTATACTAAACCCTAACAATCTCCCACTTATACTCAAAACATGTTTTCGAGTATACCCACTGCCAAAAACTCTTCCACTTATACACAAAGCAGGTATTGGAGCTAGATATATCGAACTACCATTCATTTCATATCATGTTTGAAACATGTTGCCACAAAGGCATTTTTCTGTGAAAAATCTGCTTGGTTGTTCTCTGATAATATATTTTGCGTCACTATGTCTTTGCTGCGTACTTGATCTTTAATTAATTTCATCTCTCTATGTGGTTGCTTAGCTTATGATCTCGTGTTCCTCTTGAGTTAGCCTTTGCTAGCGTAAAAATACTCATAGGCATACTCAAACTTACGATTAAAGCTACTAGGAGTATACTCCTAATGTAAACACATAAACTGAGGATGACTTACTCGATCACTGATTAGTCATAAGATTTAGTCAGTGTAACCCTAAGGACATTACATGAATGACTGGTAAACTAGAATATAGCGATTAGTCTTTCTCAAGTACTATGGTATATTCATTACCTCAATCAAAGTCCTTTGCCATGGTTAATATGATATATACTTGCTATGCAAAAGTACAACTAATATCAAACTTAGTACACATCATAGCATACATGAGACATCTATCTGCAGAACTAGTTTCATAATTCTTGTTCTCACTAAGCGACAAACGACACTTGACTAGAGACAAGACAATTCCATCTTGAAAGGTAAAAACATTTGCATGGAAATTCTAATGCTAAAATGTTCCAAGCTATGTGTAGATATAGGATTCCTAAGAGAATCTCTACATTCTTTCTAGCAATCTTAAAGACTTAGATGCTTAGAATGTAATTAGTTTCTCTTAAATCCTTTATCTTAAACTGGGTAGACAAACAGTTTCCTACGCTAGATGTAAATCTTAGTTGTTTGCAACTTTTATAGATTTCATCATCGTAGAGTACCAATAATACCATATTTAATGCACTTTCAACTTCCTTGTGCATACTACACACTTAAAGAGCACATGTCAAATTCCAAACATTTGACAATCTCGACAAAACACTTATCTCTGATTTAGATGCTTACCTAAGACCACAAAGGTCTTCATAAGCTTCCAATCATGTGTTTATTGCCCTCTATTACATACCTATTAGGATGTTCCATGTAGATGATTTCTTCAAGACTTCTATTAATAGAAAGTTGTCTTGACAATCATGATACATACATTCTAATTATGTAAGTGCTGATAGACAATAGGATCGAACAAATCTTGGCACAACGACAGCGAGAAGATGATATTTCTCTTTGGGCATAGCCCATTGTTATTGTCTAGCCATTTGAGATCCACATTTACACTTGCAAATGTACTAGCTCCCACTGACTGACACAATCTGTAGGTAGTATTGCAAGTCTTGTAAAACATGTTGTCTATTTAAGATTGTAGTTTGGAATCTATCACCTTTCCTAGGATGAATATCCAAATGAATCAATTCTACATTGTAGTTAAAGGGAATATGTTCAAGTTAATCCAAGACCGAGTCTTGCGACACTCTTAGACCCATGAACTTGTTGTGTTCCTAGGAACGCTCTCACTACGACATGGTTCTAACAATCTTAGGTGTTGAAGTTGATTTTATTAGTGCATAAGCTTTTAATGGTATTAGTCTTTGGTAACGTGGTAAATTCGATATCTCTCTCTGTACTGAGAGTTATCACGCTGTTAGGCTTTTAGTTCATTTCTTGATCTTCATACAAGAATTCTATCTTTGAAGATTACAGAACTAATAATCTTACATCATTTGGGACAACCTTAAAACATACCTCAGTACTCAAATCCAATTACTTGGATACCTTTCCAACATGTTTTGGAACAACATTACACCTTGAGATGTGCTAGACTAGAGTCGCTCTAGTCCACAACTTGTGTTTTGTAGAAGGTACTGATGATGGTAGTTTCTTTAAGGTGTATCTCGTTGTATCTAACGTTTATCCCATTAATGATAAGATTTTCATGAGTACAACTCATCACTTGATCAAACTTGTCTTAGAAAGACTTTGATTCCATCTTACATAACTATCCCATTCTATGAAAGAATGCTTGGATTCGTTAATGGAGATTAGACTCCCACTACTGATCATAACTCTTTGCTCGTCTCCTAATTGGTGTAAATCATTGAGACTTGCTAGTCTTTCTACGTTGCACTTCTATAAGTATTATGAATCAAATGATTCTAACTCATAGTGCATCGAAAAGACATTCTCGACTTTCAAGCTATTTAACAAGTTGTTAAAATCTTGATAGTCTAGATCAGTTTGAACAATAACTAAGTATTTTCTTGTCCTTAAGACTAAGAGCCATAAATACTTTTATCATTCATTGTTTAAGAAGTTGATGTGTTGTTTAATGCTCAATCTTGTTGCATCTATATTGTTTCAATACTATGATGTCTTAATCATCAACCATAAAACAATAATTGAGCATTAATAGCTCCCACTGCAACAAAACATAACTGCATCAAGATCTCTTACCTAGAAGTTGCATTGTCATGTAAGTCATTGTCCTTCTTTAAAAGAGGTCAATCTAACTTGCAAAGCATCTTCACTCGCTTTAAACAAACTTTGATGACAATTCAGGCTTTCCTATTTCCATATCTAGTCTTTTGTTCATATGAACTAGGACTTAGGAAAAATGCAGCCTATATGAATTCTTCATCTATCATGTTACTTTCCTCTAACAGTAATATAACGACTAATATTCTGAAGGTTTTCTACTTTTCGGTTAAACCTTCTTTTAGTCATTTCTTATTACTCCATGCGATGACTTGAGTCAGAAACTATTTGAGTGATCAAACGATTCCTCAAAATATTCTGTCCCATTTGGATATTCCAATCGAATCATCTAGACAGATTCTATTGATATCCATCTTTCATCGTCAATAACCAAGACTTGTCATGCTACTTAAAAGAAAATAGCTTGACCGTATTCCTTAAGAACTCATCAAGTACATGCAAAAAGCATTCTCGAACAATCTTCGTGGAATTATGCCGAGGAAATGGAGGACATGAATCATTGAGTATAAACTCCCAGTTTTAGCGATGAGAATCATATCCATTTACATTTCTAGTCTACATAATTTTGGCATTTGAGTTTATACCTTTAAGATCGCAGACAAAATATAAATGACATAATGAAGATTTGGCAAATAAACTTATTATCGCATACTCATGCTCAATACATAATCGCAAATAACCACAAAACAATTATGTATCTTGCAACTGTAAAATTAAAATTTTGTACCCTCCAGAGGAAGTCAATACGCATTAAAATCTTACAATTTTTCTGGTCACAACACCGACGAATAGTCCAGAGACCACAGAGTGGCATGACCGCCTAATGTTGCCTAAGCACGACCACCGAATTTAGCATTACAGAGTCTCATTTCTACAACACACTCATATAACAATGCTCATGTGCTGCTAACAAGATCAAGCTATCTCATAAATCCTGTGTGAACTTCTGAATCTCGCAGTTTCTTAGGATTATTGTCCCCACAGAGCAGGTGGCGATAATATTGGAAACCACATTCTAGTTCATACTATTTATTTTCGAGAAATCCGCCCTCATGAACTCGCTATTTCTAAGGATTATTGTCCCCACAGAGCAGGTGGCGATAATATTAGAAAAAAGCTTCATAAATTGCAGACCAATTGATGGAGACCATATACAACGCACTTGTTGTAATTATCGCTTAGATATTTTATATGGTTTTTGCATAATTATCACACAAGCAGATAAAGCAGATAATCCACTTACAATGATAAACACCAAATAAACAGATAAATCCATTTAATGCATGGCATTTAAACACGCTGGATGATTAATGACAATTATTTAATGTTTATCTTGGATAATAATTATCCAAATTCATTTAGGATTTATCAAGATAGTGTTAACTATCTAAGTCCACTTAGGATCATTCTAGATTTTATTTCGATAAAATCAAATCCTTCAATTCAAGATAACGTTGATATAGGATTATCATTATTTAAATCGTTCTATGATATTACTAGATAGAAATAATTCCATCATAATCCATACGATAAATAAAATCCAATCAACCAAGATTTATACAAATCTTATTTCTATTATAATAGATATCTAGAATATATCATACATTACTTAGGATTTCTTTGGATAAATAATTTTATCTAAATCCAATAAATAAGGATTTTGTTATATATTATCTTTATCCTAATCTATCTAGGATATAAATCCAAAAGATAAGGATAACTTGGATTAAAGCTTATTTTAATCCATCTAAGATTTGTCTATTCAAATCTATAGGATAAAATAAATTAATATTAATATTAATCCTAATCCATCTAGGATTTATTCTTGGAGTAAATCCATATAAATCCATAGAATTAGATAATATTATATTATAATTATTCAAATCTATCTAAGATTTATCTAGGGATAAATCCATATAAATCTATAAGATAAGGATAAAATATTATTTTATCACTATCCAAATCCATCTAGAATTTATCAATGAATAAATTTATATAAATTCATAGGATAAGAATAAAATAATATTATCATTATCTAAATCCAACTAGGATTCATCTAGGAATAAATCCATATAAATCCATAGGATATAGATAAATATTAGATTATTATTTTCCAAATACAACTAGGATTCATCTAGGAATAAAATCCATATAAATCCATTTATTATGGAAAGAATCTAATTAATCCAAGATTTGATTCATAATCAAATCTCATATAATATATAAAATTCATAAAAGATATATTCAAATCTTATTTCCAAATTCATCTTGAATATTTTCCAAAATAAAATCCAAGAATCTAGGGAAATCTTCCCAAAAGATTTTATTTCCATTAAATAATAATATTTTAATGATATCTTTTAATAAAATAATTAAATAATCATTAAAATAATCCTTCATCGTTATCTCATCGTACGAGGTTCTCACGAACGATGAACGCTGAAAATCCGACGAGTTCGTCGTCGGATCACGACGCACACGGCGTCGCAGTCTGCTGCGCGTAAGGGCGCGCCTGCACTCGGTCGTCTCGACCATCGGGTGGCTCGGTTCCTCGGCTA
This sequence comes from Salvia splendens, assembly GCF_004379255.2. NCBI lineage: Eukaryota > Viridiplantae > Streptophyta > Magnoliopsida > Lamiales > Lamiaceae > Salvia > Salvia splendens. The sequence continues at coordinate 30,372,659 of NC_056035.1, forward strand.
GCTCGTCGCTTCCGTCTTCGGCCAGCATCACGCAGGGGCGCTCGCTCTCGGCCGACTGACTTGACGAGTATCGCAGTCTCTCGGTGTCCTGGTACATCGGGTGGCGCAAGCTCTCGGCCAGCGGCGCGCTCAAAGACGCCCCAACTCTCGGCCAGCCCGACCGCCCATCTCGGCCCTCCCGAGCCCCGATTCTCCCACTGCCTCAGCCAGCCCTGCGCACGACGGCGCACAGCTCTCGGCCAGTGGCTCAAGAGTCGGGTCCTACCGCCTAGGGTTCGGCTTGGCGTCTCGGTGCCTCAGTAGGTTCTCGGTCGAACCGCCTTACTGCGTCAGCCTCCGTGTCGCACACGATGCATGTCCGTCTGGGGCGTGCGATCTCAACCAGCGGCGCGCACGAGCCCATGCTCGTTTGCACGTCGCCCCCTGATCATGGCTCCCTGGCTCCCACAGTCTCGACTACCCTACCTCGATCGCGCGTGGTGCGATCCATCTCGGCGCGAGCGCCGACGGATGGCACGTCTCGTACGATCGAGAAATTCAAGTTCCTTGATTCGATAGTTCTTGAGTTTATCATGCATAAAAATTAAACAAAACACCAAGAACATGCTTCGAAATCAATTAACGCATGCATACATGAATTTCACTAAATTTAAATCCAAATAATTAGAGTAAAAAACTTGCTCTGATACCAACTGAAGGGGTTGGTAGCGGAAGCGTGCGTTCTAACGGATCACATAATACAGATCTATTTAGCAGATTATTCAGACAAAATCTATTCGCGTAATTGTCACATGTATCATGTTCATAACTTGAATTTCATACATGCTTTAGCACAAAAATCCCTGAAACATGCTTGCTACAGAGTTAGCCAATTTACCTCGTTGATTCTCCAAAGAATCGTCGATTGCTTGCGCCTTCTCCACGCTGAACTTCAATACTAGACCACGGATCTTCTGACTGGTGTCCCGAACTGTATTCTGAAATCAGGGTGGGCTGATCTTATCGAAACACTAGGATTCGATTAAAGAAGACAGAACTTTCTCACGGAGGAGAAAAGAAGAAGAAAAATGTGTTCCTCTTCTAATTAGAGAGAGGGACGAAAATTCTGTAATGAAATTCATCAATCTTTCTGTCTCTTTTATTCTCCTATTTATAATAGTTCAAATTGGGCCCAGTCAGGGATCTGTGGAAGGCTTTGGATATGGGCTCCCCCAATTAGCTTTTTTACTAATTAAATTGAACCCACAATTTAATACAAGCTTATATTGGAATATTATGAGCAGCCACTACAGACGTAATATTGAACTCCCTCTCCAAATCCGAAATTACAAGTAAGCCGGGTTTCCACTTTGTTTATTATTTATTTCCCGCGCTTAAGATAGAAATGTCCATTAATTAATTAAAGTCTGCTATGGACTTAATTAATTTACATCTTATTAATTCCAAGAGTGGACTTAGCAAGAAATACTTATTTATTATTCATGGAATAATTAAATTCCAACTGGCCAGTTTCCGAATAATAAAACATTGTTCAAGCTCCTCTTGAGGACATTATCAAACGAGACTCACCTCGTGCACGATTCAACATAATAGCAATCCTAGCACCGCTAGATAATGATCACCACTACCCAATATACCTGGATCGTTGGGTGACGAAAAACCGCACCTTTGGTAAGTCAAAGTAGTAGATACTCAATATCGTATGCTCATTGCTAACGTACATTGATTAAGAAATAAATATTTATCAAGACCTCGTCTTTCAGTAGATAGATCCATTTAGTGCTATACCACACCAACGTCATCTTATTTCAATAAGGCTTAGAAATAATCGGACTGACATTGCAACCTTTCACGATAGGTAGCCAAAGCCTATCTAGGTTGTGAAATTCTTCTTTTTCTTTTGCAAAGCATTGCATAGAACCGGCTGTAGTTACCTTAAAGTGGACGACGCCCACAACCAGTCTACTAAGCAAAAGACTTAGGCTTTGTTTACTTCTTATGCATTTAAATGTTTATAAACATCTTATAAACTCAAAAGTAAACACAATGTAATAATATAATGATTCTATTCGTGCAAACTGCTCAAATAATACTGAATCGGGTTAAAAGTGGATCGTAGAGTTTTTCCGTATACAAGCAAGATTCCTATTCGTGCGAATTTTCTCGAAACATGCCTTTCAGTATACTTAACCCTAACAGAAGAAGCAATGAAGAGGCCAGCAGATAGTGAAAACATGTATTCAATGGATGTGACTGAGCCGCTGGTACAGGAGTATCTGGAGGAGGAGTTCCTACAAAGGCAGTTCACAAACTCCGCCGCGGACGAGGAAGTTGAGAAGGAAATCACAGACTGGTATGAGGCAATCAACGTGGGAAAGATGGATGATCAAGCCATCGCGAAAGCGGTGATGCACTTCTGCGAGCGACCGCGACCAGCTGGGTCAAGCAAGATCGCTCAAGTGTCTAGCCTCGAGAAGCTGCCTGATCAAGGCGGTCAGCTGAGAAAAGAAACGGAAGAAAACCCCCTGCCTACTGAAGTACCCACACCCGCTAAGGAATTGAAGCCACTTCCCGCACATTGAAGTACGCCTACCTGGGGGAGAATGAGACACTGCCAATTATCATCAACAGCCAGCTGACCCAGGGGCAGGAAGACAAATTGCTAGAAGTACTGAGGTGCAATCAGAAGGCCATATGGTGGAAGTTGACAGATCTGGTAGGCATCAACCCAGATTTATGCATGCACAATATCAGATTGGAAGAAAGAGCTAAACCCCATCGTGACCAGCAGCGTAAACTCAACCCCAACATGAGGGAAGAGGTACTCAAGGAGATAGTCAAGCTGGTCTACATAGGAATCATCTACTCCATCCCGGATAGCAACTGGGTCAGTCCAGTACATATGGTGCCAAAGAAGGGCGGAATCCAAGTTGTAAAGAACGAGAAGAATGAGCTGATTCCGACACGGCCAGTCACTGGGTGGAGGATGTGTATTGATTACAGGAAGCTGAATGCGGCCACAAAGAAAGATCATTTCCCGTTTTCATTCATTGACCAGATGTTTGAGAAGTTAGCCAGGAAACAATACTTCAGTTTCCTCAATGGGTACAGTGGCTATTTCCAGATCGCGGTGAATCCAGAGGACCAAGAGAAGACCACTTTCACCTGCCCTTTTGGCACCTACGCCTACAGAAGAATGTCATTTGGCCTCTGCAATGCCCCAGGCACCTTCCAAAGATGCATGATGAGCATCTTCTCTGTTTTGTTGGAGGATTGTATAGAGATCTTTCATTGACGATTTTACCGTCTATGGGGACACATTTGATCAAGGGCTACATGGCCTAAACAGAGTGCTGGAGAGGTTCCGGGAGAAAGACTTTGTGTTAAACTTTGAGAAATGCCATTTCATGGTTACCGAAGGCATTGTCCTGGGCCACGTCGTGTCAAGCAGAGGGATCGAAGTGGATCAAGCCAAGGTGGCAGGCATAGCGAAGCTCCCGTACCCGACAAATTAAAAGGAGATTTGGGCCTTCTTGGGTCATGCGGGCTTTTACAGACGATTTATCAAAGATTTTGCGAAGATAGCCCAGTCCTTGACGAGGCTGCTCTAGAATGATGTGGAGTTCAAGTTTTCCGATGCCTGCAAGGCCGCTTTCCAGCTATTGAAGGACAGACTGATCAGTTCTCCGATCATCCACGCCCCCGACTGGAGTCGCCCCTTCGAGGTGATGTGCGATGCAAGTGATTACGCAGTAGGGGCGGTTCTGGGTCAAAGAATCGATGGGAAAAGCTATGTTATCTTCTAAGCTTCAAAGACTCTCAATCAAGCGCAGAAGAATTATGATACGACAGAGAAGGAGATGCTGTCGGAAGTCTATGCCTTCGAGAAGTTCAGACCCTATCTGCTGGGCTAGAAAGTGATTGTCTATACCGATCACGTAGCGATCAAATACCTCCTGGCTAAGAAAGAGTCAAAGCTGCGCTTGATCAGGTGGGTACTCCTGCTACAAGAGTTTGACTGGGAGGCAGTCGACAAGAAGGGCAGTGTGAATAGAGTGGCTGATCATTTAAGCCGAATCATACAAGAAGACAATGGAGAAGCCATTTCTGACGCCTTCCCTGAAGAGCACTTGTACCTGATCAAGTCAACGTCCAGTCTGCAGTCTATTAACCAAGTTGAGAGGATAAATCAAATTGAGCAAAGGAGAGAGATCCACAGGCAGATGGAGCCATGGTTCGCTGACATGGCCAACTATCTGGTGACGGGCGAGCTGCCCAGAAACTCAAGTGCGACTCCCGCTATTTCTACTGGGACGATCCTTATATGTGGAAGATGGGAGCTGATCAAGTCATCCGACCCTGCATACCAGATTGGGAACAAGAGGACGTATTGGTCCACTGCCACACGCTAGCTTGTGGCGGTCATTTCGGTCCGAAGAAGACAGTGAGAAAAGTGCTTGACAACGGGTTCTATTTGCCCTCCCTTCATAAAGACGCCTATGAATTTTGCAAGAGATGCCCCCAATGCCAGCTGACTGGAGGGTTTTCTGCGAGAGATGAGATGCCACAGATCCCCGTAATAGTGTGCGAAATCTTCGATGTATGGGGGATGGATTTCATGGGACCCTTCCCATCATCGGGAGGGAATCTTTATATTCTAGTGGTAGTGGACTACGTGTCCAAGTGGATAGAGGCTAAGGCGACAAGGACGTTTGAGTCCAAGGAGGTGGCAAAGATTTTAAAATCAAATATCTTTACCCGGTACGGGGTACCACGAGCATCATCTCTGATCAAGGAACTCACTTCGTCAACCGGACCATTGAAGCTTTAATGAGAAGATACGGCGTCCACCACTGACTGTCCACGCCTTACCATCCCCAATCAAATGGCCAAGCTGAGGTGTCTAACCGGGAGATCAAGGCGATTTTGGAAAAGACGGTAAACCCCACAAGGAAGGATTGGAACCGTCGACTGGAGGACGCGCTCTGGGCGTACAAAACTGCCTTTAAGACGCCTATCGGAATGTCCCCTTACCGTCTGGCTTTCGGGAAAATGTGTCATTTACCTGTGGGAATCGAGCATCAAGCCTTCTGGGCCATCAAAAAGATGAATCTGAATGCTGAGTCATGTGCTGAAGAAAGGAAATTGCAGCTGCAAAAGCTTGAAGAGCTCCGCCTTGACGCGTACGACTCTGCCATGTGGTATAAAGAAAGGACAAAAATGTGGCATGACAAGAACCTCCGCAAGAAATAGCTCAAGGTGGGACAGAAGGTGCTGCTTTTCCAATAAGGACTCAAGTTGATGCCTGGAAAGTTAAGGTCAAGGTGGATAGGCCCCTATACCATCATCGCCATACGAGCAAATGGAGCAATCGAACTCTAAGGGAGCAACCCTGATTCGTCTTCCTTTTTGGTGAATGGGCATAGAGTGAAGACTATAGAGATGGAACTGAGGTTTGCGTGGTGAACGATATTCCACTGCTCATGCCTAACTCATGTGAACGCATGTATAAGAAGTGACTGAGTATTCTTGAGTAATCTGCTTGATCAAGCAACTGATTTCTAAACCTACAAACTGATCAAGTGACGTCCTAAGGGCACTCAGTCAATTCCTTGGTAGTTTAGTGTAAATATTTTTCGTAGTATTAACTTTAAACACTTAGGAAATTAAAAATTAAAAAAAGAAGAAGAAATTGATCAAGTGGTTATTAATTGAGTATTCATCCTAGGAGCGTAGTTGAGGAGAAATTGGATTATGGAGATACAGGAGAGTGTGGAGTGCCCCCGCCGATTCCCTAGACCTGAACTATTTGACATGGATTTCTTTTTTAGAATACAGGTACTGGAGAAGACGCGAGGAGGGAAGTGATGATGCAGCTCGTGGAGAACTCCCACACCAACCTGGTCCTGATGACTAGGATTGGGACGGTGATGGAGAGGATGCTGGAAAAATTCCGCGATCCAGCTGGCCCCTTGGCGCAACAGCCCTGCACAAGGCGCCCACCACCTCCCTCTGCAAGCTCTCCCCAAGGAAGGCGTACCTCCACTCCGACCAAGCCATCCGCTGTTTCTCCTATTCAGCAATCCAAGAAGAACTAGAATATCACCCTTACCCAGCTCGTTCAAATTCAAACAATTTCTATTTTTATTTTGTTTTTGGTCTGTAAATATACTTTGATCCGTTTCACACTTAGACCTGTGACTGGTCTAAGTATGAGAGGTTTATGGATTCTCTGCTCTTTTAACTGCCTACGTGTTTTGTTCTTTGTTTTGCCCAGTGTCTGGTCTATGTGTGAGAAGTTTTCCCTAATTTGTTATCTCTGTGCCGCTGCCTAACCCTTTTTTCCACTGCATCAAGCCACTCGAGGGCGAGCTATTATGCAGTGGGAGGGGGGAGGGTTATCCTAATTGAAATCATACATGTCAAACTATGAAAATGCAAACTATCAGATAGAATTAATTAGGGCAGTATGCATGGAATTGGATAAATGAAAGATATGAATGTCTGGGGAAGAGTAAGAAAAAGGACACAGTATGTTTACATGTGAAACTTGATTGCCTAACTTGATCAGTTTGAATGACGTAAGTATGATGGAAATGATCAATTCTAAAACCTTCTGTGAAGCCTCTCTAAAATGCGAGTTATAAGCCAAAGTAGAACACTTTCTACTATTTTTACAAAGAAAAAAATACGAGAGGCTACTTTTTGATATTTAGATGAAAATTGCACAAGTAGTAAAGACTAAGGCATTAGGACTTAACCAATTGAGTCATTTCGTCCTTCGTTTCATGAATCCGCCTCGTCGAACAAGGCACCCCTTAGTAAACCAAATCGAGCCGTATACACTTTTACCCGTCTTTTGAAGCCTTAAAACCAAAAATTTACATTTTGTAACACATGAGAACAAGGGGTCGAGAGATGAATTATTATAAAAGAAAAGGGGACAGCGATAGAAAGGCCGAAATAAAAGGGTAGCTGATAGGGCCTATTTCATGCATCGGTTTATGGGTGAAATACATGCTACTTGATCGGTTTATCGCGCAAAACAAGTGTTAAATGTGCAGAATTACCACTTGACCAAGGCTTCAAGGCCGACCAGATCAAGCAAGTACAAAGGCGATAAAAGGCTCAGAATCGGGGGAGTTGATCAAGGGGAGCGATCAAGCAGTTAGGAGGGGACCACGGGCTTCTGGAAGAAGAGCACGTGAGGAAATGAGCTGGATACAGCGCATTATTCTGTTATCAAGGATGACGTTCTAGAAGGGGACACGTGCTGGAATATGAGACGCAAGGACGAAGCTGAGTCATGAATTTGTTACCAAAAAACGTCGACATTCTAGAAGAACAGCACGTAGCAATCAATGAGTCGCTCGTTCTCAGAATGAGTGAATATTCCCTAACAAGATCGTTATTCAGCTGGAGGCCGAATCGAGCTTATAAATAGAGGGTGTGCCACCACAAAGAGAAGAGAGACTTTACTTTCCGCCTAGTTTAGTTTGGCATAGTTATCTAGCGTAGTCTAGTTCTCTAGCTTAGTTTAGTTTAATTCTCTAGCTTAGTTAGATAGCTTAGTTAGAAGGGTGACCCAAGGGAGCGCTGCAGAATACTCATTTCTGTTAGCGTGACTTAAGTTTCCCGCTGAGATTCTTCTCAGTTTACCGCTTTCTTAGATTCCAAGTGTTTAGTTTAATTTCACGCTGTAATCAGTGTTTAGTTTAATCAAGTTATTTTCGCTTTAAATCTGCGCATTTACTTTTATGTTGTTTCCTGCAAAACACTTGACTCAGTAGTTAGAATTCCGTTGATCAAGCTAGCTAGTTTAAATTCTGTCTAGATTAAAACAGTAGTTAAAACTCCCAAATTAAAGCGTGGCAGTAGCCAACCCCCCTGTTCACTACTCACACACTCGACACACCAACTTCCCTGTGGGATACCCCGAACTTGCCGCTTTACTGTTAAAGTTGTACAAAATTGGGAGTTATAAATTACTTTGGCAAGGTGGAAAGGGCGAGAGCTAGAGTGCATTGATTAAGTGGCAACGACATTTGCTAACTGATCCAATCGGTTCGGTTATCACTCCATATAACTTGATCCACATTCAATTCGTGTTTTTGATCTCTTTCTTAGTCCCTCCAAAATGGCGCCGTTACCGGGGAAGCATGGTGTTACTTTATGTTTGTGCGTAGTGCGTATGTGTATATAATTTTGTTTCTCATTTTTTTGTTTTTGTTGTTGATGAGAAGGTACCACCAAGGCGATTACTGGAATCATCCCTTGATATACAGAAGAACTAACACTCAGTGGAGAGTCCAGGAAGCCGACGTTGTCATCACTCGTCGCAGAGCCGCATTAGAAGTAGCAGCAGCCACCGAGCAGAAAACACAACCACCACCAGAACGAACGGAAGCAGAGATGGCCGTTGTCATCGACGACTCGGGATCGGTTCTCTACATACTCATGATGAGAGAGAGCCCATGCATGCCATCACCGCTACTCCTGGGATGCGGACCATTGCCATCAAATCAGGAGTACTGGCCGTCTTGTCCCACTTCTATGGCCTTTCGAAGGAATGTCCGTATGCTTTTCTGGATGAATTCTGCCGGTACTGTGATATTCAGCCCGTGCCAGCTGGGTCCACATCCGAAGATTACAGACTCAAAGCTATTCCTTTTGTCTTGAAGGGGGACACGGGTGTCGGGCTGTCAAGGCTGCCGGAAGGATCCATCAGAACATGGGCTGAGTTTCGCATGATATTCCTCGATCGTTTCTTTCCAACATAAAAAACAAGTGCCCTAAAAAGGGAAATTACAGAAGCCAGACAGGAATACGACGAGCCCCTCGTCCAGTACTGGGATAGGTTCCAAGGGCTGCTTCAAGCATGCCCTAACCACAAATTGGGAGAGAAAGAAATCTACTCGATTTTCTATGGCGAACTCACGGTGGATAGCAAAAACGACATCAACCTCGCAGCACAAGGGGATTTCTCAAAAACCCTTTTTAGCCAAGCTAAGAATATTTTGGAGAGGCTGATTGAGGCTAAGCGGTCATATGAAACCTCTCGAGGGCAGTACAGGAGAGGAGCAGTGCACGCAACAGAGGCGCGCAATGATGAAAAGCTGGAGGCTCGATTCGAGCATATGGAGAAGAAACTGTTGGAAGCAGTAGAAAAAACGAGACCACCGCCACCACCTGCACCAAAAGAGACACAGGACGTACCGCAGCCGCCACCTTCAGATGAACATCATTACTATTACTGTGAATTTCCCCCTGTGGTAGAGCAAGTGAACGCAATAGGCCACTGGAACACAAATGGCAACTAGATCCAGGGGAAACAGAGAGATGCTTCGTGGAGGGACCACCCCAACTTCAGATGGACTGATCAGAATCAAAGCCAGCCACAACTATCCACACCTCAACAAGTACAACCCTTCGACGGGCAGTCCAACTGGCCAGCCCGAATCTTGGATAGACCAAACACAGGAGGAAATAGAATGCAGGGAGGTCAGGCAGGATGGTCAAGTGGACCTCAAGGGAACTGGTCAAGTGGAGGACAACCTAACTGGTCAAGCCGACAACAAGAAGGAGAATGGGGGTACCAACACCTAGCTCCTCAGTATGGCAACCAGGGTAGGCAACCAAGTAATCAAATGGTGATTTATGTCCCGCAGTACCACAGAGGAACCCAGCAATCCCAAGGGAACCTACAGTACTACCAAGGAAATCAACAAAACCATCTGTCCCAGAACCAACCAGAGCAATATGGATCTTCCGGTTTCTACCAACAAGGCCATGGAGGAGGCCGATTTAATCAGAGAAATAACAGGCTGCAAAATGAAGTTCCAGGGGATATGATGGTTCCACATCAGCCTCATGATGTTGTGCGGGAAATACAGGAAGCCCAGAAGGAACAGAGAGCCGCACTAAAAATGCTTACAAAACAGTTATCTCAGGTCGCCATGTCACTAGGCGAGCTGAGAGGTAATGATAGAAAGATTCCAGCTACAGTGCAACCTCCAGCAAGGCGAGAGAATGTTAACACAGTTTCTCTGAAATCAGAAGGAGTTTATCAGAGCTCAACTGCAAGTCTTAGTAAAAACCTTGAATCCAGCGCCCCTGATCAAGTCACAGCGAAAGAAGAGTCTAACATATGTGAACATGGTGCTGAAAAGAGAAGGAGGGTCGAAGCAGAGGAAGTAACCGGTGAGATCCAACCTGATGATCTTCCCTCAAAGAGAACTGACCCAGGAGTATTTACGCTCCCAATTTCTATAAGGAACGTTCAAATGAAGCACGCAATGTGCGATCTAGGGGCTTCCATCAATATTATGTCGTATTCTATATACAAGAAACTGGAGAATGCTAAGCTCATCCAAACCAATATGGAAATACAGCAAGCAGACGGGTCCTGCATCTACCCCGAGGGAGTTCTGGAAGATGAAATCGTCAAGGTGAACAGATTCATGTATCCCGCTGACTTCTTTGTTATAAAAATGACGGACCAGGAGCGGAGGAGTCTATTGGAATCCTTTTGGGGAGACCTTTCCTATCCACCGCTAACACAGTCATTGACGTCCGCCATGGGACAATTAATCTGGAGTTTAAAGGAGAGCGACTTACAGTCGGCATTAATGAAGCTGCAAGAGAGCCACAGGACAGAGAGAGCATATAAACAGTAAACGCTATCAGCCCTCGAAAAAAGGAGTATCCAAAAAGGGAATCCCTCAAAGAGCCACCGTCTGGTTCCGCTGAAGGCGAACAGCTAAAGAGAGAGGTAGCAGAATGGTACGATACGACAATGGCTGAAGCAATGGATGACCAAGCCATTGGAAGGGCAATTATGGAGTTTTGCCAGCCGTCACAACCAGCTGAGGCAAGAGAGATTACTCAGCCAAGAAGGGTCGAGAAACCACCAGACCAAGCCGCTCCATTAAAAGAAATGCTGAGGAAGGATCCCTCGTTTACAAGGAAACTATTTTCCGTACTAGCATCACCGATGGCATTCAAGGACCTGTCCAGTCAGACAGATCACAAGACAGTCAAACCACGATTGCATAGAAAGGAAGAATTACTCTTCCAACATCAACCCCAGCTGATGCCCAAGAACCAAAATTCAAACTGGCCGGAACATGGGACAGTTATGGCAAGACACACACATGTGGCAAAATTTCCTTACCTTATTAACCAGGGAAAGATCAGAATCTTGTTAAGGCATGCTAAGGGCCGTGGAGGACGTATCAAGGATTTCACCGGGGGAACGCAGATCCTGAAAAAGCTTCCCCAGGACGACATGGTGTTTAAACTTTCTGATGACTGCAAAGCCACGTTCCCATTCCTGAAGGAACAATTGATGAGTTATTCTATAATTCGTGGTCCTGACTGGAATCACTCCCTTGAGGTGATGTGTGAGACTAGTAATTGTGTTGTGGGAGCAACACTAAGTCGGAAAATCCAAGGGAAAAGTTATGTTTTCCTCTACGCATCAAAAGCAATGGGTCAGGCGCAAAGGAACTATGATGTAACAGAAAAAGAAATGTTATCGATAGTCTTTGCATTTGTGGCGTTCAGGCAGCACCTACTCGGTTCCAAGGTGACGGTGTATACAAACCAGGCGGCTATCAAATACCTATCATCGAAGAAGGGATCAAACCCGCATTTGATCAGATGGTTACTCCTTCTACAGGAGTTTGAATGGGAAGCAGTTGACAGAAAAAAATGTGAAAACATAAAGATCCATCAGGAAAGGAGGATTGATCAGAGAAACTGGGAGCAACGTAAACCTAAAAGGGCAAAGTTCGCAGGAAGGACTAACGGTTTGGAGCAAAGCGAGCTACCCGGAAAGAACGAAAGGAAGGCGTTTGTAGTGGATGACATTTCACTACCAATGCCTAGCTTGTACCAGTAAACAGGTATAGGAGTGATCGGGTATTCATGGATGGTCTGCTTGATCAAGCAATAATTTCTAAATCTAAATCTGATCAAGTAACATTCCAAGGAAACCCGATCAAATCCTTGTAAATAGTTTTTTTTATTAAGTGTGTTTAATTTTATTTTCGTTAATCAAAATTCGGAAGTGGGGGAAAGGAACTGATCAAGTGGAATAATTTGAGCTGTCATCGAGATTTAATGATTCACGTAATCAGTGCAATTTGAATTTAATTAGTGGAACAGTAATTGAGTTAATAAGAGCAGGTGATGACGAGACATGTGCAGTAAGAAGAGAGGTGTCAAGCGGCGCCGACTGTTGAAATGAAAGGACGTTCTAGAGAGAGGAAGGAAGCGTATCGGGGAAGCTTTGCCATCTGGCATTCTAAAAAGGCGTGCCAGTACACGAAAGGTCGCAGAGATATCACTAAGCGGAGATCTCAACAGTCGGAATTTGAGTATAAAATAGGGTTTTCCGGATCTCAGTTTCCATCAAATATCTTCAGAACCTTTGTGCTATCTTCATTCAGAAAGAAATGCAGGGCAATCAACTCGAGACCTCCAATACTTCCTCGTTTTCTTCAGGAGCCAGTCTCGACAGTAATAATCAGAGATCCTTTTCACCACCGAGTCCACCAACCACCAGAACCCCATTATCGCCTCCTAGATTCATCGGCCCATTCCAATATGTGGACCCGGCTGACATAAGGCGTGTGGACTCCGTACTCAGAAGTTTTCCCTTGGAGATTCACACCGCCCTAAAGGCTCACCCAAGGATTTCTCGGTCTAAGGACCCTGTTCCGCCACCACCAACAGAGGGGCTGCCTCGTCCCAATGATCTCCCTTTACGACGAAAGGAGGCAGAACTTAACCTTTCATCGACCACAGAAGAAGACTCCATCCTGAGAAGAACGCTCCACCAGGCAATGACCAGCTGCTTCTTGAAGCTGAGGGTTCAAGACAGTAAGTGGATGAGGAGAAAATCAAGAGATCGGAGCAGTCATTGAAGCAAGCAAAACTGTGGAGAGCAACCAGGTGAGAGCAGAGAAAGGGAGCAAGAGGAAGGGGGAAGAAAGTATCTTTCCTCCCCCTAATATGGGCAACCATACCAATTAAGGTATGAGGCTTACTAAAGCTGCCAGCAGGTCTTTTGCTTCCCCTCCCCGAAGGAGAAAAAGAATAAAAATACCAAGGATGAGGAGCTCCGATAAGCACGAAGCCGTAGAGGCAATAAGGAAGGCCGTGTAATGAAGGCAATAAGGAAGGAGCGCAACATTCCCCTGATTCAGCTATAAAGGCAGTACTATCACCCTTAACCTTGTTTCTTTGTGTAAATTGTGTACTCCAATCTCACACTTAGTCCTGTGTCTGGACTAAGTGTGAGAAGTTTATGGAAGTTGTTTTCTGTTTTGCCTATATCTGTTTTATTTCTATGTGGTTGTTAGCATGTTTTGATTACTGGCACTATCTCACACTTAGCCCAGTGTCCGGTCTAAGTGTGAGAAGTTTCCCTTGATTGTTGTTATGCTGTTTCCTGTGCCTAACCCTTCTTTCCACTTCATCCAGCCCCTCGAGGACGAGTTCATATGCAGTGGGGAGGGGGGACGGGTTAGTTACAGTAGAATCATACATGCTAAAAATTTTCAAAAACAAATTCCAGATAGTAATAAAATAGGCAATATGCATGAAATTGGATAAATGGAAGACTTGATTACTTCTTGGGAGAGTTAGAAAAAGGATTCAATATGCTCACATGTAAAACTTAATTGCAAAAGTTTGATCAATTTGAATGACGCAAGTATGATAGAAACGCTTAATTTCTAAACCAATTGTGAAACTTCTCTATATGTGAGTTATAAGCCAAAAGTAGAACACTTTCTACTATTTTTACAAAAGAAAAATTATGAGAGGCTGATTTTAATATTGAGATGAAAATTGCACAAGTAGTAATGACTAAAAGCATTAGGACTTAACCATTTGAGCCGTGTTCTTCCTTCGTTCCACAAACCCGCCTTATTAGTCAAGGCACCCCCTAGTTAGCCAATTCAAGCTTATACACTCTTTCCATTTCTTTAAAGCCTTAAAACCAAATTCAAAGTTTCATATCACATGAGGAAAGAGGGTCAAAGAGATGGAGTTTGTCAAGGGGTAACGAAAGGGGATAGCAAGAAAAAGGAGGGGCAGCCAGGTTGATCAAGTTAGACAATCGGGTTGATCATTGATCATATAAAAAAAGGAAAAAGGGCAGGAAATAGTTGTAACCTGACCCAGAAAATCAAAAGCAAAAAATAATATAAGGCTGAAGGTCGAAATCTGACCAAGAAGGAGCACCAAAGAAAAAAAATATATCCCAATTCTGATCCAGCGAGTCTAGGCAAATCTTTGGCTTTTTTACTCATGTGATTTTTCTTTAAAATTTTTTATTTTTATTTTTGAACTTAGAACCCCTAGGACCCCACCCTAATACGTTACTAACCTTGAGCCTCGTTACAACCTTAAAACAAGACCTTAAGGAACTATCTGTGCAGTCCGATTCAAGGTATTAATTTTATGGCAACATCGAGTGACTTCTCAGGTGAGGAATGAGTGACTAAGTGAATCCAACAGTGGTTTTTGAATTTAGCAATCTTGACAAGCTGACACCTTGATCAAGCAAAGGCGAAAGAGAATGAACACAAGCTACTGACAATGGATTGACCTCGACCTCGGGTATGATTGTTGGAAAATTATTCGGTCTAATGCATACATGTGAATACGTGTTTTTATCCTTAAGGTCTTGTTTTCTTTTCGTCTTTTCTTTAACTTAAAAAATAAATAAACCGTGCCTGAAATTTACCCTATCTTTTCTTTTCTTTTTCTTATACTTGGGGACAAGTATGTTTTAAGTGTGAGCAGTTTGATAGGGCCTATTTCATGCATCGGTTTATGGGTGAAATACATGCTACTTGATCGGTTTATCGTGCAAAACAAGTGTTAAATGTGCAGAATTACCACTTGACCAAGGCTTCAAGGCCGACCTGATCAAGCAAGTACAAAGGCGATAAAAGGCTCAGAATCGGGGGAGTTGATAAGGGAGCGATCAAGCAGTTAGGAGGGGACCACAGGCTTCTGGAAGAAGAGCACGTGAGGAAAATGAGCTGGATACAGCGCACCATTCTGTTATCAAGGACGACGTTTCTAGAAGGGGACACGTGCTGGAATATGAGACGCAAGGACGAAAGCTGAGTCACGAATTTGTTACCAAAAAGCGTCGACTTTCTAGAAGAACAGCATGTAGCAATCAATGAGTCGCTCGTTCTCAGAATGAGTGAATATTCCCTGACAAGATCGTTATCCAGCTAGAGGCCGAATCAAGCTTATAAATAGAGGGTGTGCCACCAAAGAGAAGAGGACTTTACTTTCCGCCTAGTTTAGTTTAGTTTAGCATAGTTATCTAGCGTAGTCCAGCTCTCTAGCTTAGTTTAGTTTATTTCTCTAGCTTAGTTAGATAGCTTAGTTAGAAGGGCGACCAAAGGGAGCGCTGCAGAATACTCATTTCTGTTAGCGTGACTTAAGTTTCCCGCTGAGATTCTTCTCAGTTTACCGCTTTCTTAGACTCCAAGTGTTAGCTTAGTTTAATTTCACGTTGTAATCAGTTTTTAGTTTAATCAAGTTATTTTCGCTTTAAATCCGCGCATTTACTTTTCTGTTGTTTCCTGCAAATCACTTGACCCAGTAGTTAGAATTCCGTTGATCAAGCTAGCTAGTTTAAATTCTGTCTAGATTAAAACAGTAGTTAAAACTCCCAAATTAAAGCGTGGCAGCAGCAACCCCCCCTGTTCACTACTCACACACTCGACACACCAACTTCCCTGTGGGATCGACCCCGAACTTGCCGCTTTACTGTTAAAGTTGTGCAAAATTTGGAGTTATAAATTACTTTGGCAAGGCGGAAAGGGCGAGAGCTAGAGTGCATTGATTAAGTGGCAACGACATTTGCTAACTGATCCAATCGGTTCGGTTATCACTCCATATAACTTGATCCGCATTCTATTCGTGTTTTCGATCTCTTTCCTAGTCCCTCCAATAGGCGGTGGTTGAGCAAGTTAGTCAGTCAGGTTGATCAGTCAGTTCGAAGAAAAAAAAAGTGTGAGAAAGTTGAAAAAGAGGGCAGGAAAAAGTTGTAAACCGACCTAGTAAGTCGATAGTTAAGAAATAAGCCAAAAGTTAAAGGCTAAAGGTCGCAGCCTGACCAAGTGAAAACATCAAGTGGCAAAATAATAACCCAGCTTGATCTAGAAAAGTGGTTTAGATCTTGGTCTCTAGACTCATGTGCTTTTCTTTTTTTTCAGTTTATATTTTTAAATTTTAACTTAGAACCCCTAGGACCCTACCCCAACACGTCACTCCCTAAGCCCCATTACAACCGAAATAAACCTTAAGGATTTATCTTGTGCAGTCCGATACGAGGTATAAATGTGTAGCAATTACTGAGTGAACAGTCCTAACTTCTTGTAAGAAATGAGTGACTGAGTGAATCCAACAGTTGGTTTAAATTGAGCTATCTTGACAAAATGACACCTTGATCAAGTGAAGGCGAAAGGGAAGAAAACATAAGCTGCTGGCAAATGGATTTACCTCTACTTCGAGTATGATTGTTGGAAGTTTATTCGGTTTTTGCATCTATGTGAATATGTGTCTTTGTTTTGAGTCTTTTCTTTTCGCCTTCTTTCAATTTCTTGAAACGAGTAAACCATGCCTGAAATTTGCCTTATCTTTTCTTTCTTTTTCTTTTTCTTTTTCTTTTTCTTATACTTGAGGACAAGTATATTTTAAGAGTGAGCAGTTTGATAAGACCTATTTCATGCATCGGTTTAGGGGTAAAATATAGGCTACTTGATCAGTTTATCATGCAAAGCGAGTGTTAATTAGCAGGAATACCGCTTAACCAAAGACAACAAGGACAAATGTTCAAGATGGCACAGAAGGCGGAAAAAGGCCAAAACTTGGTGGGTTGATCAAGGTGGTGATCAAGTAGTTAGCCGCGGGGGACGACTGCATTCTAGAAGGAAGACACATGAGGCTGATGCGCTGGAAAGCGATCCTCAATCAGTTATCAAGGACTACATTCTAGAGGGGACACGTATCGGTGAGTAAGCTGCGCAAGGGACGAAGGCGAATCCTCATTCGGTTATTGAAGAACCATTACATTCTAGAAGAAGGGCACGTATCAGCAGATGAGACGCTCGATCCCAGCAAGGACAATTGATTAAGTGAGCAACGACAATTTGCTAACTATACCAAATCGGTTCGGTTATCCTCCATTATAACTATGATCCAATTCAATTTCGTGTTTTTGATCTCTTTCTTAGTCCTCCAAAATGGCGCCGTTACCGGGAAGCATGTGTTACTTTATCGTTTGTGCGTAGTGCGTTATGTGTATATAATTTATGTTTCTCATTTTTTGTTTTGTTGTTGATGGAGGTACCACCAGGCATTACTGAATCATCCCTTGATATACAGAAAAACTAACACTCATGAGAGTCCAGGAAGCGACGTTGTCATCATCGCGCAGAGCCGCCATTAGAAGTAGCAGCAGCCACGAGCAGAAATACACAACCACCACCAGAACGACGGATAAGCAGAGATGCCGTTGCTCGGACACTCGGAGTCGGTTTCTCTACATGACTCATGATAGGAGAGCCATGGCATCCATCACGCTACTGCCGTGGGATGCGACCATGTGCATCAATTCAGGAGTCCTGGCCGCTATCTCCCACTTCTATGGCCTGTCAAGGAATGTCCGTATGCTTTTTGATGAATTCTCCGGTACTGTGATATTCAGCCCGTGCCAGCTGGGTCCACATCCGGAAGATTACAGACTCAAAGCTATTCCTTTGTCTTGAAGGGGGAGGCGGGTGTCGGGCTGTCAAGGCTGCCGGAAGGATCCATCAGAACGTGGGCTGAGTTTCGCATGATATTCCTCGATCGTTTCTTTCCAACATAAAAAACAAGTGCCCTAAAAAGGGAAATTACAGAAGCCAGACAGGAATACGACGAGCCCCTCGTCCAGTACTGGGATAGGTTCCAAGGGCTGCTTCAAGCATGCCCTAACCACAAATTGGGAGAGAAAGAAATCTACTCGATTTTCTATGGCGGACTCACGGTGGATAGCAAAAACGACCTCAACCCCTCAGCACAAGGGGATTTCTCAAAAACCCTTTTTAGCCAAGCTAAGAATATTTTGGAGAGGCTGATTGAGGCTAAGCGGTCGTATGAAACCTCTCGAGGGCAGTACAGGAGAGGAGCAGTGCACGCAGCAGAGGCGCGCAATGATGAAAAGCTGGAGGCTCGATTCGAGCAGATGGAGAAGAAACTGCTGAAAGCAGTAGAAAAAACGAGACCCACCCCCACCACCACCTGCACCAAAAGAGACACAGTACGTACCGCAGCCGCCCCTCCACCTTCAGATTACATCATTACTATTACTGTGAATTTCCCCCTGAGGTAGAGCAAGTGAACGCAGTAGGCCACTGGAACACAAATGGCAACTGGATCCAGGGAAAGCAGAGAGATGCTCCGTGGAGGGACCACCCCAACTTCAGATGGACTGATCAGAATCAAAGCCAGCCACAACTAACCGCACCTCAACAAGTACAACCCTTCGACGGGCAGTCCAACTGGCCAGCCCGAATCTTGGATAGACCAAACACAGGAGGAAATAGAATGCAGGGAGGTCAGGCAGGATGGTCAAGTGGACCTCAAGGGACTGGTCAAGTGGAGGACAGCCTAACTGGTCAAGCCGACAACAAGAAGGAGAATGGGGGTACCAACACCTAGCTCCTCAGTATGGCAACCAGGGTAGGCAACCAAGTAATCAAATGGTGAGTTATGTCCCGCAGTACCACAGAGAACCCAGCAATCCAAGGGAACCTACAGTACTACCAAGGAAATCAACAAAACCATCTGTCCCAGAACCAACCAGAGCAATATGGATCTTCGGTTTCTACCAGCAAGGCCATGGAGGAGGCCGATTTAATCAGAGAAATAACAGGCAGCAAAATGAAGTTCCAGGGGATATGATGGTTCCACATCAGCCTCATGATGCTGTGCGGGAAATACAGGAAGCCCAGAAGGAACAGAGAGCCGCATTAGAAATGCTTACAAAACAGTTATCTCAGGTCGCCATGTCACTAGGCGAGCTGAGAGGTAATGATGGAAAGATTCCGGCTACAGTGCAACCTCCAGCAGGGCGAGAGAATGATAACACAGTCTCTCTGAAATCAGAAGGAGTTTATCAGAGCTCAACTGCAAGTTTTCCAGCATCCAGGGCAAGTCTTAGTAAAAGCCTTGAATCCAGCGCCCCTGATCAAGTCACAGCGAAAGAAGAGTCTAACATATGTGAACATGGTGCTGAAAAGAGAAGGAGGGTCGAAGCAGAGGAAGTAACGGTGAGATCCAACCTGATGATCTTCCCTCAAAGAGAACTGACCCAGGAGTATTTACGCTCCCAATTTCTATCAGGAACGTTCAAATGAAGCACGCAATGTGCGACCTAGGGGCTTCCATCAATATTATGCCGTATTCTATATACAAGAAGCTGGAGAACGCTAAGCTCGTCCAAACCAATATGGAAATACAGCTAGCAAACGGGTCCTGCATCTACCCCGAGAGAGTTCCGGAAGATGAAATCGTCAAGGTGAACAGATTCATGTATCCCGCTGACTTCTTTGTTATAAAAATGACGAGACCAGTAGCGGAGGAGTCTATTGGAATCCTTTTGGGGAGACCTTTCCTATCCACCGCTAACACAGTCATTGACGTCCGCCATGGGACAATTAATCTGGAGTTTAAAGGAGAGCGACTTATAGTCGGCATTGATGAAGCTGCAAGAGAGCCACAGGACAGAGAGAGCATACAAACAGTAAACGCTATCAGCCCTGTAAAAAATGAGTATCCAAAAAGGGAATCCCTCAAAGAGCCACCGTCTGGTTCCGCTGAAGGCGAACAGCTGAAGAGAGAGACAGCAGAATGGTATGATACGACAATGGCTGAAGCAATGGATGACCAAGCCATTGGAAGGGCAATTATGGAGTTTTGCCTGCCAGCACAACCAGCTGAGGCAAGAGAGATTACTCAGCCAAGAAGGGTCGAGAAACCACCAGACCAAGCCGCTCCATTAAAGAAATGCTGAGGAAGGATCCCTCGTTTACAAGGAAACTATTTTCCGTACCAGCATCACCGATGGCATTCAAGGACCTGTCCAGTCAGACAGATCACAAGACAGTCAAACCACGATTGCATAGAAAGGAAGAATTACTCTTCCAACATCAACCCCAGCTGATGCCCAAGAACCAAAATTCAAACTGGCCGGAACATGGGACAGTTATGGCAAGACACACACATGTGGCAAAATTTCCGTACCTTATTAACCAGGGAAAGATCAGAATCTTGTTAAGGCATGCTAAGGGCCGTGGAGGACGTATCAAGGATTTCACCGGGGGAACGCAGATCCTGAAAAAGCTTCCCCAGGACGACATGGTGTTTAAACTTTCTGATGACTGCAAAGCCACGTTCCCATTCCTGAAGGAACAATTGATGAGTTATTCTATAATTCGTGGTCCTGACTGGAATCACTACCCCTTGAGGTGATGTGTGAGACTAGTAATTGTGTTGTGGGAGCAAACACTAAGTCGGAAAATCCAAGGGGAAAAGTTATGTTTTCCTCTACGCATCAAAAGCAATGGGTCAGGCGCAAAGGAACTATGATGTAACAGAAAAAGAAATGTTATCGATAGTCTTTGCATTTGTGGCGTTCAGGCAGCACCTACTCGGTTCCAAGGTGACGGTGTATACAAACCAGGCGGCTATCAAATACCTATCATCGAAGAAGGGATCAAACCCGCATTTGATCAGATGGTTACTCCTTCTACAGGAGTTTGAATGGGAAGCAGGTTGACAGAAAAAAATGTGAAAACATAAAGATCCATCAGGAAAGGAGGATTGATCAGAGAAACTGGGAGCAACGTAAACCTAAAAGGGCAAAGTTCGCAGGAAGGACTAACGGTTTGGAGCAAAGCGAGCTACCCGGAAAGAACGAAAGGAAGGCGTTTGTAGTGGATGACATTTCACTACCAATGCCTAGCTTGTACCAGTAAACAGGTATAGGAGTGATCGGGTATTCATGGATGGTCTGCTTGATCAAGCAATAATTTCTAAATCTAAATCTGATCAAGTAACATTCCAAGGAAACCCGATCAATCCTTGTAAATAGTTTTTTTTATTAAGTGTGTTTAATTTTATTTTCGTTAATCAAAATTCGGAAGTGGGGGAAAGGAACTGATCAAGTGGAATAATTTGAGCTGTCATCGAGATTTAATGATTCACGTAATCAGTGCAATTTGAATTTAATTAGTGGAACAGTAATTGAGTTAATAAGAGCAGGTGATGACGAGACATGTGCAGTAAGAAGAGAGGTGTCAAGCGGCGCCGACTGTTGAAATGAAAGGACGTTCTAGAGAGAGGAAGGAAGCGTATCGGGGAAGCTTTGCCATCTGGCATTCTAAAAAGGCGTGCCAGTACACGAAAGGTCGCAGAGATATCACTAAGCGGAGATCTCAACAGTCGGAATTTGAGTATAAAATAGGGTTTTCCGGATCTCAGTTTCCATCAAATATCTTCAGAACCTTTGTGCTATCTTCATTCAGAAAGAAATGCAGGGCAATCAACTCGAGACCTCCAATACTTCCTCGTTTTCTTCAGGAGCCAGTCTCGACAGTAATAATCAGAGATCCTTTTCACCACCGAGTCCACCAACCACCAGAACCCCATTATCGCCTCCTAGATTCATCGGCCCATTCCAATATGTGGACCCGGCTGACATAAGGCGTGTGGACTCCGTACTCAGAAGTTTTCCCTTGGAGATTCACACCGCCCTAAAGGCTCACCCAAGGATTTCTCGGTCTAAGGACCCTGTTCCGCCACCACCAACAGAGGGGCTGCCTCGTCCCAATGATCTCCCTTTACGACGAAAGGAGGCAGAACTTAACCTTTCATCGACCACAGAAGAAGACTCCATCCTGAGAAGAACGCTCCACCAGGCAATGAACCAGCTGCTTCTTGAAGCTGAGGGTTCAAGACAGTAAGTGGATGAGGAGAAAATCAAGAGACCGGAGCAGTCATTGAAGCAAGCAAGACTGTGGAGAGCAACCAGGTGAGAGCAGAGAAAGGGAGCAAGAGGAAGGGGGAAGAAAGTATCTTTCCTCCCCCTAATATGGGCCACCATACCAATTAAGGTATGGGGCTTACTAAAGCTGCCAGCAGGTCTTTTGCTTCCCCTCCCCGAAGGAGAAAAAGAATAAAAATACCAAGGAGGAGGAGCTCCGATAAGCACGAAGCCGTAGAGGCAATAAGGAAGGCCGTGTAATGAAGGCAATAAGGAAGGAGCGCAACATTCCCCTGATTCAGCTATAAGGCAGTACTATCACCCTTAACCTTGTTTCTTTGTGTAAATTGTGTACTCCAATCTCACACTTAGTCCTGTGTCTGGACTAAGTGTGAGAAGTTTATGGAAGTTGTTTTCTGTTTTGCCTATATCTGTTTTATTTCTATGTGGTTGTTAGCATGTTTTGATTACTGGCACTATCTCACACTTAGCCCAGTGTCCGGTCTAAGTGTGAGAAGTTTCCCTTGATTGTTGTTATGCTGTTTCCTGTGCCTAACCCTTCTTTCCACTTCATCCAGCCCCTCGAGGACGAGTTCATATGCAGTGGGGAGGGGGGACGGGTTAGTTACAGTAGAATCATACATGCTAAAAATTTTCAAAAACAAATTCCAGATAGTAATAAAATAGGCAATATGCATGAAATTGGATAAATGGAAGACTTGATTACTTCTTGGGAGAGTTAGAAAAAGGATTCAATATGCTCACATGTAAAACTTAATTGCAAAAGTTTGATCAATTTGAATGACGCAAGTATGATAGAAACGCTTAATTTCTAAACCAATTGTGAAACTTCTCTATATGTGAGTTATAAGCCAAAAGTAGAACACTTTCTACTATTTTTACAAAAGAAAAATTATGAGAGGCTGATTTTTAATATTGAGATGAAAATTGCACAAGTAGTAATGACTAAAAGCATTAGGACTTAACCATTTGAGCCGTGTTCTTCCTTCGTTCCACAAACCCGCCTTATTAGTCAAGGCACCCCCTAGTTAGCCAATTCAAGCTTATACACTCTTTCCATTTCTTTAAAGCCTTAAAACCAAATTCAAAGTTTCATATCACATGAGGAAAGAGGGTCAAAGAGATGGAGTTTGTCAAGGGTAACGAAAGGGGATAGCAAGAAAAAGGAGGGGCAGCCAGGTTGATCAAGTTAGACAATCGGGTTGATCATTGATCATATAAAAAAAAGGAAAAAGGGCAGGAAATAGTTGTAACCTGACCCAGAAAATCAAAAGCAAAAAATAATATAAGGCTGAAGGTCGAAATCTGACCAAGAAGGAGCACCAAAGAAAAAAAAATATATCCCAATTCTGATCCAGCGAGTCTAGGCAAATCTTTGGCTTTTTTACTCATGTGATTTTTCTTTAAAATTTTTTATTTTTTATTTTTGAACTTAGAACCCCTAGGACCCCACCCTAATACGTTACTAACCTTGAGCCTCGTTACAACCTTAAAACAAAGACCTTAAGGAACTATCTTGTGCAGTCCGATTCAAGGTATTAATTTTATGGCAACATCGAGTGACTTCTCAGGTGAGGAATGAGTGACTAAGTGAATCCAACAGTGGTTTTTGAATTTAGCAATCTTGACAAGCTGACACCTTGATCAAGCAAAGGCGAAAGAGAATGAACACAAGCTACTGACAAATGGATTGACCTCGACCTCGGGTATGATTGTTGGAAAATTATTCGGTCTAATGCATACATGTGAATACGTGTTTTTATCTTAAGGTCTTGTTTTTCTTTTCGTCTTTTCTTTAACTTAAAAAAATAAATAAACCGTGCCTGAAATTTACCCTATCTTTTTCTTTTCTTTTTCTTTATACTTGGGGACAAGTATGTTTTAAGTGTGAGCAGTTTGATAGGGCCTATTTCATGCATCGGTTTATGGGTGAAATACATGCTACTTGATCGGTTTATCGTGCAAAACAAGTGTTAAATGTGCAGAATTACCACTTGACCAAGGCTTCAAGGCCGACCTGATCAAGCAAGTACAAAGGCGATAAAAGGCTCAGAATCGGGGGAGTTGATAAAGGGGAGCGATCAAGCAGTTAGGAGGGGACCACAGGCTTCTGGAAGAAGAGCACGTGAGGAAATGAGCTGGATACAGCGCACCATTCTGTTATCAAGGACGACGTTCTAGAAGGGGACACGTGCTGGAATATGAGACGCAAGGACGAAGCTGAGTCACGAATTTGTTACCAAAAAGCGTCGACTTTCTAGAAGAACAGCATGTAGCAATCAATGAGTCGCTCGTTCTCAGAATGAGTGAATATTCCCTGACAAGATCGTTATCCAGCTAGAGGCCGAATCAAGCTTATAAATAGAGGGTGTGCCACCACAAAGAGAAAAGGGACTTTACTTTCCTCCTAGTTTAGTTTAGCATAGTTATCTAGCGTAGTCCAGCTCTCTAGCTTAGTTTAGTTTAATTCTCTAGCTTAGTTAGATAGATTAGTTAGAAGGGCGACCCAAGGGAGCGCTGCAGAATACTCATTTCTGTTAGCGTGACTTAAGTTTGCCGTTGAGATTCTTCTCGGTTTACCGCTTTCTTAGATTCCAAGTGTTATCTTAGTTTAATTTCACGTTGTAATCAGTTTTTAGTTTAATCAAGTTATTTTCGCTTTAAATCCGCGCATTTACTTTTCTGTCGTTTCCTGCAAATCACTTGACCCAGTAGTTAGAATTCTGTTGATCAAGCTAGCTAGTTTAAATTCTGTCTAGATTAAAACAGTAGTTAAAACTCCCAAATTAAAGCGTGGCAGCAGCCAACCCCCTCCCCTGTTCACTACTAACACACTCGACACACTAACTTCCCTGTGGGATCGACCCCGAACTTGCCGCTTTACTGTTAAAGTTGTGTAAAATTTGGAGTTATAAATTACTTTGGCAAGGCGGAAAGGGCAAGAGCTAGAGTGCATTGATTAAGTGGCAACGACATTTGCTAACTGATCCAATCGGTTCGGTTATGACTCCATATAACTTGATCTGCATTCTATTCCTGTTTTCGATCTCTTTCCTAGTCCCTCCAATAGGCGGTTGAGCAAGTTAGTCAGTCAGGTTGATCAGTTCAGTTCGAAGAAAAAAAAAGTGTTGAGAAAGTTGAAAAGAGGGCAGGAAAAAGTTTGTAACCTGACCTAGTAAGTCGATAGTTAAGAAATAAGCCAAAAGTTAAAGGCTAAAGGTCGCAGCCTGACCAAGTGAAACATCAAGTGGCAAAATAATAACCCAGCTTGATCTAGAAAAGTGGTTTAGATCTTGGTCTCTAGACTCATGTGCTTTTCTTTTTTTTTCCAGTTTATATTTTTAAATTTTTAACTTAGAACCCCTAGGACCCTACCCCAACACGTCACTCCCCTAAGCCCCATTACAACCGAAATAAAGACCTTAAGGATTTATCTTGTGCAGTCCGATACGAGGTATTAAATGTGTAGCAATTACTGAGTGAACAGTCCTAACATCTCTGGTAAGAAATGAGTGACTGAGTGAATCCAACAGTTGGTTTAAATTGAGCTATCTTGACAAAATGACACCTTGATCAAGTGAAGGCGAAAGGGAAGAAACATAAGCTGCTGGCAAATGGATTTACCTCTACTTCGAGTATGATTGTTGGAAGTTTATTCGGTTTTATGCATCTATGTGAATATGTGTCTTTGTTTTGAGTCTTTTCTTTTCATCTTCTTTCAATTTCTTGAAACGAGTAAACCATGCCTGAAATTTGCCTTATCTTTTTCTTTTCTTTTTCTTTTTCTTTTTCTTTTTCTTTATACTTGAGGACAAGTATATTTTAAGAGTGAGCAGTTTGATAAGACCTATTTCATGCATCGGTTTAGGGGTAAAATATAGGCTACTTGATCAGTTTATCATGCAAAGCGAGTGTTAATTATGCAGGAATACCGCTTAACCAAAGACAACAAGGACAAACTGTTCAAGATGGCACAGAAGGCGGAAAAAGGCCAAAACTTGGTGGGTTGATCAAGGTGGTGATCAAGTAGTTAGCCGGGGGACGACTGCATTCTAGAAGGAAGACACATGAGGCTGATGCGCTGGAAAGCGATCCTCAATCAGTTATCAAGGACTACATTCTAGAAGGGGACACGTATCGGTGAGTAAGCTGCGCAAGGACGAAGGCGAATCCTCATTCGGTTATTGAAGAACCATTACATTCTAGAAGAAGGGCACGTATCAGCAGATGAGACGCTCGATCCCAGCAAGGACGAATATTCGCTGCCAAAGTTGTTATCGTAGCTGGAGGTTGTGTGAAGTGCCTATAAATAGAGGATACAACGCCATAGTGAGATCTCTTCTTCCTTTTCCTCGCCTTTAGTTTAGTTTTCCACATGTTCCTGGTTCCAAGTTTCAAGTTCTCCCCCAGTTCCAAAATAGCCTAGTTAAATAGTAGAAATGGTCAGTTAGAAGGAGAGTTACTGAAGGGAGCGCGAAGGAGAAATCAATATCTGTTCGGCGCCGTCTCAAGTTTCTGACTGAGGATTTCTCGGCATTATTCGTTTTTCTTATTTTCTGAATCTGTTAGCTTAGTTAAATTTCATTTTGTTGCGTAGTTAAAGAACAATTCTTGGTTTGTATTTCGCAAGTTCACAGCACTGTTTAGAATTCTGAGTATAAAAATCAAAGTTGTTTGCTTTCGGAATTCTTGTTTACTGTTTTAGCTTAGTTTAGTTCTAAAATCCTTGATCGAGTGTTTGTTCATTATTTTGAATGACAAAGTGGTTTGTAGTTTCGTAGCATGTTTAGGTAGTTAAGTCTTTATTTCAATCTGTTGGTTACTTGGTTCGTTACTTATTTTCCAGCATGATGAGTAACTTGGTCCAGTAGTTAGTTTACATTCCACCTAGCTTAATCCAGTAGTTAAAACTCCCAATGTAAAGTGTGGCAGTAGTCGAACCCTATTCACTAAACACACACTCAACGCACCAGCTTCCCTGTGGGATCGACCCCGTACTTGCCGCTTTACTGTTAAAGTAGTGCATGTTTGGGAGTTATAAATGTTTTTGTGAAAGAGAGAGCGCCTTGATCAAGTGGCAACGACTATTGCAAACTGATCCACCTGGTTCAGTTATCTTTCCATATAACTTGATCCACACGTGAAATCTCTCATTCGCCATGTCTATACAAGAAAATGTTGAGGTTACTTTTCCATACACACAATAGTGACTACTTTTGGCAATAAGAGTGTCCACTATAGGGGCGGCGCGCCGGCCGGCCCCTTCCCACCGCCACCCCGCCGATCTATAGTGCGGAGGACGTCCGACCCGAGGCGGACGGCATTTCCGGGGTGGAAGGCACTTCAGAGAAAGTTGTGCGAGGACGCGCCGGTGCCCGATCGCCACGCCTATAGGCACGCCGGCCTATAGTGCGCCGGGGGTCGGGGCGCCGGCCGCCCCGGTGAATTTTTTATTTTTTTTTTATTTCTGAAAATTGTAATATAAATACCACTCCTCCACCACCCATTTTACACCCTTTTCACACACTCTCCATTCATTCACTTTGTATACTTTCACTCTCTAAAAATGCACAGTGGAGACGACGAATCACCCGGCACTGACGAATCGGGATATGCCGGCTATCCTTCCCAGCCGTCGATGGCGGCTATCCTTTCCAGCTGTGGGGTTAGAGTCAAACTCCCCCTCCGTGGGGATCGATTCCAACTCCTCCTATATCTCAGCAGTGGAGGTCGAGCCCCACGCCCCAACCTTTTCAGAGGAATTTGAGCCGCTCGGCGTTTGGAGATTACAGACCCAACCTCGACGCGCTTAACCATCCGCGGCCGGAGACCCCTTTGCATTCCAGCCAATCTCCTTTAACCGATGTAGATCGAGATGCACTCTGATCAGTGGCAGCAGATGAAAGCAGTGGCGGCGGAAGAGGCGGCAGCCGCGGTGGCAGCGGCGGCGGCAGCAGCGGCGGCGGCTCGGGCAGCGGCGGCGGCAGGGGGTGGACGAGCCGTGCACTACACCAAAGTGGAGTCCCTTGCTGTTGCGTGGGCATGAGATGCATTCACATCGGACCCCATAGTGGGCAGCGATCAGACCGAGGGGAGCTTTTGGAAGCGCGTCCTGTTGGCATACAACGAGTTCAAACCTTGAGGCGCCAGACCGCGTGGCGGGGAACGGCTAGGATTCTGCATGCCACCAAGCGGTTCGCGAGCATATACGAGAACAACCTGCTCAGTGCTGAGAGTGGCCGAAGCGAAGCCGACGTGAAGACGCTGTCAATGTCTCAATTCAACACGGAAGGTTGGCCGAAGCTCACTATGTGGGAGGAGTATCTTGTTCTTGAGCACTGTCCGAAATTCAGGGCCATCTGTGCGCAAGAGCGGGCAGGAGCTCCTGGGGCGATGCGTACTAGACACAACATAGCCGGGGACTGCAGCAACGACAGCGGCTCGCAATCATTCGACCTCAACGACGAGCAAACCGAAAAGCCATCCACTACACACTCTAGGCGCCCACGCCTTCCGGGACAACATGCCTCTATCCGAAGCGCTAGAGTGGCTGGAAGTTCCTCCCGCCTATCGTCGGCCGTGTCTGGATCGCTCATCCCGCAGCCCGCCCCTATACCACAACCCATGGCCCCTGGTCCCCACGAGGTCTTGAGGGAGAACATAGATGTGCGGTTGTTGAAACAACTGCAAGACAACAGCCGTTTCTACGAGACCGCAACCGACCCGGTCATCAAGGGTATATACTGGAATCTCATAGGGGAGATCCAGCGCCGGCTAGGCTTGTCTAATGAGGGTTTTACTGGGGCGGCCGGCGGCAGTGGGGGAGGCGGTGAGGAAGAAGAGGAGGAATCCGATTCAGTCACCGAGTAGACGGTGGCGATTTTTTATGTATATTGTGTTTAAATGTTCGTTGTATAATTTTACCGTTTCCAATACAACGAATATTCGGTCCCAATTACCTCATTTTCTAATTATTTACATTCCGATAATTTTAATTGATAAGTGGATAAAAATTTTAGGGCTATTGGAAGTGTCCACCTTATAGCTGCGGATAAGGTTTTTTGTGGGCGCGGACAATTAAACTACGACGGTGGAAAAAAAAAGGGGGGCGGGACTATTGGGGCTATCCGCTTATAGTGGACACTCTAATGAAGGATCGCCAATCTTCTGGATTCGTACGTAGGACATTTATCTAAATTGACCAACCATTCAAAAATGACTTTTCAACACAAACTAGTGTTCTCTTATTAGTTATTGTTATTAAAAGAGATAATTATAACTTTTTCTACTAATTAAAAAATAATCTTATTTATAAACAGCACATATTTTTTAAATCTGAAAATATATAAAATAAGAGAGATTAGAGAAAAAGTAGATAAAGGATAACAAGAAATAAAAAATAAGAGATATGAGATACAGTATGAGAGAAAGAAAAAAGGGGATTAAAGTATGACAAAAAGTTTTCATATTTGAAAGGAGACTATTTTTCATAGAAAGTAGAAATCCCAAAATGGCAAAATAAGATGATTTTTCATGAAAGGATGGGGTATTGTCACGACCGCATTTTCTAAGGATAGAAAACACGGTTGATCGCGACTAGGGGAGGAGTTAAAGAAGCGGGGAAGAAAGGGGAAAAACAACACAACTCGACCATAGCTCCAAAAAAAATGGGAAAAACTCAAAATAAAATCAGAGTTTTGAACAAAATAGACTTGAGTCTTTTAAGATGCACAACGGAAGCAAATGAACGCGGTTCCATGTATGAAGACATGAACCTCCGAGAGTCAAAATCTGACTGAATTAGATGTCTTGTCTCAATAGCACTTCCTCCACCACTTCGCTGCTCAACCTGCACATTTAGAAATATATGCAGGGCTGAGTACAAAAAGTACTCAGTGAACACATTGCCGAAAATTACACATATACATTTGAAAATATTGTCAAGCCATCATCACAGTAACACTCGGGGTGTTATTGAAAAGGCCCGAGCTTACTAAAAATATCACATTGGGTTGCAACCCCTTTTCCTGTACTTTAGCCATATCTGATCACATTGTGCCGCTGAGATGGTGTTCTCATACGGTCACCTTCCCTGCCCAACACGTCAGAGGTATCCTTGTGCCTGGAAGGTGGCCACCTTCCACGGTCACCTTCTCTGCCGTTCACGGCCAGAGGTTCCAAGTAGGGACACCACCCTACCCGGACTAAAAATCGAATCGATTCACATATTTCATCGTTCATAATTCACTTGGCCGTAGCCAACAGATAGGCATCATAACAAAACATTTGTGGCAAGACAACATCATTAAAATCACGAACATGTGTTCGTGTTTTCATAAAATACGATTTGTATTTTAGTATAAGAAAGCTCACCTGGATCATTTAGTTCCTTTAACTTGAAATTCTCGCTCCAACTTTACTTGCGAAGGTACCCTTTTGAAAATATCACAATATAATAATACACTAATTAGACTCAAGGACAAAACTACTTAAATTAGAATGCATGCACCCTCATTGAAATCTTTTATCTCGTTTCTCGGTTTTCGCGTATTTTTTTATTATTCGGCGGCCGCCCAAGGCGTCGCGGGGCGATGTCGGTCGGCCGCTTACGCCCATAATTCCTCCGGCAGCTCCTCGTATTTTCCATCATAATATCGAATAAAAAAAAATCCCAAAATTTATTTAAGCGCATAATTGAATTATCGCAACTATTTCCCGTTGTTAAGAAAATTTATATGTTTTCCGGGCTTGGGATAAATTATTCATACTTCAAAATTATTTCGGGATTTAATTTAATAATTTCGTCAAGATTAATTATCGACCCAAAGATTTATTTAAAAACCCCAAAGCTTAATTATTTCCCCACCTTATATCTCCAATTAAAATTTTAAAGCCCAAACAATTAGATGGAGCCCATAGATTTAATACATCCTCCCATTTAAATTATGAGGCCCAACTTTAAATAAATCATCTCATTTAACTTATGAGGCCCAAAAGTTTTTTTTTTAAAAAAAGACAAGCCCAACTTCTTCTCCATCATCTCCCACATCTTTCTCCCTCTTTCTCACTCTCTCTCTCTCTTCGACCAAATCTAGGATTGTAGCAAATTCTCCCAATTCCAGTTGCCTTCTCCGATTTAGACCGCAACGGACCTAACCGTGCGTCGCCGTCGCAGTGGTGCCGCCGATCCGCCGGGAAGTGCTGCTGTCTCGCCGGTCAGCCTCCGCCGCACGCCGCTGTACCTTCGGGCTCCTCCACCGCACGAAGCCGCTGCTGCTGGCGGAGTGGAGAAATCCTGTCGCCGTTCCGCCGGGAAGAGCTGCTGCTGGCCGCGCTCGGCTTCCGTCACCGACGCTCAGAGCCGTCTCCAGCCGCTGCACCCGACGCCGTCGCTGCTGTGCGGTTCAACCTCCGCCGCGAGGGGTGCCGCCATCGGTCGGCCTCAGCGGCGATTCGCACCGCTGCTGTCCGCAGCGTCCAGCCACCGCCGCAGTCAGCAGCGCCCAGCAACCGCTGCCGTCAATGCACAGAGCCGTCGCCATCACTGTCGGCTTCTCCGCCGGTTCGCACAGTTGTCCAAACTCGCCCCGAACAGCTCCGAAACGACACCGCACAGCCCCGAAACCAACCCGAACCGCACCGCAAGTTAAGTCCCTTTTACAAATTATTTTCTTTCGCAGAGGGTGTTCGTTATTGATTGATGAGAAATTGTTCGAATTAGGTTGCTTGTTGATTGAGAGTTTATTCGCATTAATTGTGGGAGATTAGTGTATGATGCTAAGTTGGGAGAAAAAGCATATGTTCATGATTTGAAATTGAGTAGTGAGGATTCATACCTTCTGTCGATCTGAATTTTGGGGTGCAAAAGGAGTAATTCTTTGGACTTGCAGATTCGTTTCTTGAATTGAACTTGAAAAGAATAAGTGTTGGTTTTCTTGCTTGCAGGGGACGATAGGTGAGGGAAAAATGATTTGTATAAATGTACATGTACAGAAAAAGATGGCAAGTGGCGTATCTTGAAATATTCTGTTAGAGAATGATGGCTTCTACTGCAATCTATTAATGCAACATTTAATGTTTTGTCTGAAAAGATCAATCCCTTAGGATCTGCCATATCCGTTTTTTTTTCTTTTGTTTATTTTATTTTTTTTATTAAATTAATTGTTTGAGTATTTGTTCACTTGTTCGTTTAATTTGGTGTAGGTATACTCGGTTCAAGTTCGTGGCTGCTCGCGCTGAAGTACCCGATTTGCTTAGAACGTAGGATGAATTAAATTTTGTTGGACTTTTGTTGGATGTATCGGATATTAAAATTTTGATTTTTGGGATCTGATTCTTTTATTATACATATATATATTATATATATTTCTAATGTTATAAACAACAACGACACTCTATCGTAGTTCGAAATTAATTACGCAAAAGTCACTTATATAAATAATCAAGCTAATAATATAGTTTATAATAATATCGACTTAGCGGGTCGTTACATTCTACCCCTCTTAAAAGAAATTTCGTCCCGAAATTTAGGATGTATTTAGACAAAAAGCTCGGGACATTTCTCTTCTAGCCCTCATGTTGCTTCTACCTGTTCATGGTGTTTCCACAAAACCTTCATTGTAGTAATCGACTTATTCCGAAGTTGCTGCACATTTCGATATTGTATTTCTACCGGCTTTTCTTCGTAACTTAGGTTAGGCTCTAGAGTGATTTCTTCGTGGCGAATCACATGTTTTGGATCGAACACGTACCTTCAAAGTTGGGAGACGTGGAATACGTTGTGAACGTTCCCAAAGTTGGATGGTAATGCCAAACGATATACTACTGGGCCCACTTCTTCCAGAATTTCATAGGGTCCAATAAATCGTGGTTTTAACTTACCCTTGAGTCCAAATCTAGTTATCCCTTTGGAGGGGATACTTTCAAGAATATTTTATCCCCGATGTTAAATTTCAATCCGATTCGACGTTCGTCGGCGTATGATTTTTTTTTTTTCTGCTGTGATCAATGTCTTGCCTCCCATGAGGGTCTCACTCGAGGAAATATAGAGTTGATCTAACCGTTTTAACTATGATAGGAACTGGATTTGGGATTCCAAGAGAAATATTCGAATCGTCCTTGCTTTGTGTACGCTCCAAGATAGTCATGAAAATAAAACGATTATAATTATTTCGATTACGTGAGTGTTTGGT
The DNA here is from genome assembly GCF_004379255.2 of Salvia splendens. Classification (NCBI taxonomy): domain Eukaryota; kingdom Viridiplantae; phylum Streptophyta; class Magnoliopsida; order Lamiales; family Lamiaceae; genus Salvia; species Salvia splendens. The sequence goes on from NC_056035.1 coordinate 30,405,938, forward strand.
TCACCACAAACTCTCACCAGTAACTTGCAACAAAGATTTTCGTGAAGTGCAAAAACTAGGCTCAATTGGGCTCATTATGCTCACTCCCAGAAAAGAAAAGATACAACTTCAAAGGGCTATACCCATAGAGCTTGGAAATTTTATTGTGGGAAGAGCTTGCCAGATAGAATAAATCGCGAAAGTGAGGGTATGATGAATAGAATGTAGATGTCAACAATAAGTTGTCAATAATATAATCAAAATTTACAGTGAAGTAGAAAAGATTCAAGAATCCTCAGATGATAATAGGAAGACCTGAGATGGTTGGTTACAAATGGATTTGAAAGAATAGGAAAAACAAACAATTGCAATTTGCTCAACAACACTGCGATAGAAGATCATATCAACAGAATTTTTAGAGTTTATAAGTAGTTCAGGGAAACTAACTAATAAAGAGGGCAACAAGAAGAAATTAGCCAAGGGAGAAGCAATATGCCGGGTTTAACATGGAGCTTGCAGCAAAGCTCAAATCAAGAGACAACAGTCATATTTGAATTCAGAAGATGAGAGTACTCATGTAAAATAAAGACCTTGTTAATAAGTACGTCTGAAAACACAAAGGGTCAAATTAAAAGGTTTAAGGTCTCAACAGATGGCTGTTCCAATATAGTAAGACTGAAAATGATTGGTCTCAAGCGGATTTGAGAAAGAAGAATAACAAGGAACTACCCTTTTGGGTAAACAACATCGTGATACTATATCACGTTAACGAATTCACAAAGTTTATAACCAAATCACGGGAATTAACTAGTAGAGAAGACAATCAGAGCAAACTAGTTTGGGAAGAGAGCAAATTACTTTAGACTTGGAGTTGCTAAAGAGCTCAAAGCATGATGGAATAATTGTAGTGGAATTAATAAGAGGGAACTACTCATATAAAATAAAGAGCTTGTCAAGAAGCACTTTTGAAAACAAAAAGGTCCACTAATGATCTTTGAGGAATATATCATTGAGAAGACAATTGTTTAGGGAAACATGTTCATTCTGAAGGCTATAAATAAAGCAGCTCCGAGTATAAGAGTTTGCTGGCAAGAATTCAGAGAGTCAAAGTATTGCTTTTATACATAATGAGTAAAGAAGGACCGTAGTCACTGGAGGTTATCAGAAAACATGAGGGAGCAAGCTCAAAACTGAAAGTGATTCACAACCTTGACATAGAAGAGGGAAAATAATGGCACATTACCTTGCAAAAGAAGGCATTTAATATCTTAATTCAACAAAAAGTATTTTGATCAAGGGGGTGCGAGAAAATGAAATTCATGGGAATCCAAGTAAGTGTTGCTGATGAATCTTCTTGGTTAACTACAATGGTGATACTCCCTTGTTTAATTCCTTATAGAGGATGGTAAATGAGTTATGGGAAACTTTCGTCACAAGCTACTTTCACCTTACGATCACGTCAGATGACCATATGTGGAGATTATGACTCCTTGGTACTCTCGGTTCGTCAGAACTGTCATCCTCGTAACACGCCGTTTCTGTTTACTTATTATTGTAAAGCTAGATTCTTTGTTTACATTGTAATCATATTCTCTTGCCATGTATGTGTTCATCGCTTAGTTGGATCAAAGGTATGATCCTTTGGAGTGATTGGATTGTCAAGAAAGACAATGGCTACCCAGATTATTCATGTCATTGGGACGTAGAAAATGACATCCAACCTCTATCACCTTTCTAGAAACATCGTTTTGTTCTATGTTGGATTGTTTTTCTCGAAGTTTCTTTCTTATCGCTTCATTTTCTTTTCGTCGCTCGGGAAAGCGAGAAATGTTCATACTGTACTTCTAAGTTCGAGTTCATATTGTGTTCTAGAAGGAACGCATAACTAAGTAATCTAAGTTCCTTGGAAATTTCGATTTTCCCTTACCAGCAACATGATTCAATGACTAACTCAAAAAAAAGAGATATCATTTCACCAATTGGTACCAGACTCGTATACTTTATACTTTCATATTTCAGTATTTTTTTTTTCCATTTAGGGAAAGTTACTTCTTTTATTCATACATTCGCAGTCTTTAGCCAAGAAAAGACATACTAACTCTTTCTTTAAGCATGCTACCAAATCAAGAAACATCAACTCTTTCTTTAAAATTCGTATTTTCATCTGTTCACTCAAATTAACTACATGAGTTATTTCTCCATTTCAAACTTTTAAACATCTTGACTTTCTTTTGAAAAAGAACAAGTTACCTTTTTCCTCGTTGAGCGCGATTGGTGGGAGTGCTAAGAGCATTTTCATTGATTAGACAGTCTAGTGGAACAAGGCTAGACTAAATATTTTCAAAGAAGACTCTCGGGTTCAGAGCGGAAAGAATGCTCTGATACCACTCTGTCACGACCGCATTTTCTAAGGATAGAAAACACGGTTGATCGCGACTAGGGGAGGAGTTAAAGAAGCGGGGAAGAAAGGGGAAAAACAACACAACTCGACCATAGCTCCAAAAAAAATGGGAAAAACTCGAAATAAAATCAGAGTTTTGAACAAAATAGACTTGAGTCTTTTAAGATGCACAACGGAAGCAAATGAACGCGGTTCCATGTATGAAGACATGAACCTCCGAGAGTCAAAATCTGACTGAATTAGATGTCTTGTCTCAATAGCACTTCCTCCACCACTTCGCTGCTCAACCTGCACATTTAGAAATATATGCAGGGCTGAGTACAAAAAGTACTCAGTGAACACATTGCCGAAAATTACACATATACATTTGAAAATATTGTCAAGCCATCATCACAGTAACACTCGGGGTGTTATTGAAAAGGCCCGAGCTTACTAAAAATATCACATTGGGTTGCAACCCCTTTTCCTGTACTTTAGCCATATCTGATCACATTGTGCCGCTGAGATGGTGTTCTCATACGGTCACCTTCCCTGCCCAACACGTCAGAGGTATCCTTGTGCCTGGAAGGTGGCCACCTTCCACGGTCACCTTCTCTGCCGTTCACGGCCAGAGGTTCCAAGTAGGGACACCACCCTACCCGGACTAAAAATCGAATCGATTCACATATTTCATCGTTCATAATTCACTTGGCCGTAGCCAACAGATAGGCATCATAACAAAACATTTGTGGCAAGACAACATCATTAAAATCACGAACATGTGTTCGTGTTTTCATAAAATACGATTTGTATTTTAGTATAAGAAAGCTCACCTGGATCATTTAGTTCCTTTAACTTGAAATTCTCGCTCCAACTTTACTTGCGAAGGTACCCTTTTGAAAATATCACAATATAATAATACACTAATTAGACTCAAGGACAAAACTACTTAAATTAGAATGCATGCACCCTCATTGAAATCTTTTATCTCGTTTCTCGGTTTTCGCGTATTTTTTTATTATTCGGCGGCCGCCCAAGGCGTCGCGGGGCGATGTCGGTCGGCCGCTTACGCCCATAATTCCTCCGGCAGCTCCTCGTATTTTCCATCATAATATCGAATAAAAAAAAAATCCCAAAATTTATTTAAGCGCATAATTGAATTATCGCAACTATTTCCCGTTGTTAAGAAAATTTATATGTTTTCCGGGCTTGGGATAAATTATTCATACTTCAAAATTATTTCGGGATTTAATTTAATAATTTCGTCAAGATTAATTATCGACCCAAAGATTTATTTAAAAACCTCAAAGCTTAATTATTTCCCCACCTTATATCTCCAATTAAAATTTTAAAGCCCAAACAATTAGATGGAGCCCATAGATTTAATACATCCTCCCATTTAAATTATGAGGCCCAACTTTAAATAAATCATCTCATTTAACTTATGAGGCCCAAAAGTTTTTTTTTTAAAAAAAGACAAGCCCAACTTCTTCTCCATCATCTCCCACATCTTTCTCCCTCTTTCTCACTCTCTCTCTCTCTTCGACCAAATCTAGGATTGTAGCAAATTCTCCCAATTCCAGTTGCCTTCTCCGATTTAGACCGCAACGGACCTAACCGTGCGTCGCCGTCGCAGTGGTGCCGCCGATCCGCCGGGAAGTGCTGCTGTCTCGCCGGTCAGCCTCCGCCGCACGCCGCTGTACCTTCGGGCTCCTCCACCGCACGAAGCCGCTGCTGCTGGCGGAGTGGAGAAATCCTGTCGCCGTTCCGCCGGGAAGAGCTGCTGCTGGCCGCGCTCGGCTTCCGTCACCGACGCTCAGAGCCGTCTCCAGCCGCTGCACCCGACGCCGTCGCTGCTGTGCGGTTCAACCTCCGCCGCGAGGGGTGCCGCCATCGGTCGGCCTCAGCGGCGATTCGCACCGCTGCTGTCCGCAGCGTCCAGCCACCGCCGCAGTCAGCAGCGCCCAGCAACCGCTGCCGTCAATGCACAGAGCCGTCGCCATCACTGTCGGCTTCTCCGCCGGTTCGCACAGTTGTCCAAACTCGCCCCGAACAGCTCCGAAACGACACCGCACAGCCCCGAAACCAACCCGAACCGCACCGCAAGTTAAGTCCCTTTTACAAATTATTTTCTTTCGCAGAGGGTGTTCGTTATTGATTGATGAGAAATTGTTCGAATTAGGTTGCTTGTTGATTGAGAGTTTATTCGCATTAATTGTGGGAGATTAGTGTATGATGCTAAGTTGGGAGAAAAAGCATATGTTCATGATTTGAAATTGAGTAGTGAGGATTCATACCTTCTGTCGATCTGAATTTTGGGGTGCAAAAGGAGTAATTCTTTGGACTTGCAGATTCGTTTCTTGAATTGAACTTGAAAAGAATAAGTGTTGGTTTTCTTGCTTGCAGGGGACGATAGGTGAGGGAAAAATGATTTGTATAAATGTACATGTACAGAAAAAGATGGCAAGTGGCGTATCTTGAAATATTCTGTTAGAGAATGATGGCTTCTACTGCAATCTATTAACGCAGCATTTAATGTTTTGTCTGAAAAGATCAATCCCTTAGGATCTGCCATATCCGTTTTTTTTTTTGTTTATTTTATTTTTTTTATTAAATTAATTGTTTGAGTATTTGTTCACTTGTTCGTTTAATTTGGTGTAGGTATACTCGGTTCAAGTTCGTGGCTGCTCGCGCTGAAGTACCCGATTTGCTTAGAACGTAGGATGAATTAAATTTTGTTGGACTTTTGTTGGATGTATCGGATATTAAAATTTTGATTTTTGGGATCTGATTCTTTTATTATACATATATATATTATATATATTTCTAATGTTATAAACAATAACGACACTCTATCGTAGTTCGAAATTAATTACGCAAAAGTCACTTATATAAATAATCAAGCTAATAATATAGTTTATAATAATATCGACTTAGCGGGTCGTTACAGGTATTCACTAAAATAACAAACTTTAGTAAAAAGATACTATTTCACATGACCTTTCATTGCAGCAAAAAAGGCAATTCCGTCGCCTTGGCGGCCCCCACACTCCGGCCCTACATCATGTGAGGGGGTTCAATCAGGATACGCACTAGCCCGTTAAGGGGAGGCCCTAACCCACTTGCTGCCAGAAGCCCATCTCCCAAGGCCTCACACTTGTGCCTGAGAGATGGAAGCAACTACACGACAGCAGTGGGACGGCTCCACTGCTATGAAACGCGTGATTATACTATATATTATTGTATAATCACTCCTCCTTATAAGACTTTTAAAGGAGATGAGTGGCTCATTCAACATGGTATCGGAGCATGTCTAAGTCGATGTTCATCTTGTGGTTTGCGCGTGTAGAAGTCTGATGTGGAGCCTACACGTGCGGGGGCGTGCTGAAAATCCTCATTCTTATCTCACATAGACTTGGTAATAATACCATCTCATTTATATATACTCATGAGTGCTCCATTTCAACACGTTAGTCGACACACAAGTCGCGATGAATTTAGTAGTCGCGACGAAAAGTTAAAAATCGATATCGAAATCAAAATCAAAATAAAAATCAACGAAAAGAAAATGTGATTTATTAGAGAATAAATGTAGCCGTAGTCATCACGAAATAGAATTAGAATATTTCTTACTATTAGCGTAACAAAATTAACTCATCCATTGAGAAAAGTCATCGACAACGACAATAACGTGCGTCGATTTCTAACGAAATTGCATAACCTTCCTTGTATAAATAGACCCACATTTGCAACAAAATGTGTAACCAAACCAACTAGCTCAAATCCTCATCAGGATCACATCTACAACTCAAACAAAGAATGGGTTTTGCAAGAATAGTAATGGTAGCACTTGTTGCAGCTAGCATAGTTTCCATGGCATCCGCCATCGCTGGAACCGCAACATACTACAGCCCGATAGTCCGTAAGATCACACACTTATGAATAGATCATTTTACTTCATTTTATACGTACTTCATTATTCGATCGTTTTACTTCATTGTAGAAAGATTGAACTAAAATGATCTTAAAATGAACTATATGTTATCTAATAATGAACTATATTTTGGTTCGATAGTTCAACACTAGCAATTAGTTTTGTCTATATCACAACCCTATATATAAACTCTCTATCTTTTTCTCTACTGGCGTGTCTGTAGTTCTACGTATTATGTCCCATTAAAAATTAAACGTTTTCCTTTTTTTCGTTGTCCAATTAAATATAAAACGTTTCCTAAAATAGAAACAACATCATCTCTATTTTTTTCCCTGTCTTACTTACTCTCTCTTCATTAATTGCAGCATCATCATGCTACGAGTTCGAAGACAGAGGTACGATGGTAGCAGCTGCAAATCCCGCGCTGTTCAACAATCGTGCAGCCTGCGGGGATAGATACACTGTCCAGTGCACCGGGCCCACCAACCAAGGGGTGCCTCAGCCATGCCGCAACAGCCCCATCACTGTGACCATCGTTGATCTCTGCCCGGGTTGCGCGGCCGACCAGATCGATCTCTCTGAGCAAGCTTTCAACCAAATTGCGGACCCTGCCGCAGGAAGGATCAGGATTGAATATAACCGGTTAGCTTCTATTTTCTTTTTAATCTCTTTAATTTATTTAACTTGGTTAATTAGATTTAACAGTACTGATTATGTCTATGTCATGATATTACAGGGTTTGATTTTGCTTCAAGGATGGAAAAAATAACATCTTATTTATATATAGATCATTTTCTTCCTACAATGTTTTATTACTATAACTTCTTGTTCAATACATGGCTGGGATATATATACTGGCCTATTGGAAAATGATGTACTAGTAACTTTATTTGGAATAAAAAATTTATTATATATATGGTGAATGTCCTATGAAAGATGATGTCCTCCTCTCTTTGTCTACTTTTCTTTACTTATGATTTTGATGGGTGTAGAAAGGGTTTTAATGGGATGTTTTTAGGTCAAGGACTTTTGCGGAAAATTGGTTAATTAGAAGATATATGAAAATGAATAAGGTTTGGGACCAAGAATTTTGTTGGATTTCTGAAATTGGACTTTTGCTTATGGAAATTTTTGAAAAATTAATACATGTACAATTATCAACAAACAACAAAAGATATTTTAAACCTTGTGATGAATCATTTCAAATACAGGTTTTACATTTCAAATGTTGGGATAGAACTAATTTGCGAAATAAAAGTCTCAAATACCGTGTAGATATATGTCCCAAACGTTGATGTAATAGCCTTCGAATTTATTTGGTCCACATATTTACTACCCGTGACGTTTAATGTCTTGTCCAATAGTTTCCTATGTCTATGTAAACAAGAGAATAAATTAGCATGTACAATTAAATTACTCCCTCCATTCCATATTGACTCCGTATTGACGGACTCATTTTTCTATTTTAAAAAATTCTAAAGTCAATTTCAATTTATGGCAAAAACTAACGCTTTCTTTTACTCTATTCATTATTCGTTTAACACACTATTCTTAATTTTCATATAAAAAAAAGAAGTGTCTTTATTAACAAGGAACAGATGGAGTATTTAATAACATGATCGATAAAAATCAATTTATGCTTAATGAATAAATATTTGCATACTTGTTATTCCAAAGGTAGATGAGATTTCAATAGATTTAGCCCAATTGTGTTTGGTTTGGTTAATTAATTGTGGATGCTGATTTTGGATCCATATATTAATAAGATTAGATTAGTTCGGTGAAATGGCCCCAATTATCATTTTGTTTAATTAACCCATTAATCTCTTTTAAAAATTAATAAATGAGTTTGGTAATTAAATTAAATCAATTAATTAAATGGCTTCATTTAATTAGTGGATTATTGGATTTAATTGGCTTGTTTAAATAAATAAACTATTTCGAGAAAATAAACGGAAAGAGAAGTAGTAAAAGGTGATATTATGTTAAGTATAGCGTTACACATTAAAATTTGATAAAACAAATAAAAAATAATTTCTAATAATATCTTATCCAATGTAATTGTGTGAACCCGTTCGTTTGACATGGTGCATCGCGCCAAATTCATCGGCCATACGTCGTTTGAGGTCCGGAAGCAAGGACAAAGGATGTAGCTAGGAAGGAGCGTTGGACAAGCAAAGAGGGAGACACCCGACCGGGTGGTTCGAGAGGATCCAAGGACCGGACCAGATGCGTGGAGTAGGCGGAAGGAAGGGAGGAAATTTGGAATTATAGCGAAACGATTCCCAAATTTGATAAAAATTCAAAAAAAAAATCATCCCTTATTTTAGTAGAGCAACAAATATGAAGTGAGCTCCTTAAAAAAATCCCCTTCTTATGTGTGTGAGTTTGGTTTTATTACATTAGTTTTATTCGTAGTGTATTGTTTGTTTCTTGTACAATATCATGGCTCATCATACTAGAGAAAACCAGAGTGAGATTGCTCCTCTAAGCGTACGATGGAGATATTGTCCGTGTAACATCCCATATTGTTTTATCGAAAAAATTCGAATAAGTGATGTAAGTTCAAATAAACAAATTTTCTTATTTTATAAAAGGTGATTATTGATGGGGTTTTTTCGAAGCTGTTAGTGAACATTAAAAGTAATATTTAAAAGTATTAGTTTTTTATAAAAAAATCCAAACATACCAAAAACTAATACTCCCTCCGCCCATTCAAAATGGTCACATTCTTGAGTGGCACGGAGTTTTAGGTGGAATAGTTGTTTGTGATAAAGTACAGTGAAAAAAGTAATTGAATGTTTTAATAAGAAGAGAGGAGAGAAGGATTTAATAGTAAATATAGAAAGTGGACATTAATATGACAAATTTAAAAGGAAAGGTGGATATTTTTAATTGGACAAAGGGAGTACTTTAAAAACTTACCTATAATACTAGGGGTTTGAACCTTCACCGATCACATGCACAAAAAAGTTGAAGGTGAGAATAAAGTGTTTCTACTCCATCCGTTCCCTCATAATTGAAGCAACATTCTTCGGCACAGAGTTTAAGAAAAATATGCTTAAGTGTATTAAGTAAATAGATAAAAAAAGTAAGTGAGAAAAAAATTAGAGAGAATAGAGTCAAAAGTTAATAAAGTTGAGAGAATAAAGTAAGAGTGAGATAAATGTTATCATAAATAGAAATGACTCAACTATGAGGAAATTTCTCAAAATGGAAAAATCCCACAACTTCTCCTCCATCTCCAATCTCATCTACACCCCAAACAACTCCACATTCCAATCCCTCCAATTCTCCATCCAAAACCTAAGATTCATCTCCGAATCCACCCCCAAACCCCAACTCATCATCACCCCGAAACTCGAGTCTCAGATCCCACCCATCATAAGGTGCGCCACAGCCGCAGACCTCCAAATCCGAACTCGAAGCAGCGGCCATGACTTCGAAGGACTATCTTACATTGCAAAACCCCCCTTTCTCCTCCTCGACCTAATCCACCTCACCGATATAAAGGTCGACGTCGTCGAAAAAACCGCGTGGGTCCAAGCAGGTAGACATGCCCACCGGTTCCGGTTCCGGCGGTTCCGGTTCCGAACCGGAACCGTGGCCATTTTCCCGAACCAGAACCGTCGGAATTCGGGTCGCGGTCCGGTTCCGGTTCAAGATATTTCGAACCGGAACCGTCACCGAACCGGCGGTTCCGGACGGTTCGGAACCGGCGGTTAACCGGCGGTACCGCCGGTTCGGGTGCGTATTTCAAGGCGTGTATATATATAATCAATGATCAATTATCAATAAAATTCTGTGTGGTACAGCTGCTGCAGATTTTTCCACAAGACTTCCAAATTGCCTCGTCTTAAAGTTAATGAATATGTCACAAAATAAATTCCCTACTCGCGTAACCTTAATTACATCTTCTTCATTTTATTTTAATTTTTTCTTTATAAATCATAAATCCGAATCATAATATATCATGTGAATATTTCACACCAAATTGAGTATAAGAAATAATAATCACTAGTGTGTGCATAGTAAAATCATTCGTACATATATAGTCCTATAGGGGCTTCTTTTCTGTACTTAGATTATTTAAATTATTTGAAAATTTTTACATGTAAACATTTTTATTTTAGAGGAATACATATTATTCGAACTCACTTGGCTTTATCTTCATTCATCAAATTTTCATTAAATTTCGTGTGAATTTTGTCTATTAACAATTAATATCAGTGGAAATTTGTGGCACGGCTGCGGAAATTTTTTCCATATAAGTTAGATATAACGCACTCAAATTGACCACGTGTTACAATTGAATTAATCTGGGACAAATAAATTCAACCACTTTAAATGATCTTAATTACTTCTTCGATTACATTTTTTATTTTCATGATAAATCAAAAATCCAAATAATAATATTCTCTCCATCCTAAGGTTTTTCTTTTGCACTCATTTGGAAAAGAAATGATAATAAATATAGTTAAAGTTGAGAAGCGTTAGAGAATAGTCTTATATATTTATATTATTCTTTACATATTTTAGTCTCTCTTCACTTTAACTATTTACTACTTCATTCGTCCCATCACAAGTGATGGATTTTTTTGGCACGAAATTTAAAAAAATGATATATATTGAGTAAACGTTGAGAGAATAATGTATGAGAGCGAAAAAGTATGAGAGATAAAGTGAGAATAAAGTAAGAAAGAGAGATGAAATAAACTAAGAGAGATTTAAATATTTGTTAAAAAAGAAAATTGATCACTAGTGGTGGGACGAATGAATTATTATTTTTTTTACTAGCTGATTTAGATATTGTCTATAGATAAAAATGTTGTAGTTATATTCCGCATACACAAAATGGTGATGATGTTTTTTCAATTGAATTAATATGCCAAGAGAAAATTGAAATTAATTGCCTTATTTCAATTGAACTAATTGATACTAAAAGAAATTCAAAATAATTGCGAACTGCAGTTGTGTTTTTTATTTGTTTCAATTGAGTTAACATATATCAAAAGATGATTTAATTAATTAATTTTTTCAGTTGAATTAATATACCAACTGAAAATTCAATGAATTGGCAATAAAAAAATAAAATTTGCTAACAAATCATTTAATTAAGTTATAATATCAATTATATTTGATAATATTAGAATTTAATCAATTGCACAACTAATATAATACTCTCCCGTCCATAAAAATTAGTCCCGATTAAATATTACTCATTTTTTTTTATAAAATATCAATCATCTTTTTTTCATTTTAGTTTACCTATAAAAATTAAAAAAATTTCTATTTAAGAAAACTTTTTAACCCCAGTTTTGTCATTCGCATTCCTATCTATTTATATGAACTATTAAAATTAGTAATTTCCAGAACTAAGATTATTTTTTTAGGATTAAAAATTATTATGCCATTTATAAATATACTAGTACGATTTATTGGGAAGTGGGGTAACAATATTTTGATATTTTGAATTTATACACGTAGTATATAAACATAATAATTTTATTACAAATATTTGATAATTTTGAAAATAACTATTATTTGCCCATGAACAAAATGGTGAAGTTGATAATAAACTGCGAAGATCACGAAACAATATTTTTTTCAAATTAATTTTAGTCTATTATTAGATCGTCATCAATACATATGTAATAATGCAAATGACGAAACAAGTTAATTTGACTAGTTCACTATGCACTGATTATCTAAGTGAACATCAATACTAACATTCTGCTATAAATAGACCACATTTCCATAGGAATATGCAAGATAACCAAACCCAAACAAATTTTCAGTGATATAAGAATTACGATCTAATTTAAAAATGGCTTTAGCAAAAATGATTATGTTTGCATTTGCTGCAGCTTCCATATTCTCCATGGCATCTGCTATTTCTGGAACAGCCACTTACTACGGCCCTCCTCTCGTTCGTAAGACACTCCTTTTTCTCTCTCTTTCTCTAAATTATATTAAGAGTGAACAACGCAAATGGTCCCTGAACTTTCTGTTTTGCACGTTAATAGTGCCTTGACTTTTAAAAATATTATGGATAGTTCCTAGACTAATGTGTAATCACATTTGCGGTACTTGTTTTTACTATTCATCACAATTTTTACACCAAAAATATCTCCAAGACATGTAGGACATTTTTGAACTTTCATAAAAATGGATATCTAGGCATAAGGCACTGGATATGATAGTTTGAGGGTTTGATAAATGATAGTAGTAGTAGTTTTCATTTCACTTTTTCAGTCACTTTATATTAAATTTTCTTTTTCTCTTATTAAACCTTTAGAAAATAAATAATTAAAATAAAAATATTATAAAATTCTTAAATATATAAAAAAAATAAGTTATAGCTAAATTTAATTTTGATTGTGATTCAATTATTTTTTTAATATTAAAATTTAAAATTTAAAAAATAATCGAATCACAATCAAAATTATAGTATTACATATTTAATTTTGATTTTAATTTAAATTTAAATTTGATTACTGCAGCATCATCATGCTACGGGTACCAAGACAAAGGCGTGATGGTAGCAGCTGCAAATCCTGCACTGTTCAACAATCGTGCAGCTTGCGGGAATAGATACATAATACGGTGCACCGGAGCCACCAACCTAGGGGTGCCACAACCATGCCGCAACGGCCCCATCACTGTGACCATCGTTGATCTCTGCCCGGGTTGCGGCGCCAACCAGATCGATCTCTCTCAGGAAGCTTTCAAAGCTATTGCAGACCCTAACGCGGGAAGAATCCGAATTGATTATACCCGGTGATCACTACTAAATATATCCTCACTTTTAATTTTTCATAATTTATTTCTGTTGGCTAACATTGGTTAATAATATTGCAGGGTTTGAATTTATGAGCTGGGAATTGAAGAATGCTTATTTCAGTTACCAATAATAAGATCTACTAATATGTACTCATATAATTTCATCCCCAATAAAGTGTATGTTCCTGGTGATAATATTAATACATTATAAAATAACCCTTTGTGTTTATTTTACTAGACTTGTAGAATAAACGGCAGGGTTGGCCTTTGATTATAATGACAACTTTTACTAGTCTCTTTATCTAAAATTAAGATTATAATTTTTGTTATTTAATTTAATTGTGAGATTTACTTTCGTCATTCTTTTAAATACTAGTCAACTAAGATTATTCGTTAATTTGGATGGAACTTACAAATTCGTAGTTGAAAATCTCAATTCATACTTTCTCTATCCCACAAAAATAGTTTATTCATATTTTTCATTTTCATTAATTTGGATGGATGTCACAAATTTTAATAAAAAATAAAATAAAATAAAAGAGATATTATTAGAGAAAAAGTAGATAAAATATGAGAAAAGAAAAAAGTAAGAGAAATGAGAGAAAGTAAGAGAAAGAGAAAAGATAAATAAAGAAAATATCATTTTTGAAACGAGATTGTGTTTCATGGATATCCCATAATAATAAAATAAGACGATTTTTTATGGAAGAATGAGGTATTCACTTAAATTACAAACTTTAGTAAAAAGATACTACTATTTCACATACCTTTCAATATGGCCGGAAATATTAGTAATTTTTTTTCATTGTAAAAATTTCCCATAATGAATTTTTCCTACTATAATTTAAATTCATGCAGCTAGACATGCACAATCCGAACCGGACCGTCGGTTAACCGGCAGTTCGGAACCGCCGGTTCATGAACCGGAACCGGCGCTGGCGGTTCAAGCGGGCCGGTTCAGGTTTAGAAATATCGCGAACCGGAACCGGCGGTTCGCCGGTTCATAACATTAAAAAAAATTATTATTTATAAAAATCAACTTTTATATATAAAAATCAATTTTCACAAATAAATAGATACAATAATTTCATAATAGCCCTTATTTATTTGTTGGGCATATGATTCTAAGAACCATTCTTGGTTATTTCTCTTTTATAGAGACATCCTTGAATATTTTGTGTTTCATTTTTAATGTGGGACAAAATATGTTGAAATATTTTCTTGTATAACTACATGTTTAGATCATTCATTCATCTTTTTCCAATGTGGGATACAAAACTTTCTTTTGTTTTCTACTTTTCTTTATTTTTTACTACATTTTATTATTCACTAACTTTATCTTTATTTTCGTTATGATTCATTTTCTAATACAAATTTATAGATAATAATAGAATCAAATAGAATAGTTCAATTAAATTTGAATATTGCATGTTGCTCATAATTTGTATATTTATAGAATGTGGGTGTGTTCAACTAATAATAATAATTGGATTTAAATGTGCTCACTTTTAAGAATTCTAAGAAACCATTCTTGGTTGTTTCACTTTTATAGAGACATCCTTGAATATTTTTTGTTTCATTTTCAGTGTGAGACAAAATATGTTGAAGTATTTTCTTTTATAACTACATGTTTAGATCATTCATATATCTTTTTCCAATGTAGGATACAAAACTTTCTTTTGTTTTCTACTTTTCTTTATTTTTTACTACATTTTATTATTCACTAACTTTATCTTTATTTTTGTTATGATTCTTTTTCTAAGACAAATTTATAGATAATACTAGCATCAACTAGAATAGTTTAATTAAATTTGAATGTTGCATGTTGCTAATAATTTGTATATTTATAGAATGTGAACGTGTTCAAATAATTGTATTTAAATGTAAGTATGGTGCTAATTTTTCTCAATATATTGATTAAAATGTGAAAAAATAACAATTAATATAATTGGTATAATAATGCTAAAAATAGATAACTAAAGAATGATTTGTTTAGTGGTATAATATAGTTTATATATTTATATATTAGTAGTAGACTAATAGTATGATTTTGTATAATAGTTGTTATTCTAATAGATGTAGTATAATTTATATAAATAAAATTATTATTTGTGAATATATTCTTGATAGATAAGAATAAACAATTATTGAGTAATATGATTTGTATATAGATAAATAATTATTCATATTGAGTAATACAATTTGTATAATAATTATTCTCTTAATGTGTATAATGGTATTTATTAGTTAACGTACACATAAACTTATACACGAACAAATCGATAATGATAAAGAATTAAAGAACAATACTTTATGTAATTATATTTGTTGTTAAGTTGTAATAATAGAAGATAGTTAAGATATAAACTAATATAAACAAAGATGAAGGAGATAAATCATGTAGTTATAAATAAGGAGTTTTATCCAATACACATCTAAGAACATGTAGCTATAAAAGAGAATCATCCAATACACTCTCTTTCAACCCAAAGGCTCAAGTCCAACATTAAGTGTAAATTGTAACTTATAAGTTGTGACTTGTGACTTGTAGTCTCGTTGAAATAAACACTAAAACGAGAAGAAAAAAAATTTGAACCACCGAACCGGCAGTTTCGGTAAAAAACCGGCGATTTCGAACCGGAACCGGAATTGGAACTGCCGGGACCTTGGCGGGCGGTTTCGGTTCATGGAAATGGTGAACCGTGAACCGCCGGTTCTGAACCGGAACCGGCGGTTTTTGAACCGTGTGCACACCTACATGCAACATATGTAATCATACATAAACTTATGTGGCATTTGAGACATGATGTAATTAGCTAAGCAATTTGGATTGAAACAAATATTTTCTTTGCAAATTATTTCAATTTTCTAACACCATTCTCTTATCATATCGACTTGGTAGCGATCTTATCTCGTATTATACTATATATTATTAGATAATCATTCATTCTTATAAGACATTTTAAGGGGATGCATGAGTGGATCATTCAACATGGTATCAGAGCATGCCTATGTCGATGTTCATCTTGTGGTTTGCGCGTGTGGAAGTCTGATGTTGGAGCCTACACGTGTTGGGGCTTGTTGAAAATCCTCATTCTTATCTCACATGGATTTTTTAATAATCCCGTCTCATTTATATATTCTTAATTAATCCCCTCTTTTTAAGGATGTGAGTGATCCATTTCTACATGTTAGTCGACACACACGCCGCGATGAATTTAGTAGTCACGACTAAAAGAGTTGGTGATTTATTAGAGAATAAATTGTGGCCGTAGTCATCACGAAACAAATTAGAATATTTCTTACTATTAGCCTAACAAAATCAACTCATCCATTGAGAAAAGTCATCGACAACGACAATAACAATAACGTGCGCCGATTTCTAACGAAATTGCATAACCTTCCTTGTATAAATAGACCCACATTTGCAACAAAATGTGTAACCAAACGAACTAGCTCAAATCCTCATCAGGATCACATCTACAACTCAAACAAAGAATGGGTTTTGCAAGAATAGTAATGGTAGCACTTGTTGCAGCTAGCATAGTTTCCATGGCATCCGCCATCGCTGGAACCGCAACATACTACAGCCCGATAGTCCGTAAGATCACACACTTATGAATAGATCATTTTACTTCATTTTATACGTACTTCATTATTCGATCGTTTTACTTCATTGTAGAAAGATTGAACTAAAATGATCTTAAAATGAACTATATGTTATCTAATAATGAACTATATTTTGGTTCGATAGTTCAACACTAGCAATTAGTTTTGTCTATATCACAACCCTATATATAAACTCTCTATCTTTTTCTCTACTGGCGTGTCTGTAGTTCTACGTATTATGTCCGATTAAAAATTAAACGTTTTCCTTTTTTTCGTTGTCCAATTAAATATAAAACGTTTCCTAAAATAGAAACAACATCATCTCTATTTTTTTCCCTGTCTTACTTACTCTCTCTTCATTAACTGCAGCATCATCATGCTACGAGTTCGAAGACAGAGGTACGATGGTAGCAGCTGCAAATCCCGCGCTGTTCAACAATCGTGCAGCCTGCGGGGATAGATACACTGTCCAGTGCACCGGGCCCACCAACCAAGGGGTGCCTCAGCCATGCCGCAACGGCCCCATCACTGTGACCATCGTTGATCTCTGCCCGGGTTGCGCGGCCGACCAGATCGATCTCTCTGAGCAAGCTTTCAACCAAATTGCGGACCCTGCCGCAGGAAGGATCAGGATTGAATATAACCGGTTAGCTTCTATTTTCTTTTTAGTCTCTTTAATTTATTTAACTTGGTTAATTAGATTTAACAGTACTGATTATGACTATGTCATGATATTGCAGGGTTTGATTTTGCTTCAAGGATGGAAAAAATAACATCTTATTTATATATAGATCATTTTCTTCCTACAATGTTTTATTACTATAACTTCTTGTTCAATACATGGCTGGGATATATATACTGGCCTATTGGAAAATGATGTACTAGTAACTTTATTTGGAATAAAAAATTTATTATATATATGGTGTATGTCCAATGAAAGATGATGTCCTCCTCTCTTTGTCTACTTTTCTTTACTTATGATTTTGATGGGTGTAGAAAGGGTTTTAATGGGATGTTTTTAGGTCAAGGACTTTTGCGGAAAATTGGTTAATTAGAAGATATATGAAAATGAATAAGGTTTGGGACCAAGAATTTTGTTGGATTTCTGAAATTGGACTTTTGCTTATGGAAATTTTTGAAAAATTAATACATGTACAATTATCAACAAACAACTAAAGATATTTTAAACCTTGTGATGAATCATTTCAAATACAGGTTTTACATTTCAAATGTTGGGATAGAACTAATTTGCGAAATAAAAGTCTCAAATACCGTGTAGATATATGTCCCAAACGTTGATGTAATAGCCTTCGAATTTATTTGGTCCACATATTTACTACCCGTGACGTTTATTGTCTTGTCCAATAGTTTCCTACGTCTATGTAAACATGAGAATAAATTAGCATGTACAATTAAATTACTCCCTCCATTCCATATTGACTCCATATTGACGGACTCATTTTTCTATTTTAAAAAATTCTAAAGTCAATTTCAATTTATGGCAAAAACTAACGCTTTCTTTTACTCTATTCATTATTCGTTTAACACACTATTCTTAATTTTCATATAAAAAAAAGAAGTGTCTTTATTAACAAGGAACAGATGGAGTATTTAGTAACATGACCGATAAAAATCAATTTATGCTTAACGAATAAATATTTGCATACTTGTTATTCCAAAGGTAGATGAGATTTCAATAGATTTAGCCCAATTGTGTTTGGTTTGGTTAATTAATTGTGGATGCTGATTTTGGATCCATATATGAATAAGATTAGATTAGTTCGGTGAAATGGCCCCAATTATCATTTTGTTTAATTAACCCATTAATCTCTTTTAAAAATTAATAAATGAGTTTGGTAATTAAATTAAATCAATTAATTAAATGGCTTCATTTAATTAGTGGATTATTGGATTTAATTGGCTTGTTTAAATAAATAAACTATTTCGAGAAAATAAACGGAAAGAGAAGTAGTAAAAGGTGATATTATGTTAAGTATAGCGTTACACATTAAAATTTGATAAAACAAATAAAAAATAATTTCTAATAATATCTTATCCAATGTGATGAATCATTTCAAATACAGGTTTTACATTTCAAATGTTGGGATAGAACTAATTTGCGAAATAAAAGTCTCAAATACCGTGTAGATATATGTCCCAAACGTTGATGTAATAGCCTTCGAATTTATTTGGTCCACATATTTACTACCCGTGACGTTTAATGTCTTGTCCAATAGTTTCCTACGTCTATGTAAACAAGAGAATAAATTAGCATGTACAATTAAATTACTCCCTTCATTCTATATTAATTGAATTATTTTTTTATTTTAAAAAGTTCTAAAATAATTGACTCAATTTTTATTTTTAACAAAAAAATAACACTTTCTATTACTTTATTCACCATCCACTTAACATACTATTCTTTATCTCTGTGTTAAAATAAAGTGTCTCTATTAATAAGAAATGGAGGAGGTATTTAGTAACATGACCATTGAGGGAGTGTTTAGTAACATGACCGATAAAAATCAATTTATGTTTAACGAATAAATATTTACATACTTGATAATCCAAAGGTAGATGAGATTTCAATAGATTTAGTACACGTCGTATATAAAACATAATAATTTTAATACAAATATTTCATAGTTTAAAAAATAATTATTGGCCCTGAAAAAATTGGAGATGTTGATAATAAACTACTACGAAGATCACGAATTTTTTTAATTAATTTTACTCTATCTCTATTATTAGATCGTCATCAATACATATGTAAATGACGAAACAAGTTAATTTGACTATTTTACTATGCACTGGTTATCTATTTGAACATCAATATTAACATTCTTCTATAAATAGACCACATTTCCATGGGAATATGCAAAATAACCAAGCTCAAACAAATTTGCAGTGATATACTAAGAAATACGATCTAATTCAAAAATGGCTTTGGCAAAAATGATTATGTTTGCATTTGCTGCAGCTTCCATAATCTCCATGGCATCTGCTATTTCTGGAACCGCCACTTACTACGGCCCTCCTCTCGTTCATAAGACACTCCTTTCTCTCTCTTTCTCTAAGTTATATTAAGAGTAAACAACGCATATGGTCCCTAAATTTTCAGTTTTGCAAGCCAATATAATAGTGCCTGGACTTTAAAATATGGGTAGTTCCTAGACTAAGGTTTAATCAATTTGTGGTACTTGTTTTTACTGTTCATCAAAATTTTTACACCAAAAATACCTCCGGGACACGGTGGGAATTTTTGGACTTTCATTAATATGGATATCTAGGCACTGGATATGATATTTTATCTATATCTTTAGCATTGGGCAAAATATTTTCTTATAATTTGAGTGTTTGATAAATGATATTTTTCATTTTATGTCAAATTTTCTTTCTCTATCTTATTTTAAACTTTTAGAAAATAAATAATTAGAATAAAAATATTATAAAATTGTTAAATATATATAAAATTAAGTTGGAGCTAAATTTAATTTTAATTGTGATTCAATTATTTTTTAAAATTAAAAACTACAAATTATAAATAAAAAATAATCAAATCACAATCAAAATTATATATAGTACTAGTATTAAATAATTAATTTTGATTTTAATTTAAATTTGATTATTGCAGCATAATCATGCTACGGGTTCCAAGACAAAGGCCAGATGGTAGCAGCTGCAAATCCTGCACTGTTCAATAATCGTGCAGCTTGCGGACAGAGATACAGAATACGGTGCCACAGACATGTCGCAACGGCCCCATCACTGTGACCATTATAGTCACGACCACAACTCCTAGTACTAGTGAGAGTACCTATTTCGCAACTAAAATAATCTCATCAATCATGAACTCATCATAAAAGAAATAATTAACTCGAGGGAATAGTCTCGAAGGCGAATGGGTACAGAGTCAAGTCATAATCAGAGTATCGAAACCAAATTCATAGTTTTCCAATAACAACATTTAAATGCAGCGGAAGGTTCCAAGACAAAATAGTATGTATAAAGACATTCTACTTTGGACTACCTAACTACTTATTAACGGCCTCTTCCCCAACACCTTCGTCGCATCAATCACGTTCAGCCTGCACGTTAGAAAAGAAACATGCAGGGCTGAGTACTTGATATACTCAGCGAGCACAGTGCCAAAAACAGTTCTATTTAATTTGTCATCCATAGTTGAGTGAATACAGGGTTTTTATTTAAAGGGCCCAAGTCACTAAATTCTTTTTGTTTCATAAAATTGATTGCGCAATCACATAAACATAAATACCATATCTGGACGTATGTGAATCAGGAATTTGGTCACATTCCACGATGGTCACTGGACCGACCAACTAGAAAGCTAGCACACAGTCCCCATATGTGTACACTAGTCCGAGTAGGGTTTACGGCCTTACTGGGGCCCGAATTCGATTTAACATGATTGGCATAGCAAAGTATATAGGTAATCGTAAAACAAATCATGGCATGACAACATATTCAAACATATTCACATTTTAATACAAAATCCCATTTTGAAAAGAATGCCCACCTCAGAGCTTAATTCCTTAATTGAAAGTCCCTCGACTTGGTCTCACTCAACGTGCGACGACGTCCCTTTAGAAAATAAAATACCTAAGTCAGGCTTAAGAGCTAACTACTTAACGTGTATGCATTCCTAAGCGAGTGATCATTTCTATTTCTTTTTCGAATTTTTTTTTCTAGAAAAATTTCTAAGTCCATTGAACATTAATTATATCAGACGATTTATTTATATGGAGGCTTACAAATTATTCACTTAACAAATAGATCATTATCGCCTATGCGAATTATTCAAGCATGAAATGAATCCAGGATTTATCCATTATTTCGGAATTAATCAGCGTACCGTTTCTTGTCTTTAGGTTTTCGAACGACTTAGGAGGGGCCATGATTTAATTAAATTCTTAGCCCATACTTTTATTTTAGTTGGTGGCCCAAACTCCATAAATAATTTCTATTAAAAGGGCAGCCCATTACTCAATTAAATTCTTAGTCCATAATGACAATTAAAGAGGCCCAACTCACACTTCCTCAAATTAATTCTCTTGGCCCAAGTTGTAAATGGAAATGGCCCAATTCCTTATTCCAAAAAATATCGGTCAACTCCCTTCCCCACTTCAATCAAAACAATCCCCCCCCCCCCTTCCCCTTCCCTCCTTCCTTCTCATTTTCAAAATCCCCAATTTAGATAGGAAGTAGGAACCCTAGCTTTCTCATCTTCCTCCCGTCACCTCCTTCCCGTCGCCACTGTCGGCGTGCAGCTCGGTGGTTTCGCGTGGTCGCCGAAGAGCAAGAGGAGGCGTCGCCTCCCTGATTCTCTTCCTCTCTCGGCGAAGGCGTCTGTCCTTCGCGACTATGCCCCATCGCCCGCCACGGAGGTGTCCTCGCCGGTCTCGTTTCCGTCCTTGCCCGGGAGCGGCGTCCGAGGTCGCTGCTAATTTCCAGTCCCTCACTCCGTCGCTCGTCACCACTGGCGTCGCGCCGTCGGAGAAGGAGAGGAGGCATCGCCTCTCTCTCTCTCTCTACGCACACGGCTCCGCTCCGCCAGCATCGTCTGCCCTCCGTCGAGCTGCTGTTCCGACCGCCAATGTATCAACCGGCGTCATCTAGATGCACCGCCGAGACAGCCACCACCCGCCAATCGGCCATAAAGCTAAGTCTCAAAACCCTCACTATCTGGTTCATTAGCTAACAAATTCTCTTTGGGCAGTGATTTATGGAGGATCGTTATTTGTTGAAGGGGGGGATAAAGATTTGGTTTCTTCTTGGCTAAAATTTATTCATCAGATTAGTGCTTGAGAAGGGTTGTTGTTATTGACCTAAAAGAGGACCTTTTGTTCCAGCTGTGAACATTTGGCTGAGCATTGTGATTTAAAGATTCTTGAATAGTTTGAAGCCATTAACTTAGTAACTTGAGAAGGAAGGGAAAACTTAGCATGCTGTTCCAGGGGTATTCCTTTGTGAAAAAAAAATTGGTTATGCTCTTGAAAACCTAATATGCTGCGCCTATTGGTTTTCATGTGTTCATGCTCTCATGTTTCTATCGTGTGGGGAAAGAGTGTTACCTCTGAAATGTAGTTACCGTCCTTAATTTTCTGCTCCTAGAATTCAAGCTTTCTTGCTCTCAAGCTCACTATGTTGCTGGAAATTTCAAGGTGTGTAGGAGTGTTCATAGGTGGTGTGGACTGTGGAGATGGTTTTTATAGCCAAACTCGTGTACTTGTGCAGCATTAACTTGAGCTGCTATATGCCTTGTTTTCTTTCTGCAGCAACTTCAACTGCAACTTGGCTCCATGTGTGTACCTAGTACTTTAGTTAATAAATGGAACTTGTTTCTTGTGGCAGGTGCACAAGAAGAGGGATGCAGGGTTGTTAATTGAGGACCTGCAGAGTTTCTGGCTCGTGGCAGATTTCGGTTATGGGCTGATGGAGAGTGCAGGAGCTTGCAGCAACCTATCCTTTGTTCTCCATTACAAAAGTTAGTATTGTCTCCTTCCTTACTTAATTTGGCTGCTAGTTTTTTTGGCAACTTAATTAGCTTATTTACTTTGTTATCTTTTGTATTTTGTAGAGATGAAGGAGTTGTTGGCTGGAAACGGCCTCCCGCGCCATGGCTCACTGCTCTTGGCCCGACGGCCGGTCGGAGATAAGGTCGTGTGTGGTGCGGTTTGGCTCGGGGAGAAGAATAGATTCAAAACGTCTTCGTCTTGACATTTTTATGTATATTTTTCCTTTATTTTCATTGTCATATTTTGTAAGCTAAGACATAGCTTGACAAGTATCTATTGTAATTTATTCGACTAGGAAAAAAATGAGCACGTATTCACTCTTAAATCGTACTTCACTCTTCTTTATTTCTAAATCGTTATTCGCCGTTAATCAAAACAACCGAATGTAGGCCTTGTGTATTTTTCGTATTTAAGTAATTAGGAAAAAGGCATTCGCTTCGCGTTTCTTTAATTATTTTATAACGTTAAGGGAATTACATCGTGGTCATTAGAGCATCTGTAACCCTTGGGGCCGGGGCGCAAATTGCGAGTCCCGGCCCGTCCCATGCATTACACGGAAGGGCGGCACGGCTCAGGCCCGTCCCGGTGATGCGTGACCGGCCTGGGGAGCGTCCCGAGTCCCGGCCCGGGACGGGGTTGCACGGAGACGGGCCGCAAGTCCCGCGTCCCGGCCCAGCGTTGCACGGTGACGGGCCGGGCCGCAACCAATTTTTTTTTTTTATATTTTAAATTCGAAATTTTTTTCTATAAATACTACACCATTTTCATACACATTCAACTTCACATTCAACTTCAAATCTCTTCCTAGAATTCGAAAAAATGCCTCCTCGTCAAAGAATATTCGAAGATCAATTGACCCGAGTGTTAGGAGAGGCGGTACCGACAATCCAAGAAGAAATGAACAACGAAGTTGAACGCTTCCAAGCTGCTATTCAAGCTCGGAACGAACAACGAACCCGGGTACCACGTACCCGGATGTATATTCACCGAGACCGTGAACAAGCTGCCTTGCGGCTTTTCACGGATTATTTCTCTAGAGATCCGCGATGGAGTGATCAGATGTTCCGTCGCCGGTTCCGGATGCGGAGGCCTTTGTTCATACGCATTGTCAACGCCGTTGTAGCTCGTGACCCGTATTTCTGCCAAACTACCGATGCTGTGGGTCGGGAAAGTATATCGACGTTGCAGAAATGCACGTCTGCCATTCGTCAACTCGCTTACGGAACTACATCAGATATGTTCGATGAGTATCTCCATGTAAGCGAGCCTACTGGACGGGAGTCCCTCGCTAGATTCTGTCGGGCAGTCGTCGAAGCATTCAAGGATACGTACTTGAGAAAGCCAACGACCGACGACGTTAGCAAGTTGGTCGACATGCACGAACGGGCCCACGGCTTCCCGGGGATGCTTGGAAGCATCGACTGTATGCACTGGCAGTGGAAGAATTGTCCAACGGCTTGGAGAGGACAATACACTAGCGGGCACAAGGGCACACATCCCACGATTGTGTTGGAGGCCGTTGCCGATTGCAGATTGTGGATCTGGAATGCCTACTTTGGTGTCGCGGGGTCCAACAACGACCTCAATGTGTTGAACGAGTCTCCATTGTTCAACGACTTGTGTGCTGGGCGAGCACCGAACGTAGAGTTCACGGCCAACCACCGTCGGTATAGTATGGGGTACTATCTGGCAGACGGGATCTACCCTCGATGGCCCGTGTTCGTGAAGACTATCACAGCTCCGACAACCGATCGAAGGGCAATGTTTGCCCAAAGGCAAGAGGCGGCTCGGAAAGATGTCGAGCGTGCATTCGGAGTCCTCCAAGCGCGGTGGGCTATCGTGAAGGGAGCGGCCCGTGGTTGGCAGCGGTCAAACATCGCCGACACAATGTATGCATGTATCATAATGCATAACATGATCGTTGAGGACGAACAAGATAACGTCACTTTGTGGAGCGACGATCCGCTCGCTAGCACCGGGAGTAACTACGTTGTCACCGAGCCGCCCGTGCAGGGCCTTCCTCACGACATCAGCAATGTCATGGCTCGTTCAGCTGCGATGCGCCAAGAGGAACAACACACTCGCCTCCAAGCCGATCTAATCGAAGAAATTTGGACTCGCAACAACGTTTTCCAGCATTGACGTTATGTTTTTATGTA
This sequence comes from Salvia splendens, assembly GCF_004379255.2. Lineage (NCBI taxonomy): Eukaryota > Viridiplantae > Streptophyta > Magnoliopsida > Lamiales > Lamiaceae > Salvia > Salvia splendens. The sequence continues at coordinate 30,431,318 of NC_056035.1, forward strand.
TTTTATTTTCAGTTTGAAAATTTATATGTTGTAATTTTGCAGTATTCGATGAAATTAAATTTTCCGTGTTATAAATTTTCAGTGTTTTTTATTTTACTTTCAAAATAGGTTGGAGTTGTGAATAGTGTCATTTATTAGTTGCGGCCCGGGCCGCAACCTGCAGGGTTACAGCAGTTGGGGCCTGGGCCGCAACTGTAGAAGAATGATGACGTGGAGGGGACTTGGGGCCGGAAATGGGGACGGGGTTACTGATGCCCTTACAATCGTTGATATCTGCCCTGGTTGCGCCGCCAATCAGATCGATCTCTCCGAGCAAGCTTTCAAAACTATTGCGGACCTTAACGCGGGAAAAATCCGAATTGAATATAGCCTGTCACTACTAAATATATCCTCTCTTTTAATTTTTTATTTCTGTTGGCTAACATTGGTTAATAATATTGTAGGGTTTGAATTTACGAGCTGGGAATTGAAGAATGCTTATTTCAGTTACCAACACTAATATATACTCATATAATTTTATCCCCAATAAAGTGTATGTTCCTGGTGATAATACTTTACTCCCTCCGTCCCTCAAGAATATATACTATTTCCTTTTTAGTCCGTTCCATAAAAATATGCACTTTCTAAATTTTGGAAAGTTTTTTCTCTTTAATGAGGTGAGATTCATTTTCCACTAACAATACTTTATTTACTTTTTCTCTCTATCTCTCTCTACACCAATTTTACATTAAAACATGTGCCGACCCTAAAATGCATATTCTTTGGGGACGCAGGGAGTATAAAATAACGTTTTGTGTTTATTTTACTAGACTTGTTGAATAAACGGCAGGGTTGGCTTTTGATTATAATCACAACTTTTACTAGTCTCTTTATCTAAAATTAAGATTATAATTTTGTGTATTTAATTTAATTGTAAGATTTACCTTTGTCATTCTTTTAAATACTAGTCAACCAAGATTATTCATTGATTTGGATGGAACGTACGAATTCATAGTTGAAAATCCAAATTCATATTCTCTAAAATCTCAGTCCTACAAAAATATTATATTCATGTAATTTTCGTTCATCCACAAAGTTAATCCAAATCCATATATATTTATAAATATTTTCACAATTCACTACTTATAATAATATGGGTCATACTATTTATTTATTAGAATTATTTTAGAAATTCTAAAGTTCCTACTTTTGGGAGGGCATGGACCTGAGGATTATAAGGGTAGAATGGTCTTAGAAAATTAAGAACTGAAGATATAGATATATCTCAAGATAAGAAATTTGATGAATAAAATTATGTAAAAGTTCATAAAATCTAACATCCCATTAGGGCATCTCTCCAGTGGCTTTCGCCCAACAATAGCCTAGCAATAGCCCAACACGAACTCCTGCTGCCATATCATCAACACTAAAATTTTCCTGCCACATCATCAGGACAAGCAAATAGCCCATCAATAGCCTAGTCACATCACCTCTAATTATATAAAACAAATAATTGACAATCACACAAAATACGGAATTAAATATACATCATCCCTAATTATCATTTGATCACATTTAAGTAAGTCTATAGACTCTACCTCGCCACGGGGGTTTGAGATTTTTAATTTATTGAAAAATAATAAGTCTGCAGACTTGAATCCTTGAATTGTTTCGCTAGAATTGGATAAATTTAAACTTGACATTGAAAAATGCCAAAACTTGGTGGGTTGATCAAGGTGGTGATCAAGCAGTTAGCCGGGGGACCACTGCATTCTAGAAGGAAGACACATGAGGCTGATGCGCTGGAAAGCGATCCTCAATCAGTTATCAAGGACTACATTCTAGAAGGGGACACGTATCGGTGCGTAAGCTGCGCAAGGACGAAGGCGAATCCTCATTCGGTTATTGAAGAACCACTACATTCTAGAAGAAGGGCACGTATCAGCAGATGAGACGCTCGATCCCAGCAAGGACGAACATTCGCTGCCAAAATTGTTATCGTAGCTGGAGGTTGTGTGAAGCTCCTATAAATAGAGGATGCAACACCATAGTGAGATCTCTTCTTCCTTTTCCTCGCCTTTAGTTTAGTTTTCCGCCTGTTCCTGGTTCCAAGTTCTTCCCCAGTTCCAAAATAGCCTAGTTAAATAGTAGAAATGGTCAGTTAGAAGGAGAGCTACTGAAGGGAGCGCTACAGAGAAATCAATATCTGTTCGGCGCCGTCTCAAGTTTCCGACCGAGGATTTCTCAGCTTTATTCGCTTTTCTTATTTTCTGAATCTGTTAGCTTAGTTAAATTTCGTTTTGTTGCGTAGTTAAAGAACAGTTCTTGGTTTATATTTCGCAAGTTCACAACACTGTTTAGAATTCTGAGTATAAAAATCAAAGTTGTTTGCATTCAGAATTCTTGTTTACTGTTTCAGCTTAGTTTAGTTCTAAAATCCCTGATCGAGTGTTTGTTCATTATGTTAAATGACAAAGTGGTTTGTAGTAACTTGGTCTAGTAGTTAGTTTACATTCAACCTAGCTTAATCCAGTAGTTAAAACTCCCAATTTAAAGCGTGGCAGCAGCCGAACCCTGTTCACTAAACACACACTCAACGCACCAGATTCCCTGTGGGATCGACCCCGTACTTGCCGCTTTACTGTTAAAGTAGTGCATGTTTGAGAGTTATAAATGTTTTCGTGAAAGAGAGAGCGCCTTGTTCAAGTGGCAACGACTATTGCAAACTGATCCACCCGGTTCAGTTATCTTCCCATATAACTTGATCCACACCCAAAATCTCCCCTTCCCCAAATGGCGTCGTTGCCGCGGATGCATGGTGTTATTACATGGATGTGTTTAATGCATATGTGTAAATAGTTTTATTTCCTTCTTTTCTAATTTGTTTTTCTTTCCTTTTATGAGAAGGTACCACTGCGGAGGACACTGGAATCATCCTCTCATATACAGAAACACAAACGCTTAGTGGCGAGTTCAGGAGGCCGGTGTAGTAACCACTCGTTACAGAGCTGCGTTGGAAGCAGCCGCATCGTCATCTTCGTCTAAGCAACTGACCAGTGAGGAGGAAGAAGAACAGACCACGCCGCCTAAACCACCACTACTCGAGGAAGCAGAGAAGCAGATGGCCGTCGTAGACAACGATTGGGGAATTGGCTCCCTACACGCTCATGACGAGAATGAGCCCACTCATGCCATCACAGTTACCCCAGGAATACGGGCAATCGCAATCAAATCGGGGGTGCTCGCGGTGTTATCAAATTTCTATGGACGCTCGAAGGAATGCCCTTATGACTTTTTGGAGGAATTTTGCAGATATTGTGACATTCAACCAGTACCAGCTGAATCCACGTCAGAAGATTAAAGGCTCATGGCGATACCCTTTGTTTTGAAAGGTGATGCAAGAATCTGGTTGAGAAAGCTACCAGAAGGATCGATTAGGACCTAGGACGAGTTTCACATGATATTCTTAGACCGCTTTTTCCCAGCGTCGAAGACGAGTGCTTTGAAAATGGAGATTACAGAGGCAAGGCAAGAGTATGATGAGCCTCTGGGCCAATACTGAGACAGATTTCAAGGACTTCTTCAAGCATGCCCCAACCACAATATGGGAGAGTGGGAGATCTACTCAACTTTCTATGGCGGACTTACGGTGGACAGCAAAAACGATCTCAACCTAGCAGCCCAAGGGGATTTCTCAAAAACCCCATTCAGTCAAGCGAAGAGTATTTTGGGGAGGTTAATTGAAGCAAATAGATCATACGAGACCTTTCACGGACAATACAGAAGGGAAGCGGTGCACGCAACAGAGGCACGTAGTGACGAGAAGCTGGAGGCTCGATTTGAGCAGATGGAGAAGAAGCTGCTAGAAGCAGTAGAGAAGTCCAGAGCGCCTCCACTGCCCGTTCCCAAGGAGAAGCCATATGTTCCACCACCGCCGGAGGAGCACCATTACTATTACTACGAGTTCCCTCCTGAAGCGGAGCCGCAAACTCAGGTGAATGCCGTCGGCCATTGGAACTCAAATGGCAACTGGATCCAGGGAAAGCAGAAGGATGCTCCATGGAGAGATCTTCCCAATTTCAGGTGGAGTGATCAAAACCCAAGCCAACCACCTCAACCATCTACACAACAGATGGAGGAAACAGAATGCAGGGTGATCAAGCGAACTGGTCAGGTGGACCACAAGGCAATTAGTCAAGCGTTGACCAGGGTAACTGGTCCAGTGGAGGGCAGCCCAATTGGTTAGGCAAACATCAAGGCCCCCAGTCAAGCAGCTCCGAGAGGCAACCGAACAATCAAGTGGTGAGCTATGTTCCGCCACATCGGAGGGGAAATCAACAGCACCCAGGGAACCAACAATACCATCAGCCTCAGTATCAACTAGACCACTACTGGCCGTCAGACTACCCTCAGCCTAGCCATGGTGGAGGACCTTCGAATAAAAGATATAACAAGCACCCCAATGAAGGTTCGGCAGAAATGATGGTTCCCCACCATCTTAATGATGTGATGCGTGAGATTCAGGAGGCTCAGAAGGAGCAGAGGGCAGCGCTGGATATGCTTACAAAGCAATTATCTCAAGTTTCCATGTCGCTGAGAGAGCTGAGAGGCAACGAGGGGAAAATCCCTGCCACGGTGCAGCAGCCTGGGCGCGAGAACATTAGTGAAGTCTCCCTGAGGTCAGGGAAGGTATACCAGAGCCCCAGCCCACCTGCGGTACCACCAGTATCCAAGCATGGACCAAGCCACAAAGAAAAAGGAGAGTCTAGTTCCCCTAATCAAGCCAAAGGGAGAGAAAAAGAGAAAGCAAAAATGGGCGGCGAGACCTCAGGAGAAAGTCAAGGAGAAGAAGCTGAGAAGGTCAAGCCCTACCCATATCGTGGAATGATCACCAGGAAGAAAGCCGCCACGATCGATGTGACCAGTCTATTTAAAGACGTGGAAGTCAAGGTGCCACTCTTGACGGCATTAAAGATGCCCCCAATCAGCAAATTTATAAAGGACTACCTGGAAGGGAAGGTCAATGAAGAAGGAAGAATGATTACAGATGAAAATGTCTCTGCAGTGATCAAGCGGAGCGACCTCCCATCGAAGAAGACCGACCCAGGGATGTTCACATTCCCAATTTCGATCTGAGATATTCAAGTGGAGCACGCAATGTGCGATTTAGGGGCATCCATCAATGTTCTGCCGTATGCTATCTACAAAAACCTGGGAGAGGCCAAGCTCGTCGATACTGATATCATGATACAGCTGGCCGACAGATCTTGCATTCACCCGGAGGGGATTCTTGAAGATGTAATAGTGAAAGTGAACAACTTTCTGTACCCAGCCGACTTTTTCGTCATCAAGATGACAGAGCCAGCAGCGAAGGAGTCCAGCGGAGTTCTACTGGGAAGACCGTTCATGTCTACGACCAACACTATAATAGACGTCCGTAATGGGACGATCAGTTTGGATTTCAACGGAGAGCAATTCACGTTCAACATTGACGAAGCAATGAAGAGGCCGGCGATAGTGAAAACGTGTATTCAGTGGATGTGACTGAGCCACTGGTACATGAGTATCTGAAGGCGGAGTTCCTACAAAGGCAGTTCACAGACTCCGCCGCGGACGAGGAAGTTGAGAAGGAAATCGCAGACTGGTATGAGGCAATCAACGTGGGCGAGATGGATGATCAAGCCATCGCGAAAGCAGTGATGGACTTCAGCGAGCGACCACGACCAGCTGGGTCAAGCGGGATCGCTCAAGTGTCTAGCCTCGAGAAGCTGCCTGATCAAGGCGGTCAGCTGAGAAAAGAAGCGGAAGAAAACCCCATGCCTACTGAAGTTCCCACACCTGCTAAGGAATTGAAGCCACTTCCCGCACATTTGAAGTACGCCTACCTAGGGGAGAATGAGACAATGCCAGTTATCATCAACAACTAGCTGACCCAGGGGCGGGAAGACAAATTGCTAGAAGTACTGAGGCCATCGGGTGGAAGTTGACAGATCTGGTGGGTATCGGCCCAGATGTATGCATGCACCATATCAGATTGGAAGAAGAAGCTAAACCCCATCGTGACCAGCAGCGTAAACTCAACCCCAACATGAGGGAAGAGGTACTCAAGGAGATAGTCAAGCTGGTCTCCATAGGAATCATCTACTCCATCCCGGATAGCAACTAGGCCAGTCCAGTACATATGGTGCCAAAGAAGGGCGGAATCCAAGTTGTAAAGAAAGAGAAGAATGAGCTGATTCCAACACAGCCCGTCACTGGGTGGAGGACGTGTATTGATTACAGGAAGCTAAATGCGGCCACAAAGAAAGATCATTTCCCGTTGCCATTCATGGACCAAATGCTTGAGAAGTTAGCCGAGAAACAATACTTCAGTTTTCACCTGCCCTTTTGGCACCTACGCCTACAGAAGAATGTCATTTGGCCTCTGCAACGCCCCAGGCACCTTCCAAAGATGCATGATGAGCATCTTCTCTTATTTGTTGGAGGATTGTATAGAGATCTTCATGGACGATTTTACCGTCTAAGGGGACACATTTGATCAAGGGCTACATGGCCTAAACAGAGTGCTGGAGAGGTGTCGGCAGAGGGACTTGGTGTTAAACTTTGAGAAATACCATTTCATGATTACCGAAGGCATTGTCCTGGGCCACGTCGTGTCAAGCAGAGGGATCGAAGTGGATCAAGCCAAGGTGGCAGTCATAGCGAAGCTCCCGTACCTGACAAATCAAAAGGAGATCAAAGCCTTCTTGGGTCATGCGGGCTTTTACAGACGATTTATCAAAAATTTTGCGAAGATAGCCCAGCCATTGATGAGACAGCTCTAGAATGATGGGGAGTTCGAGTTTTCCGATGCCTGCAAGGCCGCTTTCCAGCTATTGAAGGAAAGACTGATTAGTTCTCCGATCATCCACGTCCCCGACGGGAGTCGCCCCTTCGAGGTGATGTGCGATGCAAGTGATTACGCAGTGGGGGCGGTCCTGGGTCAAAAGATCGATGGGATAAGCTATGTTATCTTCTAAGCTTCAAAGACTCTGAATCAAGCGCAGAAGAATCACGATACGACATAGAAAGAGATGCTGTCGGTAGTCTATGCCTTCGAGAAGTTCAGACCCTACCTGCTGGGCTCGAAAGTGATTGTCTATACCGATCACACTGCGATCAAATACCTCCTGGCTAAGAAAGAGTCAAAGCCGCGCTTGATCAGGTGGGTACTCCTGCTACGAGAGTTTGACTGGGAGGCAGTCGACAAGAAGGGCAGTGAGAATAGAGTGGTTGATAATTTAAGCCGAATCATACAAGAAGACAATGGGGAAGCCATTTCTGACGCCTTCCCTGAAGAGCACTTGTACCTGATCAAGTCAACATCCAGTCTGCAGTCTATTAACCAAGTTGAGAGGATAAATCAAACTTAGCAAGGGAGAGAGATCCACAGGCAGGAGGAGCCATGGTTCGCTGACATGGCCAACTATCTGGTCACGGGCGAGCTGCCCAGGAACGATGAAGTCACAAGGGCGCAAAAGCAGAAACTCAAGTGCGACTCCCGCTATTTCTACTGGGACGATCCTTATCTGTGGAAGATGGGAGCTGATCAAGTCATCCGACGCTACATACCAGATTGGGAACAAGAGGACGTATTGGTCCACTGCCACACGCTAGCTTGTGGCGAACATTTCGGTCCGAAGAAGACAACGAGAAAAGTGCTTGACAGTGGGTTCTATTGGCCCTCCCTTCATAAAGACGCATATGAGTTTTGCAAGAGATGTCCCCGATGCCAGCTGACTGGAGGGATTTCTGCGAGAGATGAGATGCCACAGATCCCCGTAATAGTGTACGAAATCTTCGATGTGTGGGGGATAGATTTCATGGGAACCTTCCCATCGTCGGAAGAGAATCTTTATATTCTGGTGGCAGTGGACTGCGTGTCCAAGTGGATAGAGGCTAAGGCGACAAGGACGTGTGAGTCCAAGGAGGTGGCAAAGTTTTTAAAATCAAATATCTTTACCCGGTACGGGGTACCACGAGCAATCATCTCTGATCAAGGAACTCACTTCGTCAACCGGACCATTGAAGCTTTAATGAGAAGATACGACTTCCACCACCGACTGTCCACCACCGACTGTCCACGCCTTACCATCCCCAATCAAATGGCCAAGCTGAGGTGTCTAACCGGGAGATCAAGGCGATCTTGGAAAAGACGGTAAACCCCACAAGGAAGGATTGGAGCCGTCGACTGGAGGACGCACTCTGTGCGTACAGAACCTCCTTTAAGACGCCGATCGGAATGTCTCCTTATCGTCTGGTTTTTAGGAAAATGTGCCATTTACATGTGGGAATCGAGCATCAAGCCTTCTAGGCGATCAAAGAGATGAATCTGAATGTTGAGTCCTGTGCTGAAGAAAGGAAATTGCAGCTGCAAGAGCTTGAAGAGCTCCGCCTTGACGCGTACGACTCTGTCATGTGGTATAAAGAAAGGACAAAAATGTGGCATGATAAGAACCTCCGCAAGAAGGAGCTCAAGGTGGGACAGAAGGTGCTGCTTTTCCAATCAAGACTCAAGTTGATGCCTGGAAAGTTAAGGTCAAGGTGGATAGGCCCCTATACCATCATCGCCATACGAGTGATATGCGTGCAGGTTCACGGTGTCGTGTCAAGCAAGGGTGTATCTACCTGATCAGGATAGAATTCCCAGCCAACCTGAACCTGGTATCAATAAATTCCTCAACCCACTTCTACTGGTTAGTATAGTGGAGGTATGGGTCGAATCCCACAGAGATGGATGCGCTTTGGGTAATTGTGGTGATAATCTGGAGGGGTTTGGTTAGCTACCACGCTTGGGTTGAGATTCTACCTAGACAAGAATTATAGGTGGTACTCTACTGACTGGGTGGTGTGAAAGTGATTGACATGTGGCTGTGTACATGAGAGTGAGGGACACAATGTTTCAGAGACATGTGGAAAGTACTCGGTTACTATAAAAGGCTAAACGGAATATTAGAGAAAAAGTGGTGGTTGGGTGGCTACACTGTCAAATCTGTAGGGTACCAGCAGAAAAGCAAAGGACAAAAGTAAAAGCAACTAAAAAGAAAAAGTTGTCCCAAACTTGGATGTGGATGTTGTCTTCTTCAACAAGCATGAGCAAAATCAAACAAACTCAGCTTCCATAGATGAAATTACAGATTAACAACTCCACAATTCAGATCCACAAATTAATACTCTAAAATCAAAAGATTAATCTAGCGAAACAAAAATCACGCTTACTCGGTGACATGCAAGGTGGCAGAATTCACGTACTAAGCTTTCGCACTTAACCACGTCAAAACTAATCTAACAACAAACTAAATTGATAATCTCAGATCGTTCAACTCCAAATGGAAACATGCTTTCAACACTTAAAAATTAGCGCAACAATTAGATCTAAGCTACCTAGGCAGAATGAAACAGATTCAAATCGAAAGAGATGCATACAAACAACTTCATTGCATAGAACGTTTTATCCCAACAAAACACTTCAAAGCTAACGAATGCTGAATATGAAACATATCCAACGTAAGAAAACAAGTAACGATTAACTAGGAAAGTGAAATAAGATTGTTTTGCCACTCCGGGCGATGAAACTGCTACGACTACGAAATGAACTGGCTGGACGATGGAAGGCGATTCTCCGGTGGACTGAGGTAGTTCAGGTGACCATGGCTGTGGTGAGGAACTTCACTACCGAGAGAGAAGATTCTAACTAAGTGTGAATGTCGATGATGATTCTCTCTCCAAGTGGCTTCCTTTTATAGAGAGGAATGCCCTTGCCTTTTAGGGTAGACTCTCTTCGTGAAATGACTCTTTTGCCCTTGTTTGTGGTTGATCCTTCCCAGCAATCCTTGTTCTCTATCTCGAGCCTTTTTGGCATGCATCCTGGTCAGTATTGCACCATTCTGGCGCTCTTTTCACCTGAGTTATCCGACCCCTTTCGTACTGACTGGTACTCATTTCCTGCACACTTTAGCAACTGTTTTGCAGATATAATCCAATTAAGCACGTTATACTGACCAGTAACCAAGGCCTAGAATGCGACTTATCAAACTGCTCACACTTACCACATGCTTGTCTTCTAGCGTGAAGAACAAACAAAAGAAATAAGTCGAATTCTAGCCTGGTTACACCCCTGACCGACCCTATCCTAAACTATACTCTAAACTATGACGCAAAGAAAAACACATACACGACGGACAAACACATATAAACAAGCACTTAAACACATTGAACGGGCTATATTTTCAACCATCCCTCCCCTTGGGATCAGGTGCAATCCGGCCTTAGACAGCCTTGAACTTCTGCCGCCCCCTTTTCCTTCCCAGGCAGTATATCTGCTCGTCAAGGTCACCTAAACTCTCGGCTAAACACCAGATTCGCTCAGTCACTCATTCCTCACTGGGGATGTTAGGACTGTCTTCTCTCAAAATGCTGAACCACAGATGCTTCGGACTGAGATCTCACGTGCGGCTCCTGAAGGGCTTTAAGGCTTGTAATGGGGCTATTGGTTTGTAGTGTTTGGGGTGGATGTTCCTAAGGCTCTAAGGTTAAAAACTACTACTTTATTTTGATGTGGGGGAACTGTGTGCATTTGGGATCTTGGCTGTTGCTTCTTTTCGGCTGGACGTTTCCTGATATTGGACTCCAACTGGTTAGTAGCTTCTTTGTGGCTTCGCCACCCTTATTCCTTATTCCTTCTTTTTGTGGTCAAGTGTTTTCGACCATTTTCTTCAACATTTTTTTATTGTGGCTTCGCCACCCTTATTTCTTTTTATTTTTTTTAGACCTGGAATTTTTCCTGGTCGATTTTCTCCTTGCCCCTCGACTTCTTTCTCCAGTTGGTTTTTCCTGTATGTCCTCCTGGGCAGTCGCCTTCTTGCCTTATGCCTCGTACACACACAGTCCCAGTGGCTAGTGGGTTATATCTGTGTATAGATTTGGCTAGAAAGAGGAGTTCTAAGGGATGGTTTTTTTTTCGGATGGGGGTTTCCTACTGCCTTCAGGACTTGCTACACGCGGTCACCTTACCCTAGGCATCATGTGACAGCCACTCTTTTCTTTTCTAAATTGATGGAAAGTGGTTCCACTTAGGCTTATAACTCACCATTTAAGAGGGCTTTTGTATCTGGCTCTAAGGATGCGTTTTTATCTCATACTTGCATCATCTATACTGACTTGGAGATACTAGAAGGGGTGGTTTCCATTGTCCAACATGCCTTATCTCCCTCAATTCCCCTCACCGTCAGTTCGAGGCAGTTGAGTTTTAAGCCTATACAATAGGCTAAGTGTGAGTAAACATGCACACGATAAGAACACAAACATATACACATGCACCAAAGTAGCAAACCCTGTACTTCTCACACTTAGACTATTGAATAGGCTAAGTGCTGTGAATGGGGTTTGCACACACATACTACACAAAATTACTCTACCTAAAACAACAGAACAACAAATAAAAAAACTAAAACTGAAAAAGAAAACTAACTGGTCAGTAGAGTGGTCACATATTCCTCCTACTCCTCTGCGGGGTAGGGCTGGGTGCAGGTGGTTCCTCGGGTTCCTCTTCCTCGGTATCGGATTGATTCTCCTCAGACTCTGCCGGTACATCGACACCTTCTTCCTCCGGTTCTTCTTCCTCCTTCTCTGTTACCTGTGGTTCATCACTCTGGCCTCCATGGCCGCTCGTTCCAGCTCTCTCAGCTGTCTTTCCTTTTGCTAACTCCTTCAGTATGCTCTCCATCACGTTCGTCAGACGGGTCAACTCTGCCCTCGCTTGCTTGTTCTCCTCTGCTAGTTCAACCACTGCCCTCTCCAGGTTCGCTTTCCTCTGAGCTTGAACCTGTGCGCCTTGGCCTATTGCTACTCGCCCAGCAGGGATAGCTTCTTCCCCATGGCGTAAAAATGCGGGGCTCCTTCTCTGATATAGATAGTGTTTGTGCGAACGAAGAAAGGCATATCGAACTGGCCAAGAGGGTCCACCATGTACAAGGGAGATAAAACTTCGGCCTCCAAAATAGTTATGTTGTTCCTCACGAAGGCTCCCAATATGTGGCAGAGGGAAAGATTTCTTGCAGGGTGTGTGGCAATGAGGTGGCATTGATAAGCGGTCCAGAACCCCAGATGCACTCTCCTCCCGCGCTTGGCACACCGGAATAGGTAGAGTTCGGTCATGGATGTCCGGACGACAGAGTTTGATTGCCATAGCAGATTGAAGTCCAGGTAGAGTTGGACAAGGCGCAAGATGGGGTTGTTGAAATGAATGGAGCGGGATATGGTAGATGCAAACTGCCCAGCAGCTGGGTGAGTTAGTTCCTTCCACGCTTCCAGGGGTTCAAATTCGATGTGCCTCCGGGGAATCCCCCTCTCTCTACTTTTCCATTCTGGCCCTATGGCCTCTTCTAGGCTACACATTCCCAATCTGACCATCAACTCGATCAAGCTCATCCTCACTTCTCTCCCGAATACCCTAAAGGTTATCGACTCTTCATCCAGGTCACTAGTGACCCTGAATCTAAAGGTGGTGAAAAATTCCTTTGCCAACCTAATAGGTATACTCGGGTCTCTATTCTCCAACAACCAGTCGAAACCCAATGTACGCAAATGCGACAAGAAAGGCTCACGTGCATTCATTTCATCAAGAGAGGGAAAATAGAGTACCTTCCCGCTCTTAATCTGCTTGTTGCCATCGTCTTTGTCATCAAACCCATCCTGAAGCTTTTTGGTGCTGAAATGCTTCATGTCTTCTATTAGCTCATCCGTGAACTCCACTCTCCAACGCTGGTACTTCAATCTTTCCACCGGAGGATGTATCAACTCATGATGGTTGTGTGGGAGCTGCTTTTCGCCATATTCCTCGTCCTCTAAGGAAACGTCGCTGTCTGATTCTGATTCCTCACTGGCGGTGTACTCACTGTCACTTTGCTCCCGTCGATGTGGTGGGACTCTCTATTCTAACTCATTGATGACGATGCCGATGTTGACCGTGCGTTGCTTCTTGCTGCTTGGCTTCTTTGTAACAGGGGCTTTCCCCTTCCTTTTCCTCTCCTCGTGGTATTTGGCCTCATCTCCATCTTCATTTTCCTCTAGTCTCTCCTGTGTTGGTGTCGAAGGCTTCTTCTGGGCAGTAGGGTGGGTCTCCACGCGGATATGGGTACTGTCATCTACTGGCTCTGCGTGACCCACTGACTCTGATGCGAGGTCCAGACCCTCAGCCATCTTGTCAGTTTCCTCTCTCTGGTCACTCGGCGTGGGTGAGACCACTTCGTTTGCTGTCGAGGCATCTTTCAAGTTGGTAGCTGACAAGGATCCTCCCCAGGTTTTGTAGGAGTAGTCCTTTCTTCTTCAGTAGAGATCTCCACTGCACCTGCTGCCGTGTTTGCTCCTGCCTTGCTGGATGGCCATTTCCCGAGGCATCTTTGCGACACTCTCTTTGGCTTCAGCCATTCTACCTTAGGATCATTCTTCAACACCAATTTTCTTTTAACTGCTTTCGGTTTCGATACTGGTGGTGCCACTGGCTCTGGTCCCTCTGGTCGTAATTCAGTCTCCTTCTTCTCGATGTGTGTATCACTCTCCCCTGTTTCTGGCTGGGGAGTCACTGACTTCAGCTCTCCTTCTCCGGTCTGCTTTTCTTCCACCTCGTCTTCTGTTTGGTGGGCTAGGCCTTCTGAGTCGTTTACCGTACCAGCTTCTTCACCTCCTCCTACTGCCTTCGATTCGAGGTCCAGACCTTCAGCCATCCTGAAAGTGTCATCTTCCATCCTGTTCACGTCGTCTAAAAGCGCCTGAAACTCGTCATCAGTCATAAGGCCTTGCTTCCTGGCCGTCTCGTTCAGATCAATCTCCAAAACTATTTCTTGGGAAACGGGCTCCGCGACCAGTGTTCTCTCCGATTCATCCCCTTCCTCTTGGCTCTTCTGCTCCTCGCTTTCTTTCCCTTCAGTTTCCCCTAGGTCAGAGTCATGGTAGGCGGAAAGGGGGATAACATCCATGGGTTTGATTTGTTGGTGATTCGGGGAGGGTTTTGAGGATGCTGATGGTGCGGTCATCGGGGGAGATTGCTTTTCTGGTGGGGTTGTTGAGGAAGTTGGGATGGAGGTTGGTGGGTGCACCGTGGCCTTAACACCTGTTTCTGGGGTTGGTATTACCGGAGTTCCTTCGGTCATGTTTGATCCACCTCTAATTTGGCTAAAACCCGCCAACGCAGCCACCCAATCTTTATTCGGGTCCTGCTGCCTGAGGAACTCCGCCAGTATGTTCAAGGGAACCATCGCCGGAGCCTGAGGAATCGGCTCTTGTGGTTGTGGTTGTGGGCTTGGCGGCCGCTCTTTAGTCGGCGGTTGTAACTCTGGGGTTTCATCTCAGAGGATTGAAGGGGATTTCTCCATGGCTTGTTTTCTGGCCATTTTCTTCTTCCCCATGATTTGAGTCGGTGGTTTTTGGTGGTAGTGTGGGTGTTGATTTCGGGAATAACGGTGGGTATTTTGGAAGAGATAAATGTAGGTAAGGGTTTGTGTGGTGAAGGAGAATGGGCGGTTGGCTTTTTTAGAGTGGAATGGAACAATTGAGGGATTTAACCGGCAATAGGCAGTTTCCTGGTCACGCCGCTTCGGGTGGTAGACGGTTGAGAGCACTGCCTTCTGATTGGACGTCGCCTGTCCTGTCTCTGCACCACGCGCCCTCCCAGTCGCTGTCCTCTCCTGCAAAGCTGCACCAAACACCAAATTCAAATTTCACCCTATCCTTTTCAAATCTTCCCCTTAACATTTTCCCCCCATATTTTCCAAGAATGGAAACAAAGTAAAAAGGACACTTAAATACAATTGGGATTTTACCGAATTGGTATTCTTCTGGTCAGTACGTACTCCAAATTAATATTTAAGGTCCGAAAAATATTTTTGGATTTTAATTTCTATTTGAATGCAGAAATTAAACTATAGACTCCCAAGTATTTACAATATTTACAATTTACTTTAGGTTATTTGGAATTCTACTTGGCCAGCATATGCAAGCTTTGCTAAAAGAAAACTAGCCCATTGGAAATCCAAATTCCCATCCTACTGGTCATTACGCAACCTTAGTTTGTGGTTGTAGTGGAGTTTCCTCCACTACACCCACATCACTATTATCCCTAAACACCTTCAACCTATGTCCATTAACGATAAAGGGTTCAGAGTTAGGAGTACTCCCTGAAATCTCCATTGCTCCGTTAGAACGGAGTGCGGGTATGACATATGGTCCTGTCCTGTAACATCCCAAAATTTTGTTACTTTTATTTAATATGTTGATTGGAAATTTCATTTATGAAATTAAATTGTTGCTACGGGATTGAGTTTGATTATGTGGAATAAATTGTCATGGATGTTTTGGAATGAAGTGCTTTATATTTTTATGTGGGGGATCAATTTAATTAAGTGAGATCATGCATTCTTGTCCTAGCCAAAATAATTGAGAATTTTCTGACCCTTCAATTATTGGAATTTATATTTTCTTCTTGGATTTAATTAATTGCTTTGGGATATTCATCCAAATTAAATCCAAATCAAATTATCTCTAAATTGTGCTACATGAAATTCGAACTCTAGCCTATTATTTTGTGAGTTTCGAATATTCTCTATTTTAATTAGGAGAATGAATTAATTTCTTTGATTTAATTGGTACCTTGTTGATTCCCTTTATTTATTTTAAATTAAATTAAATCTTGCCACATTTTATTTCCTCACCCTAGTTAAATTAAGAGTTAAATTATTTCCTTGTGGCTATTTAAGCCAAATTTTCGCCTCTCCTTATTGTAGAGGAGAATATAATTGTTTCCTATTTTGTGGAACCCTCTTTATTCAAATAAATACCCAATTTAATACCTATGTCTAATTAATTGGGGATGTGAATATCTTCCTTCTATTGCGTTTCCATCCCCCACACGCCTACATGCTCATTATTTTGCCTTGTGGGAATTTATTAAATTGTTACCTATTTTATGAGAGTCTTTTCCTATAAAGAAATTACCAAATTTAAATCCTATTCTATTTAATTGAGGATTTAAATAATTTCATTATGCATCCCTCTTCAAATTTTCGGCCCCCTCATTATTTTCCTACTTGGAGATTTAATTTATTTTGTTTCCTTGTTTATGGAATAGTCATTGTTTTATTTCCTAAGTTTTGAATCTATTTCTCTCCAAGTAAATACCAAATAAATTCCTTATTAATGCACAAGCTAATTTTCGAAATTCTTGCCTTCTTTTATTAATTGTGGGATTTTATTTATTGGCCTCTATTTTATTCCTCCACAATTAATTAATTTTGTGGGATTAAACCTAGGACTATATAATCACCTAAACTAAACCCTAGCCCCCATTCCCTCAAAATTTTCGCCACTCTCCTCTCCTCCCTCTCTTCATCCTCTCCAAAATTTCTTCCATCCTTGTTCTTGCATCCATTGGAGTTTGATTTTCAAGAGTTTCCGACGAATCGCATCAATCTTTGCTTCTACCGTGTGGTTTTCGATTCAAGAAGGTATAATTGAATCTTTTCCTCATCTTCTCCATTGAAACCTTGTTCTAGATTCCTTCATGCATATAGCGAGTGTAGTAATCTTAGATCACATAATTAATCGGTGGGAATTTGTGTTTGTATGAGAACAATTGTGAATATGCGATTTTGAATGAGTTTATGTGGAGTTTGTTTTGAATCCTTGGTGAATAATGTGAGTTTATGTGAGAGCATGATTGTGATAAACTTTTAAGCATGATTTTGTGTTATAAGCATGAAAAAAATTGTGTTTGGATGATTGAGGAAGAAACCCTATTTTCGAAATTCTTAAGCCTGAAATCTTTGATGTTCGGACAGTAGATTTCGACGTGTGTTTGACCAGCCAAACGATTGAATTTTGACACAAAATTTTAACTGAGTAAAATGTAAGGTGTTTTATGTGTTGTGTGTGAATTTCAGCCCGTGTTGATGAAAGATCAAATTTTAATAAATTTTTTAAGTTGACTGCACAATTCTGCCAGAAACTTGTATTCACGCCCAGAAAGTTTCGTTTTCTATTTGACCGACCAAATGGCCTCCTTTGAACTAGATGAAATCTGAAGTGTCTTCAGAGTTTTGTGAAAATTTGAGCCTCATTGGACATTGGATGAATATTTGGTAAAATATTAAATGGAACTACACAGTGCTTCCAGAATTTTTGTATTCCGACCAGAGAGTTACATTATTGTTTTGACTGACCAAACGACGTGATTTTGGTGTGGAATTTTTACTGGATGAACTTGAATGTGTCTTCTATGTTGTGACCAAATCTTAGTCTCATATGAGGTCGTATGGAGTTTTGGTGATTTTTACAAACCAACCGCGCAGTTCTGCCAGATTTGTTATTATGTGGAAATATCACTTGTTGCCGAGTTTGAGTGAATTATATGATGCATATATGATTTAGGAATGTATCCTATGACGTGATTATGTGTGACACGTTGAGAAATATTATGGCATGTTTTCCTTATGTTGATGAATGTTGGGATGGGTAATTTAAGATAATGATAAAAGGAACGATAGGACATGCATGATAATGTGAATTGATGGAAGGCTGATTTGTATTGTGGTTTGGCAAGGGTTATTGTGTGTACGTGAGCACAAGGAACGAGGGTTGCCTTAAGTGGATATTGAATTGTTTAAGCAAACGAGGTGGGCTTTCTCTTTCAAATCTCTTTATTTTCCGAAAATATGTCGTGGTGTTATAAGGGTGGTTTAACTGTTATGTCATGCCATGATGTTTTGTTTATGAGATTGTTGCCTGATGCCTAGTTCGTCTGAGCTTGCTCCGTTAGGCTATATGGCTGTGTTGTGAAACAAATTCGGGTGCAAACCCTATCAGGCTGTGTACACTGGTGGGATCGTGAGCCGTCCTTGCTAGTCGGCCGGTCTCGTGGGCGAATAGTGTGGCCACACTTTCGTCGCACTGTGATATGATGATTGTGATTGATGGATTGATGAGAAAGTGGGGGGATTGATTGTGTGGCCAGACTTTGAAATATTTTTGTGTTCTCGTGATATTTCTCAACTACACATAAAACTCGAGATCACTAGTATGGATGACATAACTGTATAAATTGTTTTCGGCATGAGCCCATTGAGTTCAACAAGTACTCAGCCCTGCATGTGTTTTCCCTATGTACAGGTTGAGCGGGATGTTGCGGAGGATGTTGAGTTGGCCCAAGAACTTAGGATGCGTTGTGTCTTCATACATAGGCGTTATCCTCGACTCTCTTTAAAACTTAGTTCAGCTGCTATATTTTTTAAACCATGCCTCAAGACTTTATTCCATTTCGTACTGTGTTTGAGCATGTTTAATTGTGTTAGGCTTTAATCTGATGTTTACCTTGTTACTCTAAAATGGTTTTTCGTGAACTAAACCAAATGTTTCTTTTGGAAGTTAATTGGCTTTTAATATTTATTTTCTCCGCTGCTTCTTTTGAAAAATCATTTGTCATATGTCGTTGCTAATTAATAATAAATTTATAACATTAAGTTTCTTTAAACTAAAAAAAAAATTTGTTGGCTAAACTTTTAACGAACTAAAATATTATTCCTTTAAGCTAATTAAGTTTTCATATAAACTGTTATCCTTGTATGTTGTCGTTATTGTTGTCCCTTGGTCACTATCGC
The DNA here is from genome assembly GCF_004379255.2 of Salvia splendens. Classification (NCBI taxonomy): domain Eukaryota; kingdom Viridiplantae; phylum Streptophyta; class Magnoliopsida; order Lamiales; family Lamiaceae; genus Salvia; species Salvia splendens. The sequence goes on from NC_056035.1 coordinate 30,449,983, forward strand.
CTCGTTTGTAGTACCCCCAGTATGGGCGGTCGTGACAGAGTGGTATCAGAGCTTCATTCTTTCGCTCTGGTCCTAGAGCCTTCTTTTACTTTAAGTCTAATTAGTGAACCTTAGACTAGAATTGTCACGAAGGCTCAACATCCACAGCATCACGCTCAACCAAGGAAAGTGAGATATGTTTTAAGTTATTGATGAAATGAAGGAACGATGTATAAAGTTGAGAATGATATGATGAGGATGTTTTGGGCAAAAGTATGCATGAGCATGTAACTACGTGATGATGTGACGTTATTATCATGTTGAAATTTGAGTATAAATGATGTGAGGACATAAATAAGTTGAATGTGAGCATGATGATCTAAACACGTATTACATGTGTGAAAGCGATATTGTGATAGTATGAGTATGTGGAATATGAGCATGAATTGACAAGATGATTTAAGCTCGTGTTGTATATACGGACATGATATTGATATGGTATGATTATGTGTGACATGAACAAGATCTGTATAATGACCCAAGTATATGTCAAATGGGAGAAAGTGATAAGACGTGAGCATGAATTTTGTGATGTTGTGAATGTGTATCACGTGCGAAAATACTACGACGTTAGCATGTGAAGGTATGAAGCCTTAAGATAATATTAAACTTGAAAATACGCGACGAGCTTATGAACCATCACAAACAACAATGAGATAAAAGATGTTTTGAGAAAATTTTGAGAATGAAAGAGGAGAAAAATGTTTACACGAGCAATGAAGTAAAATCTTTCCATGAGGGATTGTTTTCAAATTGAGAAGTATTTTCTGATGTTTGTAAAGAGAGTGAGTTGTGAAGAGGAATGATAGAGTGTTTTACATGAAAGATGAAAAATTGATGAGTTGCTTGAGAATGTTGAAAATTTTTGAGAGAAAAAGGATGGGTCATCTGAAAATGATTGTTTCAAACATAGATGTGAAGTGCATGGTGTCTGAGAATGTGGAAAAAAAACAAAAAAAAACTTTGAGGTTGATGTTTTACAATGGTAAGGACTAGTTGTTCATAGTGGAATTTGATTGACAAAACTATAACATGTTATGGAAAATTGTTGAAAATTTCGGAAAATCTTTGAACCTTGAACGAAAGCATGTTAGTTCGTTTCTATTGGGAAAATTTAGATCTAGAAGTGAATGAGGAATATGACGTAGTTATGCATGGCGATATACGTTTATGCATGTTGAATCATTTGGTATGTGAATCATTTGGTATGTGAATCATGTTTTAAGTGATGAATTATGAACGTAAAAGTGTGAGGTACTTTATGAAAGTGTTGATAGAAGAAAGTATGATGCTATGAACTTTGTTGCAAACATAGAATGCCCAAGATGTCTGTTTGATCGAACGATATCGAACTTAGTTGTTACAACTACAATATCACTTTTCTGAGGGATAAGATAAATGGAAATATGTAGTGCGAATTCAAACTCCATTAGATAATTACAATTTCACCATCGTTTTCCTGAACGATAAGAATAAAGAGAATACGAAGAGACATTACGTACAAAAAGAACTTCAAGAGGAGATGCTAAATGATTTAATCCTACAACGGGGAGAGCTCATACTTGTGATCTAATATGTAAACTCATTCTTGCGTCAAAAGTGGTGATGCGACGAGGACGACTGTTATAGCACGTTGGGAGATGAATGAGGTGCAAAGAATATTATGAAGATATGGATTCCGACTATAATTATTAGTGGCAACGATACGAAGAATCTCAGCGTGGAATCCACAGTTCCTAGAGCGATGTTACCAGTTTTGGCTCGCGAAAGATGAATGAGGAGGTGCGACTTTAATAGCTAGAACAAACTATTCTAATCAACAGTTCTTACTTGGATTCTAAGAAGTTATCTTTCAGGACCTTTCAAATAGCCATGACCCCTTGTCTATTTAACAGCTTGTTTCATTCACCCCTTGCGAGTGATGCATATTATTTCTTTTCCTCCATTGAGTCATAACTCACTTTCAGTTCTTGGAAAATGGTGTTGCCTTCATAACTTTGGATACTTGGATTGATTGTACTCTTCTTTGACTTATTATTTATACGAACAATATTTTGAATTTGTGAGCCTTTGCTATTGAACTTCATTCCTAAGGCTGCTTGCAGTTACGCCGTTCAATATAATCACGTTTCGCAGACATGTTTTCTATGGGATATTCTTCTTTGAACTTTTGTTCTGCTTTTCATTTTGTCACCCTGTCTGTGTCATTCTTTCTTACAGAGTGATATTCTTTTTGATTCAGTTCCACTATATGTATCATTTCCATAATAGAACCTTTCTTTCTACAAAACGAAGTTAAGGCCTACATTTTGTACCTTGCCTTAACAAACTTAATACACTTGATTTTTTTTTGTTCAAAAGCCCCTTTGACTTTGGTTGCCTTTCACAAACCTATGGACCCACTGATGTGATTCTATCAGTCCATATTATGATTTTTGTTGAACCATGATCAGTACCGCTTTGTGACAACTGCCTACATTTCTCAATCCTCATGCAACTGATCATTTTTTTTCCTCAACCCTTTAAGTCATTATCCATTGATGTGTTGACCTTTCAAATTTGGTCGAACACCTGAATTATCTTGTTTGGTAGCCTACTATGAGAATTGACATTAATTCGATTCCATCCCATATTCATGACCTATCTTATGTTCTTTCAAGCTCCATGGGGATGATCATAGCCAATTGTTACAACTCGAAATCGGTTCATATCCAAGTTAAGACTGTTTGATTAAAGTTTGCGTTCTTGATACATATTCTGAGTTCTTGATGCAACATTGCAAGGATAGACAATTTTTTTCTTTTCGAGCCTCTAGCAAAGAGTCGACTATTTTGTTTGGGATTTCCATGAACCGACGAACCTCCATAATCTCTGTTGTACAAGCAACCACGATGATAAGAAAAGGGCATCCGACATATCTTGTGTACTTGAACGGAGAGGAAAAAAAGGACTTGAAAGTGGAAGACGTGGCAGTAGTACGAGACTTTCCCGATGTGTTCCCTGAAACTTTACCTGGACCGCCGCCCGACAGACAAGTGGAGTTTACAATCGACTTGGAACCCGGATCTGTGTCAGTATCGAAAGCACCATACCGAATAGCTCCTAAAGAGTTGGCTGAGTTGAAGATTCAGTTGCAAGAACTGCTAGATTTGGGATTTATCCGACCTAGTGTATCACCCTTGGGAGCGCCGATGTTATTCGTAAAGAAAAAGGATGGAACGATGAGGATGTGCATCGACTATCGTGAGCTCAACAAGATGACCTTGAAGAATAAGTACCCACTGCCGAGGATTGATGATTTGTTTGACCAACTTCAAGGAGCGGGTGTATTTTCGAAAATGGACTTGAGGTCGGGATATCATCAACTAAGGGTCCGACTAGAGGATGTGCCTAAGACTGCTTTTCGCACTCGTTATGGCCATTTGGGCTGACCAACGCCCCGGCCGTCTTCATGGACTTGATGAACCGAGTTTTTCACGAGTATCTCAACAAGTTCGTGTTAGTCTTCATCGACGATGTTTTAGTATACTCGAAGAACGAGGAGGAACATGGATGGCATCTACAAACAGTGTTGGAAACGTTGCGAAAGGAGAAGCTTTATGCCAAGTTTAGTAAGTGTGAGTTTTGGTTGACTCGAGTGAACTTTCTTGGTCATATTGTGACGGCAAATGGGATTCAAGTAGACCCAGCAAAGGTCGAGGCTGTGCAAAATTGGAAATCACCGAAAACGCCGAGTGAAATCCGCAGTTTCTTGGGATTGGCGGGATACTATCGACGTTTCATTGAAGGATTCTCTAAAATCATGAGACCCATGACATAATTGCTAAAGAAGGGAATCAAAGTGGTTTGGACGTCGGAGTTCTAGGCGAATTTCCAATTGTTGAAGGAGAAGTTGACGACAGCACCGATTCTAGCAGTGCCGACAACCGACAAAGACTTCGCCGTCTATATTGATGCATCAAAAGTAGGACTTGGCTGCGTGTTGATGCAAGATGGGAAAGTGATAGCATATGCTTCCCGACAGTTGAGACCGAATGAGCTGAATTTTCCGACCCATGATTTGGAACTAGCAGCAGTAGTGCACGCACTGAAAATTTAGAGACACCATCTCTATGGAGTGAGATGCGAGATATACACGGATCACAAGAGTCTCAAGTATTTCTTCGAGCAGAAGGAGCTAAACATGCGACAACGACGTTGGTTAGAGATCGTGAAAGATTATGACTGTAGTATTCACTATCATCCGGGCAAGGCGAACGTAGTAGCCGATGCTTTGAGTAGGAAGAACCAACCTCAATTGGCTTCTTTCCTAATGCAAGAGGAAGCGTTGATTCGTAATTTCGACAGAATGCAATTGGAGATAGTGAAAGCACCCGAGACAGTAGGAGGAAGAATAGCGACGCTAGTGATTGAGCCAGATTTGAGAACCAAGCTCATAGAAGCCCAACGACTGATGAGAAGTTGGAAGAATTACGTGTGAAGGTGAGAGCCGAGAAGCTCGATCATTACCGTGAGGAGGCGGATAATGCTTTGACGTACGATGGACGATTGTGTGTACCGAGCGATGAGGCGCTAAAAGATGAGATTTTAAGTGAAGCGCACGACACGCCTTACACTGCTCACCCCGGAAGCATGAAGATGTATCGAGATTTGAAGCAACATTTTTGGTAGAATGGTGAAAGGAGATGTGGCGTCGTATGTAGAGCGATGTCTAGTATGCCAACAAGTGAAGGCCTTACACCAACGACCATATGGGAAATTGCAACCGATTGAAATTCCCGAATGGAAGTGGGAGCATCTAACTATGGATTTCGTGACGGGTTTGCCAAAGTCACAGAAGGGCAACACTGCGATTTTGGGTTATCATCGATCGACTAACTAAAAGCGCACACTTTTTACCAATTTGAATTACTTATGGCGTGGACAAGTTAGCAAAGCTCTACGTGAATGAGATTGTGCGTTTGCATGGGGTGCCAAAGACCATTGTGCCCGACCGTGATACGAAGTTCACATCAAAGTTTTGGATGAGTATGCAACGGGAATTGGGCACACAACTGAATTTTAGCATTGCCTATCACAAGTCAGAAAGGACGATTCAAACGCTTGAGGATATGCTGCGAGCCGTTGTCCTAGATCGAGGGGAAAGTTGGGAAACTGTTCTACCGTTGGTTGAATTCGCCTACAACAATAGCTACCAAGCGACGATCGATATAGCTCCGTATAAAGCCTTGTATGGCAGGAAGTGTCAATCCCCACTTTATTGGGATGAAGTTGGCGAGAGGAAGATGTTAGGACCCGACGCTATAAAGGAAATGACCGAAATTGTGCATCAAATCCTTGCAAGGATCAAGGAAGCTCAAGATAGGCAGAAGTCGTATGCTGACGTGCGTCGAACGGAAATCAAATTCGACGTTGGTGACAAAGAGTTCTTGAAAGTATCCCCGACGAAAGGAGTTGTGAGGTTTGGAGTGAAGGGCAAGCTGAAACCGCGCTTTGTAGGACCGCACGAAATTATCGATGAAGTAGGTCCTATAGCGTATCGTTTGGCGTTACCTCCCAGTTTTGGGAATGTGCACAACGTGTTCCATGTGTCGCAGTTGCACAAGTACGTGTTCGACCCCAAGCATGTGATTCATCAAGAGGAAGTGATCCTAACCCCGGACATGAGCTACGAGGAAAGGCCTGAGGCGATCCTAGATAAGAAGGTGCAAGAGTTGCGAAACAAGTCGATAGCATCCGTGAAAGTGTTGTGGAAACACCATGGTCCCGAGGAAGCCACGTGGGAGTTAGAAGATAGAATGAAAGAAAAGTACCCCGAGTTGTTTATGTGAGACGATCAAATTTCAGGACGAAATTTCTGTTAAGAGGGGAAGGATGTAACATCCCAAAATTTTGTGACTTTTATTTAATATGTTGATTGAAAATTTCATTTATGAAATTAAATTGTTGCTACGAGATTGAGTTTGATTATGTGGAATAAATTGTCATGGTTGTTTTGGAATGAAGTGCTTTATATTTTTATGTAGGGGATCAATTTAATTAAGTGAGATCATGCATTCTTGTCCTAGCCAAAATAATTGAGAATTTTCGGCCCCTTCAATTATTGGAATTTATATTTTCTTCTTGGATTTAATTAATTGCTTTGGGATATTCATCCAAATTAAATCCAAATCAAATTATCTCTAAATTGTGCTACATGAAATTCGAACTCTAGCCTATTATTTTGTGAGTTTCGAATATTCACTATTTTAATTAGGAGAATGAATTAATTTCTTTGATTTAATTGGTACCTTGTTGGTTCCCTTTATTTATTTTAAATCCAATTAAATCTTGCCACATTTTATTTCCTCACCCTAATTAAATTAAGAGTTGAATTATTTCCTTGTGGCTATTTAAGCCAAATTTTCGCCTCTCCTTATTCTAGAGGAGAATATAATTGTTTCCTATTTTGTGGAACCCTCTTTATTCAAATAAATACCCAATTTAATACATATGTCTAATTAATTGGGGATGTGAATATCTTCTTTCTATTGTGTTTCCATCCCCCACACGCCTACATGCTCATTACTTTGCCTTGTGGGAATTTATTAAATTGTTACCTATTTTATGGGAGTCTTTTCCTATAAAGAAATTACCAAATTTAAATGCTATTCTATTTAATTGAGGATTTAAATAATTTCCTTATGCATCTCTCTTCAAATTTTCGGCCCCCTCATTATTTTCCTACTTGGAGATTTAATTTATTTTGTTCCCTTGTTTATGGAATAGTCATTGTTTTATTTCCTAAATTTTGAATCTATTTCTCTCCAAGTAAATACCAAATAAATTCCTTATTAATGCACTAGCTAATTTTTGAAATTCTTGCCTTCTTTTCTTAATTGTGGGATTTTATTTGTTGGCCTTTATTTTATTCCTCCACAATTAATTAATTTTGTGGGATTAAACCTAGGACTATATAATCACCTAAACTAAACCCTAGCCCCCATTCCCTCAAAATTTTCGCCACTCTCCTCTCCTCCCTCTCTTCACACGCCACTCTCCTCTCCCTCTCTTCATCCTCTGTGTTGTGTGTGAATTTCAGCCCTTGTTGATGAAAGATGAATTTTTCATAAATATTTGAAGTTGACTGCGCAATTCTGCCAGAAACTTGTATTCACGCCCAGAAAGTTTCGTTTTCTATTTGACCGACGAAATGGTCTCCTTTTTTATGTGATTTTGAACTAGATGAAATTTGAAGTGTCTTCTGAGTTTTGTGAAAATTGCAGCCTCATTGGACAACAGATGAATATTTGGTAAATTTTTCAATGGAACTGCACAGTGCTGCCAGAATTGTTTTGTTCCGACCAGAGAGTTACATTATTGTTTTGACTGACCAAATGACGTGATTTTGGTGTGGAATTTTAACTGGATGAACTTGAATGTATCTTCTGTGTTGTGACCAAATCTTAGTCTCATATGAGGTCGTATGGACATATGGTGATTTTTACAAACCAACCGCGCAGTTCTGCCAGATTTGTTGTTATGTGGAAATATCACTTGTTGCCGAGTTTGAGTGAATTATATGATGCTGAAGGGGTTGGCAGCGGAAGCGTGCGTTCTAACGGATCACATAATACAGATCTGTTTAGCAGATTATTCAGACAAAATCTATTCGCGTAATTATCACATGTATCATGCTCATAACTTGAATTTCAAACATGCTTTAGTGCAAATAATCCCTAAACCATGCTTGCTACGGAGTTAGCCAATTTACCTCGTTGATTCTCCAAAGAATCGTCGATTTCTTGCGCCTTCTCCACGATGATCTTCAATACTAGACCACAGATCTTCTGACTGGTGTCCCGAACTGTATTCCGAAATCAGTGTGGGCTGATCTTATCGAAACACTAGGACTCGAATAACGAAGACAGAACTTTCTCACGGAGGAGGAGCTGAAAATCTCACGGAGGAGAAATTCTCTTTGAAAAAATCGTCCCTTTCATTATTATAGAATGGACGAAATTTTCATCTCTATTAATTGTTTTTTCTGTCTCCTTTATTCTCCTATTTATAATAGTTACATATTGGGCCCAGTCAGGGATCTATGGAAGGTTTTGGATATGGGCTCCCCCAATTGGCTTTTTACTAATTAAATTGAACCCACAATTTAATACAAGCTTATATTGGAATATTACGAGCAGCCACTACAGAAGTAATATTGAACTCCCCATCCAAATCCGAAATTATAAGTATTCCGGGTTTCATTTGTTTATTATTTATTTCCCACGCTTAAGATATAAATGTCCATTAATTAATTAAAGTCTGCTATGGACTTAATTAATTAACATCTTATTAACTCCAAGAGTAGACTTAGCAAGAAACACTTATTTATTATTCATAGAGTAATAAAACTTCAACTGGTCAGTTTCCGAATAATAAAACCTTGTTCAAGCTCCTCTTGAGGACATTATCAAACGAGACTCACCTCGTGCGCGATTCAACATAATAGCAATCCTAGCACCGCTAGATAATGATCACCACTACCCAATATACCTGGATCGTTGGGTGACGAAAAACCCGCACCTTTGGTAAGTCAAAGTAGTAGATTCTCAATATCGTATGCTCAATGCTAACGTACATTGATTAAGAACTAAATATTTATCAAGACACCGTCTTTCAGTAGATAGCATAAAGACACGTCTTGTTGTTAGATCCATTCAGTGCTATACCACACCAATGTCATCTTATTTCAATAAGGCTTAGTAATAATCGGACTGATATTGCAACCTTTCACGATAGGTAGCCAAAACCTATCTAGGTTGTGAAATTCTTCTTTTTCTTTTGCAAAGCATTGCATAGAACCGACTGTAGTTACCTTAAAGTGGACGACGCCCACAACCAGTCTACTAAGCAAAAGACTTAGGCTTTGTTTACTTCTTATGCATTTAAATGTTTATAAAACATCTTATAAACGCAAAAGTAAACACAATGTAATAATATACTGATTCTATTCGTGCAAACTGCTCTAATAATACTGAATCGGGTTAAAAGTGGATTGTAGAGTTTTTCCGTATACAAGCAAAATTCCTATTCGTGCGAATGTGCTCGAAACATGCTTTTCAGTATACTAAACCCTAACAATCTCCCACTTATACTCAAAACATGCTTTCGAATATACCCACTGCCAAAAACTCTCCCACTTATACACAAAGCAGGTATTGGAGCTAGATATATCGAACTACCATTCATTTCACATCATGTTTGAAACATGTTGCCACAAAGGCATTTTTCTGTGAAAAATCTGCTTGGTTGTTCTCTGATAACATCTCTTTCTCAGTGGTGTCATAATTCCGTTAAGCCTAATTCAAGGTCTTAGATGCAAAGAAAATCAGTACCTTTTTCCTTCGATTTTCTGACCCAGAACAGGTCCCACTGCATAGTCGTTGGCATCACATCACTTCAAAAGGATGATCCCAGTCTGGAGCCCGGATGATTGGTGTGGATATCAGCTTTTCTTTGAGAAGGTTGAAAGCGGCCTTGCACTCTTCATCGAAAACGAACTCTACCTCATTTTGAAGGAGTCTGGTAAGGGGTTGGGCGATTTTGCTGAAGTCCTTAATAAATCGTCGATAAAACCCTGCATGCCCCAGAAAGCCACTTACTTCCTTCTGGTCAGTAGGGAATTGCAGCTTGGATATGACGTCCACTTTGGCTTGATCTACCTGGATACCTCTCTCCGACACCACGTGTCCTAGGACGATTCCTTTTGTGACCATACAATGGCACTTTTCGAAATTCAAGACTAGGCTCTTTACTTGACACCTCTCTAGGACTACATCCAAGTGATGTAGGCATGGGTCGAAAGAGTCTCCGTAGACCGTAAAGTCATCCGTGAATATTTCTATACAATCCTCGATAAGATCGGAAAAGATGCTCATCATGCATCGTTGAAATGTACCTGGAGCGTTGCACTAACCGAACGGCATGCGTCTATACGCGTAGGTTCCGAATGGGCAGGTGAAGGTGGTTTTGTCCTGGTCTTCAGGGTCCACGTAGATTTGGAAATATCCGCTCATCTAAAAAACAAAAGTACTTCTTCCCAGCCAGTCGCTCCAACATCTGATCGATGAACGGCAGGGAAAAGTGGTCCTTCCTGGTTGCGGCGTTCAGTTTGCGGTAGTCTATGCACATCCGCCAACCAGTGACTAGCCTTGTTGGTATCAGCTCATTCATCTCATTTTGAACCACTTGGACCCCTGACTTCTTGGGGACCATGTGAATGGGACTGACCCACTAGCTGTCGGACACCGAATAGATAATTCCTAATGACAACAATTTCAAAATTTCCTTCAATATCTCCTCCCGCATGTTAGGGTTCACCTTCCGCTGCGAGTCTCGATGTGCTTTCGCTCCTTCTTTAAGCCTGATGTGGTGCATACAGACATCGGGGCTTATTCCCACCAAATCTGTAAGGCTCCATCCAATTGCTCTTTTGTTCTTGCTCAGCACAGTCAGTAGCCTTGCCTCTTGCTCTTCCGTAAGGCTGCTGCTGATAATCACAGGATATGAGTCTTCTTCCCCGAGGAAGGCATACTTCAGGTTTGCTGGCAGTTTCTTTAAATCAACTTGTGGGAAAGTGTGTCTGCGGGTAAAAGGTTTTTTGCAGCATCCCCATCTTTCTCTAATTCATCATCTGAGAATTCCTCTGCACTGCTGGTAGTTGAGCCCCTGCGGCTCCAATAAATTCTGATTTCTGACAAAAGTCCTTGATTTCTCCCTCTATCTTCTCATCAGTCAACCCTTGGCTGCTGATCAGATCACACCATTCAGCTGCTTCTACATCAGCCTGTCCATACACATCCAACGCTTGGAGTTTTTCCTGCAATAGCTCGGTCTTAAGAAAAACTTGAACTAGGTGGTCAATTACATTAACATAGCATAGATTTTCAGAATCGATATGCTTCTTCATGCCTCATTGATATCAAAAGTGAATTTCTCTCCATGAAAATCAATGCAAATTGTCCCCTCAGCCATGTCCACGATTGTCTTAGCTGTTCTAAAAAAAAGGTCTCCCTAACAATATACCGCTAGACTCTCTAGCTTCAGACTCACTCATCTTGATCACATAAAAGTCAGCAGGGTAAGTAAAATTATGCACTCTCACCAATACATTCCAACACGCCCTCAGTATTTATGCATGACCTATCACCCAGTTGGATTAACACCCTAGTGTTTGACAACTTTACTCCCTTCAACCGATTATAGATTGATAATGGCATAACATTTATAGATGATCCCAGATCACACATCGCATGCTCGATTTTTATATCTCCGATAGTTATAGGTAAAGTGAACATACCTGGGTCGGCTCTTTTAGGCGGTAGCTTCTCCTGCACAATTGCTGACGCTATCCCTTCCACCACGATTTTTCCATCTTCCTGGGCCTTCCCGGCAATGAACTCCTTGATGAATTTCCCAAGCGGGGGTAGCTTCACGTCTTGGAGGAATGGTATGGTGACATTCAGCTTCCCAAAAATGGACATGTAGTCCACTTGGTTTTCCTTCTTCCTCCTTGTCACGAAACGGTAAGGAAATGGTTTTTTTCCTTTCACCTCTTCTACCGGTTCTTCAACAGCCTTCCTGGAGTCTTTCTTGGGCACATTCTGGGCTGGAGTCTCTGTGGTGAGTTCTGTTTCCTTAGGAGGGTCTTCCCTGGGCTGTAAGCCTTTGGTTTCATCTTTTTCCAATGGCGCTTCTTTCAAGAAAAATGGATCCTGCATCTGAGGCAGAGGTCTGTTGAGCTCTCCCACCGAGACGATGTCGCTCAGTACCTTCGTTTTACTGGGCTCTCCACTGGGCTTCTTCGGTTGGGGTCCATCATAGGCAATTCTGGACCGCAATGTGACCTTACTTGCCTTTTCAGGTGCATGGACTGTAGACGGGAGTTTCCCTGAATTCCCCTTCAATTCACCCATTGAACTTGCCAGCTGGGCTAATTGCCTATTCATCATATCCATGTTCGCCTTATGCTCCTTCTGGGCATTCTGCATCCCTTGCACTACTTCATTATTGGACTGCAACTCACCCTTGATACTCTGCTGCGAAGCGAGCATTTCTCTCATCATGTCCTCCATAGATCTCTTTGACCTATTAGGATATTGGAACTGATTTGGTCCTTGGTGCTGGTTATACTGGGGGTTTTGGTTGTGCTGGTAATTATGGAAGTTTTGCTGGTTTTGGTTAGGTGGATATTGGTTATACAGGGCAGAAGGGTTGTATGGGTCTGGGTGATATTGATTCTGGTTCTGCTGGTGTTGTGGACCTTGACTATGCAGATTCTGGTAATTTTGGTAGCTCCTCTGGTGGGGTGGTATATAAACAGGGTTTGAGTTTTGGCTCTGTGGGTTTTGGTTTTGGGGGTTGGTTCCTTCCTGACTAGTTGGATTGGTGGTCGGGATTTGCTGGGCCACAGTTGGGATTTTGGTTCGGGTGGGGGTTGTATTGGTTCTGACCTTGACCTTGGGTGTTGATTTTGGTTCCCATCTCCCCATCAAAAATTTGGATGGTCCCTCCATGGTGCGTCCCGTTGTCTCCCCGGAATCCAATTTCCACTGGAGTTATAGTATCCTGCAGCATTTACTTGCTCCATATTGACCAAGTCATTCGGCTGATCGTAGGTTTGCCCTTGATTTCCCTGCTTTGCACCCTTGTAGCTCCCTGTTGGGGAAGACGGTGGCGTGTTCTTCTCGATCGCGCTCAGGAGCGTCTTTTTCAGCTCTTCCATCTTCAAGTCCATCTTCTTCTCTATCTTCTGCTCCTGGTCAGTGGACGAAGCACTTGCAATCCTTTCTCTGCTGTATCCATCCCTCGAATTGTCGTACTCCTTCTTTGCGCTCAGAAGCTTCCCTAGGACCTTTTCGCTTCACTGACTTTAGTTGCGTGAAGCTTCCTCCTGACGATGAGTTTGCCATATCCTTTGTTGCCTTATTCATCCCCTCATAAAAGGTGTGATGTATCTCTATATCTGCCATGCGATGGTTTGGACACGCATCCAAAAGGCTCATATATTTCGCCCAATAATCGCTCAGGGGTTCATCGTACTCTTGCTTCACACTGGTTATCTTTCTCTTCAGCGCACTCGTCTTCGATGACGGGAAAAATTCTCCTAGGAAGACTGACTTGAAATCGGCCCAACTCTCAATGGAGTTGGGTGGCAGGCGCATGAACCATGTGTTGGCCTCCCCCTTTAGGACGAACGACAAGGCCTTCAATATTTAGTCATCCTCGGTCGCCCCCGTTGGCCTTCTCTGTGCCTTATAAATCTTACAGAACTAATGAAGGAACTCGTAGGGCCCTTCATAACTCTTCCCACAGTATGTGGGTAGAATTGCGATAACATGGGGCTTCACATCACAGGCTGTCTGTCCCGGGGTGACAACTATGGCTTGCGGCGGTTCTCCGTCGGCATGCGCATTCAGCGATCCGATCTCTGGGTCATCGTCTACGTGGGCAGCCATCCTCCTTGGGTTACCTTCCAATTGTAGCACCGGTTCTGGTATTCTTCCTTCTATGGTGTCTTGCTCTTCATCACTACTCGTGCCTAGGTCAGACAGGGCTGTCGACAGGCCAGAACGAGTGGCCACGAGTATAGTCCCTCATTGGAGTATCTTCAGCTTCCAATGGTTAGGAGCCGAACTGCTTCTCATAAACTGAAATGAAAACAAAAAAGAGAAAAATTATGCACAATATATAAGCCAAAATATCACACACAATAATAGTTAATAACGCCATCCATCCCCGGCAACGGCGCCATTTGATATGCGTGCAGGTTCACGGTGTCGTGTCAAACAAGGGTGTATCCACTTGATCAGGATAGAATTTCCAGCCAACCTGAACCTGGTATCAATAAATTCCTCAACCCACTTCTACTGGCTAGTATAGTGGAGGTAAGGGTCGAATCCCACAGAGATGGATGCGCTTTGGGTAATTGTGGTGATAATCTGGGAGGGTTTAGTTAGCTACCATGCTTGGGTTGAGATTCTACCTAGACAGAAATTAAATGTGGTACTCTACTGACTGGGTGGTGTGAAAGTGATTGACATGTGGCTGTGTACGTGAGAGTGGAGGACACGGTGTTTCAGAGACATGTGGAAAGTACTCGGTTACTATAAAAGGCTAAACGGAATATCAGAGAAGAAGTGGTGGTTGGGTGGCTACACTGTCAGATCTGTAGGGTACCAGCAGAAAAGCAAAGGACAAAAGCAAAAGCAACTAAAAAGCAAAAGTGGTCCCAAACTTGGATATGGATGTTGTCTTCTTCAACAAGCATGAGCAAAATCAAACAAACTTAGATTCCAGAGATGAAATTACAGAATAACAACTCCACAATTCAGATCCACAAATTAATACTCTAAAATCCAAAGATTAATCTAGCGAACCAAAAATCACGCTTACTGGGTGACATGCAAGGTGGTAGAATTCACGTACTAAGCTTTCGCACTTAACCACGTCAAAACTAATCTAACAACAAACTAAACTCATAATCTCAGAACGTTCAACTCCAAATGGAAACATGCTTTCAACACTTATAAATTAGCACAACAATTAGATCTAAACTACCTAGGCAGAATGAAATAGATACAAATCGAAAGAGATGCATAAAAACAACTTCATTGCATAGAACATTTGGATCCCAACAAAACACTTCAAAAGCTAACGAATGCTGAATATGCAACCGATCCAACTTAAGAAAACAAGTAACAATTAACTAGGAAAGTGAAATAAGATTTTTTTGCCACTCCGGGTGATGAAACTGCTACGACTACGAAATGAACTGGCTGGACGATGGAAGGAGATTCTCCGGTAGACTGAGGTAGTTCAGGTGACCATGGTTGTGGCGAGGAACGAGAAGATTTGGACGATGCTGAAAGAACTTCACTACCGAGAGAGAAGATTCTAACTAAGTGTGAATGTCGATGATGATTCTCTCTCCAAGTGGCTTCCTTTTATAGGGAGGCATGCCCTTGCTTTTTAGGGTAGACTCTCTTCGTGAAATGAATCTTTTGCCCTTGTTTGTAGTTGATCCTTCCCAACAATCCTTCTTCTCCATCTCGAGCCTTTTTGGCATGCATCCTTGTCAGTATTGCACTCTTCTGGCGCTCTTTTCACTTGAGTTATCCGACCCCTTTCGTATTGACTGGTACCATTTTCCTGCACACTTTAGCAACTATTTTGCAGATATAATCCAATTAAGCACGTTATACTGACCAGTAACCAGGGCCTAGAATGCTACTTATCAACGAGCAAATGGAGCAATCGAACTCCAACGGAGTGACCCTGATTCGTCTTCCTTTTTTGGTGAATGGGCATAGAGTGAAGCCTTATAGAGATGGAACTGAGGTTTGCGTGGTGGACAATATTCCACTGCTCATGCCTAACCCTCTCCAGTGAACGTAGGTATAAGGAGTGACTGAGTATTCTTGGGTAGTCTGCTTGATCAAGCAACTGATTTCTAAACCTACAAACTGATCAAGTGACGTCCTAAGGGCACTCAGTCAATTCCTTAGGAAATTAAAAATTAAAAATTAAAAAAAAGAAGAAATTGATCAAGTGGTTATTAATTGAGTATTCATCCTAGGAGCGTACTTGAGGAGAAAATAGATTCCGGATATACAGGAGAGTGTGGAGGACCCCCGCCGATGCCCTAGACCTGAACTATTTGACATGGATTTCTTTTTTAGAATACAGGTACTGGGGAAGACGCGAGGAGGGAAGTTTTGCTTCTACACTACCGGCCAGAGGGAGCAATCAAAGGCCAGCAAGAGGAGAGTCAGAGGTCGGCTTAACGCCCAGCCAACCCTAGCAAACAACAGAGGCCCAGGCTGGCATTGGTGCCCACCCAGAGGACAGAGCAAGAGGAGGCTGCTCAGGGCGACAATGAAAGGAAGCTCCGAATGGAGCAAATGATGACGCAGTTTGTGGAGAACCCCCATGCCAACCTGGTCCTGATGACTAGGATTGGGACGGTGATGGAGAGGATGCTAGAAGCAGTCCGCGATCCAGCTGCCTAAGTGTGAGAAGTTTATGGATTCTCTGCACTTTTAACTGCCTACGTGTTTTGTTCTTTATTTTTCTGTTTTTCGGCATGCTTTGATTATTGGCACTATCTCCCACTTAGCCCAGTGTCGGGTCTATGTGTGAGAGGTTTTCCCTGATTTGTTATCTCTGTGCTATTGCCTAACCCTTTTTTCCATTGCATCAAGCCACTCGAGGGCGAGCTAATATGCAGTGGGAGGGGGGAGGGTTAGCCTAATTGAAATTATACATGTTAAACTATGAAAATGGAAACTAACAGATAGAATTAATTATGGCAGTATGCATGGAATTAGATAAATGAAAGATATGAATGCTTGGGGAAGAGTAAGAAAAAGGACACGGTATGTTTACATGTGAAACTTGATTGCATAACTTGATCAGTTTGGATGACGCAGGAATGATGGAAATGCTCAATTCTAAAACCTTATGTGAAGCCTCTCTAAAATGAGAGTTATAAGCCAAAGTAGAACCCTTTCTACTATTTTTACAAAGAAAAAAATATGAGAGGCTACTTTTTGATATTTAGATGAAAATTGCACAAATAGTAAGGACTAAAGACATTAGGACTTAACCAATTGAGCCATTTCATCCTTCGTTTCACGAACCCGCCTCGTCGAACAAGGCACCCCTCAATAAACTAAATCGAGATGTATACACTCTTACCCATCTTTTGAAGCCTTAAAACCAAAAATTTACATTTTGTAACACATGAGAAAAAGGGGTCGAGAGATGAATTATTATAAAAGAAAAGGGGACAGCGATAGAAAGGCCGAAATAAAAGGATAGCCGGTTGAGCAAGTTAGTCAGTCAGGTTGATCAGTTCAGTTCGAAGAAGAAAAAAAGTGTTGAGAAAAGTTGAAAAGAAGGCAGGAAAAAGTTTGTAACCTGACCCAGTAAGTGGAGAGTTAGGAAATAAGCCAAAAGTTAAAGGCTAAAGGTCGCAGCTTGACCAAGTGAAACATCAAGTGGCAAAATAATAACCCAGCCTGATCCAGAAAAGTGGTTCAGATCTTGGTCTCATGACTCATGTGCTTTTCTTTTTTTCCAGCTTATATTTTTGAAATTTTAACTTAGAACCCCTAGGACCCTACCCCAACACGTCACTCCCCTAAGCTCCATTACAACCGAAATAAAGACCTTAAGGAACTATCTTGTGCAGTCCGATTCGAGGTATTAAATGTGTAGTAATTACAGAGTGAACAGTCCTAACATCTCTGGTGAGAAATGAGTGACTGAGTGAATCCAACAGTTGATTTAAATTGAGCTATCTTGACAAACTGACACCTTGATCAAGTGAAGGCGAAAGGGAAGAAACATAAGCTGCTGGCAAATGGATTGACCTCAACTTCGGGTATGATTGTTGGAAGTTTATTCGGTTTTATGCATATATGTGAATATAGGTCTTTGTTTTGAGTCTTTTCTTTTCGCCTTTTTTCAATTTCTTGAAACGAGTAAACCATGCCTGAAATTTACCTTATCTTTTTCCTTTTCTTTTTCTTTTTTCTTTATACTTGAGGACAAGTATGTTTTAAGTGTGAGGAGTTTGATCAGGCCTATTTCATGCATCGGTTTAGGGGTAAAATATAGGCTACTTGATCAGTTTATCGTGCAAAGCGAGTGTTAATTGTGCAGGAATGCTGCTTGACCAAAGGCAACAAGGACAAACTGATCACAGAAGGCAGAAAAAGGCCAAAACTTGGAGGGTTGATCAAGGTGGTGATCAAGCAGTTAGCCGGGGGACCACTGCATTCTAGAAGGAAGACACATGAGGCTGATGCACTGGAAAGCGATCCTCAATCAGTTATCAAGGATTACATTCTAGAAAGGGACACGTATCGGTGCGTAAGCTGCGCATGGACGAAGGCGAATCCTCATTCGGCTATTGAAGAACCACTACATTCTAGAAGAAAAGCACGTATCAGCAGATGAGACGCTCGATCCCAGCAAGAACAAATATTCACTGCCAAAGTTGTTATCGTAGGTGGAGGTTGTGTGAAGCGCCTATAAATAGAGTATGCAGCGCCATAGTGAGATCTCTTCTTCCTTTTCCTCGCCTTTAGTTTAGTTTTCCGTCTGTTCCTGGTTCAAAGTTCTTCCCCAGTTCCAAAATAGCCTAGTTAAATAGTAGAAATGGCCAGTTAAAAGGAGAGCTACTGAAGGTAGCGCGACAGAGAAATCAATATCTGTTCGGCGCTGTCTCAAGTTTCTGACCGAGGATTTCTCGACTTTATTCGTTTTCCTTATTTTCTGAATCTGTTAGCTTAGTTAAATTTTGTTTTGTTGTGTAGTTAAAGAATAGTTCTTGGTTTGTATTTCGCAAGTTCACAGCACTATTTAGAATTCTAAGTATAAAAATCAAAGTTGTTTGCTTTCAGAATTCTTGTTTCCTGATCGAGCGTTTGTTCATTTTGTTAAATGACAAAGTGGTTTGTAGTTTCGTAGCATGTTTAGGTAGCTAACTCTTTATTTCAATCTGTCGGTTACTTGGTCCTTTACTTGTTTTCCAGCATGATGAGTAACTTGGTCCAGTAGTTAGTTTACATTCCGCCTAGCTTAATCCAGTAGTTAAAACTCCCAATTTAAAGCGTGGCAGCAGCCGAACCCTGTTCATTAAACATACACTCAATGCACCAGCTTCCTTGTGGGATCGACCCCGTACTTGCCGCTTTACTGTTAAAGTAGTGCATGTTTGGGAGTTATAAATGTTTTTGTGAAAGAGAGAGCTCCTTGTTCAAGTGGCAACGACTATTGCAAACTGATCTACCCGGTTCAGTTATCTTCCCATATAACTTGATCCACACGCGAAATCTTCCCTTCACCAAATGGCGCCGTTGCCGGGGATGCATGGTGTTAGTACATGGATGTGTTTAATGCATAGGTGTAAATAGTTTTATTTCCTTCTTTTATTTGTTTTTCTTTCCTTTTATGAGAAGGTACCACCGCTGAGGACACTGGAATCATCCTCTCATCTACAGAAACACAAACGCTTAGTGGCGAGTTCAGGAGGCCGGTGTAGTAACCACTCGTTACAGAGCCGCGCTGGAAGCAGCCGCATCGTCATCTTCTACTGAGCAACTGACCAGTGAGGAGGAAGGAGAACAGACCACGCCGCCTAAACCACCACTACTCGAGGAAGCAGAGAAGTAGATGGTCGTCTGATAAGGCTAATTTCATGCATTGGTTAGGGGCTTAGTTTCATGCATTTACGGGGTCTAACACATTTTTTTAAGCCAGGTGTGTAGAAGATATCGCCAGGTCAAGGAAAAAAGGAAAACAATTGCAAGGAGAAGGAAATACGGCGATAAAGTGAGTATTCTGAAGAAAAAATGACCAGACGGAGGAGATCGTTAAGCTGAAGGGCAGAATAGAGATTTCCTGCGATGGCTTCTAGAAGATCACCTCCGCATCTATATAAGGGAGAGAGCATGCAATTCGGAAGGAGGATCTTCTTTTTCATTTTTCTGGCTCTCAGCTCACTCACACACACTTCTACACATTTGGGGTTTCCGGAAATTTGCGAGGGGGTTCGGTTTTTTTTTTCAGTTGGTAGTTGCATTACACCGTCCTCACGTAGGGCGAAGAAACAATTTACTGCTTTCCTTTAGTTTTCTGCTAGAAATTCCACCGAGTCTTCGCGGATCGAAGCTCGGCTTTTGTTGACTGTTGAAGTATTGTTGAATATTTTTATGCAATTTCTATTTTCCGTTATGATGATGTTGATTTCGAAGTATGGATGGTGTTCGTTTTTGAGTTTATAGTTATTTTCTTGAATGGATACTTTTCGCACTTGATTTGTTGAGTTGAGATAGAATCGTGGTCGGAATGTAGTTGATCAGAGCAGATTTGTTGAATCGGAGTTTATGGGGTTGATTTTAGTCGTAGTTGGGCTCGGATTGCTTGGATCCGGAGTGGATTAAGCGTCCGACGTGTGGATCTGAAGCAGAGTTGGTTGATTGTGCATGAATTTGATGTTTCATTTCTGTGTTCTGTTTACTTTGTCTAGTTGAAGTAGATCTGTTGGTTTCCGATTAATAGTCAGTTTCCGACGTCCGAATCTGTATGTTTTGTTTGAATCTAGATTATTACTCTGTTTTATCCATGTTCGCGTTTAAATTAGGTAACGAGATGCAGGTTGTTGTTAGTTAAATTCATAGTTTGTTATTTGCAGCTTTTCATCCATACTTTGTTGTTTTGGAAGATGGTCCCCACTGCATGTTACTTTCTGTTTAGTTAGATTAGGAAATTGTTTTCTAGGACAAGGAAGTTCGTTTGAGATATTGAAGCTACGAGGATGTTTGATGTTTGCATGCTGTTCTTTGTTTCCTAGGTCTAGTGTTAGATTTTATTCCTAAGTCAAGTAATAGCTTTCCTCAACCCAAAATTGTGTGGCAATAGCCAAATCACTTTTCCAGAATCACCTAAATGCCTTTTTACGCGTCCATCTTCGTGGGATCGATCCCTGCTTCCCTGTACTAATTCATAGTATAGCGGGTTGAGGGTTTTTGAAAGCAGAATTTGTGTGTCCGACGACCGAGACTTCTGAGATCCTCCGAGTTCATAGACCTCGTGATCTAGTGGATTCTCTGGGTTTGAGAAGCTTGACCTAGCACAAAAGCACACACGGTTTCGAAGCGACTTTCAAAATGGCGTCGTTGCCGGGGATGGATGGCGTAGTTTGTGATTGTGTTTAGAGATTTTGGCGTATATAGTTTTGATTTATTTTTATTTCTTTATTTTCAGCTTATGAGCAGAGGTTAACTCATCTGGGTGGAGGAACGAGCGGTTTACTTGGCAAGTCAGAGAGACAGCATCTACGGTCACCAACAGATCGGGGTTATCTACAAGAGATCCATTTTCGTTTGGTTCAGAAAGGGACGAGGATTGGAGTTCGTCAGGAAGGGAGGATCCCAAGTCGTCTTCAGAAACAGAAACAGAGGAGGTAGAGATCAGAGACATGGCACACGTAATCGATCCAGATCTGGAGATCGGTTTGCTCACTGCCCATCTAGATGGTGAGCCAGCCCAGGCTATAGTTATGAATCCGCGTCAGAGGGCCATCGATATTAAAACAAATGTGCTAGGCATTCTACCGACGTTCTCAAGGCGTAGGAACGAGTGTCCATACGAGTTTCTAAATGAGTTTAGCAAGCTGTGCAGTATTCAGAAAAGGCCCAACGACACAACAGACGAAGATTATCGCCTACGTGCAATTCCATTTGCCCTGAAGGGAGAGGCTAACACATGGCTACTAAGGCAGCCTTCGGATTCAATCCGTACATGGAGAGATTTCAAGTTGGAGTTTCTGGATTACTTTTTCCCTTCAAACAAGACAAATTCTCTTAAGAAGGAAATCGTGGAATGTAAGCAGGAGTACGATGAGTCTCTGAGTCAATATTGGTTGTGGTTTAAAGGATTGTTAGATGCTTGCCCGAATCATAGAATGATCGAGGCAGAGATTTACTACCTGTTTTATGAAGGAGCGAACCCTGAGTCCAAAGATCTGATGAATTCCTCGAGTGGAGGAAATTTTACGAAGAAAAAGGGAAGTGATGCGAGAGAGATCTTGGGAAAGTTGATAGAGGCCAAAAAGGCATACGACAGCCCGAGGAATATTATAAGGAGAGGGTCACTCTTGAATAGATAGGCTTGAGAAAGCACTCTTGAATGCAATCGAGAAGACTAATCCACCAGCCTCACAAGAAATAGAAAAGCCTCCGGGTCCAGGAGAAGCTCAACCCCATAAATACTATGGCCCTCAAAAGGGAGATTACCAGGCCCAGGTTAATTCGATGGGGAGTTGGAATCCAGATGGGAGTTGGAATCAAGGGAGACAGAGGGATGCACCATGGAGAAACCATCCCAATTTTAGATGGTCAGACAACGATCCGAACCAGCCACCTCCACAACAGAACGACCAGTTGACACATCCACCCGAAAGGCAGACTAACTGGTTTGGGAAAAATCAGGAGGGGCAGAACAACTGGAGCAACCGAAACCAGGGAGATCGTTCTAATTGGGGAAACAAGAATCAAAACCACCAGGGTAACTCTTATGTACCGCCACACCAAAGGAACTACCCTGGAAATTATCAGAATTCCCAAATCACTTACCAGGGGAACCAAAGGCCAGGAAATCAGTACCACAACAGCTCAGGAGGTCAGGGAAATTTTTCCCAGAACCAAGGGAGTGGACCAAACCTAGGTTCGGGACCGAATCCCGGCTAACCCAATTCTAAACCACCAAAGAATCTTGATGATATGGTGCACGATCTAGTTAGTTCGCAACAACATATGCAGAACAACTTGCAATCTAACAATGACGTGGTGCATAAGCTTCAAGACGCTCAGTTGGAGCAGAAGGCAGCAATGGACATGTTGGCCAAACAATTGTCCCAGATCGCGACTTCCTTGAGCGAGATGTGAGGGAACGAAGGAAAGATTCATGCCTCAGTAAGGCCACCAGATAGAGCTAACATCAGTCAAATCACTTTAAGATCTGGGCGAGGTTATGACGGTCCAGTGATGAGGATGAATGAAGAGACACCTCCCACAGAAGGCAAGGAAGGGAAGAACTCAGTTCCTGAATCTGAAAATTCGAAAGTAGGGAGTACCGTAAGAGGAGATGACCTTCGGGAAAGTGATCTGGGGAGACCACTTCCAAGTGTGGATGAACCATTTTTCCTAGACCCAGAGCCAGAAGTAGAGGATGAAGTAGTGAGGAAAGAAACGGGTGAGTTTTCAGCTGGAGGTTCCACAAGAGCAGGGAAACAATTGAAATCATTTCCGCACCGAGGAGAGGTTAAAAAGAAGAAGGATGAACCGGTGGATTTTATGGACATCTTTGGAAAGTTGGAGATCAACGTACCATTCTTGTAGGCTTTGAAATTGCCGGTCTTCAGCAAATTCATCAAAGAATTCAAAGCTGGAAAGACCAGACCTAGTGAGAAGATCCTGATTGGTGAGAACGTGTCAGCAGTGATTCAGAAACGAAGGATTCCTTCGAAACACACTGACCCAGGAATGTTCACTCTACCCATTTCCATTGGTGATGTCAGAATTGAGCATGTTATGTATGACTTAGGGGCGTCAATAAATGTTTTACCGCTTTCCATATAAAAAAAGTTGGTAAGAGTAGGACTGGTGGATACAAAAGTGGTGATCCAATTAGCGGATATGTCGTGCATTTGTCCAGAGGGAGTCTTGGAAAATGTTATAGTCAAAGTGCATGATTTTCTGTGTCCGGCCGATTTTCATATTATTAAAATGAATGATAATGAATCTGCTGAGTCTAGCGGGGTGCTTTTAGGATGACCTTTTTTTGCGTACTGCTAAAACCATCATCGATGTTTTTGATGGAACCATATGCCTGGACTATAATGGGGAAAAATATACATTTAGCAAAGATGAAGCAATGAAGAAACCGTTAGATGTAGGAGCAGATTGAAAATTCAGAGTTAAGTCACTCTATTGACAAAGAGGTAGCTGGTTGGTGTGAGGCAATGCACACAAGGGAATTATCGGATTAAGAGCTAGCCGAAGCTATTTCAGAATTCTGTACGAATCCAGAGTCAGCCAGGTCAAGGGGATTAGTCCATGTGGCTAGTATGGAAAATTCTTCGTCTAAAAATGGAATGATAACTGATGTGAAAGAAAAAAAAACTCTTACCCCAGGAAACAAGTACTCCCAAGAAGGAATTGAAAACGCTTCCACCAGGGCTGAAGTATGCCTAACTGGAAGAAAATGAGACGTTTCCAGTAATCATCAACAGCAACTTGACCGAGAAACAGGAAATGGAGTTACTGGAGGTAATCAGAAGGAACAAGAAGGCAATAGGATGGACTCTCTCAGACCTAGTAGGAATCAGTCCTGATCTTTCCATGCACCACATCAGGCTGGAGGAAGGTGCGAAGGCCTGTAGGGACCCTCAACGTAAGCTGAACCCAAACATGAGGGAGGAAGTTATGAAGGAAGTGTTGAAGCTACTTTCCCTGGGTATCATCTACTCCATCCCAGATAGTGAATGGGTCAG
Source organism: Salvia splendens (assembly GCF_004379255.2). Classification (NCBI taxonomy): domain Eukaryota; kingdom Viridiplantae; phylum Streptophyta; class Magnoliopsida; order Lamiales; family Lamiaceae; genus Salvia; species Salvia splendens. The sequence goes on from NC_056035.1 coordinate 30,474,125, forward strand.
TCCGGTTCACATGGTACCAAAAAAGTCAGGAATTCAGGTAGTTAAGAATGACAAGAATGAATTGGTGCCCACTCGACTTGTCACTGGGTGGAGGATGTGCATCGATTATAGGAAACTGAATGAAGCCACCAGGAAGGATCATTTCCCATCACCCTTCATTGATCAGATCCTAGAGAGGCTGGCTGGAAAGCAATATTTTTGTTTCCTTGACGGATATAGTGGGTACTTTCAGATCTATGTAGATCCCGAAGACCAAGAGAAGACTACGTTTACGTGCCCCTTTGGCACGTATGCTTATAGAAGAATGCCGTTTAGACTGTGCAATGCGCCAGACACTTTTCGACGCTGCATGATGAGTATCTTTTCAGATCTACTAGAGGATTGTATCGAGATTTTCATGGATGACTTCACCGTATATGGGAACTATTTCGATTCTTGTTTAGCTAGTCTGAACATAGTATTGAGGAGATGCCAGGAAAAGAATTTGGTTCTTAACTTCGAAAAATGTCACTTCATGGTACCTGAGGGAATCGTCTTGGGGCATGTAGTCTCGGAAAAGGGCATACAAGTGGACCAAGCGAAGGTCGATGTGATTTCGAAATTGCCTTACCCTACGAATCAGAAAGAAGTTAGGGGATTCCTAGGGCATGCAGGTTTTTATAGGAGATTCATAAAGGACTTCGCGAAGATTGCTCAGCCGCTCACCCACTTGTTGCACAATGATGTTGATTTCGTCTTCGACGAAGAGTGTAAGAAGGCTTTTCAATTATTGAAAGATAAGCTAGTGTCTGCCCCTATCATCAGGGAACCCGACTGGAGTCAGCCGTTTGAAATAATGTGTGATGCAAGCGATTTCGCAGTGGGGGCGGTACTAGGTCAAAAGATTGATGGAAAAAGTTATGTAATCTTCTATGCCTCGAAAACACTCAACCAGGCCCAGAAAAACTACGACACCACGAAAAAGGAAGTGCTGGCAGTCGTGTATTCATTTGAGAAATTTCGTCCATACTTATTGGGGTCGAGAGTGATAGTTTTTACAGACCACGCGGCTATCAAGTACTTGCTGGCGAAGAAAGAATCCAAGCCAAGGCTAATCCGTTGGGTGTTACTCTTGCAAGAATTTGACTGGGAAGTGAGAGACAAGAAGGGGACAGAGAATAAAGTGGTTGACCATCTGAGTCGAATTTTCTAGGGAGAAACGGAGGAAGCTATGCCCGACGCATTCTCGGAGGAACATCTGTACTACATAGGAAAATTTCCTAGACCTATCATTTGGGAAATGATAATGGCGATAACAGGTCCAGGAGATGCTGAGAAAGGGAAGTGTCAGCTAAACGCTGAACCATGGTTCGCAGACCTGGCAAATTACTTGGTCACAGGAGAGGTGCCCAGTTCACAAGAAATTTCCCGGGCCCAGAAGATGAAGCTTAAAAGCGAGGCTAAGTATTATTTCTGGGACGATCCTTACTTATGGAGGATGGGAGCTGACCAGGTAATCAGGAGATGTATCCCCGAATGGGAGCAGAGGGATGTGCTTAATCATTGCCATGCGTTGGCGTGTGAAGGTCATTTTGGGCCAAGGAAGACTACGAGGAAAGTCCTAGACAGTGGATTTTATTGGCCTACATAACACAAGGACTGTTTTGAATTCTGTCAAAACTGTGAGAGATGCCAGCAAACTGGAGGAATTTCAAGGAGAGATGAGATGCCGCAAGTCCCAGTAATCGTCTGCGAAATCTTTGACGTCTGGGGGATGGATTTCATGGGTCCATTCCCATCTTCGTACGGGAATACGTATATCCTTGTGGCCGTGGATTATGTTTCAAAGTGGATAGAAGCCAAAGAGGTGGCTAAGTTTCTTAGAGCTAATATTTTAAACTGGTACGGTGTGCCCTGACCTATTATATCTAACCAAGGGACGCATTTCCGTAACCGAACCATAGAAGCTCTGATGAGGAAATACGGAGTCCACCACAGGCTTTCTACCCCGTATCATCCTCAGTCTAATGGACAGACAGAGATCTCAAACCGGGAGATCAGGGCAATATTGGAGAAGACGGTGAATCCGTTAAGGAAGGATTGGAGCAAGAGGCTCGGTAATGCATTGTGGGCTTACAGGATAGCATACAAAACGCCTATTGGAATGTCTACCTACAGGCTGGTGTTTGGCAAGATGTGCCATCTGCCCGTGGGAGTGGAGCACAGCCCGTGGGAGTGGAGCACAAAGCATATTGGGCGGTGAAGGAGATTAATATGAGACCCCAGGCTTGTGAGGAAGGGAGGAAACTGCAACAAGAGGAACAGGAGGACGAGGGCGCTCTGGCCGTGGAACTCGAGAGCATGGCGGTTGGTGACCAGAGGACGGCCCAGGCTGTTGAGGGAGAAACCCCTGTTTCTGCAGAGGGTGTTGTTGAGGGGGAAACCCTTATTTTTGATAACGTGGCTGTTGAGGGGGAAACCCCTATTACTGAAGGAGTAGAAATCGAGGGGGAAAACCCTAATGTCGTTGGTGATTTGGAGGGGGGAACCCCTGTAGTTGATAGATTAGTTGCCCTTGTTTTTGCTCAGTTGTATGTTTATATTGAGGGGGGGACCCCTAGTTTGTCTGAGGGGGGAGAGGCCCCCGTTCTTGATGAAATTTCAGAGCCCGAGGAAGGTGGGCTAAAATTAGTGTTAGATCTGGTGGAGGGTCAAGAGGGTAAAGACTCACCGGTGGATCAGAGGGAGGCCAGGCTTAGGGCCAGAAGGAGCTTGAGGGATGAGATTGATGATATCGCCCGACCTACAACAGAGGAAGAGTGCCTAGCCCTGGGTACAGAGGGCGGACAAGAGGAGCAGGTCCCTGGGTCTAGCAGGGAGGAGGATGAGGCAGAAAAACACCGCCTAGCTGCGGAACGTAAAAGGAAAGGAGAGCATGCGGCTCCCTCCCATACCTAGCTGTTGAAACTCCACTTCCTGCTCCAACAAAAGTTCCTTACGCTAAGGAACAGGTCGGCCCTAACCCGGCTAGTGAGTCCGAGGATGAAGCGATTGATGAGCAAGAGGAAGTGCTAAATTTCGAGCCGACGGAGGTCTGGTTGACAAAAGGTTTGCTTGAAGCAATGGGAAAGTTTGATGATTCGAAAGGAGCGAAGCGGTAGTGGTAAGCTAGCGAAGTCTGGGAAACAGTACGATCCGGAAGTGTTGCGGGAGATTGACTCAGACGAAGAGTTCCGTCAATATATTGGTGCCATTGGGTTCGATTGGCTCTTGAAACATAGCACTGCGGAGGTGCCAACGGGGTTAGCACGGGAGTTTTTCTTGACATTCAGGCTGAAACCCACCACCGATCTTGACGCGGACTCGATCACCTTCCGGCTGTTTACTGAGGAACACGAGATGAGTATCAGGGAGTGGTCCCTACGGATGGGATTGTTCACTCGCGCCGAGGATGATGAGGGCATTTGGAACGAACGCATGGTAGGAGCTCTGAAGTTCACCCCCGGGTTTAAGCCACAGTTTGCATGGGAGTTTGTCACCCATCCTAAGGTGGGGCAATTCAAAACCAGGTATTCAATGGGTTTCCATATTGATAACCGCATCCTACGATTTGCCCAGACGTTTATAAGCTACAACCTGATGGGGACATCTAACTCTGCCTTGACCACTGCTGACCTCTACTTTACATGGTGCATGGAGAAAAAAGTGAAGGTACACCTGGGCTATTGGCTGGCTCAGGCTTGTCATCAGATGGCCGCCAATCCCTGCCGCCACATGTATACATGTCATCTTCTTGGTGCATACCTCCAACGCAACACAATCATGAAGATAGCCAAATCCGCGCCCGAGGTAGTCATGTGCGAGCCCCCGGAGATATTCAGCGTTGATTATTTCTTCAACAAGGGCCTACTCTACATGCACGGGAAGGATGTGTGTTTCTATAAGGTGGGAAGGATGGAACCCCAGGTGAAAGCGGAGCTGGATGGTGTTGAAACAGTGACCAGTGTGGAGTATGAAAAGATGAAAAAAGAGATGGGAGTTATGAAAGAGGAGATGGGTATGATACGGAAGGAGCTCGGCGGAGTTCGGGAAGAGATGCAGGCCCTCAGGGGAAGCATCACTGACTTGGTGGGAAGGTCAACCATGCAGTGCGATCGCATGACGGAAGCCGTTAAGCTGATAATGATGATGATTGATTGGCTGCAGAACAAGTTTCTCCAGCCCCAGAAGAAGCTGCCCTCTGGACCCAGCAGCGTGTCCCAGCAGCCAGGGCCAGGAAGCTCTTCTCTTCGGCAACTCCCACCAGCGTCTAAGCCCCGTCTGCATCTAAGCCCCTGTCTGTGAAGAAGAATGAGTTGAAACAAAGTGAGAAGGAAGAGGAGAAGCCGACGTCGCCGGCTAGGAAGAAAGTGAAGGTGACCGGCCCCTATGTTCCACCCCAGTTTGGCTCCCGCGGGGGCCAGACCCCGAATTGAGAATCCCCAATGACCAAGTAACTTTTACCTTTCAATTTTTATTTTTGTTTTCTTTCCGTTTTTTTATGTTTGTATGTTTGCTATTTTGAGTTTGTGCTTTTGTGTTTGTTTTTTCCAGCATGCCTCGTGATGTATATGTGTCTGCATTTATATGTGTCTTCTCTCACTTAGCCCAATCTTTGGTGTGAGAAGTTTGTGTTTCTTTTAGGCATGTTTTGGCTGTTGTTCTGTTGTAATTTCTCCCACTTAGCCCGTTGCTCGGTCTAAGTGTGAGAAGTCTGTTTTGCTTGTGCATGTTTGTTGCTTTGTGTTGTGCTTTTGTGTTTGTTTCGGTCTGTTAATACTCCCCTGTTTCCCCCCTTCATTGGGATAGCTTGGGGACAAGCTTGAGTGAAGTGGGAGGGGGAGGGAGTTAGTGGAGTTTGTGTTAATGTGAATAGGAGTCTTTAGGTCTAGGTTTTTGTGTGTCGCATGAGCTAGTGAATACAATAAGGCAAGATTCCCTTAGTAAGAGCAATTGAAGATAGGATGCATGTCAACTTTGAGGCCTTTTTCCTTAATAAACTGACATCGGTTTGAATGAAGTAAGAACGATTGAGGATGCCTTGTATAACCTAGTTGTGAAGGCCCACTATAAAAGTGAGTTATAAGCCTAAACACTTAGAGCTAACATGTATAAAAGAGGGCCGCCACTGGATGTTTAGGGAGAAGAGTCGGAAGGAGAAAAAAATTGGGAAAAGGGTACTGGAGGTATAAGCTGGACGAAGTCCAGGGGAGAAATAAAATAAATATTTGGAGGTATAAGCTGGACGAAGTCCACGGGAAAATATATATATATGGAGATGATCAAAATAAAAATGCATTTAAATCCAGAAATGCAGCCCAAATCTGGGCCTTAGGATTAGATGATCTAATGGTCAATAATTAACCAAAAACACGGAAGGTCATAATTAAGCAATTTTAGGTCATATTATAATATTTGTGTTTAACATCATGCTAAGATCATTTTAGGTCATGCTTTGTTAGCATGACCTAAAAGTTAACTAACTATGACATAAAAGTGCCCTACGTATGATATTGTTCTGCGTTTCTGTATTTAAATCTAGTTTTGCATATATCAAAACCATATATATATATATATATATAGGATTGTGATCAAGATAGAACCATTCTTAAACGTAGAACCATTCTTAAACGTAGAACCATTCTTAAACGTAGAACAAATGCCAAACGGAGGTCGTTAGATCTTTTAATCCAATGGTGTTGATTTGCACAGCAACTTCCCATTACAACCAAAACTATTATTAATGGGTGTATATATATCATATATAAAAAGGGGAAGAGAAGGAAAAGAAATCCAAGGGCAGGAAGCAATAGTAACTTGACCCAGGAATAAAAAAGGGGATTTTAGGTTGGAGAAACTCTCATAACCCGAAGCATCAGTAGTGTGGCAAAAATTACAGAGTGAATCGATCCTAACATCTCTGGTGAGGAATGAGTGATTGAATGAATCCAACAATTGGGAAGTCAATAGGCTATCTTGACGAACTGACAGACCGATTAAGTAGAAGAAGGAAAGGGGAGGATTTGGAGACTGTAGATGATCGGATAGACCTTAAGCTTGCCTAAAAGTTGAAGCTAGTTCATGCCTTTGTGTTTTTCTTTAAGTGTTTATTTTTTTTTGTGAGTCTGTAGTGTGTCTAGGTCTAGGAGTTTGTGTCTTGTTTGTGTCTGTAGAGTCAGTCATAGGATGACCATGCATTGAAATTCGCCTTATTTCTTTTTCTTGTCTTTATACTTGAGGACAAGTATGGTTTAAGTGTGAGCAGTTTGATAAGACTAATTTCATGCATTGGTTAGGGGCTTAGTTTCGTGCATTTACGGGGTCTAACACATTTTTTTAAGCCAGGTGTGTAGAAGATAGTGCCAGGTCAAGGAAGAAAGGAAAACAATTGCAAGGCGAAGGAAATACGGCGATAAAGTGAGTATTATGAAGAAAAAATGACCAGACGGAGGAGATCGTTAAGATGATGGGCAGAATAGAGATTTCCTGCGAAGGCTTCTAGAATATCACCTCCGCATCTATATAAGGGAGAGAGCATGCAATTCGGGAGGAGGATCTTCTTTTTCATTTTTCTGGCTCTCAGCTCACTCACACACACTTCTACACAGTTGGGGTTTTCGGAAATTTGCCTTGTTCTCTACATGCTCATGATGAGAGAGAGCCCACGCATGCCATCACCGCTACTCCTGGGATGCGGACCATTGCCATCAAATCAGGAGTACTGGCCGTCTTGTCCCACTTCTATGTCCTTTCGAAGGAATGTCCGTATGCTTTTCTGGACAAATTCTGCCGGTACTGTGATATTCAGCCCGTGCCAGCTGGGTCCACATCCGAAGATTACAGACTCAAAGCTATTCCTTTTGTCTTGAAGGGGGAGGCGGGTGTCGGGCTGTCAAGGCTGCTGGAAGGATCCATCAGAACGTGGGCTGAGTTTCGCATGATATTCCTCGATCATTTCTTTCCAACATAAAAAATAAGTGCCCTAAAAAGGGAAATTACAGAAGCCAGACAGGAATACGACGAGCCCCTCGTCCAGTACTGGGATAGGTTCCAAGGGCTGCTTCAAGCATGCCCTAACCACAAATTGGGAGAGAAAGAAATCTACTCGATTTTCTATAGCGGACTCACGGTGGATAGCAAAAACGACCTCAACCTCGCAGCACAAGGGGATTTCTCAAAAACCCCTTTTAGCTAAGCTAAGAATATTTTGGAGAGGCTGATTGAGGCTAAGCGGTCGTATGAAACCTCTCGAGGGCAGTACAGGAGAGGAGCAGTGCACGCAGCAGAGGCGCGCAATGATGAAAAGCTGGAGGCTCGATTCGAGCAGATGGAGAAGAAACTGCTGGAAGCAGTAGAAAAAACGAGACCACCGCCACCACCTGCACCAAAAGAGACACAGTACGTACCGCAGCCGCCACCTCCAGATGAACATCATTACTATTACTGTGAATTTCCCCCTGAGGTAGAGCAAGTGAACGCAGTAGGCCACTGGAACACAAATGGCAACTGGATCCAGGGGAAGCAGAGAGATGCTCCGTGGAGAGACCACCCCAACTTCAGATGGACTGATAAGAATCAAAGCCAGCCACAACTAACCGCACCTCAACAAGTACAACCCTTCGACGGGCAGTCCAACTGGCCAGCCAGAATCTTGGATAGACCAAACACAGGAGGAAATAGAATGCAGGGAGGTCAGGCAGGATGGTCAAGTGGACCTCAAGGAAACTAGTCAAGTGGAGGATAGCCTAACTGGTCAAGCCGACAACAAGAAGGAGAATGGGGGTACCAACACCTAGCTCCTCAGTATGGCAACTAGGGTAGGCAACCAAGTAATCAAATGGTGAGTTATGTCCCGCAGTACCACAGATGAACCCAGCAATCTCAAGGGAACCTACAGTACTACCAAGGAAATCAACAAAACCATCTGTCCCAGAACCAACCAGAGCAATATGGATCTTCCGGTTTCTACCAGCAAGGCTATGGAGGAGGCCGATTTAATCAGAGAAATAACATGCAGCAAAATGAAGTTCCAGGGGATATGATGGTTCCACATCAGCCTCATGATGCTGTGCGGGAAATACAGGAAGCCCAGAAGGAACAGAGAGCCGCATTAGAAATGCTTACAAAGCAGTTATCTCAGGTCGCCATGTCACTAGGCGAGCTGAGAGGTAATGATAGAACGATTCCAGCTACAGTGCAACCTCCAGCAAGGCGAGAGAATGTTAACACAGTTTCTCTGAAATCAGAAGGAGTTTATCAGAGCTCAACTGCAAGTTTTCCAGCATCCAGGGCAAGTCTTAGTAAAAACCTTGAATCCAGCGCCCCTGATCAAGTCACAGCGAAAGAAGAGTCTAACATATGTGAACATGGTGCTGAAAAGAGAAGGAGAGTCGAAGCAGAGGAAGTAACTGGTGAGATCCAACCTGATGATCTTCCCTCAAAGAGAACTGACCCAGGAGTATTTACGCTCCCAATTTCTATCAGGAACGTTCAAATGAAGCACGCAATGTGCGACCTAGGGGCTTCCATCAATATTATGCCGTATTCTATATACAAGAAGCTGGAGAACGCTAAGCTCGTCCAAACCAATATGGAAATACAGCTAGCATACGGGTCCTACATCTACCCCGAGGGAGTTCTGGAAGATGAAATCGTCAAGGTGAACAGATTCATGTATCCCTCTAACTTCTTTGTTATAAAAATGACGGACCAGGAGCGGAGAAGTCTATTGGAATCCTTTTGGGGAGACCTTTCCTATCCACCGCTAACACAGTCATTGACGTCCGCCATGGGACAATTAATCTGGAGTTTAAAGGAGAGCGACTTACAGTCGGCATTAATGAAGCTGCAAGAGAGCCACAGGACAGAGAGAGCATACAAACAGTAAACGCTATCAGCCCTCGAAAAAAGGAGTATCCAAAAAGGGAATCCCTCAAAGAGCCACCGTCTGGTTCCGCTGAAGGCGAACAGCTGAAGAGAGAGGTAGCAGAATGGTATGATACGACAATGGCTGAAGCAGTGGATGACTAAGCCATTGGAAGGGCAATTATGGAGTTTTGCCTGCCGTCACAACCAGCTGAGGCAAGAGAGATTACTCAGCCAAGAAGGGTCGAGAAACCACCTGACCAAGCCGCTCCATTAAAAGAAATGCTGAGGAAGGATCCCTCGTTTACAAGGCAACTATTTTCCGTACCAGCATCACCGATGGCATTTAAGGACCTGTCTAGTTAGGCAGATCACAAGACAGTCAAACCACGATTGCATAGAAAGGAAGAATTACTCTTCCAACATCAACCCCAGCTGATGCCCAAGAAGCAAAATTCAAACTGGCCGGAACATGGGACAGTTATGGCAAGACACACACATGTGGCAAAATTTCCGTACCTTATTAACCAGGGAAAGATCAGAATCTTGTTAAGGCATGCTAAGGGCCGTGGAGGACGTATCAAGGATTTCGCCGGGGGAACGCAGATCCTGACAAAGCTTCCCCAGGACGACATGGAGTTTAAACTTTCTGATAACTACAAAGCCACGTTCCCATTCCTGAAGGAACAATTGATGAGTCCTGACTGGAATCACTCCCTTGAGGTGATGTGTGAGACTAGTAATTGTGCTGTGGGAGCAACACTAAGTCGGAAAATCCAAGGGAAAAGTTATGTTTTCCTCTACGCATCAAAAGCATTGGGTCAGGCGCAAAGGAACTATGATGTAACAGAAAAAGAAATGTTATCGATAGTCTTTGCATTTGTGGCGTTCAGGCAGCACCTACTCGGTTCCAAGGTGACGGTGTATACAAACCAGGCGGCCATCAAATACCTATCATCGAAGAAGGGATCAAACCCGCATTTGATCAGATGGTTACTCCTTCTACAGGAGTTTGAATGGGAAGCAGTTGACAGAAAAAAATGTGAAAACATAAAGATCCATCAGGAAATGAGGATTGATCAAGGTAAACAGAAAAACTGGGAGCAACGTAAACCTAAAAGGGAAAAGTTCGCAGGAAGGACCAACGGTTTGGAGCAAAGCGAGCTACCCGGAAGGAACGAAAGGAAGGCGTTTGTAGTGGACGACATTTCACTACCAATGCCTAGCTTGTACCAGTAAACAGGTATAAGGAGTGATCGGGTATTCATGGATGGTCTGCTTGATCAAGTAATAATTTCTAAATCTAAATCTGATCAAGTAACATTCCAAGGAAACCCGGTCAAATCCTTGTAAATAGTTTTTTTATTAAGTGTGTTTAATTTTATTTTCGTTAATCAAAAGTCGGAAGTGGAGGAAAGGAACTGATCAAGTGGAATAATGTGAGCTGTCATCGAGATTTAATGATTCACGTAATCAGTGCAATTTAAATTTAATTAGTGGAACAGTGATTGAGTTGATAAGAGCAGGTGATGACGAGACATGTGCAGTAAGAAGATAGGTGTCAGGCGGCGCCGACTGTTGAAATGAAAGGACGTTCTAGAGAGAGGAAGGAAGCGTATCGGGGAAGCTTTGCCTTCTGGCATTCTAAAAAGGCGTGCCGGTACACGAAAGGTCGCAGAGATATCACTAAGCGGAGATCTCAACAGTCGGAATTTGAGTATAAAATAGGGTTTTCCGGATCTCACTTTCCATCAAATATCTTCAGAACCTTTGTGCTATCTTCATTCGGAAAGAAATGCAGGGCAATCAACTCGAGACCTCCAATACTTCCTCGTTTTCTTCAGGAGCCGATCTCGACAGTAATAATCAGAGATCTTTTTCACCACCGAGTCCACCAACCACCAGAACCCCATTATCGCCTCCTAGATTCATCGGCCCACTCCAATATGTGGACCCGACGACATAAGGCGTGTGGACTCTGTACTCAGAAGTTTTCCCGTGGAGATTCACACCTCCCTAAAGGCTCACCCAAGGATTTCTCGGTCTAAGGACCCTGTTCCGCCACCACCAACAGAGGGGCTGCCTCGTCCCAGTGATCTCCCTTTACGACGAAAGGAGGCAGAACTTAACCTTTCATCGACCACAGAAGAAGACTCCATCCCTAGAAGAACGCGCCACCAGGCAATGAACCAGCTGCTTCTTGAAGCTGAGGGTTCAAGACAGCGAGTGGATGAGGAAAAAATCAAGAGACCGGAGCAGTCATTGAAGCAAGCAAGACTGTGGAGAGCAACCAGGTGAGAGCAGAGAAAGGGAGCAAGAGGAAGGGGGAGAAAGTATCTTTCATCCCCCTAAGGGCCACCATACCAATTAAGGTATGGGGCTCACTAAAGTTGCCAGCAGGTCTTTTGCTTCCCCTCCCCGAAGGAGAAAAAGAATAAAAATATCAAGGAGGAGGAGCTCCGATAAGCACGAAGTCGTAGAGGCAATAAGGAAGGCCGTGTAATGGAGGCAATAAGGAAGGAGCGCAACATTCCCCTGATTCAGCTATAATGCAGTACTATCACCCTTAACCTTGTTTCTTTGTGTAAATTGTGTACTCCAATCTCACACTTAGTCCTGTGTCTGGACTAAGTGTGAGAAGTTTATGGAAGTTGTTTTCTGTTTTCCCTATATCTGTTTTATTTCTATGTGGTTGTTAGCATGTTTTGATTACTGGCACTATCTCACACTTAGCCCAGTGTCCGGTCTATGTGTGAGAAGTTTCCCTTGATTGTTGTTATGTCGTTGCCTGTGCCTAACCCTTCTTTCCACTGCATCCAGCCCCTCGAGGACGAGTTCATATGCAGTGGGGATGAGGGACGGGTTAGTTACAGTAGAATCATACATGCTAAAAAATTTTCAAAAACAAATTCCAGATAGTAATAAAATAGGCAATATGCATGAAATTGGATAAATGGAAGACTTGATTACTTCTTGGGAGAGTTAGAAAAAGGATTCAGTATGCTCACATGTAAAACTTAATTGCAAAACCTTGATCAATTTGAATGACACAAGTATGATAGAAACGCTTAATTTCTAAACCAACTATGAAGCTTCTCTATATGTGAGTTATAAGCCAAAAGTAGAACACTTACTATTTTTACAAAAGAAAAATTATGAGAGGCTGATTTTTAATATTGAGATGAAAATTGCACAAGTAGTAATGACTAAAGGCATTAGGACTTAACCATTTGAGCTGTGTTCTTCCTTCGTTCCACAAACCCGCCTCATTAGTCAAGGCACCCCCTAGTTAGCCAATTCAAGCTTATACACTCTTTCCCTTTCTTTGAAGCCTTAAAACCAAATTCAAAGTTTCATATCACATGAGGAAAGAGGGTCAAAGAGATGGAATTTTTCAAGGGTAACGAAAGGGGATAGCAAGAAAAAGGAGGGGCAGCCAGGTTGATCAAGTTAGACAATCGGGTTGATCATTGATCATATAAAAAAAAGGGCAGGAAATAGTTGTAACCTGACCCAGAAAATCAAAAGGAAAAAATAATAAAAGGCTGAAGGTCAAAATCTGACCAAGAAGGAGCACCAAAGAAAAAAAATATATCCCAATTCTGATCCAACGAGTCTAGGCAAATCTTTGGCTTTTTGACTCATGTGATTTTTCTTTAAAATTTTTTATTTTTTATTTTTGAACTTAGAACCCCTAGGACCCCACCCTAATACGTTACTAACCTTGAGCCTCGTTACAACCTTAAAACAAAGACCGTAAGGAACTATCTTGTGCAGTCCGATTCAAGGTATTAAATTTATGGCAACATCGAGTGACTTCTCAGGTGAGGAATGAGTGACTGAGTGAATCCAACAGTGGTTTTTGAATTGAGCAATCTTGACAAGCTGACACCTTGATCAAGCAAAGGCGAAAGAGAATGAACACAAGCTACTGACAAATGGATTGACCTCGACCTCGGGTATGATTGTTGGAAAATTATTCGGTCTAATGCATACATGTGAATACGTGTTTTTATCTTAAGGTCTTGTTTTTCTTTTCGTCTTTTCTTTTACTTAAAAAAATAAATAAATCGTGCCTGAAATTTGCCCTATCTTTTTCTTTTCTTTTTCTTTATACTTGGGGACAAGTATGTTTTAAGTGTGAGCAGTTTGATAGGGCCTATTTCATGCATCGGTTTATGGGTGAAATAAATAAATACATCGCGCAAAACAAGTGTTAAATCTGCAGAATTACCACTTGACCAAGGCTTCAAGGCTGACCTGATCAAGCAAGTACAAAGGCGATAAAAGGCTCAGAATCGGGGGAGTTGATCAAGGGGAGCGATCAAGCAGTTAGGAGGGGACCACGGGCTTCTGGAAGAAGAGCACGTGAGGAAATGAGCTGGATACAGCGCACCATTCTGCTATCAAGGACGACGTTCTAGAAGGGGACACGTGCTGGAATATGAGACGCAAGGACGAAGCTGAGTCACGAATTTGTTACCAAAAAGCGTCGACATTCTAGAAGAATAGCATGTAGCAATCAATGAGTCGCTCGTTCTCAGAATGAGTGAATATTCCCTGACAAGATCGTTATCCAGCTAAAGGCCGAATCGAGCTTATAAATAGAGGGTGTGCCACCACAAAGAGAAGAGGGACTTTACTTTCCGCCTAGTTTAGTTTAGCATAGTTATCTAGCGTAGTCCAGCTCTCTAGCTTAGTTTAGTTTAATTCTCTAGCTTAGTTAGATAGATTAGTTAGAAGGGCGACCCAAGGTAGCGCTGCAGAATACTCATTTCTGTTAGCGTGACTTAAGTTTCCCGCTGAGATTCTTCTCAGTTTACCGCTTTCTTAGATTCCAAGTGTTATCTTAGTTTAATTTCACGTTGTAATCAGTTTTTAGTTTAATCAAGTTATTTTCACTTTAAATCCGCGCATTTACTTTTCTGTTGTTTCCTGCATATCACTTGACCCAGTAGTTAGAATTCCGTTGATCAAGCTAGCTAGTTTAAATTCTGTCTAGATTAAAACAGTAGTTAAAACTCCCAAATTAAAGCGTGGCAGCAGCCAACCCCCTCTCCTGTTCACTACTCACACACTCGACACACCAACTTCCCTGTGGGATCAACCCCGAACTTGCCGCTTTACTGTTAAAGTTGTGCAAAATTGGAAGTTATAAATTACTTTGGCAAGGCGGAAAGGGCGAGAGCTAGAGTGCATTGATTAAGTGGCAACGACATTTGCTAACTGATCCAATCGGTTCGATTATCACTCCATATAACTTGATCCGCATTCTATTCGTGTTTTCGATCTCTTTCCTAGTCCCTCCAATAGCCGGTTGAGCAAGTTAGTCAGTCAGGTTGATCAGTTCAATTCGAAGAAAAAAAAAAGTGTTGAGAAAGTGGAAAAGAGGGCAGGAATAAGTTTGTAACCTGACCTAGTAAGTCGAGAGTTAGGAAATAAGCCAAAAGTTAAAGGCTAAAGGTCGCAGCTTGACCAAGTGAAACATCAAGTGGCAAAATAATAACCCAGCTTGATCCAGAAAATTGGTTTAGATCTTGGTCTCTAGACTCATGTGCTTTTCTTTTTTTTCCAGTTTATATTTTTGAATTTTTAACTTAGAACCCCTAGGACCCTACCCCAACACGTCACTCCCCTAAGCCCCATTACAACCGAAATAAAGACCTTAAGAAACTATCTTGTGCAGTCCGATACGAGGTATTAAATTTGTAGCAATTACTGAGTGAACAGTCCTAACTTCTCTGGTAAGAAATAAGTGGCTGAGTGAATCCAACAGTTGGTTTAAATTGAGCTATCTTGACAAACTGACACCTTGATCAAGTGAAGGCGAAAGGGAAGAAACATAAGCTGCTGGCAAATGGATTGACCTCTACTTCGAGTATGATTGTTGGAAGTTTATTCGGTTTATGCATCTATGTGAATATGTGTCTTTGTTTTGAGTCTTTTTTTTCGCCTTCTTTCAATTTCTTGAAACGAGTAAACCATGCCTAAAATTTGCCTTATCTTTTTCCTTTTCTTTTTCTTTTTTCTTTATACTTGAGGACAAGTATGTTTTAAGTGTGAGGAGTTTGATCAAGCCTATTTCATGCATCGGTTTAGGGGTAAAATATAGGCTACTTGATCAGTTTATCGTGCAAAGCGAGTGTTAATTGTGCAGGAATGCTGCTTGACCAAAGGCAACAAGGACAAACTGATCACAGAAGGCGGAAAAAGGCCAAAACTTGGTGGGTTGATCAAGGTGGTGATCAAGTAGTTAGCCGGGGGACGACTGCATTCTAGAAGGAAGACACATGAGGCTGATGCGCTGGAAAGCGATCCTCAATCAGTTATCAAGGACTACATTCTAGAAGGGGACACGTATCAGTGAGTAAGCCGCGCAAGGACGAAGGCGAGTCCTCATTCGGTTATTGAAGAACCATTACATTCTAGAAGAAGGGCACGTATCAGCAGATGAGACGCTCGATCCCAGCAAGGACGAATATTCGCTGCCAAAGTTGTTATAATAGCTGGAGGTTGTGTGAAGCGCCTATAAATAGAGGATGCAACGCCATAGTGAGATCTCTTCTTCCTTTTCCTCGCCTTTAGTTTAGTTTTCCACCTGTTCCTGGTTCCAAGTTCCAAGTTCTTCCCCAGTTCCAAAATAGCCTAGTTAAATAGTAGAAATGGTCAGTTAGAAGGAGAGTTACTGAATGGAGCGCGAAGGAGAAATCAATATCTGTTCGGCGCCGTCTCAAGTTTCCGACTGAGGATTTCTCGGCTTTATTCACTTTTCTTATTTTCTGAATCTGTTAGCTTAGTTAAATTTCATTTTGTTGTGTAGTTAAAGAACAATTCTTGGTTTGTATTTCGCAAGTTCACAGCACTGTTTAGAATTCTGAGTATAAAAATCAAAGTTGTTTGCTTTCAGAATTCTTATTTACTGTTTTAGCTTAGTTTAGTTCTAAAATCCTTGATCGAGTGTTTGTTCATTATTTTGAATGACAAAGTGGTTTGTAGTTTCGTAGCATGTTTAGGTAGTTAAGTCTTTATTTCAATCTGTTGGTTACTTGGTTCGTTACTTGTTTTCCAGCATGATGAGTAACTTGGTCCAGTAGTTAGTTTACATTCCACCTAGCTTAATCCAGTAGTTAAAACTCCCAATGTAAAGCGTGGCAGTAGTCGAACCCTATTCACTAAACACACACTCAACGCACCAGCTTCCCTGTGGGATCGACCCCGTACTTGCCGCTTTACTGTTAAAGTAGTGCATGTTTGGGAGTTATAAATGTTTTCGTGAAAGAGAGAGCGCCTTGATCAAGTGGCAACGACTATTGCAAACTGATCCACCCGGTTCAGTTATCTTTCCATATAACTTGATCCACACGTGAAATCTCCCATTCGCCATGTCTATACAAGAAAATGTTGAGGTTACATTTCCATACACACAATAAGAGTCCCCTTCTAGAATGCACAGTGGAGACGACGAATCACCCGGCACTGACGAATTGGGATATGGCGGCTATCCTTCCCAGCCGTCGGGACATGGCGGCTATCCTTCCCAACTGTGGGGTTAGAGTCAAACTCCCCTTCTGTGGGGATCGATTCCAACTCCTCCTCTATCTCAGCAGTGGAGGTCGAGCCCCACGCCCCAACCTTTTCAGAGGAATTTGAGCCGCTCGGCGTTTGGAGATTACAGACCCAACCTCGACGCGCTTAACCATCCGCGGCCGGAGACCCATTTGCATTCCAGCCAATCTCCTTTAACCGATGTAGATCGAGATGCACTCTGATCAGTGGCGGCGGATGAAAGCAGTGGCGGCGGAAGAGGCGGCAGCCGCGGTGGCAGCGGCGGCGGCAGTGGCGGTGGCGGCTTGGGCAGCGGCGGCGGCGGCAGGGGGTGGACGAGCCGTGCACTACACCAAAGTGGAGTCCCTTGCTGTTGCGTGGGCATGAGATGCATTCACATCGGACCCCATAGTGGGCACCGATCAGACTGAGGGGAGCTTTTGGAAGCGCATCCTGTTGGCATACAACGAGTTCAAACCTCGAGGCGCCAGACCGCGTGGCGGGGAACAGCTAGGATTCTGCATGCCACCAAGCGGTTCACGAGCATATACGAGAACAACCTGCTCAGTGATGAGAGTGGCCGAAGCGAAGCCGACGTGAAGACGCTGTCAATGTCTCAATTCAACACGGAAGGCTGGCCGAAGCTCACCATGTGGGAGGAGTATCTTGTTCTTGAGCACTGTCCGAAATTCAGGGCCATCTGTGCGCAAGAGCGGGCAGGAGCTCCTAGGGCGATGCGTACTAGACACAACATAGCCGGGGACTACAACAACGACAGCTGCTCGCAATTATTCGACCTCAACGACGAGCAAACCGAAGAGCCATCCACTACACACTCTAGGCGCCCACGCCCTCCGGGACAACATGCCTCTATCTGAAGCGCTAGAGTGGCTGGAAGTTCCTCCCGCCTATCGTCGGCCGCGTCTGGATCGCTCATCCCGCAGCCCGCCCCTATACCACAACCCATGGCCCCTGGTCCCCACTAGGTCTTAAGGGAGAACATAGATGTGCAGTTGTTGAAACAACTGCAGGACAACTGTCGTTTCTACAAGACCGCAACCGACCCGGTCATCAAGGGTATATACTGGAAACTCATAGGGGAGATCCAGCGCCGGCTAGGCTTGTCTAATGAGGGTTTTACTGGGGCGGCCGGCGGCAGTGGGGGAGGCGGCGGAGAAGAGGAGGAGGAATCCGATTCCGCCACCGAGTAGACGGTGGCGGTTTTTTATGTATATTGTGTTTAAATGTTCGTTGTATAATTTTACCGTTTCCAATACAACGAATATTCGGTCCCAATTACCTCGTTTTCTAATTATTTACATTCCGATAATTTTAATTGATAAGTGGATAAAAATTTTGGGGCTATTGGAAGTGACCTAATAACTGCGGATAAGGTTTTTTGTGGGCGCGGATAAATAAACTAGGACGGTGGGAAAAAAAAAGGGGCGGGGCTAGTGGGGTTGTCCGATGTGGACGCTCTAATGAAGGATCGCCAATCTTCTGGATTCGTACGTAGGACATTTATCTAAATTGACCAACCATTCAAAAATGACTTTTCAACACAAACTAGTGTTATCTTATTACTTATTGTAATTAAAAGAGATAATTATAACTTTGTCTACTAATTAAAAAATAATCTTATTTATAAACAGCACATATTTTTTTAATCTGAAAATATATAGAATAAGAGAGATTAGAGAAAAAGTAGATAAAGGATGAGAAGAAATAAAAAATAAGAGGTATGAGATACAGTATGAGAGAAAGAAAAAAGGGGATTAAAGTATGACAAAAAGTTTTCATATTTGAAAGGAGACTATTTTTCATAGAAAGTAGAAATCCCAAAATGGCAAAATAAGATGATTTTTCATGAAAGGATGGGGTATTCACTAAAATAACAAACTTTAGTAAAAAGATACTATTTCACATGACCTTTCAATTAATATGGAACGGCTCCACTACTATGAAACGTGTGATTATACTATATATTATTGTATAATCACTCCTCCTTATAAGACTTTTTAAGGAGATGAGTGGCTCATTCAACATGGTATCGGAGCATGTCTAAGTCGATGTTCATCTTGTGGTTTGCGCGTGTAGAAGTCTGATGTGGAGCCTACACGTGCGGGGGCGTGCTGAAAATCCTCATCAGGATCACATCTACAACTCAAACAAAAAATGGGTTTTGCAAGAATAGTAATGGTAGCACTTGTTGCAGCTAGCATAGTTTCCATGGCATCCGCCATCGCTGGAACCGCAACATACTACAGCCCGATAGTCCGTAAGATCACACACTTATGAATAGATCATTTTACTTCATTTTATACGTACTTCATTATTCGATCGTTTTACTTCATTGTAGAAAGATTGAACTAAAATGATCTTAAAATCAACTATATGTTATCTAATAATGAACTATATTTTGGTTCGATAGTTCAACACTAGCAATTAGTTCTGTTTATATCACAACCCTATATATAAACTCTCTATCTTTTTCTCCATTGGCGTGTCTGTAGTTCTACGTATTATGTCCCATTAAAAATTAAACGTTTTCCTTTTTTTCGTTGTCCAATTAAATATAAAACGTTTCCTAAAATAGAAACAACATCATCTCTACTTTTTTCCCTGTCTTACTTTACTCTCTCTTCATTAACTGCAGCATCATCATGCTACGAGTTCGAAGACAGAGGTACGATGGTAGCAGCTGCAAATCCCGCGCTGTTCAACAATCGTGCAGCCTGCGGGGATAGATACACTGTCCATTGCACCGGGCCCACCAACCAAGGGGTGCCTCAGCCATGCCGCAACGGCCCCATCACTGTGACCATCGTTGATCTCTGCCCGGGTTGCGCGGCCGACCAGATCGATCTCTCTGAGCAAGCTTTCAACCAAATTGCGGACCCTGCCGCAGGAAGGATCAGGATTGAATATAACCGGTTAGCTTCTATTTTCTTTTTAATCTCTCTAATTTATTTAACTTGGTTAATTAGATTTAACAGTACTGATTATGACTATGTCATGATATTGCAGGGTTTGATTTTGCTTCAAGGATGGAAAAAATAACATCTTGTTTATATATAGATCATTTTCTTCCTACAATGTTTTATTACTATAACTTCTTGTTCAATACATGGATGGGATATATATACTGGCCTATTGGAAAATGATGTACTAGTAACTTTATTTGGAATAAAAAATTTATTATATATATGGTGAATGTCCTATGAAAGATGATGTCCTCCTCTCTTTGTCTACTTTTCTTTACTTATGATTTTGATGGGTGTAGAAAGGGTTTTAATGGGATGTTTTTAGGTCAAGGACTTTTGCGGAAAATTGGTTAATTAGAAGATATATGAAAATGAATAAGGTTTGGGACCAAGAATTTTGTTGGATTTCTGAAATTGGACTTTTGCTTATGGAAATTTTTGAAAAATTAATACATGTATAATTATCAACAAACAACTAAAGATATTTTAAACCTTGTGATGAATCATTTCAAATACAGGTTTTACATTTCAAATGTTGGGATAGAACTAATTTGCGAAATAAAAGTCTCAAATACCGTGTAGATATATGTCCCAAACGTTGATGTAATAGCCTTCGAATTTATTTGGTCCACATATTTACTACCCGTGACGTTTAATGTCTTGTCCAATAGTTTCCTACGTCTATGTAAACAAGAGAATAAATTAGCATGTACAATTAAATTACTCCCTTCATTCCATATTGACTCCATATTGACGGACTCATTTTTCTATTTTAAAATATTCTAAAGTCAATTTCAATTTATGGTAAAAACTAACGCTTTCTTTTACTCTATTCATTATTCGTTTAACACACTATTCTTAATTTTCATATAAAAAAAAGAAGTGTCTTTATTAACAAGGAACAGATGAAGTATTTAGTAACATGACCGATAAAAATCAATTTATGCTTAACGAATAAATATTTGCATACTTGTTATTCCAAAGGTAGATGAGATTTCAATAGATTTAGCCCAATTGTGTTTGGTTTGGTTAATTAATTGTGGATGCTGATTTTGGATCCATATATGAATAAGATTAGATTAGTTCAGTGAAATGGCCCCAATTATCATTTTGTTTAATTAACCCATTAATCTCTTTTAAAAATTAATAAATGAGTTTGGTAATTAAATTAAATCAATTAATTAAATGGCTTCATTTAATTAGTGGATTATTGGATTTAATTGGCTTGTTTAAATAAATAAACTATTTCGAGAAAATAAACGGAAAGAGAAGTAGTAAAAGGTGATATTATGTTAAGTATAGCGTTACACATTAAAATTTGATAAAACAAATAAAAAATAATTTCTAATAATATTTTATCCAATGTAATTGTGTGAACCCGTTCGTTTGACATGGTGCATCGCGCCAAATTCATCGGCCATACGTCGTTTGAGGTCCGGAAGCAAGGACAAAGGATGTAGCTGGGAAGGAGTGTTGGACAAGCAAAGAGGGAAACACCCGACCGGGTGGTTCGAGAGGATCCAAGGACCGGACCAGATGCGTGGAGTAGGCGGAAGGAAGGGAGGAAATTTGGAATTATAGCGAAACGATTCCCAAATTTGATAAAAAATCAAAAAAAAAATCATCCCTTATTTTAGTAGAGCAACAAATATGAAGTGAGCTCCTTAAAAAAATCCCCTTCTTATGTGTGTGAGTTTGGCTTTATTACATTAGTTTTATTCGTAGTGTATTGTTTGTTTCTTGTACAATATCGTGGCTCATCATACTAGAGAAAACCAGAGTGAGATTGCTCCTCTAAGCGTACGATGGAGATATTGTCCGTGTAACACCCCATATTGTTTTATCGAAAAAATTCGAAAAAGTGATGTAAGTTCAAATAAACAAATTTTATTATTTTATAAAAGGGGATTATTGATGGGGTTTTTTCGAAGCTGTTAGTGAACATTAAAAGTAATATTTAAAAGTATTATTTTTTTATAAAAAATCCAAACATACCAAAAACTAATACTCCCTCCGCCCATTCAAAATGGTCACATTCTTGAGTGGCACGGAGTTTTAGGTGGAATAGTTGTTTGTGATAAACTAGAGTGAAAAAATAATTGAATATTTTAATAAGAAGAGAAGAGGGAATGATTTAATAGCAAATATAGAAAGTGGATATTAATAGGATAAATTAAAAAGGAAATGTGGATATTTTTAATTGGACAAAGGGAGTACTTTTAAAACTTACCTATAATACTAGGGGTTTGAACCTTCACCAATTACATGTACAAAAAAGTTGAAGGTGAGAATAAAGTGTTTCTACTCCATCTGTTCCCTCGTAATTGAAGCAACATTCTTCGGCACAGAGTTTAAGAAAAATATGCTTAGTGTATTAAGTAAATAGATAAAAAAAGTAAGTGAGAAAAAAATTAGAGAGAATAGAGTCAAAAGTTAATAAAGTTGAGAGAATAAAGTAAGAGTGAGAAAAATGTTATCATAAATAGAAATGACTCAAAAATTTCTCAAAATGGAAAAATCCCACAACTTCTCCTCCATCTCCAATCTCATCTACACCCCAAACAACTCCACATTCCAATCCTCCAATTCTCCATCCAAAACCTAAGATTCATCTCCGAATCCACCCCCAAACCCCAACTCATCATCACCCCGAAACTCGAGTCTCAGATCCCACCCATCATAAGCTGCGCCACAGCCGCAGACCTCCAAATCCGAACCCGAAGCAGCGGCCATGACGTCGAAGGACTATCTTACGTTGCAAAACCCCCCTTTCTCCTCATCGACCTAATCCACCTCACCGATATAAAGGTCAACGTCGTCAAAAAAACCGCATGGGTCCAAGCAGGTGCCACGGTCGGCGCACTCTATCACAAGATAGTCGAGCGAAGCCCGGTCCTCAGATTCCCAGCTGGAAGCTGCCTAACCCTCGGAGTCTGCGGCCACTTCAGCGGCAGGAAGCACGGCCTCGCTGCGTTCAAACCCTTGACCGAAAGTCAATGAGCGAGGATCTGTTCTGGGCAATCAGAGGCGGCGGCCGGGCCAGCTTCGGCGTGATTCTGGCATGGAAAGTGCAGCTGGTGGATGTCTAGAAACAGTCACTGTCTTCAGAATCCAGAGGAGTCTGGCGCAGAATGCGACTCAGCTCGTTCACCGCTGGTAGTATGTGGCCCCGGAATTGGACCGGGATCTCTTCATCGGAGCATTGATAAGTCCCGCCCAAGACGAGACAAACAAAACGACCATCCGTGCTACTTTCTTCTCGGTCTTTCTTGGCCGGGCAGACAGACTACTGATGTTGTTGCAAATCAAATTTCCTGAGCTAGGGTTGGCAAGGGAGGACTGCGTGGAGATGAGCTGGATCCAGTCGACGCTGTACGTCGCGGGATTCCCGATCGAATCACGGGAGGTTCTTCTCAACAGAAGCGATCCCGGCGTGAGGAGCTTCAAGTCGAAGTCGGACTACGTGCAGAAGCCGACGCCGGTGAAGGGGCTTGAGGGAATGTGGCGGCGGCTGTTGGAGGCGGAGGCGGCGGCGGCGGCGGTGCTGCTGATGCCGTACGGCGGGAGGATGCCGGAGATTGGAGAGTCTGCGCTTCCGTTTCCGTATAGGGGTGGGAATCTGTTTGAGGTTGCTCCGGTGGTGTATTGGAATGGAGATGGAGATTCGGAGAGGTATGTAGATTGGATTAGGCGGCTTCAGAGGTACATGACACCTTATGTTTCGTCTTCGCCGAGGGCGGCGTACTTCAACTACAGAGATCTCGATATCGGAGTTAATGGCGACGGAGGGAAAACGGCGATTTTGGGGTGCTAGATATTTCAAGGGCAATTTCGCTCGGCTTGTTCGAGTTAAAACTTTGGTTGATCCGAGTAATTCTTTCAAGAATGAGCAGAGCATTCCATCTATGAAAGTAAGAGAATACAGATTATCAATTTATTTATACGCCGTCCGTCATAATAAATATCAAACGTTTAGATAAAAAAAGTGGATAATATAGATTTTATTGATTTTATGTGCATTATATACACGAATATGGCATTACATGGGTCGCTTTAAATTTTGTGATTATTTCAAAAAACAAATATGATTATAATTGTTTTCGGTATTTCTCATTATTTGGTATCTACGCTACTATTAATGATAATATCATATGTATCTCTAGTTATTGTCACCATTTTTTTTATTATTATTTGTCACTCATTGTCCATTTGTATCTCTCACAACTTCCACCACCCATGCCGCAACTGCTACTTTCGGCGTGACAAATATAGAAAATAATGCAACTGTTAATAATAATTTAGGCCCCAAGAGTCTGTAATTTTAATTCCGCCATTGCCTACTATGATGATAATGATGATGATATGTTCCATTACTCAGTCTACAATGTATAAGACTTAAACTCATTTGCTTTTATACCTAAATGTGTGTACTCCCTCGTCCCAAAGAAGATAATCATACCTTGAGCTGCAAGATATTTTATGCTACTTTATTTTGTGTGTTAAGTGGAGAAATAAAGTAAGATGGAGAATAAAGTAAAGATAAAGTGTTTCCATTTTTAGCAATTGATCATCTGGATTGTGATAAACTAAAAAGAAAAGTGGATTATTTTCGATGGAACGGATGAAGTATTACACAACATAAATGAAAATAAAAACATAACGTGACAAAAAAATTTCCTTTTATCTATCGGATAGTAGTAGTTGTAGGGCTATGCATCTACAGTCTAGCTAACTCGAAACATTTTTACAATAAATAAATCCAATATAGGGTAGTGATAAAATGAAATCTCATATATTATACAAACTCCAAACTTTTTAACATATTGTCAACACAACGTCAACACAATGTCAACACAGTATAAAATTTCAAGATTTTGATGTCAACACAATGTCAGTACAATGTCAACACGGTGTCAACCGTTGACATTATGTTGGTATTTTCTGTTGTTATTATTTTGTAATCTGTTGATATTTTTAACGGTCTAGATCATAGTTTGGAGTTAGTACAATATTTAGAGTGTTGCATTTGATTACATTCCATCCAATTTATGTATAAGTAGCTTGAAACATGTTAACTTTAATTAATAATTTAATTGGTGTGAAAATTTTCATAATTCGAACTTCGAATCACCATAAATATACATTTTGCATTTAAATTGCTTGTTCGTATTTCAGTGAGTCAAGAAAAACATGTGGCTGATCGTAACGGCTGTGGCTGTTTTTGAAGTTTTGTACGATCCGAAGAATCCCCTTTGGCTAGCGGCTTTGTTTGCGTGTTTCGTTTTGCGCCTCTACACCGTGGTTGTTTGGAGCGTGGCGGCCGTTGTCCCGGCTGTGGAAGACGGCGGTGGCGGTGGAGAGAGCCGAGGAGCTTGTTCGAGGGCGGAGGCTCGATGGGTTCATGGCTAACTTGTTGTTTTCTGTTGTGATGATTGTGGGTGATCGGGGGAGGCTTAATCTACTGGTGTACGGTCTCTTCGTCGTCAACGGTGTTTCGATCACGGGGATCTTTGGCGGAGCCATGTACAGGGTGTACTATTTTCAATGCAGAGAGTACCACGGCGAGGAGATAGATTTCCTTCACGCACCCCTTGTAAATCATCTTACTTGACTGCCGATTACATATTAGAGATTTGTTATTGGATCATCTGAAAGACTTCAAACTGGAATTAAATTGAGATTGCGTTGGGATCACAGTCAAGCACATAAAGACATTATAGGCCGGAATCTAATTTGAATTATGCTAGGGCCGATTGAACCATGGGTAGTTCTTGTCCTGACCTTGTCATCCTATATGAATGAATATCATATGTGCCATCAAGGATATATGTGAGGTCACTAATTGTGACTTTTGTATGAAAGCCGTGGTGTGCACGTAACATTCTTTCATAATCTAAAATTTTTAAATGCATAAGACCAAATAAGATTTTGAATCAAACAAGATAGTACTGTTCGGCAAGTCAAATCGAACTCACACTGAAAAAATAAATTGAACTACACCACTGAAAATATAAATATGATTATAATTGTTTTCAGTATTACACATTATTCAGTGTTGAAGTTACTTTGCAATATCATATACTCCTTCCGTCCAACAATAGAAGTCTCATTTATGGACAGTGCGGGTTTTAAGAAAATGTTTGAGCGTGTAATAAATAGAGTGTGATAGTGGAATTTGGGATCCACTTAAAATGTTTAATTTATAAATTCAGCTTTTATACCAAAAATTTCTGACTTCAAATTCTTATTTTTTGAATTCTTGTTTTTAATTTCAAATTGTTTATCACCAAATCACACTAATTGCAGTCACAATACAAAGATTTAAACACCAAAAAACCGAACCATATTTCTAGCTAAACACACATTGCAAAATTTTAACTTTAATTTCAAATCCGATTTAAATTGATTTCAAAAGACAAGATTAATGAATCGACACCGAATTTGAATCAAAGAGCAAACACTGCAGAGGCCACAAGAACTGATTTTTCAAGAAAAAATTTCGCAAAATTATCAGCTTTAAATATCACACTTGATACAACAATTAATTTCACAAATCAGGCACACAACATGACACTAACGCAGATTAATGAATCAAAACTGCATCGTCAGACCGATTAGGGCAATGTTTTGGATTGTATTCCATTTCAGAGAGAGGAGAAGACGAGCGATTAGGGTTTTGATAGGAGGCAGTGGATGCAGCGGGCGATGGAGGCAGTGGAGGCGGCATGCGCGGTGGGCGATTAGGTTTCCCGAGAGAGGGGGAGAATGAGAGACTGAGAGATAGAGAGAGAATGTGAATCATGCAAATGAGGGTAGAGATGGGGGATTGGGGTAGGAAATTAGGGAATTAATTTGGGGCTTTTTTAATGGTATTTTTTATATTTATGTGAATAAGTATGGGTTGTTTTTATATTTAAATATGGTAAGGAGAATCGGGACTCCTATTGGCGGACGGACCGAAATGGCAAAACGAAGCTCCTATTTGCGGACGGAGGGAGTATATTTCTAGTTATTGTCACCATTCTTTTATTATTTGTCACTCTTTGTCCACATGTATCTCTCACAACTTCCACCACCCATGCCACAACTACTACTTTCGGTGTGACAAATATCGAAAATAGTACTACATGTGTTAATAATAAGAGTAAATTATCTCTAAAGTCATGAACTTTCATAACAATTTGGTTTTTCCCGTGCTTCGATTTCCCAAGTCGGGTTTTCCGGCTAAGTAGTGTGCTGATGTGTGTATTTAAGCTGATGGTCTGATGTGGAAGATAATGCGGATGCTAAGTGTGTGATGACATGACATGTTTTTTTTAATTCTTCTAAAATTAACAAATCATGACCGCCGGCCACCACAGCCTTCTTCTCTTCAATTCCCAACATCTCCAAAATCGGACGGCCAGACGATCGAGTGGCTGCTGCAGCAGGCGGAGCCTTCGGTGATCACCTCCACCGATGCCGGGACGATTCCGGCGAATTTGTCACGACCACATCTCCCTAGTCAAAGAAAGTGTAGCTATATCGCGACTAAATCTTACTGAAACTGTCTCAACTCATCATAAGATGCTTAATTCAAAGGAAACATTGTCAGAAATGTGTTGAGGGTACAATTCATACTGAATCAGAGTAATTATGGGACAATTGTCTTCGCTAAAAACAAGTTCTAAATTTGCGCAACGGAAGAATACCAAGACAAATATAATAAGTATGAAGACATACTACACCATCTATCTTCCTACTTACTTAGTCTTCTGTCCCAACACCTCCTCGGCCTTGACAACGATCTACCTGCACATTAAGGAAAACAATATGCATGGCTGAGTACTTGATGCACTCAGTGGCTCATGCCGAAAATATTTTCTCTTTTAGCTGTCAGCCAAACTGAGTGAACACGGGATTTTTTCTAAAAACAAGTCCCGGTCACTAAAAACTGTTATTTCTTTCTGATAATAGAGTGCAGTCATATAAACTTCTCATGATATACCATATCTAATCTGTGTGAACCGGGAATTTGGCCAAATTCCTACGGTCACTGGACCGGCCAACGCTGGCGCTAGCTCACGGTCCCTGTGTGTACACTAGTCCGAGTAGGGTTTGCGGCCCTACTGGGACCCGAATTCGATTTAACTGGTTGGCATAGCCAACAGATAGGCAATCATAAATCAAAAAATGGGCGTGACAACTCATTCAAAATATTCATGCTTTTTTACATAAAGTTCTGAAAGACAAGAAGCCCACCTCGATTGCTTAAACTCTTGCAAAACGTGTGTTTTCTTTGTCCTGAGATTACTCGTCGAGCGACGACGTCCCTTTACAAAATTAATATACTTAAATTAGGCTTTAAGGAATTATTTCTCTTGCATGAATGCATGCCTAAGCGTGTGGTTATTATTTTATTTTCTTCTTTGTAAAATTTAGAAATCTAGATTCTTTAATTAAATCGGTGATTTAAATTTATTCAGAAACTGGTCGAATTTTTCGGGTATATAAAATGAATCCCGAATTATCCTAAGTATTTAAAAATACTTTCTGTGACTAAAGAAATTCTCTTCCATTCATTTACTGGGCAAGGCTTTAAAATAATTCTTTTTCTTTCGGGTCTTAAGAAAGAGCCCAACTCTTTTCTCTTTTATTTTTAATTATGAACTCCTTGGCCCAAAATAATACTAAAAGGGGTGGCCCAACTATCCGTCGCCCCCTCTCTCTTTCTCTTTTTCCTTCATTTCTCCCCAAATTGAGAGATACCAAAATCGCAAACCCTAGCCTCCTCTCCCATTTTCCTCGGCGAAATTCGCCGCTGCACCGGCCGTTCACCACCATGCACCGTCGTTACCCCCTTCCCATTGGAACTATCTCTTCCTCCCTCATCTTTCTTTCGCGCCACCTTTCCTCTCCGGCTTGATCCGTTGTCGATAGCTCCTCTCCACCGGCTATCACCGTTCACCGGCATCTCTCCCTCCGCCGGATTTCCTCACTCGGTGGAGTTCGTTGGGGAGAAGGCGTCGCGCCTCCGTCGTTGTTGCTGAACAGCCTCTCGCCTAGAAACGGTGACGAATCGGCGTAGCCGACGCCGGGTCAGCCTCCTCCAGCCACCGCCGTTGCTGTCTCCAGCTCCCTCTCTCGGGATCCGCCGCGACGTTACTCCTAGCTGCTCAGCGTTGTGTGGCGATCGGGGCAGGGCAACTGCTCGTCGCAGCCTCCCGTTCCGGATGGCTCTATCACGAAGCTAAGTCCCTCTCCATTCAACTTCTAGTTATTTATGTTAAGCCTTTAGGCAGCAATTATGTATATTAGGATTTGCGCAAGGTACACGGGTTGGGATTTACTTATTTCTCGTATGGAACTCACTGGAGTGAGATTGGTTTGAAGCTGAGCCTTACTACCGATTTAACTTGGAAGCAACAAATGACATCCTATCATAATGTTGTTGGTGGTAGAACCTTGTCGAACTTGTTCGTGTATTTTTAAAATTCTATATAATGTTATGAGAAACGATTGGGAGAGAGGATGGAGGTGAAATACCTCTTGATGGAGTTACTGTCCGGACTTCTGCTCTAGGAAACTCCAAGCTCTCTAACCCTCTCTGTTCCAGCTCCTCTCTCACTCCTTAGCTTCACTGATTTGAGATGGTTTGTGGTGGTGAATGAGGGTAAAATCGTGGGTCATCTGTATTTATAGAGGGTGCATAACCGAAAGCAGAAATGGTTGTTATTCACTGCCAGAGAAAAGGGGTCCTAGGCTGTGAAAGCCAGTTGCCCTTTCTGCATCTTTGCAGGGTATATATTCTGTATCCCCGATGTCTCTCTGACGGCTTTTGGTGGCTTATGGGGTGTACTCATGAGTTTATAGTGGTTGCTGCACTCTGCAGCACTTTAACTGTTTTTGGCTTCATGTGCGAGGCTAGTACTTGGTTTGTTTATGAACTTCCATCCCCTTTTGCAGGTGCACACATGAGCAGGTATTGGGTGGCTGATTTCTGGACCATGGCAGGCTTATCTGGCGGAGGTACGAGCTGCTCACTGATGGAGTGAAAGGCTGGCTGGGATTGCTTCTTCAGCTCAAGCAATTTCCCATCTTTCAAAAGGTATTGTCTCCCTTTTCCCCCTTTGGTGAGAGCTGCCAACTCCCTCTCTCTTATCAACATTTTTGTCTAATTGATCTGCATCTTGGGCAGTGTAGCACCCTGAAAATTTTGCGACTTTTGTTCTCATTAATGTGGTTGTTGAATGAGGAATATCTTTCATGGAATTTAATTTCTATGTGTTTGAGTTAGCGATGCGAGTTTTAATTACTGTGAGTTATGTGGAATAATGTACTATATTTTCCAACGTGGGAAATTAATTAAATGAGATCATGCATTTTGTTCTAGCCTTTTTATTTGAAATTTTCGGCCCCTTCAAATTATTGGAATTAATAATATCCTTCTTGGATTTAATTAATTGTTTTCGGATACTTATCCAAATTAAATCCAAACCCAGTTATCCCTAATTTATTCTAAATGATTTTTGTCCCCTATTGCTTTCAGTTACCTTGTGGAATTAATTTATCTGTTACCTATTTTGTGGGAGTCTTTTTCTACAAAAAAATTACCAAATTTAAATCCTATTCCTATTTTAAATTGAGGATTTAAATATTTCGTTTGCCTAATCCCTGTGATTGCACCCCCCCTTCATGCTTGGGGAAATTCTTATTTATTTTGTTACCTTAATTATAGGATACTCACTATCTTCTTACCTATTTTGTGAGTATTTTTCTCTCCAAGTAAATACCAAATAAATATTTATGCTAATTAAATAGCATTTTTCAAAAATTACTCCCCACATACTACACGCCTATTTTCCTTTTAATTGTGGGATTTATTCGTTGACCTTTATTTTATTCCTCCACAATTATAATTATTTTATTTAAGTGTGGGATTAAACCTAGAGAATAAATAAGCTAAACCCTAACCCTAGTCCCCTTATTCACGCCACTCTCTCTCTCTCCTCTCTCCCACACGGTTTTTCCCTCCCCCTTTCCTTCTCCACCAATTCTTCACCAATCCCTTGTTCTTGCATCTTTTTGGAGTTGGATACTCAAGATTTATCGAAGAATCGCACCATTCGACATTCCTACCGATCATTTTTTTTACAAGAGCAAGGTATACTTGAATCATCTTTCTCACCTTTACCATTGAATCCATGTTTCTTGACTCCCTCATGCATATGGTAAGTGTAGGAATCGTAGATCTAAAAATTAATCGGTTGGGAATGGTGTTTGCATGAGAAAGTATGTGTATGTGAATTTGTGGATGATTCATTAGTGAATGTTATTGTGAATATGAAATCAAGGTTGTGATGTTATTTTTGAAGCATGAATATGTGTTGAAAGCATGAATATGTGTTGAAAGCATGAATATGTGTGTGGATGAAGGGTAGAAAAACCCTAGTTTGTGAATGTGGAGCATGATTTCTGTAGTGTTCGGGCAGTAGGTTCCGACGCGTGTTTGACCAACCAAACGATCTTATTTTGGCACGATATTTTAACTGAGTGAAATTTTAAGTGTCTTCTGCGTTGTGTCAAAATTTCAGCCTCTTTTGATGAAAGATGAATGTTTAAAGAATTTTCTAATTGAACTGCGCAGTTCTGCCAGAATCTGTATTCTCGTCCAGTGAGTTTCGTTTTTGATTTGACCGACCTAAAGATGTGATTTTGGTATGAAATTTTAACTGGAAGAACCTTGATGTGTCTACTGCGTGGTTACCAAATTTAAGCTTCAAATGATATCGTATGGAATTTTAATGATTTTTGCAAAACGACTGCGTTGTTCTGCCAGATTTCTGTCTTGTTGAAATAATCTTGGTTGTCAAGTTTTGAATGAATACATGATACATGTGTGAATAAGAAACGTATCCTATGATGTGGCTATGTGTTACACGTTGATGTATGCTTGAGTGTTCGCTTCATTTTGTTGATGAACGTTTGGGATGGGCAATCTAAGAAAACGATGAGAGGAACGATAGGACATGCATGATAATTGTAATGATGGAAAAACCTGATTATGTGGTGATTTTGGCAAGGGTGGTTGTACGTACGTGGGTACCAAGAGCAAAGGGTGGCGTTAAAGTTGTGATTTGTGTGGTATAAGTAAGGGAGGTGGGCTTTCTTTTACTAAACTCATTTTACGTTTCAAATTATGATGTTGGAGCTATAAGGGTGGTTTAAAGTGTTATGTCATGCCATGACTGTTTTTGATGTTGAGATTGTTGCCTGATGCTTAGTTCGTCTGAGCTTGCTCCGTTAGGCTATATGGCTGTGTGTGAAACGAATTCGGGTCTGAGTAGGGCCGCAAACCCTATCAGGCTGTGTACATTGGTGGAATCGGGAGCCATCCTTGCTAGTCGGCCGGCTTCGTGGGCGAATAGTGTGGCCATACTTTCGTCGCACTGTGGAAAGATGATGTGATTGTTGGATTGTTGAGAAAGTGGGGAGATTGTTTGCCTGGCCAGGCTATGAAATGTTTTTGTGTTCTCGATGATATTTCTTAACTACATGTAAAACTCGAGTTCACTGGTATGGATGACATAACTGTTATAAAGTGTTTTCGGCATGAGCCCATTGAGTACAACAAGTACTCAGCCCTTTATATGTTTTCCCTATGTGCATGTTGAGCGGGATGTTGCAGCGGATGTTGAGTGAGCTTTAGGAATTCCCGGATGCGTCGTGTTTGAAATTAATTTCTAGAAGTCTTCCGCAATATTTAATACTGTTTTATGACATTAAGTATCTTGAGACTAAAATCCGTTGCTTAACTTTTCAATAAATTAAAATATTTCTTTTTGAAGTTAATTGGGTTTTTCATATTAAATGTCGTCCTTTATTGTTGTCTTTCATTGCGTCCCCCTTTTCTTCCCCTCTCCTTAGTCCCTCCCGTAGTCACGTTATCCCCGTCTTCACTATCCTTAGTAAGGGCGGTCGTGACAGGCAGGATCGGGAGACTGGCTACCGAGGCTGTCTTCCCTCGTGGTCTCGCCCTCCCGGCTCTTCTGAAATGCTGGGGCCGAGACGGCCCGGTGATGGAGGTCGACATATTCGCTAGGGTCTCGAGTTGTAATAGCGTAGCTCGACCAAAACTTCTTTCCAACGTGTACGTAAACTCGAAGATAGTTGGTGTATATTTAATTTCAAGCATTTGTAATTTATTAGCCTTGAAATTTTGGAATTTGTATTTATACTCTTATTCAAGAAATAAAAAAAATACTCTTTCATTTTCATTCTTTAAATTTCTAGCATTTATTTCATAATTCTCGAGAAATTAGATCTCGGTTGTTACATTCTACCCCCTTAACAAATATTTCATCTGGTCCTCAAGCTCCCACGTCGCCTCCTCGCGGCCGTGGTGCTTCCATAGGACTTTCACTATTATAATAACTTTATTTTTCAATTCTTTTACTTTTCTATCCAGAATTGCTTCTGGTTTTTTTTTCTTCATAGCTCAAATCTGGTTCTAACACCATTTCTTCTTGGTGTACTATGTGTGTTTGGGGTCAAACACATATTTCCTCAACTGCGATACATGAAACACATTGTGTACATTCCCGAAACTTGGTTGGAGTGCTAATCTGTACGCCACAGGGCCGACTGTTTCTAGGATCTCATAAGGTCCGATGAAACGCGGTTTTAGCTTGCCCTAAACGCCAAATCTAGTCATCCCTTTCGACGGGGATACTTTCAGAAAGACTTTGTCTCCTGCTTTGAACTGTAACTCGGTTCTGCGAGTATCTGCGTAAGATTTCTGTCTATCTTGAGCCTCTTTGATCCTCTCTCGGATCTGTCTGACGATTTCTAACAATTCCTATACGGAGTCTGGTCTGAGAACTCTTCTCTCTCCACCTTCATCCCAGTAAAGTGGTGATCTACATTTCTTCCCATAGAGTGCTTCATATGGGGCCATATTGATGGTTGCCTGGTAACTGTCGTTGTAGGCAAACTCTATAAGTGGAAGTACTGGCTCCCAGTTTACTCCACGGTCGAGCACTAAGGCTCTCAACATATCCTCTAGTGTCTGAATGGTCCTTTAGGACTGTCTGTCCGTCTGTGGATGGAATGATGTGCTGAAATTCAGCTGAGTGCCTAGCTCTCGCTACAGGCTTATCCAAAATCTCAAAGTTAAATTTGAGTCTCGATCTGAAGTGAACGTTACTGGTACGCCATGTAAGCGTATGATCTCTTGCACATAGATTTGTGCCAACTTGTCTGATCCGTATGTGATCCGAATTGGTATAAAAAGAGCACTTTTGGCGAGGCGATCTATAATCACCTAGATGACAGTATTTCCTTGTTGGGATTTTGGCAATCCTGTCACAAAATCCATTGCAATGTGCTCCCATTTCCATTCTGGAATCTGGAGAGGTTGCAATTTCCCATAGGGTTGTTGATGTAAAGCCTTCACTTGCTGACAAGACATCTTTCTACAAACGACGCTATGCTTCTCTTCATGCCATCCCACCAGAATTGCTTCCTCAAATCTTGATACATCTTCGTACTTCCATGATGGGCAGTGTAGGGCGTCTCATGAGCTTCACTCATGATCTCGTTCCTGAGTGCCTCATCATTGGGTACGCACAGTCCTCCTTCGAAAGTGAGAGCGTTATCCGCCTCTTCGCGGTAACTGTCCCATCTTCCGGTCCTCACTCTGAAACGAATCTTCTCTAATGCTTCATCGCGTCTCTGGGCGTTGATGATTCTGACTCTTAAGTCTGGTTCTATGACCAAGGTGAAAATTCTGTTGTCCACCGTTTCCGGGGCTCTTACTATCTCCAGTCGCATCTTGGTGAATTTACGGAGTTCTTCCTCTTGTGTGAGGAAAGTAGCCACTTGGGGTGCAGTCTTTCTACTCAAGGCATCTACTACCACGTTGGCTTTGCCTGGGTGGTAATTAATACCATAGTCGTAGTCCTTGACTAATTCTAGCCATCTGCGTTGTCTCATATTCAGATCCTTCTGCTCAAAGAAGTATTTGAGACCCTTATGATTTGTGAAAATATCACATTGAACTCCATAGAGATGATGTCTCCAGATTTTCAAAGCGTGCACTACTGCTGCCATTCCTAAGTCGTACGTCGGGTAGTTCAACTCGTGCGGCCTTAGCTGGCGTGATGCATATGCAATCACCTTGCCCTTCTGCATCAGCACGCACCTGAGTCTGACCTTCGATGCATCTGTATACACCACATAGTCGACTCGCGCTTTCGGCACGACTAGAACTAGTGTTGTGGTCAACTTTTCCTTTAGCAGTTGGAAGCTTGCTTCACATTCTGGGGTCCAATCGACTTTAACTCCTTTCTTGAGCTGTTGAGTCATTGGCCTCGCTATTTTAGAGAATCCTCCAATGAATCTGCGGTAGTATCCTGCCAGTCTTAGGAAACTCCGAATTTCATTGGGTGTCGTTGGTGACTGCCAATGTTGCACGACTTCCACTTTAGCAGGGTCCACTCGTATCCCTTCTGCTGTCACTATGTGCCTAAGGAAGTTCACTTCGTTAAGCCAAAACTAACACTTGCTAAACTTAGCATAGAGTTTCTCAGCTCTTAACGTCTCTAAAGTGACCCCCAAATGATCCTCGTGTTCCTTCTCGTTCTTCGAGTGGATGAGCACATCATCTATAAAGACTAGGACGAACTTGTCCAAGTATGGGTGGAACACGCGGTTCATTAGGTCCATGAACTCAGCTGGGGCGTTCGTAAGCCCAAAAGGCATTACAGTAAACTCGTAATGGTCATATCTGGTGCAAAATGTTGTCTTAGGTATATTGTACTGTCGAACTCCCAGCTGATGATAACCCGATCTCTAATCTATCTTCGAGAAGACCCCAGCTCCTCGCAGCTGGTCGAAGAGGTTGTCGATTCTCGCTAAAGGTACTTGTTCTTGAGGGTTAACTTGTTCAACTCTCGACGTTCTATCCTTCTTTACGAAGAATTCTGGTGTACCACCTGGTCGCACACTGAGTCTAGTAACGCATGCCTAGTAGTTCTCGTATCTAGATCTTAAGTTCTTATTCCTTGAGCGTCATTCTATATGGTGACTGAGATAATATGACTGATTCAAGTTATTCATTTAGTAATTTATTTCATCTGGCTAATGAAGCCATTTCTAATCTCAGATTTCATCATTAAAGATTGAGTTCTCTAATGCTTGCATCGATCGTAAACGTAGTCATTGAGCTTGTGTATTGACCTCTTAGCCTTTCGCTTAGCTGAGGTAGTCTACTTTCACTGCTTTCAAGATGCTTTTGTGCTTATTGCGATTCTTTGTCATGATTTAGCACAGACTTGGTTCTACCCGCGTTAATCCTTGAATATTGGATCAGTGCATGTGGAGGTGTTGCCCTTTTGGTTCGACTGAGCAATTCGTGGTGAAATAATCTAGCATGACTTTCCAAAGTGATCTAGATCTCGTGTCTAGATAAACACAAAACTCTATCGACAGCTCCTTTCTGGGCCGCTTAATTGGGGCGTGGCATATCGTAGAATACTTCATCGCGTTTTATTGTCAACGTTTGCCCTTGCTCTATATTATAGGGCTCTAAACTCGTTCTCTAGTGATAACTCTTTAAAGAAGAAATTCGATTCTTCATTTCATAGTAAGGATGGTGAGGGTAGCGATGCTATCACGCGTTCCTCTTTCCCAAATGTCTCTCCAGCTTTAGCTTTTCCTGACCACCTCTCAGACGAATCCTTCTTGCTGATGGGATTTGTTTTGTCAAACATAAACTACGAATTTACTCGCATTTTCTCCATGGCTTTCATTACATACCCATAACTGAGTCTTCGTTCTTGTGGCTTACTTATCCTACTCGGAATAAGCATTTCGATCGATCAAACAGTTATATAGGTCTTTTACGTCATCAGATGTCATTTAATCCACATATTTTCCTTGATATTTCTCTACTCAAGGCTAGTTGCTTCTCTATACGACAAAATATTCGATTTTTCTACCAGCTTGTTACAAGCGGTACGTAGAGGTGAAATATTTAACGTTTTGTGCCGTCGGTTATGCGACGCATCTAGTTGGTGCATCATGTTCTGCACGTGTCTCAATAGAGACATATTTGTCATGCGTAGCCGACGCCGGATGTAACGCCCCACTTTTTGTACCCTAATTTTCGAACCCTAAAGTACATGTATTTAATGCTTTTGATATTGCGAGGTCCGCGAATTAATTATGGAGTAAAATTGTTGAATACCTTTCGTGACCTAATTTTGAGTTGGAATTTTGACTGGGTCAACAGTGTTGAATATGTGACGTGGCTGCTCGAATAATTGAATACGTGGATAAATTAAAGGTTTTTGGATAATCGATTAATTGTTATGAGAGCTAGAAATTATGAAATAAATTACATCGCGAATTTAAATAATTTCCTTTCCGTGAGGAATATTTATTGGACTCAATTCCATGTTGGATCCGATAAATTAAATAAATATTATAAAAATCCAGTCCGAGATAAATAAATTGCGGACTGCACAATTTAATATAAAATACAATGGGCTGTGAATTAAACTAAACTAATTAAAATAAAATATTTTAATTAAATATTCTAAGCAGATTATCCTTCTCCGTGATGAGATATTCATCCTCCGTGATCTGCAAATAAATATCAAATAAATTCAAATTTATCCAACATATATAAAAAAAAGAAAGCAGATTTTTAAAAAAAATTCTCTCCTTCCCCACGTTGGAAAAAAAACCGTTCCCCTATCTCCCCAAATCTCTCTCACATCCAAACCACCCATCCCTCTATTTTAAATCTCCAATTTAGTTTTTTTTTTTTGCTATTCTACACGTTCTCTGCAAGTAAGAAAAACCAAGACCATTCTGCTCAATTTCAATTCAAGGTAAACAATTCTTCCATCGATTGTACCTAAATTACTCATATTTCAGAATCTAACATCAGATTGCTATCAACAGAAATCGGAACTCTCGCGTTCAAACAATCTCTCTTTTCAGCTTTGTGAACTCCACAATTAAATTCAATTCACAGAGGTAAAATTCCTACCCAATTCTAAACATGAATTATCACATTCTGCTCCCAACACATCATCACACTTCACTCTCCACATATTCAATCAACAATTGAGTTTCTGCTATTGACTTCAAGTGTGACTGCAATCGTAAAATATTGTAATCAGATCATTAACGGTGAAGATGATAAAATAAACGTTAAGTTAATATAACCATACCACACGATTAGCATCCCCTCGACTATATTCAAATACGGATGATCCATTTTACTTGTTTCCAATTTTACCGTGTTTAACAACACAATCAAAACCAAAAGAACATAACTTGAATATGGGAAACTTACCTTTCGTGGGATTGGAGTCTTTCGGGCTGAACGGGTTAGTTCCGGGACGTTTCGGGGCTGCGCGATGGCTGTTCGGGGTGGAGTCAGAGTCAATAGGTGGCTAACCGACAGGCTGGGACAGCAGCGGCTGACATCGGCCCTACCAGACCCTCGAAGGCTCTGTGCAGACGGATCTGGACGGCGACGGAGCAGTGGCGCGACAGCAGCACCAGCTCTCCCGGCGAGCGGTGGTCGCCGGCGTGAGGGTCGACGCGACCGGGGAGTGACGATGGGGCAGTCGGATTGTTGGTGAAGGCGACGGGGTGGAGTTGCCTAATTCCGTCGAAGAGAGAGAGAGAGAGGTGTGGAGATGGTGTAGTGTTGGGCTCTTTTGATTCATTTAAAATTGGGCCTTTGCTTATTTTAAGAAAATTGGG
Source organism: Salvia splendens (assembly GCF_004379255.2). NCBI lineage: Eukaryota > Viridiplantae > Streptophyta > Magnoliopsida > Lamiales > Lamiaceae > Salvia > Salvia splendens. The sequence goes on from NC_056035.1 coordinate 30,512,299, forward strand.
CTTAATAGATTAATTGGATGATCTACTTAAAGTTAAAGCCTTCTTTTAGTTGGGATCTTAATTAAATTGGAGATATAAGGTGGAAAAATGATCAAGTTTTAGGCCGATAATTAATCGTGAAGAATATTTAATTAATCTCCGGCATAATTCAAAGAGCGTTTAAATAAATATTGGGATTAATTTTGATATCGTTGAGAAAAATACGAGGAGCTAACGGAGGAATTAGGGGTGTAAGCGGCCGTCGAATAATCGAAAACCGAGATAAATAACTTCGCTTAGAATGCATGCATTTTTACCTTTTTATTTGAAAAGTGTGTTGATTTATGTATTATCTAAATGTTAAAGGTGAATCATCGCAAGTGAAACGTGAGACCAAATGGAAGAGAGTACTTGAGATTTTAAGCAATCGAGGTGGGCTTCCTTTTTTAAATAAGGACAAAAGTCCTAAATGTTTATTTTATGAGAATGAAAATGTGTTTATCATGTCGTGTTTTGCTTTAACGTGCCTATCTGATGTGGCTCTGGCCAATATTGTTTAAATCGAATTTGGGTCCTCGTAAGGCCGCAAACCCTACTTGGATTAGTGTACACCTATGGTAGACTGTGTGCTAGCGTACGGGCTGGCCGGTCTAGTGGCTTGGTTTGTAGCCACATTCCAAGTCATGTATGAGCAGATATGGCTAACGTCTATGGGAAAATGACTGATCAGTCGATGTTTAAAATGGAAATGATTTTGAGTGCCTCGGGCATTTCTAAAGCTAAACCCCGATGGTTACTTGTGAATGGCATGATAAATTACTGTTTATTGAAAATGTTTTCGGCATGAGCCACTGAGTATTTTATAATACTCAGCCCTGCATGTGTTTTCTCTATGTGCAGGTTGAGCGGCGACGAGGATGTGGTGGTGTTGAGCAAGTGAATTTAAGATTTTATTGTTGTCTTTGAACCTTGAGTGTCGTTGTGTCTTCACACATGACGTCACTCTTTCTCTTGGTCGTTTCCGCTGTGACGTTTCGTTTAATTATGTTTTATTTGGGCCGACAACTTTAATTGTTAGGATAATGGATATTTTGAATTTCTTGTTGGATAATATTAAACTCTTGGTTATTTAATTGGATATTAATAGTTGGTCCAACTTGTGTTGAAACCCTAATCTTTTTCGTCTGTTTATTAAATTCTTTTAATCAAGATCGCCCGTATTTATTAACCCTAAAGGGCGGTCGTGACAGTTTGGTATCAGAGCCTTAGTTTCTTTCAGCTCTGGACCCAAGAGTCTTTTTGAGTCAAAAATCTATTCTTGTATTAATTGACTAAGGTATAAACATTGAAGGCTCAACACCACGACTCGTCACGCCCAACCGCGAAGAAAGAGGTAAAAGTATTTTGGTGACTATGAGATTGGATTATTGAATATTGAGAGTTTCAATGGAAAATTATGATTTTGGTGATGGAAGTCAATACGTTAGTTTTGGAAAAAAAATTATGCATATATAAAGAACGTAGGATAACATATATGAGGATGTTATTTGATTGTGAAGCATGATTTTGCTAAGTACCATGAATACCTTGAAGCATGAGAAATTGTATATATCTAAATGATGAAAATATGTGATTAAATGTTGAACTTTCACGAGTGTTGGAAGAATTTAACTCGTATCTTACCTATATGTGGTGGAATTCTATGTGGTTTTGAGAGTCATTAAACGCCGAGTACGAAATATTGATTTTGATAGATACTAAGATAGAGATACGAAATACAATGCCTATGACGATTAACTTCTTGCGTGTAACCATACGTACCTATAGAATACGTAATATATAATTTCGCGATGAAAATAAATGTGGAAGTACGAAATACGAGGAAAGTAGCCTATGGGAAATAAAAGTCGACATACTGTGACATGATGAAATGCGAAATCAAACAGAATGAGTGAACCATCCACTTTGAGCACCCAAGTTTATTCTTGGCATGATGCAATCATCATACCCTTATCTTGTATACACATCTATATGTACCCATTCCATACTCTCAACATCATTCAGAGCCATATATCTTCTTTGTTCTTTCCCATCTTGAGCAGATGTTGAGATTTTCCTTCTATGTAGATGGCTGGATCATATTTTGCCCAAATGCCTAATAGATACGCCAAAAATAGAAATTTCCCCGTGGAGAGATATATGGATTATGAATGGGATGGAAGGACTGACCTCATGAGTTACGTCACTGAATTTTGGAATCTTTGGATGGACGCCTATGCATTCGGGGGAGCCACCCACCATGCTGGAATCACAAAGCTTATTCACACTCTACCGATCCTCTGGAGTCAGTGGGTAGCTCAAGCGGCAGAATCGTTTACGTGGTATAGCCTGCCCGAATACACACCGTGTGGGGACTTGCCCGGTCTTCTGGAAGTACTACTTTCGGCCTTAATAAGGGCAGCTGACGGACCACCACGTTCTCCACCACCACAGATTTATCCGCTGAAGCAAGCACATGTGATAAGTCGTATTCTAGGCCTTGGTTACTGGTCAGTATGATGTGCATATTTGAACTTTATCTGCAAAACAAGTTGCTTAAGCGTGCAGGTTGAGTGTTCTAACCAGTAGGGAAGCTTCGGAATAACTCAAGTGAAAAGGGTGTCAGGATGTTGCTATCCTGATCAGTATATATGCTAAAACGGTTCGAGATGGAGAAGACGGATAGCTGAGGCTGATTACCCACAATTAAGGGCAAATGAGTCATCTTGCAATAAGGATTTACCCTAAAATCAAGGGTAAGCCTCCCTATAAAAGGAACCCACTTGGAGAGAAAAAGGGATATCTATTTTCACCATCATCACTTTTAGATAGATTTCTCTCGGTAGTTCAGTTCTTCAGCCCAGTCCAGTTTCTCATTCCTCAACACAACCATGATTACCTGAGTTCCAGAAGCTCCCGGAGTTCCAGTCATCCTCGTTCCAGCCAGCAAGATCATAGTTTAGGAGTTCCATCGCCCGGAGTGGCAAACACTTTTATTTCACTTTCGTAGTTTAAATTTCTTGTTTTTCTTCAAGATGGATCTGTGTTGCTTTTGATTTTCACGGCTTAGAACTACTTTGTTTGCAGATCCGAACTTGTTTTATGCTATGAAATTGTTTTCTGTTTAGTTTACCTTGCTGATCTCTTTTCCTTCTGCCTAGTTAGCTTAGATCTAGAGTTTCTGGTTGTTTTAAGTGTTAAATCGGTTGTTGTTGTTATCGTCGTAATTTTCTCTGAGTTAGTATAATCGGGAACTGTTTGATTGTGAAGTAAATCGTTGCATGCAAAGTCTAGTTTGAGTTTCGATTCATTTTCATGTTGACCGGTATGCGGAGTTACAGTGTTGGTGTTTGATTTCAGATTTGGAATTTTTATTTGTGGATCTGTGTTCGTGAGTTGTTATTCTGTGTTTTACGTGGCGAATCTGGAGTTGTCATTTAATTTTGATCAAGTGTGTTGAAGAAGATGATGTCCATGTCAATAGTTGGGGACCACTTTTACTTTTTAGATGTTTTTTGCCTTTTGTCCTTCACTTTTAGTTTGTACTCTGCAGATCTGTCAGCCTAGTCACACAATTCCCACTACCTTCGGATATTCCGTTTGGCCCAAAATAGAAACCCAGTACTTCTCGAATATTTTCTGTTACACCATGATTACCCATTTCCACGTACACAGCTGCACCTCTACACTTCTCCCCCATTCTAGTCAGTAGGATACTACTTTTAAATTCTTGCCTAGGTAGAGACTCAACCCGAGCGTGGTAGCTAACCAAACCCTCCAGAATATCACCGCAATAGTTTTAGCGCACCATCTCTGTGGGATTCGACCCCTACCTTCACTATACTACCCAGTAGAAGAGGGTTGAGGATTCTTTGAAAGCAGGTTCTAGGCTAGCGGGGATTCTTATACTGATCAGTAGGATAGATCCTTGCTTGAGCGACACCTACGCAAAACTGAGATCTTTCAAATGGCGCCGTTGCCGGGGATGGATGTCGTTATTTGAAGCTATTGTGTGTGATACTTTGGCGTATATATTGTGCATAACGTTTTCCTTTTCTTTTTATTTCAGTATATTAGGAGCAGCTCGGCTCCTGACCAGTGGAGGCCGGAGATACTTCAGCGAGGATCTATACTCGTAACCACTCGATCCGGTTTGTCGACGGCTATGAAGGACCTTACGAGTTCCTGCATGAGTTTTGTAAGATTTGTAGGGCGCAAAGGAGGCCAGCAGGGGCGACCGAGGATGACTATAGATTGAAGGCTTTGCCGTTTGTTCTAAAAGGGGAAGCCAACACTTGGTTCATGTGTCTGCCACCCAACTCCATTGAGAGTTGGGCTGATTTCAAGTCAGCATTCTTAGGCGAGTTTTTCCCATCATCGAAGACAAGTGCACTGAAGAGAGAGATAACTAATGTGAAGCAAGGGTACGATGAGCCTTTAAGTGATTACTGGGTGAAATATATGAGCCTCTTGGATGCGTGCCCCAACCATCGCATGGCGGATATTGAAGTACACCATGTCTTTTATGAAGGGATGAACAAATCAACCAAGGATCTAGCGAATTCCTCGTCAGGAGGAAGCTTCACGCAGCTAAGGGTCAGCGAAGCTAAAAGGGTCCTAGGGAAACTATTGAGCGCAAAAAAGGAGTATGACAATTCCAAAGATGGTTACAGCAGAGAAAGGATTGCCAGCACCTTGTCTACTGACCAGGAGCAGAAGATAACACAGAAGATGGACGAATTGAAGAAAACGCTCTTGAGCGCAATCGAGAAAAATGCGCCACCAACTTCCCCAGCTGGAAACTACAAGGGTGCAGAAAAAGGGAACCAAGGGCCGAGCTATGATCAGCCCAATGACTTCGTGAATATGGAGCAAGTCAACGCTGCTGTGTATTACAATTCTAGTGGGCATTGGATCCAAGGGATCATCCAAATTTTCGATGGGGAGATGGAAACCAAAATCAAAACCAAGGTCAAGGTCAGAACCAATACAACCCCCACCCGAACCAGAATTTCAACCGTGGCTCGGAAAATCCAAACAGCCAGTTCAACTGGTCAGGAAGGAACCAACAATCCCAAAGTCAACAACCTCAAAACCAACACCCACAAAACCCAAACCCTGTTTATGTACCACCCCACCAGAGGAACTTTCAAAATTATCAGAGTCAACCTAACCAAGGACCACCACCTCAGCAAAACCCAACCCAGTTCCAAAACCAGAACCAGAACCAATATCATACTGACCAGTACAACCCTCCTGGCCAGTATAACCAATACCCACCTAACCAGAACCAGCAAAACTTCCAAAATTTCCAGCCCAACCAAAATTCCCAGTATAACCATCACCAAGGACCAAATCAGCCCCAATATCCTAATAGATCGAGGAGATCTATGGAGGACATGATGGGAGAATTGCTCGCGTCGCAGCAAGGTATCAAGGGCGAGTTGCAATCCCACAACGAAGTAGTGCAGGGGATGCAAAATGCCCAGAAGGAACATAAAGCGAACATGGATATGATGAATAGGCAGTTGACCCAACTGGCCAGTTCGATGGGTGAAATAAGAGGCAATGCAGGGAAACTTCCGTCCACAGTCCAAATACCCGAAAAGGCGAATGTGAGTAAGGTTACATTGAGGTCAAGAACTACTTATGATGGACCTCGACCGAAACAACCAAGTGGAGAGCCGAGTGGAACGAAGATAGGGGGCAACACCATCTCAGTGGAAGAGCTTAAGAGATCCATGCCTCGGATGAAGGACCCATTTTTCTTGGGGGAGACGCCATGTGGAGGGGGTGAACCCGAGAATGTACTGGTCAGGAAGGAACCCCATCAAGAGGTAGAATCCAGAACGGAGGCTTAGACCCAGAATTTGCCCAAGGAAGATTCCAAGAAGGTTGCTGAGGGACCGGTAGAGGAGAGAAAGGGGGAGAAACCATTCCCTTTCCGCTTTGTTACAAAAAGAAAGAAGGAGAACCCGGTGGACTACTTGTCGATTTTTGGGAAATTGGATGTCACCATACCATTCCTCCAAGCCATGAAGCTACCCCCTCTTGGGAAATTCATTAAGGAATTCATAGCCGGGAAAGCCCAGGAGGATGGAAAGATCATGGTAGAAGAGATCGCGTCTGCAATTGTGCAGGAGAAGCTACCGCCCAAGAGGGCCGATCCAGGTATGTTCACTTTGCCTATAACTATAGGAGATGTGAAAGTCGAGCATGCAATGTGTGATCTTGGAGCTTCTATTAATGTCATGCCTTTGTCGATCTATAACCGATTGAAGGAGGTTAGATTGTCGAATACTAGGGTGTTGATCCAACTGGCTGATAGGTCATGCATAAGTCCTGAGGGTGTTTTAGAGAATGTGTTGGTTACAGTGCATGATTTTACCTACCCTGCTGACTTTTATGTGATCAAAATGAGTGAGTCCGAGGCTAGGGAATCGAGTGGCATCTTGTTGGGAAGACCATTTTTTAGAAGCCAAGACGATAGTAGACATGGCTGAGGGAACAATTTGCATTGATTTTCATGGGGAGAAATTTACTTTTGATATCAATAAGGCTATGAAAAAACCTATAGATTCTGAAAACTGGTGCTATGTTGATGTGATTGACCCCCTAGTCCAAGATTTTCTTGAGACCGAACTATTGCAGGAGAAACTCCAAGCTTTAGATGTTTATGAGCAGGCTGACGTAGAAGCTGCTGCATGGTGTGATCTGATCAGTAGCCAAGGGTTGACTGATGAAGAGATAGAAAAAGCAATTATGAACTTTTGTCAGAAATCAGAATTTATTGGAGCCGCAGGGGCTCAACTACCAGCCAGTACAAAGGAATTCTCAGATGGTGAATTAGAAAAAGAGGGGGATGCTGCAAAAAACCTTCTACCCGCAAACATACTTCCCCAACAAGTAGATTTAAAGAAAACGGCCAACAAACAAGCCTCGGTGAGACCCTTTTCAAACCTCCGAGATGAAATTCCAGAAATACAACCGCCGACTGAAGAGCGGCCGCCAAACCCACAACCGCAACCACAAGAGCCGATTCCTCAGGCTCCGGCGATGATTCCCTTGAACGAACTGGCAGAGTTCCTCAGGCAGCAGGACCCAAATAAAGATTGGGCGGCTGTGTTGGCGGGTTTTAACCAAATCGGAGGCGGATCAAGCATGACCGGAGGAACCCCGATAGCACTACCCCAGAAACAAATGTTCAGCCCACAGTGCACCCACCGACTCCCATTCCAACTTCCTCAACAATCCCACCAGAAAAGAAATCTCCCTTGACGACCGCACCATCAGAATTCTCAAAACCCTCCCCGACTCGCCAACAAATCGAACCAATGGATGTTGACCGTCTTTCTGCCTATTGTGACTCTGACCTAGGGGAAGGTGAATGGAAGGCAAGCGAGGAGCAGAAGAGGCGGGGGGAAGAAGATGAATCGGAGAGAACACCGGTAGCGGAACTCGTTCCCCAAGAAATGGAAAGGGAGGGGATAGATCTGAACGAAACGGCCAGAAAAAAAAGTCCTTATAACTGATGAGGAGTTTGAGGAGCTTTTGAACGAGGTAACCAGGATGGAAGATGGCACTTCCAAGATGGCTGAGGGTCTGGACCTCGCATCGGAGGCAGTAGGAGAGAGTGAAGAAGCTGGTACAAGGAATGGCCCAGAAGGCCTAGCCCACCAGCCAGTAGACAAGGTGGAAGAGAAACAGACCGAAGAGGGAGAGCCGAAGTCGGTGACTCCCCAGCCAGAAGCAGGGGAGAGTGATACACAAATCGAGGAGAAGAATACCGAGGTACAACCAGCGGAACCAGAGCAGGTGGTACCACCAGTATTGAAACCGAAAGCAGTTAAAAGAAAATTGGTGTTTAAAGGTGATCCAAAGGCAGAACGGCTGATGCCAAAGAGAGTATCGCAAAGATGCCTCGGAAAATGGACATCCAACAAGGCATGAGCAAACACGGCAGCAAGTGCGTTGGAAATCTCTAGTGAAGAACACAGGGCTACTCCTACAAAACCTGGGGAGGAATCCTTGTCGGCTACCAACTTGAAAGATGCCTCGACAACAACCGAGGTGGTCTCACCCACGCCGAGTGACTAGAGGGAAGAAACTGACACGATGGCTGAGGGCCTGGACCTCGTATCGGAGTCAGTAGGGCACCCAGAGCCAGGAGATGACAGTACCCATATCCGCTTGGAGACTCAGTCTACTGCCCAGAAGGAGCCTTCAACACCAACAGAGGAGAGACCGGAGGAAAATGAAGACGGAGATGAGGACAGATACCGCAAGGAGAGGAAAAGGAAGGGGAAAGCCCCTGTTAAGAAGAAACCAAGCAGTAAGAAGCAACGCACGGTCAACACCGGCATCGCCATCACAGAGTCAGATCAGAGAGCCCCACCGCGCCGAAAGGAACCGAGTGACAGTGAGTATACCGCAAGTGAAGAATCGGGATCAGAAAGCGACGTCTCTCTAGAGGACGAGGAGTATGGGGAGAAGTAGCTCCCACACAACCATCGAGAGTTGATGCATCCTCCCGTGGAAAGATTGAAGTACCAGCGTCGGAAGGTGGAGCTCACTGACGAGCTAATAGAAGACATGAAGCACTTCAGCACTAAAAAGCTTCAAGATGCGTTTGATGACAAGGACGACAACAAGCAGATTAAGAGTGGGAAGGTACTTGATGAATTGAATTCCTGTGAGACTCTCTTGTTGCATTTGCGAGCGTTGGGATTTGATTGGTTGTTGGAGAATGGGGATCCGAGTATACCTATAAGGCTGACAAATGAGTTTTTCACTACTTTTAGATTCAAGGTCACTACGGATCTGGTTTAAGAGTCCATAACCTTTAGGGTATTTGGAAGAGAGGTGAGCATGAGCTTGATTGAGTGGACGGTCAGATTGGGAATGTGTAGTTTAGGAGAGGCCATAGGGCCTGAGTGGAAGTAGGGAGCGGGGAATTCCCCGCAGACATGTGAAATTTGAGCCCCAGTAGGCATGGGAGGAGTTAACTCACCCAGTCTCTGGAGAATTTGCATCCACTCTCTCTCGCTCAATCCATTTCAATAACTCAATCCTACGCCTAGTCCATCTTCACTTCGACTTCAATTTGTTGGGGCAGTCGAACTCCGCTGTTAGGACATCGATGACGGAGTTATACCTTCTCTGGTGCGCCAAGCACGGAAGGAAGTTACATCTGGGTTTTTGGACCGCCTACCAATGCCATCTAATTGCCACCCACCCAGCGAGGAACCTCTCCCTCTGCCATATATTGGAAGTTTTTGTCAGGAACAACATAGCTATCTCGGAGGGAGAGGACTTATCCCCCTTGACATTGGTCGACCCTCCCGGCCTCTTTGATACACCATTGTTCGTCCGAACGAACACCGTTTACATGAGGCAGGGCATACCACGTTTCTACGCGATGGGAGAAGGAGCTATACCAGCCGGGAGAGCGACGGCAGCCCAGGGAACACCAGCGCAGGAGCAGAGGCAGGAGAGGTTGGAAAAAGCAGTGGCAGAGTTAGCCGATGAAAATAGGAAAGCAAGGGCGGAGTTGAACCGTTTGGCAACTGTGATTGAAGGAATCTTGAGGGAGTTAGCTGCTGAAAAGTTAGTACGAGAAGCTGGTACAAGCGGCCACGGAAGCCAGAAAGTCGGATCACAAGGACCCCAAACAGAAGAGGAGAGACAAGAGGACGGAGATGCCGAGGAGTAGGCCGAGCCTGAAGGAAAACAGTCCGAGAATGAGGAGGAGCAACCGCAAGAACCACCTGCACCACAACCTGCCCCGCGAAGGAGCAGGAGGAACAAGTGACCACCACCCCACCTGACCAGTTAGTTTTCTTTATATTTTTCAGTTTTTAGTTTTTCGTATTTTAATTGTGTTTTGTTTTTTTTAGGTAGTATAATCCGTGTAGTATGTGAGCAAACCCTTTTTCACAACACTTAGCCTACGCAATAGTCTAAGTGTGAGAAGTCAGGGTTCGCTATTTTGACGCATGTGTTGTGTTTTTTTCTTTGTTTTGTTTTCATAAGCATGTTGGCTCACACTTAGCCCATTGCATGGTCTAAGTGTGAGAAGTTTATGTATATATGTGTTTTGTAATTGTTGGATTCTACTTAGGATTTAAACTCTCCCACTTAGCCTACTTTATAGTCTAAGTGTGAGAAGTTTTAGTTTTTATCATGTCGTTTTGTTTGTCATGTTTGTGTGTCCACCGTACTGGCCATTACCTTTTCCACTTCACAGCCTTATCTGAGGGCAGACACTTGTGAAGTGAGAGGGGGGACGCAATGGCCAATATGATGTATGTGTATATGTGTGGTTTGTGTTTGTTCTTGTGTTAGTGTCTTGTTAGGTCTAGTTTTTTTTTCTTTTTGTGTGTTGATTGGGCTTAAAACTCAACTGTCCTGAGCTGACGGTGAGGGGAATTGAGGGAGATACGACATGCTGGAAAACAGAAACCACCCCCCTTAGTACCTCCTAGCCAGGATAGATGATGCGAGTATGAAAGAAAAGCCCACGCATAGAGCCAAAACACAAATGCCCTCTTTAAATGTGAGTTAAAAGCCTAAAGTGGAACCACTTTCCACTAATTCAGAAAAGAAAAGAGTGGCTGCCACAGGGTGCCTAGGGTGAAGTGACTGCGTGTAGCAACACTGAAGGCAGTCGGAAACCCCCCTTCCCCAAAAAAAAAAAACCACCTTTAGAGCCCATTTTCTTAACTCTTTATACCCAGATATACACCCCTAGCCACTGGGATTGTGTGTGCAAGGCATGAGACGATTGGAGCTTACTGGCCAGAAAGGTGTATAAAAAGGCAGAAACCAGCTGGGCAAGAAAGTTTGGAAGAAAATCGACCAGGGAGTTATCCCAGGTCCAAAAAAGAAGAAGAAGGTATAAGGGTGACGAAGCCACAAAGAAAAAAAGGGGGGAAAGAAAGAAAAAAAAGAGAGAAAAGATGAAGGAAAATGGTCAGAAAAACTTGGCCACAAAAAAATGAAGAAGGCATAAGGGTAGCGAAGCCACAAGAAGCTACTGACCAGTTGGAGATCAAAACCAGAAGCGCCAGCCAAGAAAAGCAACTAACCAGAGGCCCAAATGCACACAGTTCCTTCACATCAAATAAAATAGAAGTTTTTTGAACCTTAGAGCCTTAGGAACATCCACCCAAAACACTACAAACCAATAGCCCCGTTACAAGCCTTTAAGCCCTTCAGTAGCTGCACGTGAAATCTAAGTCCGAAGCAATTGTGGTTGAGCACTATGAGAGAACAGTCCTAACATTCCCGGAGAGGTATGAGTGACTGAGTGAACCTAGTGGTTGGCCGAAAGTTTGGGCGATCTTGACGAGCGGATATACTGACTGGGAGAGAAAGGGGGGGCGGCAAAAGTTCAAGCTGTCTAAGGCCGGATTGCACCTGATCCCGAGGGGAGGGATGGTTGAAAATATAGCCCAATCTTTGTGTTGTCTTTCTGTGTTCGTTTATGTGTTTTATTTTCTGTGCTTGTTTTTGTGTTTTTTGTTTTCTCTTTCTGTTGGAGTCTAGGGTCTAGTTTAGGTAGAGTCGGTCAGGGGAGTAACCAGGCTAGAATTCGACTTATTTCTTTTTGTTTATTCTTCACGCTTGAGGACAAGCATGTGGTAAGTGTGAGGAGTTTGATAAGTCGTATTCTAGGCCTTGGTTACTGGTCAGTATGATGTGCATATTTGAACTTTATCTGCAAAACAAGTTACTTAAGCGTGCAGGTTGAGTGTTCTAACCAGTAGGGAAGCTTCGGAATAACTCAAGTGAAAAGGGTGTCAGGATGTTGCTATCCTGATCAGTATACATGCTAAAACGGTTCGAGATGGAGAAGACGGATAGCTGAGGCTGATTACCCACAATTAAGGGCAAAGGAGTCATCTTTCAATAAGGATTTACCCTAAAATCAAGGGTAAGCCTCCCTATAAAAGGAACCCACTTGGAGAGAAAAAAGGGATATCTATTTTCACCATCTTCACTTTTAGGTAGATTTCTCTCGGTAGTTCAGTTCTTCAGCCCAGTCCAGTTTCTCATTCCTCAACACAACCATGATTACCTGAGTTCCAGAAGCTCCCGGAGTTCCAGTCATCCTCGTTCCAGCCAGCAAGATCATAGTTTAGGAGTTCCATTGCCCGGAGTGGCAAACACTTTTATTTCACTTTCGTAGTTTAAATTTCTTGTTTTTCTTCACGATGGATCTGTGTTGCTTTTGATTATCACGGCTTAGAACTACTTTTTTTGCAGATCCGAACTTGTTTTATGCTATGAAATTGTTTTCTGTTCAGTTTACCTCGCTGATCTCTTTTCCTTCTGCCTAGTTAGCTTAGATCTAGAGTTTCTGGTTGTTTTAAGTGTTAAATCGGTTGTTGCTGTTTTCGTCGTACTTTTCTCTGAGTTAGTATAATCGGGAACTGTTTGATTGTGAAGTAAATCGTTGCATGCAAAGTCTAGTTTGAGTTTCAATTCGTTTTCATGTTGACCGGTATGCGGAGTTACAGTGTTGGTGTTTGATTTCAGATTTGGAATTTTTATTTGGGGATCTGTGTTCGTGAGTTGTTATTCTGTGTTTTACGTGGCGAATCTGGAGTTGTCATTTAATTTTGATCAAGTGTGTTGAAGAAGATGATGTCCATGTCAATAGTTGGGGACCACTTTTACTTTTTAGATGCTTTTTGCCTTTTGTCCTTCACTTTTAGTTTGTACTCTGCAGATCTGTCAGCCTAGTCACACAATTCCCACTACCTTCGGATATTCCGTTTTGCCCAAAATAGAAACCCAGTACTTCTCGAATATTTTCTGTTACACCATGATTACCCATTTCCACGTACACAGCTGCACCTCTACACTTCTCCCCCATTCTAGTCAGTAGGATACTACTTTTAAATTCTTGCCTAGGTAGAGACTCAACCCGAGCGTGGTAGCTAACCAAACCCTCCAGAATATCACCGCAATAGTTTTAGCACACCATCTCTGTGGGATTCGACCCCTACCTTCACTATACTACCCAGTAGAAGAGGGTTGAGGATTCTTTGAAAGCAGGTTCTAGGCTAGCGGGGATTCTTATACTGATCAGTAGGATAGATCCTTGCTTGAGCGACACCTACGCAAACCTGAGATCTTTCAACATGCAAGGAAGTTTCGATCTGATAGTGAGCCACATGTCTCACGTGTGCCCCAAAGAACAAGGCTCGGAATGCGCACTTCGGCCCCTTTAAGAATAGAGAGGGAGGTCGAGAAAATAATCACGACAGTTCCTTCCCCAGCTCGCATTGAAGTAGAAGACGAGGAGAAAGAGGAGGAACCCCTCGAGGAAGAAGAGGAACCCCTCGAGGAGGAAGAGAACTCGCATATGGAGACTGACGGTGAGGCCGAGGAGGAGGAGGAGTGGGAGGAAGGAGAAATTCGGGATTGATAGTCATGGTTTAGTTTGCTTCGTTTTAGTTTCCCTTTTGTTTTGATACCGTTTTTTTTTTGCTAGGACTATTTATTGTTTTATCTCCACATTCTCTTTTCCTACTTTGTTTGCTATGATTGATACTAAGACCTCTTGGAGGCAACATTTTGACGGCTATGGAAACTTATATTTTTGCTACCTTGATGGGCCATTGTCTTTTGACATCCTATTGTGCAATTGATCTTGCTATTCGATTTTGGAATCGTCCTTTATTATTCTGTTGTGCAAACACCTATTTCTAACCATGGAACAATCGTCTTTCTCTATCCCATTGTTTCGCTCTATTCTATCGTGCAAACGTCTTTTCTTATCCTATTGTGCGAACCTCTTTTGCTAATTCATGATACATTTGCTCTTCCTTATACTATCGTGCAAATTCCTTTTGCTATTCTGTGGTGCGAACATCTTTTGCTTCTCCATGGTACAATGGTCTTACTCTATCCATGATACAATTATATTTTGTCCTGTTGTACAATCGTCCCTTGATCCCCACTTGTGACATATTACATGACCTTTTCAACTATACAACATGACTATTGATCGATTTGAATAAGTGCGATAATAACCCATTTCATTGGTAATAAAGTAGAATGCCGCCAAGACGTAATGTAAGGAATGCGAACCGGGCGCCTACACCTCAGGCGACGGAAGTCGAGAGTGTGGCACAACCAACCCCACAACCTCCACCTCCACCACCTCCACCTCAAGTGGACCGAGAAATTGTGAAGTTGTTTTTGAAACAGAAACCACCTGTCTTCGATGGAATGGGAGAGCCGGAAAAGGCTGAGAGTTGGATACGCGCATTGGAGGGCATTTTTACAATTCTGATGTGCAACGATGCCGAGCGAATGGCTTGTGTGACCTATCAGTTGACTGGGTCAGCTGACTTCTGGTGGGATACCAAGATGAAGACCACGCCACGAGATCAAGTGAATGGAGTGACATGGGAGAATTTCAAGGAGGCGATATATAACAAGTACGTGCCAAAGAGCTATCGAAAGGCGAAGGCGGCTGAGTTTTACAACTTAACTCAAGGGCGCATGTCAGTGACTGAATATGATCGCGCACTCTGTGATATGACCCAGTATGCACCCGAACAAGTTGACACGGATGAGAAACTGGCAGAAAAATTCCGTGAGGGTTTAAGGCATGAGATAAAGATGGCTTTGGCTAGTCGTGGAAGACTCACATATGCAGAGGCGTTGGCCCTCGCGCTAAATGTTGAGGCAGCTATGCCTAAGGAGAGGGTAACGGAGAACACTACACTGGCTTTAACTCCATCACATCATTCCCGGGAGAAGAGGAAGTGGGATGGGAACAGGACCCACTATGACAACAAGAGGTACCAACCTACTCAATACCGACCACAGTATGGAGGCAGACAGAATTTCGCTAGCCAAAGGGGTGACTTCCGACCCAGACCACCCCAATGCAATGTGTGCTCCAAGTACCATTTCGGGGAGTGTAGGATGCAGAACACCACCAAGTGCTTCAACTGTGGTGGAAATGGTCACTTCTCTAGAGAGTGCCCGAGCAAGAACGTGGGGATGGGTTCAAGGCCGAACAACCAAGGATTTCGTCCGCAAACGAGGGCACCACCGGCGGGACCAAGGATGAATCGTGATCAACCTCCGCGACAACAACAACCTCACCGTCCGAGACTACCCTCCCAGGCTAGAGCATATGCGCTGTGTTATAGACAACCCAAGACTGAACAAGGGAATCACGAGAGTGAAAATTTGGCAGGTATGGGCGAACTCCTCGATACACCTATTGTTGTGTTGTTTGATACGGATGCATCGCATTCTTTCATGTCAGAACTATGTGTGGACACATTAAGTTTGCCTGCTTATAAATCTGAACATAAGATGATGGTGACCTCACCAGTGGGAGGGGTAATAGAGATTTCACGGACATGCTCGAACGTAGAAATTTCCATGGGAGAACTTAGGCTAGTCGCGCATAGCTTACGAGTTATGGCCATGAAGGATGTCGACGTAATCTTAGGAATGGATTGGTTGACTGCGAATTTTGCTACAATCCGATGTAAGGAGAGGCAAATATCATTACGAGCCCCTGGAAAGGAACCAATCGTGTATCATGGAATCTCGATGAACAGAAAAACGTCCATCATCTTCGCACTCCAAGCCACAACGATGCTGAGAAAAGGGCGTCATGCCTATCTAGTCTATCTACAAGGAGATGAGAAGAAAGAAAGGAAAGTGGAGGATGTTGCTGTGGTACGAGAATTTCCAGATGTCTTTCCTGAAGCGTTGCCTGGTCCACCGCCAGATCGACAATTGGAGTTTACAATCGACATAGAGCCAGGGTCGGCACCAGTGTCTAAGGCTCCATATCGAATGGCACCTAAAGAGTTAGAGGAACTCAAGATACAACTTCATGAGCTAATGGATTTAGGTTTCATTAGACCCAGTGTGTCACCGTGGGGCGCGACTGTGCTTTTTGTGAAGAAGAAAGATGGATCGATGAGAATGTGCATCGATTAAAGAGAATTGAACAAGATGACTCTCAAGAACAAATATCCCCTGTCGAGAATAGATGACTTATTCGATCAACTTCGTGGAGCTGGTGTGTTCTCAAAGATTAACTTAAGGTCCGGATACCATCAATTGAGGGTCCGAAGAGAGGACATACCGAAGACTGCTTTTCGCACAAGATATGGTCACTATGAGTTCGTGGTAATGCCATTTGGATTGACGAATGCACCTGCCGTATTCATGGATTTGATGAACCGAGTATTCCACCCATACTTGGATAAATTCGTTTTGGTATTCATAGATGATGTACTCGTTTACTCGAGGAATGAGAAGGAACACGAAGAGCACCTGCGAATTACCTTGGAGACATTGAGGAGTGAGAAATTGTACGCTAAATTCAGCAAGTGCGAATTTTGGCTTAAGGAAATAAATTTCCTTGGTCACATCGTGACGGCAGAAGGAATTCGAGTGGATCCTGCTAAGGTTGAGGCGTTACAACGGTGGAAAGCACCTACAACACCAAACGAGATTCGGAGTTTCCTAGGCTTGGAAGGATACTACCGAAGGTTTATTGAGGGGTTCTCCAAGATAGCGAGACCCATGACTCAACAACTCAAGAAGGGGGTGAAAGTCAATTGGACCCCCGAGTGTGAGGCAAGTTTTCAACTATTGAAGGAGAAGCTAACTAGTGCACCGATTCTAGCTGTGCCAGAGCCTGTAGTGAACTACGTAGTGTACACGGATGCTTCAAAGGTGAGACTTGGATGTGTATTGATGCAAAACAACAAGGTGATTGCTTATACATCCCGACAATTGAAGCGACACGAGTTGAACTATCCAACCCACGACTTAGAGTTAGCAGCGGTAGTTCATGCCTTAAAGATTTGGAGACATCATCTCTACGGAGTTCGATGTGAGATCTTTACAGACCACAAAAGCCTGAAGTATTTCTTCGAGCAGAAAGATTTGAATATGCGGCAAAGAAGATGGCTCGAGTTGGTGAAAGACTACGATTGTGGCATCAATTATCACCCCGGCAAAGCAAATGTAGTGGCTGATGCTTTGAGCCGGAAAGATCATTCCCTGCTGGCTACTTTTATCACCAAGGAAGAAAGCCTGATTCGCGAGTTCAGCAAGATGTGTTTGGAAGTGGTAAGAGCACCTGAAACAGTGGAAGCACGAATCGCCACTTTAGCCGTTGAACCGGATCTGAGGTTGAGAATTATTGCAGCACAACGGATGGATGCAAAGTTGGAGAAGATTCGTGTAGAAGTGCGAACCGGTGAATCTGGGAATTTTAGTGAAGAAGACGACAATGCCCTTACTTTTGAAGGAAGATTATGCATGCCGAATAGCGAGGAGCTCAAAAACGAGGTTATGAGTGAAGCGCATGAAACTCCTTACACCGCCCACCCAGGAAGTACGAAAATGTATCAAGATTTGAAGAAATCCTTTTGGTGGAATGGTATGAAGAGGGACATAGCATCATTTGTCGAAAGATGCCTAGTCTGCCAGCAAGTGAAGATTCTACATCAACGACCGTATGGGAAGTTGCAACTACTAGAGATTCCTGAATGGAAATGGGAGCACGTCGCCATGGATTTTGTGACGGGATTGCCAAGGACTCTGAGAGGGAACACCGCCATTTGGGTAATTATAAACTGACTCACTAAGAGCGCGCACTTCATTCCGATTCTTGTAAGCTATGGGTCCAACAAACTGGCTCAAATCTACATAAGGGTGATAGTTCGATTGCATGGAGTCCCAGTGACTATCACGTCCGACCGTGACCCAAAATTCACCTCAAGATTTTGGATGAGTCTACAGAAAGAGCTTGGAACCAACTTGAATTTCAGTACAGCGTTTCACCCGCAAACCGATGGACAATCCGAAAGAATGATCCAAACTCTCAAGGATATGTTGAGAGCCATGGTACTCGACCGAGGAGGAAGTTGGGAGGCAGCACTACCACTGATCGAGTTCGCCTACAACAACAGTTTTCAGGCAACGATAAACATGGCACCGTACGAGGCATTATATGGAAGAAAGTGTAGATCGCCGCTCTACTGGGATGAAGTTGGCGAGAGAAGAATAATCGGACCTGATGCAGTTGAAGAGATGGTGGGAATCGTTCGACAAATTCGTGAGAGGATAAAAGAAGCTCAAGACAGACAGAAATCATACGCGGATGTCCGACGAACCGACTTACAATTTCAAGCTGGCAATAAAGTCTTCTTGAAGGTATCTCTGTCAAAAGGGATAACACGATTTGGCGTCAAGGGCAAATTGAAGCCGCGATTTATCGGACCTAACAAAATTCTCGAAGGAGTGGGCCACGTTGCATATCGATTGGTGCTACAACCAAACCTTGGAAATGTGCACAACGTTTTCCATGTGTCGCAGTTACGAAAATACATGTTCGACCTAAAGCACGTGATCCGTTTTGAGGAAGTCGCGTTGAATCCAGACTTGAGCTATGAGGAGAGACCCCAATCCATTTTAGACCGAAAGATCCAGAATGTGAGGAATAAACCTGTTGCTTGTGTGAAAGTGCTATGGGAAAATCATGGGCACGCAGAAGCCACGTGGGAGAATGAGGATAAAATGATGGAATTGTACCCAGAACTCTTTACTTGAGGGTAGCAAATTTCGGGACTAAATTTCTATTAAGGGTGGTAGGATGTAACGCCCCACTTTTTGAACCCTAATTTTCGAACCCTAAAGTACATGTATTTAATGCTTTTGATATTGCGAGGTCCGCGAATTAATTATCGAGAAAAATTGTTGAATACCTTTCGTGACCTAATTTTGAGTTAGAATTTTAACTGGGTCAACAGTGTTGAATATGTGACGTGGCTGCTCGAATAATTGAATACGGGGATAAATTAAAGGTTTTTGGATAATCGATTAATTGTTATGAGAGCTAGAAATTATGAAATAAATTACATCGCGAATTTAAATAATTTCCTTTCCGTGAGGAATATTTATTGGACTCAATTCCATGTTGGATCCGATAAATTAAATACATATTATAAAAATCCAGTCCGTGATAAATAAATTGCGGACTGCACAATTTAATATAAAATACAATGGGCTGTGAATTAAACTAAACTAATTAAAATAAAATATCTTTAATTAAATATTCTACGCAGATTATCCTCCTCCGTGATGAGATATTCATCCTCCGTGATCTGCAAATAAATATCAAATAAATTCAAATTTATCCAACATATATAAAAAAAGAAAGCAGATTTTTTAAAAAAATTCTCTCCTTCCTCACGTTGGAAAAAAAACCATTCCCCTCTCTCCCCAAATCTCTCTCACATCCAAACCACCCATCCCTCTATTTTAAATCTCCAATTTAGATTTTTTTTTTTGCTATTCTACACGTTCTCTGCAAGCAAGAAAAACCAAGACCATTCTACTCAATTTCAATTCAAGGTAAACAATTCTTCCATCGATTGTACTTAAATTACTCATATTTCAGAATCTAACATCAGATTGCTATCAACAGAAATCGGAACTCTCACGTTCAAAGAATCTCCCTTTTCAGCTTTGTGAACTCCACAATTAAATTCAATTCACAGAGGTAAAATTCCTACCCAATTCTAAACATGAATTATCACATTCTGCTCCCAACACATCATCACACTTCACTCCCCACATATTCAATCAACAATTGAGTTTCTGCTATTGACTTCAAGTGTGACTGCAATCGTAAAATATGGTAATCAGATCATTAACGGTGATGATGATAAATTAAACGTTAAGTTAATATATCCATACCACACGATTAGCATCCCCTCGACTATATTCAAATACGGATGATCCATTTTACATGTTTCCAATTTTACCGTGTTTAAACAACACAATCAAAACCAAAAGAACATAACTTGAATATGGGGAACATACCTTTCGTGGGATTGGAGTCTTTCGGGCTGAACGGGTTAGTTCCGGGACGTTTCGGGGCTGCGCGATGGTTGTTCGGGGTGGAGTCGGAGTCAATCGGTGGCTGACCGACAGGCTGGGACAGCAGCGGCTGACATCGGCCCTACCAGACCCTCGACGGATCTGGACGGCGACGGAGCAGCGGCGCGACAGCAGCACCAGCTCTCCCGGCGAGTGGTGGTCGCCGGCGTGAGGGTCGACGCGACCGGCGAGTGACGATGGGGCAGCCGGATTGTTGGTGAAGGCGACGGGATGGAGTTGCCCAATTCCGTCGAATAGAGAGAGAGAGAGAGGTGTGGAGATGGTGTAGTGTTGGGCTCTTTTGATTCATTTAAAATTGGGCCTTTGCTTATTTTAAGAAAATTGGGCTTAATAGATTAATTGGATGATCTACTTAAAGTTAAGGCCTTCTTTTAGTTGGGATCTTAATTAAATTGGAGATATAAGGTGGAAAAATGATCAAGTTTTGGGCCGATAATTAATCGTGAAGAATATTTAATTAATCTCCGGCATAATTCAAAGAGCGCTTAAATAAATATTGGGATTAATTTTGATATCGTTGAGAAAAATACGAGGAGCTAACGGAGGAATTAGGGGTGTAAGCGGCCGCCGAATAATCGAAAACCGAGATAAATAACTTCGCTTAGAATGCATGCATTTTTACCTTTTTATTTGAAAAGTGTGTTGATTTATGTATTATCTAAATGTTAAAGGTGAATCATCGCAAGTGAAACGTGAGACCAAAGGGAAGAGAGTACTTGAGATTTTAAGCAATCGAGGTGGGCTTCCTTTTTTAAATAAGGACAAAAGTCCTAAATGTTTATTTTATGAGAATGAAAATGTGTTTATCATGTCGTGTTTTGCTTTAACGTACCTATCTGATGTGGCTCTGGCCAATATTGTTTAAATCGAATTCGGGTCCTCGTAGGGCCGCAAACCCTACTTGGATTAGTGTACACCTATGGTAGACTGTGTGCTAGCGTACGGGCTGGCCGGTCTAGTGGCTTGGTTTGTGGCCACATTCCAAGTCATGTATGAGCAGATATGGCTAACGTCTATGGGAAAATGACTGATCAGTCGATGTTTAAAATGGAAATGATTTTGAGTGCCTCGGGCATTTCTAAAGCTAAACCCCGATGGTTACTTGTGAATGGCATGATAAATTACTGTTTATTGAAAATGTTTTCGGCATGAGCCACTGAGTATTTTATAATACTCAGCCCTGCATGTGTTTTCCCTATGTGCAGGTTGAGCGGCGACGAGGATGTGGTGGTGTTGAGCAAGTGAATTTAAGATTTTATTGTTGTCTTTGAACCTTGAGTGTCGTTGTGTCTTCACACATGACGTCACTCTTTCTCTTGGTCGTTTCCGCTGTGACTTTTCGTTTAATTATGTTTTATTTGGGACGACAACTTTAATTGTTAGGATAATGGATATTTTGAATTTCTTGTTGGATAATATTAAACTCTTGGTTATTTAATTGGAATAGTTGGTCCAACTTATGTTGAAACCCTAATCTTTTTCGTCTGTTTATTAAATTCTTTTAATCACGATCGCCAGTATTTATTAACCCTAAAGGGCGGTCGTGACACCGGGTCAGTCTCCTCCAGCCACCGCCGTTGCTGTCTCCAGCTCCCTCTCTCGGGATCCGCCGCGACGTTGCTCCAAGCTGCTCGGCGTTGTGTGGCGATCGGGGCGGTGCAGCTGCTCGTCACCGCCTCCCGTTCCGGACGGCTCTATCACGAAGCTAAGTCCCTCTCCATTCAACTTCTAGTTATTTATGTTAAGTCTTTAGGCAGCAATTATGTATATTAGGATTTGCGCAAGGTACACGGGTTGGGATTTACTTATATCTCGTATGGAACTCACTGGAGTGAGATTGGTTTGAAGCTGAGCCTTACTACTGATTTAACTTGGAAGCAACAAATGACATCCTATCATAATGTTGTTGGTGGTAGAACCTTGTTGAACTTGTTCGTGTGTTTTTAAAATTCTATATGATGTTATGAGAAACGATTGGGAGAGAGGATGGAGGTGAAATACCTCTTGATGGTGTTACTGTCCGGACTTCTGCTCTAGGAAACCCCATGCTCTCTAACCCTCTCTGTTCCAGCTCCTCTCTCACTCCTTACCTTCACTAATTTGAGATGGTTTGTGGTGGTGAATGAGGGTAAAATCGTGGGTCATCTGTATTTATAGAGGGTGCATAACCGAAAGCTGAAATGGTTGTTATTCACTGCCAGAGAAAAGGGGTCCTAGGCTGTGAAAGCCGGCTGCCCTTTCTGCAGCTTTGCAGAGTATATATTCTGTATCCCTGATGTCTCTCTAACGGCTTTTGGTGGCTTATGGGGTGTACTCGTGAGTTTATAGTGGTTGTTGCACTCTGCAGCACTTTAACCATTTTTGGCTTCATGTGCGGGGCTAGTACTTGGTTTATTTATGAACTTCCATCCCCTTTTGCAGGTGCACACTTATCTGGCGGAGGTACGAGCTGCTCACTGATGGAGTGAAAGGCTGGTTGGGATTGCTTCTTCAGATCAAGCAATTTCCCATTTTTCAAAAGGTAATGTCTCCCTTTTCCCCCTTTGGTGAGAGCTGCCAACTCCCTCTCTCTTATTAACATTTTTGCCTCGGGGGGCTGGCTACCGAGGCTGTCTTCCCTCGTGGTCTCGCCCTCCCGGCTCGTCTGAAATTTTGGGGCCGAGACGGCCCGGTGATGGAGGTCGACATAGTCGCTAGGGTCTCGAGTTGTAATAGCGTAGCTCGACTAAAATTTCTTTCCAACGTGTACGAAAACTCAAAGATAGTTGGTGCATATTTCATTTCAAGCATTTGTAATTTATTAGCTTTGAAATTCTGGAATTTGTATTTATACTCTTATTCAATAAATAAAAAAATACTCTTTCATCCTCATTCTTTAAATTTCTAGCATTTATTTCATAATTCTCGAGAAATTAGATCTCGACTATTACAGAATTTCACCTCGCTGAAATTTCCGTGAGCTTGAGTAGCGTCGCCGTCTCATTTGAGCTTGAGCAGCGGCGTCTATTTTGGGCATTCTTCGCAGAGGAGGATTTTCTACTGTTAAAACTCTTAATTCATGTCCCACATCGACTTGGTGATGATCTTAGCTCCTCTATATAAGTGTGGATAACCCTTTCCCTTTTAAGCCTTTTAAGGGGAGAGTGGTCCATTTCTAATATGATATCAGAGCGGGCCCAAGTCGATGATGAATTTCTCTTTATCTTTTATCTATCTACCTCACGTGTGGAAGACCGATGTTCTTTCCGGCCCACATCGATGATGGTTCTCTTATCTCTTGCATTGCCTACCTATGTGATGGAAGACCGATGTATGTAGATTGGATTAGACGACTTGAGATGTACTTGATGCCTTATGTTTCGTCTTTGCCGAGGGCGGCGTACTTCAAGTACAGAGATCTCGATATCGGAGTTAATGGCGACAGAGGGAATGTGGCGATTTGGGGTGATAGATATTTCAAGGGTAATTTCACTCGGTTTATTCGAGTTAAAACTCTGGTTGATCCTAGTAATTTTTTCAAGAATGAGCTGAGCATTCCACCTATGAAAGTAAGAGAATAGAGATTATCATTTATTTATACGTCATCCGTCATAATAAATATGAAACGTTTAGATAAAAAAGTGGATAATATAGATTTTATTGATTTTTTGTGCATTATTATATACACGAACATGGCATTACATGGGTCGCTTTAAAATTTGTGATTATTTCAAAAAATAAATATGATTATAATTGCTTTTCAGTATTTCTCATTATTCGGTGTCGACCCTACTTTTAATGGCAATATCATATGTATCTCTAGTTATTGTCACCATTCTTTTATTATTCGTCACTCTTTGTCTATCTGTATTTCTCACAACTTCCACCACCCATGCCGCAACTACTACTTTCAGTGTGACAAATATCAAATATACTACACCGGTTAATAATAATTTAGGCCCTAAGAGGTGTAATCTTGATTCTGCCATTGCCTATTGTGATGATAATGATGATGATATGTTCCACTGCTCAGTCAATAATGTACAAAACTTAAAATCGTTTGCTTTTACATATAAATGCATGTACTCCCTTCATCCCAAAGAAGATGACCCTTACCTTGGGTGACATGACATATTATGCAACTTTATTTTGTGTGTTAAGTGAAGAAATAAAGTAAAATAAAGTAAGAGAGTAGGGATAAAGTGGAAATCGAGATAAAAGTGTTTCCTTTTGTAGTAATGGATAATCTTGGTTATGACCGACTAAAAAGGAAAGTGGATCATTTTCGATGGGATGGATGAAATATTACGCAACATAAATGAAAAGCATAAACATAATGTGACAAAAAAATTTCTCTTTATTTATCGGACAATAATAGTTGTAGGGCTATACATCTACAGTCTGCTTGAAACATGTTTTACAATATATAAATCCAATATACATAAGTTGTCACGACCCAATTCTCGTTAAGGATAACAAGATTGAGTAATTCACGACTAATGGGGGATTAAAGAAGCGGGGATAGAAAAGGGGTAGAATCTGAAGAACTTGCCGAAGGCCAAAGGTGATATTACCAAAATAACAGTCAAGTATCTGATACAATTTCATAATAGAATAATTTGACATGTCAACTGAATCAGAGTTCAATGATGAGACATTACTATTCTCATTCAACAAAACACAGCGGAATAGGTCCCTACTGAACGACTTCGTGTATGAAGACACGAATCGTCGAGAAGTCCACACGATTATTTAATAGCATCGACTCCGATCAGATCTTCTCCATCTTGACGTTCAACCTGCACATTTATAAATACATGCAGGGCTGAGTACAGGAGTACTCAGTGGACACGTGCCGAAAACAAAACATACAATTATAAGTTGTCATCCATCAACAGTATCACACGGGGGTTTTCTTAAAAGGCTCGAGCATACTAAATTCTTTTGTGATCTTAAAAGTCCGACTTCAGTCTAAGTTCTCGATGTATTCCTCCATGTCTGAGAATCCAGTGTGCCGTGAAGGTGGCCGCCTTCAACAAGCACCCTCGCCGGCCAACCTCTCTCTAGGATGGCTCACAGCGCTCGCCCACGTAACTCCGAATAGGATTTGCGGTCCTATTGGAAACCGAATTCGTTACCAAATTTTTGGCATCGCCAAACTCCCGGCATATAGCCCTCACAGACAGGTCTCGAAAACAAACATTTTATGGCATGACAACAACTTTAAAATAAATCACATCTCCATTTTTAAGAAAAATGGTATTTCATAACTTCAAAATATTTGCTTTATATCCACACTATAGTGCTGGATATTAAAAGAAAGCCCACCTGGTATGCTTATCTCCAATTAAAATCCTCGTTTGGTCTCACTTGCCTTTGAAATAATTCTCCTTTAGAAATTAATAGCGTAACACGCTAATTAGTACTTGAGCTATTTTTCTGTGAAAAGAATGCATGCACCCTATAGGATAGCATCTATCTCTTAGTCTCAGCCTATAGGATTTTTCCTTAAATCCTAACTCGGCTATATCATGCGGCCGCATTTAATTATTCGCTTTACTTATCTTGGAGAAATTCTATTATCTCAAAAAAATATGGATTCTTAAAATCCCTCCTTAAATTCCTTCTTCTTCGGATTTTTCTTAAGGCCGCCCATGGCGTCGCGGGGCGACGCCGGTCGGCCCTTTGCGTCTCCAACTTCAACATTCTTCCATATTCGGAAACTTAGTAATTTAATCGGGAATTAATTAATTAAGCCCCAACTCAACCCTTAATTAAATTCCGTTCCACATAAAACTAAATTCCAAGTCCACTAATTTCCTCCATTTAAATTCCAGGCCCAAATCCTCTTAATTAACTTGAAATCGGCCCAATCTCGAATTAACTTAGTGGCCCAACTTTGAATTTAATTTGTGGCCCAACAACAAGTGAGCCTACCTCTCTCTCTTAACTCTCGGCTCTAATCTCTCTCTCTTCCTTCAAGAATCAAAAATCCCCAAAACACATTTCTTCATCCCTCATTTCAGCACCCAACCGCAAATTCCTCTTCTATCTCCCTCATCTCGTCGCCACTCCGGCGAGAATTAGTCGTCGTCGTTCACGCCTTCCTCCGACGTCTTCCCTCTCTTCACGGCGGGTTACCGACTCGGGGGAGGCGTCGCCTCTACCCTCTCTCGCTCCGACGAGATGCCGCCTCGACGGACGTCAGGCTCCGCCAAGCTCTCCGTTCCAGCGGCGATGCCTTACCGGGGCAGTAGCCATCGTTCCTCCGCCGAGCGCCATGCCGAGCCCAGACAGTCCAGCTGCCCAGCAGCTCCTCCGTCGCCATCCCCGTCAGCTCTCCGGGGCTCCGTCGTCTAAGCTAAGTCCCTTCCCCCATTTCCCCCTTTTTTTTTTGTTAACGGGTTACGGCAGTATTTGGTGATTAGGGACTTTGTCTAGTTGTGATCCAAATTGAATTTTTTTGCTCCTTGGTTGCTACTGTGAGTTGAGCAGTAGTTATGTGATATTGGGATTATTGGTGCATGAACTCGATTGATCTACTGGGGTTACGGTGTCTAATCGTTGGTGATATCTCTATGTTTTCTATGTTCTTGATACTCGAGTGGTTACTCTATATGATGCGAAGAGGGGTCGTTGAGGGGATTACTGTAACATCCCAAATTTTTGTGACTCTTTTTATAGATTGAATTGAAATTTCGATTATGAAACTTTTGTTTCTATGTGATTAAGTGAATTGCGTGAAATAATTGTCGTGAGTGATGTGGAACGAATTGCTTGGTATTTTATATTTTCCAATGTGGAGAATAATTAATAGGATCATGCATGCATATTTTCTCGAGTCAATTCATTGGAATTTTCAGCCCTTTCTAATTATTGAAATAGAATTTCATTTCTTGGATTTAATTAATTGTTTTGGGATATTTATCCACATTAAATCCAAACCAAATGATCCCTAAATTGTACTACATGAAATTCGAACTCTAGCCTATTATCCTTGGGAGTTTCGAAAATCCCCTATTTAAAATAGGAGGATGAATTATTTCTCTTTGATTTAATTGGTGCCTTGTTGACTCCTTTCTTTTGAATTAAATCCAATTAAATCATTCCACATTTTATTTCTTCACCCAAAATAAATAGAGAGTTGAAATATTTCCTTGGCTATTTAAGCCTAATAATTTTCGGCCCCTTCACTAAATTTTGGAGGATAATTTATTTGTTTCCTATTTTGTGGAATCCCTTGTATTCAATTAAATATCATCCTAATACCTATGTCTAATTAATTGGGGATGTGAATATTTCCTTTTTGCTCTCATCCATATCACACGCCCATTATGCTTTTATTTTCCTTGTGGAAATTAATTTATTTGTTACCTATTATAAGGGAGTCTTTTCCTATAAAAAAATTCCAAATTTAAATCATATTCCCATTTAATTGAGGATTTAAATATGGTTATCATTCCTTGCTAATTAAATCAGCAAATTTTGAAATTAATCTCTTCAAAATACACGCCTACCTTGTGTTCTAATTGTGGGACTTTTTATTTATTCCCCCACAATTTATTTATTTTTATTTGGGTGTAAATTAAACCTAATACATAAAACAAACTAAACCCCAACCCTAGCCACTATTTTCACACACCTCCCTCTCCCTCATTCTCTCCCACACGCCTCTCTCCTCTCCCACTCTTTCTCTCCAAAAATCCTCCATTCCATCCTTGTTCTTGATCCGTTGAAGTTTATTTTCAAGAGTCTCCGGCGAATCGCTTCGTTCATTCTTTCTACCGATTCATTTTTGTCAAAGAAGGTATATTTGCTCACTTTTCCTCATTCTTTTCGTTTGAACCATGTTCTTGAATCCTACATGCATGTAATGGGTGTAGGAATCATAGATCTCAAAATTAATCGGTGGGAAAATTGAGTTTGCATGAGAACTTTGATAGTATGCGATTTGATTTGAGGTTATATGAAATTTGTTTTGAATCCTTGGTGAATGATGTAAGTTTATGTGCAAACATGTTTATGAGAGTCTTATCAAGCATGATTTCATGTTATAAGCATGAGAATTGGTATTTGGTATGAAGATTTTACTGAGTTAATTTCAAGGTGTTTTCTGTGTCTCGTATAAATTTCAGCCCTTTTTGTCCAAAAATGAATTTTTGAAAAATGTTTAAAGTTGACTGCGCAATTCTACCAGAAATTTATGTTCTCGCCCAGAAAGTTTCGTATTCTGTTTGACTGAATTAATGACCTCCGTTTGATGTTATTCTTGAACTATGTGAAAATTTGAAGTGTCTTCTGAGTCGTGTAAAAATTTCAGCCTTATTGGACATGGTATGAATTTATGGTGATTTTTTCAAATGAACTGTGCAATGCTGCCAGAATTTTTATATTCCGACCAGAGAATTGTATTAATGTTTTGACTGACCAAATGACATGATTTGAGTGTGAAACTTTACCTGAATAGATTTGAATGTGTCTACTGTGTTGTGACCAATTATTAGCTTCATATGAGGTCGGATGAAATTTTGGTGATTTTTACAAACCAACCGCACAGTTCTGCCAGTTTCGTTGTTATGTGAAAATATCTTTTGTACTAAGTTTTGATGAATTATATGATGCATGTGTGATTTGAGAAAAATATTATGACATGTCTTTCTTGTGTTGGTGAATGTTGGGATGGGTAAGAGAACGATAAAAAGGAACAATAGGACATGCATGATCATATAAACTTATGGAAGGCTGAATGTGTTGTCGTTGACAAGGGTGATTGTGTATACGTGAGCTCGAGGAACGAGAGTTGTCATAAGTTGGATTGTGATTTGTTAAGCGAACGAGGCGGGCTTTCTTTTTCAAACCTCTTTATTTTCTGAAAATACTATGTAGTGTTATAAGGGTGGTTTAACTGTTATGTCATGCCAAAATGTTTTTATTTATGAGATTGTTGCCTGATGCCTAGTTCGTTTGAGCCTGCTCCGTTAGGCTATATGGTTGTGATGTGAGACGAATTCGGGTCTGAGTAGGGCCGCAAACCCTATCAGGCTGTGTACACTGGTGGGATCGTGAGCCGTCCTTGCTAGTCGGCCGGTCTCGTGGGCGAATAGTGTGGCCACACTTTCGTCGCACTGCGGATTGATGTTGTGATTGATGGATTGTTGAAAATTGGGAGATTATTTGACTGGCCAGTCTACGAAATGTTTTTGTGTTCTCGTGGTAATTTCTTAATTTCATATAAAAACTCGAGATCACTGGTATGGATGACATAACTATATAAAATGTTTTCGGCATGCGCCCATTGAGTACAACAAGTACTCAGCCCTGCAATTTCTTTTAAAATTTTGCAGGTTGAGCAGGATGTTGCGAAGGATGTTGAGCTAGCCTTAGGATGCGTTGTTTCTTCATACATAGGCGTGATCCTTGACTCTCTTTAAACTATGTCTCAAGACTTTAATTTTTTCGTACTGTGTTTGAACATGTATGGTTGTGTTAGGTTTTAACCAAGTAATTACGTTATCTTTTGAAAATGGTGTTTTCGTGAATTAAATTAAATGGTCTACTTTAGAAGTTAATTGGTTTTCTTTAAGTTATTTTCTCCACTATTTCTTTTAAAAGTATTTATTATAGCCTTTTCTAATTAATAGTAAAATTTTAACCTTAAACTTCTTTAAACTAAAATGTCTTTCTTCCTTTAAGTTATTTAGGATTTTCTT
Source organism: Salvia splendens (assembly GCF_004379255.2). Taxonomy (NCBI): domain Eukaryota; kingdom Viridiplantae; phylum Streptophyta; class Magnoliopsida; order Lamiales; family Lamiaceae; genus Salvia; species Salvia splendens. The sequence continues at coordinate 30,541,971 of NC_056035.1, forward strand.
TTAAAAACGTTATCCATGCATGTCGGTCACGATCGCCGCGTTTGTGGTACCCCTAGTATGGGCGGTCGTGACAATTACCTTGATCGATGAACTCTTTCGGCCTGCCCTTCTGCTGCCGCTCCTCACTCCGCTGCACTCCCTTGCCTTGCGAGAACTTGGCAGAATATGTGTGTGGAGTGGGGAGAAGGTGGCGGTATTTATTAGCCCTTCCTTTGGCTTCTTGTGGCAGCTCATGGGGCATTGGGCTCCTATTTTCAGTGTCAAGCTCAGCCCCCTTTTGAGCTTATTGATTAAGGGAATCTTACCTATTTGATGCAAGTCTTGGGCTGCCCTTTTGACTGTTTTCTTAGCTTTGGTGATGGCAGAGGGTTGTCTTCTTTGAGTTGCATAGTGAGCATGCCTCACCGTGTACATTTGTTGGCTTTCTCCTCTTCATGAAACCTTGGGAAGGAGCTGTTCTTAGCTCTAATTTGCAGCCTAATGGCTAACCTATATAGCTCTACTATTCATCATCTCTAAATGAGCTTGTGCCTCTTTTCCCTTTATGTGTGAGTCTATTTTCTAACCCCTTTCTTGGGTGTATTCCTTGCAGGTAAGTGGCTGCCTTCTTGGAGCTTGGTGGAGGGATTTTCGAGAGAGATGGAGGGGAGGAAGAGAAGAATCTACTACCTCACACACTTACTTTATTGCTAGCTTTAGCAATTGGTTAGACATTAGGCTTTGTGTAGCTCTTGACTAAGCTCTAGTTTAGTCACTAGGTGATGTTGGCCTTCCACAAGGTGTAGTGTAGGATTAGTTGTTATTTTGTCTTCAAAGTGCAGAAAACGAGGCATGTAATACTTGCATTTGATTTCCTCTATCATTTCCAATATCATTTATTTCAATCTTGCTATTGAAATAAGAATCTTTGTTGCACTTAAATTTTTCCTTCTCAACAAAATACTTAATTCGATTCAACGTCGGAGATTATAATCGAATCACACGTCCACACGTTTGCTAAATGAAAATTACTCGAGCTAATAAATCCGACTTAATCAAAAATAAAAGGATTAAAATCCGGGGCGTCACATAAGTAGCTTGAAAGAGGTTACTCCCTTCATCCCCCAAATATTATCCCACTTTAATCCGGTACGAGTTTTAAGAAATATAATGAAAAGTTAGTTGAAAAAGTTAGTGGAATATGAGTTTCACTTTTATATATTAATTTTATAATAAAATGTGAGTAGAAATGAGTTAGTGGAATATGTGGTCAACTACTAAAAATGATAAAATTTATAAAATTTAATTGGTGTGAATTCGAACTTTGAATCACCATAAATATAGATGTAAATGAAAATTCATTATTGTTGTATTTAAAAAATAGACAAATGTTTTGCTTGTTCGTATTTGAGTGAGTCAATAATAAAAACAATGATTAACTTGAAAATTTGAACTATCATTTAAACAATGAAAGTCTCGAGACTCTAGTTATCAATTTATCTAATGAATATGGAATTTTCTATTGACGAAGACGCACAAATACAATATCAAAATACTTTTCCTCACGCCAACAATGACTCCCCAAATTATACGAGCATATATGCACTCTATTTCTCATTACCTCCTAATTTGAAACAATGGAATTCTCTAAAATTTTTGGCTTCTTGAAAATTTATACCGAATCAATCAAACTCATTTCCAAAAACACAAAAGCAATAGCATCAATCACCGTACTTTCCATTCTCCTCTCATCCATCCTCTTTCTGACATTCACTTTCATCTACCAAACCGCCAAATCCCATTCCCACCCAAAAATAGAAATATTCTTCGTCTTCATTTCCTTAGCAGACTTGACTTTATTAGCCGGTTATTTAGCAATCGCCAACGCGTCGTGGATCGCCACGGTGACCGCAACGGCCGCAGAATACTACCGTTGCAAGAACTATTCAACTATCTGAAACCGAAATGGGCAAGTCCGTTCAGGGTCAAGTACCATCGGCCGCCGGATCCGATTCTTATCGTGTGGCTGATCACAATGGCTGTGGCTGTTGCTGAAGTTTGGTACGATCCGAAGAATCCCTTTTGGATAGCGGCTTTGTTTGCGTGTTTCGTTTTGTGCCTCTACACCGCGGTTGTTTGGAGCGTGGCGGCCGTTGTTCCGGCTGTGGAAGACGGGGGTGAGGCGGTGGCGGTGGAGAGAGCCGAGGAGCTTGTTCGAGGGCGGAGGCTCGATGGGTTTATGGTGAACTTGTTGTTTTCTGTTGTGTGTTTGGTTGTTGTGTTTGGGTTCTGGATGACCATGGGCGATCGGGGGAGACTTAATCTAACGGTGTATGGCCTCTTCTTCGTCAACGGTGTTTCGATCACGAGGATCTTTGGCGGTGTGATGTACACGGTGTACTATTTTCGATGCAGAGAGTATCACGGCGAGGAGATTGATTTCCTTGTAAATCACCTTACTTAACTTTTCTAAGTTAATTATATATGTGTCGGTTTTTCAATCATAAAATTTCTGTTAAAACTACCGATTACATGTTAGAGATTTGTTATTGGATCATCTGAAAGACTTCAAACTGGAATTAAATTGAGATTACGTTGGGATCACAGCCAGCACATATAGACATTTTAGACCCAAATCTAATTTGAGTTATGCTTGGGACGATGGAAACATGGGTAGTTCTTGTCCTGGCCTTGTCATCCTAAATGAATGAATATTATTATGTGCCATCAAGGATATATGTGAGGTCACTAATTGTGACTTTTGTATGAAAGCCGTGGTGTGCACGTAATATTCTTTCATAATCTTAAATTTGAAAATGCATAAGACCAAATAAGATTTTGAATCAAACAACATAGTACTATTTGGCAAGTCAAATCGAACTCACACTGAAAAAATAAATTGAACTACACCACTGAAAAAATAAATATGATTATAATTTTTTTCAATATTACTCATTATTCAGTGTCGAAGCTATTTTACAATACCATATATATCTCTAGTTATTGTTACCATTATTTTATTATTTATCACTCTTTGTCCACATGTATCTCACAACATCCACCACCCATTCCAAAACTACCACTTTTGGTGTGACAAATTTAAAAAATAGTACTACAGGGGTTAAGGCCATCCACAATAGTGCCTAGCGCACCGCTTAGCCGAGCGCCGGCGCTAGGCGGTGCGCTAGGCGATCTATTGCAACCGCCCAGCCATTTCCGGAATTAAAAACCGCCTAGCGCTCGGCAGTTCCGTGGCGCTAGGCGGTGCGCTGGGCGATCCGCTCGGTGCTATTGTAGCGTCCGAATCGCCTAGCGCGATTTTTTTTTCGAAACACTATATATACGCGCCAGATACGTCATTTTCATTCGCACCACTTGTTTTAACGAGTACTCTCTCTATCTTAATTTCTGTACAAGATCAACACCTAGAAATGAGTAACGCCGGTGGTAGTAGTGGTGGGGATGCTGAGGAGTACGAGCGTATAATGAACGAAGCGCTAGAGGCCTATACGAACCGTGAGATTGATCAATGGATGCAGAGGGCCCTGCAGCCAGCGGTACCTCGACCTCGCCCAGTGGTACACCGCCGAGCGGTGATTGATCGTGATCACGTAGCTGCACATCAGCGCCAGGCTATTTTTTGTTAATTATGTAATTTTTTTTAATTAATGTACTTTTTAAATTTTAATAATATTATTGAATTTTCTCGTATATGTCTCGTAAATTAAATTGCGTATTTTGTGTGATTGTTAATTATTTGTTTTATATAATTTTGAGTGATGTGGCTATTGATGTGGCTGGGCTATTTATGATGTGGCTAGACTATGGCTGGGTTATTTATGATGTGGCAGGAGGATTTTTAGTGTTGATGATGTGGCAGGAGGAGTTTGTGGCTAGGCTATGGCTGGGCTATTCCTATTGTGGATGGCCTAATAATAATTTAGGCCCCTAGCGCCGTAGTCCTTATTCTTCCACTGCCTACTTTGATGATGATGACATGTTTCACTACTTAACCTACATTGTACAAGACTAGAACTCATTTGCTTTTAGCATGTACACCCTTCATCCCAAAGATGATGACCCCACCTTTGGACGGCACAAGATATTATGCTACTTTACTTTGTATGTTAAGTGAAGAAATAAAGTAAGAGTGAATAAAGTGGAGATAAAAAGTGTTTCCATTTTTAGTAATTAATCATTTTAGTTGTGACAAACTAAAAATGAAAGCAGTTCATCTTCGATGGGACGAAGGGAATATTACACAACATAAATGAAAAGCAAAAACATAATAAGATAAAAAATTTATTTTTATTTATCAGACAATAGTAATTGTAGGGATATATATCTACAATCAGCTCGAAACATGTTTTACTATATATAAAGGGGAGCATTAGGGTGCCACCATAGTTAGAGTGACACCGTACCACTAATTTGATCCGTCAAATCTGGTATATGAACGCTTGAGATCAATATATTGAAATAGAGTCCAGATCAATGGCGGATCCAGAAATAAAAAATCGTGGGGTCGGACAAACATGACCATATATACTTAAATATATTTTTAAAATTAAAATATATTACAAATGAAATATCTATATCTTATGTTAGCGAACATACACTTTTCACGGTGTACCATCAAGATGTTGTTCACTCAATCATCATCTTACTTTTCAGCTTAGGCTTGGACAAATTTCATCGTGGAAAACACTCTTTCAACTAGAGTAATAAACTAAAAGCCCAATTGCAAAAAGGAACATCATCTTCCCTATCATCGCATCTTTTTCCTTCGCCCATCATCCACCGATTACAATCAAATTAATCCAATAAATATTAGTATAGTTAAGAATAACAATGACGTTTTGTCGGTAAAGTTGCGCTGCTTGCCGTCTTGAGGATGAATCATAGGGCAGAATTCTGGATGCCGTGGGGTCGGGGGCCGGTGGCAGGAGTATTCCGGGCGGTTCTCCGGGTACGGCGGTGGGGTCGGCCGACCCCACTCGACCCCACCTGTCTCCGCCGCTGGTCCAGATTGCTGGATAATGTAGAGGATATTGCCGTCTAGAGTAATTTGGTCAATTACTTAATTTGAAAACTAAACAGATTTAGGTAATATGTAAACTGCAAAATACTACTTAGTAATATTACAATATTCATAGGGTAACACTGCAATCTGATAAGGTAAAAATCTATTATAAATTATGCAGACACGTAACACTGCAATATTCATAGAGTAACACTGCAATATTCATATATTAACACTGCAATATTCGTATAGTAACACTGCAATATTCATAGAGTAACACTGCAATCTGGTAAGGTAAAAAACTATTACAAATTATGCAGACACGTAACATTGTAATGTTCATAGAGTAAGATTGCAATCCAGTAAGGTAAAACTATTACGAATTATGCAGACACGAACACTGCAATCTTTATAGAGTAAGACTGCAATCTTCATAGAGTAAGACTGCAATCTGGTAAGATAAAAACAAATACGACTATAAACTTCAAGTACTTCAAAACAAACTAAATGCTCTCGTATTCCTTGTCTGCCACAATTTCTAGAGTCATTGGGACACATTTCTCCACATTTTCCACACGACGCAATGGTTTGGTCGTCCGCTTCACAGACACCAATCGGCTTGCAGAACTTCCTGAACTTGTAATTGAATGCAATTAACCATATGGTGTACTGCAATATGCACCACATAATGCAGCAATCTAGTAAAGAGCAGAGTATATCCACAAGAACTTAATAAAAACGAATCAAAATGAATTTGAACAGCAATCAGTAGGTCCATAAATGAATCAAAACGAATTTGAACAACAATATACACCGATGCAATTGTAATACAGATATGCAATTGAAAGTTCAGAGAAATGCAATTCGTAATACATTACGAAGCAATCTGGAATTAAAAAAAACATGTTAAACCAAAAATGAATCAAATAAACAAATAAGAATAAATAGTAATCATAAATCAAATTCAGATCCTGGATAAAAACATGAAATTTCCAGATTATCAAACAATCATTAATTCAACAAACATGCAATACTCTACGAATGTGCATATTATCAAATAATGACTAATAAAAAAGCATGAAGTTTACAGATCCTAGGGCTTATAATCGATTCACCCATATTCGAGCGAATTTGTGGTGTGATTGCAGAGAAAATCGCTGATTACAGAGAATTCAGCGATTGAATAGCTCGTTGCAAATTGAAATCGCTGATTGGAGAGAATTGCTGAGAAATTGCTGAATGCAGATGAATTAAACCGATCGTGTGATTGAATAGCTCGAATTGAGATGAATTCAAACAGAACTGAGATGGATATTGCAGAATCGAGAATCAAAAATCAAGAATGGTTTTGTGATTTGCAGAATCTAGCGTGAAATTGGGTGGAGAATTGTATGAAAAGAATATAGTGAATGAAAATTCATTACTGTTGCATTTAAAAATAGACAAATGTTTTGCTTGTTCGTATTTGAGTGAGTCAATAAAAACAACGATTAACTTGAAAAATTCAACTATTATGATTTAAACAATGAAGGTCTCAAGACTCTAGTTATTAATTTATCTTATGAATATGGAATTTTCTATTGACCAAGAAGCACAAATACAATATTCGTTACTTTTCTGAACGCCAAAAATGACTCCACGGAGTGAGAAAAAAACCAAAAACCGAATATCTGAATCGAACTAAATCGAAAATTTGAAATTCGGTTTGATTTTTTCAATTTTTCGGTTCGGTTCGGTTTTAAAAATACAAAAAATTATATATATATTTATTTTATTAATTTAATATATTATATCATATAAGTATATAATATATATTCATTTAATACTCCCTCGTCTCATGTTACTTGAGGCGTTTCTTTTCGGCACAAGATTTAAGAAAGTTGTGTTTAGTAAGTTAAATAAAGTAAAATAAGGTAGAAGAGAGAATAAAGTAAGAGAGATAAGAGAGAGAGTAGAGTAAAAGAAAGAATAAAATAAGTGTGATTTTTTTAGAGGATCGACGATGGTTCCCCATCTACCCCCCGAAGTGACTCGGACCCCCGTCCTAACGCTCGGAGGTGAAGCGTCTTACCACCGAGCTGCGCTTCGTTGTCGGGATGGGAAGGAACGAGTCAGCCAACCTTTCCCCAAGCACGGGTCCAGACCAATTAACTGCATCAACCCAATCAAGGGTACCAAGTTAACCTATCTCCCCCAACGCCTGGGTCCCAAGCACGGGTCCAGACCAGTTAACTATATCAATCCAATCAAGGGTACCATGCTAACCTATCTCCCCCAGTGCCTGGGTCCAGGCCATGACTCAAGAACTCCCCAGGGGAAATTAATCCCCATGTTGCACCTCCCAGGGGTCGAACTCGTGACCTCTAGGATGGCGCAGTATCCTTGCCTTCCTCCTCAACCACTTGAGCTAAGTGTGATTAGATGTTTCGTTTTTAGCAAAAAAAAAGAAATGACTCAAGTAACTTGGGACAATTCAAAATGAAATACGACTCAAGTAACTTGCGACTGGTGGAGTATATTTTATATAATTATGTATCATATACATATATATTAATTTTTATGATATATATATATATATATAGGTTCATGATCAATTGTGATTTTTTAGGCTAATTGAGAAATGAGATACAACATCAGCCACTCATTTTTATTAAATGAGTGGTCCAGATTTTGCCACACAAAAAATATTTTTAGATTAATTTATTATGAAAGGGCAGAATGGTAATTCACATCCCCCTCTCTTCTTCCCAAAAATCCATTTTTTTCCCAAATCACTACTGCTAATCGGCCCTCCATCTTCATCTTCATCCCTCCAATTTCGTCGACGACAATGGCGATTGCCGCCGCCATATCGCTGCTGCTGATCGCCGTCAAACATCCTCTTCGACTCGCAATCTCTCCTGCTCCTCCTTGGCTTGAATACGCCGCTGCTCCTCGGGATCATTGAGGCGAACCTCCTCCTCTCAGCGCGCGATCTCCGCCAATTATTTTCTGTTGTTCTTCCTCTTCTCCGTCAACAACAAACATTTTCATGTCAACAACTGATAAGTCATATTCTAGGCCTTGGTTACGGGTCAGTATGATGTGCAAAATTGATTATATCTGCAAAACAGTTGCTCAAAGTGTGCAGGTTAAGTGTTCTAGCCAGTAGGGAAGTTTCGGAATGTTCAGGTGAAAATGGGCGCCAGCATGATCTCATACTGATCAGTATTCGTGCTGAAACGGCTTGAGATGGAGATGGCGGATAGCTGGGACGGATTACCCACAGTTAAGGGCAAAGAAGTCAACTTGCAATGAGGATTTACCCTAAAAATCAAGGGAAAGCCTCCCTATAAAAGGAAGCCAATAAGGAGAGAGAGAAATATACACATTTCACCCATTCACCACCATCTTTAGGTAGAGAGTTCTCTCGGTAATACCAGTCTTTCAGCCGTGTCCCGCTTTTTGCCTCGCCGCAGCCATGATCACCTGACGCCCAGATGTTCCCGGAGTTCCAAGCCATCCTTCCAGCCAGCAAGATCTTAGTTTAGAAGTTTCATCGCCCGGTGTGGCAAAACAATTTTTATTTCGCTTTCGTAGTTAAATTTTACTTGCTTTCCTCACGTTGGATCTCTGTTGCCTTTGGATATTTTCTGCTTTTGAAGTACTTGTTAAAGATCCGAACGCGTTTATGCTATGAAGTTGATTTCCGTTTCGTATATTGTGTCGTTTTCTTTTCCTTCCTTGCCTAGTTAGCTTAGATCTAAAGTTTCTTGGTGTTTTAAGTGCTGAATCTATAATTTCTGTTTTACGTAGCAAGTTTCTCTAGGATAGTATAATCTGGCACTGTTTGATTGTGAAGTAAATCGTTGCATACAAAGCTTAGTTTTAATTTCCGAATCGTTCGTCCATGTTGACCAGTATGCAGAAGTCCAGCTACAATGTTTGATTTCAGATTTGATTTCGTTGTTTTAGATCTGTGTTCGCGAGTTGATAATCTGTGTTTTCCGTGTTGAATCTGGATTTGTTATCTGAGTTTTGGATGTGTTTGTTGAAGAAGATGGCGTCTATTTCAATTGGAGGGGACCACTTTTGTTTTTTTTTATGCTTTTTACCTTTTGTCCTTCACCTTTAGTTTGTACCCTGCAGATCTGTCAGCCTAGTCACCACAACCACCACTACCCTCTGAATATCCTGTCTAGCCCAAAATATAAACCCGTACCTTCTAAATATTTTCTGTTACAAAAATGTCTCCCCATTCCACGAACACAGTTACATTCCAGATGTCTTTCATACCGTCTGACCAGTAAACACCACCTTTAAGTTCTTGCCTAGGTAGAGACTCAACCCAAGCGTGGTAGCTAACCAAACCACCCAGAATATCACCACAATAGTTTTAACGCACCATCTCTGTGGGATTCGACCCTTATCACCACTATACTGATCAGTAGGAGTGGGTTGAGGAATCTTTGAAGCCTGGGTCTAGGCTTAGTTAGGATCTCTATCCTGACCAGTAGGATATATCCTTGCTTGAACGACACCTACGCACCCTGGTCCTTTCAAATGGCGCCGTAGCCGGGGATGGATGGCGTTTTTGAGTTGCTATTGTGTGTGATACTTTGGTGTATATATTGTGTATAATTTTCCTTTTTCTTTTCATTTCAGTTTATGAGCAGTAGCTCGCCTCCTGATCAGTGGAGGCCGAAAATACTCAAGCGAGGAACTATACTCGTAACCACTCATTCTGGCCTGTCGACCACCTTGTCTGACCTAGGCACGAGTAGTGACGAAAAGAAGGGCACCATAGAGGGACCAATACCAGAAGAGAAACCACTGTTGGAAGGCAACCCAAGGGAAATGGCCAACCAGGGAGATGAAGACCCGGAGATCGGGACACTGAACGCACATACTGAAGGAGAGCCCCCGCAAGCCATAGTCGTTACTCCAGGGCAAACCGCCTGCGATGTGAAGCCTCATGTGATCGCGATCCTGCCTACATACTGTGGGAAGAGCTATGAAGGGCCGTATGAGTTTCTTCATGAGTTTTGTAAAATTTGTAGGGCGCAGAGGAGACCAGCAGGAGCGACTGAGGATGATTATAGGCTGAAGGCTTTGCCATTTGTGCTCAAGAGGGAAGCTAACACCTGGTTCATGCGCCTGCCACCCAATTCCATTGAGAGTTGGGCCGATTTCAAGTCAGCATTCCTGGGCGAGTTTTTTCCGTCATCCAAGACAAGCGCGCTGAAGAGGGAAATAACTAATGTGAAGCAAGGGTATGATGAACCCTTGAGTGATTATTGGGCAAGATACATGGGTCTTTTGGAATCATGTCCCAACCATCGCATGGCGGACATTGAAGTACATCACACTTTCTACGAAGGTATGAACGCGGTAACCAAGGACCTGGCAAATTCATCGTCAGGAGGAAGCTTCACGCAATTACGGGTCAGCGAAGCGAAGAGAGTCCTAAGGAAGCTACTAAATGCAAAGAAAGAGTATGACCATTCAAGGGAAGAATACAACCGAGAGCGGGCTGCTGTTGCCTCGCTTATTGATCAGGAAAATAAGCTGGAGCAGAAAATGGATTTGAAAATGGATGAGCTGAAGAAGTCACTTCTGAGTGCGATCGAGAATAACACTCCACCACCTCCCCCAGCTAGGAATTACAAGGGTGCAGAGCAGGGAAATCAAGGACCGAACTATGATCAGCCTAATGACTTCGGGAATATGGAGCAAGTTAATGCTGCGGGGTACTTCAATTCTAGTGGGCATTGGATTCAAGGTAAACAACGGGATGCACCATGGAGGGATCATCCAAACTTCCGATGGGGTGACGGAAGCCAAAATCAGAACCAAGGTCAGAACCAGTATAACCCCCATCCGAACCAAGACCCTAACCGTGGACCAGCAAACCCAGACTACCAGCCCAACTGGTCAGGAAGAAACCAACAATCTCAAAACCAAAACCCACAAAACCAGAACCCGAACCCTGTCTATGTGCCACCCCACCAGAGAAACTTCCATAATTTCCAAAATCAGCCGAACCCAGGATCCCAACACCATCAGAACCAAAATCAATTCCAAGGCCAGCACCAGAACCAATATCCTCAAGATCAGTACACCCCTCCTGCCCAGTATAACCAATACCCGCCTAATCAAGGCCAGCAAAACTCCCAGAACTATCAACACCAAGGGCCGAGTCATCCGTTGAGGACGTGATGGGTGAAATGCTAGCGTCACAACAGAGCATCAAAGGAGAATTGCAATCCCATAATGAGGTCGTGCAGGGGATGCAAAATGCCCAGAAGGAACATAAGGCGAACATGGATATGATGAATAGGCAGTTAGCTCAACTGGCCAGTTCGGTGGGTGATTTGAAGGGAAATGCGGGGAAACTCCCATCTACAGTCCAAATGCCCGAAAAAGTAAGTGTGAGTAAGGTTACGTTGAGGTCAGGAACTACTTATGACGCGCCTCAACCGAAACGAACTAGTGGAGGATCCAATGGAACGAAGATAGGAGGCGATACCATTTCAGCGGAAGAATTAGGGAAACCTATGCCTCGGATGCAGGATCCATTCTTCTTGGATGATACACCAAGTGTAAGAGGTGAACCCGACACCCTACTTACCAGGAAGGAACCCCCTCAAGAGGAAGAGCCCAGAATGGAGGCCCAGACCCAGGAACTAACCAAGAAGGACTCCAAGAAGGTTGCTGAGGGACCAGTAGAAGAGAAAAAAGGGGAGAAACCATTCCCATTCCGATTTGTTACAAAGAGGAAGAAAGAGAACCCGGTTGACTACTTGTCGATTTTTGGGAAGTTGGATGTCACCATACCATTCCTCTAAGCCGTGAAGCTACCCCCTCTCGGGAAATTCATAAAGGACTTCATAGCCGGGAGAGCCTAGAAGGATGGCAAGATTATGGTGGAAGGGATAGCGTCAGCAATAGTGCAAGAGAAGTTACCACCCAAGAGAGCCGACCCAGGTATGTTCACCCTACCCATAACTGTAGGAGATGTGAAGGTCGAACATGCAATGTGTGATTTGGGGGCATCTATAAATGTCATGCCATTGTCTATCTATAACCGGTTGAAAGGAGTGAGGCTGTCAAATACTGGGGTGTTGATCCAACTGGCTGATAGGTCGTGCATAAGCCCTGAGGGAGTTTTAGAAAATGTGTTAGTTAGGGTGCATGATTTTACCTACCCTGGTGATTTCTATGTGATCAAAATGAGTGAGCATGAAGCGAGGGAGTCTAGTGGAGTCTTGTTAGGGAGACCTTTTCTGAGAACGGCCAAGACAATAGTGGATATGGCTGAGGGGACTATTTGCATTGATTTTCATGGGGAGAAGTTTACCTTCGATATAAATGATGCCATGAAAAAACCCATCGATTCTGAAAATCTATGCTATGTTGATGTGATTGAGCCCCTAGTCCAAGATTTTCTTGAGACCGAACTATTGCAGGAGAAACTCCAAGCTTTAGATGTTTATGAACAGGCTGACATGGAAGCTGCTGCATGGTGTGATCTGATCAGTAGCCAAGGGTTGACTGATGAAGAAATAGAAGTAGCGATCAAGGAATTCTGCCAGAAATCGGAGTTCATTGGAGCCGCAGGGGCTCAGCTACCAGTCAGTATAGAAGAACCTTCAGAGGGAGATTTAGAGAAAAGAGGAGAGGCCGAGAAAAACCCCTTACCCGAAGACACACTTCCACCCCAAGTTGAGCTGAAGAAGTTGCCACCGAATTTGAAGTATGCCTTCCTTGGAGAGGAGAACTCATATCCAGTGATCATCAGTAGCAGCCTTACGAAGGAACAAGAGGCTAGGCTACTGACCGTGCTGAGCAAGAACAAGAAGGCGATTGGATGGAGTCTTACAGATTTAGTTGGAATTAGCCCCGACGTCTGCATGCACCACATTAGGTTGGAGGAAGGAGCGAAGGCACATCGAGATGCTCAAAGGAAGGTAAACCCTAACATGCGAGAAGAGATATTGAAGGAAATCTTGAAGTTGTTGTCGCTAGGGATTATCTATTCAGTACCGGATAGTGAGTGGGTCAGTCTGATCCACATGGTCCCAAAGAAGTCGGGTATCCAAGTAGTTCAGAATGAGAGGAATGAGCTGATCCCAACGAGGCTAGTCACGGGTTGGCGAATGTGCATCGATTACCGTAAGCTGAACAATGCGACCAGGAAGGACCATTTTCCCCTGCCGTTCATCGACCAAATGTTGGAGAGATTAGCTGGGAAGAAGTTTTTCTGCTTTCTAGATGGGTACAGCGGGTATTTCCAAATTTATGTAGATCCTGAGGACCAGGACAAGACCACTTTCACTTGCCCGTTTGGAACCTATGCATACCGTCGCATGCCTTTCGGCCTATGCAACGCTCCAGGTACGTTTCAACGATGTATGATGAGCATATTTTCCGATTTGATTGAAGATTGCATAGAGATATTCATGGACAACTTCACGGTTTACGGAGACTCGTTCGACTCTTGCCTTCACCATTTGGATATAGTTTTGGAAAGGTGTCAAGCAAAGAGTTTGGTTTTGAACTTTGACAAGTGCCATTTTAAGGTCACCGAAGGGATAGTTTTAGGACACGTGGTCTCAGAAAGAGGTATCCAAGTGGATCGAGCCAAGGTAGATGTTATATCCAAATTACCATTCCCTACTGATCAGAAGGGAATAAGGGGTTTTCTGGGGCACGCCGGATTTTATCGAAGATTTATCAAGGATTTCTCCAAGATCGCCCAGCCCCTTACCAGATTACTTCAGAATGACGTGGAGTTCATTTTTGATGAGCAATGCAAGGCTGCTTTCAATCTTCTCAAGGAAAAGCTGATATCCGCACCTATCATAAGGGCTCCTGACTGGAACCATCCTTTCGAAATAATGTGCGACGCCAGCGATTTTGCGGTAGGAGCCGTGCTGGGTCAGAAGATCGATGGGAAGAGGTACGTAATTTTTTATGCGTCCAAGACTCTGAACCAAGCCCAGCGGAATTACGATACCACTGAAAAAGAGATGCTGGAAGTGGTGTATTCTTTCGAGAAGTTCCGGCCATATTTGCTGGGATCCAAAGTCATAGTGTATACTGACCATGCAGCGATTAAGTATCTGATTGCCAAGAAGGAATCCAAACCACGCTTGATCCGATGGGTACTCTTGCTACAAGAATTTGATTGGGAGGTGGAAGATAAGAGAGGAGTCGAGAACAAGGTGGCAGACCATTTGAGCAGAATAATGCAAGATGGAAACGGTGACGATGTGCATGATAAGTTTCCAGAGGAACATTTGTGTGAGGTGGTGCCCAGAAAAATTGATTGGGAAGAAGTGTTGAAACTTACTGGTCAGAATGATGTAGTGAAAGGAAAAGAGAATGTAGGGCAAGAGCCATGGTATGCGGACCTGGGCAACTACCTAGTAACTGGAGATCTTCCAGAAGTACCGAGTGTTACCAAAGCCCAAAGAATGAAGATCAAGAGTGAAGCAAAATACTACTTTTGGGACGACCCCTATCTGTGGAGAGTAGGGTCCGATCAAGTGATAAGGAGGTGCATTCCTGACTGGGAGCAGCGGGATGTTTTAACCCACTGCCATTCGTTAGCATGTGGAGGGCACTTCGGGTCCAAGAAGACGGCAAGGAAGATTCTGGATAGCGGCTTTTACTGGCCAACTCTCAACAAAGATACGTACGAGTTCTGTAGGAGCTGTGAGCGTTGCCAACTGACCGGTGGAATACCTGCCCGGGATGAAATGCCGCAGGTACCCGTAATAGTTTGTGAGCTATTCGACATATGGGGAATGGATTTCATGGGGCCTTTTCCTTCATTCTACGGGAATCTGTATATCCTAGTTGCTGTAGACTACATCTCCAAATGGGTAGAAGCCAAGGCCACAGGCACGTGTGAAGCCAAGGAGGTGGCCAAGTTCTTAAAGAGTCATATCTTCAGCTGATTCGGTGTACCCAGGGCGATCATATCCGATCAAGGTACACACTTCTGTAATCGCACAATTGAAGCCTTAATGAAGAAATACGGTGTGCACCATAGACTATCCAGCCCTTACCATCCTCAAGCAAATGGTCAAGCGGAGATTTCTAACCGCGAGATAAAGAAAATTTTGGAGAAGACTGTGAACACTTCTAGGAAGGATTGGAGTGTAAGGTTAGAGGATGCTCTCTAGGCGTATCGAAACAGCCTACAAAACCCCCATAGGCATGTCCCCTTACCGGATTGTTTTTGGGAAGATGTGCCACTTACCGGTTGGGATCGAGCATCGAGCATACTGGGCAGTACAGAAAGTGAATATGGATGCTACAGCCTGTGAAGAGGAAAGGAAGCTGCAACTGCAGGAGCTTGAGGAACTTAGATTGGAGTCATTCGACTCAGCCATGTGGTACAAAGAGCGAACTAAATTGTGGCATGATCGGAATCTGAGAACTAAGGAACTCCATGCTGGCCAGAAAGTACTACTCTTCCAGTCAAGATTGAAGCTTATGCCAGGGAAACTCAAGTCCAAATGGACAAGACCTTATACCATCACTGCACTCCGATCTAATGGAGCTGTAGAAATTTCAGGGAGTTTCCCTAACTCTGAACCTTTTATTGTGAATGGGCATAGGCTGAAGATCTTTAGGGAAAACAGTGAAGTGGGTGTAGTGGATGAGATCCCACTACAGCCCGGTGTCTTATCTTCCCACAGACCAGTAGGATAGGAATTTGGAATTCCACTAGGCCAACCCTTCTTAAAACTTACATACGTGGCCGAGTAGAGTTCCAAATTACCTAAGAAGTGTAAATATTGTAATTACGTAATAGTTAATTATTTTAAACCTTCAATGTTTTTAGAAAAAAACCAAAAATATTTTCGAGCCCAAGTTTTAATTGGGAGTACGTACGGACTCACCAACTAACTATTTAATGAAACTCCCTTTTTAATTTATAAGCCCGCTTTTCTTTTTCTTTCTAGTTTGGGAAATTTTAGGGGGAATTCATTAAGTGGGAATTTTGAATTAAGGCTTGTGCAGCTTTTGCAGGTATGGCAGCAGGAAAATATGGCGCGTGAGCAGAGAGAAAAAGACACACTGACCAATCAGAGGCCAGCAACCTCAACCGTCTCCCATCTGAAGCGTTGCGACCGGCTACCCCTAATAACCGGTTGCAACCACCTGCAACTACAATCTCTCACCCAAATTATACCCACCGTCCCAACCCTTCTCCCTCACAAACCCTCATTTTCAAATTCCCTTTCAAGAAATTCTCGTCCATCTCTCTCACAGAAACATCATTCTCAAACCCAACTCTCTCCCAGAAATCAAAACCCAAGACCCCACCAACAAATCACCACTGAGACCATGGGGAAAAAGGCGTTCGCTACTAAGATTAAACCACCTTCGTCTCGCCGTGAAGAAAACCGGGGAGAAAACCCTGGAACACAACCCCCCGCCGAACCCTCAACCTTCGGCACCAACTCAGCAAGCCCCAACCGATGATATCTCTAGAACGCCAAATGGCGGAAGTTCTTCTCCGTTTACACGACCCCCACTAGGAAACTGGGCGGCGGAGTTTGGGCGAATTTCAGCCAATCAGAGGGCAAAAGGAATATGACCGCAGCAAGTCCAGGCAGTGGCGTGTCAGTAACCAGTGCGCATCACCCACGGTGCAAGCCTCCGCCTACCGAATCCGTTTCCCCCTACAATTTCCACAAGAGAACACACTGCTTCCCGTCGAAGCCGCAATTGGGTGCAGAACAGAGAAACATCTCTCCGGTAAACCAAGACCTCCGAACCCTTGAATGATGAAGCATTTTGGCTTACTACGATTCTGGATCCGGAGGAGAGGGCGGAAGGCTGAGGGAAGGAGAACCCAAAGGACCGTGAGGGGGAAATATAGCGTAGGAAACTCCTACTGTGTAGACCTTCCGTCAAGAAGGGTTAGGGAAAATCGATCTGAACGAATTGGCACAGAAGCGCGCCTCATGACCGATCGGAGTTTGAGTCATCGTGGAGAGGTAAACCGCAGAGGGATACTGCTTTGATAGCTGAGGGTCTAGACCTCTCGCATCAAGGTCAGTTGGAAGGGTTGAGAAAGTACATGGTGAAGAGAAAGAGCGGAGCCAGTAGATCCCCCCGTGGAAGTAGGGATAGTAAATGCAGGTAGGAGAGGAGGAACCAGCTGCAGAAACCCAAGACCAGAACCGGTGGCGCCTCCATTAGTGAAGCCCAAGCCCATAAAGCGGAGCTTAATATTGAAGACTGATCCTAAGGCAAACCGGCCTAACCGCAGAGGGTTTCGCAGAGATGCTTGGGAAAGTGGGCAGCTAGTAGGGAAAGCCGAACACAGAGGCAGATCCCGTGGAAATCTTGAGTGAAGAGGAGAGGACCACTCCCACAAACCTGGGGAGGAGTCTTTACCTGTTACTGACCTAGAGGATACTGCAATGGAAACCGAAGCGGTCTTCTCCAACACTGAGTGGCCAAGGTGACGAGGCTGACGGGATGGCTGAGGGTCTGGACCTCGCATCCAGGTCAGTAGGCCACAGGGACCGGTCCTACTACCCAGGATCCATTTCATCACAAGCTGAGAAAGAACCCGAAGAAGAGAAAGACAAAGTTGACAGAGAGGAAGTGAGATACCGTGAAGAGAGAAAACGAAAGGGGAAGGCCCCTATGAAGAAGAAGCCTAGCACCAAGAAACCGCGTCTCGTGAACACTGGCATAGTGATCACTGAGGCTGCTCAGAGGACCCCATCCAGCCGACGAGAGTAGAGTGATAGTGAGTATGAGATCAGTGAGAATCTGAATCGGCCAGTGATACGTCCATGGAGGATGAGAGTACAAGGAACAGCAACTTCCGAACGATCATCGGGAGTTATTACATCCGCCGGCAGAGAGACTCCGATATAAGCGCTGGACAGTGGACCTTACTGATGATCTGGTAGAGGAGATGAACCTTTTCGACTCAAAGGAGCTACAGAAAGCTTTCGATAGTAAGGATGAAGGGAGTAAGCAGGTGAAGAGCGGAAAGGTACTTCACATTCCTCTTTGGATGAGTTAGGTGCCCGCGAGCAGTTTCTATCTTATTTGCACGCGTTAGGATTCGAATGGTTGTTGGAGAATGGGGATCCTAGTGTCCCGGTTAGATTAGCAAAGGAGTTTTTCACGACCTTTAGATTTAAGGTCACCACTGATCTAGATGAGGAGTGTATCAGTTTTAGGCTGTTTGGAGGAGAGATACGGATGAGTTTGATTGAGTGGACGTGCGTCTGGGAATGTGCAGTTTAGAGGAGGCCATATGGCCTGAGTGGATAAGTAGGGAGCGGGGAATTCCCCGCAGACATGTGGATATTTGAGCCCCAGGAGCCCTGGGGGAGGAACTTACTCACCCTGATGCAGGGCAATTCCAGTCCACTATTTCCCGCTCCGTTCATTTCAACAACCCAATTCTGCGTCTTGTACACTTTACCTGGATTTCAATTTATTGGGGCAGTCGAACTCCGCTGTTAGGACATCGATGACGGAGTTATATCTTCTCTGATGCGCCAAGCAGGGGAGGAAGTTGCATCTGGGTTTTTGGACCGCCTACCAATGCCATCTAATTGCCACCCACACCGGCGAGAACCTCACTCTCTGCCATATCTTGGGAGTGTTCGTCAGAAACAAATCATCATCACGGAGGCCGAAGATTTATCCGACCAATCTCGGTGGCTCCTCCTGGTCTTTTGATACACCTTTATTCGTCCTAACGAACCATTTACATGAGGCAAGGGGCGCAACCCCAATTCTACGCAATGGGAGTAAATAGCTATACGACTGGGAGGATCTGGTCAGCATATCCGGAACCCAAGAACAGGAGTCATAGACAAAGGAAAAGCTAAAGAGGCTAGGTTCCAAGTCGGAGGGAAACAAGCCAGATGAATCAGAAATGCACGCTAGCATCATTGATGAAGGAATCCTGAAGGAGTCTTCAGACAGCGAGGCAATCAGAATCAAGATCTTTGGGGGGAGAACCGATTGTTCCCGAAGCCGCCACTAGGCTCGGAGAGAAACCAACAGCTGATAACAGAAATGCCATGTTGAAGAAGATGATGTCCAAGTCTAATGTTGGGGACCACTTTGCTTTTTAGATGCTTTTTGCTTTTGTCCTTTACTTTTAGTTATAACCTGCAGATCTGTCAGCCTAGTCACCATGACTACCACTACCCTCTGAATATTCTGTCTAGCCCAAAATAGAATCCGTACCTTCCAAATATTTTCTGTTACAAAAATGTCTCCCCATTTCCACGTACACAGCTGCACCTCTACACTTTTTTCCCATTCTAGTCAGTAGGAAATTACCTTTAAGTTCTTGCCTAGGTAGAGACTCAACCCGAGCGTGGTAGCTAACCAAACCATCCAGAATATCACCACAATAGTTTTAACGCACCATCTCTGTGGGATTCGACCCTTACCACCACTATACTGATCAGTAGGAGTGGGTTGAGGAATTTTTGAAACCAGGGTCTAGGCTTAGTTAGGATCTCTATCCTGACCAGTAGGATGTATCCTTGCTTGAACGACACCTAAGCGCCCTGAGTCCTAACCGTTTCAAATGGCGCCGTTGCGGGGATGGATGGCGTACTAGTCGTACTCTTTGTGTGTGATACTTGTCGTAATCTTGTGCCATAATCTTCTTTTTCTTTTCTTTTCATTTCAGTTATGAGAAGCAGTTCGGCTCTCCTGACCAGGGGAGACCGAAGATACTTCAGCGAGGATTCTATACTCGTAACCACTCGTTCTAGGCCTGTCGACCACCTTGTCTGACCTAGGCACGAGTAGTGACGAAGAGAAGGGCACCATAGAGGGACCGATACCAGAAAGAGATTTACAACGGTTGGAAGGCAACCCAAGGGAAATGGCCAACCAGGGAGATGAGGACCCGGAAGATCGGGACGCTGAACGCGCATACAAGGAGAACCCCCGCAAGCCACAGTCGTTACTCCCGGGCAAACCGCCTGCGATGTGAAGCCTCATGTGATCGCGATCTGCCTACGTACTGCGGGAAGAGCTACGAAGGGCCGTATGAGTTTCTTCATGAGTTTTGCAAATTTGTAGGGTGCAAGGAGAGACCAGCAGGAGCAACTGAGGATGATTATAGGCTGAAGGCTTTGCCATTTGTGCTCAAGGGGAAGCTAACACCTGGTTCATGCGCCTGCCCCCCCAACTCTATTGAGACTTGGGCGATTTCAAGTCAGCATTTCTGGGTGAGTTTTTCCGTCAACCAAGACAGGCGCGCTGAAGAGGGAAAAACTAATGTGAAGCAAGGGGTATGATGAGCCCTTGAGTGATTATGGGCAAGATACATGGGTCTTTTGGAATCATGTCCCAACCATCGCATGGCGGACATTGAAGTACATCATACTTCTACGAAGGCATGAACGCGGTAACCAAGGACCAGGAAAATCATCGTCAGGAGGAAGCTTCATGCAATTACGGGTTAGCGAAGCAAAGAGAGTCCTAAGGAAGCTATTGAATGCAAAGAAAGAGTATGACCATTCAAGGGAAGGATACAACCGAGAACGGGCTACTGTTGCCTCGGTTACTGATCAGGAAAATACACTGGAGCAGAAAATGAATTTGAAAATGGATGAGCTGAAGAAGTCACTTCTGAGTATGATCGAGAAGAGCACTCCACCACCCCCCCCCAACTGGGAATTACAAGGTGCAGAGCAGGGAAATCAAGGACCAAACTATGATCAGCCTACTGACTTCGGGAATATGGAGCAAGTTAATGCTGCGGGTACTTCAATTCTAGTGGGCATTGGATCAAAGGTAGGCAACGGGATGCACCATGGAGGGATCATCCAAACTTCCGATGGGGTGACGGGAGCCTAAATCAGAACCAAGGTCAGAACCAGTATAACCCTCATCCCGAACCAAAACCCTAACCGTGGACCAGCAAACCCAGAACTACCAGCCCAACTGGTCAGGAAGAAACCAACATTCCCAAAACCAAAACCTACAACAAACCAGAACCCGAACCCTGTCTATGTGCCACCCCACCAGAGAAACTTCCAAAATTTCCAAAATCAGCCGAACCCAGGACCCCAACACCATCAGAACCAAAATCAATTCCAAGGCCAGCACCAGAATCAATATCCTCAAGATCAGTACACCCCTCCTGCCCAGTATAACCAATACCCGCCTAATCAAGGCCAGCAAAACTCCCAGAACTATCAACACCAAGGGCCCGAGTCATCCGTTGAGGACGTGATGGGTGAAATGCTAGCGTCAACAACAGAGCATCAAAGGAGAATTGCAATCCCATAATGAGGTCGTGCAGGGGATGCAAATGCCCAGAAGGAACATAAGGCGAACATGGATATGATGAATAGGCAGTTAGCTCAACTGGCCAGTTCGGTGGGTGATTTGAAGGGAAATGCAGGGAAACTCCCATCTACAGTCCAAATGCCCGAAAAGGCAAATGTGAGTAAGGTTACGTTGAGGTCGGGAACTACTTATGACGCGCCTCAACCGAAACGACCTAGTGGAGGATCCAATGGAACGAAGATAGGAGGCGATACCATTTCAGCGGAAGAATTAGGGAAACCTATGCCTCGGATGCAGGATCCATTCTTCTTGGATGATACACCAAGTGTAAGAGGTGAACCCGACACCCTACTTACCAGGAAGGAACCCCCTCAAGAGGAAGAGCCCAGAATGGAGGCCCAGACCCAGGAACTAACCAAGAAGGACTCCAAGAAGGTTGCTGAGGGACCAGTAGAAGAGAAAAAAGGGGAGAAACCATTCCCATTCCGATTGTTACAAAGAGGAAGAAAGAGAACCCGGTTGACTACTTGTCGATTTTTGGGAAGTTGGATGTCACCATACCATTCCTCTAAGCCGTGAAGCTACCCCCTCTCGGGAAATTCATAAAGGACTTCATAGCCGGGAGAGCCTAGAAGGATGGCAAGATTATGGTGGAAGGGATAGCGTCAGCAATAGTGCAAGAGAAGTTACCACCCAAGAGAGCCGACCCAGGTATGTTCACCCTACCCATAACTGTAGGAGATGTGAAGGTCGAACATGCAATGTGTGATTTGGGGGCATCTATAAATGTCATGCCATTGTCTATCTATAACCGGTTGAAAGGAGTGAGGCTGTCAAATACTGGGGTGTTGATCCAACTGGCTGATAGGTCGTGCATAAGCCCTGAGGGAAGTTTTAGAAAATGTGTTAGTTAGGGTGCATGATTTACCTACCCTGGTGATTTCTATGTGATCAAAATGAGTGAGCATGAAGCGAGGGAGTCTAGTGGAGTCTTGTTAGGGAGACCTTTTCTGAGAACGGCCAAGACAATAGTGGATATGGCTGAGGGGACTATTTGCATTGATTTTCATGGGGAGAAGTTTACCTTCGATATAAATGATGCCATGAAAAACCCATCGATTCTGAAAATCTATGCTATGTTGATGTGATTGAGCCCCCTAGTCCAAGATTTTCTTGAGACCGAACTATTGCAGGAGAAACTCCAAGCTTTAGATGTTTATGAACAGGCTGACATGGAAGCTGCTGCATGGTGTGATCTGATCAGTAGCCAAGGGTTGACTGATGAAGAAATAGAAGTAGCGATCAAGGAATTCTGCCAGAAATCGGAGTTCATTGGAGCCGCAGGGGCTCAGCTACCAGTCAGTATAGAAGAACCTTCAGAGGGAGATTTAGAGAAAAGAGGAGAGGCCGAGAAAAACCCCTTACCCGAAGACACACTTCCACCCCAAGTTGAGCTGAAGAAGTTGCCACCGAATTTGAAGTATGCCTTCCTTGGAGAGGAGAACTCATATCCAGTGATCATCAGTAGCAGCCTTACGAAGGAACAAGAGGCTAGGCTACTGACCGTGCTGAGCAAGAACAAGAAGGCGATTGGATGGAGTCTTACAGATTTAGTTGGAATTAGCCCCGACGTCTGCATGCACCACATTAGGTTGGAGGAAGGAGCGAAGGCACATCGAGATGCTCAAAGGAAGGTAAACCCTAACATGCGAGAAGAGATATTGAAGGAAATCTTGAAGTTGTTGTCGCTAGGGATTATCTATTCAGTACCGGATAGTGAGTGGGTCAGTCTGATCCACATGGTCCCAAAGAAGTCGGGTATCCAAGTAGTTCAGAATGAGAGGAATGAGCTGATCCCAACGAGGCTAGTCACGGGTTGGCGAATGTGCATCGATTACCGTAAGCTGAACAATGCGACCAGGAAGGACCATTTTCCCCTGCCGTTCATCGACCAAATGTTGGAGAGATTAGCTGGGAAGAAGTTTTTCTGCTTTCTAGATGGGTACAGCGGGTATTTCCAAATTTATGTAGATCCTGAGGACCAGGACAAGACCACTTTCACTTGCCCGTTTGGAACCTATGCATACCGTCGCATGCCTTTCGGCCTATGCAACGCTCCAGGTACGTTTCAACGATGTATGATGAGCATATTTTCCGATTTGATTGAAGATTGCATAGAGATATTCATGGACAACTTCACGGTTTACGGAGACTCGTTCGACTCTTGCCTTCACCATTTGGATATAGTTTTGGAAAGGTGTCAAGCAAAGAGTTTGGTTTTGAACTTTGACAAGTGCCATTTTAAGGTCACCGAAGGGATAGTTTTAGGACACGTGGTCTCAGAAAGAGGTATCCAAGTGGATCGAGCCAAGGTAGATGTTATATCCAAATTACCATTCCCTACTGATCAGAAGGGAATAAGGGGTTTTCTGGGGCACGCCGGATTTTATCGAAGATTTATCAAGGATTTCTCCAAGATCGCCCAGCCCCTTACCAGATTACTTCAGAATGACGTGGAGTTCATTTTTGATGAGCAATGCAAGGCTGCTTTCAATCTTCTCAAGGAAAAGCTGATATCCGCACCTATCATAAGGGCTCCTGACTGGAACCATCCTTTCGAAGTAATGTGCGACGCCAGCGATTTTGCGGTAGGAGCCGTGCTGGGTCAGAAGATCGACGGGAAGAGGTACGTAATTTTTTATGCGTCCAAGACTTTAAATCAAGCCCAGCGGAATTACGATACCACTGGAAAAGAGATGCTGGAAGTGGTGTATTCTTTCGAGAAGTTCCGGCCATATTTGCTGGGATCCAAAGTCATAGTGTATACTGACCATGCAGCGATTAAGTATCTGATTGCCAAGAAGGAATCCAAACCACGCTTGATCCGATGGGTACTCTTGCTACAAGAATTTGATTGGGAGGTGGAAGATAAGAGAGGAGTCGAGAACAAGGTGGCAGACCATTTGAGCAGAATAATGCAAGATGGAAACGGTGACGATGTGCATGATAAGTTTCCAGAGGAACATTTGTGTGAGGTGGTGCCCAGAAAAATTGATTGGGAAGAAGTGTTGAAACTTACTGGTCAGAATGATGTAGTGAAAGGAAAAGAGAATGTAGGGCAAGAGCCATGGTATGCGGACCTGGGCAACTACCTAGTAACTGGAGATCTTCCAGAAGTACCGAGTGTTACCAAAGCCCAAAGAATGAAGATCAAGAGTGAAGCAAAATACTACTTTTGGGACGACCCCTATCTGTGGAGAGTAGGGTCCGATCAAGTGATAAGGAGGTGCATTCCTGACTGGGAGCAGCGGGATGTTTTAACCCACTGCCATTCGTTAGCATGTGGAGGGCACTTCGGGTCCAAGAAGACGGCAAGGAAGATTCTGGATAGCGGCTTTTACTGGCCAACTCTCAACAAAGATACGTACGAGTTCTGTAGGAGCTGTGAGCGTTGCCAACTGACCGGTGGAATACCTGCCCGGGATGAAATGCCGCAGGTACCCGTAATAGTTTGTGAGCTATTCGACATATGGGGAATGGATTTCATGGGGCCTTTTCCTTCATTCTACGGGAATCTGTATATCCTAGTTGCTGTAGACTACATCTCCAAATGGGTAGAAGCCAAGGCCACAGGCACGTGTGAAGCCAAGGAGGTGGCCAAGTTCTTAAAGAGTCATATCTTCAGCTGATTCGGTGTACCCAGGGCGATCATATCCGATCAAGGTACACACTTCTGTAATCGCACAATTGAAGCCTTAATGAAGAAATACGGTGTGCACCATAGACTATCCAGCCCTTACCATCCTCAAGCAAATGGTCAAGCGGAGATTTCTAACCGCGAGATAAAGAAAATTTTGGAGAAGACTGTGAACACTTCTAGGAAGGATTGGAGTGTAAGGTTAGAGGATGCTCTCTAGGCGTATCGAACAGCCTACAAAACCCCCATAGGCATGTCCCCTTACCGGATTGTTTTTGGGAAGATGTGCCACTTACCGGTTGGGATCGAGCATCGAGCATACTGGGCAGTACAGAAAGTGAATATGGATGCTACAGCCTGTGAAGAGGAAAGGAAGCTGCAACTGCAGGAGCTTGAGGAACTTAGATTGGAGTCATTCGACTCAGCCATGTGGTACAAAGAGCGAACTAAATTGTGGCATGATCGGAATCTGAGAACTAAGGAACTCCATGCTGGCCAGAAAGTACTACTCTTCCAGTCAAGATTGAAGCTTATGCCAGGGAAACTCAAGTCCAAATGGACAAGACCTTATACCATCACTGCACTCCGATCTAATGGAGCTGTAGAAATTTCAGGGAGTTTCCCTAACTCTGAACCTTTTATTGTGAATGGGCATAGGCTGAAGATCTTTAGGGAAAACAGTGAAGTGGGTGTAGTGGATGAGATCCCACTACAGCCCGGTGTCTTATCTTCCCACAGACCAGTAGGATAGGAATTTGGAATTCCACTAGGCCAACCCTTCTTAAAACTTACATACGTGGCCGAGTAGAGTTCCAAATTACCTAAGAAGTGTAAATATTGTAATTACGTAATAGTTAATTATTTTAAACCTTCAATGTTTTTAGAAAAAAACCAAAAATATTTTCGAGCCCAAGTTTTAATTGGGAGTACGTACGGACTCACCAACTAACTATTTAATGAAACTCCCTTTTTAATTTATAAGCCCGCTTTTCTTTTTCTTTCTAGTTTGGGAAATTTTAGGGGGAATTCATTAAGTGGGAATTTTGAATTAAGGCTTGTGCAGCTTTTGCAGGTAGGCAGCAGGAAAATATGGCGCGTGAGCAGAGAGAAAAGACACACTGACCAATCAGAGGCCAGCAACCTCAACCGCCTCTCATCTGAAGCGTTGCGACCGGCTACCCCTAATAACCGGTTGCAACCACCTGCAACTGCAATCTCTCACCCAAATTATACCCACCGTCCCAACCCTTCTCCCTCACAAACCCTCATTTTCAAATTCCCTTTCAAGAAATTCTCGTCCATCTCTCTCACAGAAACATCATTCTCAAACCCAACTCTCTCCCAGAAATCAAAACCCAAGACCCCACCAACAAATCACCACTGAGACCATGGGGAAAAAGGCGTTCGCTACTAAGATTAAACCACCTTCGTCTCGCCGTGAAGAAAACCGGGGAGAAAACCCTGGAACACAACCACCGCCGAACCCTCAACCTTCGGCACCAACTCAGCAAGCCCCACCGATGATATCTCTAGACGCAATGGCGGAGTTTCTCCGTTTACAAGACCCCACTAGGAACTGGGCGGCGGAGTTGGCGAATTTCAGCCAAATCAGAGGGCAAGGGAATATGACCGCAGCAAGTCCGGCAGTGGCGATGTCAGTAACCAGTGCGCATCCCACGGTGCAGCCTCCGCCTACCGATCCGTTTCCCCCTACAATTCCACAAGAAGAACACACTCCCGTCGAAGCCGCAATTGCAGAAACAGAGAAACTCTCTCCGGTAAACCAAGACTCCGAACCCTTGAATGATGAAGCAATTTTGGCTTACTACGATTCTGATCCGGAGGAGAGGGCGGAAAGGCTGAGGAAGGAGAACCAAGACCGTGAGGGGGGAAATATAGCGGAGGAAACGCCTACTGTGGAGACCGTCCGTCAAGAGAGGGTTAGGGAAGAAATAGATCTGAACGAATTGGCACAGAAGCGCAGCCTCATGACCGATACGGAGTTTGAGTCAATCGTGGAAGAGGTAAACCGCAGAGAGGATACTGCTTTGATAGCTGAGGGTCTAGACCTCGCATCAAGGTCAGTTGGAAGGGTTGAGAAAGTACAGGGTGAAGAGAAAGAGTCGGAGCCAGTAGATCCCCGAGTGGAAGTAGGGGATAGTAGAATGCAGGTAGGAGAGGAGGAACCAGCTGCAGAAACCCAAGAGCCAGAACCGGTGGCGCCTCCAGTAGTGAAGCCCAAGCCCATAAAGCGGAGCTTAATATTGAAGACTGATCCTAAGGCAATCCGGCCTAAACCGCAGAGGGTTTCGCAGAGATGCTTGGGAAAGTGGGCAGCTAGTAGGGAGAAGCCGAACACAGAGGCAGATCCCGTGGAAATCTTGAGTGAAGAGGAGAGGACCACTCCCACAAAACCTGGGGAGGAGTCTTTACCTGTTACTGACCTAGAGGATACTGCAATGGAAACCAAAGCGGTCTCTCCAACACTGAGTGGCCAAGGTGACGAGGCTGACGGGATGGCTGAGGGTCTGGACCTCGCATCCAGGTCAGTAGGCCACAGGGAGACCGGTCCTACTACCCAGGATCCATTTTCATCACAAGCTGAGAAAGAACCCGAAGAAGAGAAAGACAAAGTTGACAGAGAGGAAGTGAGATACAGTGAAGAGAGAAAACGAAAGGGGAAGGCCCCTATGAAGAAGAAGCCTAGCATCAAGAAACCGCGTCTCGTGAACATTGGCATAGTGATCACTGAGGCTGCTCAGAGGACCCCATCCAGCCGACGAGAGTAGAGTGATAGTGAGTATGAGATCAGTGAGGAATCTTAATCGGCCAGTGATACGTCCATGGAGGATGAGGAGTACAAGGAACAGCAACTTCCGAACGATCATCGGGAGTTATTACATCCGCCGGCAGAGAGACTCCGATATAAGCGCTGGACAGTGGACCTTACTGATGATCTGGTAGAGGAGATGAACCTTTTCGACTCGAAGGAGCTACAGAAAGCTTTCGATAGTAAGGATGAAGGGAGTAAGCAGGTGAAGAGCGGAAAGGTACTTCACATTCCTTCTTTGGAAGAGTTAGGTGCCCGCGAGCAGTTTCTATCTTATTTGCACGCATTAGGATTCGAATGGTTGTTGGAGAATGGGGATCCTAGTGTCCCGGTTAGATTAGCAAAGGAGTTTTTCACGACCTTTAGATTTAAGGTCACCACTGATCTAGATGAGGAGTGTATCAGTTTTAGGCTGTTTGGAGGAGAGATACGGATGAGTTTGATTGAGTGGACCGTGCGTCTGGGAATGTGCAGTTTAGAGGAGGCCATAGGGCCAGAGTGGAGAAGTAGGGAGCGGGGAATTCCCCGCAGACATGTGGAATTTGAGCCCCAGGAAGCCTGGGAGGAACTTACTCACCCTGATGCAGGGCAATTCCAGTCCACTATTTCCCGCTCCGTTCATTTCAACAACCCAATTCTGCGTCTTGTACAGCTTTACCTGGATTTCAATTTATTGGGGCAGTCGAACTCCGCTGTTAGGACATCGATGACGGAGTTATATCTTCTCTGATGCGCCAAGCAGGGGAGGAAGTTGCATCTGGGTTTTTGGACCGCCTACCAATGCCATCTAATTGCCACCCACCCAGCGAGGAACCTCACTCTCTGCCATATCTTGGGAGTGTTCGTCAGAAACAACATCATCATCACGGAGGCCGAAGATTTATCCGACCAGATCATGGTGGATCCTCCTGGTCTTTTTGATACACCTTTATTCGTCCGAACGAACACCATTTACATGAGGCAGGGCGCACCCCAATTCTACGCAATGGGAGAAGAAGCTATACCGACTGGGAGGTCTGCAGCATATCCGGGAACACAAGAACAGGAGCAGAGACAGGAAAAGCTAAAGAAGGCTATGTCCGAAGTAGCGGAGGAGAACAGACAGATGAGATCAGAAATGACACGGCTAGCATCAGTGATGGAAGGAATCCTGAAGGAGTCTGCAGGACAGACGAGGCAGAATCAGAAGCAAAGAGCTTTGGAGACGATTGTTACCAGGCTAGGAGAGGAAAACCAACGGCTGATAACAGAAATGGCCAGGATGGCGTCCGTAATAGACGAGATATTGATGGAGTTAACGCAACGAGGCCAAAAGGAAGCTGTTGAACCAAGGGGCCATGGAGGCCGAGCTAATGAACCACGAGTATCAGAGGAGGTATTAACCAAGACGAAAGAAGCGGAACAAGAGGAAGGAGATGCCGAAGAGTCGGCAGAATCTGGGAACAAGCAATCCGAGAATGAGGAGGAGAAACCGGTAGAACCACCTGCACCACAACCTGCCCCGCGAAGGAGCAGGAGGAACAAGTGACCACCACCCCCACCTGACCAGTTAGTTTTCTTTTTATTTTCTCGTTTTTAGCTTTTCGTTTTTAATTGTGTTTTGTTTGTTTAGGTAGTATAATTTCTGTTTGTGCGCAAACCCCATTCATAACACTTAGCCTATTCTATAGTCTAAGTGTGAGAAGTTAAGGGTTTGTCTTTTTGGCGCATGTGTTTGTGTTTTCTGTTTTCTTTTTCGTAAGCATGTTGGCTCACACTTAGCCCATTGCATGGCCTAAGTGTGAGGAGTTTTGTATATATGTGTGTTTTGTTTGTTGGTTTCTATTTAGGTTTTCAAACTCTCCCACTTAGCCTATTCCATAGTCTAAGTGTGAGAAGTTTTAGTTTTAATATGTTGTTTTGTCTGTTGTCTATGTGTCCATCATACTGGCCATTACCTTTTCCACTTCATAGCCCTATTTGAGGGCAGACACTCGTGAAGTGGGAGGGGGGACGCAATGGCCAGTAGGATGTATGTATATATGTGTAGTCTTTGTGTTTGGGTTTTTGTTTTGTTAGGTCTAGTTTTTTTATGTTGTGTGTTGATTGGGCTTAAAACTCAACCGTCTTGAGCTGACGGTGAGGGGAATTGAGGGAGATAGGACATGCTGGAAAACCACGAGTGTCTGCCCTCAGATAGGGCTGTGAAGTGGAAAAGGTAATGGCCAGTAGGATGTATGTATATATGTGTAGTCTTTGTGTTTGGGTTTTTGTTTTGTTAGGTCTAGTTTTTTTTATGTTGTGTGTTGATTGGGCTTAAAACTCAACCGTCTTGAGCTGACGGTGAGGGGAATTGAGGGAGATAGGACATGCTGGAAAACCGAAACCACCCCCCCTAGTACCTCCTAGTCAGGATAGATGATGTGAGTATGAGAGAAAAGCCCATACTTAGAGCCAAACGCGAAAGCCCTCTTAAAAAAATGTGAGTTATAAGCTTTAAGTGGAACCACTTTCCACCTATATTGAAAAGAAAAGAGTGGCTACCACAAATTGCCCAGGATGAAGTGACCACGGGTAGCAAACACTGAAGGCAGTAGAAACCCCACCCCCCAAAAAAAAAAAAAACCACCTTTAGAACCCATTTTCTTAACTCTTTATACCCAGATATACACCCCTAGCCACTGGGACTGTGTGTGCAAGGCATGAGACGATTGGAGCTTACTGGCCAGAAGGATATATGAGAAGGCAGGAACCAGCTGGGCAAGGAAGTTCAGAAGAAAATCGACCAGGGAGTCATCCCAGGTCCCAAAAAAAAGAAGAAGGTACAAGGGTGGCGAAGCCACAAAAAAAAAGAGAAGAATATGGAGAAAAATGGTCAGAAAACTTGACCACAAAAATGAATGAAGGAATAAGGGTGGCGAAGCCACAAAGATGCTACTGACTAGTTGGAGATCAAAACCAGAAGCGCCAGCTAAGAAAAGCAACTAACCAGAGGCTCAAATGCACACAGTTCCCCCACATCAAATAAAATAGAAGTTTTTTTGAACCTTAGAGCCTTAGGAACATCCACCCAAAACACTACAAACCAATAGCCCCGTTACAAGCCTTTAAGCCCTTCAGCAGCTGCTCGTGAGATCTAAGTCCGAAGCAACTGTGGTTGAGCATAATGAGAGAATGCAGTCCTAACATTCCTGGTGAGGTATGAGTGACTGAGTGAACCTAGTGTTTGGCTGAGAGTGTGGCCAACTTGACAAGCGGATGTACTGACTGGGAAAGAAAAGGGGGGAGGCAGAAGTTCAAGGTTGTCTAAGGTCGGATTGCACCTGATCCCGAGGGGAGGGATGGTTGAAAATATAGCTCAATCTTTGTGTTTAGTCTTTCTGTGTTTGTTTATGTGTTTTCTTTTCTGTGCTTGTTTTTTTGTTTTCTCTTTCCGTTGTAGTATAGAGTCTAGTTTATGTAGAGTCGGTCAGGGGAGTAACCAGGCTAGAATTCGACTTATTTCTTTTTGTTTGTTCTTCACGCTTGAGGACAAGCATGTGGTAAGTGTGAGCAGTTTGATAATTCGTATTCTAGGCCTTGGTTACAGGTCAGTATGATGTGCAAAATTGATTATATCTGCAAAACAGTTGCTCAAAGTGTGCAGGTTAAGTGTTCTAGCCAGTAGGAAAGTTTCGGAATGTTCAGGTGAAAAAGGGCGCCAGCATGATCTCATACTGATCAGTATTCGTGCTGAAATGGCTTGAGATGGAGAAGGCGGATAGCTGGGACGGAATACCCACAGTTAAGGGCAAAGAAGTCAACTTGCAATGAGGATTTACCCTAAAAATCAAGGGAAAGCCTCCCTATAAAAGGAAGCCAAGAAGGAGAGAGAGAAATATACACATTTCACTCATTCACCACCATCTTTAGGTAGAGAGTTCTCTCGGTAATACCAGTCTATCAGCCGTGTCCCGCTTTTTGCCTCGCCGCAGCCATGATCACCTGACGCCCAGATGTTCCCGGAGTTCCAAGCCATCTTTCCAGCCAGCAAGATCTTATTTTAGAAGTTTCATCGCCCGGAGTGGCAAAACAATTTTTATTTCGCTTTCGTAGTTAAATTTTACTTGCTTTCCTCATGTTGGATCTCTGTTGCCTTTGGATATTTTCTGCTTTTGAAGTACTTGTTAAAGATCCGAACGCGTTTATGCTATGAAGTTGATTTCCGTTTCGTATATTGTCTCGTTTTCTTTTCCTTCCTTGCCTAGTTAGCTTAGATCTAAAGTTTCTTGGTGTTTTAAGTGCTGAATCTATAATTTCTGTTTTACGTAGCAAGTTTCTCTAGGATAGTATAATCTGGCACTGTTTGATTGTGAAGTAAATCGTTGCATACAAAGCTTAGTTTTAATTTCCGAATCGTTCGTCCATGTTGACCAGTATGCAGAAGTCCAGCTCCAATGTTTGATTTCAGATTTGATTTCGTTGTTTTAGATCTGTGTTCGCGAGTTGATAATCTGTGTTTTCCGTGTTGAATCTGGATTTGTTATCTGAGTTTTGGATGTGTTTGTTGAAGAAGATGGCGTCTATTTCTATTGGAGGGGACCACTTTTGTTTTTTTTATGCTTTTTACCTTTTGTCCTTCACCTTTAGTTTGTACCCTGCAGATCTGTCAGCCTAGTCACCACAACCACTACTACCCTTTGAATATCCTGTCTAGCCCAAAATAGAAACCCGTACCTTCTAAATATTTTCTGTTACAAAAATGTCTCCCCATTCCACGAACACAGTTACATTCCAGATGTCTTTCATACCGTCTGACCAGTAAACACCACCTTTAAGTTCTTGCCTAGGTAGAGACTCAACCCAAGCGTGGTAGCTAACCAAACCACCCAGAATATCACCACAATAGTTTTAACGCACCATCTCTGTGGGATTCGACCCTTATCACCACTATACTGATCAGTAGGAGTGGGTTGAGGAATCTTTGAAGCCTGGGTCTAGGCTTAGTTAGGATCTCTATCCTGACCAGTAGGATATATCCTTGCTTGAACGACACCTACGCACCCATGGTCCTTTCAACAACTTATATAATTTATGTCAATAATAATATTTTAGGCAATATCACAAACACCTTATCTACACAATTCACAAATTCCAGCAACACAATCGAATTAACAACGACATCCATATATTTCACAAATTCATCTACATATTTCACAAATTCATCTACAAGTTCAAAGCGGGACCCACAATCAGAAGAGAATCCATCCCCCAATGTTAGAGAAAATATTAGAGAAAAGAATTTGACAACACCCGTCCAAATTTATATTGTTGACATTGTGAGATCTCTGTATAAAAATAAATTTGTTACCAAATCAATTTTTCTCTAATCGAAATCTTGTATTCTACTAGTCTCTTGATCAATTCGTGACATAAAGTTGTTCTTGGATTGTAATGGATTCCAATGAGGATCTCGATTTGTTATATTCAAATACTGCATTCAACATTTTTTGTGAGTGAAATATGTCATTCGAATAGTTTTCATATAAATTTAGATTACTCACGCATGGGGATGTTGTTAGAAACAGGTGTGGAGGTAACGTTACTGCCCTTTCTTTTTCTCTGAAGTTCAGGTATGTTGCCCATACATCAATTACACCTATACTGATTTCTGTATGGGGTTTCAGAGATGAAAATACTCATTTGCTTGCCCAAACAAAGCCATTAGTGTAAGCACATGTATCACTGAAATGAAAGCGTGCAGACAACATTTAAACATCATTCATAAATTATGTCAACTGCATAGAAATTTAAAAGTGATTCAAAGAATTAAATTATGCATAGTCATTTGTTCCTTCAGTTTCTACTATGTAGTAGTAGATATCTCTTTCATCCAGGTTCAGGGTTGGTTTCATATGCACAGCTCGTATTTCAAATGGTGAGCTTAGCACTGGGCTATGATGTATTTCAGCATGAGTCTGTCTCTCTCTATCTTCAGCCAGTGGAATCTCAGATATTGGAACAGGGTTCTGTTGTCAGTGAATTTAATGTTACTTACAATTACAAATCATGTCAACTATATTATACTAACCATATCAATAACTAATATAATTATGTCAACTACGATATTTCGTGTCAACTGCACATACAAGTTATGTCAACTACTCTACATGCTTTGTCAACTACACATACAAGCCATTTTAACAACTATTACAAGCAATGTCAACAACAATTCAGTCATTTTTTAAAAATAATAAGGTTAATTTTACTTATTTTACCTGGTAGACAGTCATTCTTCTCTCTGCATTTTCAGGATTTTTTTCTTTTTCCTCATGCATCTTCTCTTTCCCTTTATATCCTTGTTTTTGCATGTTCCATTCAGGAGGTGTGTCATCCATAGTTTCAAGATCCTCTTGCATCATATACTCAACAATTGAGCATGCAGCTGCATCCTCCCTGTCTTCCTGAAACTCCATGCTATACCATGTCAATTATATATTTATCGTCAACTACGATATCCACAATGTCAATAACTTATATAAAATCTATAAAATTTATATACAAAGCTTCTAGAGTTTAAGATAATCATTATAAATTGTACATGTTCATTTATGATATCAACAATGATGTTTGTGGCCTTGATTGCTTCTTCATTGTTGCTGATTTCACAGTCACCACATACTTTTGATAATATGTGCAAGGCATCTTGTGTTCTTAACTCTCTATCAGTTTCAACTTCTTCTTGAATTTCCAACTCACTTCCCCTGTTCTCATATTCTATTAGTGATGCCAGTGTGTTGTCATGCTCTAAAGCATTGACTTCTTGTTGTTGGAGAGATGGGGATGCTGTCTGTGGAGATCATAGTATGGTTGTCGAGATATGAGAGTTTGATTCGTTATGGTCATCACAAATCATGTTCTCCTTTCTTTGTTCGTCTTCTTCAACAGAAAGTCTGACCTCTTCAGGATCACCAACTGGTGAGGTAGGTAAGTTATCTTTGTTTCTTTGTTCTACAGCCTGTTCAAAAATTAGTTCAACAATGTTACTTTCTAAACTGTAGGAATAATCCAATGTCAACTAAGAGAAACATATATCAACAAAATGATGTATTAATATCATTATAGGTTGTTTATGTACTTACTTTATCAAAGAAATCTTCCAATCTGAAAGTTGGAAATTCATTCAAGTCTTCAATTGTTTCATTTGCTTTTTCAGCATTCCGTATTGAATCAAACACAGCTTTCCAGTTATCAAAAGCAACATCGTTGTCTATATTATATGACTGTGGCAAATGGAGAAAAGTGTCACTCACAGAGGCAACTGTAGACTTTTGGCTTCCAATTGCACTTCTAGCAATATCACAAATAAATCCGAATAAATCATTATTCTTGATATGTGACGAAGCTTCTTTGAGGACTCTCACAAGGTTGGTCCTGCCATCATTTATCTGCTTGATGTATTTTACTAAATTGGCCACCATATGTGATGGGAGTATGTTCTAAGAAGAAGATCCAACTCCACTTTCATTTACATCAACACATTTTTCTTCATTCCCTTGCTGTTGCTCCTCCTGTATGAAATCTTTTGGGAGTAGGCTCTGGGAAGACCCAACCGCACAGTCATCAGGAATCTGTTGTTGAGGCATCTGCTCATCCTCCTGCTCCAGAGTACGGACATATCTCTTCTTTATACGTCCTAAACGAAAAACTCCTTCACTGGTCTCTCTATCTTCTCTAGCCTGAAGATGCTCACTTTTCCATCCTTTCATTAATGGAAATGTGCGAGGAACAGGACGCTTGTCTTGTGTAACTCTGTCTAAGTAGTAGAGTTGCATATGTTAAAAAATGCATGTCAATTACTGGTGTGTAGTGTCAACTGAATACACAAGCCACTTAAATAACTAATGTCAACTATAGTACAAGCTATATCAACTACACATACAAGTCATTTCAATAAGTAATGTAATGCAAAATGTAAAACATACCATGAGGAAGGGAAGTGGTCCTGCAAAGGCGTTCTTCTCTGTCTTCGACCAATTTCTCATAGCAAACTTGAGCACAGAGATTGTATATGAACACCAGTTGATATTTCTCATGTTATCCAAATCATCAATTATCTCTCCAATCTTAGATTTTATCATTCCACATGTTGAAGGCTCAATCAATGCGGATTCTAATAAGACCAAGAACAATCTCTTGAACAGTGGTCCTCCTTCATGATCTGCTAACATAAGTTGTTCAACAGCTTTATTGTTCACGTTTCCTGGTTTCGTATCATATTGTTCTACTAACTCCCTCATGAAAGGTGCATTACTTTTCCACTTCTCTCTGCAGTAAGTAATGTCACCTCTTGGAAATCCATATACAAGCTCCACATCCTCTTCCGTGATATGAATTTTTTTCCCATTAAAAAGCTTTATCTTACACTTTTCTTCATCAAAGCTCTTCAACAAAGAAAATGCTAATCTACTAGGAATGTACTCAATTCTGTAATGCAAGACACTCTCAAAACCCATCTCCTTCACAGAATTAATCTGTGCCTCATTCAATTGGCTTATTGCATCAACAAAAAACAAAGGCTTCATTTTCACTAGAAGCCTTTGAGATACATTTTCAGCAATCTGACTCTGTTTTTCATCCTCTACACTCTTCTTTTGTTTTTTCTCATCAATCATTAACTCTTTCTGAGATACCGAGGTACTCCTTTTTCGTTTTGATATTTTTTTGTTTTCTGGTTTAAAATGAAACACAATAAATCTATATCAATAATAAGTTCGGGCATTAAGTGTACTCTGTTAATAAATCTATGTCAATAGCCATGCCAAACAAATCATATACTCTGTTCAAACAAGCATATACTCTGTTTTATAGCTATGTCAATATAGTTATGTCAATAGCTATTGTATGAAATGAAACACAATAAATCTATATCAATAACTCTTTATGGTTCAATCTACAGTCATTCTAACAGCTATTCAAACAAGCATATACTGCTATTATAGCTATGTCAATAGCTATTATATGAAATGTCAATAATCTTAAAAATTTAAACAAATCCTTAACTGGAAGGTGATGCTTCCAATTGCAATTTTACCATGGCTAATCAACCAAAAAAGTCAGCAGAAATCGAATTCATAAGAAAACAAATCCAAATTTGATTTAATACACTAAAATCGAAGCAATATACTTAAAATTTGAATCAATTGCTGAACCTGAAGAAGTCGGAACCACCGCTGAAGAAGTCGGAACCACCGCTGATGTGGAAAGCCGATTCTCTTCGATCGGTGCTTCAACCGATTCAGCTACAATCGGCGCTTCAATCGGCGCTTAAGCCGATTCTCTTTGAATCGTCATTGTAGAAATTTATGAAGTCGACTTTGAAGCGCTGATGAAGGTTTTCGATTTAAATTTTGAAGATCAGCAAATTTGTGTTTGCACAGAAGATATTTCACCGAGAGTTTTAGAGAGGGTTTTAGAAAATGATTTCAAATCTAATTTTATTTTTTCCACCATTTGATTAATGAAATGACACTTATACCCCCGTGTTGACATAATGTGATAGCTGTTGACATTTAGTTGATCTTGTGGATTAGTGGCTGATATTGCATCTCATTTCTCAATTTAGCTAAATAATCTCAACCTAACAGGACCATATATATATATATGTTTTATTAGTACATATAAAATAAAATA
Organism: Salvia splendens; assembly: GCF_004379255.2. NCBI lineage: Eukaryota > Viridiplantae > Streptophyta > Magnoliopsida > Lamiales > Lamiaceae > Salvia > Salvia splendens. The sequence goes on from NC_056035.1 coordinate 30,579,447, forward strand.
TCATATATATATTTATATATAGGGTTGTGATCAATTGAGATTTTTTAGCCTAATTGAGAATTGAGATGCATTATCAGTCACTCGTTTTTATTAAATGAGTCCAGAATTTGCCACATGAAAAATATTTTAGATTAATTAATTATGAAATGGCAAAATGGTAATTTCATGGTACATTTTATTCATAAATACTTTTTTTAATTTTAATTTTTTTTAAAAAAAAAAATTTTGTCATCTACATATACAATTCGTGTCAACTACACACATATAATGTTAACTACATATACAATCCATGTCAACTACATATACAATTCATGTCAACTACACACATATAATGTCAACTATAAGTTGTTGACATTTGATGTGCAGGCTATTGACGATAATACCCCCGAGTTGACATAATCTACTTGCAGTTGACATTTCGAAAATGTTGTAGATGAGTGGCTGAAAATGCATCTCAATTCTCAATTAAGCTAAAAAATCTCAACATAACAGGACCGTATATATATATGAGTGATCAAGGTCTAACTATTTTAAGTGTATAACTAGAGAATAAATCTCAGCCACACATCTTGTTACTCCAGTTTAATCTTATAGGTTAAACAAATTTTCAGATTTTTGTTAAAAATAATAGCCCAAGGGCATTTTCGGAATTCAATATATCAGCGGGAATTCAATTTCTCAAACTCAACGTGAGTTCTCCCAAATTCAAAGTGCGATTTCTTCCAAATTCAAAATTTGTTCTTCATCGTAAATTGCGTGATTCCTAAATTATTTATCTTGTTTTATTTCAGATTTCTGATCGTCCTCATCGTGAATCGTCCAACATGACTGATTATCCTCGATTTGTTCCTCCAGTGCGATATTTTCTGATTAATTATTCACGATTCATTCATCCATTGCGATTGATCAGCCACGATTCATTCCTCTAGCGTGATTGATCAGCGATATCCGAATTCCTGATCAAATGGATTCAATTCCGATACGATCGTTGGAGGATTATTTTGATTCTGATTACTCTTTGTCGGGAGAGCAAGGAGAAACTGATCAAGAGGTAATTATCAAAATTATTAACATTTAAATTGATGAAGCTGAAGTCTCTGTGTTTGTTCTCAACATGATTATAGTGTATGATGTGAAAAGACGATAGAGTGAAGTATTTAGTGGTTAACGTGATGTATATATGCTTTAAATTGAAGTGTACGTGTTTTGTGAATTACTCAACATGATTAGTTATAATATTACTTATATTATGTTGGAGTGAATATTTCATATAGTGAAGTATACATAACGAACATTGAAGTATAACATGACTTTTTTATACAACATTGATTTATCGCTTACAGTGATGTGAATATTTCATCTAGTGAAGTATATGTAATGAACAGTGAAGTATAACATGACTTTTTTATACAAAATTGATTTATAGTGAACTAGGATATATACTTATAGTGAAAGATATTACAGGGAATCAGTGAAGTATATTGAGAACATAGTGATATATATTGTGCATATAGTGAACTAGGATATATGCTTACAATGAAGTATATGCTTATAGTGATGTATACAATGCTTATAGTGAATCATATTGTGAAGTATACCATATAGTGAAGTAAACATATCAAATAGTGAAGTTTATATACCATATAGTGAAGTAAAAGTGAGAATACACTTTATAGTGGTGACATGCCTTATAGTGAAGTTTATATTACTTACAGTGAATTAAAGTTTCTCTATAGTGTACTTATATGACGATTTTAATATGTACGTCATGTATGATGTTTGCTCCGTTTACAGACAATAATAATCATGGTTTTCCCGTGACATTTGTTGTTGGACTTCTGCCCAAGGAAAATACTGACTCCTTTTATGGTTAGAACCAATTTGTGAAATGTATGGGTGTGGCTCCCAAATTGATTAAATATACCAAGATTTGGGAATCAAAGTTGTTATTAAGAAGGTCCTTGACAATACGATCACTGGTGGTGTATGTGGAACATTGTAAATAATGTTTAGTTCACTTTTTACTTGTTTTTAGTTCACTATAAGGGAGTTTGTTTCGTTGCAGTTTTTTTTTGTGCTCAGCTCAAGTGCGAATTCGTTCCTAATTTCTTACATATATTTAGTTCACTTTTTACATGTATTTAGTTCACTTTCTAATGGTTTTAGTTCACTGTTAATGAGTTTTGTTTCATCGAAAACTTTTTTTTTCGTTCAGCATACGTATTTCGTTGTAAACTTACTTTTAGGTTCACTATAGGTGTGAATTATTTACCTACTTTATATTACTCTCTGTTTTCATAGTAGTGAAGTCATTTTGCCATTTTTATACATTTCATAATAGTGGAGTCATTTCTCTTTTTAGTAAAAGTCAACACATTTTCCCGTTCTTACTTTTCCCCCTCTCTTACTTTATTATCTCTACTTTTTCTTATCTCCAACTTTATTACTACCTCCGTCCCACATTAAGTGTCACATTTTGCAATTTCGATCCGTCCCACAATAAGAGTCACATTTCACTTTTACCATAAATAGTAAGTAGACCCCACATTCCACCAACCAATTCTACTCATATTTTATTATAAAACTAATATATATAAGTGGGACACATAGTCCACTAATTTATTCAACCCACTTTTCTTTATATTTCTTAAAACCCGCGCTCACATTTATACATTAAATGTGACACTTAATGTGGGACGGAGGTAGTATCGTTTTATTTAATACATTACACACTTTTTTCTTAATCTCCGGGCCGAAAAGAATATCTCCTCTCCACTACTATGGAACAGAGGGAGTAGCTCATTTGTGAACCGTATATTGTTTAGATGCATAACAAGTATTTCATTTGTGAAAAAAATAGCTATAAACTAAACAGATAAAAATTTTATATAAAAATAAATGTTAGTTACAGACATACTATTGAATTTAAATGAAACGAATAGGGTTTATAGTGAACTAAATGAAACATGTTAAAAATATCAAATTGGTATCATCTTTGCCTTCATAAACGCCAAACTTCCAATCATCATCTTAGCCTCTGCTTTCGCTTCCCCAGATCTTTCTCTTCGTATTTCATTCAGTATATGAATCACAAACACTTCACTCTAACCATGGAATACATCACTCTAAGCATGTTTTTACTTCACTGTGATGAAAAAACAGATCACTATAACCAAGGATCACAGACACTTCACTCTAACCATGGAATACTTCACCGAAAGCATGTTTTTACTTCACTAAGATGAAAAACGGATCACTATAAGCAAGGATCACATACACTTCACTCTAACCATGAAATACTTCACTGAGATGAAAAAACAGATCGCTATAAGCAAGGATCACAGACACTTCACTCTAACCATGGAATACATCACTCTAAACATGTTTTTACTTCACTATGATGAAAAAACATATCACTATAAGCAAGGATCACAGACACTTCACTCTAACCATGGAATACTTCACTCTAACCATGTTTTTACTTCACTGAGATGAAAAAACAGATCACTATAAGAAAGGATCATAGACACTTCACTCTAACCATGGAATACTTTTTTTTTATCAAAAACGTTTTTTGTGGGCGGGAGGTTTAGGCAAACCCCCAACCCGTGAATAAGAGAATGTAATGTTCTAAAAACCTGATCTTAGCCCAAAAGTGACTAAGACCCAAAACAAGAACATGAAAATGTAAACTAGAGGTCCCACAAGTCGAGATCCTACATGCTATCAAGAGGAAAAGATGGGCTAAATAAACAAAAGGAATAGACGAATATAAAATAAAGCAAAGCATCATGAGAACTAGTTCAACCCACATCTCTACGTCGGAAATGGAAGTTAGGATATCCAAGCTGGTCCATCCTAACTAGCGCCTTCAGGTACCGAGGCGCAGATATTGGATTAAAGTATGTAAGGGCAGGGGTCTGGACCCCCCTACCTGCCAGAAAGTCAGCATCCCGGTTCCCTTCCCTGTAGATGTGTGAGAATCGAACCTTCCGCTGAGATGTCATACTCCGGATGTCCAAAAGACAACAAACTAACCAGAGCCGCTGAGTCCAGCTCTATCCAAATGTGAGTAGAAAGTTCCATAGCCATCTCCAAACCTCGAATCAGAGTCTGAAGCTCCGCCTCAAAGCTCGATGATGTAGCTACCGGAGCACAAAAGGCCCGCAGCAGTCCTCCGTCAGGACCACGAACCAATCCTCCCTCCCCCGCTTCCAGTGTCGATGTAGAGAAGGAACTATCAGTGTTCAGCTTCACCCAAGGTGCATCATGAGGATGTCATAGGACCATGAGCGACCGCAGAACACGCTGTCTGGGGGAGAAAGGCATGAAATCAACTGACGGCGAGAATCCCTTCCAATGAGTCTGGGTGATCCTTCCGGCCAGAACAAGCACATGCAGGTGATGAGTGACCTGCCAAATAACATGTGAATGACGAAAAGGACGATCGCCATGCTTGCAGCCATTCCTCTCCGTCCAAAGAAACCAAGCAATCAAACAAGGAACAAGAAAACTAATGTGCATGACGGGAGCCCTCCGGAAGCATTGAATACTTCACTGTAAGTATGTTTTTATTTCACTGAGATGAAAAAACAGATCACTATAAGCATGCATCACAAACACTTCACTCTAACCATGTAATACATCACTCTAAGCATGTTTTTACTTCACTAATATGAAAAAAATAGATCACTATAAGCAACTTGTTCTTGAGGTCCATCTTCCCGATTCTTCGACCTTATTTCAGGAGAAGCTGCAGTAACTTATTGTAGAGGTCTATCCTCCCGATTCTTTGACCTCTTTTAGGCTGCAGCAGCTTCATTTGTTGAAGCTTTATCACCAATTGGCTTTTGCATTTGTTTTATAGAAACACTTAAAATTAGAAGATTCTTTCTTTTCATATGCATATAGAATCATAAGACTGAAATTATTGCTTGAAACCATTGAGTTTGCTTATGGGTATAAACTGAGCTTTCATTGCTGCCAATGTTTTATCCGCTGAAATATCAAACATCAATAAAGGCACCATCACGCATCATAATACTTCACTCTAACGATGGAACACATCACTCTAAGCATGTTTTTACTTCACTGATATGAAAAAAAATAGATCACTATAAGCAACGATCACAGACACTTCACTCTAACCATGGAACACATAACTCTAAGCATATTTATACTTCACTGATATGAAAAAAATAGATCACTATAAACAAGGATCACAGACACATCACTATAACCATGGAATACATCACCCTAAGCATGTTTTTACTTCACTGATATGAAAAAAATAGATCACTATAAGCAAGGATCACAGACACGTCACTCTAACCATGGAATACATCACTCTAAGCATGTTTTTACTTCACTGATATGAAAAATATAGATCACTATAAGCAAGGATCACAGACACATCACCATAACCCTAGACACTTCACTCTAACGATGGAACACATCACTCTAAGCATGTTTTTACTTCACTGATATGAAAAAATAGATCACTATAAACAATGATCACAGACACATCACAATAACCATGGAATACATCACCTTAAGCATTTTTTACTTCACTGATATGAAAAAAATAGATCACTATAAGCAAGGATCACAGACACATCACTCTAACCATGGAAGTAAAAACATGCTTAGAGTGATGTATTCCATGGTTATAGTGATGTGTCTGTGATCCTTGTTTATAGTGATCTATTTTTTTCACAGAAACTTCACTCTAACCATGGAATACATCACTCTAAGCATGTTTTTATTTCACTGATATGAAAAAATAGATCATTATACGCAAGGATCACAGAAACATCACTCTAACCATGGAATACATCACTCTATGCATGTTTTTACTTCACTAATATGAAAAAAAATAGATCCTTATAAGCAAGGATCACAGACACATCACTCTAACTATGGAATACATCACTCTAAGCATGTTTTTACTTCAATGATATGAAAAAAATAGATCACTATAAGCAAGGATCACAGACACTTCACTCTAACCATGGAATACATCATTCTAAGCATGTTTTTACTTCACTGATATGAAAAAATAGATCACTAAAAGCAAGGATCACAGACACTTCACTCTAACCATGGAATATATCACTCTAAGCATGTTTTTACTTCACTGATATAAAAAAAATAGATCACTATAAGCAAGGATCACAGACACATCACTCTAAGCATGTTTTTACTTTACTGAGATGAAAAAAATAGATCACTATAAGCAAGGATCACAGAAACTTCACTCTAACCATGGAATACATCACTCTAAGCATGTTTTTACTTCACTGATATAAAAAAAATAAATCACTATAAGCAAGGATCATAGAAACTTCATTATAATCATGGAATACATCACTCTAAGCATGTTTTTACTTCACTTTACTTCCATGTTTTTACTTGGTGTATACAGCCGGAACCTTCGGTTTTATAAATCACAATACACAAAAATATTGTTGATTAAAATAAAAAATAGTAGGAATGACTCACGGTCGGAGCCTTCGTGTATACAGCCGGAACTTCCGGTTGCATTTTTCTTCAGACGTTCAACAGTTACAAAAAAATTCCAATCTAAATCAGTTCTAAAATCAAAACCTACAAAGAAATGTTAATCAGTAGGAAATTTACATTTTGAAAAGTATCTTTGATTTGTAAACATTTGTTCGATGAAGGAATGTGAGAACTGGATGTTTACGACTGTGGAATGTGGCGACGACGACGGCGACAACAAGGTTGAATCGCACGACAAAAGTTGGAATTTTGCAGAAGAGAGAAGAGGAGAAGAGAAGTTGAACCGCGCGAGGTTTAATTTTCAAAATGAGAGCAATTTTACTTTTAACCCTAATTTTATTTGTTAAATGACAATTATACGCCCGCCTTCTTGTAGTGAAGTAAATCTTTGGTACAGTGAACTGATTTTGCTTCAATTTCGAAAATGACATGGCTAATATCAGTCCTTGATTTCTTGATCTTATGGCTGAAATTTGTTCTCTAGTTATGGACTTAATAGGCACTTGAACCCATTTGTTTTCGGTGTTTTGGTTTTATTGAGAATTTCAGTTTTATTCGATTTTTTGATTTTTCAGGTTCGGTTCGGTTCGGTTTGGATTTAGAACTAAATTCGATTTTTCAATTTTGGTTCGATTTGAAAAAAAAACGAACCGAAACACAAATACCCACCCCTGTATATATGCACTCCCCTTATAAGAGGAGTACATTTTCTCATACCTCCTAACTTGAAACCATGAAATTCTCTCAAATTTTTGGCTTCTTCAAAATTTACACCGAATCACTCAAACTCATTCTCAAAAACGCAAAAGCAATAGCATAAATCACCGCACTTTCCATTCTCCTCTCATCCATCCTCTTTCTGATATTCACATTCCTCTACCAAACCGCCTCTAAATCCCACCTAAAAATAGACTTATTCACCGTCTTCATTTTCTTAGCGGACTTGTGTGTATTTGCTGCTTATTTAGCAATAGCCAATGCGTCGTGGATTGCAACGGTGACAGCAACGGCCTTGTCGTACAACGGCGGCAGAATACTACCGTTGCAAGAACTATTCAACTGTCTAAAACCGAAATGGGCAAGTCCGTTCAGGGTCAAGTATCATCGGCCGCCGGATCCGATTCTTATCATGTGGCTGTTGCTGAAGTTTGGTACGATCCAAAGAATCCCTTTTGGATAGCGGCTCAAGATTGGCTTGATCAACCAAGAAGGAGATGGCTTGATCAATCCATCGATCAAGTGTGTTGAATGAGATGGCTTGATCACGCCATCGATCAAGCGTGTTGATCGTGGTTGTAATGGCGGCCAACTTGATCAAGCCATGAATCATGGTCGTAATGGCCAAGTTGATCAAGCTGTGGACCGAGGCGCCAAGCCACTGGACCTGATTGTACGTTGCATCGATGCGAATGCGACAAAGAAGATTGAAGCTCGTGCTGTGCAAGGAGAGCCACTAGCTGAAGCCAAGGACAAGCCAAGCAAGACAGCTAAGATGGAGGACCACACTTGAACTTAGAGAGATGTGTTGATACGTGGATTAAAGAAGAAGGAATCGTTGCAGAGTTAGTTTTGATTAACGTTGTTAAAAGTATGAAGATTAAAGAGAGATTCTAGATCTTTCCAATATGCAGTATATGTAATAGGATCGGGCTGTAAGTTAAGGCATCAATGAAATAGCAGCCGAGGCTCTTCACCATCTTTTTTTAGTTGTGTTCATTTACATTTTTCTTCACATGGTTTTCCACAGTTCTTTACATGGTATCAGCGCAGGATCTACTTGATCTTGTCTCTATAAACCCTTTCTCTACGTTTTTGTTTTCTTTCCACAAATGGCAAGCTCCAGCTCTACATCTGTAGAGATTGCTCAGGGTCAAAACAATCAGTCTTTCAATGCACAGCAGCTACCCCCCATATCAGTGAAGATGACTGATGCAAACTTCTTGATGTGGCAACAACAAGTAGATGTCACTGCCTAAGGATATGGGCTTGAAGGATTTCTGAATGGAGAAAAGAAATCTCCACCCCAGACAATTGTTATTGCAGGGGGAGAAGGGGGGTCTGTCATTAATGATGAGTTTATTTCATAGCAGAGGCAAGATAGGAGAGTTGCAGCATGGTTGTTCTCTTCACTCTCAGAAGGAGCTCTGGGCTTGGTGGTTGGCCTGAGGTCTGCAAGGGATATCTGGAGTGCCCTTGAGACCAATTTTGCAAGCAGATCTACAGCTAAAATAATGCGATACCGGCAGCAAATGTATAATCTCAAGAAGGACTCCCTGACCATGAGTGAGTACATTGGAAAGATGAGAAACTGATTTGATCTTATTGGATCGGTAGGCTGCAGAGTATCTGAAGATGAGCAAGTGATGCACATTCTTGGAGGCCTGAGACAAGAATATGATCCAGCTGTGTGTGCAATCAGCTCAAGGTCAGACTCATGGAGTTTAGGTGATGCTACTACTTTTTTACTCACTTTTTAGTCAAGGATGGAGACTATGAGATCTCATTCCTCCAGCACAGAGGGGTCACAACCTCTTCTGAATCTGAAGCAGCCATCAAATCAAAAAAAAGATTTCACTCCATACAACACTAGGTTTGATTCTGGAAGTGGCAGAGGTGGAACAAGAAATCAGAGAGGAGGAAGAAGTGGAAGAGGCTATGGCAGAGGAAACAACAAGGTGGTGTGTCAACTTTGTGACAAGCCTAGGCATACTGCAGCAAAATGCTAGCACAGATTTGAGCAAAATTTTGCCCCTCCACAGCCGCAGCAACCTCAGTTCAGAGGGAATGCTCAAAATCAGCAACATGGCTTCTTCAGTCCATCAGCACATCTGGTGCATTCTGCTGCAGCTAGGCCTCCTCCATCTCTGAGCACTGGAGAACCATCTGAGTTTGGCTATGATTCAAATGCTTCAACTAGATGGTACCCAAATTCTGGAGCCACTCACCATGTCTCTGGTGATTTAAGCAACCTCAACACCAGTGCAGAATACACAGGAGGTAATGGTCTCTTGCTTGGAAATGGATCTTCTGTTGCTATCTCTAATATTGGTGATTCTGTTTTAAAACCTCACTCTTCTAGTTTCAATAGGAAGCTTACCTTAAAGAATCTCCTACATGTTCCTAGCATAACCAAGAATATTCTCAGTGTGTCAAAATTTGCTAGGGATAACTTTGTCTTCTTTGAGTTTCATCCTGACTTTTGTTTTGTCAAGGATCTGGGAACCCGGGAAATCGTGCTCAAGGGATTTTTTGACAAGGGGTTGTACCATTTTCTAGTAGACCATTCACCAATCAAGAGAAGCTCTAGCTCCACCACTTCCTTGTCCACTCCTTTCAATCAAGGCAGTCCAGCCGTACACAGTGTCAGATCCACCATACCAGCACCTAGGGCTGAGGAAAAATACCGAAATATCGAAATACTGTCCTTATCGTACTGAAAAAATATCGAAAATATCGAATTTTTGGTATACCGTAATTTTCGATAAGGTATGATACCTTATCGAAATTTTTTGGTAAGGTAACAGTATGAATTTTCATATACCGCGACATACCAAAATTCAGTATATACCGTAAATTAAGGTATATACCATGAATTATAAATATAATTATATATTAAATTCTATATTTTATTTATTTTTAAATTATAAAATGAATGGTGAAATATAAATATAGATATGAAAAAAATATATTTAATATATTTTTTAAATAATAAAATATAAATAATATTATAAAAATTCAAATATAGATATGAAAGTCAGGTATACCGCAAAAGTATGGTATACCGAATTTCGGTACGGTATCGATATGAAAATTCCCCATACCAAAAATAAGATATACTGAAGTTTGGTATACCGAAAATTTTGGTAAGGTAAAGGTATGGTTTTTTCGCATACCGAATTTACGGTAAGGTACACGGTATGGTGGTTTCGGTAAGGTATACCGTACCTACCCACCCCTACCAGCACCTGGTGCTACTTCAAATCAAGTTGATGACTAGGGCTGGCAATTTTCGACACGACATGATAATCTGACATGAATCCGCACGAAATTATTGGGTTAGGGTCAAGTCTTATTGGATCCGTGTCCTTATTGGGTTGACCCATTAAGAACCCGATAATTTCGGGTTGGGTTCGGGTCGGATACGGGTAACCCATTAAGAAATAATATTATTATTTTTATTATTATTTAAAAATATATATATTACTTTAATTTTTTAATTTCTTATAAATTAGGTTTAAATAGTATAAAACGAATTGTAATTGTGTAAATTACGTTAAAAATTAAGGTTTAATCGTGTAATATTAGTTTTTAATCGTGTAATATCAGGTTCAGGTTATTATTGTGTCGTGTCAACCCATATTATATCGTGTCGATAACGGGTTCATGTCGGGTGCAGGTCGTGTTCGGATTTGAAGGTAGCAGGTCGGGTTCGTGTTCGGATTTACAGTTTCCTTAACATGTCGGGTTCAGGTTAGGCCTTATTGGGTTGGGTCATTATCAGGTTGACCCGATAATGACCCAATCTGCACGATTTGCCAGCCCTATTGCTGACCCTGCTTTAGCTTTGTGGCACAATAGACTAGGACACCCTACTCTAGATATTGTCAAAAGTGTTCTCAAAAGTTGTAATGTCCCGTTTGATTCAATGAATGAAACCCAGTTATGTCACTCTTGTTGCATCTCTAAAGCACAAAGACTTCCTTACCATTCTTCTGAATCAATAGCTTCTTCTCCCCTTGAACTCATCCATGGTGATCTCTGTGGTCCATCCCCAGTAATTTCAAGAAATGGTTATAAATATTATGTCTCATTTGTGGATTATTATTCAAGATTCACCTGGATTTATCTTTTGAAAAACAAGAGTGATGTCTCTGATGTGTTCAAGTTGTTCAAGGCTTTGGCAGAAAATCTTTTTCAAACAAAAATCAAGAGTTTTCAGTCTGATTGGGGAGGAGAATTCCAAAGCTTAACTTCATTTCTTAAGGGAAATGGAATATGTCACAGGATTTCTTACTCGTATACTCCTCAACAAAATGGATTAGCTGAGAGGAAGCATAGACATGTTGTGGAAACTGGTCTCACTCTTTTGGCTCAGTCTTCACTTCCTATTAAATTCTGGGATGACGCTTTTATATCTGCTGTGTTTCTGATAAATAAAATTCCTTCCAAGATCATTGGCAATATCTCTCCGTTTCAGAAATTGTATTTAAAGAAGCCTGGCTATTCTGCTTTAAGAGTATTTGGTTGTCTATGTTTTCCTCTTCTCAGGCCCTATAATAAGCACAAGCTTAACAGCAGATCAGTGAATTCTGTATTTCTGGGATACAGTGGCTCTCACAAAGGCTATAAGGTTCTTCTCCCTGATGGAAGGGTGATCATTTCTAGGGATGTTGTTTTTTATGAGAAAGTATTTCCGTATTCTTCAATCTTCTCTTCTGGTGTTTCAGATTCTCACACATTGTCTCCACCAGTAAGCACATCACTGCCAGCTGATATCCATACTCCACTTGTCTCCTCTACCCAGTGATGATTCACCTCAGTCATCTCCACTTCATCATTTCTTAAATTCTTCTCATCATACTGACTCTCATCATTCAGTCACTGACACACACTCAGTCTCAGGCAATCAACACTCTCCTGTTGTTTTGAGTGATCATCCTATTGCTGATCCAGTTCCTGCCAAACATCACATGACTACTAGGTCTAAGTCTGGGATCTTCAAGCCTAAAGTATATACTCTGCTCATTTCTCCACATTACACTCCTAGATCAGCTCAAGAGGCCTTACTCTTACCTGCATGGAAGGCTGCCATGCATGCTGAGTTCACTGCTCTTCTCAAGAATAAAACATGGATCTTGACTGCTCTATCTCCTGGGAAGAACCTTGTAGGATGTACATGGATATTCAAGTTAAAATTGCACCTTTCTGAAGAGATTGCTAGGACAAGGCCAGACTTGTAGCTCAAGGCTTTTCACAACAACTTGGCTTTGACTTCACTAAGACTTTTAGTCCAGTGGTCAAGCCGGCCACTATCAGGCTAATTCTTACAATTGCTGTGACTTTTGGTTGGAATATTACATATTTGGATGTAAATAATGTCTTTCTCAATGGTGAATTAAAAGAAGACATCTACATGAAGCAGCCTTTTGGTTTTGAACAGGGAGGTTCTCATCTAGTTTGCAAGTTGAATAAAGCTATCTATGGCCTTAAACAAGCTTCAAGAGTTTGGTTCTTCACCATTCACCCAGTACTTATCACACTTGGCTTCATTCAGTCCAAAGTTGATGCTTCAATGTTCATCAGGAAATCAGGTTCTGAGTCTATCTATCTCCTAATCTATGTTGATGACATGCTAGTTACTGGAAACTGTCCTGCAGCCATTGAGAAAGTCATTGATCAGTTAAATGCTCATTTCTCTCTTAAGAATTGATAAGTCGCATTCTAGGCCTTGGTTACTGGTCAGTATAAGGTGCTTTATTGGATAATATCTGCAAAATAGTTGTTAAAGTGTGCAGGTTGAAGTACTAAATCAGGAGGGAAGGTTCAGAAGGAATTCGAGTGAAAAAGCTGCGAAGAGTGTGCAAACTGGTCAGTATGAGCAGAAAATACGCAAACTGGTCAGGATGGATGCTACAGAACTGGACACGAGAAGGAAGGACTTGCTTGGAATAATCACCTATCTAAAGAAGGGCAAAATTGTCATTGCACATGAAGAGAAAGCCCTAGAAATTAGGGCAAGCCACCCTATAAATAGGAGCTGAACATAAAGAAAAGGAGAAATGGAGACACCACTTTACTTAGGACTTATCATCACTTTTGAGGAGAATAGCTCCACTAGCTCTTAGTTCCATCTAAATCCAGCATCCTGACTTGAAGATTCCGGCCACCTGCCGGCGAGGAGCATCATGCCTGATTCATTCCAGCCGCCGTAGTTCCAGAAATTCCTCCAGTTTCAGTTTCCGATGAGCCAAACAATCTTTTACTTGCTTTGTTTTTAAGATTTCTTAGTTTAAGTACTTGTTTTTGCTTGCCTTTGATTTGGATTCCAGTAGCTACTTAGTTGGAATATCTTTTGGGTGATAATCTTGAATGCAATGAAGTTTATTGTGGTTTTATTTTGTGTTTCAGCTTGCTTATTATTTCTTTCTGCCAAGTAGCTAGATCTGGTAGTTTTACGTTGATTTCCGTGGTTTAAGTGCTTGAATCTGCTTTGCTTAGTTAGATCTAGGTTTTCTTGGAGTGTTTACAAGTTTTAATCGAGTTAAGTTTCTAAAAAATGCATGGGAATCGTTTCTGCTTGCTTCTGTCACCTTGTCTCGCTGACCAGTTTGCGTAGATCTCAGTTTTCTTAGCTTTCGTTCTCGATTTCAAGTTAAATATTGCATTTACGAATTTTCAAGCTTGATCATTCATCAATGGAGTTTTTTAGATCTTGTTGTTTAGCTTGGTGAAGAAGATGATGTCACAATCAAAGAATGGGACCACTTGTGTTGCTTTTGTTGCTTTTTGCTTTTGTACTTGCACTTTTTCAGCTTTTCTGCACACCCAGGAGGCAGTCTGCCAGCATGTCCTTTGATTCTGTTTACCTTTTGTCTAGTCATTTTTAGTAAGTTTTGTCTAGTAGCTTCTCACATACACACTCGTACCCTAATTTACACACGCACTTTAATTTCTCTTAGCACGCAGCATTTAGAGCCCACCCTGACCTACTGGTCAGGAGGGGTATAGGTTCCATTTCATTTTCCGACTAGGTAAAACTCAACCCCAAAAAAGCGTGGTAGCTAACCAACCGCTCCCAGAATGTCATCGCAAGTGTATCTCGCCTACATCCATCTCTGTGGGATTCGACCCTTACTCCACTATACTAGCCAGTAGAAGTGGGTTGAGGTATTTTTTTTGTTGATAGGGAAGATAGACACAGACCCAACGACACAGCTAGGTCTAGGTACCCTCCTGGCCAGCTGACACACACACACAGAGTCATAGTCTCATCTTTTCCCTCCTATCAAATGGCGCTGTAGCCGGGGATGGATGGCGTTTTTGCATACATTTGTTGCATGACACTTTGGTGTACATATAGTTAATTGTTTTTCTTTTCTTTTGTTTCGTAGTTTATGAGGAGTTTTGTTAAGAATTTGGGTGTGAATATTGTAGATAAACTTTTCTTTATTTTTTGTGTTCCGCAGTTAAATGAAACTGAGTCCAACTGGCCAAAGGAAGAAGGGGTAAATCCAGTCACCACTCATTCAGAATTAACCACTTCCTTGCCTGTTGACTTGGATGCGAGCGGTGAGGAGGATCGCCGCACAGCTATCAAGAGTGAACCGGAATCAATATCCGCAGCTGAAGAGGAGAAAGCCAACATGGCTGACGACCAGGAAGATGATCCCGAGATAAGCTCATTATACGCCCACTTGGATGGTGAACCACCACAAGCAATCGTCGTGACCCTAGGACAAGAAGTAGTCTACGTGAAGCCTCGTATTATGGCCGTTCTGCCTGTGTTCTTGGGGAGGAGTTGTGACAACCCATACGAGTTCTTGCATGAATTTTGCAAAATCTGCAAGGCTCAAAAGCGGCCAGCGGGGTCGAGCGAAAATGACTACAGACTGAAGGCCCTTCCCCTTGCCCTTAAAGGGGAGGCGAATACTTGGTTCAAGAGGCTGCCACCAAATTGTATCAGAACCTGGTCTGACTTCAAGATGATGTTCTTGGATCAGTTCTTCCCAGCGGCCAGGACAAGTGCACTAAGAGAAAAAATTCGAGGAGTTACACAAAGTTATGATGAGACCCTTACTCAGTACTGGTCAAGATACATGGGTCTGTTGGATGCATGTCCGAACCATCGCATGACGGATATTGAGATACACCATACCTTCTATGAGGGGATGAACAAGGCAACCAAGGATCTTGTAAACTCATCGTCCGGAGGAAGCTTCACGCAACTACGGGTCAGCGAAGCGAAGAGGGTCCTAGGGAAGCTACTGAGTGCAAAGAAGGAGTACGACAATTCAAGGGATGGATACAGCCGAGAAAGGGTTGCAAGCGCCTCGTTTACTGATCAGGAGCAGAAGCTTGAACAGAAGATGGATTTGAAGATGGAGGAGTTGAAGAAGACACTTCTGAGTGCAATTGAGAAAAACACTCCACCACCTTCCTCAACTGGGAGCTACAAGGGTGCAAAGCAAGGGAATCAAAGGTTGACCTATGATCAGCCAAACGACTTGGCCAGTATGGAGCAGGTCAATGCTGCCGGCTACTTTAATTCAAGTGGGAATTGGATCCAGGGTAGGCAACGGGATGCCCCATGGAGGGATCACCCGAACTTTCATTGGGGAGATGGGAACCAGAATCAAAACCAAGGTCAAGGTCAGAACCAATATAACTCCCATCCGAACCAAAACCCAAACCGTGGCCTAGCAAACCCTGACCACCAGTTTAACTGGTCAGGAAGGAACCAACAACCCCACAACCAAAATCCACAAAACCAAAACTCTAACCCTAACCAGCATCACTACCCCAACCAGTTCAGTCAGTACCCTTCATACCGAAATCAGCCAAACTACCCCTACAACCAAAACCATCCATACTACCAGTCGTATCCCAACGGCCAGTATAACTCCCATCACCAGCAATATCCCTACCAACACCACCTGAATCCCAATCACAGTCAATCCCACAACTCTAACCAATTCGGCCAGTACCCCTCTCATCAAAATCAGCCAAACTATTCCTACCACCCATACCTTAACACCCAGTATAATCCCCACCATCAGCAAAACCCTAACCATTTCCCACACCAAAACAATTCAGAAAGATCTATGGAAGAGATGATGGGAGAGATGCTTGCTTACCAACAAACCATGAGGAGTGAATTTCAGTCAAATAATGAAGTGGTGCAAGGCATGCAAAACGCCCAGAAAGAGCATAAAGAAAATATGGACATGTTGAATAAGCAACTGTCCTACCTGGCCAGTTCGATGAATGAGATTTGTGGGAATGCGGAAAGGCTCCCAGTTATGGTGCACATACATGACAAGCCTAATGTTAGCAAGGTGACATTGTGGTCAAGAACATCCTACAAGGAGCTTGAAGGGAATGAGTCATTTGGGGAATCAAGCAAGACGAAGGATATGGAGGGCATACTGATCAAGAGGAGTGGTCCTGATAAAACTGAACCAGTTGCTGAACCTCAAATCAACCAGGGTCTGGAAGAGAGTTCAAGGGAAGCCACCAAAGAACCTGATGAAGAGGATATTGAAGAGACTATTTGTCGGAAGTCAAGATTCGCTAGAGCCACTTGGGCTCACCTACTGGCCGAGAAGAATGCAGAGAGAAAACAAGGGATGAAGCGCGCATCGAGGCGAATCATCGGGCGTAGGATTGAGAAAAAGAAGGGGGCCAGCAAGGTTCATGATCTTGTAGAGATCTCAAACAAGGAGGACAAGAATCCTTGCAACAAAACGAAGAGCAAGGACATTGATACTGGCCAGGAAGATAGTGGACCTTCTACAAAACCTAGGGAGGATCCAAAACATACTACAACTGTTGCTGGACATCCGTCATCGACCCTTACTATCCAAGAATGGGGTTTTCCTACAAAACCTGGGGAGAACCCGACTACTACTTTCGCCCAGCCAGTACAGGAGGCCAACATCGACAATCCACTTGCCATCCCTGCTACCCAGAAAGAGACACCAGTACCAGAAACTGACTTACAGGAAAATCAAGACAAAGAAGGAAAATGCAACCAAGAAAGAAAGAGGAAAGACAATGGGGCAGCAAAGCAAAAGAAGAAGACCAAGAAGCCCAGGGTGGTCCTATCGGCCATTATGATCAAGAAGCTGGGACAAGTGCCCAAACTGATCGGGAGCAAGGTCCCCAGCAACCATCATCTGCGGCCCATGGAAAAGAGGAAAATCAAGGGGACTTTCAAGAATCATAAGAAAAAGAGTGACACCCTGATGTGTACCAACAAAGGAACCCGAGAAGGAAACTGCACAAGGCTCCTAACCAGAGAGGATCCAAAGGAGAAGATGACCGACCCTACCAACTGACCAGTTAGCTTTCTTTTTATTTTCAGTAAACTTGAGTTTTTTTTCTAGTTGTGTTATTTTTTTTTTGTACATGTTTTAGCATGCGTATACCCTCATTCATAACACTTAGTCTATTCCATAGTCTAAGTGTGAGAAGAAGAGGGTTTACAACTTTATATGTGTTTAGGATGTTTAGAAGTTGTCTTTGTTTTGTGTTTTTTTATGTGAGTCCTATACCTTCTCCCACTTAGCCTATTGCATAGTCTAAGTGTGAGAAGTTTTTGTTGACATAGTATGTTTTGCATATTAGTTCTTGTTCCACATTGTCTATGTGTTCTCTATGTTCGTTATTCTTCTCCCACTTAGCCTATTACATAGTCTAAGTGTGAGAAGTTTCATATATAATATGTTTTCCATGTATTATGTGCTTTCTGGTCTTTTGTGTTTCTATGTGTTGGATACTGGTCATCATGTTTTCCACTTCACTAAACTTGCGTGAAGGCAAGCAAGGATGAAGTGGGAGGAGGAGATAATGGCCAGTATAATTGTATATATGTGTTGTCATGTGTTGTGTCAGTCCCTAGTAAGTCAGTTTAGGTTAAGTTTTGTTTTTTTAGGACATGTGTTAAAACACGGGCTTAAAACTCAACTGCCTCAAACTGACGGTGAGGGGAATTGAGGGAGATAAGGCATGCTGGACAATGGAAACCACCCCCCTTAGTATCTCCTAGTCAGTATAGATGACGCAAGTATGAGAGAAAAACTCATCCTTAGAGCCAGATACAAAAGCCCTCTTAAATTGTGAGTTATAAGCCTAAGTGGAACCACTTTCCACCAATTTAGAAAAGAAAAGAGTGCCTGCCACATGATGCCTAGGGTAAGGTGACTGCGTGTAGCAAGTCCTGAAGGCAGTAGGAAACCCCCCATCTTAAAAAACAAAAAAAAAAAAAAAAAAAAACCATCCTTTAGAACCCCTCTTTCTAGCCAAATCTATACCCAGATATATAACCCACTAGCCACTGGGACTGTGTGTGCGAGGCATAAGGCAAGAAGGCGACTGGCTAGGAGGACATACAAAAAAAAACAACTAGAAAAAGAAATCGAGAAGGAAGGAGAAAATCGATCAGGAGAAATTCCAGGTCCAAAAAAATATAAGAAGGAATAAGGGTGGCGAAGCCACATAAAGAAATGTTGAAGAAAATGGTCAAAAACACTTGACCACAAAAAGAAAGAAGAAGGAATAAGGGTGGCGAAGCCACAAAGAAGCTACTGACCAGTTGGAGTCCAATATCAGAAAACGTCCAGCCAAAGAGAAGCAACAGCCAAGAGCTCAAATGCACACAGTTCCCCCACATCGAAATAAAGTAGTAGTTTTTGAACCTTAGAGCCTTAGGAACATCTACCCCATACACTACAAACCAATAGCCCCGTTACAAACCTTAAGGCCCTTCAGGAGCCGCACGTGAGATCTGAGTCCGAAGCATCTGTGGTTCAGCATTTTGAGAGAAAACAGTCCTAATATCCTTAGTGAGGAATGAGCGACTGAGCGAATCTGGTGTTTGGCCGAGAGTTTGGGTGATCTTGACGAGCAGATATACTGACTGGGAAGGAAAAGGGGGGCGGCAGAAGTTCAAGGCTGTCTAAGGCCGGATTGCACCTAATCCCAAGGGGAGGGATGGTTGAAAATATAGCCCGTTCAATGTGTTTAAGTGCTTGTGAGTCTTTTTATGTGTGTTGTCCGTCGTTTATGTGTTTTTCTTTGCGTCCAAGTTTTAGAGTCTTAGGTCGGTCAGGGGTGTAACCAGGCTAGAATTCGACTTATTTCTTTATGTTTGTTCTTCACGCTTGAGGACAAGCATGTGGTAAGTGTGAGCAGTTTGATAAGTCGCATTCTAGGCCTTGGTTACTGGTCAGTATAAGGTGCTTTATTGGATAATATCTGCAAAATAGTTGTTAAAGTGTGCAGGTTGAAGTACTAAATCAGGAGGGAAGGTTCAGAAGGAATTCGAGTGAAAAAGCTGCGAAGAGTGTGCAAACTGGTCAGTATGAGCAGAAAATACGCAAACTGGTCAGGATGGATGCTACAGAACTGGACACGAGAAGGAAGGACTTGCTTGGAATAATCACCTATCTAAAGAAGGGCAAAATTGTCATTCCACATGAAGAGAAATCCCTAGAAATTAGGGCAAGCCACCCTATAAATAGGAGCTGAACATAAAGAAAAGGAGAAATGGAGACACCACTTTACTTAGGACTTATCATCACTTTTGAGGAGAATAGCTCCACTAGCTCTTAGTTCCATCTAAATCCAGCATCCTGACTTGAAGATTCCGGCCACCTGCCGGCGAGGAGCATCATGCCTGATTCATTCCAGCCGCCGTAGTTCCAGAAATTCCTCCAGTTTCAGTTTCCGATGAGCCAAACAATCTTTTACTTGCTTTGTTTTTAAGATTTCTTAGTTTAAGTACTTGTTTTTGCTTGCCTTTGATTTGGATTCCAGTAGCTACTTAGTTGGAATATCTTTTGGGTGATAATCTTGAATGCAATGAAGTTTATTGTGGTTTTATTTTGTGTTTCAGCTTGCTTATTATTTCTTTCTGCCAAGTAGCTAGATCTGGTAGTTTTACGTTGATTTCCGTGGTTTAAGTGCTTGAATCTGCTTTGCTTAGTTAGATCTAGGTTTTCTTGGAGTGTTTACAAGTTTTAATCGAGTTAAGTTTCTAAAAAATGCATGGGAATCGTTTCTGCTTGCTTCTGTCACCTTGTCTTGCTGACCAGTTTGCGTAGATCTCAGTTTTCTTAGCTTTCGTTCTCGATTTCAAGTTAAATATTGCATTTACGAATTTTCAAGCTTGATCATTCATCAATGGAGTTTTTTAGATCTTGTTGTTTAGCTTGGTGAAGAAGATAATGTCACAATCAAAGAATGGGACCACTTGTGTTGCTTTTGTTGCTTTTTGCTTTTGTACTTGCACTTTTTCAGCTTTTCTGCACACCCAGGAGGCAGTCTGCCAGCATGTCCTTTGATTCTGTTTACCTTTTGTCTAGTCATTTTTAGTAAGTTTTGTCTAGTAGTTTCTCACATACACACTCGTACCCTAATTTACACACGCACTTTAATTTCTCTTAGCACGCAGCATTTAGAGCCCACCCTGACCTACTGGTCAGGAGGGGTATAGGTTCCATTTCATTTTCCGACTAGGTAAAACTCAACCCCAAAAAAGCGTGGTAGCTAACCAACCGCTCCCAGAATGTCATCGCAAGTGTATCTCGCCTACATCCATCTCTGTGGGATTCGACCCTTACTCCACTATACTAGCCAGTAGAAGTGGGTTGAGGTATTTTTTTTGTTGATAGGGAAGATAGACACAGACCCAACGACACAGCTAGGTCTAGGTACCCTCCTGGCCAGCTGACACACACACACAGAGTCATAGTCTCATCTTTTCCCTCCTATCAAGAATCTTGGTGATGTCAATCTCTTTCTTGGAGTAGAAATTGTTATAACTCAGCATGGACTTCACTTATGTCAATCTGCATACATCAAAGATTTGTTGAAGAAGGCCAACATGACTGTTGCAAAAGGTTGTCCTACATCTATGGTTTCTAGTTGTGAGCTAAGCAAGAATGTTTGTGAACCAGTCTCTGATGCTAAACTGTACAGAAGCATTGTAAGAGCTCTTGAATATGCAGCCATCACTAGGCCAGATATCAACTATGTTGTTAACAAGGTGAGCCAATACATGGCTTCACCACTTGATACTCATTGGAGAGCTGTCAAACGCATCTTGAGATATCTATCAGGTATTTTGGATTTTGGATTTCAAATTCTTCCATCAAATGGTCTTCTATCTGCCTTCTCTGATTCAGATTGGGCAGCAGACCTTGATGATAGGCGATCTACTACTGGCTTCTGCGCTTATTTTGGCAGAAGCCTCATCTCTTGGTGTGCGAAGAAACAAACTGTTGTAGCTCTCTCCAGCACAGAGGCTTAGTACTGGAGCTTAGCTCATGTTGCTGCTGAGGTAGCTTGGCTTCAGTCTACTCTTGGTGAATTAAAGTTGCCTATTAAATCTGCTCCTGTAGTCTGGGTTGACAACTTAAGTGCCATGGCTCTGGCTTCTAACCCTATTCTACATGCACGGACCAAGCATATTGAGCTTGACATTCATTTTGTAAGGGATAAAGTTCTCAACAAGGCTCTTGAACTCAGGCATGTTCCTACTCATGATCAAGTGGTCGATATCTTCACTAAGCCCCTTAGCCAACAACCTTTCTCGAAGCTACGGAACAGACTTGGTGTGGTTTCCTTAGCTTCCCTCAGGTTGAGGGGGGATGTTAGAAGTCTCAAGATTGGCTTGATCAACCAAGAATGAGATAGCTTGATCAAGCCATCGATCAAGTGTGTTGAACGAGATGGCTTGATCACACCATCGATCAAGCATGTTGATCGTGGTCGTAATGGCGGCCAACTTGATCAAGCCATGAATCATGGTCGTAATGGCCAAGTTGATCAAGCTGTGGACCGAGGCGCCAAGCCACTGGACATCACTGTACGTTGCATCGATGCGAATGCGACAAAGAAGATTGAAGCGTGTGTTGTGCAAGGAGAGCCACGAGCTGAAGGCAAGGACAAGCCAAGCAAGATAGCTAAGATGGAGGACCACACTTGTACTTGGAGAGACATGTTGATACATGGATTAAAGAAGGAATCGTTGCAGAGTTAGTTTTGATTAACAGAGTTAGTTTCGATTAACGCTGTTAAAGTATGAAGATTAAGGAGAGATTCTAGATCTTTCCAATATGCATTATATGTAATAGGATCGGGCCGTAAGTTAAGGCATCAATGAAATAGCAGCCGAGGCTCTTCACCATCTATTTTGAGTTATGTTCATTTACATTTTTCTTCGCATGGTTTTCCACCGTTCTTTACATATACCGCGGTTGTTTGGAGCATGGCGGCCGTTGTTCCGGCTGTGGAAGACGGGGGTGATGGCGGTGGAGAGAGCCGAGGAGCTTGTTCGAGGGCGGAGGCTCGATGTTTTCATGGCGAATGTGTGTTTGGGTTCTAGATGATTGTGGGCGATCGGGGGAGGCTTAATCTAGCGGTGTACGGCCTCTTCGTCGTCAACAGTGTTTCGATTGCGAGGATCTTTGGCGGAGTGATGTACACGGTGTACTATTTTCGATGCAGAGAGTATCACGGTGAGGAGATTGATTTCCTTCACGCACCCCTTGTAAATCATCTGACTTAACTTGAAATGTGTCAGTATTTCGACCATAAAATTTCTGTTAAAACTGTCGATTACATCTGAAAGACTTCAAACTGATTGGAATTAAATTGTGATTACATTGGGATCATAGTCGGCACATATTGACATTTTAAGCCCGAATCTAACCTGAGTTATGCTTGGGGTGATTGAAACATTGGTCATCCTAAATGAATGAATATTATATGTGTCATCGAGGATATATGTGAGGTTACTAATTATGACGTTTGTATGAAAGTCCTCGAGTGCACGTAACATTTTGAATAATCTAAAATTTTAAAGTGCATACCGATTATACTCCTCCGTCCTATAATAGATGTTATGCTTTCTTTTATAGTTTGTCGCACAAAAGATGTCACATTTCTTTTTTTCAAAAAAAGTTCTCTCTCACATTAATATAAATATACAATTTTTCTCTTATTACTTAACACATAAAATAACATCTCCTAAAATCTTGTGCTAATATCCAAGTGTGTCATCTATTATAGGACATAAATAGTAATATTTTGAATCAAATAAGATATTCGGCATGTCAATCGAACTCACACCGAAAAATTAAATAGAACTACAACCACTGTTTTCGTTTCGAACTTTTCAATTTGGTTGAAATTCTCAAATTAAAATAAATTTTATATTGAACCAAGTAGAAAATTTCAAAAATACACATTGCAGTATTGTATGTTTATTTTAATTATATACTCTTTTCATCGTACTTAAAATCACTTGTTTTACTTTTCGAAACGTCCAATTTATAATTATATGTTACTTTTTTTATTGGACATATATATGAATTTAAATTTAAAGATCATGCCAAAAAAGACTTGAATTCGAGTCCTTTGATATATTCATAAGTTACTTAAAACTACGTCGATCCACCTAATTCATAAGCCAACATTGAATAAATGTTTGTAAATATGTAAATAATTGGGAAAAACCAACCACCAAACATACTCTATAAACATAAGAACATATTCCCTAGTCTAAACATGCTAAGATATCAATAATGTGATTTAATATATCCAACTAGTGATTATTTTACAAGTGTAATCTATAATAATATGGACACTATATACATCTAATATACGAAAATTTCCTCAACTTTTTGGCCTTTATTAATTTCTGTTATTTAAAAATTTCGAAGCATATAAATTTTATTATTTAAAATTAATTAGTAAATATGCTAACCAAGTTAGCATAATTTAAACATATATTAATTTATTAATTACAACTTTGTTGGTAAATATGTTAATAAAGTTGGCATAATTTTATTATATGCTCTTAAAATAAAATAAAATAAAATGTTAATATTAGAAATTTTGAAAATTTCAAAAATAAAACATATACATATATAAATTTATTCACACATTGGCCAGGATGTTACATTCGGTCAACCGATTGTGGAGGCAGGGACGGACACACGTTAGAAGAGGGTGGGGCTGTGACATCCCGGAATTTCGTTCCTTTCTTTCGAGATAAACCGGATATATTAGCTTAATTAAATTCCCACCAGAAGTCGTGTAATCGTAGAATCCTCGTTGTATTTTCGACTTTGGGATAATCTAAGTATTTTCGTTGGAAGAAATAAAGTGCAAGGAAATTTATATTTCAAGGATAAAAGTAAATGATATGCTTTTATTAGATAAATACTTTGAGAAATAAAAATACAAGAATGATGGAGATGCAAATAGTATATGCTTACATATGTGAAAGAGACAACGCACACCTATACTTAGGCATGCACAACGGTTCCGAACCGCCGGTTCCGGTTCATGAACCGGCGGTTCACGGTTCATCATATGCATGAACCGGAACCGGCCCGCCAAGGGTCCCGGCGGTTCCGGTTCCGGTTCACGAGGCGGTTCAAAACCGCCGGTTTTTGGCAGAACCGGCGGTTCAACCGAAAATTTAAAAAAAATACTTTTTATTTATAAAAATTGATTTTTATACTTAAAAACAATTTTTACTAATAAATGAATACAAGAAATTCATAATAGCCCATAGATATTTGATGGGCTTGTGAATTTATAAAACCATTCTTGGTTGTTTCTCTTTTATAGAGACATCCTTGAATGTTTTATGTTTCACTTTCGATGTGGGATAAAATCATTCTTGGTTGTTTCTCTTTTATAGAGACTTCTTTGAATGTTTTATGTTTCACTTTCGATGTGGGACAAAATCATTCTTGGTTGTTTCTCTTTTATAGAGACATCCTTGAATGTTTTATGTTTCACTTTCGATGTGGGACAAAATATATTGAGGTATTTTCTTTTATAACTACATGTTTAGAGCATTCATTCATCTTTTTCCAATGTGGGATAGAAAACTTTCTTTTATCTTCTACTTTTCTTCATGTTTTGTATAATATATATAAACAAAATTATTATTCAAATATATTCTTGATTGATAAAAATAAAGAATTATTGAGAAATATGATTTGTATATAGAAAATATTTATTTGTATAATAATTATTGTTAGGTTTATACAATTTGTATAATATTATTTATTAGTTAACATATATATAAATTTATAAACCTAAGCAAATCAATAATGATAAAGAACTAATGAATAATAGTTTATGTAATAATATTTGTTGTTAAATTATAATAATAGAAGATAGAATATTAATATAGACGAAGAATGATGGACGATCTATAATATACTTATAAATAATGACTTTTATCCCACATTAAAATAAAGAGTAACACATCCAAAATGTGTAACTATAAAAGAGAATAATTCAATATACTATCTTCTAAATTAAATAAAATCCAATATACTCTCATCCAAGTATTGGCATTTTAAAAATCAAATCCAACTTTAAGTATGGAGTATTTTTTTTTTGTCTTTTTAGTCTTTATTAAGTTTAAAATGTGCTTAAACAAATTTCAAACAATAAGGTGAAAATTACAATTTTATTGATAATAAATTTGAATAAGACTAAAAATTACAACTTATAATGAATATATTTTATTTACAAAAATTAATAAACACTACTTAAAGTTAAACCTTTTGATTTTTAAAATATCAATACTTAATATTGAACTTGAGCATTTAAATTGGAAGAGAGTATATTGAATTATAGGGAAAACACTACTTGTGTATTGAATTATAGAGAGTGTATTTCAACTTATAATAAATATATTTTATTTACAAAAATTAATAAACACTACTTAATATTTTATTTATCATTAATGATTTGCTTATGTTTATAAATTTATATATATGTTAACTAATAAATAATATTATATACATTGAAAGAATAATTCTTATACAAATTGTATAAACCTAACAATAATTATTATACAAATAAATATTTTCTATATACAAATCATATTTCTCAATAATTCTTTATTTTTATTAATCAAGAATATATTTGAATAATAATTTTGTTTATATAATATCATACAAAACATGAAAAAAAGTAGAAGACAAAAGAAAGTTTTGTATCCCACATTGGAAAAAGATGAATGAATGCTCTAAACATGTAGTTATAAAAGAAAATACTTCAACATATTTTATCCCACATCAAAAGTGGTACATAAAACATTCAAGGATGTCTCTATAAAAGAGAAACAACCAAGAATGATTTTGTCCCATATCGAAAGTGGAACATAAAACATTCAAAGATGTCTCTCTATAAAAGAGAAACAACCAAGAATGTGTTTGTCCCACATCGAAAGTGGAACATAAAACATTCAAGGATGTCTATATAAAAGAGAAACAACCAAGAATGGTTTCATAAATTCGCAAGCCCATCAAATATATATGGGCTATTACGAATTTCTTGTATTTATTTGTTTGTAAAAATTGATTTTAAATATAAAAATCAATTTTTATAAATAATTTTTTTAAAAAAAATTCGGTTGAACCGGCGGTTCAAGCCGCCGAACCGCCGGTTTACGGTTCATGATTTCGCCGACCCTGAACCGGCTGTTTGAACCGTTGAACCGCCGGTTCACGGTTCACGCATCCTTCGACCCTGAACCGGCCCGTTGGAACCGGCAACCCGCCGGTTCACGGTTCAAACCGCCGGTTCCGGTCCCGGTTTCGATTCATGAACCGGTGGGCCCGAACCGGCGGTTAACCGCCAGGACGGTTCCTACACTACACCATTCATCCTACTCTAAGAACGTAAACTCCAAGACTATGTTGCTAGCTAAAAATAGTAGAAGGATCACTTATTCTTGGAGCAAATCTCTCCTCTAGTTCTTCCCAGATTCGACAGCTCCAATAACCCAAGGGAAGCTTGTCTTCTTCTTCTCTTTCTCCATCCTTCTCGAAATTCGACCCCCATGAGACTCCAAAAATTGTGACAGCCAAGTGCATCTTGAGGATCCTGCAAATTTACACAAGAAAGGGGATTAGAATAGACTCATAGATGGGGAATAGGGTGGAGATGAGTTAGGCAAGACAGCCAAGAACCCAATCAAGGATGTAAGATTCAGCCAAACTGTTTTTTTTCAACTTTCATCATCTGTGAACCAAACCAAAACTGCCACAAGTAGGAAGGCTCAACCACAAGCCCAAAATAGAAGAGTAGAGTTCTCATTTATCGAGGCTCAAGGAGCCAGCCAAGAGAGGGAATCTATTTCCCCAAAGTTTCACCAAGAGGTAACAACATTTAGATTGACACTTAGTAGAGATAGAGCTGGCAGCCCCAAAATAAGAGGCTTTGCCCCAAGTTTCAAACACAAGAGGCCAAGGTTGATGCCTATATAAGCTGCCTCCCCACCCCTTTTTCCTCCACCACTTTGATACCCCAAAAATCTCACGAACATAAGAATTTCAGTGAGGAGAGGCAGTGGCAAGAAGCAAGGGTGTGGCAGCCAAGAAACCAAGGATTCACCAAGTGAGGTAATTCCCTCAACACCCCATACCCTTTGCATCATGATAGGCAATCATAGATAGTCAAGAACTTAGAACCATAGATGCTCAAGAATCAAGGTTGAACTTAGCAATATCGACTGCTAAGACCAAACAATAGAAACCCAAATTTTGAACAAGTATACAATCAACACAGTAGGTCCAAGTTAAGACATCAAGCTCCCTCAATTAAGCTACTGCCCAAAATATCATCAATTAGAGGCTAATTCCTCGGTAAGTACTTAGCAAGGCAAGAGTTATGCAATAAACCTCATGAACCAAAATAAGATATCAAGCTCACTCCTGAGCCTTCACAATCAGCCCCCACAAGTTCAGATAGCTCTCAATTGATCAAGTAACAAATTTCACATAGCTGCTGCCATAACTCAAGGAAATTGAGTAAAGGGGGAAGGGAAGGGTGACTTAGCTTAATTGAGAGATCGATGGCGGCTGCGAGGGGGGCAGCGATGACGGGCCCGAGGCGGCGCGTGCAGCAGCGCCGCTCTCTGGAAACTTTCGTGCCGTCGCGAAGAGACGGCGGAGGGAGAGAACTCGATGGAGGAGGAGTATGCCCCGACGGGACTCCGAAATTCCGTCGAGATAGCGGCGATTTCGCCGGAGAAGAAAGGGGGCGCAGCTTCTGACTTCTTAAATTAGGGATTTGAGTTGGGAATGAAAGTGAATTAGGGGAAATTTTAAAAAGATGTGGGGAAATGGAGAAAGGAGGCGGAACCGGCGACGCAGAGGAGCGGCGAGTTCGCCGGTCGCCGGAGAAGAGAAGTCGCTGCTCTCCTTCAATTAGGGAATTTTCCCTTTTTTTTTTTGTGTTGAATGTGGGAGAAATGGGAGAATACCGTGAGTATTTAGGGCTGCCCTTAAAGAATTGGGCCCTAAATGAATTGAAAGAAAGGGACAGTGGGCCGTCCATTTGTATTGGACTAACTAGGACCCATTTTAATTTAGTAGTAGGCCACTTTAATTAGTTAAGAGGCTTGGCTTATTCAATAAATAGTGGGTTGTTCCTTTTTAATTTGGACTGCCGGGTTTGGTTTCATGAAGGCTAAGGAATTAATCAGTGGAGTTTCAGCCGGATTAATTTGTTTATGCTTGGTTTGGAATTTAATTAGTGGACTAAGTTTGGGTCTACTAAATTATATTAGTTCGGCCGAGTAAATTATTTTGGACTAGAATTAATTATGGAGATGAGCTTGGAGCTCGAAAATTGATGAATTAAATTTCCGAATAATTTACTAAGTTTCCGAAGATGGAAAATATTGATGTTGGAGAAGCGAATAGGCCGACCGGCGTTTTAGAAGAAAAGAATTAGAAGGGATTTTTTCAAGGATCCATGTTTTATTAAATAAGAGCACAAATAATTGTGTTAGAGAAAATAGAATTTTCCGGAATTAGTAAAGAGAATAATTAAACTCTGCAGAGCAGTGAAGCCCGAGGTAGGATTTAGAAAAATCCTATAAGACGAGACTAAGATATAGGTGCTATCCTTTAGGATGCATGCATTCTTTTTTCAAGAAAAATAGTTCAAGTACTAATTAGTGTGCTACGCTATTTATTTTCAAATGATAAATTATTCAAGGGCAAGTGAGGCCAGACGAGAGTTGTTATTTGGAGATAAGCGTATCAGGTGGGCTTTCTTTTAATATCCAGCACATTAGTGTGGATATAAATCAAATACTTGACGAAATTATGAAGTATCATCTTTTCTCAAAATGAAGCTGTGATTATTTTCAAGTTGTTGTCATGCCATAAAATGCTTGTTTTTTAGGCCTATCTATTGGGGCTATATATCGAGGGTTTTGGCGAAGCCAAAGCTATGTAACGAATTCGGTTCCCAATAGGACCGCAAATCCTATTCGGAATATTTTTAACAAGGGTCGTGAGTCATCCAAGAGGGTTGGCCGGCTATGGTGTCCGTGAAGGTGGCCACCTTCTCGATACACAACTTACAGATATGGTATGAGTATTGAAGAACTTAGACTGATCATTAGGACTTTTAAGATCACAAAAGAATTTAGTAAGCTCGGACCTTTTTAAGAAAACCCCTGTGTGTTACTGTTGATGGATGACAACTATATAATGTATGTTTTGCTTTTCGGCACATGTCCACTAAGTACTCCTGTACTCAGCCCTGCATGTATTTATAAATGTGTAGGTTGAACGTCAAGAGGAAGGAGTATTGATCGGAGTCGATGTTATTAATTAATCAAGTGGATCTTTCGACGATTCGTGTCTTCATACACGAAGTCGTTTAGTAAGGACTTATTCTGCTGTACTTTTGTTAGGTGAGAATTTCAAGGTCTTACCATCGAACTCTGATTTAGTTGATGAGATGATTATTCTATTTCTGAGACCATGTAATTGAATACTTGGCTTTTATTTTATGGTATCAATCGATTTGGCTTTTTCGGCAAGTTCCTTGAGTTTTTTTTTTTTTTTTTTAAAATTAACTTCATATATTTATATCATATATATGAAGGGAGGAAATTACAAATCAACTCCTATAACAAGGAGGAAAGACAAATTACGCCACCCAGGGTTCGAACTCGAGACCTCCAGGATGGACGCAGTATCCAGCACCCTTTACCGCTAGGCCAAGGGGCTTGGATTCGGCAAGTTCCTTGAGTTCTACCCCTTTTCTTTCTCCGTTTCGTTAATCCCTCTTATTAGTCGCGGATTACCCGTTTTCACTATCCTTAGCGAAATGCGGTCGTGACAGGGGCTTAAGCCCTTACCCAATACTCCATTCGTTTCGCGGTAGTTTAGTCATTTCATTTTCTGCACTCGTTTTGGAAAAAATGATATAAATAGTTAAAATGGAAATAGAGTAAAGTAGGTGACAAAATAAGGTAGATAAGAGTCTTATCGACATTGTTCCCTCTCTTACTTTATTTTTTCTCCATTTTAACAATTTATTATTACTTTTTCTAAAACGAGTGCAGAAAATGAAATGACTCAACTACCGCGGAACGGAGGGAGTACTTTTTTTGTTGTTTTTAGCCCTTACAAAATCGATATCTCTGAAGACTAAATCATTGAAAATTGATCGATGAGCGGGGCTGATTTTGAAATTCTGAAATAGTTGAAAAAGAGCAACAATGGTGGTAATAGTTTGAGGAAGAAGAAGGCAATTAAATATTAAATAATATAATAATGATATGATGTAAGAGATATGGACTTGATTCTGACCTCTTTTAATGTGTATGGAAAAATAATAAGTGCTCCAGGCATACTATGGTGGATAGATAAGGTGGTATGTTTTATAAATAAAATTTTGACAACTAGATATATACATGGATCACACTTCCACCTATAAACACACTTGGCTTCACATGTATACAAATTTTGCATATCCCTTATATAACACAAATATCTCTATTTACACAAATTAAATACGCTATATTTAATGTGGTTATATCTTTCACATTAAATACAGATGTGGAGAAAATTTTAAATAAGTAATATTCTTATCAATTTACATGGTGGGAAGTATTTTTTTTATTGCTAGCATTGCATATAGGAGTATTATTTAATGGCATTTTTTTCTTATTGATAGAATCGTGCACAATTATATATATGTATGATTATACAGTATAATTATTTTCCATGGCACATTAATTTGGTACTAATATTTATATTATATGCTAAAAATGTAAAGATATTTAATAAAATTAAACTAACCAAAAACTATTTTTACTAAATTAAATTTTCGTTAGTTACCATAAAATATAACTATAAACAAAATAGAGTGAGAGATTGTCATAATAAATAGGAATTCAATTTAAAATAAAAATAAATAAAATTATTATACTCAAAATCACCAACCATAAAGTTTAATCATATCAACATTATTCGATAGTTTGTACACAAAATATTTTTATAAATAAAATAGCTTCAAGAGGTTTGTGATGATTCTAAATTTGAACTAGTATTTATTTATTTATTATTTTATTTATGAAAATATTTTGTGTTAGCAGTAAAATATACTTCCCACCGTGTAAATTGGTGATGTATATATACTTGTGTAAATTTTACTCCACAATCTTATTTGATAAATGGTTTAAATGAATTGAATATAGGGTAATTAATGCTAGTATATATGGATATTTGTGGACATGCAAAATTTCTATATATGTGAAGCCATGTGTGTTTATAGGTGATTCCACATCAGTTGTCCACCGTGGTATGCCTGGAGCACTGAATTTTTTCTCAATGTGTATTTACTATTTGGTCAGATTAATTATTAAGAATTTCTTGTAGAGTGTCTTAATAGATATTGCATAGGGTATAGAATAAGCTTTTAAATATTGTATAAAATTGATTTATTAGAACTATAATCCAAATGAATTCTTCTTTAATTTAAAAATTTCCTAACTATAACTATGCAAATACTCCAGAATTGGTTATTCAGCTTATCTGTGGCTGACTTTGCTTGGTAATTTTAGTTCTTTTTCTTGTCTATTTTTTATAATTTAACTATACAAAAGTTTGTATTTCTAAAATTATTCATATTTACTTTATTAGGTGAAATTAATAACAAAAACGTTTAACTTATAGAATTTTTTATTTATTGAAAATTATTTATTTGAGTTTGAGTTGTTTAAATTAAAAGTTTTCAGATAATTGATACCTAACAAATTCTAAGTGTTTACTTTATGTAATTCAATAGAGGGAACATTTTTTTAGTCCCACGAACTTGCTAAACTATGATTTTTGGTCCTTAAACTTTGACTTAATATCATTTAAGCTACTTTTTTCCCATTTCAATTTTTGCGGGGATAAAAATACCCTCAAGACCATGAAGGACGGAGCATGTATCGTTTACAGTATTTGCATTTACTAAACAAATTTTCTGCGCCCGCCCCATGTGTGGAGGTTAAACCCCATGTAGATGATAAGCATTATATTTGGATGATTGATTGAGTTCCTTATGTTCCCATTTTAAGTGGAGCATTTTTAATTCGGCACGGATTTATATAGCGTTATTTTGAAAGTAAAGTGGAAATAATAAAGTAAGAGAGAGTGAAAAAGTAGAGAGTGATATTTCTATATGCAGAAATATGTTATTTAAAGTGAGACATCTCAATTAGGAAAATTTGTCACTTAGAGCACCCGCAACGCTGTGCCGTTGCGGTGTCTATGCCGTTCCGGAGGAACGGTTCCGCGGCGGCACGCGTTGCAGCCTCCGTGTCGTCGCGGTTCCGTGCCTATGCCGTTCCGGGTGTCATTGCGTCGGCACGCGGCACGACACGTTCCGCCACGCACCGAGGTGACGTGACGGGCTCTCAGCGCACGCGTGACGCCCACTCGCTGCCCCGCGAGTGGGCTTCGGCACGGTGACGCAATAATTCATTTTTTAAAAAAAAAATTCGAATTTAATAAAATATATATACTTTTTGCAACGGTAATATGACCGTTTATTTTTATCCGTTTTGTAATTTTTTTTATTTTTTAAAAATTTATTTACTCTATAAATACTCCTATTTCATATTCATTTCACTCACAAACACACATCTATTCCTCTCAAATCTTCTCTATTTCCACCCCAATTTTCATCTCAAATCAACTCTGTTTTTCTTCTCTCAAATTTAATCAAACTAATGGATCCTTTTGAACAAATGCGTCAAATATTGGAACAATCACTTGAAAAAATCGACGACAGGAGGCGGAAGAAGCCGTGCCGCCCCAACGACGCTCCCGTACGTACATCCATCGTAACCGGGAGGAAGCCGCCGCAAGGTTAGTACGCGACTACTTCTGCGATAACCCGGTTTGGGGAGATACATACTTCCGTCTCCGTTTCCGCATGGGGAAACCGTTATTTCTCCACATCGCGAATACTTTGGCAGCCCGGGAAGATACCTCCACATCGGAGACAGCTCTGGGCGAATGTGCTTGCTCAAATTCTGCAAAGGCGTCCGGGCAGCCTTCACCGACGAATTGCTCCGGCGGCCAAGCACGACCGATTGTCAGTTCCTGCTCGACCTTCACGAAACAGTGCACGGATTCCCCGGGATGCTCGGCAGCGTCGATTGCATGAACTGGCAATGGAAGAATTGCCCGGTGGCGTGGAAGGGGTCCTACACGAGCGGCCACAAAGGCACCCACCCAACCGTTATACTCGAGGCCGTTGCCGACTACCGCATTTGGATCTGGCACGCGTACTTCGGGGTCCCTGGGTCGAACAACGACGTAAACGTGCTCCACCAGTCCGACCTCTTGACCGAAGTTTTGGATGGTAAAACGCCGGCCATCAACTTCATCGTCAACAACCGGCTTTATAAAATGGGGTACTATCTCGCTGATGGCATCTACCCGAAGTGGCCTACCTTCGTGAAGACGTGCAATGGGTCTGCGAACCCAAAGCAGGCTCTTTTTGCGCAGAAGCAGGAGGCTGCTCGCAAGGATGTGGAGAGGGCGTTCGGGGTTCTCCAAGCGCGCTTCAACATCATCAAAGCCCCGGCTCGTACGTGGTTCATGGAGAACATGGTCGACATCATGTATACGTGCATAATCTTGCACAACATGATCGTCCAAGACGAAGGACCCGAGGCGGGAAATTGGTTCAACCCCGAATCCCCCGGAAGCTCAACCGCAAGTAGTCCGCCTCGAAGTGGAGCGCATCCGTCTATACAAGAACGGTTATCTATTCGTGCAAGGACACGCGACTCTAGCGCCCACGCCCAACTCCAACAGGATCTAATTGAGCACATTTTGGCAAACTTTGGCGGATGAAATTATTAAAATTGTGTACTTTTATTTTTTTAGGATTTTAAGTGTGTGCTTTTAATTTTTTTAAGTGTAAGTTGTAACTTTGTTTGAATGTTGTGTGTTTTTTAATAAAGTGTGTTTGTTTTTTATTAAAGTGTGTTTTTTAATTGAATTGAGTTGGAAATAAAAAAAATGAAATTGAATGAATAGTAATTTAAGGAACGAAGGGTTGCAGGTTCCGTTCCTTAGTTAAGGAATGGAGTAAAAAAGTACAGTGGGGCCCGCAAATAGTAGTTTAAGGAACGGTTTAGGAATGGTATAGGAACAGCGTTGTGGATGGCCTTATATTTGTAGTGAGTGCGCAAAGGCATTGAAACCATGCCAAACAAAATGAATCAAACAGATTTTGTTCTACAAATATAGAAATGTTAGTACTCTAACTGTCTATGTAAAAAGTCTAAGTAGTGAATAACACTAGTTTTAATGAGAAATTAATAAAGTAAGAGAGAGAAAAAAAGCAAATAAAGTAGAAGAGGGAAAGAGAAAAAAATAAGAGAGAATAAAAAAATAGATAAAGTATGAGAGTTCATTTTTTAAATGAGGTGTGAACATACCAATATGATAAAATTAAACTATTTTTCATGGACAAGGTGGTACTATAATTTTGGAATAGATTATTCAAATATGTCACATATACTTCTCCGTCCCATAAAAATATGTGCATTTGAAATGACACAGAGAATCAATGCACAATTGTTAAAGTAAGAAATAGCAAAATAAGGGGAATTAAAGTAGTTTCAGTGGATATTGGAATCTACATTATTATTTGTGTTTAGTCAGTAGTAATGTTGTGCTATAGCGGTATAAGTTGTAAATAAATTGATATATATGGATAATGAGTTGGGGATAACTTTCCATAAATGGATATGCTCATATTTTTATGGGACAGATGAAAATGGAAAGTACACATTTTTATAGGACACAATTAGTAGTATTTATTACCCTATAGTGTAATATTGTTACAATATGTGGTACTCTCTCCTTTCCATATAAATTGAGTCATTTTTTTTTATTTTAGAAAGTTTCAACATAATTGAGTCATTTCTGTTTTTGGCAAACAGTAATCCTCTCACTTATTTTATTCCCTCTTCGTCGCTTTTACTTTATTCTCTCTTAGTTAATTCACCATCCACTTATCACACTATTTTTAAATTTCGTGCCGAAAAGAAATGTTTGTATTAACAAGGAATGCAGGGAGTAGTAAAAACTCATCCGTCCCAACTTGATTGACACTTATTCTTTTTTCGGATGTCCCAGCTAAGGTGGTGCATTTTCTTTTTTAGAAATATTAAACTCATTTCTTTTTTTACTTTATTTTTATAATTTTATTGTTACCCTTATTTTATTATTTATAGTTAATTTATTAAACATTATGGGTCATGTTAAAGTGCATATAGTATCAAATCCACAACTAAGACCAATCATACACCATTAGATTTTAAAATGAGTGGATAAGATTAAAGCTCACGGATTTCAATAAATTAATGATAAAACATCAACAAAAGGGTAAAATAGTCAATCTGTTATGACATAATAATTTTCACGGATTTTTTTATATTAAATCTGCTAATCAACATATACGAAAATTTAAATAAAAATTATAAAATTTCATCATCCGATTATCGTCGGAACATATGTAATGAGATCTCTTTAGAATCTTTATGAATTACCTTTAGTTTGATATATTTTTAATGAAAAAATAATTTAAATCGAGATAATTACGTAAATTTAAAATTTTAATATGATTTTGAGGAGAGAGAAGTGCTTAATTTTAACTACCATATATAAGAATTGACATTAATACCCTTTAAGTTTATTTAATAATTTTTTTAATATAAAATATAATCCATGTGACATTATTTCAACCAGTAGATCTTCTAATTTAATGTTAAGATCCAATTTTAATTTGAAATTAATAATTATTTAGCAATTGATCATAACCATAAACTATCATTATCTATATTTATGCGTCAAAATAAAAACTGTCTTATTTGGATTGAGGAGGAAATATGTATGCCGAATAAAACAAAACAAATGTTGAAAATGTTTTTTGGTTGAATGTTTGATACCCTTAATTGGAGGCGTGAAAGATCACATTTTTCTTTTGCAAAAACACCCAAATACCATTAGCCATTTAAATAGGTAATGATTTGCTTTGACTACACAATAAATGAGTCGCAAGTCAATTAACAGTAGAGATGTCCAATTAGCTTAATTAACACTTTTGAATCAGTATGAATATTTGTTCAAAATCCAAGAACCAATCGTACACACATCCCTGTGCCCTCCAATTCTTTACTCTTTCTCTTTTTGATTTTTAGCAAACCCCTCTGTCAGTTGTCAGATTTAGTAACATGATCAAGAATGTTTTAATCTTTTCATCGTCATTAACAAGTTAATTATGTTTCTTTTGTGGCTGCTATATTTAATCTTGGATTTCCATTTCTAGAGGAGGGGCGCCTCATGCCTTTTCAAGATGGAGATGAGGAGTGAGAAGAATGTGAGGTATGTAAACTGCCTTTTATCTTTTCTGGTTCCTAATATTGCTCTCCATCTTTATAGAATTGAGGAAAGTGGGAAAGAATGATGTCAAAAATTGACTGATTTTCTCAATAAAGATCGGATTTTTCTCAGTTATGTTGAAAGAATGATGTAAAAATTTGACTGATTTTCTCAATAAAGATCGGATTTTTATCAGTTATGCTGAAAGAATGATGTAAAAATTTGACTGATTTTCTCAATAAAGATCGGATTTTTATCAGTTATGCTTTAGTGGAGATAGTTCTGTGTTGATAGAAACATAATGCTAGGGAGAATTTGTTGGACTTCACTAACCTTCAACAATCTTGAATCAAGATAATTGGGGATTTCCTAATTTTGTGTTGGGCTGTCTCAAAATTCTAGGTTTTCTTCTGAGGGGAAGCAGCAAAACAAATCGGCATCTTCACTATTGAATTCTGATAGAAAATGCAAGATAATTAAGTCCCTCAACTTTAGTGGTGCCAAGGTTTTTCCTGAGCAGCAGGAGCCGTGTCACAAGCATATACTCGACCCTGGGAGTGACATTGTGCTCAACTGGAACAGGGTATTCATAGTTTCTTGCCTATTGGCGCTTTTCGTCGATCCGCTATACTTTTACCTGCCGAGTATAGGAGGGAGTGAGGGTTCGTGGTGTGTGAAAACGGATGTCAAGTTGCGGATTGTGGTGACCTTTTTCCGCACCATTGCTGATCTTTTCTATCTCTTGCACGTGGTGATTAAGTTTAGGACGGCGTATGTGGCTCCCAGTTCACGAGTGTTTGGTAGGGGTGAACTTGTGATGGATCCTAAGAAAATTGCCCGGAGATATCTAAGATCGGACTTCTTCATTGATCTAGTAGCAACTTTGCCTCTGCCTCAGGTATTTCTTGTGGCTCTGATTGCATTTTATCGAGCTTGCAGTATGATTCTCTTCGACTATTTTTGCTCCGTAGGTCTAAACATTCTGTTTCTACAAGTGATAAATAGGTTGATGTAATATGCTAGTTACTTTCGGTTTTCTGCTAAGGCACATAATTATTTGGAACAATGTAGATAAGGAAATATTGTCTGGTATGTTGTTGTAGCTAAAACGAAACCAATTTCGAGATATTGCTTTCTGGGACTTCCTTCAAGTGTAACCTTGAGTTGAATGATGAGGTGAAAGATATGCTAGTTATGAGACTTTTGGGAGGGAGAAATGGATAGTTTGGTGAACGATGAATCGAGGAAGACAGACAATATAGTAATACTCCGTTTGTAAAACTATACAAGTAGTAGAACCTAGTAGATTTGGGTCCTGTGTATATTCTCCAAGGGTCGATACCATTAGCCGTCGCCTTATTATGTTTTTGTTTCTTCACGTGCTTCATATGAACCACAAAGCTAGCATTGTTTGTTACTCCTATTACAGTATGCTTATCTGTTTATATCCATTTCTTCAAGTCTGCGATTCCGGTTTTGTTTCTTGCATTCTAATGACTGTGTTTGGGCTTATATGGTACAGATGGTCATCTGGTTCATCATACCGGCGACAAGAAACAACAAATCAAACCATAATAACAATGCTCTTGCTCTGATTGTACTGTTACAGTATATACCAAGGTTATACCTCATTTTCCCATTGAGTTCTCAAATAATAAAAGCAACGGGAGTGGTGACCAAAACTGCGTGGGCAGGGGCTGCTTACAATTTGATACTCTACATGCTGGCAAGCCATGTATGTAAGCACGTGGAGCTGTTATTGTTTTCGCCTAATGCAGTTGTTCAGTTGTCAACTGATTATATTTTGTCGTCATAGGTCCTAGGTGCGGCCTGGTATGTACTGTCCGTTGACAGGTACTTGTCTTGCTGGAAATCGGTATGCAAGAGAGAAGAAAGCCCTACAAAATGTTCTCTCTCATATTTGAACTGTGACGCTGCTGATATTTGGGAGCGTAATGTTTGGATGAATGGCACCAAGGTGTTCCAAAGCTGTGATCCAGACCAGGAGATTAGCTTCAAATTCGGGATTTTTGAGAAGGCTGTAATGAAACAGGTCGTATCTTCTAGTTTTGTCCGAAGATACTTCTACTGCTTATGGTGGGGCTTACAGAACTTAAGGTACTGTTATCATTCTGTTTACTGCTTTCCTCGATGTATTAATCGGGAACTTGTGTATACTTCGCTACATCCATCTCGACTTCTCAAGAGTCATTCAGCTGCTCGTTGATCCTTCCTCCCCAACTGACTCCTAACTATTTCTTGTGTTCGTTTATATTACTCAGTTCGTATGGGCAGAATTTGTCGACCAGCACGTACATCGGAGAAACATCATTTGCCATTCTCATTGCCATATTGGGTCTTGTTCTGTTTGCACATCTTATTGGAAATATGCAGGCTAGTGAATTGATCCATTTTCTATTTCTAGTGCATCTACAAGACCATTCATACCTTAATTGTATGATTTCTATTTCTACTTGCAGACTTACTTGCAGTCATTAACGGTTAGGCTCGAGGAATGGAGACTCAAAAGACGAGACACTGAGGAATGGATGCGGCACAGACAGCTTCCTGAAGATTTGAGGAAACGGGTTAGGCGCTATGTTCAATACAAGTGGCTTGCAACCCGAGGAGTGGATGAAGAAGCTATTCTCCATGGGTTGCCCGTTGATCTGAGCCGTGACATACAGCGCCACCTATGCTTGGACCTTGTCCGACGAGTATGATCCTTCATCACTGTAGCAATCTTACTAGGATAGCATCTATAGCTGAGAGTGATCTTTCCTCGTGTTTTCGCAGGTTCCTTTTTTCTCCCAGATGGATGATCAGTTACTCGATGCTATATGTGAACGATTGGTTTCTTCGTTGAGCACGGAGGGCACTTACATTGTTCGTGAGGGCGACCCTGTGTCGGAGATGCAATTCATCATCAGAGGACGGCTTGAGAGTTCAACTACAAACGGAGGTCGGACTGGTTTCTTCAACTCCATCACTCTGAGACCGGGAGATTTTTGCGGAGAGGAGCTTCTAGCTTGGGCTCTGCTCCCGAAATCAGCTCTCAACTTGCCTTCTTCTACAAGGACGGTTATCGCCCTTGTTGAAGTCGAGGCTTTTGTGTTGCGAGCGGAAGATCTCAAGTTCGTCGCTAATCAGTTCCGACGCCTACACAGTAAGAAACTGCAGCACACATTCCGCTTCTATTCGCATCACTGGAGGACTTGGGCTGCATGCTTCATACAAGCTGCGTGGCGTAGATTCAAAAGGAGAAAGATGGCTAAGGATCTTGCCAGAATGGAGTCGTTTGCGATGGAAGACAGCGATTCTTCTGCTGCTACAGCGACGACTCCCTCGACAATCAGCTCGAATCTAGGAGTGACGATATTAGCTTCAAGATTTGCTGCAAACACCAGAAAGAAGATTAAACATGTACATTTGCCTAAACTCCCGAAACCGGAGGAGCCCGACTTCTCTGCTGAGCCAGACGATTAGTCTAGTCGATGCATACAAAAGATTACTACTTTCTCTGCAGTTTCATCTTTGAATGTCTCTGCAGTTTCATCTTTGAATGTAGAAACATTTGATATAATATAATCGGAAATGGTTATTACAAGATGTCTTGTTAATAAGGCTTCATGCACCAATTACAAGTAGCGTATGTGTCTCAATACTTATCGTTGTCGTAGAACTCTATGGTCTTGTACTTCTGGGAAATGATCTCGGCCTCAACTTTTCTGGCTGTATCAGTGGCGCAACCAACGAGGATGAGGACAGACGTGCCCGCAAATCCCCTAAAAGCTGTAAGATGTGTTGCTTGCTCAATGACAGCAGGACCAGCAGCAAGAATAGCCAAGAATGCAGAACCCAGAACCGATATTCTGCTCAGTACCTAAAAATCCAACCCGAACATAGAAGCAACAAAAATCATTAAACGACTTGTGCATAATGGAGTTATAAATAATTATATGGGTGAGGGAGGGAGGCCGTTACCGTTTTGATGAAAAGAGCAGTACTTTTTCCAGGTCGGACAAGC
Organism: Salvia splendens; assembly: GCF_004379255.2. NCBI lineage: Eukaryota > Viridiplantae > Streptophyta > Magnoliopsida > Lamiales > Lamiaceae > Salvia > Salvia splendens. Next base: position 30,620,454 of record NC_056035.1, read on the forward strand.
GGGATTGAAGCACCTTGCCTCTTCAACTGTTCACTGACATCGTCGGGGTCCAATTGCAGGAAGGTGTAGTAGTAATTAAAGAATGCTATTAACAAAATGTTTGTTGGCAAGTATAGAGAACCTGAATCATAGAAATATCACACATTTCGGGCAGATTCTTTACTAAAAACCAATGTGAAACTTAATTGATTTACGACGTACCCCCAGGGTTCAAACCTACAGCAGCCTTCTTTAGAAAATTCAGACCCGTAAATCGTGCTATAGTTCCTGGAAGAGCCAAGGACGAAGTAGAGAAGATGATGGGCATCACTCCTGAACTATTCACCTGTTCATCTTAAACTATTGGTATACAATTATTACGATGCATAGAGCAAATCTTATACTACGAAATTTCCCTGCTGGCATTATGTAAAAGTTGAAAATGGAACTGGCAATCAAAGAGACATAAATAGATTAATGTTTTGCTGAGCTTATTTCTGAACAGACCCGTTTCCGCATTTTCAAAACAGAGGTGGGATTTAATGGCAGTTCTTAGAGTGAATATATGCAACAAGCACAGTTAATATCAGAAACAGGTAGTGACCTTAAAGGGTAGGTAAGCAGACTTTTGAAGTCCTCCGGCTCCGCTTGTATATCTTGAGGCATAATTAATTGGGATTTTCCTCTCTGCTTCCTGAAACATGATAAACCACTCCACTGAATCCAATGAGTAGTAGCATTTCAACAACTTGAATAGCAAAGATAATTTGTACCTGCACATATACAATGCTAAGGACCAGCAAAGAGAAAGAGACAATGATGCCAACTAGTCCAGCATAGTTACCGTCTTTAAATGCTTCCGCAACTGTCCTCCCAAAGGATGCCGGTAAATAGGATATGATATTTGTGAAGATCAACAGTGATGTACCATTTCCAAGTTTTAAATCGGTGATTCTTTCCCCAATATAGGTTGTCAAAACCGAGCCTAGAGTCAGCATAATAATGGACGAGAGAGCCCACTCGGTGCTGAAGTCATTGACATATGGTCGAAGATACAACACTTGTCCAATCGCCTGCCAAGCAAATCAATTTTTACAGAAAACACAAAAAGAAATGGTGATTACGTTTATAATGCCAGGAGGATGATGTTATCCCGGCATGACACGTTATTAGGAACATGAAAGATTAAATCAGAAATTTTTCTGGTGAACCGTATGCAAGCGTCTATATATCGTCCATTCATTTACCTGCACAACTGCAAAGCCAACAGATGCATATCGAGTATACTGCAGCACCTTCTTTCTTCCAGCCTCGCCTTCTCTCTTCTGAAGTTCTTGCAATTTGGGATAGATTTGAGTGAGAAGCTGAAAAACAATCTGCGCGTTGATAAAGGGCACAATGCCAAGGGAGCCTATTCCAAGCCGACCAATACCCCCTCCAGAAAATGAATCTAGAGTGCCTAAGAGGCTGTTCTGGTCGAGATTACCAACAAAAGCTTCTCGATTGACTCCACCAAGAGGTATGTATATACCAAGCCGTGATAGAGCAAGAAAGCCTAAAAGCTTGAGAAATTTTCCAGGAAGTGGACCCTTGAAGAAATCCCCAACATCAATTCTAGTATCTTCGATAGCAGCTGGAAAATGTCAAAGAATCCTAAGCAATGGCCAAGAGCAGCAAGTAAAGATTTATATAGGACATAAAATACGAAAACAGATATGCTAATAAAGAAACCTGCCACTCCTCTTGCGGACGAAGCTTTCTCTTTTCGGTTACCAGAATTTCCCTCAGAAATTTGAGAAAATACTTCTAAAACACTTTCCCAAGCAGTTTTTATAGATGAGAATCCACCTGGATCGATACCCAGTGGATCGAAAGACGAACTCTCGCAGCTGGGAGAAGTTTAAATCACAACAAATATGTCAATACACAAGGGCATTTTTTATGCAATTAAGTCCTCAAATGCTAGTTACTTCAGAGACATGTAAAAAGCAATCAAACCCTAAAGCATTACCAAACCTATCCATCTCTGAAATAGATCATTAATGTCATTTCAATGATCCTATAATCACATATCTCAAATCAGGAACTCAAACAACACAAACAATTAATACATTATCAGCACTGAGAAATCTAATTACAGAATATGCATAATGAAATAAGTAATAACTCTATCAGTGTGAGCAATTTCCAGAGATAAATATTATAGACATCAATTCAAAAATTGCAGGATAAATGGAAGTTCTAATTGGGAAACCGAATAACCGAAACACAATCGAACACGAAGAAAGTATGAAACATAAACCCTTTCCACAAAAAAATTGGGGATTCATAAACGATTAACCTTTGATTATTGTTGCTGGTGGAGTTGTTCTTGTGGATAGTGAGAGTTGCTCTGCAAATTGATTTTTTAAAGCTTCTGTAGACATAATTGTGCGGATTTGCAGAAAAAGAAGGTTTCTTGGATACTGAATTGTGATTTGGAAATGTGGTGGAGCACAAACAGGAAGAGATTTGTCTCACTGTTATCAACATTATCTTCTCCTTGGCTTCTCTGAGCAACAACTCACTCTGGATTTGGATGAGTTAGGATTTTGCAGTTACTAATTTTCTTCCATTGAAATTTGAAACCCAAGCCAAAATTTTATTTTAAGTTAAATATTTTTAATTCTATTGCCTTCTTTAATGGCCCACTTCATTCTATATAAAAACTCATTGGGCTTCACTCGGTCTATACCAGTTTTTCATGGGCTTTCATATTTGAGAGGGAGAAAAGATTTATATAATTACAATTTTTATTTTATATTTCTATTTTAAGGAAATTGTGTTTAATGAATTAAATAACGATAAAATAAAGTAAGAGAGAACAAAATAAGTGAAATTAGATATTTTATTTTTATCCATAAATGTAAATAACTCAAATAACTGGAGACATCACAAAATAGAATACGACTCAAATAACTTGAAATTGGGGGAGTATTATTTTTTCAAAGACACATTATCCTAAATATGACTTCATGCATAACACATGAAAATTAATTTCAAATCAAATTCATTAACCCACGACTATGTCAAAATAATTTTTTGTGATTTTCAACTGCAGAATGCTCGAATATATATTTATCTATGATCTCGTATACTACAATTTATAACTAGATCCGAAGGTAGATATCACACTTTACTTTTTAGTTTATCTTACAAAAAATGTTACATATATTCTTTTAAAAAAGGTTTTCTAACATTAATTTATAAAATTGACTTAATACAGGAAACAACATCTTTTAAAATTTCGTGTCATCATCAAAGTGTTATATCTACTTCGAGAGGGATAGAATACTTAAACACATGATAAAGCATAGAGAAAAGTAACGATTTGTTTGGTTGGCTATAAAGAGTATTATTGTAAAACATATTTTGAGACTGCTTTCATAAAACTTTTTGTCAATTTTTACCTATTAATAAAAAAGATTATTTTTGTTACATTATATTTTGCTTATTCATTTACAATATATTTTACAATATTTAAGGTTTAAAAGCAAACAATTCTAAGTCTTTTGCGTTCTACACTAAGTAGTGGACATGTTTATCACAATAGGTGACTTAGTTAGTACCTTGCAAAAGTAGAACTAAATTTCACAGTCTCATAAGATTTTGGCACCTATAGTTAAATATTGTAATGTCAGTCCAAAATATTTTCTTACAAAAGAATACTATATAGGTTTATACTAAAATGATATTGCAAAATTAAAATGAAAACTTATCACCAATGAGGACCCTTAGATTTATGATCATATTCAACATTTGGCTGCCACGTGGCAGGCTTGCTTGCCTATGCATCGCAGATTGCTTGATTATTGATTTCGTATCGCAGATTGCTTAGAACCATATGTCGAATTGATTGCCTATGTATCGTAGATTGCTTGCCTAGGTTGTCATTTTAACTATGTGTCACTATAGTGCTCTAATTTCGTATCTTAGTTTGCATGGAACCATATGACGAGTTATTTGTCTTTGTATCACAAATTGTTTGCCCAGGTTGTTATTTTAATCATGGTGTCACGACCGTGCTCCCTTACTAAATATATATACTTATGGATATATATATAGGGACTGATTCCATGCGAATTTTGTTAAAATGGTAATTTAGAAAAGTGAAAAATATATAAATTCGTTGATACATTAACATCATTTGGCATCACAAAACATATCATGATATAAAGTCAGAAATTAATATTCATGAATCAATGGACATATAATAATTCAGAAACACATGTTTTGTGATGTCAACTTATAATAGTACTACCACTGTCCCTCATTAATTGTCCACTTTTGGCATTTTTGTCCGTCCTCCATTAATTGTCCACTTTAACTTTTTACCATGAATGGTAAGTAGGCCTCATATTCCAGTAACTTATTTTACTCACATTTTATTATAAAACTTATATATAAAAGTGGGACCTATATTTCACTAACCTTTTCAATTCAATTTCTTTTACATTTTTTTAAATCTGTGCCTGAACCAAAGTGGACAATTATTGGGGGACAGAGGGAGTATATAATAATATATATGTGAATCAAGGGGCGCGTTATATTGCTAACTTTTAAGTTATTAACTCTGCTAACTCATCAACACAGTGTATTAAAAATATCAACATAATATATTAAAATGTCAATAAAATTATGTGTTGACATATTAATGTCTATCATGTTGACCATTTTAATGCACTATGTTGATGAGTTAGCAACTTAAGAAAGTTAGCAATTAATCAACGTGGATCAATATTGTTATGAATTCTAACTTTTAAGAAGTGTGATAGAGATGTTGCATGGAAATCAATTATTCCTCCTCCCCGCGGGACGATTTTTTTTTGACAAATTTATTTGCAAAAACGCGTAATCAATTTTCAAAGAATGATTTCTCATTTCTCACTGAATAATATGTAACCAAACTCACACGCAAGTGTACTATATATGCAACCAAGAATCATGATAATTGGTAATTCATCCACCAAGTTTTCTTCCTCTACGTGTCCACCGTAATCAATTTCACACCAAACGCGTATAATCAATTACACAAAAAAACTCTAACCCAATCAATTTATTAAGAATCAGACAAGTATGGTATGTTTCTTAAACCAAAAAAAGAAAAATACAGAAAACCCCTTTTTCAATTAAAGATAGTGAGGGGGGATATGATATTAAATCTCCCCATGGATTATAAGCCTTTCCCAATTCGGATATGTGTGGCCTTCAAACAATCACCTTTATCCTCCTTCCCTACTATTCACGCCAAATTGATGAATGCAAGATAGATATGTGTGCGGTTACACATCATTATTTGACACGACAAATATCAATATAAATACTTAATATTCATGCCCTCATGTATGAAAAGGTGGTCAAACTATTCATATATATGCACAAATTTAAGTGGGTCAATGTGAAAAGAAAGTGATTTTTGGTCGGCCTAATAAATGAAACCACATGCAAATTGCAATGAATGAGCCACTTTGCTAGCTTCTTCGGATTGAATTCTTCTTCAAATTAATGTAGATTTCTAAGATGTGAATGTTGTTTTAGAAATGAATTCTTTGATATATATAATCGTGTTATGTTTTTTGTTTGATTTTATTTTTAGTTTTTTATAGTGGTCTAGATTCGAAGTATGTGTCTTTTTCGAAGGGGCCCTCGAGCATTAATTATTGGAGAGGGAAATGGGTATTTGGAGTGACTCCAATTTTGGTTTTAATTTGTGGCTCTTGAAACCGCTAGTGGTGTTGCACTTAACATCGTTCATCTATAATTCCGTCAATATGTTTTGATTTGAGGGCACTAATCTTATGCGCTTTTTATACCTTGTTATCTACTCCCCCTGCCTTGGCTAAGATTATACTCCCTCCGTCCATGAAAATAGGACACATTGTGAATGGCACGGGTTTTAATGTGAAATAGGTAAGAGAGAGAGGTAGTGTTAGTGGAACTAGTGTTGTTACCCGTGCTATGCACGGGCCAAAATAGTTTTCACATAGAAATGAGAAACAATATTAGTATTATGTGGGCTTTAAAAATCAGATATGCATATACTCCTTCGTCTCATAAAAGATGTTTGGATGATAACACGATGACATTTTAGAAAATATTATTTTATGCGTGAAGTGGTGAAAAAATAATATATTTATATTAACACGGGGTGAACTTTTTCCAAAAAAATGTGACATCTTTTGTTATACAACCTAAAAAGGAAAGTGTGTCCAGAGCCTTTGTCCTAGCGGCAAGGAGCTTAGACATTATTGCATGAGTTGCCTGTTCGAGCCCTCTTGACATCAGTTGTAATTTCCTCCTATCTATAGTATAAGAGTTTATTTGTAATTTCCTCCCTTGTACATGAGTTGATTTTAAAAAAAAAAACCTAAAAAGGAAAGTGTGACATTTATTATGTAGGACAAAAGAATCCGAGTCTAGGAAACTGTCACTAAAAATGAAAATCATGACTATGCGGAGTTGGAGTAATATATGATCAAATATATTAAAATTTGATGGTATATGTATAAATAACGATGGTGTTTATTATTTTAATTTTAAGAATTATACATTTTTGTTTTAATTCTTAATCTTCCAAATTTATAATTTTATTATTAAATTATTAATATTTTGGAACAACATTAATATTATTAGCTATACAAAAAAAATCCTTTTCCTCGGTAAGTAAAACCATATGATTAACATTTAATTTGACGGATATGCAATGAAGTAAGCAGTTTAAAATATTCATAATAATTCCCGTTTGATATATAGATACAATTTTATAGCTATGATTTATCATCTGCTCCCGTGTGAGTTCTGGCTGGCTTTTGCGAATGATTGAGATTGTATCAAGTTATATGGAAGAGATAAGTGAACCGGATGGACCAGTTAGCAAATGTCGTTGCCACTTGATCAAGACGATCTCGCTCTCGCTCACCACCATAGTAATTTATAAACTCTCAATTTTGCACTACTTTAACAGTAAAGCGGCAAGTTCGGGGTCGATCCCACAGAGAAGCTAGTGTATCAAGTGTGTGAGTAGTGAAAAGGGGTTGGCTGCTGCCACGCTTTACTTTTGGGAGTTTTTAACTACTGATTTTACGCTAGACACAAAGTAAACTAACTACTTGCTCAAGAGAATTTTAACTACTGAATCAAGTGAATTGCAGACTGGAATGAAAATTAACTACTTAGAATAGTAAACACGATAACGAAAACAACACAACTTCGATTTTATACTCAGCATTCAAACGAGTACAGCGAATATGCAGAATGTAAAAAGCTCGAAACTTTAACTACAAAGCAACTTGAAATTTGACTAAGCTAACACTTCGGAAAATACGAAAGCAAGTAAAACTGAGAAGATCCTCGGCAGGAAACTTGAGATAACGCCGACAGATATCGAGTATTCTGTAGTGATCACTTCGGTCTCCCTTTAACTAAACTTTTCTCTATGTAAGCTATCTAGAGAAATGAGCTAAACTAAACTAAAAACTAAAGACGGAAAGGTAAAAGCTCCGGATTGTTTTGCGTGGTGACACATCCTCTATTTATAAACTGGGCAACGACCTCCAGCTGGATAACGATCTTGGCAGGGAATATTCACTCACGCTGAGAGCGAGCGACACATCGATTGCTACGTGCCCTTCTTCTAGAACGTTGTCCTTGATAACAGAATTATGCGCACCATCCAGCTCATTAGCCTCACGTGTCCTTCTTCTGGAAGCCAGTGGTCCCCTTCTTGACTGCTTGATTACTCCCCTTGATCAACTCCCCCGATTTCTGGCCTTTTTCGCCTATTGTACTCGCTTGATCAGTTTGGCCTTGTTGCCTTGGTTAAGCAGCATTCCTGCACGTTTAACACTTGCTTTGCGCGATAAACTGATCAAATAGCGTATATTTTACCTCTAAACCGATGCATGAAATGGGCCTTATCAAACTGCTCACACTTAAAACATACTTGTCCCCAAGTATAAAGAAAAAAAAGAAAAAGATAAGGCAAATTTCAGGTATGGTTTACTCATTTCAAGAAAGTAAAAGAAGATGAAAAGGAAAACAAGACTAAAAACAAAAACACATATTCACATTGATGCATTAGACCGAATAAACTTCCAACAATCATACCCGAGGTCGAGGTCAATCCATTTGCCAGCAATTTATGTTTCTTCCCTTTCGCGTTCACTTGATCAAGGTGTCAGTTTGTCAAGATTGCTCAATTTAAAACCACTATTGGATTCACTCAGTCACTCATTTCTCACCAGAGATGTTAGGACTATTCACTCGGTGTTGCCACAATTTTAATACCTCGAATCGGACTGCACAAGATAGTTCCTTAAAGTCTTTGTTTCGGGTTGTAATGGGGCTTAAGGGTAGTAGTGTATTAGGGTAGGGTCCTAAGGGCTCTGAGTTTAAAAATATAAACTGTAAAAAGAAGAAAAAAAAACATGAGTCAAGAGAACAAAGATCTGAACTATTTATTTTGCCACTGGATATCTTACTTGGTCAAGTGGCCACTTCTAGCCTTCGATTTTTGGCTTTATTCTCTAACTTCCGATTTACTAGGTCAGGCTATATTTTTTAAAAAAAAATTTTAATTTTTTTTAATTTTTTTTCCGACCTGATGTCTGGCTTGATCAACCTGATTGACTAACTTGCTCAACCCGGCTACCCTTTATTTCGACTTTCTATCGTTATTCCCCTTTCCTTTGACTCATCTCTCTGACTCTTTTTCCTCACGTGTTTATAAAAAGTAAGGATGTTGGTTTTGGCTTCAAAAGAACGGGTAAAAGTGTATTTGGGCTCAATGTGGTTAACTAAGGGGTGCCTTGCTTGACGAGGTGGGTTTGTGGAACGAAAGAAGAAAAGGCTCAATTGGTTAAGTCCTAAATGCCTTTAGTCCTTACTACTTGTGCAATTTTCATCTAAATATTAAAAAGTAGCCTCTCATAAAATTTTTCTTTGTAAAAATAGTAGAAAGTGTTCTACTTTGGCTTATAACTCACATATAGAGAGGCTTGACACTAAGGTTAAAAATTAAGCATTTCCATCATACTTACGTCGTTCAAACTGATCAAGTTTTAGCAATCAAGTTTTTGCATGTAAGCATAGTGGGTCCTTTTTCTAACTCTTCCTAAAGTAATCAAGTCTTTCACTTATTCAATTTCATGCATACTGCCCTAATTACTAATAGATATTTGTATTTTTTCAAAACTTGACATGAATGATTTTTATTTTCTGGAACTAACCCTCCCCCTTCCACTGCATATGAACTCGTCCTCGAGGGACTGGATGCAGTGGAAAAAAGGGTTAGGCACAGGCAACGGCACAACAAAAAAAATAAGGAAAACTTCTCACACTTAGACCAGACACTGGGCTAAGTGTGAGACAATGCCAACAATCAAACATGCCAATAAACATAGAAAAGCAACAACCAAAATAAATAAGACAGGCAAACAAATATAACAAAAACAAACATGCATAACTTCTCACACTTAGACCCAACACAGGTCTAAGTGTGAGGTGGGGCAGAATATCAGTTATACAAACCAAAAACAAATAAAAATAAAATTGTTTAAACTTGAAATGAACTGAGATTGGGGGGGGTTGTACTTAATGCTTCCTGGGAGGTTGACCGGGGGATGCTGATGTTAGGGTTTTGTATACTAGAAATCACCTTTCGAGTGATTGGATACTGTAAAACTCTACTTGTTATTTTCCAATGAATAAAACAGATTATTTTTGTCATAATGTTGTTATGTTTTACATTTAATGGTTGTTTATTGCATATTTAAATGTATAAGAACGTAACAAAGTCTAAGTCTTTGTTCTAGTAAACCGGTTATGGGCGTCGTCCACTTTAAGGTAACACGGTCAGTTCTGAACAAAGAAAAAGAAGAATTTCACAACCCAGATAGGCCTAGACTACCTATCGTGAAAGGTTGCAATATCAGTTCGATTATTTCTAAGCCTTATTGAAATAAGATGACGTTGGTGTGGTATAGCACTGAATGGAAATAACAGCAAGACGAGTCTTTATGCTATCTACTGAAAGACGAGGTCTTGATAATAATTTCTTAATCAATGTACGTTAGCATTGAGCATACGATATTGAGTATCTACTACTTTGACTTACCAAAGGTGCGGGTTTTTCGTAACCCAACGATCCAGGTATATTGGGTAGTGGTGATCATTATCTAGCGGTGCTAGGATTGCTATTACGTTGAATCGTGCGCGAGGAGAGTCTCGTTTAATAACATCCACAAGAGGAGCTCGAAACAAGGTTTTATTATTCGGAACCTAGCTAGTTGGAGTTTGATTACTCTATGAATAATAAATAAGAGTTTCTTGCTAAGTCCACTCTTGGAGATTAAATATGTTGATTAATTAAGTCCATAACAGACATTAATTAATTAATGGATGTTTCTATCTTAAGCGCGGGAAAGAATTGAACGCAAATAAAGGAAACCCGGAATACTTGTAATTTCGGATTTGGAAAGGCATTGCAATATTACTTCTGTAGTGGCTGCTTGTAATATTCCAATATAAGCTTATATTAAATTGTGGGTTCAATTTAATTAGTAAAAAGCTAATTGGATGAGGCCTGATCCAATTCTTCCTTAGATCCCTGACTGGGCCCAATTTGTCACTTAATATAAATAGGAGAATAAAGGAGACAGAAAACACTTTTTTACATAAAAATTTCATCCCCCTCTAGAGAGAGAGTTCGAAATTTATGCCTCCTCCTTGAGCAGTTTCTGTCTTCCATTATTCGAGTCCTAGTACGTTGGTGAGATTTGCCCACACAAATATCAGCGTATAGTCCGGGACACCAGTCAGAAGATCCGAGGTCTTGTATTGAAGATCTTCACGTGGAGACGGAGCAAGCCATCATCGATTCTTGATTGAATCAACGAGGTAAATTGGCTAATTCCGTAGTAAGCATGTTTTAGGGATTTTATATGCTAAAGCATGTTTTAATTCAAGTTATGAGCATGATACATGTGATAATTGCGCGAATAGAATTTGTCTGAATAATCTGCTAAATAGATCAAATTCATGTGATCGGATATTTATGCACGCTTCCGCTGCCAACCCCTTCAGCTGAGGGTGGCCTGGAGGACAATGGTCGTCGAGATGGATGAGAGCTTGTAGAGGGAGGTGGTGGTTGGCTGGCAGGGGCTTGATTGTGGGTGGTTCCCAGCAACCTGGCCAGCAGGACCAGTTGAGAATTCTAATTCTCCACCAGCTGCGTCAATGTTTGCTCCACTCGGAGCTTCCATGTGTCGTCAGCACGTGCAGCCTCCTCACGCTCTATCCTCAGAGTGGGCACCTACTGTATACTTTCCTCTTCTTCTTCTTCAGCAGGGGTTGCTGAGGGTTGCTCAGGCCTCGTTCTCCTTATGGGTTGGCTTCTTTGTTGCTCCCGCCGACCGGCTGCATAAAATTGAAAATCCCCTCCTTGCGTCTTCTCCAGTACCTGAGTTCTAACAAAGAAATCACAGTAAAATAATTCGGAACTGGGGCAAAGGATGGGACGTCCGGCACACTGCACAATCCAGTTCCTCTTCAAATAGGTCCCGAGGAGGTGGCAAACGTTTAGATGGCGGGCAACGCGGGTAGCAATTTGATTTATGGAGTAGGCCAACCAGAATCCCAGATGGACCTTCCTCTACCCTCTCATACTCCCCATAAAGTAGAGTTCGGACAGGGTAATAATTGACAGCGTATTGGCTTCCCCAAGGAGATTACAGGCTAGGTAGATCTGGGCTAGGCGGAGGGAAGGATCAGCAATGTGATGACCTCTGGATTCAGAGGTTGTAAAGGTAGGGGCACGTCCGTTGCATAGGGCCTTCCAGACGGCCTGCAGATTGAAATCAGGTTTCATATGAGGGAGACCGATATCGCGCCCAACCCAGTCCCCGTTAGCCACCTAGCCTTCTGTGTAGAGGCCCATCCGGATGGAGAATTCATTGAGGCTCATCAGTTGGTCTTGACCAAACACCCTAAAAGACACACTCATGTCCTCCAAGTCTGAGCTTCCGGTGAACCGGAAGGATGTGAAAAACTCCTTGGCCAGTACCTCCGGTACGGAGGTCTCATCCACCTCTAGCAACCATTCAAACCCGATGCTGGCAATATATTCAGTAAACCTCTCCTTCATCATGATCTCCTCCAGGGACTGCTGGTGCAGCATCTTCCCTGCCTTCTACCTTTTCTGGGGCGTTACCCTTTGGCAGACTTCCTCCTGCCACTTGGGGTTATCAAATTCCAGCATCTGTTGGAGAAGAGCTGGGGTCAAAACTACGTGCTGGTGAGAGTAGGTGGTGGCGGAAGGTGTTGCAAGCCTTCCTTGTTGCCTTCTAGATGTTCGGGTCCATCGCAACTCTTGTTCCTTCGTATCACTACCCTCATCTCTATCTCTTGGCAGTGGGGAGGTGGGCTCGGAAGCATCTACAATGACGGTGCACACGTTGGCATGGCGACTTCTCTTGGGAGGAGGAAGAACACTCTTCCCCTTCCCCTTTCTCTTCCTCTGTTTCTCTTCCCTAATCAGGTTGTCCTCGGCAGCCTCTCTCTCATCTTCAGCCTCATCGGTCCCTTGATTCTCTGACTCCTCCTCATCCACCAGCCGCCGCACTACGCGGGGCGTCTGCTCTATCGTCTCCCCTTCTTCTCTGGTCTTCAGAGCTACAGCTTCCTCCAGGAGCTGGTCCATTGTCATACGGCGCGTTTGACGGTGCAGCGGCTTCTTCTCCTTCTCATCCTCCCCATAGACGAACAATGGGTGGAAGTCCTCCACTTCTTCGTCATTGATTTCATCTCCTTCAGCCAAATGCGGCTCATGGATTGAAGTGCAACCGCCACCCCTTGCTGGTGACGGAATAGCAAACGCCTGCTCATAGGCCTTCCTCTATCCTTCCTCATTAGAGGTGTCCCTGCTGTGTTGCATGGGGGGAGTTGGTTTTGGGTGGAGGAGGGCTAGGATTTGCTTGACAGGCTTGGGATGAAGTTTCCCGGTCACCATCCTCGGTGCCGGAACTGGAGGAGGAGGATGAAGTTGGGAGTTGCTCGATCAACATGCTTGCTGGTAATGGTGATGAGTGCTGGTGGAGAAGATGATAATAATTTGGGCAAGGGTTTGGAACTTGGAGCGATATGGGAGAGTAAATGGAATGCACTGTAGTTGCTTTAATTAAAAGTGTCATACGGTTCTCAGATCTGCCTATTATATTGATATCACGGCTGTTGGGATCCATGACTGTTGAGATCCTTGTGACTGTTCAAATCTTTGCGACTCTTCGCGTACAGGTGCGCCTTTTCAGAGTGCTAGGTGGCAAAGCTTCTCCGATACGCTACTTCCCTCTCTCCCGTACTATTTTATCCAATGCAGCAGTTAGCTCTTCCGGACACCCTTGCAATGATTGCGCACATCCTATCATCACCTGACCTGATCCATGTAAACACTGTACCACCAATTAAATTCAAATTGCACTGATCAAGTGGACAGTTAATTCCAGATGAAAAATCAAATAGTTCCACTTGATCAGTTTCCTTCCTCACTTCCGTCTTTTAATTACCTAAGATTTAAAAACTTAATAATTGAAAAACTATTTACACTAACTACTAAGGATTCGATCGGGTTCTCCTAGGACGTCACTTGATTAGTTTAATAGAATAAGAAATTATAGCTTGATCAAGCAGGCTACCCATGAGTACCCGATTACTCCATTTACCTATTCACTGGCGAGAGCTCGGCATGAGCAGTAGAATGTTGTCCACCACAAATGCCTCCATTTCTTAGCTGGCTTGATCAACCTCTTCTGCCCGGTTGACCCACTGAAGCCCAGATGTTGACTTGACCAGATAGAGATGCTCCTCATGGAAGGCATCGGAGATAGCTTCGCCATTATCTTCTTGTAAGATTCGGCTCAAATGATCCGCCACCCTGTTCTCGTAGTCTTTCTTGTCGACTGCCTCTCAGTCGAATTCTTGTAAGAGGAGGACCCATCTAATCAGTCGCGGCTTCGATTCCTTCTTCGCCAAGAGGTATTTGATGGCCGCATGGTCTGTATACACTATCACTTTGGACCCAAGCAGGTACGGCCTGAATTTCTCAAACGCGAAAACCTCCGATAGCATCTCCTTTTCGGTCACGTCATAATTCCTCTGTGCTTGATTTAGAGTTTTGGAAGCATAGAAGATGACGTAACTCTTTCCTTCAATCTTTTGACCCAATACTGCCCCTACAACATAGTCACTGGCATCGCACATCACCTCAAAGGGGTGAGTCCAGTCGGGGGTGCGTATTATCGGAGAGCTTATCAATTGGTCCTTCAGAATTTGGAACGCGGCCTTGCAGGCATCTGAGAATTCGAACTCTACGTCATTCTGGAGAAGCCTCATCAAGGGTAGGGCTATCTTCGCGAAATCTTTAATAAACCTTCTATAAAACCCATCGTGGCCTAAAAAAACTCTGATCTCCTTCTGGTTGGTGGGGTACGACAATTTTGCAATGACCGCTACCTTTGTTGGGTCGACCTCTATTCCCCTGCTCGACACTACATGGCCCAGGACTATTCCTTCAGTAACCGTAAAATGGCATTTCTCGAAATTCAGAACCAAGTCCTTCTGGCGGCATCTTTCCAATACCCTGTTTAGGCTATGTAGCCCTTGATCGAAATCGTCCCCATAGACGGTAAAGTCATCCATGAAGATCTCAATACAGTCTTCCAACAGGTCAGAGAAGATGCTCATCATGCATCTTTGGAAAGTGCCTGGGGCATTACAGAGGCCAAACGGATGTTGTTTTCTCTTGGTCAGGTGAATGCTGTTTTTTCTTGGTCAAAGGGGCAGGTGAATGTTGTTTTCTCTTGGTCATCTGGATTCACAGCGATCTGGAAGTAACCACTATAACCATCCAGGAAACTGAAGTACTGCTTCCCTGCCAACTTCTCAAGCATCTGATCAATGAATGGCAGAGGGAAGTGATCCTTCTTCGTAGCTTGGTTCAGCTTCCTGTAATCTATGCACATTCTCTACCCAGTAACTGGTCTTGGTGGGATCAATTCGTTTTTCTCATTTTTCACTACTTGAATCCCTCATTTCTTGGGCACCATGTGCACTGGGCTGGCCCAGTTACTGTCTGGAATGGGGTAGATAATCCTGATCGAAACTAACGTGATAATTTCCTTGAGCACCTATTCCCTCATGTTGGGGTTGAGCTTACGTTGTTGGTCGCGGTGTGGTTTGGCTCCTTCTTCCAATCGGATGTGATGCATACATAAGTCCGGGCTTATGCCCACCAGGACTGTCAATTTCTAGCCGATAGTCTTCTGATTCTTTCTTAATTCTTCCAGCAATCTTTCTTCCTGCCCCTGGGTCAACTGACTGTTGATGATGACAGGCTTCGTTTCTTCCTCTCCCAGGTAGACGTACTTTAGATATGCCGGAAGTGGCTTCAATTCTTTTGCTGGCTTTGGCTCTTCAGTAGGCAGAGGGTTTTCTGCCGCTTCTCCTTTCATTGGCTTGCCTTGATCAAGCCGCTTCTCTAGGCTGGATACTTGAGCTTTCCCACTTGACCCAGCTGGTCTCGGGTACTCACAAAAATCCATTCGCTTTCACGATGGCTTAGTCGTCCATTTCTCCGACATTCATGGTCTCATACCACTCTGCAACTTCTTTCTCGATTTCTTCATCGACAGGGGAATCAGTGAGCTGGCTTTTTAAGAACTCTTCATCCAAGTACTTCTGTACTAAGGGCTCCGTTACATCTACTGAGTATATGTTCTCGCTGTCGGCTTGCCTCTTCATGGCTTCATCGATATTGAACGTGAACTGCTCTCCGTTGATGTTCAGGCTTATCGTCAAATTACGGACGTCTGTAATGGTGCTGGCCGTAGACAGGAACGACCGTCCCAGTAGGACTCCACTCGACTCCCTTGCTGCAGGCTCCGTCATTTTAATTACGAAAAAGTCAACTGGGTACAGAAAGTTATTCCCCTTTACGACTACATATTCCAGAATTTCATCCGGGTGAATACACGATATATCGGCCAATTGGATCATGTCAGTGTCGATGAGCTTGGCCGCTCCCAGCTTCTTATAGATGGAGTATGGCAAAAATTGATCGACGCCCCGAGATCGCACATCGCGTGCTCTACTTGAATATCTCCGATTGAGATCGGGAGAGTAAACATTCCAGGATCAGTCTTTCTGGAGGGGAGGTCGCTTCTCTGAATCACGGCGGAAACATTCTCTTTTGTAATTAGTCTCTCTTCCTCGTTGACTTTTCCCGCCATGTAGTCTTTGACTAATTTACTAATCGGGGGCATTTTTAACACCGTCAAGAGCGGCACCTTTACCTCCACATCCTTGAACATACTCGCCACGTCAAGAGCGGCACATTCACCTCCCACTTTTGTCTTGCCCTTTTCACTCCCTCTTGCTTGCTCTGCTCCACTAGATTCTCTTTCTTCTTCATGGCTCGGTCCAGACATAGATGCTGGAGATTTCTCAGGTGGAGTAGGGCTTTGGTAGACTTTTCCTGATCTTAGGGAGACTTCGCTGATGTTTTCACGACCAGGTGGCTGCACAGTGGCTGGAATCTTTCCTTCATTTCCCCTCAGCTCGTCCAGTGACATCGCAACTTGAGAAAGTTGCTTCGTCAGCATTTCCAAAGCCGCCCGCTGCTCCTTCTGAGCCTCTTGTATTTCCCGCATCGCATCATTAGGATGGTGTGGTACTATCATATCTCCTTGGCCATCGTTGGGGTGTCGGTTGTATCTTTGATTCGGTGGTCCCCCACCGTGGTTGGGCTGCGAGTAGTTAGATTGCCCATAATGCTCTTGCTGGTATTGCGGATGGTTGTGTTGTTGATTTCCAGGGTGCTAATTTCCCCGTTGGTGTGGTGGAACATAGCTGACCATTTGGTTATTCAGCTGCATTCCCTGGTCGCTTGACTGGGGGCCTTGTTGTCTGTACCCCCAGTTTCCTTCATTCTGCTTGCTTGACCAGTTGGGATGTCCTCCACTGGACCAGTTTCCTTGAGGTCCACTTGACCAACCTGTCTGGCCTCCCTGCATTCTGATCCCTCCGCTATTTGATCTATCTTGGTTTCGGGCTGGCCAGGTGGGCTGCCCTTCAGAAGGTTGCGGCTGCTGTGTCGAGGGTTGAGGTGGTTGGCTTTGACTCTGATCAGTCCACCTAAAGTTAGGGCTGTCCCTCCATGTAGCGTTTCTCTGTTTTCACTGGATCCAATTGTCATTTGCATTCCAGTGGCCTACGGCATTCACTTGGGGTTGCGGCTCCACCCCAGGGGGAAACTCGCAATAGTAATAGTGATGCTCTTCTGGCGGTGGCGGTAGCGGCGCATACTGCTGCTCCTTCAGCGCAGGCGGTGGAGGTGCTCTGGATTTCTCTACTGCCTCTAACAACTTCTTCTCCATCTGTTCAAATCGAGCCTCCAGTTTCTCATCGATGCGCGCCTCTGCTGTGTGCACCGCACCTCTCTTTTACTGGCCACGGGATGTCTCGTACGACCTCTTGGCTTCAATAAGCCTCTCCAGGATGTTTTTGGCTTGGCTGAATGGGGTGTTTGAGAAATCCCCTTGGGCTGCGAGGTTGAGGTCGTTCTTGCTGTCAACTATCAGTCCACCATAGAAGATCGAGTAGATTTCCCGCTCCCCCAGCTTGTGGTTGGGGTATGCTTGAAGCAGCCCTTGGAATCTATCCCAGTATTGACCGAGGGGCTCATCGTACTCCTGTCTGGCTTCTGTAATTTCCCTCTTGAGGGCACTTGTCTTTGACGCGGGGAAGAAACGATATAGAAATATCATGCGGAACTCGGTCCATGTTTCGATGGACCCTTCTGGCAGTCTCGACAGCCATACTCCAGCATCACCCTTCAAGACGAAGGGGATAGCCTTCAGCCTATAGTCTTCAGATGTAGATCCAGCCGGTACAGGTTGGATGTCGCAGTATCTGCAGAATTCCTCCAGGAAAGCGTAAGGACACTCATTCGAGAGGTCATAGAAATGGGATAAAACAGCCAATACTCCTGACTTGATTGCGATGGTCCGCATCCCAGGAGTGATAGTGATGGCATGGGTGGGATCCTTTTCATCGTGAGCGTGCAGAGAGCCAATTCCTGAGTCGTTATCGACGATGGTCATCTCTTCTTTTGCTTGTTCAAGTGGTGGTGGTTGGGGTTGTGCGTTCTGCTCTCCTTCTTCTTCGCTGGTCAGTTTTTCGGCGGCTGCTGCTGCTAGTGTGGCTTGGTATCGCGTGGTAACAACACCGGCTTCCTAGACTCTCCAATGAGCGTTCGTATCTCTGTATACGAAGGGATGATTCCAGTGTCCACCGCGTTGGTACCTTCTCATGAACAGAAAGAAAAAAACAAATAAGAAAACTATTTACACCTATGCGCTACACACAAACATAAAATAACAGCATGCTTCCCCGGCAACGGTGCCATTTTGGCGGGCTTTTGTGAATAATTGAGATTGGATCAAGTTATATGGAAGAGATAATTGAACCGGATGGACCAATTAGCAAATGTCGTTGCCACTTGATCAAGACGATCTCGCTCTCGCTCACCACCAAAGTAATTTATAAACTCCCAATTTTGCACTACTTTAACAGTAAAACGGCAAGTTCGGGGTCGATCCCACAGAGAAGCTAGTGTATCAAGTGTGTGAGTAGTGAAAAGGGGTTGGCTGCTGCCACGCTTTACTTTTGGGAGTTTTTAACTACTGATTTTACGCTAGACACAAAGTAAACTAACCACTTGCTCAAGGGAATTTTAACTACTGAATCAAGTGAATTGCAGACTGGAATGAAAATTAACTACTTAGAATAGTAAACACGATAACGAAAACAACACAACTTCGATTTTATACTCAGCATTCAAACGAGTACAGCGAATATGCAGAATGTAAAAAGCTCGAAACTTTAACTACAAAGCAACTTGAAATTTGACTAAGCTAACACTTCGGAAAATACGAAAGCAAGTAAAACCGAGAAGATCCTCGGTAGGAAACTTGAGATAACGCCGACAGATATCGAGTATTCTGTAGTGATCACTTCGATCGCCCTTTAACTAAACGTTTCTCTATCTAAGCTATCTAGAGAAATGAGCTAAACTAAACTAAAAACTAAAGACGGAAAGGTAAAAGCTCCGGATTGTTTTGCGTGGTGACACATCCTCTATTTATAAACTGGGCAACGACCTCCAGCTGGATAACGATCTTGGCAGGGAATATTCACTCACACTGAGAGCGAGCGACACATCGATTGCTACGTGCTCTTCTTCTAGAACGTTGTCCTTGATAACAGAATGATGCGCACCATCCAATTCATTAGCCTCACGTGTCCTTCTTCTGGAAGCCAGTGTTCCCCTCCTTGACTGCTTGATTACTCCCCTTGATCAACTCCCCCGATTTCTGGCCTTTTTCGCCTATTGTACTCGCTTGACCAGTTTGGCCTTGTTGTCTTGGTCAAGCGGCATTCCTGCACGTTTAACACTTGCTTTGCGCGATAAACTGATCAAATAACGTACATTTTACCCATAAACCGATGCATAAAATGGGTCTTATCAAGTTCTCACCTGTCCAAGCAATTTATACTTGGCGCGGTGGCGCTCGAGGCAGTCTTAATTACCTTTCTAGGTTTTCTTGGGTGGAGGCATCCGGAGAATTGTTCCAAATTAAGCTTTCTCCGATCCATTTCTCCACCACACCACTGTAAAGAGAAATGAAAATATCTCACGTTTGTAACTTCATTTATATCCTATATTACTTCAGATAAACTAATAAAGAATTAACGAAAGTGAAAAAAGAGAGTAAGAAACACTACTACTATAATTAATTAGGTAAATTGTATCTTTACAACAATGTGAAACATTAGACCTAAGAAATTCTTAATAATGTTGAGACAACCTACCAATTCACAATACAAATTCCAAAAACAAAACATCGTAGGACCTTTCTTGAACTGAAAGGAAGAGAAAATCAACTTAGAGAGATAATTTTTCGTTAATGGAGTTCTGTTAGTTTTGCTCGGTATTTATAGAAAAATATTTCAGTTTTGCTCTTGTAGAAGTTGTTGGCAAATTGAAAGTTGGCGTGCAAACTTTTTTCCCTAAATCAAGATTGCCAGCTTTTTTTGGAATATTTTTAATGTAATAACACCACTACTTTCTTTTCTTTTTGGAATATGTACCATCTCTTGGCTACACTGTTCTATGTGAAATTTACTTTTGCTAGGAAGACAATATCTATTCTGTCAGAAATCTAAAAACTTTCCCATGTACACTCTCATTTTCCCGCCAAAATTGACTCCTGAAAACTACCACTTTATATAATGAAAGATGTGAGATCCATATTATTAGTAAGAGAGAAGAGGAAAAAGTAAGAGAGAAGTAGTATTAGTAGAATGTGTGGTCCATACTATTATAAGAGATAAGGAAAAAAATAAGAGAGAAGTTGTTGAAAACTTTTCTTTTTTAAATGTGCACTATTTTTTGTGGATAACAAAAAATGGTAAATATGCTCTATTTTTTGTGGACGGAAGGAGTATATTTCTTAGTCGGCATAAGATTTTATGAGTGGGTGGTTAATGTGTTTGATTGAAGAAGGAAAGGGTATGTGTAAGTATTAAATTGAAAGAGAAAGAGAGTACAATATTTAATTGGAGAAAGAAAAGAGTGATTGGGTGTATTAATTGAAGATTGAAAGTTTTCAAAAATAGAAACATGTCATCTTATTTGAGATAAACTAAAAATGAAAGTGTGTCATCTTAGTTTGAACGAAAGGAGAAGTTATTAGTTGGTCACACTTATTTTAACATAAAATATTTGAAAGAAGGAAAAATATTCAAAAGCGCAAACTAAATATTCTTTTCGAAATTGATGAAAAATACACATACAAATTCGAAAGACCAGCAATTTCAAAATGATTGGTTTTGCATAAACAAAACATTCTCTGCAATAATAAAATATTTCCGCAATTATTAGCATTGTTCTAAAAGCACTGTATCATATATTACTGTTTGCTATCATAACATTACAACACCAAAATTTTAATATTAGAATACTCATGTGGACTATTTACATGCTTGTGATCCATTATAGATAAATAAATACTCCCTCTGTCCCATAAAAATATGGACGGATGATATGACACGTGAATTAGAATAAAATTGATAAATTAAGAGAGAAGGAGGAGAATGGTATGATAAAGTAGAGTTAGTGGATAGTGAGACCTAAATTATTTAATTGATATAACTTTTCAAAAATAAAATGCATATATATTTGTGGAATAGACGAAAATGGAAAGTATATATAATCGCATTTTTTTTTAGTAAATGCACTCTTACGAGACGTATTGCAATCCGTTGGGGTCGTATATTAAATAAAGACAACAAACATATCAATGTTACTTTCAGTCACTTAAATATTTATGCAAACAGTTGTATAAAACAGTATTAATACATGAATTATGTATGTCGGCAATATTAGGATAAGTATGAAAATGATACTTGCAACAATGATTTGAGTTACATTCTTCGATTTAAGGGCATCCACAATGGGGCGCCCTATGGCGCGCCACGTCAGCAGTTTTATCCTCTTACCCCCACCTGCAATGGGGCGCCCAAAGGCGCGCCCTATGCATTTTATTTAATTTGAATATTTAAATAACAAAAAAATGGGAAAAACTTCATTGCATATATAAAAATTAATACATTACAATACGAATTAAAAAAATACGCAAACTCAACGACGGCGGTTACGGGCCCACACTTCTGCAATCATGTCTTTCATGAGTTGTGCATGGTCTTGATGGTTGCGCATTGAGGCCTGTCTAGCTAGAACTTCGTCGAAGCCCGACGGCAATCCTCTAGCGGGGGGCTCGGTCGCCGTGCTGGACGAGCTAGATGCACTGTCATCATCGTTCCACTCGGTGATGCTCTCACCTTCATGCTCAACTATCATGTTGTGCATGATAATGCACGCATACATGATGTCGGCGATGATTTCTTTGAACCAAAGACGAGCGGGCCCTCTCACAACGTTGGTGAGCTGCCGCGTGGTCGCGTCGGACAGACGTCCGACGTCGATTAGGCCTGCGGATCTGCTCCGCCGCAACCGCCTCCTCGCGCTGCAGTTCAAGTAAGCATTCCGTCATGGCCTCTTCAACGGCTGCATCTAAGGCTGCCGAGGTCTCCGAGTGCGAACTACTCGACTCCGAGGAGCTAGAACTAGTGGTGTCATCGTCGTGGTTCATTTTGGTATGTGAGATAGGTAGAAATGTGAGAGAGGAGCGAAACGAGAGAGGCGAGATATACGTATGAACAAGTGAATGAGAAACGAGGTTTAAATAGAAAAAAATAAAAAACGCGTGGCATCTTCCGCGACCATCGTCCCCTGATCCCGCAATGGGGCGCTCGATGGCGCGGACGATGGCCTATCGTCCGCCGAGCCCACAATGGCGCGGACGATATGCCATCGTCCGCGCTTCAACGGCGGACGATGCATCGGGCGTGGGCGTAGGGCGCAGATGATGGCGGGCACTTGAGATATGACATGAGATAGAAAAGTACATCTTTCATAGTAGATGTCACACTTGAGATATGACATGAGATTTTGGGAGATGTTATTTATGTGTTGAGTGGTGAAAGAAAAAATAATTTTATAATTGATATGCGAAAGAAAAAAGAAAGAAAAAATGTGACAATTTTTTATGGGACAAACTAAAGAGGATAGTACGACGAAGGAATAGCTTAACTAAAAAGGATAGTACGACGAAGGAGTAGCTTATGTATGCGGAGCGTATAAATGCATTTATATAAATTGATTGTCTCCAACATCAAGAGTTAAAACGGAGGATATAAAAGACCGACGACGCAAAAAGGTGCATTGGATCCACTTGAAGCGAAGGATCGAAAGGTAAAAAGGCGTGACATTATTTAGTTGGGGTGGCGACACGTTGCACGTGCAGAAACGTGACAGCTGCAGAGCCTTTTCGATCCGTGGGCCCCACTTTTTACCAAATTCATCAAAGCAAAAAGTTCATTTTTGACCGTCAATTAGTACGAACCTTACCGAACCCATTAACTATCCTTTTACAGCACAATCAGTCAACAACTTGAAATTACCACTACACCCCCCTTTCCCTTAAACAAATCAAATAGCCTCCTCATGTTTATTCATCTTCTTCCTATTCAAACATTTATTAACAAACAGTAAAAATAGGAAAGAAAAAGAAAAAGTGGTTTGAGATTCGTTAACCTGTCAACATCCCACTCTTAACCGTTACATTTCTTTTTACTCCTTTTTTTTTACTCTATAATGTGCCAAAGAGTAGCAAAAATATTTACAAATATGAACCCCAACATCAATAAAATTATCTTTTCAATCTTAAGCTCAGCCTCCTTCATACCAGAATGCTGCTAGGCAGCCACTCGCTATTCCCGTCGCGGTCGCGGTCGCAGTCGCTTGATCCCGGCTCCACCACTAGGCGAACTACCGAGTTGCTCTGGTCTCCGCCCGAGGACAGCCGCGCCTTCAGCTGGTCGAAACTTGGTGCAACGACTTTCTCGATCCATTCTTCGAGGCTGCTCCGGTCGTGCCACAGCCCCCCTAAGATCTTCTCCAACACATCGTCTTCCACTTGTATGGGCGGCGCCTTCTCGCCCACGGCCATGGAGAACTTGACCATGATCGTTTTCTTGATCTCCCTCCGGACGAAAGCCGAGCTCACGGGCTTGAACACTATGCCATCGTCCACATTGCTCAAGAGGTCATGAGGCACTGATGTGATGGAGAAATGCCCGTTTACGAGGCCGAGTTCATCTTCGTGATCGAAGGTCAGGTCGCTCGAATTGTTCGAGCCGCCCGTTTTGTCGTCCTTGACGAATGCGGATGCGAGGTTAAGATCCAAGGACAGGCCGGCTTCCATTTCCCTTCTCGGCTTCATTGACCTATCTTCGTCGTGCAACCAATTAGCTCTGCGTTTCGCACTCTTTTCTCTAACGATCAGTCCCAATTGCCAGCCGCCGCTTGCTACGGACGCAAGCTTCTCCTCGTCCACGAATCTACCTTCTCTTACAGCGTCGGGATTCGTTACAGACCAATCTCCGGTGATGATGAATATCGCATTGCCTAGGCCAACTTCACGGCCATGAGAGTCGGTGAGCCTGCCTCTCTCAATCGCCCTCTTGATGCTCGCACGGACTAGCATATCCGCTTCATCAATGTCCTCGAGCATGATCACCAAAAATGGGTTTCTTCGAACAACCTCTGCGATCCGGTCTATAGCTGTTTTACCTCGGAAACTAATGTCCACATCTTCATCATCCCGTCGTTTGCCTAGGCATATCATCACCGGATTAACCCCAAACATTTGATCGGCCAACACCGATGCCATCTTCTTCTTCCCAACTCTGTCCGGCCCCGTGAATAACAACCAAATGTCACCCCTCGTTCCAGCACCACGTCGTTTCCCATTCCCCAATCTGCACCGAGTGATGGCTGAGGCCACAGCGGAAGCTGCTTCAGCCTGCCACCACGCCTTCTCCATGAGCCCCTTGAGCAGTTTCTTGTACGTATCGGCATCCAAAGCGTTAGAGAATTTATCAAGCAACTTGGTTTGTGGCTCGGACGAGATGCAGCCCAAGAAGTCTTTAGCATGATCCTCCGATGCTTTCTCAGGACCGTTATCCAGTCCTTTCCATCCCAGATTCAGATCTGTTCGGACTGGGCTCGTAGGGGAGCTATTGATGAGATCTGCAGGTTGGCTCGAAGCTTGATTCATATTCAGTTGTAGAGCTGCCCCGAGAGGCTTGGCCATCTGCAGTTTAGGCTGGAAAGGCGAGCGCGAAAGCAGGTTAGGATTATACAAGCTCGCCATAGACAGAGCAGGCGGATCAGCCCTATCGAGCCGAATATTCTGATGAAAATTTGGATGAAGCTGCAAGCATGTCTGCCTCCATTTCTTCTGCAACTCCTGCACCTTCTGCTTTGAAAGAACATGTTGATCCTTACCCTGTATACATAAAAAACATCAGCTCTAGACATCTTTCTATAGCGAACATAACTGGTTTTCGTAAATAACAACCTGCGATTCATCCTTTGTTATAGCATCAACCGCGTTGAGTTTAGCATTCTGCAACCACGCGGGCAGAGACGGGAGTGTGTCCTGTTTCGCCTCCGAGAACGATTTTTCAATAGCTGCAAGCTTCGCCTGTTCCTTCTCACAACTCTCCGAACATTTCGGACAGATGGACACTCGTTGAGTAGCGCCCTGGTTTTCAAATAGGCCTCTTGCTAAAGCAGGCGGAGGACTCGCTACCGCCGGCTTCAACAGATTCAAAGACTCCAACGGATTGCTCAATATTCTCTCAACTCCAAGCCTATATAATGGCATCACAAATTAGACAATCCAAATGAAAATGAAAATGAAAATTCAACTAAACCAATTCAGTGATGCTCAAATGAAAACTCAAGCACAAAAAGGGGAATAAGATTCATCAATTGAAATGAAACAAGGCTGAAACAATTGAATTCAAACCTGGGAAACAGAGCAGGCAGAGGCGATCTGGAAGCAATAGGCACAGCCTGCAGATCCCAATCATTCTCCATGGATGAATGATAAACTTGGCATCTCAGATATGTCTCACAAGTTGCAGTTCCAATTAACCACAGCTTATTGGTTTCTCCGCCGAATCTAGCTAGCAGCGCCTTGATCCCGGCCACCGCCGCCCTCCCCGCCTCCGAAACCACCGGCTGCTGCTGCTTCTGGTGCTCCACCAACCATTTCAAATCCCCCAAATCAAGGATCACTCCGCCGCCCCTAATCCTGCCCTCGATCACCCCTCCCAATTCTTCTAATTTCGATGCTATATCGGATAAAAGCCCTAATTCAATTGACACGACCTCAACATTTTTTAGAATCAGATTTTCCCCAATTTCCTTGTTGACTATTTTTCTCAGCAATTCCTTCACCACCGCCTCCGGCTCTGAATCACCGACCAAAATTGGATTCCGTTTCCTGCTTCTCGACATTATCTCCAAAACCTTCTTCAATTCCTCTCCCTTGGGGGTTCCGGAGAGTCGCGGATTCAGGTACGCGTTCTGATTCGGCTGCGGAGGGGTTAATTGAACCGGATTTGGGAGGATTCTAGGTCCGATTCCCCCTATTCCACCTCCGAAATTGACGTTATTGGAAGCGGCGTGGTGGTGATTGTGATGAGAATGAGGGGCGGAGCTGCTCAAGGACTGCTCGATTGCGGCCTTGACGGCGGGGCTGGAGAAGCTGGCTTCCCGCATCACGCGGCTCACGCTGGGGTCGTCGAGGATGGAAATAATCAGCTGCTCGAGCTCCACCTTCACGGCGAGGAGCGGCTGCTGCTGCTGCTCGGGGCAGCCACGCCGCTGGTGCGCCTGGGCCCGCTTCAGCGCCGCCATGAGCGCGTTCGAGATCGGAGGCTCGGTTCCCGAGCCGCCGTCCGCGCTCTGAGCCGTCGGGAGCCGCTCGAGAGCCACGCTGAAACAGAGCTCCAGCGCCCGGCACTGGAGCGGGTGGCTCGAATTCGGGTGGGACCGGATGCAGGCCTGCCGCAGGAAACCGGAGGGCGAGGCCAGCAGCGTCGCCGCCACGTGCAGCGGCGTCGTCTGGCCGTGGTTGCGGCGGCTCGCCTCCGCGATGGAGAGGTTGAGAACACTCGCAGCCTCCGGCGTTAGGGTCTGCTGAATAGTGCTCAAACCCGCTCTCATATTCCTTCTTCTTCTCCACCAAATTCCAAAATTGGCTCCGGAATTCCCAAATTTCTGAGCCCGGAATCGGAATTTGAATCAAAGATTGGATCTTGATTCAGTTCAATTGGAGATGGATGGATTTGCTGGGCTCTAAAAGTATGATCTTTTTGTGAGACTAAAAAGCTGTGAGTGAAATTCAAAGGGAAAAGGATAGATCGGAGCAGCCTCCTTCACACAAACGCCCCTCTCTCTCTATCAAAGGGGTTGAAGTTGAAGATATGAACGAACACCCCCTTCTTTGGCATTCAATACACACAGAATTATCCCTTTCTCTCAACAGATGGTGATGGCGTAATAAGGCCTTTATTATTTTTCTAATCAAACTTTTTCTCCCATTTGTGGGGTGACATAATAATGAATAAAAAGGAAAAGAAATAAAAAGGAACAGTACAATATTCCTATTTAAATAACAGCATA
The DNA here is from genome assembly GCF_004379255.2 of Salvia splendens. Taxonomy (NCBI): domain Eukaryota; kingdom Viridiplantae; phylum Streptophyta; class Magnoliopsida; order Lamiales; family Lamiaceae; genus Salvia; species Salvia splendens. Next base: position 30,647,686 of record NC_056035.1, read on the forward strand.
AAAGGCCAAAAGGTGCTAAAAGTTTGAAGTAAGAGGAGTCAGAAAAACAGAGCATGCAGTGTTTGTTTTCTTGTTTTATTTAAATGGGCTGGGAAAAAAGAGGATGAGGAAGAAGGAATTTGTGGAAATTAGAGCCTTGGAACTACTCTCAATTTCATGAAACTCAAGTTAATTATAATCAATTTTTATTAATTATGTAAATAACCTTGTGACAAATTCATATTCCCTAATTTTATAGTAGTGTTTAGATAAAGTAGTATTATAGTATTATCTTGGGAAAGATTATGGAAAGGTGAGAGATAAATGAAGCTTTTAGGCGGAGATGATGACTGGTTACTTGGGTAAAGATGACTCTCTTTCTTCTCTCTCTTGTCTTGCTTTTCTTAATGTAAATCTCTCTCTTAAACATTCATTACCAAAACTGTACATTGACTGCCTTTTTAGCCCTCACTTTATTTGTGATTAGTTCGCATCTATCATTGACAAAGTGGAATCCCACATCTATTAACCTTTGCGTGCTGCTACGCGCTACTAATATTTTATTATTTTACTTAGGGACAAAAAAGGTGATTCGCTCACCCCAGGCGCCCCCATAACCCGGCCCGACATCGCTATGGAGGGGTTCAAACACGGTACCTCAGCGGCCCATTAGGTGGGAGGAACTTACACTGGTAACCAGCACACAAGGAGCCACCACAGTGGTGAAACTCCCACACTGCGGCTGCCAGCATTCGATCCTGTCTGCTTAGGGACAATCTACCACCCAGGAACCAACTGAGTTAAGCCCGTGCGGGCATTTTTATTATTTTACTCCTTCCACTTAAAGCATCCACAATAAGAATAGCCCAGCCATAGCCTAGCCACAAACTCCTCCTCCCACATCATCAGCACTAAAAATCCTGCTGCCACATCATCAAAACAAGCAAATAGTCCAGCAATAGCCTAGCAATAGCATAGTCACATCACTCAAAATTATATAAAACAAATAATTAACCATCACACAAAATACGGAATTAAATTTACGACACAGATACGGAAAATTCAATTATATTATTAAAATTTAAAAAGTACTTTAATTACAAAAATTTACATTAATTTTTTAAAAAAAGGTACATTAAAAAAATTATAAAAAAAGAAGGTACATTAAAAAAATTTACATAATTAAATAAAAACTAACGCCGTGCAATCCTCCGCGCCCACAACTCTTCAATTAAATCCTTTTGTAGTCGAATATGAGCATTCACTTGGCGCATGTCGGCATGTGCTTGGAGGAGGCCGGCTTCATCGTGAGGTACCCCACTCCGTACGTTGGGGGCGGCCACGCCGTGGCTTGGACCGGCTTCATTATCGTTGTTGGCCCAACTAGTCAGTTGTACACCTTCGTCTTCGACAATCATGTTGTGCATGATAATACAGGCGTACATTATATCAGCAATGCAGTCGACATGCCACAAACGCGTTGGACCCCTAACTACCGCCCATCGAGACTGGAGCACACCAAATGCCTGCTCCACGTCCTTGCGCGCCGACTCTTGTCGTGCCACAAAGTAGGCCTTCCTCTCATCTGATGCGCATCAGATCGTCTTCACAAATACGGGCCACCTAGGGTATATCCCATCCGCCAAGTAGTAGCCGATATCATGCCGATTATCGTTGGCAACAAAACCGATGGCCGGACCGACGCCCTGGCACTGCTCGTTGAAAAGGGGCGACGAGTTGAGGACGTTGAGGTCGTTGTTCGAACCGGCTACCCCAAAGTACGCATGCCAAATCCACAACCGGTAATCAGCTACGGCCTCGAGGATCATCGTAAGATTATTTCCCTTGTAGCCGGTCGTGTAGAAACCCTTCCAGGAAGCGGGACAGTTCTTCCACTCCCAATGCATACAATCTATGCTGCCTAACATTCCCGGGAACCCATGCTTCTCCCCGTGCATCTGCATCAGATCCTGGCAGTCTTCGGGGGTAGGGCTTCGAAGGTACTGATCACTGAATATTTCAATCACGCCCTGACAGAAAAACTTCATACATTCCATGGCAGTCTTCTCACCGATGTGGAGGTACTCGTCCTACATGTCTGTCGTGCCTCCGTAGGCCAACTGCCAGATTGCCGCAGTGCACTTTTGAACCGCATCGTGCCTGAAGTGGAAATACAGATATCGATGCTCCAAAGCGTTAACAATACGCATAAACAGGGCCATGCTCATCCTAAAACGTCGCCTGAAAAGGTTGGCGTTGAACCGCGGCTCCTCTGCGAAGTAGTCTTCGTATAGGCGCTGATGTGCAGCTACGTGATCACGATCAATCACTTCTTGGCGGTGGACAACTGGGCGAGGTCGAGGTACCGCCGGCTGCAAGGCTCTTTGCATCCATTGGTTTATCTCGCGGGTCGTATAGGCCTCCAACGCTTCGGCCATTCGACGTTCTCCTCAGCATCCCTCCCACTACCACCCGCGTTACTCATTTCGCGTTGTTGCTCTTGTACAGAAATTAAGATAGAGAGAAAACTCGTTAAAACAAGTGGTGCGAATGAAAATGAAGTGCAAAGCGCGTATAAATAGTGTTTCGAAAATTAAAAATTAAAAAATCCACTGGGCGATGCGCTCGGCGATCCGGAGCCTGCAATGGCGCCGAGTGGATCGCCCAGCGCTAGGCGATTTTTTTTCCAGAAACCGGCTCGGCGGTTACAGTGGTTCGCCGAGCGCACCGTCTAGCGCCGGGGCTCGGCTAGGCGGTGCGCTAGGCACCATTGTGGATGCTCTAAATACCGTATCTGTCCCAACTAAGATAGTCAAACATTTGGAACAATTATAGTGAAAAATAAGAGAGAAAAATAAACATAAGGTAAAATAGACGATGGAATAAAATAAGGGTGATTAGATATTTTTTTGTCAACAAAGGAAATGACTCAACTTAATTGGAATATCAAAAAGAAAATACAACTCAATTTAGTTGAGAGAGTGAATACTACTAATAATCACATTTTTCTGTTTTGATCCATTCTATAAAATCAGTTTAATTTTTATAAAAAAATTATAACTAATAATATTTTAATCACTTTTTTCATTTTTTTATCTCATATTTTATTTTTATTGGTTTTATATAATTATTTTAAGCCATCCTCAAATTCTCTATGGGAATGAAGAAAGTATATTTCAATAGATTAAATAGTGAGATCAATTATTCATTTTGTCTCGAATAATATGAATGTATTTTTTTACATATATAATTTTAATATATTTTTATATATTAAATGGATAGAGATTAAATAATATAGAAAATAAAAGATGTTGATTTTCTATTTAAAAAATATTACCATATATAATATTTCAAAAACGGAAACTTTTTTTTATTTTGAATTGCAAGAAAGAACTAAATCGAAAGCAATGTTAAACCATCGTAATTTCCTCAAATGTGTCTATCTACTTTAACAAATTAATACGGAGTACTTAATTATAGAAAATTATGGTAGTATGTTTACGAACAAATGTTATGTATATTTGAAAGCCACACAGAATCAATGAAATATTTTTCCTCGGTCGCAAAAAATTTAATTTTAAATAAATTTGATGTAAAAATAATCATCCGCGGCAAGCTATCTATAAAACTGTGTCAAAATTTTGAGATAAATTAAGCATATTTCAATACTTACAATGTTTTGCGTGAATTCTCATAATGGAAGTGTTTTTCATTCCATTGGAGTGAAAATGATGAAAGATAAGAAAATTCTATCCTTTTAAATTCTTTCTATTTTTTCATCATTTATTGAAAATGTAATTTTATTATTATTCATCATTTTCACTCCAATAAGAGATAAATTATCACATCAATATTTCATAAATAAAAATGGTGAAATTCTTTTTTTTTAAGTTAGGGAAAGAAAATAAGAAATTAAAAGGAGAATTTTCTTATCCATCGTTTTTCCATGATCAAATTTCTTATCCAATTAGCATAAGAAAGTTGATAACATATAAATCTAACTTATGTAGTAATTGAAGTTTGATGTCGATTAATACGAGTCATCTATGCATTTAAGTTTATTGATATAGCTTTTTTAGATGGTGTACCTAAAGATATCTTTTTATAATAGTCAATGGAAATTATTTAATTATCAATTAGTCCTAAGGAGAATGTGTAGTTTGTATCAATGTCTGGAACTATTAATAAAGCTGACTTTCTCAAGTTGTTTACAATTTTTAGTAGAAACCTAGTTATAATAATTCCATCTTGAAGTTAAAGCATGGCCTCTAACTACATTTAGTTTCTAGCTAAACTAATAGCCATTAACTAACTCGCACAACTTGATTAATTAGCAATTAAATAAAACATAGATGTGACAAGGTTCAAAATACACTATAAAATAGGTAATTTCAAAACAAAACGTGGAAGCTATAAATTTAATGTTACCTATTATTGCTACACTGATAGCAAAATTTGTGGGTCGACTCAAATAGCCAACTAATTATAAAAGGTTAAAGATGAAAATTTCTAGCCGAAAAAATTACAATCCGATTAGCCTAGGTAGTTTATATTTTTATTATATTCTTCATTTAATTATTTAAAATTTAAGAAAGTTAGTTGCGTGCTCCCATTTTGCTATAATTGATGTATGAAAACATGAATTCAACAAAAATACATAAAATTTTGACTTTCTAATTTGAAATATGTTCTTGCTAGATGAGATCTATGTTTTGATATTACAAATCAATTAAAGGGTGTATAAAAAAAACTAAAGGGGTTATTTTGTTTGAATTCGTTTTTATTTATAGTCAAGAGTCGTGAATATATGAAATTACATAACTACAAAGCTTCATAATAAACAGTTAAATTAAAGAAATAAAGAAAATAAAGTCAGTTCCTTCAGCAATAAATCCTTTAATTAACGTACAAATTTTTAAAAATTCATAATAAAGATAGTAATTACGTTATATCTCAGATTCTCATGCCACAAAGTTTAAATACGACACTAAGACAGGGTCCAATTTCATGAAACTGAAAAACAAACAATCTACATAAAAAAGTTATCAAACTTATTAAATCTGATATCTAACTATTAAATTCCTCTTTTATTTGCAAAAATTAATATTTAATGATTTTTAGTACGTAAGAGCATCCACATCCGTGCTCTTTGCCAAGAGCATGGATGTGGGCCCGGACCCACTTTTATTAATTTTTTACTCCCTGCTCTTTCTCAAGAGCACAACACTCACATCCATATTCTTTCGCAAGGACATGCTCAAGGGTCCCACCATTCCATTATTTAATTTAAATACTTCAATTACTAAAAATATTTACACAATATTAATAGATGAATGAGAGATAATTTGAAGTGAAAAATGGATGACGAATGTGTGTATTTATAGATGATTTTGGGATTTTAAAAATTTATAAAAAAAATCAAAAAAATTTAAAAAAACGGTAATAAAACGGCTATATTTTTGGGAATCTATTTTTTAATATATTTTTTGGTATTATTTTCGGTATTATTTTTTATTTTTTTTTAAAAAATCCAACGAATAATCCATTGGCAAATAGAAACGCGCCACGTCGCCTGCTCGGTGACACGGACGAGCTCGATGCATCGAGCAGCGTCGTGCCAGCGGCACGGACGTCTTCAGTCCCAACGAGCACCTCTGCTCGATGCATCGAGCTCGTCCGTGCCACTGAGCGCGTTGCCGTGCCAGCGGCACGGACGTCTTCAGTCCCAGCGAGCACCGCTACGGTTGCTCTAACTAATTTATAGGCAATAGTTTCTTATTTATTTCTCCGCCCATTATTTCCACACACGTAAATATGATTATTTTAGAAAAAAAATGTTTCAGATAGTTCGTATTAAAAAGTCAAATATATTTTGGAGCATTCCAACTTTTTCTCCTAATTTTATATCTCTTCTATTTACTCAACTGCAAACGTCAATCAATTTTTTTTTCATTTCTTTTTATCTATTATATTAAAAATGTTTGATCTACTATCAACTCTATTGATAATGGATGGAGTTTATAGAAAATTTATTCCTAGATGATTTTCAAAAATCAATTCTTGCATTAGCAACTTAATTTTGTTTTATCCTATTTGTCAACATTTCTGCTGTAGTACAGCACGCATAAATATGTAATGTGAAAGAGTTGATAATTTGAGAAGCATTTTTTGGGATGAAAACAAAAAATTGAACTTTTAGCACCCAAACGCAAGCCGAATGTCCATCCCACATTACCCCTTTTTACACTAACTCTATGCTTTTCCCTCTCCACCTTTTTAGTGCATTAAACATTTCGGACAAACAGAACTCAGAAAGTTTACTTATTACAATAATTTTTTTTTGAGATAATATTAAAATAAAAATAAAGGACGTGGTCTACGAAATTTTCAATTCCAGGTATATAATTCACTTGATTAACTATGGAGGTTAAAAAACATCTTATCATGTTATATTCATATGGATTGAATAACTCTTCATGGATATGTGAGAGAAATAAATACTATTCTCACCGTTCCATTTAAGATGGTCATATTATTAAATGGCATATGAATTTAGATGGAGTTGAGTGTGACAAAGCATAATAGAAAAATGATGGACTATTTTAATGAATAAAAAAAATATCCTCAAATATAAAAGTGGACATCTTCAGTGGAATATATTAAAACGGAAAGATAGTCATCTTGAATGGGATAGAGAATGCAATTAATAATACTTCCTTCGTCCTTTATGATTATGAAAAAGGGCTACGAGTTCATTGCACAATATAAGAGAGAGATAGAAGAAAACGCGATTGGCATATTGTTGGTTAAGAATGAGTCGCATCTCATTAGAGAGAAATTTTTTCGTTAAATAGAAACTTTAAAATATTAAAAGACTAACTAAAATGAAAATATTTTACACTCCCTCCGTCCCCGTGAGACTCACTTTCCTTTTTGTTTTGTCCCAATCAAAATGAATTATTGCTAAAAATGAAAACACATTGATATCTAATTTATCTTATCTCTCTTGCTTTACTTTCTCCACTTAACGTACATAGTAAAGTTGTATAAAATCTCATGATGTCTAAGAAATGGATCATTTTCGTTAGGATGGTATGAGTATTTTTATTAGACGGAAATGAATATAGAAAGATAAGAAAAATGTTTGGAAAGGCGATGTCCTTTAGAAAGACACGAATAAATGTGACTGAAAATGAAGGGCGCTTTTTGTTCGAGATACATAGAATCCAATAGAAAGTATACTTTTAATTATCATTATTTTATTTTTTTTCCAATTTATTATTCTCCATGGAGCAGTTACTATGCATGCGTCTTCTTTTAACAAATGAATTGCGCAATATATACATAAAAATGAATTGCGCAATATATGCATAAAAATGTTATTCTAAAAATCGGATGTAAGAATAAAGCAAATGCATATGGCCAATAAAAAATAAATAAAAACAATCGTGGTGCTTGCTGACTGTGCTCACATAAAATATGTAGCATATATCAATTATATGGATTGTGATTAATGCATAACTATATCTTAAATATAACTAGAAACCAAATTTTAACTATTAAATCAAAATATGGAAGGATGAGATTGGAAGGATTTTGAAAATACGGAGTTCACTAAAAAAAGCGTTTAGGTTCATTTCGTGTTTTCATATTTATAGACCACTAAAACACCCTTATAGTAAACTCCATGTTTTCATAACTATTAAATTACATCCCTATATATCTAATGGTTAATAGTTTAATATTTTCTCATGGTAGTGTTACAAATGCTCATTATGACTATATAATCTGAAATGTAAATGAGGCAATGACACCCATGCCATTATTAGAATTATAGCAAACTCATAAGGATTTTGCTTGTATAGAAAGACTAGTTATTTCTTGCATCATAATGTTATGATTAGAAATAATGTTTGTGATATGAAAAAAGTTCATTCGTTAATTTGGCTGTCTATGATATAGTATATATTTTTTATGGTTAAATGAACATAAATTTAAAAGCCACGCTACAGAGGTTTTGAATCACTTTTGATCTCGGGCATTATTAACTTCTCTACTGTTTGGCCAACTCACACGCACGCAGTCTATGATGAATATTGTGCGAACTTGTAGATATACATCACCTATATATTGTAGTCACACTATTTTATTATTTTCATATTTACTTGGATATACAACTAATCGTCTACAAAGGACGATCTTTTCATCATTTCACAATATAATAGTAATAAATAAATTCTTGGTAAACATAAAATCCTTTTTTCTTTTTCATTTATGAGAAAAAATGTGTGTTGTGCACGTGGGTGGTGGTTCATAAAATGATAGGGGTGAAAAAATATATCGCAGCCTTGAATAAGACACTTGGAGCTTTACAAAGTCATGAACGTGAATTAATGACAATAACAACTTACTTTTCTGCTAGCGATTTAGGTTGTTAATTTAATCAAACATCTTCTTAATTACGTGTTATCGATGATTTAAACCAGACAAAAATATATTGAAAAAATACTTATTCTTTTTTGACTATTTGTAAGAGGAATTATTAGAAAAAAAAATCGACAATCCCAAACCATCTACTTCTAGATTAACGAACTTTTCCATAGAACTGATAATTAATTTTTTGGATGCAATCTACTCCATAGCGCTTTAAATGTCACGTTTTTTAATTATGGCTAAATATAATAACAAGAATTTGGTATACCTATTATCACTAGAATACTAGCCTAAAATGTCCAAAGTATCTATGCTTTTCTTAATCTTACCTTTTCATACTTTTAATTTTTTGATTGATTCATGGAGAAATATGATTTGATATAGGATGGCCATATTTCTATAATAAGTTAAATTATAGTCTTCTTTCAACACTAGTTAAGGAATAAACTGATAGTTTGAATTGGCCAAGCAGTAGAGAAGAAATGAATGAGGCAAAATATTTTAGGTTCGAATATTCGTGGTGTGACCTTTAAATTTAAATTCGTTTACCAATTAAAAAAAAAGATAATGGGAAAATAAGAGAAACAAACACAAAAATTGGAAGAGAAGATTATACCATACGAATAGGGAAATGCATGCGTTGGTGGCGATTAACGTGTGAAAAAAGTTGTATCCAAAATCACAATTTTCAACCATTCACTTTAATACTTTCTCAAATTGGTGATAATGTTAGTTTCGCACTCGACTCCTCACTTTCACTTCTTATCAAAGCCTTTTATTTATCATGGGATTCTTGTTCTCTACTTTAAAACTCTTAAAATCTTATACTATTTCCTTCGTTTCATAAGAGTTAAGAGTACGCACTCTTTCATTTTCAGTCAGTTGTATAAGAGTATGTAATTTCTAATTTTAAAAAAATCTCTAATGAGGTGAGACTCATTCTGCATTAACAACATTTTAATTTTTATTTCTACCTTTATATATTTTACTTTACCAATTATACATTAAAATCCATTTTCAATTAAAATTACATATTTTATGGGACGAGGGAGTACTATTTAAAATAAGATTTCCAAAAAAATAAAAACAACAACACGCGTGATCTATATTCTCTATTTAATCTCGTTCAAATATCCGCGACAAATTAGTTGCATACCTATCGAGATTATAAATAACATAATTCTTCTTAAAATCACAAACGAAACGGCCACAGGCCTATTACACCAATTTATAACTTTTTTTCTTTATGACATATGAAAAATCACTATTCCTATGGTTTTATTGCCATAATTCACCGTTTCCAAACAATAATGTATCAATTTTTCCTTTTCTTTTCTAATGCCCTTCATGAAAATACCCAAATATTTCCTTCTCATCTAAATTACACATCAAAAATCATCTTCTTTAAACCTATCACTATAATTCTTTTTTCCGAATTTTACTATAGTGAATCGCCCCAATGAATTCAAGTAAGAAACTAGGATCCAAGCAATTTTTTATTCACTGTAATATAAATATCCATTGGAATGACTACTTAAGGATTTGTTTATTCATCAACTTTTCAATGGCTCATTAATGACGAAATATATATGTAAGTGTACAGAATAAATTTAGTATAACTAAATGTTAGCATTAGATATCATTTTGGGAATAGTTTGACAGACTGGATACCAAGTACTTAGTTTCATATATCATTTGGACAGATGGGGTTTTGGTTTTGAAAACACAATTAAACTATTAAAAGCAATTAAATAAGCAAAGCAATTTAAGCAGAGAATGACTTGATTGAGAAAAAAGATAGAGACAAAAGAATTCGAGGGATATAATTTCACTATTTTAGTTTATTCAAAACACAATTATGATATCCAAACAATGACTTCGGGGCTACTAGGACGAGTCACCTAATTACTGCTGCTGACCGAACAACTTGGATTACTATCACTAAGGAAAATCAAGTTAATTAATTCTCCATCAAATATGATGGCAACGACCACAAGCAATGCGACAACATGCAATGTGAATGGTGTTCGGATAACATTTGAAACATCGAACAATTCATTGCTGTTGATTTTACATTACAAAGCTGGCAGCAAATACACATCTTATATGAACGAGGGACAATTGCAAAAGCACTTATGATTTTTGCAATTTCTCTTGAACGTAAAGCAAGACACATATAATGTAATTGTAGTCTATTTTTGTAATTATGAACTTTTATTTCAATTATGTAATTCTTAATTGTACAAAATTTTGTATTTTCAATTGTGTAATTCTTAATAAAATACCAAAAGATAAGGAAAAAAGAGTGTTATGATGCTTATAATAATGTAAAGGGGTGATTTAGTGATGCCCTAATTGTAGAAACATTTCTTTAGAAAGCATAAAGCAAAATCAGGTAGTACTACTATTCATAGAGCCGTATTTTGACAGCCATTTCAAAAGGTTCTTTTCAGAAAACCACCTGACTACACCAGAAAAATTCCTTCCTTTTGGTTATTATCTTAAAGTGATAGCATTACAATTTTAAAAGTGTTTAGAATTATAAACTCATAAAAAGTGAAGATATAATTGTTAAAACTTCAATGATAGAAGGGGGTGGAAAATAGTTGGTAGTTGGCTCGGAAACGCGTAAAAGACAAGTGAAAGCGTGCGATACCAAAAAGGCAAAAAGGAAAATGAGATGATGATTTTTGTTTGTGAAGACTTCTTAAAAGGAAAACAATTTTGGGGAAAAAATAAAAAGGAGGGAAGGCACATTTCTAACGACTGGGTGGAAAAATATCATAATGGGGTCACCAAACTTTTTTTTTATGTGAATAGAACGTCATGTTTAAATCAAAGAAATACACGATGACATATCAATGTTTAGTGGCCATAAAAAGACAAACCTCAAACCCAACTTTTCCTTCCAATTAGGAACCTTCTACTTAAGATTCTTATGTGTGAGAGTTAATTTTATAAATCATATATCTAGATTGATAAATATAACCATGAATCTGGGCCGTTCATTGTTGATCAGTGAAGATCAATGGTTGAGGTTCAAAGGCAACGGTTGGAAAGGGTTGATTGTTGATTCTGTTGGGGTGTGTTACCAGCTGGGACCACGAGTTGTTGAGTGAGCTGCCACGTCAGTGTATAAAGGTAGAACTCGAAGATGGCACACACATAATAGCACGAAACATTCCATCCAGATCCAAGAACTAGATTTGAGTTCATCACTTGATTAACTTTTGAGAGTAAAGTTAGATTAGAAGTGTGAATCAGTGTTTCTTGTTCATAGATCTCTCGTTTGTAATCTCTGTACCATTCTCATCAATAAGATCATCCTCTTCTCCGCCGTGGACGTAGATCTTCGGATCGAACCACGTAAATCATTGTGTTGTGTTTTCTGCTTGTTTCTTGAGCTCGCAATCAGTCGCCTATCTCTAACAATTGACGCCGTCTGTGGGAAGCGAGATCGGAGGAATTGGCGATGGAGACAACAAGATTCGAAGCTGAGAAGTTTTCGGGAAAAAATGATTTTGGTCTGTGGCAGATCAAGATGAAGGCTCTGTTGATTCAACAAGGCCTTGACGATGCAATTGTACCGATCGATCCGACGGGAAAGGAGAAAGAAGACCTCGATGAGAAGAGTGTGAAGAAGAGGGCAGAAATCACCAAGAAAGCTCACAGCGCAATAGTTCTCAGTCTCACGGATAAAGTGTTGCGAGAAGTCTCAAAGGGGACCACAACATATGGAGTTTGGGCGAAATTAGAGAGTCTATACATGACTAAATCGCTGGCGAATCGCTTATATATGAAGCAACGATTGTTCTCATACAAGATTCTGTAGGATCGATCCTTCGCAGAGCAGATTGATGATTTTAGTAAAAATCTTAATGATCTGGAAAATGTCGATGGCCCTATGAAGAACGAAGACAAGGCAATCCTCCTCTTGAATGCTCTGCCAAAATCGTATCAGCACTTGAAAGATGCCATGTTATTTGGCCGACATGCAGAGGCTGGAATCACCTATGAAGAAGTTCAATGTGCTCTTCGATCTAAAGAGTTGGAGAAATTCTCTGCTGGTCCCAGTGAATCAAATACCCATGCCTTGAATGTCAAAGGCTTCAAGAAGAAGAAGAAGAAGAAGAAGAAGGGCAATGGTTTCAAGCAGCCTCAGCCACAAAAGCAAGATGGGGGTGGAAAGGAAACCAGAAGTTGTCACTGTTGCAAGAAGCCTGGGCATTTGAAGAAGGATTGTTTTTCTTGGAAAAAGAAGCAAAATGAGGGACTTTAGAATCAAGCTGATCTGGCCTTAGAAGGAGAGCCAACTCAGGTGATGAATGTTATTGGCAGAGAAATTGAAAGAGCTTGGATAATGGATTCCGAGTGTAATTTTCACATCAATTCTTGAAGAGAATGGTTTCAGAATTTTCATGAGGCAACTGGATCAGTGATGCTTGGGAATGATCAAGTATGCATAAGCATGCACAAACCGAACCGGCCCGGCGTTTAACCGCCGGTTCGGGCCCGCCGATTCATGAACCGGAACCGAAATCAGAACCGGAACCGGTGGGTGGCCGGTTCAGACGGGCCGGTTAAGGGTCGAGGTATTGTTGAACCATGAACCGGCGGTTCAACGATTCCAATGGCGGTATTCCAGCTAGGGTCCGTAGGGGTGCAGGCTATGGTTGCAGAAAACTGGCGGTTTCTGACGAAAACCGCCGGTTTCCGCCGGTTCCGGTGACTTTTCAGGTGGCAGGTCGTAGGGTGCAGTGTGTAGGCCTAAAAACCGGTCAGAAACCGCCGGTTTTTGGTCAGAAACCAGCGGGTTCTGTCAGAAAATCGTGGACTGAACCGCCGGTTCAGGGGGTAAACAGTCGGTTTCTGCCGAATTTGAAATTTGAATTTTTTTTTATTTCTTTCAATTTTACTCCTATAAATACCCCCACTTCCCCCTCATTTCTACTTACCCCATTCTTATGTTTACAAGGATTTCATTCTCAATCTCCATTTCTCTATTCTCTCCTCATTCTCTCTAATTGCTCAAGTTGTTTACTAGTTTCTACTTACTACTATATTTGCTGTTGTGCTCAAAATTTACCACTTATTCCATACTCCATACATATTCCATCTATACTACTTTCATTTATCACTATGTCTTCTTCTTGTGGTGGACCGGGACATGGTGATCGGGGAAAGGGAATTTCCCAAGATCAAAGTACTTGTTGTCCCTCAAAATCAAGACGACCTAGTCGTCGAGAAACTATGGAAGAGGTTTCCCGAGTGCAGGCTGAACGCATGCAAGTAAGTAATGAAAAATTATTTTTACAATTCATATTTCATAATTTCATAAAATTGAGTTTATAAATTTTTTTTGTGTTCATACTTATAACTTCAACTTATATAATATTTATAGATAGAAGATCATAGGACCACCTTACTACTCGCTGAAATGTAACAAGGTGGGGGTAGGGGAGGTGGTTCCCAACAAGATGACGAGTACGACGTGGCTATATCGTCGGACAACAATGAGGATAGATCTCATTCTCGTATTCCGTCTAGCACCGACGGAAATGAGGAGATGCCTCCCCCTCCACCCACTAACACGGCAAAAGCTTTGAAATTTGATATTTTTGTCAAACACTACAAGAAGGTCCCGGTGGTGATTCCAAGTCCTCATGATCCGCACTCTCAAGAAGAGACATCGGTGTTTCATGCGTATTGCAACTATTGCGATAAAGTATACAAATTCTCGAGTGGTGGGGGATATGGCACCCTCCGTCGCCATTTGGTGACAAAGCATCAAGTAGAATGCGGCACTACCTCTACCCAAACCCATCTAAACTTCCAACCCGGTGGCTCGGGTTCGTCAGATACGCATCTTTTTAAACATGATCAAAATTTTTTTTCTGATGTTATGACTAGATGGGCGGCAATGAAGCATTTTCCTTTTAACGTTTATGATGACAAAAAATTTGAGGTTACTATGCAAAGTGATTTAAACGTAGCTATCAAAAGAATAGGTAGAATGACCGTTCAACGATCTACCGTTAGACAATGTTTAGAGAAAAATGTTGAATTAGCACGTTATTTAGTTAACTTGGGCCACAAAGTGAACATTTGCTCAGATGTGTGGACTGAATGTTTTAACCGCCATTCATACATGGGCATTACGGTTCACTTTGTGGACAATAGTTGGACTTTAAACAAACGTTTAATTGGTTTTAGAGAATTTGAAACTCCACACACTGCACCCGAAATTGCTTTTTTGATTATACAAGTTTTGAATGAGTTTCAATTATGCAACAGGATATTTTCTATTGGTTTTGATAATGCAACTGCTAACACCGCTATTAGCGAGTTGATTGCGGCTTGTTCTCCGGTAATTGGAGGTAAGTATTTTCATCAAAGATGCATATGTCATATTTTACTTTTATGTGTACAAGATGAGCTTGAATTATGGCAAAAGCATGTTAGTCCTATTAGAACTACAGTTAGATTAATCCATCAAAAGCCAGCTATTGGCAAAGCATGGAAGAAATATTGTCATCAAAAGAATGTTAGATATACGAATTTTACTATGGATGTTCTCATAGATGGAATTCAACATATGATTGTTTGAATTCCACTTTAACGCATAAAGATTCTTTATGTGATTTTTTAGAACATATCCCGTACATGATTTATATCTTTCACATAGTTGTTGGGAACATAGCGTCGCTTTATTTAAATTGATCAAATATTTCAAAAATGCTAATGTTGAATTATCGGGTGTTTATTATTGCACCGCTGTACGTGTTTTAGAGCAGTGCATGTATATATCACTTGGTTTTAAAACTGCAATGAAAAATGCTTCCTCTTCACCTGAATTAATGTGTGTTTTATATTATATGATTAAAAATGGCTTAAGTATTTCACTGAGATTCCAACCGTGTTTTTGATTGCAAAGGTATTAGATCCAAAATGGAAATTAGCCGGTACCTCTAGGATTTTAGATTTTTATTATAACAATTTGAGTTCAATTGATCTTGGCCCCCTTCAAGCAATCCAATCCGATACTAGTGACGAATTTGATGTAGACCTCTCAGAAACCTTTCAAATAACCATCCCGGACCGGTCCACTATCCAACATACCTTCGAGTTTAACTTGCGCGCTCTCTACACCAAATATGAAACCAAGTATAACAATACCCAAAAAGTCAGAAGACCCCCCACCTCAACAACATAACTATGGCTTTGCATTTCAAGCCGATTATGATGACCCCGACGCGCAATCCCAACTAGCCGACCTAAACAGCTACAGCACCGGCGGAAGGTCCTCAGGTATGGTAAGTGAATTAGATTTATATTTCGATTCACTCTTTTCCTTTGGTGATGAACGTCCTACTCCTCCCGCCCAAATCGACGTCCTCGATTGGTGGGGAACCCACGAGAAAGATTTTCCCATCCTTGCGTCAATGGCCAAGGAGATTTTTTCAGTTCCGGCTTCCACTGTCGCCGTCGAGTCTGCTTTTAGTGTTCGCTCGCGTGTGTTGGATGAATCAAGAAGTAAGCTCTCGGCGAAAAATATGGAAGTTGTGATGTTACTTGATGATTGGGCCAAAGCCGACGTCAGAGAACAAGAAAATGATTGGGATGATCGTCAGGAGGGATCACAAGATGAATTCACCGGGGATGAATCGTAGGCCAACCGTCAACCGCCACCGGCCAAGCCAAATAGGTAAGTAAGGTAAGAGAACTACGTGGGCTTTGATTCCCTTTTACAAATGAGCATTGGGGATACGTAGGAACCTCAAGTCCTTTTTCCTTTATTTCATTTTTTTTCCATTTGTTCCTACTTTAAAAATATGCAAATACAATTGCATAATTGTATTTGTATATACTCTAGTTGATGAAGTAGATTTCTCTATACGACTAAATCCGGGAAACTTTTGACAATTCTACTATAATTGTTGATTGTTAGACTAAACTCAACATTTAAAGTTGAATTGCTAAAGATATCCTTAATTTAGTTATGTAGAAAGATCTCCTTCGTCGATTAAGGGTATATATATAATATACTTATAATTTTTTTATAAGAACTTCTACGTCGTTTTTGTCATTTGTAATTAGCTTCGTTGTTGACTAGTAGTCTCGTTTGTATTTAAATTTTTGTTTAAGACTTCAAGGCCTCAAGCTTTTTCGATTTGTAATTGTTGTAACGTGTAATATCAATAAAATTGCAACTTTCATCGTATTTTTTTGAATTTTAGTTACGCACATTTCATACATAAACAAATAAAAAAATGAAAAAAAAAATTAGACGAACCGTCGAACCGGCCCGGAACGGACGGTTTTGAACCGCTGCGTAAACCGCTGATTTTTTGAACCAGAACCGGAACCGCCGGGACCCTTGGCGGGCAGGTTCTGGTTCATGCATATCTTGAACCGTGAACCGCCGGTTCATGAACCGGAACCGGCAGTTTCGAACCGTTGTGCATGCCTAATATGCACAGTCAGAGGGATGGGAGACATTAGACTCAAAACTCACAATGGTGCGGTCAAGATCATCACTCAAGTCGGGTACATTCCTGACATTAAGAGAAATCTCATATCTGTAGGAGTTTTGGAGTCAAAAGGATATAAGATCACTTCTGAGAAATGGCAGATGGTAGTATCCAAAGATGGCATTGATGTGATGATAGCAAAGAGGAAATATAGCCTGTATTATTTAGAGGCAGAGACTATTGTTGGTTCTTTGAATATTGTGGAGAAAGCAGGTTATGAAAGGTGGCATAGAAGGCTTGGACACATTGGTGAGACTTGGGTGAAGGAGTTGGTCAGAAAAGGAGTTATTGAGATTGATGCTCCATCTAAGTTCAATGTATGTAAGTACTGCATTTTAGGGAAAAGTAAAAAATTCCCTTTCGAAGTAGGCATACACTCTTCTAAGCATATTTTGAATTATGCTCACTCTAATTTGTGGGGGCCTGCTCAACTTCTTACAATGGGTGGGGGAAGATATTTCCTATCCATCATAGATGACTATTCAAGGAAGGTTTGGGTTTACATCCTGAAAGAAAAATCTCAAGCATTTGAGAAGTTTAGGGAATGGAGTTTGGAGCTGAAACAGAAGACTAGAAAGACTCTCAAGTGCTTACTAACAGATAATGGCCTTGAGTTTCTGTCTGCAGAATTTAAATCTTTTTTCAGAGATAATGGGATACAAATGCATAGAACAGTTCCGGCCAACCCGCAGCAAAATCGGGTGGCTGAACGCATGAACAGGACCCTCTTGGAGAGAGTGAGGTGTATGCTTTTATCCTCTGGGTTGCCAAAGAGTTTCTGGGGTGAAGCAGTTTGTACAGCTGCAACATTAATCAACAGTTCACCCTCTTCTGCAATAGGTAATGAAATACCTAATACCAGATGGTATGGGAAAGATAGCAGCTATAGAAGCTTGAGAATATTTGGCTGCTGAGCCTATGCTCATTGTAAGCAAGGCAAGCTTGATCCCAGAGCTTTAAAGTGTGTAATGGTTGGTTACCAGCATGGATATTTGGAAGAAACCATATACACGCATCAACCAGAGGGTTTTGAAGTGCCAAATAGTGACTGAATGGTCTGCTTATTGAAGAAAAGTTTGTATGGCTTGAAGCAAGCTAGTAGACAGTGGTATATCAAGTTTGATGAGCACATTACTGCAACGGGGTTCAGAAAATCAGACTATGACAACTGTGTGTATGTAAGAGAAAGAGAAGGTGTTGTAGTTGATTTTCTTCTCTTGTATGTAGATGACATGTTGGTGGCTGGCCCAAATGATGATGAAGTGAAGTTGGTGAAATCAGAATTGGAAGCCAAGCTTGAGATGAAGGATCTAGGAGAGGCTAGAAGAATCCTTGGGATGGATATATTCAGAAATAGACAACAAAAGGAACTGAAGTTGGTACAATATGATTATATTCACAAGCTGCTTTTGAGATTTCAGATGAAAGATGCAAAAGCTGTTAACACCCCATTGGCATCTCATTTCAAACTGAGCATGGAGCAGAGGCCAAAGGATGATGGGGAAAGAAGGGATCTCAGTAAAATTCCTTATGCAAACATAATTGGGAGCATCATGTACACCATGCTTTGCACTAGGCCTGATCTGGCATATGCCATTAGTGTAACAAGCCGCTTCATGTCTGATCATGGGAGAGAGCACTGGATTGCACTCAAATGGCTGCTAAGATACTTGAAATGGGCAGCTAAGTATGGTCTGGGTTACAGAATAGAGATTGAACAGCAAAGTGGAGCTCTTATTGGGTTCTGTGACTTAGATTATGCTTCAAACAGAGACAACCGAAGGTCTCAAACTGGTTATGTTTTCAACCTATATGGAACCGCCATAAGTTGGAAATCTAGTCTGCAACATGTGGTGGCTTTATCCACAACAGAGGCCGAGTATATTGCCATTACAGAGGTAGTAAAAGAAGCAAAGTGGCTCAAAGGGATATTGGAGGATTTTGGTGAAAAGCAAGACACTGTGGACATCTTTTGTGATAGCTCTAGCAAAACACCAAGTTTTCCATGAAAGGAGCAAGCACGTCGACGTAAAGCTTCATTTTGTAAGGGATGAAATACAGAAGGAAGAGGTTAGGATGCTGAAGATATCCACTGGATCACAATGCTGCAGATATGCTAACAAAGTCATTGCCGGCTCTGAAGTTTAAGTACTGTCAGGAGCTGGTTGGGCTCCAGGAGTAAGAAAAAGGGGTTAATAAGGTGGAGGAGTGAGTGATACTGATGACATGGTTAAGGTAGAGATTGATAAATATAACCATGCATTTGGGTCATTCATTGTTGATAAGTGAAGATCAATGGCTGAGGTTCAAAGGCAACGGTTGAAAAGGGTTGAGTGTTGATTCTGTTGGGGTGTGTTACCAGCTGAGACCACGAGCTGTTGAGATATCTGCCACGTTAGTGTATAAAGGTAGAACTCGAAGATGTCACACACATAATAGCGCGAAGCATTCCATCCAGATCTAAGAACTAGATTTGAGTTCATCACTTGATTAGCTTTTGAGAGTAAAGTTAGATTAGAAGTGTGAATCAGTGTTTCTTGTTCATAGATCTCTCGTTTGTAATCTTTGTACCATTCTCATCAATAAGATCATCCTCTTCTCCGCCCGTGGATGTAGATCTTCAGATCGAACCACGTAAATCAATGTGTTGTGTTTTCTGCTTGTTTCTTGAGCTTGCAATCGGTAGATATGAATTTGATCGCCTCTTATTCATCCTCATAAAGGACCTGATAAGAGAAAGGCTTATCAATTCATTTATTGAAGAATCAAGATCACTATTTTGTTAATACGCCCTCTCAATATATGGAATGGAATGAGCATCAAACTTCCACTTGCAATAAAGAAACACATCACCGACATGACATACTCAATTATTACATTAGAAATGAGTCACCCACCCTTTAAAAAATCTTGTAAAAGAAAAGGATTATCCAATTATTATAAAAGAGTCAGAATCACCATTTTATTTAGTTGGAACAAGCTAAAGGGATTTTTATTAATAATGGGCATGTCTATATTTCCAGTTTGCAATCGATGGCTAGTGGATACACAAGGCAGGAAGAAAATGCGGGAAGCTGCGATGTAAAAACAGATGAAGAAGTGAAATAGGGAAGTTTCCGCCTTAAATATCATTTCATGTACCTAATTTACAGGAAAATATAGGGCTGATAATTCGGTCATCGGTTAGTCGGTTAACCAATGACCAAACCGATCACCTCGGTTCTCGGTTAACCGAGAACCGCCCCATTCGGTTATCGGTTATATTCAGTTCCAAATTCTGCATGTCTTGATCGGTTCTCAGTTAGACCAAGAACCGATCGGTTTAACCGATTATTAAATTAAAGAACCGATTAAATACTAAAACCGCAATGCAGTGCAAGTGGTGGCCAAGGTGGGAATTTTTAGTGTGCAACGTCCAAGGATCAATACCTGTAAACTACATAAAATTTTTTTAATTTGGTTCCGGTTCGGTTAACCGGAACCGAACCGAACCGAGGCCAATTCGATTTCGGTTCCGATGCTTCAGTCTCGGTTAGGCTTGGGCTCGGTTAACCCTGTTTTCGTTTCCCGAACCGACCGAACTACCTGCCCTAGGAAAATATCATTCGCAATAATAGAGACAGAATTAATGAAAACTACCCTAATTATATAAATGTCCGAAAATGCCTTTCATGTTTGGGGGCTAAGATGGGGGATTTGGGCAAAAAAATACCTTAATTTGACAGACCTCTATGATATATTTAAAATTCAGACACTATTTATGTTCAATCGTGAAATATTTATGTACTCCGTATTACTTTTAATATAAAAACATAATTAGTGATAGATAATTTAGTTCTTTATGTTGAAACGTATATAGGACAAAATATCACAGTACACTTGTACAAAACTTCATAATTAAAGAAATAAAATAAAATAAAATAAAATAAAATAAAATAAAAAGTCAGCATATGGAATATGCTAATTAGTCGTGGTGCGCATTAGCTAGAGCCTTAAAAATCAAATACAGCCCCCCACGTTTGACTTCAATGTGCATAGCAAGTGTAGTATACAAGTTAGAGTTAGAGTTAGAGTTAGAGTTAGAGTTAGAGTTAGAGTTAGTAAATTAAATAAGTGACAATAAGAAGGAATAACACTTTTGGACGGTTAAGTGCAAGAGTAAACCATTAATTTTAATTTCGTTCTATATAATTATGATTTTGTCACATAAGGATCCTGAACCTTGCCAAAAGGATTAATTAAGTTTCGCAATCTAGAAAGGGGATGAACATTCTATTAGACTAAGATTGCAATCTATGTTGCACGACATTTTCCTTTTTAGTCCGTCCCACAAGAATATGCACTTTTAATTTTGAAAACTATTTTCTCGCTAATAAGGTGAGACTCGTTCTCCACTAACAATACTTTAATTATTTTTTCTTTCTATCTCTCTAGCTCTCACTTTACTAATTTTGTAAAGCTCATGCCGAACACAATTGCATATTCTTTTGGGATAAGGGAGTACTATTTAACAAAACACATTTAGAGGTCGTTATACTAATATTTATTTACTTCATTAGGTAGGTCGTTATACTAATATTTATTTACTTCATTAGGTTCTTCTACAAATTTTTGGTTCATTAGGTTTTGTATCAATGCATTTTGTGTCAGTAGATTTGTTTACAGTTTTTTTGTTTCAATAGGTGCTTATACCAATGCATTTTATTTAACAGATTTTATACTTTTATTTTTAATTTGGTTGGATCTTTATTTAATGGACTTCAAAATTTAATAACTTTCTTGTGTTAATTCGATTTTTTTTCTCGGATTTTAATTCAGTTGCAATCTCGATCCAAGAATCATTGGGAAAAAAACAATTATTGTTATTTCTCATTACCAATTTATAAATTTATCAATTTTCAGCGATTCTTGATTTGATACTGTGATTAAATTAAGTACAAAATAAATACGAGAAAAAATAAAAAATAAATTTAATTAACATGAGAAAATCAATTAATTTACTAAGTCCATTAAACAAATATTCAACCAAAAAACCTACTATAAATACATTAGGACAAAAAATTTGTAGAAGGACCTAATATAATAAAGAGTTGAACTACATAAATGGTACTTGATCTTTCACTTTTGTACATAAATGGTACCCGATCTTTATTTTATATCATTTTGGGTACCTATAAATCACATTTTTTGTACTTGATGCAATTTTTACCCCAAAATGTCCTCGAAGCAAATACATTTTCCCATTTGTGTCATTGAGGATATTTTGAACCACAAAACTAGTACCAAAAGTGATATTATAATATATTCTCTCATTCTCCTTACTCTTTATACTATTATTATTAATCAATATTAATATTATTATTGTGATGGTATAAATTAATAATTTATTTATTTTTTAATATCATTCAAATATACTTAATTAAAATTATAGTTATAATTATAATTAAATATTATAATAATATTATTGTTATAATACTAAAAACTAGTATTAATTAATAAATAATTATAGTATAATTATTTAAGTTATGAATCATATAATATTATATAATAATAACGATGTTTATTATTATTATTATTATTATTATTATATACTATTAAATTAATAACTAATCAATATAGTCTTAATAAAAATTTAAAATTGTGAATTGTATTCATAATGATATAAACAATTGAATATTTTTGTTAGTTGTTCAACCCTAAAATGAGTATAAAATAATTTAATTAAAAATATTCAATTGATTTAATTAGTTTAAATAATTAATTTAATTAGGTGTTTTATTCTTGATATATTATGAATGCAAATAGATGTATGTATAAAATACTAAAAAGAAAGAAAAAAAAGAAGAGAAAAGAAAAAAGAGGAAACTAAGGAGAAAAAAGAAAGAAGAAAGGAAGATAAATACTAAAACGGAATAAGAAGAAGAAGAAGAAGAAGAAGAAGAAGACGACGACGACGACGACGACGAAGAAGAAGAAGAAGAAGAAGAAGAAGAAGAAGAAGAAGAAGAAGAAGAAGAAGAAGAAGAAGAAGAAGAAGAAGAAGAAGAAGAATGTTTGGTACTATTTAATTGAAATTTCCAAAAATATCTTCCATAGCAAAAAAAATCATATGTTTAGTACCTAAGGTTATTTTTGTCACATGATACCAAAAACGATATAAAATAAAAATTAGGTACCATTTGTGAAAAATGAAATCTCAAGTATTATGTAGTTCATTCTAAAAATAAAATAAAATGTACTAGTATAAGGACTTTCAAATGTGTTTTACCTTAATATTTCTTAATCTTTTTATTTACTTGGACAATATTAATTATGCACTATTGACTTGTTAGAGGTGAAGGTTTTTGTGTAATCCAAGATCATCATGGGTTAAGCTCGACCCATAATTTCTTGAATCCTTAACCCAGCCTATCGAGAGATGGATGTATAAGGAAGAAGAGTATAATTTACACATTAATTTTAAGTTATAATAATCGTCCTCCTCCTACATGAAGTGGAAAATTCTTCTTTTTTATGAATATTTTTTTTCTACTAGTGCAACAAAAATTTTCACTTGGTATGGAAATGCTTGGATGTTATTTGAAATAACTATTGGGGTTTCAAAGATGCTACCATACCTTAACTTGTGGTTGGGTTTGGAACTAACGCACCTAATCTGGGCAACTAACGTGTGGGTAGTCACTATATAATATATATCATAGACATTAAGTAGAGTGGAAAGCAAGTAAACCGATGTGAATCAAATTAGCATAGTTTTTCCCTTGGTTTTATTCACCTTTTAAGTGTTGTAATAGATTCATGTAAATTTGCTAATATTGAAAAAAAACACGGTTTGCTCATATAGAAAGTTAACTCCAACAAAAAATGGACAAAGGAAAAAGGTTAGAATGTAAATATTAATGTGTTTTTAGATATTAGTATTTCCAACTTTCTTTTAAGACCACCATTGTCTTCATCTTCGAAAGAGCTTTGGATCAGGATCTTGTTTTTCTTAATCAGAGGCTGGTGCCGAAAGTTATGGCATTTTAAGAGAGTTGCATAGTGCAGTCAAGAGTGTGACGGGAATTTGGCAAAGATTCAAAGATTTAGATATATACTTACATGCCTTTTTTAAAAGTCCAATAGTTTATTTAGACTTCAAGAATTCAATATTAGATCTCAACCTTCTACAGACCTATAAAAATTGTCATCATAATTCCCATATTTCATTCCATCATCTTTTTCTTCTTTTTTTGTCTTCTCTTCTTTTTCTCCCACCTTTCATGCTGCTAGATGGAGAACCCTAGGGATCCACACAAGAGAGGATCGATGACAGTCTTGATCTAATCCAACAGAATATTCTTCCATTGTTGTATTCGTATTTAGATTTTCTTAATTAATATGTCTTTGCAAATTTTTTGGATTATTCCTAAATCGTAGTGCGAATTGTTTGGAACTCTATTTCTCCATACGAAGAATTTCTTATTTCTAGTTATATAACTACTAGATATGGTGATTGGCTTTATCAGCAGCGGCTTTTGAGTACAATACTATAACTCGGCACACAGAGAAAACATAATTAAGAAACACTAGGCTAAATTGTTCAGGGGATAACTTAAGGAAGTGTCAATGGTGTTTACGTGATTTAGAAATTATTTCATAGCCTACAACACTACTTTGTAGGGTGAAAGATTAAGAAGTACATACATTGTGAAACAACCATAGTCCAAGCCCGAGAAGTACCTTGAGCCCGGATGCATCGAAGACTATTGATAGTGGATGTTGGCAAATGAAACTAATAAATATAACAATATCGGTACTGGCAAATGAAACTATTAAGTAACATAAGAGAAAACAAAAACCATTATACAAGTCTCATGAGCCACTACTCGCCATTCTAGTTTCAACTTTTTAAAATACATGAAAAAAGTCTCATAAACTATTTTTTATCACCAATTGTTTTTTAGACGGAATCTTATAGGTTTGTATACAAAATTATGATTTAAAGTTCATAATTCATACAACAAGAGAGAGAAAGAGAAAGAGAGAGGGGTTGCATGTGGGCTGTGGTATACACCAAGTATAATATACTATATGTGAAACATGTTGGAATGGGTGGGTGCAATGCAATGAAGCGAGATTGTTGTAAAAATGTTCAAATAGAGTTTGCTTGTGTCTCAAAACTTGTCCATCTCATAACTTACTAACACGTTATAAATTGATTGATAAATGAACATACATTCCTCAGTAATGGCTTTAGATCCAAACATGACTTCACTTTTTACTACCAACATCCTTTACTTCCATCTTTTTTCAACTATTTATTTATGTTCTTAAATCCCTCCATTTTCCCACTCATTTCGTTATAAAAAAAATATGATCTTGACTTCTATAGGCGAAATTCAACATGTGGGATGTTTTCTTGTTTTTGTTGCATACTAGAGGAATTGAATTTTGTACTCTATTATCGCGTTTTACATAATAAAAAGATATCCAATATGTTAAGAAAGTTTAATTTTTGGACTAGAGTTTAGGGATGTAGAATGTAGTTGGAAAGCAAAAGTTTTTTGACACCGGAATATTGTTAATTTAAAATAGTAAAAATAGATACTACTGGAAAATAAAATATATTGTTAATTTAAAATAGTAAAAATAGATAATACTTCCTCTTGTCTCATTAAATGAAACGTTTTCCTTTTTTGTTTGTCCATTAAAAATGAAATGCTTCCTAAAATAGAAATAAATTTATCTCTACTTTTCATCTCACTTACTTTACTCTATCTCCATTAACTCACAAAACAACATTACATAAAATCTCATGTCGATTTCCAAATGTTGCATTTTAAGTGGGACGGAGGGAGTATTAATTTTACAAGGAAACCTTTTTGAAATACGTGCATACTGAAAATAAAGAAATAATAATAGTAATAATAAATAAATAAATAAATACTACTTCCTCCGTCCCTGATTTTTTGTTCACTTTTGTAATTTTCGTGCATCACTCATTTATTTTTCACTTTTACTTTTAACCATTTAAGTAGACCCAATATTCCACTAACTCTTTCCTCTTAAATTTTATTATATAAATAGTATATAAAAATTGGACACGGATTCCATTATCTTTTCAACTCATTTTTTTTTATATTTTTTAATATATGTCCCGTTGACTAAAAGAAGTAGTATGAAATTTATGTAAACCAGAAGGTGTCATTTATGAATGAGTTGATTGACCACCAACAAATTAAGAGTATGCAATTTATCTAAACAAGCATGTCTCATTGATCTTGTAGTTAGCTGATGAATTAAGAGTTTCTTCTGACAAAAAGCTTTCCCTGCCAAATTCTTTAATTTTTTGCTAATAATAGATTAACATGATAAGCTCATTTCTGCATCCGAACAAAGATTGCAAAAATAAACGTGTGGAGAAAAATCCATCTCATTAATTATTATTGTTCTTCCTCATCCAAATTCAAATATGTAATCAATCATATCGTTATTCATGAAAGCCTCTCTAGTTTAATTTATGTTTAGATGAGACCATGGGACCCTAAAACTTTTTCCATTGTTGAAGGCAAACCCCACACACTTTATGCATACATCAATATTGTCTGCATTTACTAGTGTGTGTGTGTGTGTCTAGTACGCAAATGTTATTCCATTTTTATTTTGATTTTCACGCACACGGTTACCATTCTTTTTCCGCACATTATGTTCAATTTTTTCTACTTCTATTTTTTATTTTCAATTACACGGTTTCCATTCTTTGTTTTTTTAATTATAATTTTTCTAAAATACACTATTCTATTTTTATTTTTATTTCCGGTTAATATTTGCATAATTGATCAAAATTATATTCGTGTACTTTGACAATTATGTAAATATTAGTATAATATCAATAAATATAATTTAAAAATTATGTTTTTTATTCTAAAAAAATCATCTCTTCATCCCATAATAATAATAATAGTCTTATTTTTCTATTTTAGTCTGTCCCATAAAATTTTTCACTTTTATTTTGTGGCATGTTTGGCTCTTATGAGGTGAACCGCATTCTCCACTAACAATATTCCTATCTCTTTTTTTCTTTCTACTTTTTCCTACTTTACCAATTTTGCCAAAACTCGTGTCATCCTCCTAAGTCTCTATTTTTAGGGACGAAGAGAGTATATTTTTGAGTAATTTTTTATCATCTACGTTGAATTTCATTTCCGAGTTATCAAATTAAATATACAGAGAAAATTATCGAAAGAATATTTTAAAAATTCGAACCATTAATACGAAAATGGGTATGAAAATGGGTTTACATTGTTTGATAATACGAAATAATGTGGGGACGAAGGTTGAAATGAAGGAATAATGGCATCATAAGATCGAAATTACAAAGTCTTTGTGGTATAAAAAGGTGGACGGTGGATTCGGAATTTTGGATGTGACTAAAGAATTTTGTTGCTTAATTTATATACGTGTATAGTAAGCTTATCACTTGTTATTCGCAATTGGATTTGGCAGGATTATCCAACTTACTAACATGCTTCATGTACCCAATTTATTCTACCACTAAGCATTGGTGACTTGAATTCAAATCCAAACGAATTCTCGGCGGTTCGGGACTGAAATCGGAACCAACAGTTTTGGACCGCAACCGTAATCATGAAATTATCAACAAAAACGACAATAAATCATAAATGTTACTCCCTCCATCCCACAAAAATAGTCTCTTTCTATTTTTGGCAAGTCATTTCTCCCTTATTAGGTGCTACTCATTTTCCACTAACAATACTTCAATCACTTTTTCTTTCCACGTCTCTCATACTTTACTAATTTCACATTAAAATTAGCACCGTCTCCAAAATCCCTACTTTTATGGGATGGAGGGAGTAGAAATTATCAACGAAGCACGCTACATACTTTAATTTGGAAGATTGATACCGGTAAAAAGGTAAAGTATGAATTTTGCAAAATGGGCTAACAAGAAGCTGCGTTTGCCCTGCACCTGGATTTTCAAAATGCATAACACCCTAAACCAGAAATATAAAAGGTGTCCAATTTTGGGAATCTATATCCTACTCATGCATATTTCAAGAATTTTGCCCGCCAATTCATCCCTTAAATTTGATTTGTTTTCGACGAAGACGGTTCAGTCTGAGAAGTAGATCCCGGTTTTCGATGACAATATCTCACTGCAAACCTTTAGAATGCGACAATGATTTCCATTTATCTAGGCTACAAAATGACCCAAATACACTACTCCCTCTGTCCCACTTCCTTTTTAGTTTGTCCTACCCAAGATAACTCATTACTAAAAATAGAAACTTCTTTATGTGTACTTATTTTAGCTCTCTTATTTTATTGTATCTACCTAACATATACTCTAAAATAAAATTGCATAAAATCTTGCGTCGCCCAAGAAAGGAGTCATCTTCCTTGAAACGGAGGAAGTACAAAATGACTCAAGAGACATAATATTAAAGATTGATTTTATGCTCCAATAAATTAGATTTAAGTTTTGATTATAAGGGTGTCATGTTTATAATGCAATCATATATGTACTACAAAATTACACCCGGTACATATCTAAAAGATTGATTTGATGTAATGAATCTGATTTAATTTTCATTGTAAGGGTGACATGCCTGCAATCATCATATTGTTGTGATAGAATAGAGCAATTGTGTAATCGAGATAAACAGAAGAGACACAGAATCTATATGGTTCACCAATGTTGTGTTGGCTACGTCTACGGGCAGAAAACGGAGAACAACTTGTATTCAGATTGTGTTCAGAGTGTGGCTACAAATTGTTTTCAGATTACAGAATTATGTGTCATACTCCCATATAAATAGGCACACGTGAGATCTTATCCCAATTCGGAAACATGATCTATACAGATTCAAGACATACTAACAAATCTCCACTTTGACTTGAATTCTCCCTTGCAGATGCATCATTACAATGCCAGATAAACAGACTTCTCCTTCCTTGCCTCAGATTTGCCAGATAAATAGACTTCTCCTTTCTTGCCTCAGATTTGCCTTAGTCCGAAAACCAGGCTCTCCCAGTAAATTTGTCGACCTTCACGTTCAGAGCAGACATCTTGATCGATTAACACATACACCCTAACAGACGCGGAATTCAAAACCCTAGTCCGAAAACCAGGCTCTGATACCAGTTTGTTGTGACAGAATAGAGCAATTGTGTAATCGAGACAAACAGAAACGTAAAGAGACACGGAATTTATGTGGTTCACCAACGTTGTGTTGGCTACGTCCACGGGCAGAAAACGGAGAACTGATTGTATTCAGATTGTTTTTAGAGTGTGATTACAGATTATTTTCAGATTACAGAATTATGTGCCCCACTTCTGTATAAATAGGCACACATGAAAATTTATCCCAATTCAGAAACATAATCCTATCAGAATTCAAAAACACGATCTATATAAATTCAAGGAATACTAACAAATATAAATACATATATGTATACTTTACACAGAAAGCATTCAACTTTCTTATATAAACAACAAAAGATACATGGATATCCTTTTGTTCGTTTCTCTCGGTGTCCTCTACAATTTATTACTTAGTATTTAATTTTTACTAGTGCATACATTGTAGTACTAACTACGTATATTTAGTGTAATTAAAAACAACATCGTGGAGCAATTACTTTAGATGTACACTTAGATTTCAATTAAGCCACAAAGCTCCAGATTTTGCTTTTAAAAGTGGAGACAGATCTTTTATAGACACTTCTACCTAAAGAAACATTATTAGTTTTTCACTTATTATAATCGGATAGTGGAGCATCAACTGCGTAGGAAGCAAGTTTAAGAAACAATAGCAGTAGTGATATTTTTATTTCCAAATTTGCTTTATTTCATTTTTCATAATTAAATACTCCCACTGTACCATGTTACTCATATTTTTCTATTTTGACTCGTTCCAAACTACTTATACTATTTATATTTTAAGTAGAATTAGGGTATTTAATTAATATATTAGAATGAATTAGATATTTCATTATTAAGTAATCTGATTATTATTCTTAAAATACTAATTAAATTATATTAAAAATTAATTTTAAATTAACGACCTAAAATGCAAGGTGGGAGTAATATGGAACGGAGCGAGTACAATTCATTAGAAGAATCGCTCTGAACTTGATGATTTCATGTGTCTTTTTCTAAGAAAAGTTTAATTATTGATGCATACAGTACTCCTCAATTATAAATTGCTTTGTAATAATGTATTGCTCCGATATGGAATATCCTATATCTCATTCTCACTACTTTAGTTTACTAAATTATACTCTCTCCGTCCCAAGAAGATGACTCATCCTTGAACGGAATAAGATTTTATACAATTTTATTTCGTGTATTAAGTGGAGAGAGTAAAGTAATAAAAGTAAATAAAGTAGAAGTAAAAGTGTTTTTATTTTTAATAGTAGATAATCTTGATTGAGACAAATCAAAAAGGAAATTGAACCATCTTCAATGGGACGGAGGAAGACCTTAGTTTTAGTCTAATCTAAGACTCCCAGCGGTATATATTTATGTTTGTGTTATCATCTTATACAATCTCGTACCAAAAAGCAATTATTATATTTATAATAGGACAGAGAGAGTATTTGACATAAATATTACTTCTCCCTAGTCAAATAAAAATAGAGACTCCTTCCATTTTAGCAATTCCGCAAAAATAATCTACTTTTAATTTTAAGTGGGCCCCTTTTATTATTAAATTAGTAGATGGACACCATGATATAAAAATAATTTCTTTCCACCATCAACGTACTATACTTTTAAATTATACTTAGTATATTTAGATGCCAGGTTCTATCTTATTCATCTTTGAATTTTATATAAAATGATGTCAGGATATTCCAGTTTACCTATTCTTGGTTAGTTCTTTATACTAATATAGTGTTGATCGAGAATTTCTCCAATTAAAACACTAAGAATTCATTGACGCGACACTTAACTATGGAGTCAAAGAAAAGTGCCTTTAACTATGATCCTAAATCCTAACTAATAATATGATTGATTATGCAAATCTCAACCACTCTTTGTGGCCGTCCTCACAAAAGTTAAATTGTCATTTAGGTTCCTTTTATTTTCGGTTTTCTTTTAGATATTAATATGGCTGATATAAATTATAGTCCTCCATCTCCAAATCAAAGACACATAATTTGTCATTTTGGGACGTCCACTAATAAAAAGTTCATTTTTCATAAATAGACCTCACACTTCACTAATTCTTTACGTTTATATTTTTGCTATACATTTTATATTAATATATAAAAATAAGATCTATATTTTATTAACCTCTTTAACTATTTTCTTTGAAAGATTAATAATTTTTTAAAACTTGTGTTCACTCAAATTTTATTTACTTTTTGGATTATATTGGTAATATTCTTATATTATTGGTTTTTATGTTTGAAAGTTAAAGAGTGGAATATTCCTGCTAAAGATAGTTTATATCTTGTTTCTAGAAGCAAGTACCCTTAAAGTAATCAACTAATAACCAAATCGACAAATTAAAAAAAAAAATCGTTTGGCTTAGTTAACTAAGAATGTGTAACGGTTCAAAATTACTAGTGGGTTACTAATTACATAAGTGGAAATGAATGTCCTTAATATTACCTTATTATTTTCTTTAGTAGACAGTTAAATGAAAAGCCATATTAATATTTCCTTTATGTTAGTATATCATTTCATATTTTTAATTCTTAATATTACAAAAATATTTTTATAATTTTAATGACATTTATGTTATTATCTCCAAAAAAAAATTCTATAGATATGAACCAGATGTATTTAAAATTTTGAAGCCAAATATATTAATTATCTTCTAGCTTTTCCTTTCTGTTGGTGTAGTTATCTTCAACGACATATATCACGAAAATATACATTCTAATAAATTTAATTTCAAGTAAAATCTCATTCAAACTTGGAGTCGGTATTGAGTTAATCGATTATTAGGCCATCTCGAATCATATACTCCTCCATTCTAACTTATGTGATTGACTTTTATTTTTACGTGTTTTGTAAAAATAATGCTCCATCTGTCCCACCATATAACCGAGTTATATTATTTTTTGAGATATCCCATCATAAATGAGTCATTTCCTTTTTTTAGCAAATTTTTTTTTTTACTTATTCTCCATCTACTTTATTTTCTCATAACTCCTCTACTTTTCTCTCTTTTATATTTTACTCTCTCCACTTTACCTCTTTAAATATCAATTCCTTAAATCTCGTGCCCATAAAAAGTGTTTCACTTATCTTGGGACAACGGGAATAATAAATAGTTAAAGATGCATTATTTTCTCTTTCTCTCCACTTTAACTATTAATTATCATTTTTCCAAAACACGTGCGAAAATAAATCAATCACTTGATCTAGGACAAAAGGAACATTAATTTTTATTTTTGGTGTCATAAATTTTTCCAATCATATTGCAAACCCAATCTCATTTTTATGTTTTTCTATGGAATTATACAAATATGTGTGTATATTGCAGCTACTGCAAAGTTTACGAGACACGTACTCTAAAATGATGTAAATTTGAGTTTGATGTAAATGGTTGGGGCAAAATTACTGTTTTATATGTGATACAATATACTTTAAAAATGGGTTTATATTTTATTTAATGGTTGTAAATTTATGTTATTTTATTTTTTAAATTACAATCATCATGATATAAATCAATATAGAAATTTGATAATACAAAAAATAATGAAATGAATTGTGGCTGAAATGAGTCATCATTTTGTGGCTGCAATGCAGGTACTCATGATCTTGAAATGAAGTTTGTACATATGGCAACTAAATATACTTGTGGCTCAAAATCAAGTTGCCACTTTGGATAGTCATACAAGTTATTAAATCTATTACTCGAGAATACGTTCGTTCATTTAGTAATTAATAATTTTGAGTTAGAGTATTTGATATTTTATTTACCACTGCCTCGTTGTCAATAAAAAAGCCTGTACTACATAATTCATTTTCATATTTTTTTCTTTTGCTAATTTTGTCGAAATTGTACGAAATCGTCTTTAACCCTTAATAAGTTAGTATATTTGAAGTCCAATTAGGAGAATTATGATGGACTAAAATTAGAGACGGAAAGGAAGAAAAACCCATGGAAATTATAGA
Organism: Salvia splendens; assembly: GCF_004379255.2. Lineage (NCBI taxonomy): Eukaryota > Viridiplantae > Streptophyta > Magnoliopsida > Lamiales > Lamiaceae > Salvia > Salvia splendens. Next base: position 30,680,767 of record NC_056035.1, read on the forward strand.
TTTGAAAAATATATCCTGGACAAAGTTGTAATTGTTTTCATAAAGTTAATTCCATATTCATAAATCCTACACATTGTTTAATGCTGAAATAATATACTATTCCGTATTGCATTCAGCATTATGAGTCACAGTTCTATACGACCTAAGCTTTAGAAATGTTAATAAAAATGGACGAAAAAGTTTTAATTAAATATGAATATCACTTGTATATAGTAGTTTTCAAAAAAATATAATTGAAAAATTAAAATGTATTACTGAAAGAATATGAGACCTACTATCATTTATAATAAAAGTGAATTAAGACTTTTATTATTGAACGGAGCAAAATGAAAAAATTAAAACTTCTACTATTACAAAAATATAATATTTTACATTAATTTCCAAGATAGTTATATAACTAATAATTCCATAAGGCTCTGTATGAAACTTAAAACTTAGGGGCTCGTTTGATTAGATGAGTAGAGTAGGAAAAGGATGGAAAATGCTGACGTGGACCTTTCTAACCATCGTTTGTTTGCATTTGTTGTTTTTTATCAAGCCCGTTTGAAAAAACACGGCCCGTTTGAAATTAATGTTAGCTACCCATATTCAATTGGTAACTCTAACCCCCAAAAAAGAAGGTTTAGTGAGACAGAGTTTCATTGTTTGAAAAAGACTCCCCCTCTTCTTCCCCTTTTACCTTCTCTCTCCATCCTCATTGTTGCTCGAAGGCCACTGCAAAAACGCAGCAAATACGCCATAGCTGCAAAGAAAACTCCATACAGGTCAGTAAATCCAACCATTTTTGTTGTTGCGTAGACATTCGAGCTCGACGCTCTCCGTCGTGGGTAGATGGTTGTTGTCTGCAACATCTATGAATGACCCCCAATTTGATTAGACATGCAAATGAGATTAGATTTGAATTATATGGTGTTTTATTTGGTGCAGGTTCTACAGTTCAATTGTAATTAGGATTGTTACTAAATTCTATTATGTTATTCCCGTTTTTGATGTCTATTTGTGATTTGTACATAAAATGAATAATTTTTCCATTTTCATTAGCAATTTTTTCCGATCTGGTTTGTATCTTGGTTGAATGGGAAAATTTGACTAGTAGGAAGATGTTTTGAAGGTTGATAACTCAGTATGATTGCGTAATGTATGTTCATTAAAGCGGTTTGATTAGTCGCAGTGTATAATATGTGGTAAATTTCATTTTTTAGGACTTCGAATTTTGATGAGAATCTCCCAGTAGATAAAAGGCATAAGCTAACATTTACAAATGAATGCAAGTAGTTATGCTTAAGTGTTGTTGGTTGCTCTGTGTTGTAGTTGTGTACAGGCATGGACAGGGAAAATAAAAAACGAAAGGAGATTGAAAATGTATTGGTTGTAGTTGAAGATTTGGTCCGTCGGCAGCGCCAACAATCTTTTCTTCTGCTCAGTTTGGCTGAGTATTTTAGTCGGCGGAGGAGTAGTGATGACGAAGATGATACAACCATGGTTACTAACTTGTTGTGGAAGATACCGGAGCAAATTCGGCGTATGGATAGGCTAATACGTTTAACTGACACGGACTGTGTGAACAATCTCCGGATGGACCGTAACTGCTTTGGACTGCTGTGTCTACTACTACGTGAGCGCATGGGTTTGAAAGATTGAAAATTTGTAAGCGTTGAGGAGCAAGTGTCTATGCTCTTAAGCATCCTCGCTCATCACAAAAAGAATCGGATAATAGGGTTTGAGTATTTGCGATCCGGACAGACTGTTTCTCGATATATTCATGAGGTGTTAAGAGGGGTGATTGGTCTTCATGGGGTATTCATGGCTAAACCCACGCCCGTGGACGACGATTGCGACGACTCCCGGTGGAAATGGTTCAAGGTATTTTCATCAAAACGTCACTGAATTTATTTTCCAGAAATGCATTTCATAAATAAATTTAGATTGACTTGGCTGTTCGTATTTTATTAGGGTTGTCTAAGGGCATTGGATGGAACATATATCGATGTCCGTGTTAGTGTTGGTGATGCACCACGGTATAGAACACGAAAGGGCCACATCGCTACTAATACTTTGGCCGTCTGTGATCGTTTTATGCGATTTGTCTGCATCCTAACTGGTTGGGAGGGATCAGCAGGTGACTCTCGTGTTCTACGCGATGCTGTCACACGGGAAGTTGACAAACTACGAGTCCCTAAAGGTACGACATCTATGCTGCACTCTGCGATCTTTATGCGGTAATGGACAATTGTTAGTAACTGATATCTCTCATTTTTTCACGCGCAGGCTGTTATTACTTGTGTGATAATGGATATGCAAACAGCGAAGGATTCCTCACACCATTCAAAGGGGTGCGGTATCACTTGAAGGAGTGGGGACCTTCTGCGCATAAGCCCCAAAACCCTACAGAAATGTTTAACATGAGGCACACCATGGCGCGGAATATCATCGAACGTGCTTTTGCAGTATTGAAGATGAGGTGGGGGATATTACGCAGTGCCAGCTTCTACCCGATCACAACACAAACGCGTCTCATAATGGCATGCTTCATTCTGCACAATTTCATTCGGAGCCAAATGCAAGTTGATCCAGTTGAGTTGGAACTTAGTGATGCAAATGTGAACCTCGAAGACCTTGAAGATATAAATGGGGACATTTCAGCAGGGGCGGAAGGAGATGCCGTGGAGTATGTAGATGCAGTTGAATCTACTCCAGCGTGGAACCAGACCAGGACAGAGATAGCCGAGTTTATGTGGAATAATGCGTAGCTTAGCTAGTAGTTTAGTACTCTGCAAGGTTGTGCAATTTGTTTTATCTTCAAACCATTAGTACTTGGTAATCGCTGATTACGAGCTTTCATTTCATTATTTTATAAATGACTTTGATGAACCATGTCCATCATTTTCTTGCCTATGTTATTTTTATTTTGATCACTAAAATACAATTATATATAGTTGGAAGTGTTATGCAAATAAGATATACTACCAAAACAGATCTACTTACAGTGCAATAATGGAAAATTATAGTTAAAATTATCGTTGATGATGTGTATAAGATGTAAAGCAAAAATTAAATTCAAGAAGCTTGATGTTTCATAGAGTTAGTTACTTTGTTAGATGAATGTTAATACAAACTTTGAAATTTTTTTAGGGAATGGATGAAAGAATCATTATATATTTTCTGGACATATTAATGAGTGGATCGTACATGTAAGCATAAATTGTAAAGCTATTGAATAGATTTACTACTTTAAAATAAGTAATCTACATAATAAATAATAATATATATAATGCAAAATAAGTAATACCATATCTAAACTCACGGCTAATCAAATCAAATAATAAAATAAACTAAAACTACAACTAACACAAAATATTATAAGTTGAAAGAAATTGCATATAAGCTGAAAAATGATACTTTAACGTAACAAAATGACATAAAACTGATAAAATGATACTTTTGCCCGATAGAATGATACTTTTAGCCTATAGAATGATACTTTCAGCCGATAGAATGATACTTTCAGCCGATAGAATGATATGTATTTTTGGTGTATAAAATGACATTTTTGTTTAATAAAATGATACTTTTACCTTATAAAATGATAATCTAAGCGGATAAAATGACAGTTAGCTTATAAAAATGATAGTTTAGCTGGAGAAATTGCATATAAGCTGATAAAATGATACTTTAACGTGACAAAATGACATAAAACTGATAAAATGATACTTTTGCCCGATAGAATGATACTTTCAGCCTATAGAATGATACTTTCAGCCGATAGAATGATACTTTCAGCCGATAGAATGATATGTATTTTTGGTGTATAAAATGACATTTTTGTTTAATAAAATGATACTTTTACCTTATAAAATGATAATCTAAGCGGATAAAATGACAGTTAGCTTATAAAAATGATAGTTTAGCTGGAGAAATTGCATATAAGCTAAAAAATGATACTTTAACGTGACAAAATGACATAAAACTGATAAAATGATACTTTTGCCCGATAGAATGATACTTTCAGCCTATAGAATGATACTTTCAGCCGATAGAATGATACTTTCAGCCGATAGAATGATAGGTATTTTTGGTGTATAAAATGACATTTTTATTTAATAAAATGATACTTTTACCTTATAAAATGATAATCTAAGCGGATAAAATGACAGTTAGCTTATAAAAATGATAGTTTAGCTGGAGAAATTGCATATAAGCTGAAAAATGATACTTTAACGTGACAAAATGACATAAAACTGATAAAATGATACTTTTGCCCGATAGAATGATACTTTCAGCCTATAGAATGATACTTTCAGCCGATAGAATGATAGGTATTTTTGGTATATAAAATGACATTTTTGTTTAATAAAATGATACTTTTACCTTATAAAATGATAATCTAAGCGGATAAATAGCTTTTTTCATCCTAAACTTCGATTAAAAATGATTTGACAAGTCATACATTACATACAATTAAGTTTCATACATTTCGCCAAAATATCAATGGACTTAGCCATCCAAATGTCCTAATTCAGATCATAGTCATACATTACCACAAAAGCAGCTAAAACATGGCAACCTGTTCCTCGATTCCTAAACATCTCCCGATGTGCAGGCCACCCCATTCGACTTTTGCCATCCAATTCCTGATGCGGTTTTCGATGACATTTCAATTAGCACCATTTTGTCAATAAATGGTATTGCCTTATTTACGAAGTGAACAATGCGGGCCTTAATAAAATGCAGGGCCATCCTCATTTATATCAAGACTAGTGAACACATCCTTAGGACGGAGGGTGGAGGACCAAACCCACGGCCATACAAAAAATACAGACACCCCCTTGCCTATAGTTCTATTAGTCTGACATACATGCCTGAACAAAAGAGTAATATGAGTATCCAATAACAAAAGCTAGAGATCGAGGCTATTGCCGAGAGGTTCAGTTATAAGGCTTTTACATACAACCACTTAAATCAATGGATACTTGGAGCTACTAGGCTTTGGAAGTCCACCAAAACCATGTCGTCCCTTCGGTGTGCGATCACTTACCATTTTTTCCCTCAAGGATATGCATGAGGTAGTCGGCCTTCTCATCATCGTCGTATCCCATAAAAAGGTCAAGCCTCTCGGGCTCCTTCACAAGTATGTCGCTAGCAAGGAATTTTTGCTTTCTATCCAAACCTGGGACGGTGCGCAGCAGTGTTGAAACTTCAGTGCGCTTAGCACTTAGGTCAAACTCGTACCCGGTACGGGTTGTTAAAGTGTCTAGACGCTGGTTCGTGTCTTCGTTCATCTTTGACATCGCCTCTAAGATTGATTCCAATGCAGACCCTGCCTTCCTTTTACGGTTAGGTTTGTTTGATGTAGTGTGGCTTTTGTAAGAGCTTTCACATCCGGTATCCGGATTGAGGCTTTCTTGGATCTCCTCTTGGGTGTACAAATCCTCCAGATTGACATTGTACACATCAGGATGAGGCTCACGCATGGGAGAAGGAACACCACCAGTTGGTGAAGAGACACCACCAGACGGAGAAGGGGCAGCTCCCATTTTAGCAAAAGCTTGAGTCATGCCCTCGCACCGCAAACCGGCTGCACGATCCTTCCTGTAGATGTACTTCCAGTCATTGTAAAATGGCCAAGACTTATACCTCATGTAGCGTGCATTAGAGTCAGCCTACAAGGTAAAACAACAACTTCAAATTAAAATAGAAAGTGATGGTCAACAATATGTAGAAGAGTTGGGGGGATGGGATCGATTAAACCTTAACGATTTGGGCACACTGGTCGTCGTTGCATTCTATCTTCCAGTCGCCGTCTGAGTTGAACCCAACACCGCTATGGTCAAGCATCATATTCAATGAATTGTAGAATTTCTTCCAAGTGTTGATCTTGGAGGAAATATGAGGTTGGGCTCTCACAGTTGTTGTAGGGATTTCTCGACGGACAAATTCTTCAACGCGAGTGAGGAATCCTGCTCGGAACCCATTATCGGCCTTCCAACGGTTAGTCACAAGGTCCTTCAATGCTAGTATGAGGACTTCCTCCTCACGAGGAGACCATGAGCGCCTAGACCTGTCGGTCTTCAGTCCACCAGATTTACCACGAATAACACCACCTTCACAACAATAAAAGGTTCATCAATTACTAATCCTTAAAGTTCATGTTAATTGCAGTGCATAAACTAACCATTTGGGTTGTGGCTTTTTGATTCCGGCAGTATGTGAGAGTCAGACATCATTCACACAAGAATATTTGATCTAAGACTACAAAATCTCCAACAAAAAACAAAAATAATGTGACAAAATTGAAGTAATAGCAGAGGGAGCACAAGGTAATCAGTAGTCGACAATGAATCATAAACGACTTTGGAAGGCGTGACGATTTATGAACATACGCCGGAGCCGACGATGACTGATTAAGCAATACAAAAATGCAACGAGAATTAGTAAGCAAATTTACCTTGGTCGTGTGCCCAGTCAAAGACGTCGGCTTGTGCTCGACGGTAATTATTTGCCGGCCAAGAGGTGTTGGGCGTCTCTTTTTGGCGGGACTGCTAAGCAGATTTTAGAGAAGGCGGTAGTGAAAAATTTGGGGTAGATCCAAATTATAAATGCTACTTTTGATAAAGGGCAAATTGGAAATTAATGTAATGTGTTAGGGATAAATATGTCATGCAAACCAATAAAACATGCTTCCAACTAATCCAACCAAACACTGATGTTGCCCACATGTTCCAACACAACTCAACGAACCAAACTCCATTATGCATAATATACACTACCACAAACATTAAGTTAGCAACACAACCCTTCAAAAATTTGTATTTGCTACTCATCTAATCAAACGAACCCTTAGGGAATATGCACTACACACACATAATGCATACCTATTCCACACTAAGGGCATTATTAACCCCATCCTCATTTCAGGCCCCAAATCCCCTCCACGTCTTCATTCCCCTACAGTTGCGGCCCAGGCCCCAACTGCTATAACCCTGCAGGTCCCAACTGCTCTAACCCTGCAGGCCCCAACCCTGGCCGCAACTAATAAATTACACTATTCACAACTTCAACATATTTTACTCGTAAATGCAATACGTTGAACAATTCAAACCGGGAAAATAAATTGTTCATTCGAAAAAAAGAAATTACAAATCCTAGAAAAAAATAATTAAAAAAGTCCTAGAAAAAAAATACAAATCCTAGAAAAACTACTTCTTCATATGGGCGCGAAGGTAGGCGATCATCTCACGGTGCAACTCGAGATCGAACTCCGACATGGTCGAGGTATCCCTCGATGTCAACTCCGTCAGCTGGCTCATCCGCCAGGTAATACTCATCTCCGACAAAGAGTCGGACATTTTATCCAGAGACTGATTGATCAGCGGTGGCGCCATAGCGGAGTTGCTCGCAGTTGCCTTCCCCTTTGCTTTCCTCTTTGCCGCCTTTGTTCCCATCGGGCGGCTGTGAACACTAGGAGATGAGAAAAAGTCATCGTCGTCCGTCACATTGAGGTCGATCGTCGGACCTCTTTCGCTCGAAGAGTAGTTTCCGGAGGCGGAAACTTTGGTTCTCTTCGCCGCCCCGGTTGCCGTCGGTTCGGCCCCACTGGTGTACTTCAGGCTCTTCTCGACGAGCTTCCAAACGTCGAAGTACTTGAAGTGCTTCTTCCCGTCAGCGAAGAATGCCTCCTTCGCCTTCTCGATGAGGTCCGCCTCTCTGTGCCCGCTCGGCCACATCCGGACTACGTTGGCCCACTTTCCATTCCACTTGCCCATATCCGCCTAGACCCGACCCCAATGCTTGCGCAGCTTCATGTAGCTACGTTCGAACGACCCTTTAGGACGCCCAGCGTTATACTTCTCAGCAATCCGCTCCCAGAACACCTTGTCGGACTGCTGGTTGTCGATGATAGGATCTTCGGCGACGTCGACGTAGTTCCTGGCAAGCCACATTGTCTCTTGCAGACTGTACTTCTTCGGCCCGTCATCCTCGCCGACCTTGCCCTTGCCCCGCCCTTGAGCGGGCTCCATCTCACTGATCTCGAACTCATCGGTGTTGACCTGCGATGTTACGTCGATGTTGCTACCGATTCCCGGACTAGGCGTCAGCTGCGATGGTGGTGATGCCGGCATGTACCAATTGTTCGCGTTGACGAACTCGTCCATCTGACGTTCATCGTTTTTAAACCAATCCATTGACGTCGAAAGAAAGAGAATAAAAGAGGATTGAAATGAATAATGTACGTAAGAATGGTGCACCATAGTTCCGTATTTATAGAGACGAAATCGAAAAAAATAATAATAATAAAATTTTGGGGACTTGCGGCCCGGCCCGGAGAGCGTGCAACGCCGGGCCGGGACTCGCGTGTTGTGGCCCGTCCCCGATTAACGCCGGCCAGGCCGGACCCCGGGAGCATCACGGGGCCGCAAATGCGGCCCCGGGACAAGCCTGGGCCGGAACTTCCGCCCCTCCAATGCTTAGGACGGGCCGAGACTCACGTTTTGCGGCCCGGCCCAGTGCGTTAACGATGGCCTAAATACACTACCAAATTTAATTTCAATTCCATGATATCAAACTGAACTTAAATAAATTTGAAGGATTGCGAAAAATTATTCCTTCCATTCCTTTCAATTCCCTATGACGCTTGTACGCGCTCGGCGGCTTCGCCTCATTGTAGCGCTCGACGATGCGCTTCCAGTACGCAACTTGCTTTTGGTTGTTCGCGAATACCGTGTCCTCCGAAATATCCACCCAACACCTCGCCAAGACGAGGGTTTCATCCGGTTGGTAGTTCGTCCTCCCAGGGGCGTACTCTTCATTCGTTTCCGGAGGTGGCACCTTGTACGCCCGGTGTTGGTTCTGCTTCTTTCTGGCGGGGGCGGCGGAGGGCGCGGCGGCGGCACGGCGGGGCAAGTTGGAGGCGGCTCCATGTCAGACAGACCGTATGAATCCTTACTGAATTCAGGATCATACTACGTGTTGGAGCCGAACGGCCGATATTCGTCAGGGTCTGTACCCGGCCAACATGCACCACCCCCAAACATCGGACTATTCGGACTTGGGTATTCACCGGAATCCATTTTATAGTGTAATTTGAGTGTGGAAAAGTGAATGGAAATGTTACAAATGAAGGTGAGGTAGGGGGTATTTATATAAATAAATTTTTCGGAATTAAAAAATAAAAACGCGTTGCAGCGTCCGCGCCATCGTCCGCGTCGGGCGACTTATCGTTGCGGATGCTCTAAAGAGTGACATTTTTATGGGCCTTAAAAACTGTTTGTAGTTGCATGATTTTGATCGGAGACCTTAAGCTAAGCAATCTACTTTATCCATTAATTGGTAAAGAATATGTGATTCCTCGTTGTTACCCTGACTTCGTGATTTAGATATCTTAATTGTTAGTTATAAACTGAATTAGTGAAATCGTATTCCTGATATCCCCTTTGTTTAATGGAAATCAAATCAATCTATTTGACAATAGTTTCTTGTTTACTTGTTATTTCCCTAGTTTTAATAAATCTAAACGCCAATCATGTTTTGGTCGGAAAACTAATGGAGCTATAAAATTTGACATATACCCACAAACTGTCAATTTAATATATAAAACTACGAGTTATGAACTCGCGCTCTTAGTAGCCCAATATAGCACCATTTCAATCCTAATGGGCTAAGTTGCATAAAACGGAATCTAGTGTTATACGCCATGAAGTGTGACTACACAAACAACAAACAATACACTATGAACTAGTAACAATATGATTAGTAAAATCACAACTCACATACATAAAATTGAGGACATTTTTAGAACAGAGCTCACTTTCCAATTATGTTCCCCAATCACTTACCAATGTCCCTTGAAAAAAGATTTAGAATATAATAGGGTTTGGATGACTCATTCTCACCTTGCAAATTTCTATATGATGGTGCTATGACCCAATCACATAAAGCATACAATACATTTACACATATATAAAGCATAGAACTAAGTAAGCATGTGGAAGTGGATGCTAGTGTTAAGATTTATATATTGTAAATCACGTCTCAAGCTGCTTGGATATATAAAACTTTTCATTCACTTTTATCCACTTATGAGAAGAATTTTTTTATCACGTTGTGTTCTACTCATTCATTAATGCTTGTCAGAAAATGAGTTTTAAGACTCCTGCATTGTAAATTGAGTATTATAATAGATCATTATACTAGGTGACTCAGTTTATTTCAGTTTCAGTCCGAAAGTTTTTAATAGACTAATTTTATATAACATTTAACATATGTTATTAATTATGCTCTAATAGGTGTGGAGTTATACCACACCAGTGTTGTTAGTGATTGGTCTTGGACATGCAGTCAATAAAATTTTCATTCATTAGTAAATACGCATGTTGCTATTATTGGTGATAATCTTGAATGATTCGTCTTTGTTGCTATTTACTGGTGTGGTACAACACTGAACAGACCAATACTCCCTCCGTCCTAATTAAGATGACCCCTTTCGTTTTTCGCACGTGTTTTGTAAAAATCATGATAAATAGTTAAAGTGGATGAAAAGTAAATTTAGAGAGAATAATATGGAAGAGACTCTATTCTACATGATTTTTTCTCTTACTTTACTTTTCCTCCACTTTAACTATTTATTATGATTTTTCCAAAACATCTGTGAAAAATAAAAAGAGTCATCTTAAATGGGACAGATGGAGTATATGTTATTCCCTCCTTCTACCATTAGGAGTCTCATTTCTTTTCAGCACGGGTTTTAAGAACTCTTAAGAAAAAGTGGGTGGATAAAAGTTTGTGGAATATTAATTCCACTTGTACATTTAGTTTTAAATGAAATGAGAGACGAATGAGTTTGTGGAAAAATGAGACCCTATTAATATTTATATTTAATGTGAACCGAGACTTTTATTCGCAGACGGACTAAAATGAAAAACAAGACTCCTATTCCCGGACGGAGGAAGTATTATCTTCAACTAATTTTGAGCATTAATAATTAATGTTTTAAACTAAACCACTCTTGGTAAAAAGATATTAATTAATTAGAGTGGTATAGTACACTTAAATTAATTATTAAATATTTATATTTTAAATATGATTTATAATTAAATTAAAGAGGAACCACGCATATTACTCGCAATTTGGTCTTGGGCTTGAGTTAATTTGTGGCTTAATTTAATGAGTAAAATTCCAATAGATTGGTCCTAGTCCAACCTCTCCATGAATTTCTAATATAGTTCATAATAAATCTATAAATAGGAGACTAAACATGTGACAAAATAAATATTTTCAAAATATAAAAACCATAATTTCCAAGACTACGGATTTCGAAAAGAATGATACTTGCATAAAAATACATAAAATAACATTTCCTTGATAAATACTACATGGAGAGCATGTATCTCAATGTAATTTTACAATGGAAAAGTTGATCATTAAATTATTATATATGGTCAAGTTCGGTTAATCTGGCAACTTTTAAAAGTAGTCAATTATATAAGAACATTGACATGTTTTCAATTGTCTAATCAATTTTGATTTTGGAAAAAGTTATGTACTATAATTTAGAATTTAAAAATATTTTAGCCTAATTTTATATTCTAAATATTTAATACAAAAATCAATTGTTTTTGTGTTACAAAATTTCAGCTTTCACGTCATGCACGTCGTGCATAATTTCATCCACTAAAGCACAATGTCATCCAAATAAAAATAAATAACACAAAATTTACGATTTTTTCAAAAATTTATCATTTTAGAATCCATGCACCACCAAAAATATAGTAATAATCGGTATGAAAATGGTCCATAACAGCTGGCGTGAAAAAGAAATTTGAAGACATAAATGATACCTCAAAAATCAAAAGTGCAGTTTTGCAATAAATTGGTAGGATCTGATAGGCTGAACCCATTAAATTTTAAAGGTGGAATAAGATGTATCTTAATTAATGGCGCCAAACTAGTTGCCAAATATCATATAGGTAGGAACAGATCTATTCTATAAAAATATTGTACATAATAAACAATTAAATTAAATGCGATCTGCAACTAACTAGTAGTTGACATACATGCATTCAACTTTTCATGCTCCAATAATGGAAGTAGCATAGAAATTAAAACACTACACTATTAGCCACCAAATAGTTTTACTTAGCCTAAACCAAATAGTTAGAAAATATTAACCTACCTATTTATAGACGAACTAGAACTGCCTTTTTCTATTTGGATAATTGAAACTAATATATAACATTAATTAAGACGGAGCTAGTCTTCTAAAAGCTTAGTTTAATTAAATATGTGGTTTAAACTTTAAAATAAAGTTGTAATTTAACGTTTGCTGTTAATTGGTTAATATTTTAGGACACAATTAGAAAACCAGAAAGATAATGCATGGTTGGTTAGGAAATGGTAGGAATAGGTTCTATTTGTATAGATCGCAATTAATTAAATTTTGTATTTGTTAGATTATGAGATTATGTTACTTATTCATGCATACAAAAGCGCGTGTTGGAACTTGGATGTAGCTTAGCCACTCATCTTTCTTTAAAAATTATATAATATTCTATCAATTTTATTCTAAGTGATAGAAAATTTGATCTACTTTATTTCGTGGTGAAACCTTTGTAATATTTTAAAAAATTGTAGTCGAAATTAGATTTCATGCTAGTCAATAAATGAAAGTTATATAGTTGTATGTAAATAAATTAATATGAGTGATGCTTGATATATTAGATAGATAAAATAAATATTTAAATTCGATGTTTGGTGTATTAATTTGTATTTAAGTTTAAAAGTACTCTTGTTAAATCTGAACTAAAATGGGAAGTTCAAAATTTTGAAGACATTAAGATAATTTAAGTTAGTTAATTAACATAAACAGATTTTTAATATAGATTAATTAACTTACCAACTTCGTTGATTTTTTTTAACACGTTAAAACATGAAAACAAGCCAGGTTATAAAAAACACGAACCAAGAGATCAAATAAATATAATTATTTTCAGGTAACCTTTACTCGGGTTACATGTTAATTGTATATGTGCTAATCGAGTTGTGATATTATCGGATTATAAATTTCCAATCATAATCTTAAATATTTGGTTTCGGGCTAGCCTAGCATGCTAATCATCCGCTACCGATAAAATTAACATTTAATTTATCAAATACATAACGCTGAAAGTTAGTTAGTCTTATTTATAAAATATAAACCATTTAACTATGATAATTTTAAAAAGAAAATGGTTAAACTCAAAAATATTTGCATATCAATTTAACTTTGTATGTAGTATAAAAAAAATATAAAATAATTTGAGAAATTACTGAGTATGTTTTAGAATTTGAATTTATAGTGAATTTAAATCTTTTAATTTATTTTTAGATTACTCCATATTAACAAAAATTTAAATATATAAATATTAATTTCAAATGGAAGGTTAATTTTTCAGTATAGCTATTTATAATATAAAAATCATCAATGAAGTTCAGAATTATGTAGGAGTATCAGTTAAGACAAAATATATAATAGACAATAGTTGCACCTATGTCCAATCCATCGGGCCAGCGCATCGTGGTCCGGGTCAGCCATACTCGAGTTGCAGGCTAATCGAATTGTAATTTTATTGGGATAGATATTTTCAGCCTCAATCCTCTAAATATAACAGTTATTCACGTCAATCCATGGACTTCGGATTGTACTGACATCCCTAATTGTAATATCAATCAGTTGACTCCGGATTTACCTATTAATATTAAATCAGAGTAATATAATTCAAAAGGGATACTATTAACCAGGCATTATGCAATAGAAAATCAGTGATTTCATAATTTCCAGTTCATGAATCCAATCCATTAGAGAATCAGTGATCAAAGTATTGATATCTGTGTGATTCACCCACGCATGTGGTAATATGATTATAGGCCAAAATGTAATTAGTAAGAATAAGTAAGATTTGATTCTTTGATTTCATGGTCAAACGATAGAATTTTTTTATAGCATCGCATCAGCTCTTGAAGAGACAGCCTGTGAAGAAGTCAAAAGAAAATTCAAAAAAGAAATCAAGAAGAGTGAAAAAAACTTTCTATTTTTTGTTGATTGGTCTTTAGGTGTGTATTTGATCTTCAAATTCTAAAAATAGAATTTACCAAATCCCAATGTTAGGAGTCTTATTTGGATTTGTTTCCTCTTCCAAATTGAATAATCTGTCGTATCATCAAATCATGAAAACCGATATGCAAACTCCAAAGATTCTAACAAGCAATCAGTCAAGATGGCCAAAATCAGGATCAACCACAAGATTCTAACTTTCATAATATCTAATTAATTTATTTGATCTCAAACAAATCTTCATTAAAGATAGTGCCACCTATCCATCCAAAGACTGCAAGGATTAGAAATATGATGAAATACAGTGTAATCGTACTATCATCAGTAATAAAATTATAAAAATATTCATTAATTTCGATATACACAGTTTCTAAGTATAATAATAACATCATATATAAGCTTGTTATTTGACATTTAGAGTAGATAGTATTTATATCAGGTTGGTTGCTGCCCTATGCCATTTATAGCAACGCTTTGAATGTGCCAAAAATGCATGACCTCTAGCTAGATCGCCAAATTGTCATTTACCTAATTTTATAGTTGTATATTTATACTATCTCCGTCCACAATTAATTTACACTAAATATTTTTTCATCCATCCACAATTAATTAATATCTTTTTTTACTACTTATGATAATGAACCTCACATTTTACTAATTTATCTCACTTAGCATTTTATTATAAAAACTATAAAAGTAGGATAAGATAGTATTCTACTAACTTTATCGGCTCACTTTTTATTATATCATGGAAGGAATATGAATTATTGTTGAATTTTATATACATTTATGAAAACCGCGCATAAATTATTAAATCGTCAAATTTCGTTTCATATAAAGGAATCAAGAAAGTATATTCTTTGTTCTCTGTATCTTAATACTATCTAAACAATGGAAAAGGAAAGAAAAAGCTTTGATACGTCTTTTAATTTTATACTCCCTCTTGTCTTATTAATTGTAATTTTTTTTGCACAGAGATTAAAAAGTGATAATAAATTATAAAAGTGATAAAGAGAGAATAAAGCAAGTGAGGATATTACTTTTTGCTAAATTATAAATAATTCATTTATATTAAAACTTTATAAAATTGAAAAATAATTTAACTATCATGGAACGGATGGGGTAATGGCTTACGGCTTAATACATTTTACCGTGTCCTTGACCTTTTGGAAAGGTAGAATTATTGTAAAATACATGTTCGATAATAAATCTTTAATAACATCTTGATTCCAACCTACAGATTATAACTGATTAAATTCACACTCACCTCTCATAAATGTAAACTTATTCTAAAATAAACAAGAACATTATTAGTCCATCCGTCCACCAATAAAAGGTAGTTTTGATCCAACATGGTTACACGGCCTTTAAGCATGAGTAGAAAGTTGAAAGTGAATCATATTTTTATATATTGGTTTTATAAGAAAATGTGTGTGGGATGAAGTAAATGGAATATAAAATCCAATACTTAAGCAAATGAAAAGTTTATTGGTGGACGAAGGAGTATTCTTATTATTATTACTTTTTCCAGCCTCATAAAATATAATGTCTCATAATTGACTTAATAAAAAAAAGTGAGAGAAAAAAGTTAGTGGAATATGAATCTATTTGTATATGCATTAGTGGAATATGAGGTCCACTTACTAAAAATAGTAAAATTAAAATTAGATGTATATTGAGAATCGTCCTAATAAAGAAATATGAGACATTTGATAGATACAGGAAGGAGTATTGTTATAACTCATGCATATATAAAATAGGGTCAAATTAGATTTTATTAAATGTAAACATAATGAGACATCCTTGAACTATCCCTTTATAAGTTTTAGTTCAAAAATTTCTTATTCATATTAGCTCATAATGCTGAGATAAACAATACATTAGATATCAAACTAATATTGTATTATAGTAAATTGAAGATCCAAATAATAAAAATAGATATAAGCACCATCGAAGAACTGAATAGTTCAATAACGAGAAAATATTGCGTTAGCAAAGTCCTACTACAAATTATGAGAAATCCGAGGAACTAGTAGCTCATGGTTGTTACAAAGATAAAATCAATAATCAATAAAATCAGTATAGCATAAAAGTAGGAAAAGTAATACTCCCTCCGTCCCATAAAATAGGGATATTTGGGACGACCTAAGAAATAATTTATGATTAATAAAGTAAGAGAGATGAGGATAATGGTAGATTAACATAGTGTTAGTGGAATAGTGAGACCCACATTATTATTATTATTTAATCTATAAATGAAAATATGTTATTTTTATGGGACGGAAAAATGTTCCTATTTTTATGGGAGGGATTGAATACAAATTTGATTCATATCACTAGTTCAGTTAATTTGTTTCACATATGGTATGTATGGCAAGGAAGGAAACTGTGTGTAAATGTTTAAGTTGTGGACTGGGATTTATTTTATTAAGTGGGCTGAGTCTCACATATGGTAGGGCCTGATTTTATTTAAAACCATGGGTCTTGGTAGTTATTTAAAAAAAAGGGCTTGTTTTTAATTTAAACAGTCAGCCTAAATTATTAATGTTGGAGATTTTAGCACTTGATTTAGTTAATCTCGATGTATTTAAATTTTTAGGTTTATTTGAGCATGAAGAAATAATTAAACCTCATAATTCAATTAAACATTATATAAAATCGGAATATTTGATAGTGCTAAACAACTAAGAAAATCTCTTAAGTAGTGTATTTTCTTTTTATCTTCCTAAAGTTCCAATGCAAAAGGTAAGTTAGACCCAAGGCAAGGGAAAGTCTTGAATGAAAAATATGAAGGAGACCTAAGGTTCCCAACGAGGTCCTTCATTCTAACTAGAGGTGCCCATGGTTTCCGGTTCCGGCGGTTAACCGCCGAAGCCGGTTCCGGTTACGAACCGGAACCGTGACAAATTTTACGAACCGGAACCGTCGTATTTGGAACCGCGGGCCGGTTCCGGTTTTAGATTTTACGAACCGAAACCGTCACCGAACCGTCGGTTTCACGGTTCCGGCGAGGTATCCGAGGTGTCAGCCGTTGGCATCTTTTTCGGGCAGTTTTTTTACCGGAACCGGCAAAAACTGGCCGTTAACCGTGAAACCGACGGTTTTCCGGCAGTTCCGCCGGTTTCGGCCGATTTTCTATTTTTTTAAATTCTGATTTTGAATTCAAATTGATCCATTTTCCCCCAATTTTTTAGATCTCCGGCGATCGGATCTACTAGCTTTTCTAATTGAGTGCCACCTTTGGGTGGTGGCGCCGCCCACAGCCTCTTGCATTTTCTCTTCTCACTTCCTATACTGGACATAGCTAAGATTGAACAAATAAAAGAAGGATTGTGAAGGGAATGGTGGTTTGAAAAAGTGAAGAAGGTGGTGTAGTTCCGAATCGGTTGAATTTAAGTAATGAAACGACTGTATTTATGGTGAGAGAGATGAGAGGGGAATCGGTAATGTACCTTTCTAAAATGACTGTTGATAAAAAAATCAATTTAACCACGGTTATAACCGGAACCGATGGTTTGGATTTGACTATTTGATTTGGATTTATGAGACAAGACTACACTGGTAAAACATAAAAGCAACCTTACGTATCTATTCTTGGGAACTGATCGGCTATCGAGAGTTTCCGATACTCTCGATAATGGCTAAGGAGATTTTTGCCATTCCCGCTTCCACCGTCGCCGTTGAGCAAGCTTTGAGTGTCGGCGGTTGTGTCCTAGACGACAAAAGGAGCAATTTCTCCGCCAAAAACATGGAAGCCACTATGTTACTTGATGATTGGGCAAAGGCGGACATGAGAGCACAAGAGCCGGATTTCGACTTCCGTGTAGAGAGTGATGGTAAAGACTTTTCCACCGATAACGAGGTCGGAAGCGAGGGCGCTCAACAATATCAATGACGGGGGGGGGGGGGGGGGGGGGGTGAATGGCGAGCACGGCCAACCAAAAAGGTAAGCAAGGTAAGAGAACTACGTGGGCTTCGATTCCTCAATAAAATTGTGGATACGTAGGCAACTCAACTTAAATTTGAAAAGTTTAACTTTGAAAGTTTAAGTTGAGCTCAAGTCCTTTTCAATTTTTTCCTTTTTCCCCCATTTCATGTTTTTTTATTTATGTTCCGACGATACTTGTAAATTATATCACATTGTTGTATACTTGTATATGTATTGTAAATTGTATTGTATCGTTGTCCGTTACAACTCAAATTCAATAAAATTGATATGATTTTCACCTTATTCGTCTTATTTCAATTTAAATTATTCATTGTCTTGTTCTAATTTATTGTATAAGTCCAAATTTCAAATTACATAGCAAAAAAAACCGCCAAAACCGCCAAAACCGAACCGGAACCTTGAGAACCGTCTGAAAACCGGCGATTCGGAACCGGAACCGGAACCGCCGATTTTTGAACTGGAATCGGAACCGTGAAATAGCCTCACGGTTCAGTTCCGGTTCCGCCTTTCTCAAAACCGGAACAGCCGGTTTACGAATCGTGTGCACCTCTAATTCTAACATTTTCTTCATATTTGTCTTTTATGACCTTCTCTTCATTATTCAAGCAAGGAAAAAAAAATCGGTCACATTTTCCATGGCTCAATTTTACTCCCTCCGTCCACCATAACGAGTCAATATCCTATTCGGAATGTTCCACTATTAGTTAGTTATTTCCCTTTTTAAGCAAAAAAAGTATTTGTCTTACTCTGTTTCTTATTAATTGATGCATTTCTTTTCGGTACCAAGATTTCTTTTTGACATCACAATATGACTGTACAATAATTAGCTTCGATTTATTTTTCTTCCATAAATTGATTACTAACTTTTATTAAGTGCATTGTTGGAACTTATCAAAATAGAAAAATGACTCAATTAATATAGAATGAAGGAGTACTTTATTTTTCCACTTTATTCTTTTCACTCTTTTACTTTCCATCTCTCAAACTTTACACTCTCCATTTAACTTTTTTAATATCGATTCCTTAATTCCGGTGCTTAAAAAAAGTGGCTAGCTCATAGTGGGACGGTCATGTCACCACAAAGCATCGTACACGATTAGTCTATTATGTTTATTTCCAATCAACTCTTCACAACAAATCTTATTAAAAATTATAGTGATTGATAAGAACACAATTAAAATCTTGTTAAACTATAGTATAAAAAATATTCAAAACAAGTTAAATAAACCCCTAAATCCTTGTAAACCGAGTTAACTAACCCCCCAAGCAGAATAGGAGTACAAATTTGTGTAACACAATAAAATATTTAAGTCTTGTGGTTTAGCTTTGGGGAGATGGAGATTTGGAGCTCAAGGAGTATGGATTCAGGTAGTTGATATTTCTTGTGTAACACAATGAGTTGTGTGATTCACTGATCCCAATATTCTGGCCATGCGTGAAACACCATACCATATAAGCATGATTAGTCTCCCAAATAAATTCCATTCCATTTCCACTTACAAGAGCCACGAGATCAATGGGTCACTTAGAATTTATTCCTGATAAAATTATTCATATCTATCCTCTTGTCACCCTTAAAAAGGGTCTTCACTGAAGTTTCTCACCTATCTTCATTTATAGAATTTGATTCTTTAGTAATACCAGAAAAGAAAACAACCTCCACTACCCAAGATTTTTGTCCCTTCAATCACAATAGTAACTCTTAACATTCCTATATAAACACATCCATGTTACCAAGCCTCTTATCACATCAAAAATAGCAAAAATCAAGCTTTTTATATAACCACATTTTGAATCTCAATAAAATGGCACACTACGATGCTCACAAGGGCCGCGGCTACGACCTAAAGGAGCCGATCTACGGGGGTAGGCCGGCCTCCGTCATGTCCTACTCCACAGAGGAGAGATCATCGTACACGGCATCCAGCGAACAGTATGTCATGTACGATGGCTACACCACGCGGCCAGACCTGCATCGAAACTCGGTCTATCCCCAACTTATCAAAAAAGGGGACGAGTACGACCACTCGCCCCGTTTCGGCCACGTCAGCGGCTCCCCACGGGACTCGCCACGTAAGGCCTTCCAGAGCCCCAACAGCCCTCCGCCAGGTGGGCACTTCTCGAGCGTGTACTCACCCCACCTCGATTCTCCCACTCGGAAGAATTACCGGGACGACCATCCCAACCCTTATGGGGCCGGGGCCCACCACGTTGGCCATCCCCGCAACAATTTCAGGGATGGCCACGTGGGCAGGTTCAGCAGCGACGACGACAGCAGTGACGACGAGGTCGAGTGCAGAGATGGAGTCTGCTACCCGAAGCCGAAACACGGGGCTCGTCAGGACTACGGAAAGGAAAAGAATAAAGCAAACGGTTACGCTCCGGGTGTGGAACAACTCTATTCTGAACAGCCAAGAAAAGATCCGTACAACAAACAATCCAACGGCGCACATGCTTACAGTGCACCCGCTCACACGAAGCCTACTACGGACGCGTACTACGACAGGTATTCGTACCCGGACGACCACAGCCGCGGCGGCTACACGGTTCCGGCGCCGGTCAAGACGAGAGCGGATCTCGGAGAGGGCGGGAGGGGTTCGCCCGTGGCGGCGATGGCGCAGTGGACGCCGTTTGCTGCGTCGTCGCCTAGGAAGGGGAATGCGCAGCCGCAGTCTGCGCCAGCGATGGGCCGGAGGGGGGCTATTGATTGCGAAACGGCGGCGAGGAAATACGGCGGCGTTTTTGTGAAATGAGGGAATCATGGTCATTATCGTTATTATAGATGTGCTGCCTTGGTTATACTACGAGGCTTATAATTAAGCGGTGTGTTGGTGTGCTACAATAAGTTGCATTTGTGACAAACTTGTGTTTAAGATTGTGTATCCTGTTTACTAGTTATGTATTGTGCCAAAACAATTTATATATTTGTGTTTGGCTTTAACTAGTTGATGTTGTTTACAAATCCATCTCACATCGAATCGAATGAGAGCGAAGTCTTATTAGAGCATCCGCAATGGCGGACTTCCGCGCGGATGTAAGACCGGCGTGAGCGATGTCCGCGCGGGACGTCCGCCATTGTGCAACTGTTCAGCGGATACGGACGTTCGATACGGACACCGCATGTCCATCCCTTTCCACTGACGTCTGCCATTGCGTTGACTCCCACGGACGTCGGCGCGGAATTCCCGATTTTTGCATTATTTTTTTGAAAAAATTCTATAAATACGTCTCGTTGCATTTCATTTCATTCGCACCACTTGTTTTAACAAGTTTCTCTCTCTCTAAATTTCTTTTATATTTCCGTAATGTCTGGTAGTGGTAGTGGTAGTGGTAGTGGTGGTGGTGGTGGTGGGCATTATGAATACATGATGCGGATGATACACGCACGTGTGCGGGAGGCCGCGGAGAGGGAGGAACAAGCGGCCTCAGCGCCAGCGGTGCCTCGACCCATCCATCGTCGCACTATAGTGCCCCGAGATCACCTCGCTGCCCACAGTCGGTTGTACGAGGATTACTTTGCGCCGGAGCCACAGTTTGGGGAGAACCTATTCCGGCGACGGTTTAGGATGCATCGTCCGCTCTTTCTGCGTATCGTGGGTGCTTTGGAGCGTCGATACGAGTATTTTAGGGTGCGGGAGGATGCGGCTGGTAAACCCGGCCACACACCGATTTAGAAGTGCACTACCGCAATTAGGCAGTTGGCATACGGAGGTGCGGCCGACATGTTCGACGAGTACCTCCACATCAGCGAGATGACTGTCCGCGACTGCCTGAAGTATTTTTGTCAGGGCGTTAGGAAGATATTCGGGGATAGGTATCTTCGGAAGCCTACCCCCTAAGATTGTCAGGCTCTGCTGGATATGCACGGGAATCAGCACAGGTTTCTGTGTATGTTAGGCAGCATAGATTGTATGCACTGGGAATGGAAGAACTGCCCCGCTGCCTGGAAAGGGATGTACACTACTGGTTTCAAGGCCAAGAATCCCACGATGATCCTTGAAGCAGTAGCTGACTACCGGCTGTGGATTTGACATGCCTATTTTGGAGTAGCCGGGTCTAACAACGACATCAACGTCCTCCAGTCGGCGCCCCTCTTCAACGATCAGTGCATGGGCGTCGGTCCGGCCATCAGTTTCGTCGCCAATGGCAACCAGCACAGTATGGGCTATTATTTGGCGGATGGGATATACCCAATGTGGGTCGTCTTTGTGAAGACGATCAGATGCCCAACGGATGAAAAAAGATGATATACTTTGTGCAACGTCAGGAGGCAGCGCACAAGGATATGGAGCGGGCATTTGGTGTGCTCCAGTCTCGATGGGCGGCGGTAAAGGGTCCATCACGGCTGTGGTATGTTGACAGCATCGCCGACATCATGTACGCATGTATTATCATGCACAACATTATTGTCGAAGATGAAGGCCCAACGCTGACCGATTGGGCCAACGATGATGCTACGGTTGCGGGTCCAAGCCACGGCGTGACCACTGGCAATGTACGCATGGGGATACCCCATGACGATGTCAAGCGAGTCCGTGCATTCGCCGACATGCGCCAAAAACAAGCTCATGTTCGACTCCAGAACAATATAATTGAAGAAGTATGGCATCGGAGGGGTCGTCGTTGATGGAGTTTTTAATTGTTGAAATATATATTTTTTATTTTGGTGAAATGTACTTTTCTTTTTTTTAATTAATGAAATTTTTATTCCGTATTCGTTTCGAATTTTTCTTCCGTAAATTGCTTAATTCCGTAAATTGTTAAATTGGTGAATTTGTGATTTTGTAATGTGGGAAGTCCGTCGAGATGTCCGCCACTGTGCAGTGGGATGTCAGTATGACGTGGCATCCGCAGTGAGAAGTCCGTATGACATGGCAGGAGGTGTTTTTGGAATGTCCGCATGGATGTCTGCCGGGACATCCGCACCACTGCGGATGCCCTTAGTATGTGCGAATGTCCTTAGTATATAAGTGTTATCCACGCTTAATTAGTTTGAGAGTTTTTTGGAATTACTTAAAAATAAATCTGTACGGATTTGAACTATAAGTTTTCTCCAATGTTGCATACTTAACACTAAGCAAATGTTGTTAGTGGCTATTACTCATTCGGTTGAAATATGAAAGTAGCATAATTTAGGGAGAATTAGACTGAGTAGATTAGATCGATTAATATGATTAGTTTTCTTTATATATTTCTCTAGCAAAGTCAAATTTTGGAATTTGTGGACAAATCAGAGAGTTATAAGTGGATATTGGGGGTGTTTTATACATATCGAAATATTTATACTTATTGGACTAAATAGGCGTAATCAAGCTGTTGGGCTGATCCAATCCACTTTGGGTGAGTCCGCAGCTTTTGCTTTCATAACCTTCACCTTCTTGGACCTAGGAAATGGTCCAACACATGGACCAAAAACCCACCGTCGCAAACGAACATCCCGAACCAGGGGCGGACGCAGAAAATTGTCATCGTAGGGGCTATATATTTGAAAGAGCAGGTTTCGGTCAGGTGTTGTTAAAGCGAAGGTGTATCCTACTGATCAGTATGGAATCCCTGGCTAAGCCTGAACCTGGTATCAATAACTCCTCAACTCTCTTCTACTGGGTAGTATAGTGAAGGTAGGGGTCGAATCTCACAGAGATGATGACGATTTGGAGTGATTGTGGTGATATTCTGGAAGGGTTGGTTAGCTACCACGCTTGGGTTGAGTTCCTACCTAGACGGGAAATTAAGATGGTACTCTACTGACTAGGAAGGGTGAAGGGTGGTCGACATGTGGTTGTGTACGTGGAAATTGGTTTATGGGGTGTAACAGAAAAATATGCGGAAAGTACTGGGTTTCTATAAAAGACTAAACGGAAAATCAGAGAATAAGTGGTAGTTGTGGTGACTGGGCTGACAGATCTGTAAGGTACAAGCTAAAAAGCATAAAGTAACCCAAAAAGTAAAAGTGGTCCCAAAACTAGGATGTGGACATCATCTTCTCCAAACAACATGATCGAAAATCAAACAACAATCCAGACTCTATGAACAACTTCAGATTCAACAATACAACTCAGATCCACCGATTTAAACATCAAATCCAAAAATTACACTAGTGAAACTGTAAATCATGCTTACTGGTTGACATACAAGGTGGCGAAACTCACGTAAACTAGATTTCCACACTTAACCATTTCAGAACCAAAATCTAAAAGTTATCTAGACTTATAAACTCAGATCTACCAATCGGGAATGAAAACATGCTTGTAACATTTGAAAATTACTAATGTAGCTGAATATAAGTTATCTAGGCAGGAGGAAAGGAAATCAAACACAAGAAAACTGTAACACCCCGACTTTTCCTACCTTTATACTTTTGCTCTCGAAGACGTCGTTTGTATACTTGAAATTTTTTAAAGCTTAAGTTCTTTTGTACGTCGATAGGAAATATGAAGCGAAGTAACGAGACATGTAATATTGACGATGAGAAATTTATATATATATATATATATATATATATATATATATATATATATATATATATATATATATATATATATATATATATATTGGGCCAAAACAATTATATCTCTTTTCTAGTCTAATTGTTCATTTTTTAAATGAAGTCACTTTGAGGAGCCCAAAATCAATTCTTTTTATTTTAATTTGCAGCACTTCAAATCCTTCTATATTGCAACACCACACGGTTATATTAATATCCCCACTACCTTAAAAATCTCCAACAAACAAAGCAAATCCTTATATCTCCTTCAACTCCACGATGAAATCAGTTTCCACAATTTTTCGCCATTCCCTTCTTTCAATACCAAAGAAACGGAAGTTGAGAAAAAAAAACGAGAGTGCAGTGACACTGTTCACATCAGCGAGCAGCGCCGGGCATCAGTTATTCACCGCGAGGATGACGGCGATGGTTGGATGTTGATGAAACTGAGCGATTGGAGCAGCGGCTTCGGCGTCGCAGGCAACACACAGAGAGAGAACAGCAACAAGCAGCAGCGGCGAGGCAGGCTGTCCCGGCGGAGCAGCAATGCCCGATCAGCGGTTGCTCGGTGATGACGGCAGACCGAGACAACAACAGAGGCTTTAGATTGGGGCGGAAACAATGCCACGACGCTGGTATTCGCTGTGAAGATATTGGAGGTGTGAACTACGGCACGAGTTCCGCCATCGGGGATGACTAGCGGCGATAGCGCCGCGGTGGAGCAAGCATGACGGCGCTGTGACAGGAATTGTGATGGAGCTAGATGAGAGGCCGAGAGGGGGAATAGAGAGCAGAATGGGATAGATTCAGGTGATGCTTTGACTGATGGCGTTGGCGGCGTGGCTTCAAGCGGTTCGGAGTAGCGACGAGATTGGACACCGACGACGGTGTGACTGATGTTTGTTTCCAATAAGGAGAGAATTTCCGAGGAGAAGGTGTAGCGAGCTCGTCGCCATGAACGTGACAGCCGTGGCAGAATTAAGAGTGAATTAAATGGAGAGAAATTTGTTGCCTACGATGCAAATAGATTGAGACAGAAGAGACAATTGGAGTTCTCTGATTTTTGAGATTTTCAATTTGGAAAGAAATTGAGGAGAGAGAGATGGGTGTCGAGTTTTGGAGAAGAAAAGCATTTGGGAGTTTTAGCTCCTTTTATTTCTTGTTGGGCCTTTTTTTTAAATAGGTGGGTTAGGAGTATTAAATTGGGCTACTCTTTGATAAATGGTGTACCAACATATTGATCTAAGTGTTGGACTAAGGAGAAGGATGCACAGACTGCCCTAATTAAATCCTGGGAATGCGAAACCAGCCGGACAAAGATGACGTTCAAAGTCACAGAAAATTTCAGAATTTCATAAATATGATCCAAGGGTAAGACTTAACTTCGATGTTGTTTTAGTTAAAACTATTTTCTTAAAGTCTAATTTTTGAGTATTATGTTCTTTTAAAAAAAGGTTGATTTTTGCATGCTATTTGAGAACGGAGCTGATTGACAAGTGAAGGATTTAAGAGAACGAGGTGGGCTTTCTTTTTAAATAAGGACTATGTCCTAAGTATATTCATTTTTGCGAAATATATTTGTCATGCCATACTTTTATGTTGCTATGGGACCTATCTGAAGTGGCTTTTGCCATGTATGGTTAATCGAATTCGGGTCTGACTAGGGAGTGAGTCCCTACTCAGGCTAGTGTACACCCCGTAGATCGTGCGCTATCTCTTTGAGTTAGCCGGTCTAGTGGTTTGGAATGTGGCCACATTCCTTGTCATGTATGTTCAGATATGGTATGGTAATGTTGATGATGTTGAGGATGGTGATGTTGAGGTTGATGGCGATGATGATGTTAGTGAAATGTTTTAGTGACTCGGGCTCTTTCAAAGTTAAAACCCCGAGGTCACTCGTTAATGGCATGATAAATATTTTTATTGAAAATGTTTTCGGCATGAGTCCACTGAGTGCATCAAGGACTCAGCCCTGCATTTCTTTTTAAAAATGTGCAGGTTGAGCTGTGACGAGCGCGGTGGGTGTTGAGCATAAAAGTGAAGAATGTCTATCAAATGTCTAGAATATGTTGTGTCTTCATTCATAGCATTATTCTACTCTCGAAATGCTTCCGCTAAATATTGTTTCTTTTGAGTTCGTGTATTATTGAGATATTTTCATTTGGAGTTGTTGGTTGTTGAAATGATACTCTGATTTGATTCGAGCTATTCCCATTTATTGGTTGAGTTTCGTTGCTTTCCCCTTTCTTTCCCGCTTCTTTCATCCCCCTAGTCGCGATCAACCGTGTTTTCTATCCTTAGAAAATGCGGGCGTGACAAAAACATCAAAAGCAAATTCATAGCAATTAAATGTTTGGATCGCAACCAAAACACTTCAAGTCAGAAAATAGAGAAAATTTCACAGATCCAACGTAAGAAAAACAAGTGAAAATAAACTACGAAAGCGATTAAAGATTGTTTGCCACTCCAGGCGATGAAACAACTAAACTACGATCACACTGGCTGAAATGAGAACAATTGGAACTCCGACGAACTTCTGGAACTCAGGCAATCATGGCTGTGGTGAGGAATGAGAATTTGGATTGGGCTGAAGAACCGAACTACCGAGAGATTTCTACCTAAGAGTGATGATGGTGTCTCGATCCCCCTTTATCTCTCCAAGTGGCTTCCTTTTATAGGGAGGCTTGCCCTTGATCCTAGGGTAAAACCTCATTGCGAAATGACTTCTCTGCCCTTAATTGCGGTTGACCAGTCCCAGCTATCCTTCTTCTCCATCTCGAACCTTTATTTGCATGCATCCTTGCCAGTATTGCACCCTCCTGGCGCCCTTTTCGCCTGAAGTATCTGAAGCTTTGCCTACTGGCTAGAACACTCAACCTGCACACTTAAACAACTGTTTTGCAGATATAATTCAATTATGCACATCATACTGACCAGTAACCAAGGCCTAGAATACGACTTATCAAACTGCTCACACTTACCGCATGCTTGTCCTCAAGCGTGAAGAACAAACAAAAAGAAATAAGTCGAATTCTAGCCTGGTTACTCCCCTGACCGACTCAATCCTAAACAAGACTCTAAGCTACGACGCAAGGAAGAAAAGGAAACATAAACGATCACAAAAACACATAAACAAACACAAGAGAACTAAAACACAATGATCGGGCTATATTTTCAACCATCCCTCCCCTCGGGATCAGGTGCAATCCGGCCTTAGACAGCCTTAAACTTCCGCCACCCCCTTTTCTCTCCCAGTCAGTATATCCGCTCGTCAAGATCGCCCAAACTTTCGGCCAAACACTAGGTTAACTTAGTCACTTATACCTCTCCGGGAATGTTAGGATTGTTCTCTCTAAATGCTAGACTACAGATGCTTCGAACTTAGATCTCACGTGCAGCTACTGAAGGGCTTTAAGGTTTGTAACGGGGCTATTGGTTGTAGTGTTTGGGGTGGATGTTCCTAAGGCTCTAAGGTTCAAAACAATTTCCACTTTATTTGGTGCGTGGGAAATGTGTATACTCGGGCTCTTGGTTGTTGCTTCTTTCGGCCTGTGTTTCTGACATTAACCTCCAACTGGTCAGTAGCTCCTTGTGGCTTCGC
This sequence comes from Salvia splendens, assembly GCF_004379255.2. Classification (NCBI taxonomy): domain Eukaryota; kingdom Viridiplantae; phylum Streptophyta; class Magnoliopsida; order Lamiales; family Lamiaceae; genus Salvia; species Salvia splendens. The sequence goes on from NC_056035.1 coordinate 30,708,887, forward strand.
CACCCTTATTCCCTCTTTTTTTGTGGTCAAGTATTTCTGACATTTTTTCCTCATATTCTTTCTTCTTCTTTCTTTTTTTTTCTCTTTTGTGGCTTCGCCACCCTTATTCCTTCTTTTTTGTGGTCAAGTATTTCTGACCATTTTTTTCTTCTCGAGCTTCCCAATCTTCCCTCCAGTTGAATTCTTCTTTCTTGCACACCTTTCTGGCCAGTTGCTTTCCATGCCTTGCATGCACACAGTCCCAGTGGCTAGGGGTGTATATCTGGGTATATATGGTTAAGAAAAGGGGTTCTACTGGTAGTTTTTTTCTTTTTTCTTTTTTTTAAAGGGGGGGTTTCCTCTGCCTTCAGTGTTTGCCACACGCGGTCACTTCGCCCTAATCATTCTGTGGCAGCCACTCTTTTCTTTTCTGGATATTGTGGAAAGTGGTTCCACTTTAAGCTTATAACTCGCATTTTAAGAGGGCTTTCGTGTTTGGCTCTAAGGATGAGCTTTTCTCTCATACTTGCATCGGCTATCCTGACTAGGAGGTAATAACGGGGGTGGTTTCTGTTTTCCAGCATGTCGTATCTCCCTCAATTCCCCTTACCGTCAGCTCAAGACAGTTGAGTTTTAAGCCCAATCAACACATCAACGAAAAAAAAATAGACCTAACAAAACACTAACACGAACACAACCCACGCATGTACACATACGTCATACTGGCCATTGCGTCCCCCCTCCCACTTCACAAGTGTCTGCCCTCAGATAAGGCTGTGAAGTGGAAAAGGTAATGGCCAGTACGGTGGACACACAAACATAACAAACAAAACGACATGCTAAAAACTAAAATTTCTCACACTTAGACTATAAAATAGGCTAAGTGGGAGAGTTTAAAACCTAAGCTGAATCCAACAATTACAAAACACATATATACATCAACTTCTCACACTTAGACCACGTAGTGGGCTAAGTGTGAGTCAACATGCTTATGAAAACATAAAAACAACAGAACATGCGTCACAGTAGCAAACCCTTTACTTATCACACTTAGACTATAGAATAGGCTAAGTGTTTTGAATGGGGTTTGCGCACATACACAAATTATACAACCTAAACAAACACCAAAACACAAACAAAAATACGGAAAACTAAAAAAAAATAAAAATTAAAACGAAAACTAACTGGTCAGTAGGGGGTTCATCAGCGTCTCCTGCTCCTTCGCGGTGCAGGTGGTGCAGGTGGGTTCTCCGGTGGTTCCTCTACATTCTCGGACTGGTTCTCATTAGACTTCGCCGGCTCCTCGGCTTCCGCCGGCACCTCGGCACTCTTGTTCCCTGATTCTGTTTCCTCTTGCACATTTGGTTCAGTATACTGGCCTTCATGGCCCCTGGCTCCAGTTGCTCCTTCCTGTTTTCCTTGGTTACTTCCCTCAGTATTTCCTCCATCACGGACGCTATCCTGGTCAACTCCGATCGCATCTGTCGGTTTTCCTCTCCCATCTCTGCCACTGTCCTCTCCAAAGTCGCCTGCCTCTGAGCTTGCATTCTCTGTCCTGCAAAAGCTCTATCAGCTAGTATAGCCTCTTGTCCCATAGCGTAGAAATGCGGGACACCTTCCCTCATATACACGGCATTTGTGCGGACGAAGAATGGTATATCAAACAACCCAGAGGGGGCTTACCATAGTCAGATGGGATAAGTCCTCAGCCTTTGTGACGAGGATGTTGTTCCCGACAAATACTCCCAGAATATTGCATAGAGTGAGATTTCGGGCTGGATGGGTGGCGATCAAATGGCATTGGTACGCAGTCCAGAAACCTAGATGCAATCTCCGTCCATTCTTTGCACACCAAAGCAGATATAACTCCGTCATTGAGGTACGGACGACTGAGTTTGACTGGCCCAACAAGTTGAAATCTAGATGGAGTTGCACTAGACGTAAAATGGGGTCATTGAAATGGATTGAGCGAGAGATGGTTGAAACAAACTCCCCAGCACCTGGATGAGTTAACTCTGCCTAAACCTTCCGTGGGTCAAAATCGACATGTCTACGGGGGATTCCCCGTTCCCGACTTCTCCAATCTGACCCTATGGCCTCCTCAAGACTGCACATCCCCAGCCGAACCGTCCACTCAATCAGACTCATACTTATGTCTCCTCCAAACAACCCAAAACTTATAGAAACCACATCCAAATCCGTAGTCACCCTAAACCGAAATGTGGTAAAGAATTCCTTTGCGAGCCTAACACAGATATCTGGGTTTCCATTCGGCAACAACCATTCAAATCCTAATGTCTGCAAATAGGCTAGAAACTGCTCTCGGACACCCAACTCATCCAAAGAGGGATAATACATTACCTTTCCGCATTTGACGTCCTTATTCCCATCATACATGCTGTCGAAAACATCCTGCAGCTTCTTTGATTCAAAAAGCTTCATCTCCTCCGCTATCTCGTCAGTGAAGTCCACTGTCCACCTCCGGTACCTTAATCTCTCTACCGGTGGGTGGACTAACTCCCGATGATCATCCAGAAGTTGTTGTTCGGTGTACTCCTCATCCTCCAAAGAAACATCGCTTTCGGAGGCTGATTTGGCACTGGTCGTATACTCGCTGTCGCTCAACTCCCTTCGGCTCGGCGGAGTTCTCTGAGCAGCTTCCCTGATGACTATTCCAGTATTTACTACTCGAGTCTTCTTGGTGACCGATTTCTTCTGAATTGGGGCCTTCCCCTTCCTCTTTCTTGCTTGTTGATATCTGGCTTCCTCCTCCGCTTGAGTTAAGGACTCTTCCTGGGCCACCTTGTGCCTGAGGGGCTTCATCGATTTCCATATCAGTGTCCTCCAGGTTAGTAGTAGGTAGAACTCCTCCCCAGGTTTTGTGGGAGTGGGTCGTTCCCCTTCACTTTCAATTTCTACCAGAGTTTCCGCTGTGTTTGCCTCGGCTTTGCTAGCTGCCCATGTTCCCAGGCATCTCTGTGACACCCTTGTTGGTTTAGGCCGGTCTGCCTTTGGATCGCCTTTCAAAATCAACTGCCTCTTGAAGGCCTTTGGTTTTACTACTGGAGGCGCTACTGGGACGGGTACTTCAAATTCCGGCTCTGCTTCCTTTGCTTCCGTTTCCTGTTCTTCAATAGATGTATCACCCCTCTCTGCTTCTGGCTGGGGTGATTCCGGCATTATCTCTTCTTCCCTAGCTTGGCTTTCGTCTACTCGGTCTCCAGGCTGGTAGGCTGGGCCTTCTGGTACACGTACTACCCCTGTCTCTTCACTCTCTCCTACTGCCCCCAATGCGAGGTCTAGACCCTCAGCCATCGAGGCCGTGCCTTCTTCTCTTTGGTTCACCCTGTTCACAATCGAATCGAACTCCTCGTCAGTCATGAGGTTCCGCTTCTGGGCTCATTCGTTCAGATCTATCTCCTCTCTAGCCACTTCGTGATGGACGGTTTCTGCGACCGGCGTCTCCTCAGCCTCACTTCTTCCCTCTTGGCCTTGCTTCTTCTTCCTCAGCCTTTCCTTCATTTCTTCTGGATCAGAATAGTAATAGGCCGCAATAGGGTTAACATCCATGGGCTTTGTCTCTTGGTGGCTCGGAGAGGGTTCCGAGGGTTCTGACGGTGCGGCTTCAGTGGGAGATTCCTCTTCTTGTGGAGTCGTTGGGGAAGTCGGCATGGTAGATGGAGGTTGTGCCGTGGGCTGCGCGCTTGTCTCTGATGCGGTTACTGCCGGGCTTGCTCCGGTCACGCTCCCCTGTCCTCCGATTCGGCTGAAATTTGCCAACTCCGCCGCCCAATTTCTAGTCGGATCTTGCAGCCTAAGAAACTCCGCCATTGCGTCTAAAGAGATCATCGCTGGTGCTTGCGGAGCCGGCTCTGATGGTTGTGGGTTCGGCGGTGGTTGGGTGGACGGTGGTTCTTCTCGCGGCTGTTGTGTTTCTGGGACCTCTTCCCGGCGGTTTGAAGGGGGTTTGATTTTTGTTGCGAATGCTTTCCTTCCCATGGTTGAAAACGGTGATTGGGTGGTGGAAAGTTGGGTTCGATTTCTGGTGGAGATGGAAAGGAAATTTGGAAGATAGAAAATGGAAATGAGGGTTTGTGAGGGAGAATGGGAGACGGTATGGTTATTTGGGAGAGAGAGTGCAGTTGTAGGTCACTTCAACCGGCATTTGGCGGTTCCAGGTCGCCCTTATCACGCGTCGGAGACGGTTGAGCGGGCTGCCTTCTGATTGGACAATGCCCGTCCTTTCGCTGCCTCACCTGCAAAGCTGCAAAAGCCATTCAAATTTCCCCCTATTCTTACCTAATACGGAAAATAGTTAAAATAGGCAGTTAAATAAAATTGGAGTGGCACCATATAAGCAATCTCGTGGTCAATGCATACTCCAAAATAATTAAGGCCCGAAAATATTTTTTGGATTTTTAGAAATTATATTACATGCAAAAATTAACTACGTATTTACAATATTTACATATCTCTTAGGCAATTTGGAACTCTACTTGGCCAGTATATGGAGACTTTCAAAAGAATTGGCCCAGTGGAATTCCAAATTCCTATCCTACTGGTCAGTATGCGGCTAAAGTACGTGGTTGTAGTGGAATCTTATCCACTACACCCACCTCACTATTCTCCCTAAATATTTTCAGCCTATGTCCATTCACGATAAAAGGTTCAGAGTTAGGAAGACTCCCTGAAATTTCCACCGCTCCATTAGAACGGAGTGCAGATATGATATAAGGCCCTGTCCATTTCGACTTGAGTTTCCCAGGCATGAGCTTCAGTCTCGACTGGAAAAGTAGTACTTTCTGCCCAACATGGAGATCCTTGGTCCTCAGATTTCTGTCGTGCCACAATTTGGTTCGCTCCTTGTACCACATGGCTGAGTCGAACGATTCCAATCTGAGTTCCTCCAACTCCTGCAACTGTAGCTTCCTTTCCTCTTCACAGGCTGCAGCATCCACATTTACTTGCTGTATTGCCCAGTATGCTCGGTGCTCAATCCCAATGGGTAAGTGGCACATCTTTCTGAAAACAATCCGGTACGGGGACATTCCTATGGGGGTCGTGTAGGCTGTACGATAGGCCCATAGAGCATCCTCTAACCTTGCACTCCAGTCATTTCTCGAAGGGTTGACAGTCCAAAATCTTCTTTATCTCGCGGTTAGAAATCTCCGGTTGACCGTTTGCTTGTGGATGGTAGGGGCTTGATAGTCTGTGGTGCACACCGTATTTATTCATTAAGGCTTCAATTGTGTGATTATAGAAGTGTGTACCTTGGTCCAATATGATCGCCCTTGGCACTCCGAACCGGCTGAAAATATGACTCTTCAGAAACTTGGCCACCTCCCTTGCTTCACACGTGCTTGTGGCCTTGGCTTCTACCCACTTGGAGACGTAATCCACTGCAACTAGGATATACAAATTGCCATAGGACGAAGGAAAAGGACCCATGAAGTCCATTCCCCATATGTCGAATAACTCACAGACAATTACCGGAACTTGGGGCATCTCATCTTTTGCAGATATCCCACCGGTCAGTTGACAGCGCTCACAACTTCTGCAGAACTCGTACGTGTCCTTGTTGAGCGTTGGCCAATAAAAGCCGCTATCCAGAATCTTCCTTGCCTTCTTCTTAGGACCGAAGTGTCCTCCACATGCCAAGGAGTGGCAATGTGTCAATACGTCCCTTTGCTCCCAGTCAGGAACGCATCTCCTTATCACTTGATCGGATCCCACTCTCCACAGATAGGGGTCGTCCCAAAAGTAGTATTTTACTTCACTCTTGATCTTCATTCTATGGGCCTTGGTAATACTCGGTACTTCTGGCAGCTCTCCAGTCACTAGGTAGTTGGCTAGGTCTGCATACCATGGTTCTTGCTCTACCTTTTCTTTTCCTTTGTTGTATCGTACTGGCCAGTAAGCTTCATCACTTCTTCCCAGTCAATTTTCCTGACCTCAAAAATTACCTCACATAAATGCTCCTCTGGAAACTTGTCGTGCACCTCTTCGCTGTTTCCATCTTGCACTATTCTACTCAAATGGTCCGCCACCTTGTTCTCGACTCCTTTCTTATCTTCCACCTCCCAATCAAATTCTTGTAACAAGAGTACCCATCGGATCAAACGGGGTTTGGATTCTTTCTTGGCAATCAGATACTTAATCGCTGCATGGTCAGTATATACGATGACCTTGGATCCCAACAAGTATGGCCGTAACTTCTCAAAAGAATACACCACTGCCAGCATCTCCTTTTCAGTGGTATCGTAATTCCACTGGGCTTGATTTAGAGTCTTAGATGCATAAAAAATTACGTACCTCTTCCCATCGATCTTCTGACCTAGTATGGCTCCTACTGCATAGTCGATGGCGTCACACATTACTTCGAAAGGATAGTCCCAGTCAGGAGCCCGTATGATAGGTGTGGATATCAGCTTTTCCTTGAGAAGGTTGAAAGCAGCCTTGCATTGCTCATCAAAAACGAACTCCACTTCATTCTGAAGAAGTCGGGTAAGGGGTTGGGCGATCTTGGAGAAATCCTTGATAAATCTTCGATAAAATCCGGCGTGCCCCAGAAAAACCCTTATCCCCTTCTGATCAGTAGGGAACGGCAATTTGGATATAACATCCACCTTGGCTCGATCCACCTCGATTCCTCTCTCTGAGACCACGTGTCCTAGAACAATCCCCTCGGTGACCATAAAATGACACTTCTCAAAATTCAAAACCAGACTTTTTGCTTAACACCGCCCTAGAACTATGTCAAAATGATGAAGGCATGAGTCGAAAGAGTCTCCGTAGACCGTGAAGTCATCCATGAATATCTCTATACAGTCCTCAATCAAATCGGAGAATATGCTCATCATACATCGTTGAAACGTACCTGGAACGTTGCATAGGCCGAAAGGCATGCGTCTGTATGCATAGGTTCCGAATGGGCAAGTGAAGGTGGTCTTATCCTGGTCCTCAGGATCCACGTAAATTTGGAAATATCCGTTGTACCCATCTAGAAAACAAAAGTACTTCTTTCCAGCTAGTCGCTCCAACATTTGGTCGATGAAATGCAAAGGGAAATGGTCCTTTCTAGTTGCGTTGTTTAACTTGTGGTAGTCTATGCACATTCGCCAACCCGTGGCTAGCCTCGTTGGTATCAGCTCATTCCTCTCATTTTGAACGACTTGGATCCCCGACTTCTTTGGGACCATGTGAATGGGGCTGACCCACTCGCTGTCCGACACTGAATAGATAATCCCTAGCGACAACAACTTCAGGATTTCCTTCAATATTTCCTCCCGCATGTTAGGGTTTACTTTCCTCTGCCCGTCTCGGTGTGCCTTTGCTCCTTCCTCCAGCCTAATGTGGTGCATGCAGACGTCGGGGCTTATTCCCACTAAATTTGTAAGACTCCATCCAATTGCTCTCTTGTTCTTGCTCAGAACAGTCAGTAGCCTAACCTCTTGTTCCTTTGTAAGGCTGCTGCTGATGATCACTGGATATGAGTTCCCCTTTCCGAGGAAGGCATACTTTAGATTCGATGGCAGTTTCTTCAGCTCAAATTGGGGTGGAAGTGTGTCTTTAGGTAGAGGGTTTCTTTCAGTTTCACTTTCTTTTTCTAATTCTCCCCCTAAGGATTCCTCTATACTGGCCGGTAGCTGAGCCCATGCGGCTCCTATAACTCCGATTTCTGGCAAAATTCCTTGATCGCTCCTTCTATTTCTTCATCAGTCAACCCTTGGCTACTGATCAGATCACACCATGCAGCAGCTTCTACGTCATCCTGCTCATACACATCTAAAGCTTGGAGTTTCTCCTGCAATAATTCGGTCTCAAGAAAATCTTGGACTAGGGGGTCAATCACATCAACATAGCATAAATTTTCAGAGTCGATAGGCTTCTTCATGGCCTCATTGATATCAAAAGTAAATTTATCCCCATGGAAATCAATGCAAATTGTCCCCTCAGCCATGTCTACTATTGTTTTGGCTGTTCTAAAAAATGGTCTCCCCAACAAGATACCACTAGATTCCCTAGCCTCAGACTCACTCATTTTGATCACATAAAAGTCAGCGGGATAGGTAAAATCATGCACTCTAACCAACACATTCTCTAAAACACCCTCAGGACTTATGCATGACCTATCAGCCAGTTGGATCAACACCCTAGTACTTGTCAACTTCACTCATTTCAACCGGTTATAGATTGACAATGGCATGACATTTATAGACGCTCCCAGATCACACATTGCATGCTCAACCTTTACATCTCCTATAATTATAGGTAGAGTGAACATACCTGGATCGGCCCTCTTGGGCGGTAGCTTCTCCTGCACTATTGCTGACGCTATCCGTTCCACCATGATTTTTCCATTCTCCCCAGCTATGAACTCTTTGATGAACTTCCCAAGCGGGGGTAACTTCACGGCTTGGAGGAATGGTATGGTGACATCCAACTTCCCAAAAATTGACATGTAGTCCACTGGGTTTTCTTTCTTTCTCTTGGTAACAAAACGAAAAGGGAATGGCTTCTCCCTTTTAGTTCATTCCGTCGGTCCCTCAACAGCCTTCTCGGAGTCTTTCTCGGGCGCATTCTGGGCTGGAGTTTCCTTTGTCAGTTCCTTCTCCTTAGATGAGTCCACCTTGGGCTGCATCCCTCCGATTTCCCTGTTCCTCGACGGTTCTTCATCCAAGAAAAACGGATCTTGCATCCGAGGCATGGGTTTCTTTAGCTCTTCCAACGAAATGGTATCGCCCATTTTTTCATCCCACTCGGTTCTCCATTGGCTTTTTTCAGTTGGGGTTCTTCATAGGTGGTGCCGGACCTCAGTGTCACCTTACTAACATTCTCTTTTTCGGGTATATGGATTGTAGAAGGGAGTTTCCCTGAATTTCCTCTCAAATCACCCACCGAACTGGCCAGTTGGGCCAACTGCCTATTCATCATATTCATGTTCGCTTTATGTTCCTTCTGGGCATTTTGCATCCCCTGCACTACTTCGTTGTGGGATTGTAACTCGCCCTTGATACCTTGCTGCGACGCGGGCAATTCTCCCATCATGTCCTCCATGGATCGTCTTGTCCTGTTGGGATATTGTGACTGATTTGGGCCTTGGTGCTGGTTATATTGGGAACTTTGGTTGGGCTGGAAATTTTGGAAGTTTTGTTGGTTCTGGTTAGGTGGGTATTGGTTATACTGGCCAGGAGGGTTGTACTGGTCATGGTGATATTGGTTCTGGTTCTGGTTTTGGAACTGGTTTTGGTTTTGCTGATGTTGCGGACCCTGGTTAGGCTGATTCTGGTAATTTTGAAAGTTTCTCTGGTGGGGTGGTACATAAACAGGGTTTTGGTTCTGGTTTTGTGGGTGTTGGTTTTGAGGTTGTTGACTATGGGATTGTTGGTTCCTTCCTGACCAGTTGAACTGGTTGTTTGGATTTTCTGGGCTCCGGTTGAAATTCTGGTTCGAGTGAGAGTGGTATTGGTTCTGACTTGGACCTTGGTTTTGATTTAGGCCCCCATCTCCCCATCGAAAGTTCGGATGGTCCCTCCATGGTGCATCCCGTTGTCTCCCCTGGATCCAATGCCCACTAGAATTGTAATACCCAACAGCGTTGACTTGCTCCATATTCACGAAGTCATTAGGCTGATCATAGCTCGGTCCTTGGTTTCCCTATTCTGCACCCTTGTAGTTCCCAGCTGGGGAAGTCGGTGGTGCATTCTTCTCGATTGCGCTCAGGAGTGTCTTCTTCAATTCGTCAATCTTCAAATCCATCTTCTGATCTATCTTCTGCTTCTGGTCAGTAGACAAGGCGCTGGCAATCCTTTCTCTGCTGTAACCATCTCTTGAATTGTCGTACTCCTTCTTCGCGCTCAAAAGTTTCCCTAGGACCCTATTAGCTTCACTGACCCTCAACTGCATGAAGCTTCCTCCTGACGAGGAGCTTGCTAGGTCCTTTGTTGCCTTGTTCATTCCCTCATAAAAGGTATGTACCTCTATATCCGCCATGCGATGGTTGGGACACGCTTCCAAGAGGCTCATGTACTTCGCCCAATAATCACTCAAGGGCTCATCATACCCTTGCTTCACACTAGTGATCTCTCTCTTCAGCGCGCTCGTCTTCGATGATGGGAAAAATTCTCCTAGGAAAGCTGACTTGAAGTCGGCCCAACTCTCGATGGAATTAGGAGGCAGTCGCATGAACCAGGTGTTTGCCTCCCCTTTCAAAACGAACGGCAAAGCCTTCAATCTGTAGTCATCCTCGGTTGCCCCTGCTGGCCTCCTCTGCGCCCTACAAATCTTACAAAACTCATGAAGGAACTCGTAAGGGCCTTCATAGCTCTTCCCGCAGTACGTAGGCAGAATTGCGATAACATGGGGCTTCACATCACAGGCAGTCTGCCCCGGGGTGACTACTATAGCTTGCGGTGGTTCTCCCTCGGTATGCGCGTTCAGCGTTCCGATCTCTGGATCATCATCTACGTTGGCAGCCATCTCCATTGGGTTGCCTTCCAACAGTGGTATCTCTTCTGGTATTGACCCTTCTATGGTGTATTGCTCCTCGTCACTGCTCGAACCTAAGTTAGACAAAGCCGTCGACAGGCCGGATCGAGTGGTTGCGAGTATAGATCCTTTCTGAAGTATCTTCGGTCTCCACTGGTCAGGAGCCAAACTGCTTCTCATAAACTGAAATAAAAAGAAAGAGAAAAAGTATCCACAATATATACGCCAAAGTATCACACACAAAAACAATAAATAACACCATTCATCCCCAGCAACGGCGCCATTTGAAAGAGCAGGTTTCGGTCAGGTGTCGTTAAAGCGAAGGTATATCCTACTGATCAGTATGGAATCCCTGGCTAAGCCTGAACCTGGTATCAATAAATCCTCAACCCTCTTCTACTGGGTAGTATAGTGAAGGTAGGGGTCGAATCCCACAGAGATGGTGACGATTTGGAGTGATTGTGGTGATATTCTAGAAGGGTTGGTTAGCTACCACGCTTGGGTTGAGTTCCTACCTAGATGGGAAATTAAGATGGTACTCTACTGACTAGGAAGGGTGAAGGGTGGTCGACATGTGGCTGTATACGTGGAAATTGGTTTATGGGGTGTAACAGAAAAATATACGAAAAGTACTGGGTTTCTATAAAAGACTAAACGGAAAATCAGAGAATAAGTGGTAGTTGTGGTGACTGGGCTGACAGATCGGTAAGGTACAAGCTAAAAAGCATAAAGTAACCCAAAAAGTAAAAGTGGTCCTAAAACTAGGATGTGGACATCATCTTCTCCAAACAACATGATCGAAAATCAAACAACAATCCAGACTCTATGAACAACTTCAGATTCAACAAATCACAACTCAGATCCACCGATTTAAACATCAAATCCAAAAATTACACTAGTGAAACTGTAAATCATGCTTACTTGATTTACATGCAAGGTGGCGAAACTCACGTAAACTAGATTTCCACACTTAACCATTTCAGAACCAAAATGTAAAAGTTATCTAGACTTATAAACTCAGATCTACCAATCGGGAATGAAAACATGCTTGTAACACTTGAAAATTACTAATACAGCTGAATCTAAGTTATCTAGGCAGGAGGAAAGGAAATCAAACGCAAGAAAACATCAAAAGCAAATTCATAGCAATTAAACGTTTGGATCACAACCAAAATACTTCAAGTCAGAAAATAGAGAAAATTTCACAGATCCAACATAAGAAAAGCAAGTGAAAATAAACTACGAAAGCGATTAAAGATTGTTTGCCACTCCAGGCGATGAAACAGCTAAACTACGATCACACTGGCTGAAATGAGAACAATTGGAACTCCGGCGAACTTCTGGAACTCAGGTAATCATGGCTGTGGTGAGGAATGAGAATCTGGACTGGGCTGAAGAACCTAACTACCGAGAGATTTCGACCTAAGAGTGATGATGGTGTCTCGATCCCCCCTTTATCTCTCCAAGTGGCTTCCTTTTATAGAGAGGCTTGCCCTTGATTTTAGAGTAAAACCTCATTGCGAAATGACTTCTCTGCCCTTAATTGCGGTTGACCAGTCCCAGCTATCCTTCTTCTCCATCTCGAACCTTTATTTGCATGCATCCTGGCCAGTATTGCACCCTCCTGGCGCCCTTTTCGCCTGAAGTATCCGAAGCTTTGCCTACTGGCTAGAACACTCAACCTGCACACTTAAGCAACTGTTTTGCAGATATAATTCAATTATGCACATCATACTGACCAGTAACCAAGGCCTAGAATACGACTTATCAATATTCAAATTTTGTGTGAGATAATAATTTTCTTATACTTTATCATATTGGTAGGGGCTTTTGTACATTAATTCAAACAAAATAGTAACAAAATTATAATATTATACAACTAAAAAATAAAAATATAAAATAGTTTAGGAAGGGCTTAAGCCCTCTCTTAGGCTTATGTGTGACCGCTAATGTCCTCAACATCGACTTAGCAGCTTCTGTCTGTTGAGCCTTCACAATGTGCACAACTGAAGAGAGGGGTTTTGCACGTGTGTCGTAGGCACGCGTCCCTACTTCAACAAGATTTATAGTTTCCCACTTTTGCAACAAATATTACTAAGTATAAGCGGCAAGAGAGGGGTCGAACCACAAAGACTAGGGACCTACTCGAGATCGATTCTATGACACGGGGTTGGTGTTAGCCACCACGCCTTAAGCACTTGAACATGGACCTAAACACTAGAGTGGGAAACTTGAACTTTAAACATGAAAATTTGAGTTTGAGAGCTTAAACTAAATCCAAATAAAATGAGCATGAGTGTTTTGAAAGCTTTGAGGAAAACATGGAATTGAAATCAGAGACGGGGCAAGCAAAAAAAATTCCTAAACTAATGGCAACTTGAAACAAAGAAATGCTTGAAATCATTTCAGAAACATTAGTAAATAACATCATCAACATGAAAATAAACCAAGGCTTCATAAAACTGAAAATAAACCGAGATCCAATGGCGGAGTCGTCAATTCTTCTGTTGAAACCATTTAATCTAACTAGAAAGCAAGGTGTGAAGGAGCTTCTAAGATGGAGGCGTCAACACCGTTGAAACGGCCAACACACTGTAAATCTACACTAAAGTCTTGAAAACATGAAATAAAATGTAATCCCTACGTCGGAGTTGTCAATTCCTCCGTCGAAACCACAGAACTAAGCTAAGAAAGCGGTGGCGTTAAGCACCTATGAGAGCTTCCTACCTAAACTATGATAGCGTTAAGCGATGCCTCTTCATCGTGGAAAGCTTCAATTTAAAGAGCGGCTTCAAATTCAACCCTAAGGCAGCTTCTCGTCTGATTTTACTATTTTACCCTTGCAGTAATTGAGGATGATTCAGCAGATACGTCTTCATATGGTGAGCTCCTCTTGATCAACTCAGTCATGTGGTGAACTCCACTTGATCAACTCAGTCATCTCATGTGATGAACTACACTTGATCAACTCATTCATGTGGTGAACTCCACTTGATCAACTTGCTGGTTGGGCAGGCTCCATTGCTTGTCTCCAACTGATCAATTTGTCTTCAGAATCGGCCATTTTCGCTCATTTTCCGAGTTGATCAAGTTGTTCCTGCATTCTGCCGCTTCAAAACTTTTTAGCACCTGCACACTTAACTTCACCACTTTTTCGCACATTATCACCCCGGTTAGTGTAATAAACCCCTATAAAACCATGCTTGTGACAAGCCCTATCAACAGCTTTGCACTCGTCTTTCACAATGAGCTCATTGTCCCAGCGACTCTTCATAGCATTGTATATGGACTATATAGAACGTTTTTTTCTTATGCGGAGAGTGAGCTCTCCCTTTGATACATCTATCAATGCTTTTTCGAGTGGCCGGCCAAGGATAAGCGGGACACTCTTGTCTTATGGTGTTTCATGTCTTGATAGATTAGGAATATCGCACTTTTAAAAATTTAAAAATTGATGATTAACTTTTACTTTGTTGTATTATTTTTGATAAACCTATTTCTAAATTTATAGACATGTTGATATTTATGTTATTAAGATTCAAACCTTGTGTTTTGCAATACCAACTTTTATGCACTAGCTTTTAATAATTTCTTATCTAATATAGTATAGAGTTGTAATCAATGTCGAACCAATTTTAAAGACCGAACTAGAGATCAAATTAGGGCCATTAGATCTAATTTTTTGGTAAGATGCGTTGTTGTATAAATTATTTCGGTCTTCATTACAACCCCATTTTACTTCATTTTAGGTTTATTACTTCATTCAGTACGTAATACCTTGAAACTACATCATGTTTTTACTTGCTTCCAATAGGTTTTGAAATGATTCAACACATGCTTCATTCGAATTCATTGACCTTGGTTTTTACTCTATTCACTTTAAACAATGCAATTTATTCTTACTTCATTCAAAAACGTTATTACTTCATTACATAAGGTTTTTACTTCATTCCAGTAGAACTTCAAATGCTTCTACCTATACTTCATTCAAATAGTCTATTACACCATTCCATGTGTTTATTACACCATTAAATTATACTATCATTTCATTTTGTTGTCAGCGTCGTGGCGGCGGTAATAGACATTGTAGAGAGAGAACGGTACGCGACGGCGAAACCGCCTTTACGTACTGGAATGAAGTAATAATCCTATTGGAATGAAGTAATATATTCTGAAATGAAGTTAAATCTTTGTAATATGTTAGTATGACTTATTTGTCTTGGGATGAATTAAAATAGGCTAGTGATGGAGGTGAAAATAATTTATAAATTTGCGCATCTCATCCATAAAAAACTAGATCTAAAAACCCTAATCTGGTATGATTCTGCGATTCAACAATAAGGAGTGGATTTGCATATAATGAGACTAGTAAAGTATATATTTAATTATGTCTATATAATATTGGCTTTATTCCTGCGAATAAATCTAAGTAATTTAACTAATTGAACCATAAACTAATAATTTCGATCATTATATTATATATCAGGTTTTTAATATATTAGTTGCACTCGTTGGAAGTACTCTCAGAAATACCAAGCACCGTTATCGTCCAAACACTAATTTAAGTATTACTAATTTAATTTATCAAGCAACGTCAATGTTCTATGTTTCTCCTTAATTTTATTACCTCTGTTGTTGACTACAAATGGATTGATTAATCTATATGCAGTTCGCCAATTGAGACTATTGTCTTTTTATATTAATTTTTCAACTTTACATGTTATTGTATGCTGAAAATTTATACATGTATAGAGACAACGACGATTCGTGTGCATATTTCAAACTTTCATATTTGAGTAATAAGTTCCTATATACTTCTTTGAATAACCCAAATAGATAAACTTGTTTCCGTAAAAAAATTTAAATTATTTATTGATTTACTCTTATATAATTACTTGACTACCTCTTTAGTATTGATCACCAAAAAAAATATATTATGAAGTTTAGTAAAATTATCTTTTTCATAATTCTTGCGAAAATACCGTTCAACTTATAGTGTAACTCAGATGGACGGAGTGTTAAATTACTTCAACTGTCACACCTCATGCCACATCTAGTCAACTAGCCTAAATCAAGCCAGTTTTGACTAATTTCAGCAATTTATAAGACGAAAATATACCGTAAAAAAGTATGTATACTGCTCTCTCCATCTCATTATAATTAGAGCATTTCTAATTCGTTTCGTTTAATACTTACATCCACTCTTTCTCTCCAATTAACTAACTCCTAAAATCTCGTGTCGACTAAGAATCTTAGCTGGAACGGAAGGAGTATATAAAAATGAGATCTGTATTCCACTAGTTTTTTAACTCGTTTCCTTCATAAGATCTAACAATTTCTTCTAACATTTAGGATAACACGAGTTTTACTGCTTAATTGGTAAATTAGTAAAAGAAGAAGAAAAAAGTTAGTAGAGTATGTTAATGAAAAATGAGACATTTTATTGAAAGGTAAAGTAATTACTAATAAAAATTAAACTACTATTATGGACGGATCAAAATAAAAGAATTTCTATATTTATAGAACGGAAAAAGTTATTAAACGGTGATTTTTCAAGTTTTCATTAAATAAAATCTTGATCATTGACTTAATTAATGAATTTAGTTAATCAAATACGACTAAGTGTTGTATGTTGTTGAATTTTCTCAATCGCCGTCTCTCTCTACACATACGTATGTCATAACATATTAACATGTGGAATCATGTGACTTTTTGAAAAATAAAATATATTTTGTTAGAACTGCATGAAAAAAGCATAAAATTTATCGAAGCACCATAAATATTAGTATAAAATACATAACAAATGCGACCACACGCTATTCGGCCCCACTCACATAAATACCGTTGCCAACTTGATGATATAGTCTATTTATTCTATAGTAATAAAGTTATTTTGCTATTTTAGTACATTCCATTCCATAGTAATAGAGTCATTTTCCCTTTTTAGTAACAGTCAACACATTTCTTCACACCTACTTTACTCTCTTATTTTATTCTCTCTTCATCTCTCTACCTTTTTCATTTTCCACTTTATTCTCCATTTACTTAAGTCATCTAATACAATTTTTCTTAATTTTCGTGCCGAAAAGAAATGTCTCCATTACTATGGAACGGATGAAGTATTATATTTGAACTAAGAAGTATTATAATGTTATTATTTTATTATACTCCATATAATAACTAAGGCATTGGTATGGTCGTACTCTTCAGCTAGACGAAATAAATGACCCAATGCTGAAGAATTATTATACTGCATCTCCATAGTTTACATTTAACTTTGAATAGTTTGGATTATAATATGTTATTATCATAATTTTACAAGTTATAAACCATATTTATTTATAATTTTTATACTATTTTAGCCAAAAAGATTACAATATCTCATAATGACCAACGACTTAAAAAACAGATCAAAGAATTAAGGGGCTTGCTTCTGTAGGACTTAAAAAGACTTAAAATAGATCAAACTAAGGAGCCTTATTTTAATGCATTAAGAAAGGCACAAAATCGTAAAAGGTGAGCAGAGGTCCAATGTACACAGGAAGATTTAAAAGCAAGCAAAAATAACAGAGTAAAAACTAACACAAGAAGGCCAACAAACCACAAACAACAACCAAAGCAACCAAGCAACAACACCCCAAAGACGCAACCAAAGAGAGAAGACGAGATAGAAAAGTCAAACCCCGAGCTTCACCACGCAACAAGCCTGCAACTTTTAATCACCATTCCAACCTCTGATATTTATCAAATCTTCTGTTGATGAGGTGAGTGAGAGTGCAAACCTTGGGAACCAACTCCTAATCCCGAGCTTCACCACGCAACAAGCCTGCAACTTTTAATCACCGTTCCAACCTCTGATATTTATCAAATCTTCTGTTGATGAGGTGAGTGAGAGTGCAAACCTTGGGCACCAACTCCTAATCCACGAGTGAAGGAGCAAGATTAACATTTTCTTCTCGAAGTCCCAATTTGGTTCAAAACCTTGAAATATCATTTTATTCTGAATAAACCAAATCGACCATGATATCACGTAAAACAAAGAAATCCACAACTTTATGTCAAACTTGCGGAAAGGAGTGCCCAACCAAGAGAGGAAGCATGCTACTGGTTCTTTGGACAAAAGAATAAATTCCACCTGTTACAGCAGTAGTACCATAGGCTGATAGAGACTCTGCAGCTAAAGAAAATGTGTTCTAAGGTCTCTGGCTCCTCCTTGCAAAAAGTGCATCGATCATCTTCAATTTTAGAAGATCCAAATCTGAGAAGCCTGTCCTTTGTCATGAGTCGCCCCTGCATAACGAACCAAATATGTAGTTGTGCTCTTGGTGGTGCAACCTTTCTCCAGGCAAGACGTCCATTTCTTCCGGCAGTATCGTCACTGTTTAAGTCCCGAGCAAACTGCACACAAAGTTAGAAACGGAAAACCTATTTGATTTGTCAAAGAGCCACACTCTCTCATCTCTCGTGTTTGCTCTCAACTTAGTACGATTCACAGTTAGGTAAAGATCCCCAACTAGTTTATCTTCCCAAGCAAAAAGCTTCCTTCTCCACCTAAATTCCCAGCTCCATGTTCCATTCTCCCATAGCTCCATGTTCCATCAAACTAAGGAGCTTTTGGTATGATGGAATAGAATAATGGTATTTCTATTTCCATTTTATTTATTTGATTGATTTTTTTTAGGAATTACTATTTCATTCCTCGTGAGAATATTCACTCCACTCATCTAGCCAAAGAATGGTCATTTCATTTTATTCTCCTCTCTTTTTATTTTAGATTTTAACGAAAATCAACATAATAATAATAATAATATTATTATTATTATTATTATATTTTATTATGTTATATTTAAATTCAATATCACCTCAAAATTGAATTTTAAAATTTTATAATAAAACTAAAACTTTGGAATTTTTGATAACAGGAAAAAAAAATTAAGACTACACACTACGTGTGCAACCTCACACACACTCGCATGCTGCACATGGAATTATTCACACACATTGCCCATATTATACACACATAATTCACACTGCACACACACTAGTAAACATGCCCACGGTTCACGAACCGGCGGTTCCGGTTCGGAACCGCCGGTTCCGGTTCGGTCGTCTTCGGAACCGGAACCAAACCGTGAGGCTATTTCACGGTTCCGGTTCCGGTTCGAAAACCGGCGGTTCCGGTTCCGGTTCGGAACCGCCGGTTTTCCGGCGGTTTTAAAACCGCCGGTTCAATTTTTTTTTTTTTTTTTTTTTAAAATTTGAAATTTGGCTTTATACAATAAATCGGAACAAGACAATGCATAATTCAAGCACAAATAAGACGAATAAGGAGAAAATGAAATAAATTTTATTGATTTTGAGTTGTAACGGACAACGATACATTACAATTTATAATACATAAGTATACAATACAACAACATACAACAATATAATATAATTTACAAGTGTCGTCGCCTCGTGGGACTCGGAAGGTAAATAAAAAAAACATGAAATGGGGGGGAAAAAGGAAAAATTGAAAAGGGCTTGGGATCAACTTAAACTTTCAAAGTTAAACTTTTCAAATTTAAGTTGAGTTGCCTACGTATCCACAATTTTATTGAGGAATCAAAGCCCACGTAGTTCTCTTACCTTAGGATCAACCATTTTTTCTTGCAAAATGTTGCCCATTTTCTAAGCAAACACGTATCAGCACGCCATATACACATTGCTGCATTTCTAATAGGGGCAATTTGATCTTCCAAAGCAATCAATGTGTATATGGCGTGCTGATATGTGTTTGCTTAGAAAATGGGCAACATTTTGCAAGAAAAAATGGTTGATCCTAAGGTAAATTGTACTTGAAGATCATTAAAATATATTCCCCATTTGATAAATATCTTATTGGTGAAAAAGTGGGTATCTTTGAGGCAGATGGTACTGGAACACAAATTTATATATGGAATCTAGATGATACTTCAAGATCATATATAAATTTGTGTTCCAGTACCATTTGCCCCAAAGATATCCACTTTTTCACCAATAAGATACATATCAAATGGGGAATATATTTTAATGATACATTACAATTACAAATAAAAAAACATGAAATGGGGGGGGGGGGGGGGAATTGAAAAGGGCTTGAGCTCAACTTAAACTTTCGAAGTTAAACTTTTCAAATTTAAGTTGAGGTGCCTACGTATCCACAATTTTATTGAGGAATCAAAGCCCACGTAGTTCTCTTACCTTGCTTACCTTTTTGGTCGGCTATGCTCGCCGTTCACCGCCCCCCGTGGACTCATTGCTAATGTTGAGTGCTCTCGCTTCTGACCTCGTCATCGCCATCGGAAGAAAATTCTTCACCATCACTCTCTACACGGAAGTCGAAATCCGGCTCTTGTGCTCTCATGTCCGCCTTTGCCCAATCGTCAAGTAACATAGTGGCTTCCATGTTCTTGGCGGAGAGATTGCTCCTTCTGTCGTCTAGGACACAACCGCCGACACTAAAAGCTTGTTCAACGGCGACGGTGGAAGCGGGAACGGCGAATATCTCCTTAGCCATGATGGAGAGTATCGGAAACTCTTTGTCATGTGTTCCTCACCAATTAAGGACGTCAATTTGTTGAGTAGGAGGACCTGCATCTTGAAAAATAGAGCGCGATTCCAAATACATATCTAATTCACTAGTCGCTCTAGTCCTATTGGTTGTAGTACCGTATAGATCTTGCAATTGTGATACTACGTCGGGATCAATCATGATATTGGTAAAATCCCCTCCACCAAAATCAAATGTAGACGGACTAGGAGGAGCACGTACCTGGTGAGCGGTGTTATACCGCATTTCATATTCCGCGTAGAGAGAACGAAGTGCACTATCTAACCTTAGTTTGATTCCATCAACATCCGGAATACTTAGTTCGAAGCATTCTCCTCTTGTCAAGCCCATTTCGCGGAGTTGAGAAAAATCCAAAGCGTGCAAACAACCATAGTACATGTCTAAAATTTTATAAACACCATGCAACTTCCACTTTGGATCCAAGCATTTTGCAATCAAAAACACATTTGGAATACGTGAAAAATATTTTAACCATTTTTCAACCATGTAAAACAAAATAGCCTTCAACTCAATGAATTGAGTATTTTTCACACAAGTTTTAAAACCAATTGCCACATACATGCAATGCTCCAAAACGCGCACAGAAGTAGGATAATAAACTCCGGATAACTCAACAGTGGCATTTTTGAAAGCGCGGAATAATCGAAATAAATCCATGTTGTGGTCCCAACAAGCGGGTATCAAAATCAAATCAGAAGGAACATGAGGACAACTTCTAAAAAAATCACATAAATACTCAATGTGGTTCAAAGTCGACTCCAACATATCATATGTCGAGTTCCAACGAGTTGAAACATCCAAACGAAAGTTGGTGTACCTGCATTGCTTACCATGACAATATCTCTTCCAAGCTCTACCAATAGGAGCTTTGTTATGAATCAACTTCACAGCAGTTCTAATAGGATCAACATACTTTTGCCACAAATCGATCGCATCTTGAACACACAAATTCAAAATATGGGCAATACATCGCACATGAAAATATTTACCATCAATAACAGGAGAACATGCACTGATTAGTTCATCTATGCTAGCAGTGTTAGCGCTAGCATTGTCAACATCCGGTAGAAAAAATTTTATTGATCAATTGAAATTCATTCAAAACTTGAATGATCAATTGAGCAATTGCTTGTGCAGTGTGTGGTGCGGGAAATTCCCGAAATGCAATCAAACGTTTGTTTAAAGTCCAACTGTGATCAACGAAATGCACAGTGATGCCCATATACGAATTTTTACAAAAACAATCAGTCCACACATCAGAACAAATAGAAACTTTATGCCCTAAGTTAATAATAAACGTACCTAATTGCGCCTTCTTTTCCATGCATTGTCGAACAACGGCCCGAGTCATTGAAGTTCGACTCAATTTTTTTGCAGCGGCATTATAAACTTGCCGCATACTCGACTCAAAAGCATCGTTATCAAAAGCATTGAATGGAAGATGTTTCATAACGGCAAATCTAGACATCACATTAAGAGCATTTTTGTGATCATATTTCAAAAGAGTATTGCTACACGTACCCGATGTTTGGGATGAACCCGTCCCACTACCGGTCCCGACTCCATGTTGAAAGTTGAGTTGAGTTTGGGTTGGAGCGATACCAAACTCGACCGGATGCGCTTTCTCCATGTGACGGGTAAATGTACCGTATCCTCCACCCCTTCGGAATGTGTATACGTTTTCGCAATAGTTGCAATACACATTATAAGTGTTAGGATCGTTACTATCTTGTACCTTCTTGAAGTGTTTCACCATGATGTTGGAGGTTAAAGACCTGTCAGCTGGTCTAGGAGGTTGAGGAGGACGAGGTTGTCCACGACCACGCCGACTCCTTGGTGGTGGTGGGGGTGGCATTTCTTGAACCTCTTCTACCTCATCCCCCTCCTCCTCGTCGTCATCATCATCATCGTCTTCATCAACATTCACAGGGGTTGGACTTTGTTGGGAATAGGCACCGCGACCGGGAGCACCACTACCGGTACCAACATAAGCATCGCCTTGGTATTGAGAGCGAGAGAGAGCAATAGCATGTGCCACATCTTGCTCTTCTCGAGCCTACAAAATAATATTTGTATTGTAAATACAAAATAAAATTATGAACAATAATGTAATGTAATTCAAAATTCATTAAATTAGTAGATAATAAATATTAACCTGCCACTCATCCATGTTCATTTGAGAAATTTCATCAATAACGGATCTCCGAGATGGCCTCTTGGCCTTTCCCTTTCCCTTATCAACACGACCTTCTCGGGATGAAGACATATTGCTATGTAGAAGTAGAAATGTAGAAATATGGAATAATATTTTTTTTGTTTTAGCAATTGAGAAAGGAAGACAACTTATAGATAGAACTACGGGAACAAGTATAAGTGTACAACAATGCGTAATAAGAGTAGAACTTGCGTAATTAAATGGAAGCACAATAGCACAAATGAGAAATTGGAGACAAAGAGAGAGAATTGGGAGATTGAAGAGAGAAACTCTTATTAACACAAGAGTGGGGTGAATGTAAATGAGGATAGAGGGGGTATTTATAGATAAAAATGGGGGGAAAATGGAAGAATTTCGAATTTGAAATTTGAAAAAAAAAAAAAATTCAATTTTCGCAAAAACCGGCGGTTTTTGGCGGAAAACCACCGGAACCGCCGGTTTTCCGGCCAAAACCGCCGGTTCCCGGGCCGGAACCGCCGGTTCAGTCAACGAAACCGTCTGCAAAAGCTGCGTCATGTCGCCTCGTTTCTCGCGCCGCATCCGGAAGCCCTGAACCGGCGGTTAACCACCGGTTTTCACGGTTAACCGCCGGTTAACCGCCGGAACCGGCCGGTTTTTCAGCTGAAAAGCTGCCGCCGGTTCCCCCATCAAAATGCCTCGAAATTAGCGCCCGAACCGGTGGTTCGGCCGGTTAACTGCCGGTTCCGAACCGTCCGGAACCGCCAGTTCGGTCACGGTTCCGGTTCGAAATATCTTGAACCGGAACCGGACCGCAACCCGAATTCCGACGGTTCCGGTTCGGGAAAAAGTCCACGGTTCCGGTTCGGGCGGTGGGCATGTTTACACACTAGTAATTCACACATCACATAGTACACACACAGAGAGATATTAGTGTGTGTATTGTGTGTGGTGTAGTCAGTGACAGACGCATGATTTTTATAGTTGGGGGTCCAAATTACATTAACGATAATTGCATATTTTTAGTGTCGATTTTAGAAACTAACGTGCTAGATAGCAAACTTCCTACCATCAACCTATAGATATGGTTTACTCAATCAAGCTAGCTCAACACTTAGCCATTTTATGAAGAGGAAGATTTAAAAGTCTGTTTTAAATCTTGACCTGACCGTAGATGAGTTTGTAGATAGATTGAATAGCAGCCTAATGATCAACTAATTAGTTAGTTGATGATATGTTTTCATTTTTCATATAGCCGAAAAATTAGGGCTAATGTTCATTCTGTAATTTATGACTTGTAATTTGTTGGATATGATGCATCATCTACTCAATTCTTTGAATGCTAAGTCTAAACTTGTTTAGTATAATATCATTTCTTGCGAAATGCAATTAGTTATAAACTTGTCATACCTCATGTAACTATTTGCTTGGCTTTGGGGATATTGCCTTCATATGCACTTAATTAGCTATCCTAAGACTTGTACCAGGACGGGTATATCAATGCCCATAAAGCACCTGACAGGGTGAAATTTGCATAGTTGTGTGAATGCTCCAAAAAATGTGTCTTACTATTATTTTTTAAAAGGAAGCTCAAAAACATTTTGTCCAAATTATTGAACATTTTGAACCTATTTTTGAATGTTTTCTCTCATTTGAAAGGAAGAGCTTTATCTAAATTCCATCTATTGTGGTTGCTTGAGTGATCTTCTGTTACTAGGGTAAGTTATGTTTGTTGTGTTTCCAAGATGAGTTGGTTTGGTAAAAGTAGTCAAAGGTTGTGTTCATCTTCTTGATGAAGAACTAAGGTCCCGAAGAGGTTCTCCTTTTCCTAACACCTTCTTCATTCTCTTATCTTTCTATCATTATTGTATTGTCTCAACTTTTTGTGGGTTGACTCTTTGGTCCATAGTTTAGCTACAAAAACAAGCCTTGGGAACTTATTTGTTTGGTGTATGGGAAATGATTCACATCATAAACGACTCTCACACTTTGTGTTGGTAAACGAAAGGTTACTAGGCTAAGACACGAGTTTTAATTCGGATCAAGGATCGGGTGTGATCCAAGTAAGTTGGCTAGCTAAGCCTTTTAAGAGTTTGGCCTAACGAGTTTAGCTAGAAAAGACATAGGCCATAATTTTATTTTAGATAAAAATTTAATATTCATATGTGGTGATTAATATAAGTATAATTTTATGACTTACGCCTCAAAAGTTTGGCCAGAAAAGACATAGGCCATAGTTTTATTATAAATAAACATTTAATATTTATATGTGGTTATTGGTGACTAAAGTACCCACCTACGTTTTTATGGTAGCATATGTAACAGATGATGACTTCATTTATTGTAATACTTCATTCATCCCATTTAAAGAGAAATATTTCATGCTCCACAAAATAATGTTGTTTGGTGGAGTATGTTAAATAGAAGAACAAAAAATATGATAGAGAATAAAGTTAAAAAGAGAGTTGTATTTTCATGTTTAGGAATGTGTTATCTTAATCGTGTCACAATGGGGAGTATTTAAAATGCAATGGGGAGTATTTAAAATGCAATGGTGATGAAAACTATAATCTGTACTGGCAAAATATTTTATGGCGCCAAATTAACAGTGATGAAAATTAGAGACCCATTTTTTATCGATAAATTATTTAATGTTCTCCTTGTTTTATTTAAAGTGAAACATTTTTCTTTTGGCACATAATTATATACAACGACCTTTGTGTGAAGAGTTAAGAAAGAATAAAGCATGAAAGAAAATAGTAGACATTCAGAAAAAATATGTCATTCAAATGAGAGAAAAGTGAAGTTAATAATACATATTCATATACATATACTACAACGAGTGGTTCAATTCAGAACTGTTTTTAAGATGAAAACTTGAAAACTTATCAGTTGATAACACAAAATATATCAGTCGGCAGCACAAAATAGCTCCAACAGATATGTTTTGTGCTGCCAACTGATATTAGTTGGTAACTGATATGGTTTGTGGCACCAACTAATATGTTTTGTGCTTTCAATTTATAAGTTCTCATTTTATGATAGTTCTCAATTGAACCATTCCCTATATTTACATATACATATACATCTAAGTATGTGATCAATACAGAACTAATTTCAAACCAGAACCAAAACTAATATGTCATTATAAAAAGAGCACCTAAGGTCATTTTACTGTTTTTTAGTTCATTATGGGAATTTCAAGTTTTAAAATGACCTATGGTTAATTTTAGATCGTTTAGTTCATCTTACAATTCGTTCTATTATGGATTATGACATTAGGTGTTCATTTATATGACCTATTATTTTGATTCTACATTCTGCATTCAAGATGGTGTTTTGCCTTTAATGTGACATATACATATACATACGGGTTAAGGGTTTTGATCTATGCAAAACTAGATCTTAATCCAAAAATGCAGAACAAAATCATACAGAAGGCATTTGTAGGTCATTGTTAGTTTATTTTTAGGTTATTTTAGTAAAGGATGACCTAAAATGATCTAAAAATGGCATCAAACCCAGATTTTATAAAATTACCTAAAATTGACTAATAATGATCTTCCGTGTTTTTATTTAATTATTAACCATTAGATCGCCTAATCCTAGGGCCAAGATTTGGACTAAATTTCTAGATTTAGATGCATTTTAGTTTGGATCATCTCCCTACGGGTTATTTCTCATAAACCAGTGTGTCGCTAGATAAGGTTGTTTCTGCTAAGAATAAGTGAAATATATCTATGGGTGGAAATTTGAGTAAATTCCATCAGTCCCATAAAAATAGTCTTCTATTTCCGCTTGCGGTTGTTCCACAAAAATAGTCATCTTCCGTTTTTGGCAAGTTATTCTCTCTTATGAGGTGAGTCTCATTCTCCACTAACAATACTCCAATAATTTTTTCTTATGACATCTCTCTTATTTTATTAATTTTTTCTTAAAACTCGTATCATCCTCAAAGTCTCTATTTTTATGAGATGAGGGGAGTATTAAATTGCCACTACTAGTTTTCTCACTGCATGTAAAATTTACATGTATAATCATTGGAGAATAAATGAATGTCAAAGAAGAAGAATCAATTTATTTTATTTAATTGTAACACAATTTTGAGTACATAAATATGTTAAAGTACGTTGTTAATTTATATTAATCCTTTAATATGAATATTAGATTTAAAATAAAAAATAATATTACTCCTATATTTAAATTAATATTTTCATCACTAAGACTATATTTTTGTTAATTTTGTATAATAACGATAACCTACACCTTTACCGGTCGAAGAAATTTATAAGGCTCCATTTGGTATATGAAATTGGAGACGTGGAATTGGAATTGGAGCCTTCAATTCCAAATCCAATAAGCAAAAATATTCAGATCTGAAATTGAATTACAATATTAATTCAAAATCTTCTCAATTTCACAATTTGTGTTCCATATTTTAAAGAATATAACTTGCGTTATCCATAACAGAAACACTAAACACAAAACACACAGACTCCACGCACATATACAAAATACATACTTTGCACACACCATACATAAAATACACTCATTTTACACAAAATACACACTATACACATGGTGCACAGACTACACATTACACACACTGCATCCAGTGTGTGAAGAGTGTGTATTTTATGTATAGTTTTGTGTAGTGTGTACTATGTGTGCATTGTGTGTATTTTATCTATAGGTGTATATTGTGTGCAATGTGTATATTTTGTGTATAGCAAGTGTGTAGAGTGTCAATGTGGCAGCGCATGTAGTGTGTATACACTATATAGTGTATGTATTTTGTGTATAGTGTGTGTATTTTGTGTATGGTGCATGTAATATGCGCAATGTGTTATGTTTGTGTGCATGATATGTATACAAATTCTTCAAATTCAATTTTATACTGTCAATTGCTTCATTTTATTAAACATAGAATATATAATTGAATTAGATTTCCTTCCAATTCAATTCGATAAAGTTCCAATGCAATTTCAATTCTAATTCTAATTCCGTCGTAATTAAACGGAGCCTAAGGAATATTTGGTCAGATATTCCTCCCTCCATCAGTAGGTTATCTCAAGAATTTATCTTCGAGATTATCCTTGATTAGCCTTATCATACATAATTCTAACAATACTATCGTAGAATAACATATTACTCCATAGTGTTTGTAACTTAAATCACCTAGATTAATTTTAATTTCGGCAAATTTATGCAGCATGAGTTCAACAAAGACTCAAAAGTAAACACTTGTTCCATTTTCTACATCTACATTTTTGTTTTCCTTATTAAGAGCTTTCGTATTTTGTGATAATCTTATATATTATAGCCAACTTTTATTGATTAGAGAGGATCATAGACTACTATAATACGTTGCAATTATATCAAACGTATTCTCGTCATTAGGAAATCTAGTCAAATAGAAACCACTGGAGACCAAAAAAGAGTGGACGAAAAGAATTCAACAATTGAACACATGTACAAAAATGAGTGGCTTGCTATAACATTACACGCGACGCACGAGGGCATTTTCCCTCGCCTAAATATATTAGTAGTAGTAAAACACAGATTATTTATTACCACTACACGACCCGATGTTAGGATCGTCGACTGCAACATTAGTTTGATATTGTCCGCTTTGGGTCAAGCCCGCACGGATTTGTTTTTGGGTCACTCCCAAAAGGCCTCAAACTAATTGGGGTTGGACAGGAATTATATACACCTTCCAACTTCCCTC
This sequence comes from Salvia splendens, assembly GCF_004379255.2. NCBI lineage: Eukaryota > Viridiplantae > Streptophyta > Magnoliopsida > Lamiales > Lamiaceae > Salvia > Salvia splendens. The sequence continues at coordinate 30,736,850 of NC_056035.1, forward strand.
ACTCATCCGATGTGGGATGAGTTTGTACCCCAACAAACCTCCCCTCAAACCGAGACCACATCGGGAACGCAGTTGACACGAACATGGGTCGTTCCAGCCCTGGCCCCTGTGTCATCCTGGGCTCGACTCTAACCCAAGTCCTTCACGGCCCGACCCTAACCGGGGCTCATCCAGGCACAACCCATAGCCACCTGGGCTCTGATACCACTTGTTAGGATCGTCGACTGCAACATTAGTTTGATATTGTCCGCTTTGGGTCAAGCCCGCACGGATTTATTTTTGGGTCACTCCCAAAAGGCCTCAAACTAATTGGGGTTGGACAGGAATTATATACACCTTCCAACTTCCCTCACTCCTCCGATGTGGGATGGGTTTGTACCCCAACACACGAAGGGGTATTTTGGAGATTCAGATTATCCAAATCATATTTATTCCCCAATTTAGCAATATTTTACTCCAAAATACCGTGAGATGATCTGTTTTTCAACCAATTAACCAAGGGCAGATTAGTCAAATATTTTGATTCAAATGCCACCGTTAATAACGATGACATGCGTTTAACTGCAACTTGAGAGGTTTAAATTGCATTTTCCATTTTTTAATTCCTTTCTTTCTTTTGTTTCATTGATAAGTTGGTTTCGCAATAAATCATTCAATGTTAATAAATGCATAATTGTTGGTAGCTAAAGTAGTAAATTAAATACAAATCTAATATTCGGCTGGACTTAATTAGCCAGGAAATAGGAAAGTTACTTGTAGTGAAAGAAAAATACACAAAAATAATATATTCCACAAAAAACAGTTCATGTTTTTTTCATTTTGGATGTTCAATAAAACTAAAATTTTATCTATTTATAATACTCCTCCATCCATAGTAGTGAGAGCGTTTCTCTTCGACACATAATTTAAGAAAAATTGTGTTAAGTAAGTTAAGAAAAGAAAGAATAAAATAAAAACCGAAAGTTAGAGAGATAAGGAGAGAATAAATTAAGAAATGAAAAAGGTAGAGATAACAAATGTGTTGACTTTTGCTAAAAATTGAAATAACTACACTATTATGGAATGTACAAAAATGACAAAATTACTCCACTAATGTGGAACGGAAGGAGTAAGAGAATATGTTTTTTCTGGTGGATTTCATTTTCCATTAACAATACTTCAACCATTTTTCACTTTAATTGTTGTCTATAACTAAAACTAATATTTGTTGGTTTTCTTCGATTGTCATAACTCATCATCTTATAATTATATAAAACTATAGGTTTATTTTAGTTGAAGGGGTGTGTCAGTTATTATCATATGATTATGAATTTAGTCGTGAGATTCAATCTCATAAACTAAATATAATACATGCCCTGTTTAGTTATGAGATACTCCCTCCGTTTCTCATTAATCGTCACCGTTTGACTTGACACTGGTTTTAAGGGATGTAATGTAAAGAAGGTGGAAAAGTTAGTGGAATGCGAGTCATACTTTTATAATAAAATGTGAGTGGAATGAGTTAGTGGAATGTGAGGTTCATTACCAAAAGTAGTAGTACAAAAAGACTGATGAAAACTGAAATCAGTGCCAATTAAAGGGTGTTAAGAGCCTTTGTCCTAGCAGCAAGAAGCTTATACATTATTGTATGAGGTGCCGAGTTCGAGCCCTCTTAATATCAGTTTCAATTTTCTCCTTTATATAAGAGTTTATTTAAATAAAAAAAAGGGGGGGACTGGAGGAGTACTATAATCTTTAAAATTGAACAAGCCCTTATATGAATATACTAGTACTCCATGCGTCCCACTCTAAGTAAAACATTTTTAATTCAGCACAAGATTTATATGATATTGTTTTGTAAATAAAATAAGATTGATGAAAAAGTAGAGAGAAAGGGACAGTGATGTTTCTAATTCGGCATCGAAAAAATTAATCAGTATATTATGAACGAGATTAATGAGAATTTGCGTATGATGGTGGTTAGTTGTTAGGTGGCGGTATTGACCGGTCTGGTTTGGTAGGCGTTTGTATCGCTTCGCTTCCCTTCCCCTCTGTATGTTGTATGCTTTATAAACTCCCCCAAAAATCCCCTTTCATTCTGCAGAAGTCAGAGTCTCTCCAAACTCACCTACGCTCTCTTCTACCAACCTCGATTCCCCAACGCCGACGGAGAGGCTCTGATTTCAAATTCATCGCAAACTTTTTCTTCTCTGCTCGAATTCAATCGCAATTCTTCTTCTCCGCATGGAATCCACTTCCGAGAAGCTTTCCCCCTTCGATTTCATGACTGCGATCTTCAAAGGAATGAAGCTCGACAATTCGAACGCCTCCGCGGACGCCGCACAGCTGAACGTGGTGGCGATGCTGCTGGAGAACAAGGACCTCATGATGATGCTCGCTACTTCAGTCGCGGTGCTCCTCGGCTGCGCCGTCTACCTGATTTGGCAGCGCGGCGCCGGATCGGGGAAGAAAGCGGCGGAGCTGCCGAAGCTCGTGGTTCCGAAGATGCTCTCCGAGGCCGAGGAGGAGGACGATGGGAAGAAGAAGGTCACCATCTTTTTCGGGACGCAGACTGGCACCGCTGAAGGCTTTGCCAAGGTAAATAATTTCGATTGCGTCGGAATTCTCCACTGAGAGAGTTGGATCGCTGTAGTTTGAAGTAAGTTGAAAATCTAAGATTCGTGGTGGTGGTTGTTTCTAAAATTCGAAATTCCGAGAATACTCTATTTAATCATTGGGTTAAATAATTAGCAAAATAGAAAAAGATTTTTCACTTTTACTTTAGGTTTTTGGAAAAAAGAGTGGTTCAATTACATCGAAATTCCGAGAATGCTATATTTAATCGATCTCAATTATTTGTTGAACATGTTTGATTTGTTTTGGTGAATAATGATTTGATTCTGCTGCTGTGTAGGCCCTTGCCGAAGAAGCTAAAGCTAGATACCCGGAGGTCAACTTTAAAGTGGTTGACTTGGTAAGAGCTCTCTTACTTTTCCGATTTCAGTAATTAAGTTTGCAGATTCATTAATTTCCTTTTCTAATGGCATTTTGATCGGTTTAGGATGATTATGCGGCTGATGATGAAGAGTATGAGGAGAAGTTGAAGAAGGAGACTTTCGCATTCTTTTTCCTTGCAACGTAGGTTCATCGTTTGTTGAATTATGAGTCTCGATTGCTTAGTGAAATTGCTTTTGTATATATGCTTGTGCCAGACAAAAATGTTAAACTCATGTTTATAATAGTAATTTAATGAGTTGTTTGGGATTGGCTGGTTGCAGATATGGAGATGGTGAGCCTACCGATAATGCTGCGAGGTTTTATAAATGGTTTGGCGAGGTAAAAAGAGTAATAGTGCATAAGCTTTTTACCATAGGGTTGATCTTGATAAAGTTTTGTGCTCCAGGGAAAAGAAAATGGAAACGTGTATAAGAATCTCCATTTTGGTGTTTTTGGCCTTGGAAACAGGCAGTATGAACATTTCAACAAGGTCTGTATGCGCTCTGTTAATTGTAAATGTGAACAACTGCAAGATTTTGCACTCACATGTTATCTCTTTAACTTACTTGATAACAGATTGGAATAGTGGTGGATGAGATTCTCGCCGAGCAAGGTATGCAACCTCTGAGAGTAAAATTTTTTGTTTGAATGTTTCTTTGAAACGCGATTGTTAGGATTTCGAAATGTTTGATTGGCATCAATGGCACCCCATGGTTTACAGATGACATGTTCTTATAAGTTGGAAGTTAAATTGGAATCTATGATGAGGAATGAGTTTTGGATTCTTTGCTCAGGGTCTATCTTGGTGGTACCCATGTAATTTGTTATCCACTTTTTCTTACATGCGCTATTTAACTCCAGGTGGAAAGCGGCTTATCCCTGTGGGTCTTGGAGATGACGATCAGTGCATTGAAGACGATTTTACAGCATGGTATTAAGAACATGCATAAGTTTTTAATCTATAATCCATCTATTTACAATAATATCGTAAGTTTTTTCCTAATTTGTGCTCAACATTGCAATGCAGGCGTGAGAATGTGTGGCCCGAGTTGGATAATTTACTTCATGATGAAGGCGATGCAACAACTGTTTCGACTCCATACACTGCCGCAGTTTTGGAATACCGTGTTGTGTTTCATGACCAACCAGAAGAAATGGCATCAGTGAACGGCTTAGCCAATGGTCATGCTAATGGCACTGCTACCTATGATTCTCAGCATCCCTTCAGGTGATGATGTGCTCCTGCATTCTCTTTTTATCATGTACGAGTATTATATTTCCTTTTTCCTAACCTTGTACGTTTATTTTTCTTTCTTGTAGAGCAAATGTTGCTGTAAAGAACGAGCTTCATACTCCTCTATCTGATCGCTCTTGCACTCACTTGGAATTCGAGATATCTGGCAGTGGATTAGAGTGAGTCTTTTATTTCTTTTTCATATTCAGACTGCTGGATGTTCTAAATACTGATTGGCCTGTTGTATCTAAATATATAATTACTTGTTCTTACCGTGATTGCAATGCGAAAGGAGAATCTTTTCTTTTTGCTAACTTATTATTCTATTCCTCAGGTATGAAACAGGGGATCATGTTGGTGTGTACTGTGAGAACTTGATTGAGACTGTTGAGGAAGCCGAAAGATTGCTCGGTCTCTCTCCTCAAACATACTTCTCAGTTCACGCTGATAAAGAGGATGGCACACCACTTGGTGGAAGTGCCTTGCCTCCTCCCTTCCTGCCTTGCAGTTTGAGGACTGCACTAAGCCGATATGCCGATCTTTTGAGTGCTCCTAAAAAGGTATGCTGTGTAACCGTGTTGTTGTATTCCCTGGATGTTTTTTGTTCTTTACTCAGCTGATGAGAAATTGTTTGTAATTGTTACAGTCTGTTTTGATTGCATTAGCTACTTATGCTTCCGACCCTAGTGATGCTGATCGGCTTAAACATCTTGCGTCCCCAGCTGGGAAGGTTCGGACATGTTTAATTATATATGTCTACATTTATCTCCATCATCTTTAATGTCTGAACTCAATCTTTTTGTCCTCTTGTTATGAACTTAAGAATATACATTTCTGTACTTCAGGAGGAATATGCAGAGTATATCGTTGCTGGTCAGAGAAGCCTGCTTGAGGTCATGGCTGACTTCCCATCTGTCAAGCCTCCTCTTGGTGTTTTCTTTGCAGCAATTGCTCCTCGCTTGCAGCCTCGATTCTATTCTATCTCATCCTCCCCAAAGTGAGTATCTATGATTATGATAGCATCGCGGCTCATGTTCAGTCTATCAACTTATATCCCCTGCTCTAGTCCATTCAGCCTCATTTATTTTAATCTATGTTCATCAACTTGATTCTCAATACTTTATAATTTTTACTCCAGGATTGCACCTTCAAGAATTCACGTCACTTGTGCATTGGTGTATGAGAAAACTCCCACAGGAAGAATCCACAAGGGTGTCTGCTCAACATGGATGAAGGTATTTTCCGTTTCAAATTTAAAGTTTGTCTCGCGTATAATAGTTTCATCCAATTGATGAGAATGTCGAACTTTTTGGTGATATTTTCACAACTATAGGCGATATAGTCCATTTTTTGCTCACCTTATTTCTCGTTATCAGAATGCTGTGCCTCTGGAGGAAAGTCCCAACTGCTCTTCAGCATCTATTTTTGTTAGGACCTCTAACTTTAGACTCCCTGCCGATCCTAAACTACCAATTATCATGATCGGCCCAGGAACTGGCTTGGCTCCATTTAGAGGTTTCCTTCAGGTTTGTTTCGATTCATTCATGTTGTTACATATTTGGCCATTAAGAATTTATGTATAGACAATAACATCGTAACTTTCTGTTTGTATTTCAGGAGAGATTAGCTTTGAAGGAATCTGGTGCAGAACTTGGTCCTGCTTTATTTTTCTTCGGTTGCAGAAACAGAAAAATGGTTAGCAACTATTTCACCATTTCTATAAATACATAAAACCTTATTTATTCCAATTGACAAGTTTTTATGTGCTACCTATCTCAGGACTTCATTTACGAAGATGAATTGAATAACTTTGTTGAAGCTGGAGTGATCTCTGAGCTCGTCCTTGCATTCTCACGCGATGGACCTGCCAAGGAATACGTTCAACATAAGATGTCACAAAAGGTACAAAATCAATTTTAGGCAATCAACCACTCAAAATTCTCGAGCAGATGCATTTAACATTGATGTTTCTACACCAATCTTGTCATATTTATCCCTATCTAAACCTTTTGCCTGTGAAAAACAGGCCTCGGAACTGTGGAATATGATCTCAGAAGGAGCGTATGTTTACGTATGCGGTGATGCTAAGGGCATGGCGCGTGATGTCCACCGAACTCTCCACACTATCGTCCAAGAGCAGGTTTGTCTGTCTGAAGCAATTAAAGGGTTTTCATGAAATTCAGATATTTTTTTAAAATGTAAATCTATAACTACTTTTTTTGAATCCCAGGGCGCTCTGGACAGCTCAAAAACGGAGAGCTATGTAAAGAATCTGCAGATGACGGGAAGGTACATGCGTGATGTATGGTAATAGTTGCTACATACGGTGATTAATAAAAAGTCGGGAGGCTATTATACCAAGCGGCTTGTGAATTATATAGGAAAAGGCAATGTGCAAAGAATTGCCTACCAAAACCCAAGGGATGCCTCAACTGTTGTAATCTTACTTTCTTGTCATTCTTTCCAACTAGTTTATTAAGGGATTTTTTTGTTCGGTTGCTATGAAATATAAATCTATATATGTTTCACATACAAATAATTACTGAATTTTATGCTAGTAAACGATTTAGGTAAGGGGTTGTAATATTATTGAGCTGGGAGGAATTCTGCACCTGACTAAACATGTTAATTTTGCACCTATGTATAAATTATGTTGGTCTTCTTTTCTTTTGTTAATTTATGTATGGGTTTTGAGTAATTCTTTTGTACTCCATATCTTTGTCCATCTCGACCATTTTATTCTTTTTCTTTTGTAGTATAAATTATAATGTATGATCATAAATAGTGACATTATATTAGTACTACTTCCTTTCACAAAGTATAGTCATATTTTTTCATTTTTGGCCATTCATCAGTTATTTTCCATCTATTTATGATAACACGTTTTTCTAATGAAACTGATCTCATTTTCTATTAATAATATTTTAGCTATTTTTGTTCTCTATTTTTTCTTAATTTACCAATTTACATTAAAATTTGAGTCGTCCACTGTCAAAATTATTAATATTAGTGGACAAAGGTAGTTCGCATTTCAAAATATAAAATTAATTTATTAATCGAATTTATAGCAGATTGACTTATATTAACAAATGCAAACGCATCTCTTCAAAGTTCAAAAACATAGCATCACAGTGATTTCTCTATTTAATTAAATCAATATAATTAATGGAGTTTTATTGCCTTCATTAATGAACCGCCCTGCTTCCGTAGATGAATTAATCAATTAATTACGTAAATAAATATTCTGCCTATATAGATGGAATAGGTAATTGGGGAGAATTTTTCTATTCCACGCCTAATTTGAGCGGCTGTATTTTCCTTATTTCCAATAAAGTATTCAATCTTCATTTTATGGACACTTAAAATTACAAAATATTTTATTCAATCTTCATTATTCTAGTCTATTTCCAATAAAGTATTTTTTTATGGACACTTAAAATTACAAAATAAACTATTTTTCATAAAGAAAGTAGATAAAAGAGGTGGCAGTTCCCTGCCCTTCAAAAATGCACCCAGAAAAAGAATAGAAAAAAGGAAAAATGAGAGAAAGGGAGAGAAATGTCAATTTTGTAAGATAAAATAGGAGAATTAAACTCTCAAAACAACTAAAAAAATTTTCACTCAAAACAACAAGTTTCTTTTTCAAATGCCTATTGATAGGCCAAAGAATACTTATGAAATAAGACTTTTAATGATGAATAAGAAAAATATTAATGTCAATTTACGTCAATTAATACAAAACCACCCCTTATGAAATCAGACTTTTAATGATGAAGAAGAAAAAAAATTAATGTCAATTTATGTCAATTGATACAAAACCACCTCTTTAGCTATAAAATAATCGGACTAGATTAATTCAGGCTTACCCATTGAATTTGAATATTCTTAACGGGGTGTTCGGTTTGCAAGATTGTATCCGAGATTAAATTTGTAGCGTGTTTGGTTCATGAGAATCAACCCCACAACTCAATCCTAGATGGATAATCATGAGATAATTAGTCATAGTTTAACCCCCTATGACTAAAATAATCTCACAACTCAATCCTAGATTGTATCTTGGTATTATTTTATCTTGGAAACCGAACACCACCAACGAGTACTATTTGTCTTATTCGCATTTCAGTTTATCATTATCGATCACTTTTCTAGCTTTGGCATCCATTTGAGAGTTAAGTGAATCCTTATATTGAAAAAAATTATTAGATCAGATAAATTTATTATTGAAATAAAATAATACTACACCATAAGTTAAAAATAATTGGTGTATAAATTTTCTATCCGTCTTCATTCTCTCGCTACTAAAACAGAACGGCATAAAAAATCTTATGCCAAAAAAGAAATTCTTTGTTTTTAATGTTACAGAGAATGTATGCTGTTGTGTTCCACAATGAAACCATGAAGGTGTAGTGATAAAATTTGGATTGTATTTATAGATTTTCAGTACAATAAGATAAATAGAAATTATTATTAATTGTTAAAAAAAGGAAAAGAACATTATTTTATAAGAAAGAACTTGAATACTCTCTTCATCCCATAATTTAAGGACAATTTCTTTTTCATCTGTCACGGTTCCATAAAATATCTCATTTCATCTATGGAAAGCTCTCTCAAACTCATAGTCATACTCATACTCATACTCATATACATCTATTTATTTACAACTTATAATAATGTGGGTCCCACTACTGACTGAAAATATTTTAACTATTCTACTCATTATCTCTCACACTTTACCAATTATGTATTAATTTCTGTGCCGTCCAAAATGTCTTTATTTGTTTTGGAAGATGATTGTGTGGTTATAAAACTGGCAAGGGTCAGTAGGTTGAAAATAAATAAATAAATAAAAAGTCACAAAATTAAAGAATGAAATGGCATTGATTCATCCCATCTTAAGATGGAAGAACCCTTGATCCTTTGGTTACTTAAAGAATTGGGCCAGCTTTGCTCCTATTATTCTTTGGGCTAATTAATAGTTTAAGTATTGGGTCTTTCTGTTGGGCTAAGAAGAACTTTTAAGTGATTAATGGGCTGGCCTTCCACTCGTTATTTAGGTTGGGAACGAAGGAAACAAAATACATGGCTAACTAATTTAATGTGATAGTTCCCTAATCTCGAGGACAAAAATTAATTTCTGGAACAAGGAATACATAAGGATTTAATTAATACTCGAGAGTTAACCACTTCGTAAAGTCTAATTGAAATATTATTATTTTAGTTCTGGAGGGGACATCTTTGTACGTCGACTAAATTCGAATTAAGGAATTCCAACCCAAGACTTTAGCTTTTGAGGTGACCTTTTCTATCCTATATTTTTGTGGGCTTTCTTTAGTCAAACATATTTATGTGAAAATTATAATGTGTATTTTTTGTCATGCCATATTTTATTTTATAAAATACCTATCTGTTTCAGGGGCAAAAATATATATAAGAAAGAATTTTTAAAAGTTTGAGGTCAGCCATTTATAAAGGAACTCAAAAGGTTTCCAACTTAATTATCATTTTTTTCCATTTCGATTCGTCCCAACTTAATTGTAACACTTCATTTTTACCATAAATAGTAAGTAGGTTTCACATTCCACTAACGCACTCTACTCATATTTTATTATAAAACTAATATAAAAAAATGGTCTCACATTCCACTAACTTTTTCAACCAACTTTTCTTTACATTTCTTAATACCCGTATCCACTCCAAGAGTGAGAATTAAGTTGGGACGGAGGGAGTATATAACAAAATAGTACTACATGAAATATATTGAGGGGCCCTTTGTCCTCCCCAATTGATCCGCCCATGTGTTTGCTATGCCAATTATGTTTCAATCATTTTTAACTTAAAACCTCGTGTTCACTTAATTTTGGCTGACAAAACTCTTTATACGAAAATTATACTTTGGCATATGCCCACTGAGTATACAAAGTACTCGGTCATACATGTTCTTTTCAAATGTGCAGGTTGAACGCAGACACGAGGAGGTAGTGTTGAACAAATACAACAAATAATTTAAGTACAGTGTATTGTTTCTTCATACATGATAACATTTTCTTGAACTCTTCCACTGCAGCATTTTGTATTAAGATGTCGTACCTTGAATGTTGATACTCTTATTTGTTTAACTATGAACCCCGTACTTATGTTCGTATTGAAAACCATGTAGTACAATTTTTCTTATTATATCCGGTTGTTTCCCCAATATGCCTACCTACATACAGTGGCGAATCCAGGTGGGGTCGGATGGGGTCGGCCGACCCCACCACCATCGTCGTAGAATCGCCGGATATTACCCTCCCTCAATTGCCGACCCCGCGGCGCCAACTCCCCTACCCCAAGTCTCTGGCTGACTGGCTCGCTGCTGTGAGCTAAATCTGCTGCGGAGAATAAGATAGAAACAATTGATTCTTACCAAGTAATTGGGCTTCATAAAATGGGCCTACCTCACATACTAATTAAGGTGGCACAAGTTCCAATATATTTTATATAGTAGGAGTAGTACTAATTAAGTTGGCACAAAATGGGCCTACCACCCATTGTTTAATGCCTAATAAGTATTCATAAAGCATTTAAATTTTAAATTATTGATTTAATTGTTTTATTTGCCTTATCCTTAATGAGATTAAATTCAAAATGTTATAGAATGTGATTAATGAGTACTCCCTCCGTCTCATAGTAGATGTTACACTTTCCTTTTTAATTTGTCTCACAAAAGATGTCACATTTTCTATTTTGGAAAAAGTTCCTTCTCACATCAATTATAAAATTATATATTCTCTCACCACTTAACACACAAAATAACATCTCCTAAAATCTCGTGCCATCTCCCAAGTGTGACATCTACTATGGGACGAAGGGAGTATTAAAGAGAGAATATAAATTATAATTTTTTTAGAGGATTGATCGTGTTATCTTAATTTTAGTAATCCCCATTGGTTTGTCGAAGGATTAAAATGATCTTACTTTATACCAGTAACGAAAAAACAACACAATATATGTTGAAAGAGTGTTTTCAATAATAAAATTTGTGAAGTCAGAGCTACAAAATAAGATAAAAGATGACTGGTTGAATGCCATTTTAATGGTATAGAATGAGAAGGAGGGCATTTGCAACTATTCCCAATGAAAAAATTTGAATCGATTTCAAAATATTGATATTCGTAAAAGTAAACTATACCGCATAACAAAAGATTGTGATATTTATATTTTATGTATTTTTTGCATAAATATATCTAATATTATATTTATTATCTTGTTTAATTCGACCCCACGATTATTAAATCCTGGATCCGCCATTGCCTACATACAGTCACCATAAGCCAAGCTAGCGCTAGCTTTTATTAATAAGTGACAATTCTCATGTTCACTTAATATATACAAATATGTACCTATAATTCAATATTTATATTATAATCAAGCATATATTACCAAGAACATATATACATAGATCTAGAACATTCATATTAAATTTAAAATATTATAGATATCTTGAACAGACATAGATCTATAATATTCTTTCATATTTAGAATGTTCAATCACAGATATCGTAGATCAATTTCTTTATTTTGTTCCTTATGTTCACTTTAATATATATGTACATGTATATGTAATTTAAAAATTCATATAAACTAGTATATTTCTTCCGTCCAATAAAAATAGTTTATTTTTCCATTTTGATATGTCTCACAAAATAGTTATTTTCTATTTTTGAAAAGTTTTTTCTCTTCCACATTCTCCACTAAAAATACTTCAATCGTTTTTTTTTAATTTCTACATCTCTTAAAACATGTGTCATTCCAAAGGTCTCTATTTTTATGGGACGGAGGGTATATACTACTAAAAACATATAAACATAAATAATAATTTAAAGATTTTAAATAAAATTTATAGATTTAGAATATTCAATTATCGATCTAGAATGTCTCATCATAGATCTAATATAATTTAATCTAGAAATATCTAGATCTATTCATAGTATTCACAATTATAGGAAATTATACGTTTTTTCGGAAAACACTAATTTTTACACATAATTTTCAAAATTTCAAACAATTAATCTACATAATTAGAGCCTAAAAAATTATTCTAAACCAATTGTTGAGGTTGCGCAGCAAAAACACGCAAAATACAAACGGATCCTTAAATTATTTGGGTGATTATGAGATTAACTTCGTTTTCATGTAAAACACATAGATATATCATCTGTGAAAATCACATAAATTCACATAAAATACGTTAAATTAAGTATGATTTGATGAGTACCTTTTGGGTCCTCTAAAGAATGACGTAGCTTGCATCTTCTCCATGTGTTGTGCCTGTGCTTAAACTTGAATCTTCTAACATATTCACAAACTCTTGATTCTCGTATAGGATATAATGGTAAAGAAGACAAGAGCCAAGAGAAGAACAAGGGGATAAGAGATCTATTCTATCTCTCCCATGAATTTGGAGAGAGCCGAAAATTCACTTTCTCCCACAATAGGAGATGCCGCCTCTTTCTTTCTCCACACCTAGGGTTTCACTCTAATGTGGAGGCTTGTCTTTTGTCTTCCATTTCATCCCTATTAATAGAGTCGAATATGGGCTAAGTTAGGAATCCATGGAGGTCGGACATGAGCCAACCCATTAATTAAATCCATAATTTATTAGAGCATCTCCAATGGCGGACGTCCGGTCGGACATCCGCGACGGGCGACCGGGACGTCCGCCATTGTGGCGTTTCAACTCGGATACGGACGTCCCGTAAGGACGTCGGATGTCCTCGGACTTGCGGGCGACGGGCGGGCGGACGTCCGCCATTGTGGCGTGGGTCGGACGCCCGGTATTTTATTTATTTTTTATTTTTTTAAACTCTATATATACGGCTCGTTGAACTTCATTTCATTCGCACCACTATGTAATTTTTTTTTTCAAATCATGTATGTTTTTTTTAATGAAGTTGATAATTTTTCCCGTTCGTATTCGTGTTGAAATTTTATTTCCGTAAACGTAAATTGCTTTATTTGTGAATTTGTGATTTTTTTTATTGCGGCAAATCCTAGTGGGAAGGGCGATGGGAAGGGCGGATTGTGAAGGGGAAGTCCTAGTGACGTGGCAGTGGGATGGGAAGTCCTAGTGACGTGGCAGAAGGTGTTTTTGGGAAGTCCTAGTGGATGTCCGAGTGGGACATCCGTGCATTGGAGATGCTCTTATATATCCAATGGAATATTATTTTGTACAACTATATAAAATAATATTGACTTCTCGTCCAATCCCAAAATTGCGAGGAATCTGAATTCTATTTGTTTTTAGTGTTTCCTATGTCTAAGATGCCAATATTCATCAAATTAATTATTTTGTTTACTATAGACTTAAATTAAATATAATATATTTTTCAACAAAATTTTTAATTTTAAACTTTATTTATTATTTATAAAATCAAATTCTAATCGATAATTTTATTAAATAATAAATTCATTTTCCAAACACTTTTTGAAACAATATAATATATGCCATACAAATCAATGAAAATTATATAAATATAATTAAGGGAGAGGTAAGTGGAAGGGTAAAGTATTATAACTACCACATTTATCTTTTTTCATAAAAAATCATCATCAAAGGGGAAATGTATTTGAGAATGTATTATACGTTTCCATTTTGAAGAGGTATCTTTACCTCTCCATCGATGGAGAGGTAAAATCCTATAACTACATATTCTCCAAGGGGAAAGGTATATTTGAGAAGGTATTACACATTTATGTTTTGGAATGTATTTTGTACTATTATTTTACTTAAAAAAATATTTTATCTTTCCATATACCTTTTTTCTTTGGAATATGTTGATTTTTAAAAGGGTATATTTCACTTTTTGAAAAGGTAAATAGATGATATATCTCTTTCATTTACCTCTCCTCCTTAGAGATGTTCTTACTTAGTAAATGGTTAGTTTGAATGGTATAATAAAGTCAGGAGAATATGAACTCGTGAATCGTTAAAATATTTTTTAACAATGTGTAGTTGTGTATTACTACTAAATTAGGCGTTCTATGTTGTTTCGCTTGAAAATTTAACGATATTTATTTCCTCGCTGATAAGTACTCTCTCCGTCTCACAATAAGAGTCTTATTTTGCTATTCCAGTTTGTTCCATAATAAAAGTCATATTTCTCTTTTACTGGTAAGTAAGTCTCATATTCCACCAACTTATTTCACTCACATTTTATTACTATTAAACTACTATATATAAGTGATACTCATATTCCATTAACTTATTCTATCCACTTTTTTTTATATTTCTTAAAACTCATGCCATAACAAAATAAGACTCTTACTCTGAGACAGATGGAGTATAAAATTAAGATTCTAACTTTAGTGGAGGAATAGTTTAATGGATCGAGAAGTTCTCATGCACTACATATAACAATGTATGAGACTATTCTTTGCTAACAATGTATGAGACTATTCTTTGCTGTGCATTTTTGCGCAGCAATCCCTGTTGTTCCTCTTAAGTGAATACAATAATCAAATAAATAAATAAATAAATATATATATATATAGGGTTTTGATCCATGCAAAACCATTCTTAATACAAAAATGCAGAACCAAGCATACAAAAGTCATTTTTAGGTCATTGTAAGCTTATTTTTACGTCATTATAGTAAGGATGACATGAAATGATCTTAACATGACCTCAAACCCAAAGTTTATAATATGACCTAAAACTGTTTTACAATGACCCTCCGTGTTTTTGTTTAATTATTGACCATTAGATTGTCAAATCTCATGGTCAGGATTTGGTCTGGATTTTGTATTGAGATCAAGTTTTGTATTGATCATTTTCCTATATATATATATATATATATATATATATATATATATATATATATATATATATTAATATATATAGAGTTAGGGCAAGTGCCCATTAAGTACATAACTAGAGAACAAATCTCAGCCACACATCTTAATACTCCAAATTAATCTTGTGGCTTAACTATTTTTATATGTTTTAAATAAAAATTAATTAATAAGGGTATTTTTGGAAACCATATTCAACTCCAACCGTCTCCTTCAATTTTCCATACAAACGCAGCAACTCCTCTCTTTGTTCATGCTCGTTAATTAGCTCTTTTCATCTTTTTCGGTTTACAATCTCTTGTTGTGTGATAAGATCTTTTTTGTTTCTGTATCAAATTTGATTTTTCAATGGTAGATGAAGATGTATAAATCTTATCCTACACACTGAATCTCTGTGTTGATTGATTACTCCGCTTATTATCTGATGCCATTCCTTTTAATTTTCGTTTTTATTTGTTAAAAAAAGGCAATTGATGTGAAATTAGATTATTGTACGCTGAATTTGATGTGGACTACAACTCCGCTTATTACCTGATGCCTTCATCTTTCAAAATACCCTTTTGGAAATGTCTCTGAAATTAAAGTTATTTTTTATTTATTTTTCGTTGAATACATTATTTTAATTTAAGTTTTGTAGAATTTGATAGTTGTTGCTGTGATGAATAATCCAATTTATGTCTGGACAAATGAAACCATGTTTGTGATTGTTTATCCGAGTTCTGAGCACAACAAACTCTATTTATGTTTTTAGCATTTCATATATACTACTCTGTTTTTATCGTGGAATGAACCAATTTGCTAATAAGTCGTTTTCTGAGACGTAAGTTAACTCTGCTGCTATAGTTAAATTATTAACAAATCCTTCACTTGTTGATCTATAAGGTGCTGGTAATTGTCTCATAAAATCATACTAATAGTGACTATTTGATTAACAACAGTGAAATAAAATCATAATAAAAGTGATTTGTTTTGTAAACAAGAGTGAAGTAAAATCATACTAAGAGTGATGTGTTTTGTAAACAAGAGTGAAATAAAATCATGCTAAGAGTGATGTGTTTTGTAAACAAGAGTGGAGTAAAATCCTGCTAAGAGTGATGTGTTTTGTAAACAAGAGTGAAGTAAAATCATGCTAAGAGTGATGTGTTTTGTAAACAAGAGTGAAGTAAAATCATAATAAGAGTGATGTGTTTTGTAAACAAGAGTGAAGTAAAATCATAATAAGAGTGATGTGTTTTGTAAACAAGAGTAAAGTAAATCATGACACGTCGTAAACAAGAGTGAAGTAAAATCATGCTAAGAGTGATGTGTTTTGTAAACAAGAGTGAAGTAAAATCATGCTAAGAGTGATGTGTTTTGTAAACAAGAGTGAAGTAAAATCATAATAAGAGTGATGTGTTTTGTAAACAAGAGTGAAGTAAAATCATAATAAGAGTGATGTGTTTTGTAAACAAGAGTAAAGTAAAATCATGACACATCGTAAACAAGAGTGAAGTAAAATCATGCTAAGAGTGATGTGTTTTGTAAACAAGAGTGAAGTAAAATCATGCTAAGAGTGATGTGTTTTGTAAACAAGAGTGAAGTAAAATCATGCTAAGAGTGATGTGTTTTGTAAACAAGAGTGAAGTAAAATCATAATGAGAGTGATGTGTTTTGTAAACAAGAGTAAAGTAAAATCATGATACATCGTAAACAAGAGTGAAGTAAAATCATGCTAAGAGTGATGTGTTTTGTAAACAAGAGTGAAGTAAAATCATGCTAAGAGTGATGTGTTTTGTAAACAAGAGTGAAGTAAAATCATAATAAGAGTGATGTGTTTTGTAAACAAGAGTGAAGTAAAATCATGCTAAGAGTGATGTGTTTTGTTAACAAAGTGAAGTAAATACATAGTTATAGTGATGTGTTATAGGGTTAGAGTGATGTATCTTTGATTTTTGTTATAGTGATGTATTTTATTAACATTAGTGAAGTAAATATTGAATTAAATAGATTTTCGAAACGACAAGCACCCCATCTTAAAAGAAGAAAATAATGGCACGAAAAGTAAAAATGATGCCACGGGACCCAGATGCTAAAAACCTCCATAAGCCTAAACTCCAGGTCACGCCATTCATATAAATTCATAATTCAACAAATTTAATTTAAGTACAACTATTATAATCCAAAAACCAAAATTCACAACCTCCAAATTTCGTTTCGCCAAACTGAAAAATATTCTCTGAAGCTTCAGCGCCTTCATCAATGGAGCGTCTGCTCCTCTTCCTCCACCACATCCTCTCCTTCCACATAATCCTCGCCTCCACCATCTCCCACTACCTCTTCTCTCCCTTCTCCAAAATCCGCCACATCTCCCACTACCTCTTCTCTCCCTTCTCCAAAATCCGCCGCTTCCCGATCATCACTCCGATTAAAAATAAAATTGCAGGTGATAATCGTCCTGTAACTGAATTATTTCTCAATTACTGGCGCACAACCGGCGCCGCCAATGGTGGAAACTCCACCCTCACCTCATGCCCCACCACTCCCCTCTTCCTCCTGCAACTGAATCAGATGATAAGATTGGATCACGATGATGATTATATGTTATTCATGAATTCATGTTGAGATATTGAATTCCCAAAATGCCCTTGGATAAGTGTTTTTTCATAAAAATTTGAAAGTTTGTTTAAGCCATAGGATTAATTTGGAGTAACAATATGTATGGCTGAGATTTGTTCTCTAGTTATACACTTAATATTAGTTGAACTCTGATCACTAACCTATATATATATATATAATATATATATATATATATATATATATATATATATATATATATATATATATATATATATATATATATATATATATATATATATATATATATATATATATATATATATATATATATATATGGTAGTGATCTATGGCAAACACCTCTTAACCAAATAACTAGAGAGCAAATCATAGCCACAAGATCAAAAAAATCAATGGCTAGTATTAATTTTCGAATTTAATGAGATCTTAGCTCCCTCAATCACAAATTAACTCAATAATAACAAGGCAGAGGTATTATGGTCTTTGCACATACAAAATTAGGTTACGTCAGTGACAAATTCAATTCATTTGAAAAAGAAACATTGTTCTCCTTCGTCTACGCCGCTGTTGTCAGTTTTCCTCCAGGATTCCGCCTCCTCCTTCGTCTACGCCGCTTTCGGATTGCTCTCAGCCGCTGAATTCATGCTTTGGATTCGCCGGAGACTCATCGAGGAGGATGCTGCCGCTGAGCGTTAGATTCGGAGATGGCGGATACTCCGTTTCTTCAACATTGTCTATGGAGATTTGAGGGGCAAAGGATTTTGCCGAGATTGCCAGTTTGAACGTGTATGGCAGTAGAAACAGATTTTGTTGTATTTTTTAGTATAGTTTATAACTCTTACGTTCTGATTAAATAAATATTCCACTGAATTTTATTTTATTTTCTTGTAAGTCTTACTACTATAGTTAATGATGTGTTGTGTACTCCATATTATCTTGTAAATCATGCTAAAAGTGATGTGTTTGGTAAACAAGAGTGAAGTAAAATAAGAATAAGAGTGATTGTTTTGTGAACAACAGTAAAGTAAAATCAAAGTAAGAGTGATGTGTTCTGTGAATAAGAGTGAAGTAAAATCAGAATAAGAGTGATGTGTTCTGTGAACAAGAGTGAAGTAAAATCACAGTAAGAGTGATGTGTTTTGTGAATAAGAGTGAAGTAAAATCAGAATAAGAAGAGTGATGTGTTTTGTGAACAAGAGTGAAGTAAAATCAGAATAAGAGTGATGTGTTTTGTAAACAAGAGTGAAGTAAAATCATAATAAGAGTGATGTGAATTGTAAACAAGAGTGAAGTAAAATCAGAATAAGAGTGATGTGTTTTGTAAGCAAGAGTGAAGTAAAATCAGAATAAGAGTGATGTGTTTTGTTAACAAGAGTGAAGTAAAATCAGAATAAGAGTGATATGTTTTGTTAACAAGAGTGAAGTAAAATCAGAATAAGAGTGATGTGTTTTGTAAACAAGAGTGAAGTAAAATCATAATAAGAGTGATGTGTTTTGTAAACAAGAGTGAAGTAAAATCAGAATAAGAGTGATGTGTTTTGTAAACAAGAGTGAAGTAAAATCATAATAAGAGTGACGTGTTTTGTGAACAATAGTGAAGTAAAAATCATAATAAGAGTGACGTGTTTTGTGAACAAGAGTGAAGCAAAATCATAATAAGAGTGACGTGTTTTGTGAACAAGAGTGAAGTAAAATCATAATAAGAGTGATGTGTTTTGTGATAGTACTATATTTTTAAATTTTAAACCGCATAGTAATATTATTTCTCATTTTTAATATACAGCAGTTCAAAATGCATGGTGGGTTTTACACACTCGGCATTATATATTTATAAATCTGATTTTCTAAATTCATAATAGAAAATTAATTTATGACATAATTTGTAAAATCATGGAAGATAGTAGTAAATCAGATTCGTATTCAATTGGGAATTAGATTGAATCATTATAAGAACACAGGTAGCATGCAAACGCACAATTAGTGTGTGACTGTGTGTTGCTGGTGCTTGGTTCTGTGTATTGAGGAACGAAAATTGACCAACCCTCCGTTCTCGGACTTTTTCAGCGGCGGCCACCACACGGCCGCCTCTAGCTCTGCAGGGAACTTCTCCAGCATCACTCCGATCAGGGGGAGAAGTTACGCTCTGTTGAAAGCTAGAACTCTCTCCATCGCGCATGGCAAGTCGGTTTCGGTAATGAGATCGGTTATGATCAGCGCCGTTTGGATCTCTTCGTGTAGTTGCTTGAATAATCTGGTGGCGTTGCGCTGCTCTTCAGCGAGCTGCGAGGGTTGGAGCTTGTTCACCACCACTGTCATCTCCACGAACAGCCCGACGGAGGACGCCTTCAGGGGAAGAACCGGCGTGTGCTGCGGCGGCGGAGAGGCCGGCCATGCAGAAGCGAGTTCTCCAGCAGAATAGCCTCTTATGAATTTAAAATGATTTCCAAAAATACCCTTGCCTATTTTACATTATTAAAATACATAATATTTGTTCCATTAAGATGTGTGGTTGAGATTTGTTCTCTAGTTATACACTTAAGATTAGTTATATCTTGATGACTACCTATATATATATATATATTATATTGGAACACACCATATGTTCTGTCTAGCAAACACGATCGTGCGTATATTTACGTATTTGAATATAAGTGTATTATTCTATGAGTATATATCATTAGTCCCACACATTATTATATACTAGTACTAATATTTAGATTCATTATTGATTCGCCTCATCGTGTAGTCACTATACCCTGAAACGTTATTGATATATTACTAGTATGACTTATTCCAAATATACCTTTCGGCGACGCTCAGTTTGGATTTCTATAATACTCTCTTTCTCCCTATGAACTATTTTCTTATTAGTCCGTCCTTGAAGAATAAGATCTTTTTAAATTTATAATAGTTAAACTACACATTACTCATACGCACATTATTTTATTTACAACTTATACCATTACCTTACACAACTAATGATGTAGAACCCACTCTCCACCAACTCTATTTACACTACCTTTTATCTCTTTCTCTCTTACTTTACCAATTATAAATTAAAACTCGTGAAGAACAAAATGTTTCTACTTTTAAGGGACGGATGGAGTATATATGTTCAGTATTTACTTTAACTTAGTACTAATGAAATTTAGTACTCCCTTTGTCTCATAAAAATATATACACTTTACATTTTCGTACGTCCTACAAAATTATGTGCATTTCCTTTTATTAAAAGTTGTCCCCAACTCATTAACTATATACATCAATTTATTTTCAACTTACACCACTAGGTCCCACCATTAGATACTAATAATATGGGTCTCACTATCCACTAACATTATTTTAATTATATTTCTCCTCATCTCTATTACTTTACCAATTGTACATTAATTCTCATGCTATTTCAAAATACATGTATTTTTATAAGACGGAGGGATTATTTTTTATTTATTCCTAAATTAACAAAATGGAAAATAGGAAAGTATATGAATGATATTGTGTGTAATTTTATTAGAACTCAAGGTTTTATGCCACCAAAGTGAGCTCAGATGATAAAACTAACATTAGCCCAAAAGATTGAAATATATTTCATAATTTTGTATACATTAAAATGAAGAGTCTTTAAAGGTTGTGATAGAACGATACTAACTCTCAATTTTTATTATGAGTGTAAAAAACGTTTCAGCCAGAAGATAATGAGTCAATAGATAGTCTTGAAGAGTTATGAGTCTGAGACAATCCAACAAAAGAAAACAGACAGCACAACCTCATGATAAAAAGATCTTTACACAAAATGAAAAAGATCTAAAGACAATAGGCAAGAACGTAGACTCATGCCAAGAATATGTGACCACGATATTGCTGTGCGTTAATAATGGGTGCATGCTAGAGTAATTTGGTCAATTATTTTGTTTTGGAATATAGTGGGAATATTATTTTTCGAGGTGGTATACCAAAACCCCAAATCAAGGGGAAGAAGTTAAAAGAAAAAATAAAGATTGTGATTGACAATAACTTTACGGAAAGCTCCAAACCCAAGTAAGGGTCGGTATTAGTTTGTCTGTATATATAGCATAATACAGCATTTGAACATACATAAACCAGTAGTCCAAAAGCAAGAAGTGACTTTCTAACAAGTTATGCACACATCAAAAGCAATTCAATTTCTTTTACAATCATTATATTATAGAAAATGATCAATACAAAAATACATCTCAAATACAAAATCCAGACCAAATTTTGACCATGAGATTTGACAATTTATTGGTAAATAATTAAATAAAAAAATGGAGGGTCATTATAACAGTTTTAGGTCATATTATAAAATTTGAATTTAAGATCATTTTATGTCATCCTTACTATAATGACGTAAAAATAAGCTTACGATGATATATAAATGACCTTCATATGCTTGGTTCTGCATTTTTGTATTAAGATTGGATTTTGCATTGATCAAAATCATATTATATTATAATTTATATATGTACTCAATAGTATATACGATTAAAAACGTTACATGTTATTTTTAATAGCACCATTTATAAGATTAATTATACTTTAGAATATGACCTTTGGGCTGAATCTATAAAAAAATGAAAACTTTAGAAAGAAGAAGATCCTTAATGCCATATCCAAGTTTCAAAAATGGACGGAAAGGTATGTATAAACTTTTCAGAAACAAAAAGTGATCACTTTGTAGTATTGAGTTGTTTGACTTTAGTCATTTATTAACAATATAAAATAAAGAAAAGATAAATGTACAAATTGTACATGCACATAATATTTTTAAAATTTTAAATTTAAGTGAATTTAATTTAAAATTAATTATGTTATTTATTGTATTATATGTAGCAATAAAAAAGAAGCGGTATAGAAATTTTATGTCGAATTGTAATATAATTTCGAGCTTGATTCAAATTAATTATAGAGCAAACTGCCCTAAAAATCACAAACTTTTGTCAAATTTCGGTTTTTTCCACGAACTAAAAAATTAGCTTATAATGTCATGAACTTTACCGGATTGTTGGTATTTCCCATTTGACCCGACCCTGCAATTTTCCGGTTGAAAATTTGCATACGTGGCAAGCCTGAAAGTTGACATGGAGATTGCCGGAAATTCACAAAACGACGTCGTTTTCCGTAGACAAAACGTCATCGTTTCATGAGATTACACCTTAAATTCAATTTTAATCCTAAATTGCAAGCTATAGGGTTCAGATTTTAATCTCAATTTCGATTGAATCTTTTATTTTTCCAAGATTGCCTCGAATTTAGTCAATTTCTAGCAATTGCAATTCCCATTTTTTTACATTTTCTTTCGATTTCAATTTTGATTTGGTGGCAGAGGTGATTCAACTGTGCACGAGCAGAATGATCCGAAGAGGAAGGCAGAGCTGGAGCTTCCTCTCATTTGCTCTGTTGAGCTGAAGATCGGATCCTTCGTTTTTGTTGTTTCCGACCTAACCTACGATTCATCTTCTCCAATGAAGTCTTCCGTAAGCGGCCTCTTTTCTGCCTGGAAACTGAATCCGTTCAATCTGTTGTGGCCAAGGGTGTGGCCGCCGATGCTGTTTCTGAAGACGAAGTGATTGAGTGTGAAGGCGCTTGCTGCGGCGGGGTCATGTGCAAGGTAGAGGACCCATATTGCAACCTCTGGCTAATCTGCTCGCCTGCAAATAAATGCGCCGACGTGGCAGCTTCGCCGTCTCTTCCAGAATGTGTCAAGCTGGGGCAGTTTCACTCGCTTTTGTAATGAAGGTTGAGAGTTTTATAGAGCAGTGATAACCGACACGATTTGGGAGATGGAAAGTTGCGTTTGAAGAAAAGGAAACCGTCGCCGGCGACGGCGTGATGGAAAATTGCCGCTGCTGCAGAGAAACAACGGTGCTGCTATTGTGAGATTGAGAAGGAGAAAATAGTAGTAATTGATTTTAGGGTAGGGTAAATTTGGGGATTTTGAGCCGGTCAACAAATTTTTTTTAACAAGTCAGCAGCCACGTCAGCTTAAAAAAACGCATCAGCTAGCTTTATAGCCGAAAAATCCATCATGGGAAAACGGCAACCAACTATAAAGTTCATGGCATTATACGCCAATTTTTTAGTTCATGGGAAAAACCGGAATTTGATAAAAGTTTATGACTTTTATGGCAGTTTGCCCTTAATTATACAATTTTAGTAAGTGAATATTTTTTTGCTTAAATATATAAACATTAATTTAAATTTTTGATTTTTTTCAAAGTGTTGCAAAATGATTAGTATGAAATTTAAATCAATTCATGTTTATCAAAAGATTTTCAATGTAAAATGTTAAAAAAACGTTCGATTATATACGTACAATTATGTACATTACTACCCAAGTAATTAGCAATCTAACTTAGAAAAAAAGGCATATAGTACATGAATTATGTAATGCCTTAGGTCCTGGTAGTCCATTATTGGAAAGATGTCATTTCTTTACTACCTAAATACCCTCAAGAGAATGTAAGAAAAATACTTATAAGATGTTTGAATGTAAAAATGGATCACTCACCTTAAAATTATTCAAGAATATAGAGATAAGAAGACTATTGTCAAGTCGATGTTGATTAAAAATAGGAGTTTTCAACACGCTCCTGCATTGGATCGACCCTATAAAAACCCAAACCGTGAACGTGCATGTTTGTATCAGTTAACTTCATGCGGATTCATCTCGAATTATTGTGTTGGGTCAAAAAATGTCAGCATAGTGCTAACTAATAGGTGAAGCATATGGAATTATTTTATTACTAATATTTTACAAATTTAATTCAATGGACATTGGATGATGCCCTATTTTATTTTTAGTTATTCTAATGTTATATCCATCACTAATTCTTTCTTCAAGTCTCTATTAAGTAAAAACAGAATTAAAACACATACGCACATAGATTTCTAACCATCGGTCATGAAGAACATCTAGTCACAATTCCATCAAAATTAGATATTTTGGACTATATATTAGATTCGCAGTTTCAACTTTTGTCATACTAGGCAGGCAAGCAATACGAATTTCTCGACGATACTAATATTTTACAATTAATAATAAGGAAAAACGAATAAACAATTGAAACTATTTTGAAACTACAATCCAATGTCATGACATTCATTAACTTTGGGCCACTCTTTTTTTTTTTTTTGCCATGTTAGTTGGCTTCACTTTATAAGAAGGGATCCCGAGAAATCAGCTCCCCGCAAGATTGTTTTATTGCAACAAATTAATTCAATTTGTATCAATTGATCTCATATAATCTCCAATACCTTTCATCAATTTAATCTCTAATACATTCCATCAAGTTTGAAAAAATGACTTTTTTCAAAAAAATTGAGCAAAGCTCAAGGCTCAAGCTATAAAACCAAGTGAACAAAATAACGAGTAAGATGAAATTAAAAGAAAATATTCCAACTGTTCTACTACAAAACTCAACCAACAAACACAACACATACTCCCCGTCCGTGAAATGTTATTCAGTTTTTCCATTTTAGTCTGTCCGTGAAAAGATGTCCACTTTGTTTTTTTTTTCTATTTTTGGTAAAGGGTCCCCACTATTCACTAACTCTGTATATTCACATTCTATTATAAAATTAATATATAAATGTGAGACCATCGTTCCATTAACATTTTCAACTCATTTTTTTTTATGTTTCTTAAAATTCGTGTTAAGTCAAACTTGAACCCGATCACAACGATAGATCTTGATTATTATAACTTGACCTTTTTACTCTAGGACGTGTTCACCCTCCATGAAATATTCTGGAAGGAAATAATTCTAGAAGGAAATAATTCTGTGGGCCCACCCACTAAGAAGAATTAAATGTAGTCGTTTAGTTTCTCTGATAAGTGGGCTGGTTTTAGTCAACGTGATATGTCCATTTTCAATTGAATGGACCAAGTCACCCTCCGTCTTTTCCATATTTTGTGGGGAGCGTGAATTTGTGGGGGATAATTGTGTAAAACACCTCTTCAAATCATGGTCAACATTTGCGGACAGATTTATAAACCACCCTCAGCGTAGGATATAATTCAGGGTAAATATTAATGAACAGTGCGGGCCTGACATATTATCTTGGGCCTTCACGTTTTGACTCTGGGAAACTGAACGGCTGATAAACCCATGAATTACACCCAAATCATGGTATATCATGGAGGGTGAACACGTTAATCGTTACTGCACTTAACCTAATGGGATCCCGATCACAGCGATAGATATTGATTATTATAACTTGTCCATATCCAATAAATTAAATAGTAAAATAAAACAAAAGAATGTCATGGATCCAAATTGCTGTCTGAAGTGGAAAACTGCAACAAAACGACAAGTTTAAAATTAGTAAACCTGGTGAATATGAGTTGAACCAACTACAAAACAAATTCCTGACCTAATTAAAATTTAATAATCCATAAAATAATACTTCTTTCAATAAAGCAAACAAGTTATAGGGAAATCACAACCACAGCACTTGACAAACTAATACAGCACTATTAAAAAAGGTTACCTTTTTCCGAAGCGCCACACACAAACAAGTAATATAAACATTCTCTTTATTCCTGAAAAATAATCAACTTTTATCTTTTTTCACAAAATACTAATCTATTTTCTAACTTTAGAAAAAAAATTCACATATAACATTTCTAGTGATACTGATTCTATTATCCAATAATATGGTAATATATCTTTTTATAGTTTTTTTATAAATACTCCCTCTATCACATAATAAGAGTCATATTTTGTCATTTTGATATATCCCACAATAAGAGTCACATTTCGCTTTTACCATAAATGGTAAATAAGTCTCACATTCCATTAACTCACTTCACTCTCATTCTATTATAAAATCAATATAAAAAAATGAATTACATATTTCACTAACATTTCCAACTCAATATTCTTTACATTTACTAACCTTTCCAACTCAATATTTTTTACATTTCTTAAACTTGTGATCACCAAATGTGACCCCAGACAGAGGAAGTAAATGAGTAAAATTTAAAGGTTGCATCAAAACATATTCGAACTTGAAAATTTTGATGTATGTGGCTTAGTCATACTCCCACTCGCTGGCGGAGCCAATTAAGGACAAGAGGGGACGGTGGTACCCCCAAAATTCTGTAATTATTGTTATTTGAGAGTAACCAATGTCAAAGCTATCACAATGGTTCAATGGTGTTGCACTCCTTTCTCATTGCTTAGATCACGTGTTTGATTCTATTTGGACACCAATTTAATTTTCTTATTTTGTTAAAACAAATTGGTGTATTATTGATCCGCCATGCTCCCACTAAGATAATTTCAACTTATGTTCTATTTCTCGCTAAGTTTATATATACCCTCTGTCTCATTTTAGGAGTCTCAGTGAATTATTTATGGGTGTTCCACTTTAGGAGTCTTGATTGTAATATTTCATAAATTGTAATAGGCCTCACATTTCAACAACTTTTTTGTAATCACATTTTATTATAAAACTAATATTTAAAATAGGACCTACATTCTACTATTTTTTTCATTAATTTTCTTTACATTTCTTAAAACTCGTCCTGAACTCAAATGAGACTCCTAAAATGGGACGGATGGAGTATTATCTTCGTCCCTAAAAATTGAAACTATTTCTATTTTGGTCCGTCACTTAAAAATAAAAACTTTCTAAACCTTTTATTTTAAGATCTGAACCTCGCAATCCACTAATACTAATTTCACTACTTTTTCTCTTTATCTCTCTTACTTTATCCATTTTTCTCTTCATTTCTTTAACTTCATCAATTGTATATTAGATCCTGTTTTGTTATAAAAGTTTGTATTTTTAATGAACGGAGGATTAGTATACCATCGCTAAAAAATATTTTTAGAAAACGAATGCATAGGTTGGTGTTGCCAAGAAATCTACTTTAATTTCTAGGGTAAAATGGAAAAAGGCAAAATCTACTTTTCTAACTCAGTAATAAAAATCAAGACAAAATCAAATTTTTAAAAAAAAGAACAAAAAAGCGTCTACTTTTATCATCATACAATGACTCATGCTTTCCATCTGCATATCTTTCTTTATTCCAACATAAAATCTTTTCAAAGTTGAGCTGTTTTCTCCTTGTTTGTCACTCACATTATGCATTTCTTATTTAAATCTCTTTGCATTATCCATTGAAACATTTTTTTACTTCAGTTAAATTTGAAGCGTCATCACAACAAAATTAAGAGTTTTACAAATCAATATGAGTTGAAGCAAAGCATGAAACTTTGGTTAGGTTAAAGAATAACATAAAAAATTGAAGAGGAGGTGTTGTTTTTTCACTAAAAAAGTAAATAGTCCAAAAACGAATATGACTACATAAATATTTCATACTAATAAGCATGAAAAAACAACAACAATTAATGCCATACTCTCAAGTTCGATGCATTTTATCATCATCAACGCAATTTTGCTGCAATTGCTGTGGACTCTCCAAAGCCCTCTTCTCCTGCTCCTCATCTTCCACATTCCCAATCCTTAATTTCTTCAATCCACTTTTCTCCGCCCTGATTTTGAGCGCCTCCATCAATTCAACCACCGCCCTGCTCTTATTGCGCCGATTCCTAATCAGCACCTCGCTTATATCCGCCGGCGTCATCTCCGCCTCGTCGATCACCGCCTCGAATCCCTCCCCCTCCAGATCGCCCTCTTCCAGATCCAAATAATTCTTCATCAGAATCCTCAGCGCTGGAAACGTGCAGTAGCTCATGTGGATGTGCATGTCCATCCTCCCGCTCCTCAGCAGCGCCGGATCCAGCTTCCCGATGTGATTCGTCGTGAACACGAAGATCCTCTCGCTCCCGCAGCACGACCACAATCCGTCCGTGAAATTCAGTAATCCGGAGAGCGTAATCGTGTTGGCGCCGTCGTCGCCGCCGCCGGCATCGTAGTTATTTTTACTTCCCCCAAATTTTTTATTCCTGTTTGTGAGATTAATCGAGCAGTCGATGTCTTCAATAACGATAATCGATTTTGAACTCGTCTTCATTAGCAGCTTCCGCAGCTCGGAATTCGTGTTAACTTCGGTCAATTCGAGATCGTAGATGTCGTAGCTGAGGAAATTAGCCATGGCGGCGATCATACTCGATTTTCCGGTTCCCGGAGGGCCGTAGAGGAGGTAGCCTCTCTTCCAAGCCCTGCCGGTTTTCTGGTAAAACGCCTCTCCGTTGGCGAAATCCAACAGATCTGCCATAATTTCGGATTTTTTGACCGGATCCATGGCTAATGTGTGGAAGGTGCTGGGGTGCTTAAACGGTACGGACTCCCAGGGGTGGCCGCGGGAGTCTAACGAGCCGCCGCGGGAGTTGGTGTACAGGAGGCGGTCCTGGTTTCTGCGGCGGAGGTCGGCGGCTCGGTCGGTGATGAAGTCGAGGTAGGAGTTAAGCACCAGGTGTTTGTTGTTTTTCCTGAGACGGAGAGTGAAGGCGCGCTTTTCTTCGGGGAGGGGGCGCCAGGAGAAGTTCGGGGAGTGGCGCTGGGTGACGACGTGCTCCCACTCGACGGTGGCGCCGTGGAAGGAGTCGAGGAGGCGGTCGTTGGTGGAGAGGTTGTAGGTGGTGGAGGAGGAGTTGGGGGAGCGGGTGAGGGTGAGGCGGGAGGCGGAGACGGAGGCGGAGGAGCTGAGGTAGAGCTGGACGGCGTTGTAGAGCTCGTTGGTGTTGACGCCGTCGGTCTCGGTGATGTCGTAGTAGCAGTAGGAGGAGAAGTAGGTGAGGAGGCGGTGGAGGAGCTTGAGGGAGGCGAAGCGGAGCTCCGGGGGGAATATGGTGTGGAGGAGGCTCTGGCTGAAGGCCCACACGCCCATTATGGAGGCCATGGTTGTCCACGCCTCCTTCATTTAGAGAGGATTTTTATGCATTATGTGGTGATGGAGATGGTGATTTATAGAGGAAATGATCATAGGAGTGTAAGAATCTTGGGAGGGAGATTTAGATAGCGATTGGTAGATTGATACGGAAAGCGTATCAGCGGGGTAGGGCTGGTGTGGCATGCAATTGATAGTGAAGGAATATATTTTTCATCTTACCATTCCCAATGCCTTTGGGAGCAATGGTCCTTGAATAAGCTGTGTTTTGCACCCCACGCCCAGTATGAACTTTGGGTTTTGATGCATTATTGGTAAGGATAGAGAAAGTTTTTTATGTGTTGTTACTGGAGAATGAGTTTCATCTCGTTAGAGAGAAGAAGGTTTCCAAAATTGGAATGTTCATACTCTTTGGGGACGGATGAAAATGGAAATAGTGTATACTCTTCAGGGACGGAGACAGTACTACTCCCTCAGTCTATTATTAAGAGTCTAATTTGAGTTTGACACGAATTTTAAGAGATATTCACTATATCTCATTAAAAATGAAAAACTATTTCATAAAATTAAAATAAGGGTTTTTGACTTTAAAAACCATAAACTTTTCTCGAATTTTGGTTTTTCCCACTAACTTTAAGAAAACCACCAACTTTTGATTCGTTTGCTATTTTATAACCCGACCCGAATGCCAAATCTCTAGTGCAAAATTATCCAACATGGACAGCCGTAAATATTACTTGGAAATCGATTTTATGACGGTGAAATAACTCTATTTTTTGAATTAAATCTTCAAATTAAATAAATAATCTTTAAAGAATTTCTGGAGATGCAATATGCGATTCTTAAGCTCCTCAATCTGCAAAAAATATTCAATGAATTTTTGGTGATGCTCTTAAAGATGGTTATCGAGAGTGGTATAGATAAGTTGGTAAGGCATATAGAGAATAGGAAGTAGATAGAGAATATTTCTTGTATGTTTTTCTTGTCCTTTCAAAAGTTCATTCACCCTAGTATTTATAGGGTGAAATAGAAGGATCTAGTACATCAATAATTGGAACTCTACACAACTTAGGGACTATACTTCACTTGGTACTCTACAAGACTTAGGGACTCACCACCCACAATGAATGTTGGGCGGCATATTAATGACGTCCCTTTTTCCAACACTCCCCCTCAAGTTGAGTAACGGTATCCCCGATACTTAACTTGCCAATGAATTCTTTGAATTTTGTAGGACTCAGCGCCTTGGTGAGAATGTCTGCCAGTTGTTCCTCGGATCGGACAAATGGGAACTCGATAATCCCACTTTCAAGTTTCTCTTTGATAAAGTGACGATCGACCTCAACATGTTTAGTCCTGTCATGCTGCACGAGATTTTCTGAAATGCTAATTGCAGCTTTATTGTCACAGAAAAGCTGACTTTTTCGTGTTGGTGGGAAGCCAATTTCTGTTAACAACCTCCTAAGCCAAAGTATCTCCATCAGGCCACTTCTGATCCCTCGAAATTCTGCTTCTGCGCTTGATAATGCTACAACCTTTTGCTTCTTGCTTCTCCAAGTGACTAGGTTTCCTCCAACAAAGGTAAAATATCCTCCAGTGGATTTTCTATCGACTGGATTGCTTGCCCAATCTGCATCGGTGTATCCATCAATTTCCAAGTCTTTCTTTTTTTCTAAGAATACCCCATAACCGACTGTTCCCTTTAAATATCTCACGATTCTCATGACAGCATCCATGTGGTCTTCCTGAGGCTGATGCATGAATTGACTGACCACTCCAACTGCATATGTGATGTCGGGTCTAGTATGAGAGAGATAGATAAGTTTTCCTACTAACCGTTGATATCTTTCACGGTCTGTAGGCTTAGCTCCATCCACAATCTTCAATCCATGGTTGGGTACCATTGGCGTTTCAGCAGGTTTGCAGTCCAGTAGGCCCGTTTCTGCTAACATGTCAAGAACATATTTCTTCTGCCTTAGGAATATTCCGTGCTTGGATCTCAATACTTCAATTCCTAGGAAGTACTTTAAAGCTCCCAAGTCCTTCATTTCAAACTCCTTGAAAAGATTCTCCTTTAGATTTTGGATCTCCTCGGCATCATCTCCTGTTATGATCATGTCGTCAACATAGATTATTAGACATGTCATTTTATCGTTCCTCTTCTTTAGGAATAGCGTGTGATCTGAATGGCTCTGTTTGAAGCCATGTTTGAACATTGCCTGGCAAAATCTTCCAAACCACACTCTGGGGGATTGCTTTAACCCATAGAGAGTCTTCCTCAGTCTGCACATCTGTCCTTTTCCAAATTCTTCACAAAAACCTGGGGGGACCTCCATGTAGACTTCTTTGTCTTTCTCAAGTTCTCCATGGAGGAAGGCATTTGTAACATCAAACTGGTATAATGGCCATTCCTTACATGCAGCTACCGATAGAAGTGCTCTTACTGTATTTAGTTTGGCGACAGGGGAGAAAGTTTCTTCGTAGTCTACTCCATACACCTGAGTATATCCCTTAGCAACCAATCTTGCCTTGTATCTCTCGATTGAACCATCTGCATGCCTCTTTATGGTGAAGATCCACCGACATCCTACTGGTTTCTTTCCCGGAGGTAGAGTACACTTTTCCCACGTTTCATTTTTTATCAAGGCATCAATCTCCTTCTTCATGGCTTCCCTCCAGTGCTTGTGTTTCATTGCCTCTTCGAAGGACTGCGGAATCTCTTCTTCTTCATAAAGTGCAGCTTCGAACGCCCTAGCCATTTCGGTAAGGTGTCCCTGGGTGAGATTGGCAATACTGTATCTAGATTTCCGCCCTTTCCAGTCTGGCGAATATCTTCGAGGAGGAATGCCCCTTGTACTTCTTTGGGGCAATCTGCCGTGCTCTCTCTCTTGTTCCGTTGGTGGCTCATTTGTACCACTTCTGTTTTCCCTGTCACTGTCAGTGGTTTCAAGTAGGGTACCGATATTGGGATCAGAAGCATTTACCTCAGGATTCAAGGACTGGTCAGATAGCTTGGCAGTGTCCTGAAGCGGCATGTTATGTTCCTGTGGATTTGACTGCCCAGTGGTACTGCTAACTTCCTCTGTTGGACCATTGTCAACAACAGGATTTTGGTTTGGTAGGGTAGTTTGGTTGTTTTCCCCCTGAGTATCCTCCCCCTGAATAGTTTCTCCCCACAGAGGTAGCCAATTTAGTGCGTCACTGCTTGGATTCTCACTCTCCCCCTGACCACTAGATTGGCTATAGAAGTACTCACTCTCAACAAAGTCGCAGTTCATAGTTACGTACATGCGATCTGTTGACGGGTCATAACACCTATACCCTTTCTGATTTTTCCCATAACCCAAGAAGACACATTTTACTGCACATGGTGAGAATTTGTCACGATCATGTTTGGGTATGTGAACAAATACGGAACAACCGAAAATTTTGGGTTCGAGGTTGAGAGATGAAGGTGTCGAGTGTTGGGAAGAGAAGACCTCTAGGGGGGTTTTGAAGTTTAGGATTCCTGTTGGAAGACGATTGAGGAGGTAAACAGCTGTTGCAATAGCTTCTGGCCAAAAAGATTTAGGAATGTGGGATTCGATTAGGAGTGCACGGGTGATCTCCAGAATGTATCGGTTTTTTCGTTCGGCTACCCCATTCTGTTCTGGTGTATACGCACACGATGTTTGGTGGACAAGGCCTTTTTCGGTGAAGAAGGTTTTCATTCTAGAGTTCACATATTCCCTCCCATTATCCGATCTAAGGATTTGAATTCTAGAGTTATATTGGGTTTGGACAAGACGATAGAACTTAGTAAATTTTTCGAAAACTTCTGATTTTGTTTTCAAAAAATAAATCCAAGTCATACGCGAAAAATCATCAATAAACAACAAAAAATATCGAAAACCTTGTCCTCCAGTAACCGGAGCAGGGCCCCACACATCAGAGTGAACCAAAGCAAAAGGTGATTTTTCTCTAGTGTTGTTTAATTTGAAAGAATGTCTGTGACTTTTTGCTAAAACACAAGTTTCACAATTCAAAACATGCGTAGAAGAAACTAACTCAGGAAAGATCAAACGAAGATAACTTATGGATGGGTGTCCTAACCGGCGATGCAAGAGCCAAATCTGTCTGTCGGTTAGTCCGTGAGTTAGCATCGCAGTACTCTGTTGGGCTATCTCATCCACGTAGTACAATCCATGTCGCTCAGTGCCACGCCCAACTATCGTCCCCGTCTTGATATCCTGTAACATACAAAAATGAGGTTGCATTAGCAATTTGCAGTTGAGATCTCTTGTTACATGGCTAACAGACAAAAGTTTGTGGGACAATGAAGGAACATAAAGACAGTTCGAGAGGCGAAGAGTTGGTGAGATAGTGACAGTTCCCGCCCCCTCTACTTGTGCTAACTCTCCACTAGCTGTTTGGACAAAACTTTTTGTGGATTGAGAAATATTGAGGAAGTCTGATGCATCAAAAGACATTGTGTCGGTTGCCCCACAATCAAAAATCCAGTGGCAGTCTTTGGGTCCTAAGTTTGCGGATGATGAGTACGCTAGAGCTTGGTATGAGTTTGAACAAGAGATAGAAGGCTGAAATTCGAAATTGAGGTGGGTATTTCTGGATTTTTTAAAAATTTGGGGTGTCTTTCTGGAACTTGGGACAGATTGGGGTGGGTTTTGGAATTTCTTGGTCAAATGGGGCTTAGTTTGAAATAAAGGCTTTGACTGGGGGGAATTGTTGGAGGTATTTTTTGGATGGGGTGTTTTTTGGGATACTAACAAGCTGGGGGGGCCTTTTTGCAAATTGAGGGATTGATTAACACATCCTCTCCTCCATTCAGCCATAGACGCCCCCTTTCTGATTTCCGCCTCCCCTTCAATTTCCTTCGCTTCTTCCCCGTTTCTCATCGCAAAGCCGCCGCCGCCGTCGATGCTCTTCGATGGATAGGCGCTTGTCGGAGAAGGCGTCATCATTTCACGGTAGGGACGCTGAGGACGACATGCTTCCGAGGCTGAGGACGGTGCCGGACTTGCTGACCGGCAGAAGAGCCAGCGGGAGTCCGACGGTTCCATCGACGAAGGTGGATAGGCGCTGTCCGTCGGTGCGTTGGCCTCGGAGCAGCAGTTTCGCAGACTCGCTGGTCTTCTTCGGAGCAGCAGATTCGCCGATGCTGCAGATTCGCAGACGCCGCTGGTCTTCCTCGGAGCAGCAGTTTCGCAGACTCGCTGGACTTGATTGGGATTTGGGGGTTTCTGAGGAAGGCAAGGGCTTGTGGCTGATGCTGCAGTAGGATTGGATTTCACACCGAGGTTCTTCGTTCGGTAGCATTTTTGGTTTTGATTTGGGTTGGTTTTGTACAAATCAATTAGATTTGAGATTGTCTCGATCAATAGCTCGAGAGTATGTATTTGGTTGACCTCCATTTGAGGCTTTTTGTTGATTTCCTGCTCTGATACCATCTTAAAGATGGTTATCGAGAGTGGTATAGATAAGTTGGTAAGGCATATAGAGAATAGGAAGTAGATAGAGAATATTTCTTGTATGTTTTTCTTGTCCTTTCAAAAGTTCATTCACCCTAGTATTTATAGGGTGAAATAGAAGGATCTAGTACATCAATAATTGGAACTCTACACAACTTAGGGACTATACTTCACTTGGTACTCTACAAGACTTAGGGACTCACCACCCACAATGAATGTTGGGCGGCATATTAATGACGTCCCTTTTTCCAACAGATGCAGTCTGCAATTCAGCTCCCCAATCCGCAATTCTCGAGGTCGTTCTTCACTGAGAGCTCCTCAATCTGCAAATCTCAACCAAACGCACCACCGCCATCTCTTTCTCATTCTCTCTCACAGTTGCGCGCAGCGCTGCCGCCTCCGCCGAATTCAAGGCAGCTTGAGCGATCAGATGCA
Source organism: Salvia splendens (assembly GCF_004379255.2). Classification (NCBI taxonomy): domain Eukaryota; kingdom Viridiplantae; phylum Streptophyta; class Magnoliopsida; order Lamiales; family Lamiaceae; genus Salvia; species Salvia splendens. Next base: position 30,772,188 of record NC_056035.1, read on the forward strand.
GCCGCATCCTTTCCCATCTCTCGCCTGGGATGCTCACGTCTAGCCTCCATTCTCGTCTAGCCCATGTTCGTTTCATTTGGTCTCTGTCATCGCCGCGACGTCACTGCTGCTGCCCTTGTGCCGCCTCCACAGCGATGAAACCATCTCCTTCCATCACAACCGCCTTGCATCAGGGTTGTTGGTTTCGTAGACGATGCGGTCGAGGTCGGAGTAGTTGAGAGGGGAGGAAGGGGGAGAGTGGCGGTGCTGGAATTTGGAGAGGCCTCATGAAGGGTGTGATGTGAAATGGTCATATGGCAAAGATAGAAGGATGGGAAATGGGAATATGGCAAAATAAAATAAGACACGTGGCATTGCCAAATGGGATCTCGCTTATGATTTTATTGCCAAATAGAATTAAAAATGACGCATAGACCAGTTGGGTGTCACCTTTGACCCGCCGTGGGAAGAAGCAAACGAATCAAAAGTAAGTGGTTTTAAAAACCAATCTTAAAATTGGTGGGAAAAATCGGGAAAAGTTTATGATTTTTAAAGCCAAAAACCCTTAAAATAACATCATTTGTACTATTCCTTCTCTCTTCACAATGTTTTAAAATGAAATACAGGAGAGTAGACATAAGACACAATGTTTTAAAAATTTTGAAAATTGGCTTCACTGGGATTTTCGAATTCTGCTTCCCCATAGAATTGAAGTTGTCTATTTCTTGATCGTCCTATATTATTCGATAAGTTTTGTCCTTACTAAGATCGAATAACGAGTTTGGGTAACATATCAACAGATTTGCAATAGAATTCATAAATATCACATGTAGACATTGCGAGTCAACAACATTCTTTTGAGAATTATAAATAGGGAGTGTTTAATCAACCGTAGAAATTTATGATTTCATGATTTAATTTCATTTACATGAATTATAAGCATTCTAGAGTGCAATTAACGGTTTTAGCATAAGAATTGAATTAATACTATAATCAATCAAATAGATTCTTATAGGGAATTTATTTGAATTTGCTAGTCTTCCAATGCGAACGCAATAATATGATTGCAAAATAATTACCTCTGTAATATAATTTTCCGATGATGCAGAGTTTAGTAAACCTGGATATTGTGTGTCTATACTGTCATACATAAAAGTACAGAGATTTATTTTCAGTTTTAGCAATAATCTATTTTCACTATTATAAACATAACATATTGGAATTTATATTTTTAAATTTCCAACCTCCACTTTGGATAATTGGCGTACTTGCGTAACATATTTCAATCGAGTGATCCAAGTGTTTTCCTATGGTAACCAAAAATGCAACTGCTCTTCTTCGAATATTACTGTAATAAGCAGCATTTACAGTCAAGAAAGTAGGATTTCATTTCACAATTATATCCAACCATTCAAAAAACAGAACCAGCACAAAAGAACTCAACCTGAGTATGTGTATATAAGCATATGATTCCAACATTATCATAAAAAGAAACTGAATTCTGAAGGAGATCCCAGAAAATCAAAACTTTAATTGGAATCAATTCACCTAAGTGTCACTGAATCAGTCGATGGCGATGATGAGAAAACCCACAGACACGTACATAAGTAAGACGGGATATAGTGCAAGGGCTTTCCTCCTCGGGCCAACAGCGCTGCTCATGAACGGATATGCAGCCCACGAGCTCCACGCCAATGTGATGACGACAACTACCACTTTAATTATTACGTTGTCCTTCAACATGCAAATCAAGGCACCCACGTCCAGGGGAAATAAACAGTAACCAAGAAGGCTTAGGCTCTGAAAGAAGATGATGTGACCCCCCTAAAACAAATACACGAGATCCATGAGAGTACCAACTCTGTCTATTAATTGCAACATAAACACTGGTCCATGCTGAAGGTACGTAATTGATAGCAACTAGTAGCATTTAGTTGGTCGCTCTTGTGCATGTGTGTGTCAGAGAGAGAGAGAGAAAAAAGATGTACCAGCAGCAACACATTCAAGGTCAGAATTATAGCGCCAGCTGCAAGAAGTGCAAATGCAACAGCAAAAACTTCAGACTGGAACAAGAAAACATTATTCGAAGATCATTAGTCAAGAGGTATTAGCTTGAGATAGTCAAGCAAAGCAAAGAAATTTGTAAACTATTTTCAATTAAACATTTGACGGACGTGGCCAAACATCACTTTCTGAAACATTGTTTCCTTTCCCCAACTTGTACCAACGTTTTAGACCGTGTTTACTTTTGGGTGATAGTTTTGATTTAAAGATACTAAAGAGTAGTAAAGACAAATCTACCACATGCTTGGATGAATTGATTAATTTTCAGCTGGTTTGATCATGTACTCCTTCAAATACTAAATCTCATGTAAACAAATCTAATCTCTAAGCCAACAGGCCAAAGTAAACACCCTCTTAGTTCATTACCAAATCCATACTCAAGAAGCAGCACCCTGCCTAACAATACCAAGACCAGAACAAGAAATTTAAACTCAGTCATCATCCATTTTTACCTACTCAAGTAAACTCATTCATCATCCATTTCACCTACTCAAGAGTTATTGCAGTTAGCAATAGCGTAAATTCAATCTACTAAATCTGGAATTAAATGCAGTTACAGAGATTTAGTTATTTGCCTCCGGATTTAATAGGGATACATTATACTACCTCCATCCCTTCAAAATAGAAACTATTTCCATTTTGGTCCCGTCCCTTGAAAATAGAAACTTTCTGAACTTTCTACCTTAGGAAGTGGGCCGCACAATCCATTAACACTACTTCCACTACTTTTTCTCTTCCTCTCTCTTACTTTACCAATTATTAAAACCCGTGCCGTTTTAAAAGATTCTATTTTTCAAGGACGGAGGTAGTATGCTAATGAATCATTGTACTATTCATAAAGCAAGTCATTGGTTTGGACAACAACCTATGAAATTGCTTGTAACAATATTACACAAATAGAATGTAGAAGAAAGTGGAACTCTTCATTATCATATAATAACTTGATAATCAAGCCAAAATTAGACTCCGCAATCATTACTATCAAAAAAATGTAACAAATGAAATGCAACAGCTGAGATCAGGACAATAAAGAAAGTTCGTGAACTGGTTTCAACTTTTACATTAGGTTTGTTTAGCCAAACACGACTCTCCAAACAATCCTTATAATGTCATATTCTAAGTAAGAAGCAAAACAATGAATAGCGAGGCCTTAAAGAAAAAAAAAAAGAAAACCTGAAACTCATCTATATATTGAATGCCAGCCATACAACGAATATTAAGTTGAGAATTATAAGATCAAGGTGTATGCAGTGAGCAATTAGTCATGCATTTAAGAGCATATTCATTTGTTTCATTGGCGGGTCAACTTTTACTCAAGACTTTCTAAACACTTCTCTGCTGAAATATTTGATAATGAGCTAGCTTTTGTACTAGTATTTAATATTCATAAAGGAATGCTGTAAGAGTCTATTGAAGTAGCACTAGCAATAACTAAAAATTGATAACAAGCCGTAGAATGCTGAAGTTTTTATAAATGTGAGTAAGAAGATATATACTACTATTAGATATAGAAATTGATTAAGGAAGTCTCTTTCTATTGTTTCTTTCAATAAAATGTTACCAAATTATATTATACAGAATTGTTTTTTAAAAGTGAAAAAAAAGGTCATGTTTTTATTTTCTGCATCAGTCTGCATGCATCCAAGTAAAACGAAAATGACTGCATACATGGATCACAACAACAAGAAGCACAATACAAGAAGACCACATATAAATCCATAGAGAACCAATACGAACAAGCCTATTATCATTCATCAGTGGAAGAAGCGAAGCACATGCACGAATTAATATATTTTCATGCCTCCAAGCTAAATTTTCTTTGACTTCATGTGAGTGTAGCCTGTACAAGTTAAAGCCATTGCTACACAGTAATCTGAGAGTACCACAAAATCAAAATGGGCCTCTGGGAGAGTACCTCTAAACATTTGGGTAATGTACAATACCAATCTAATGAAGGATGCAAGTAAAAGGGCATATATTCTAGGCTTTACTACTGCATCATTGGGTAATCAATAAGCCCACATGGTTGTGAAGCAAATGGATCATGAAAAATCGAGCCTAGGAACATCGTTTAACACTTGCGTCTGAGATATGCATGCTGAATTGCTGATGGAAGTAGCTTACATACTTGGCATATGAATTTAAGTAATGGAGCGACGATATTTGCATGATTATGCCTCTAAGACATCCTTAATTAACAGAATTGAATAACTGTGCTAATCCAAAAAACTTCTTCCACAACACACTTATTAGAGAATAGGTATACTTCAATCAAGGACCTGCAGATTTCCACATGAAACTACAGGAGTATTCTACCGCTACATGAAAGTTTCCTTCAACTAATACAAGTATTCCATTAAAGGAGCTGAGTAAGTGGTTGCAGAATGAATGAAAGATTGACAAAGTGTATCCCTCCAACAGTCCACGTGTCATCCTATGATGCCATGTTTAATACACTTCACTTTAGTTGTAACTAGGACTAACTTATCTTTTGTTTTTGGTAAAAACCGGAAACTAGAGGTCACTCATGGCAGTGGGCAAATTCTCAAGTCTCAGCTGACTGAAAAGAGATGGTTAATAATGAATTTTGGAGGGAAGCAGACTAAGGAGAGAGGTATTGACAAAAGTGGAGATACAGTCACAATTGAAGTTAATGAGTATTTTGCAAGATTGTAGAGACTTTCAGTTATCAAAAGCATTCAAACATTTTAAATGAAAAGACTTGATATTGAGTTTGACTATCTGGAGGAAAGTAAAGTAGGCACTGAATCTGAGTGAGACCATTGAGCATTCTTTGAGTTAGTGGTAGATTTGAAACCATTCAGAAAAAAACAACATATTTTCACTCAAACCCTTCCAACTAAGATGTTTCTGAAGTTCCAATCAGTTGCAACCGTTCAACATACTAAGCGCAAACATACTTCCCACACAATAAATATATAATGAATGATTACTGGAACTTGGCAGGACATATTTCAACCGATCACACAAACAAACTCATTTTACAGGTAATTAAACAGCTCATTTCAGTGCCTCTAATCAAATCCTATATGATGAAGATTGATGATCGGCAAGTAGAGTTAATTTGTACAGATATATCTAACTATAAGATCCCAATTTCATGAAAAGCCCTAATTTCTTTTGATGTTATCTATTTCTTCAACAAATCGCCCAGAACAAAAACAGTATCCAATCATAACTCTCAAATATTTGAAACGTAATCTACAAATCAGTGAAATCAAAGTTACCTTCTTAACAGAAGCAGACCAGGAGAGAGTGAGGCCGAGGAAAACAATGAAGAAAAAGGGGCCCCAAAGGTCCCAATCGCGCAATGCCTTGCCCGGATCTTCCCGGTTGGGATTGGGGAAAACAACGAGCTTGAGATTGCTGACGATCCGCGACAAATCCCTCTTAACAGTATCCCAGACAGGCTCCGTGAGCGTATTAGGCGGGGAACCGAACCCCGATGAGGCGATTCCGCCGCTGGAGGAGGAGGATCCAATCGGCGGGGGGACAGGGGGTTTAGGAGCGATGGAGGGGACGGGGGTGGGTTTGGGGGCGGAAGGAGGGGGGAGATTGGAGGGGATGAAGGAGGGGGGAGGAGGAGGGGCGGAGGAGACGGGGATGGAAGCGCGAGGGGGAGAAGGGGGGCGGGCGGGGAGGACGGGTAAGGGGTTGGAGTGGATGAGATTCTCGATCTCGTCGATGTCCGATTGGGAGCTCGGATGGAGCGGAACCGTGTCACTGTAAGACATTGTCAACCGTTTTTCAGCCAAATCACGGCACCGCCGGTATTTCTTCTTGTCGGTGGAGGAGTAGCAACAGCCAAGCCCAGATCTATTTTGTTTTTATTTTCTTTCTATTTTTTATTCTTTTTTACTTTTTATTTATAATAGGAATCCATTACTTTTGATGGAAGCAATTCAAATGGACTATTTTACCCCTGGTAAATTTTAAAATCCACAATTGGTAGTATCAATTTAGTGTAGCCACATAGAGGTCTCCAAACCGAACCGAACAGGACGAACCGGCCCGGAACCGTCAGCGGCAGTTCGAACCGGGACCGGAACCGCTCGAACCGCCGGGCCGGTTCAGGTTTGCAGATTTTGAAGAACCGTAACCGGCGGTTCTGAACCGCCGGTCTCTCCGGAACCGCCGGTTCGACGGTTCCCGACACCTCCCGACACCTTTTCAGGCCTACTTCCTAGCCTATTCAGAAACCGCTCCCGCGGCCGCCGGTTTGGTCAGAAACCGTTGACGGAAACCGCCGGTTTCGGCCGAAAAACCGCCGGTTCCGGCGTCAAACCGGCGGTTCCAACAGTATTTTTAAAATTTTGAATTTTGAAATCGACGAAAAACCGCCGGTTTCCACCGAAAACCGGCGGTTCGGCCGTTTTTTCAAAAAAAAAAAATTTAATCACAATTTTCCCCTATAAATACCCCCATCCTCTTCATTTCTACTCACCCCATTCTTGTGTTAATAAGAATTTCTCTCTCAATCTCAATTTCTCTATTCTCCATCCTCATTCTCTCAAGTTGTTTACGTTATTTGCTCTCATACTTTACTCTCACGTTGTTCACGTTATCATCTTCACACAATCACACTACTCTCTATTCTCCACTTTCAATTTCCATAAATATTTATATCATGTCTTCATCTCGTCGTGGTGGTGATCAGGGCAAGGGAATTGCCCAAGATCAAAGTGATACTCGTCGTCGACGTGCCCCTTCTAGAGCACAAGTTGCGGAGGAGGTGGGAAGGCTAGCCGCTCTTCGAGCTCAAGTAAGTTATAATATGTTTTAATTTTTTGTTAATTCATTTTTATTAAATTCATAATTTCATTTTTCAACATCTATGTGTCTATGTGTTTTATTTTTGTGTTAGTATTTTTACTTAGTTGTATAATTTTCGTAGGAGGAAGAAGATCGAAATGCGGCCTTGTTACTTGCCCTCGCCGACGACGACCAACAAGGGGGGCATTCACATTCGGCTTCGCGTTTCGAGTACGATGTGAATCTATCGTCGGACGAAGGCGATGATGGATCGCATCAATTCCCCCCTTCTAGCAACGGCCAAGTTGGCGACAATGATGAGGAGGAGGCCGATCCTCCTCCTTCCGCAGGACGACAAAAAGAAAAAGATGCCTCCCAAGTTGAAATCCGAGATTTTCACCAAACATTTCAAGAAGGTCCTGGTGGTAATTTTAAATCCTAATTATCCGACCACTACCGTGGAGACAAGTGAGTTCAAAGCATATTGCAACTATTGCGATAAAGTCTATCCATTTGTTATCGACGGGGGATATGGTACTCTCCATCGCCATTTGAAGTCAAAACACCCCGTGGAATATGGACATACTAAGTCCCAAAGCCAAATAAACTTCCCCGCCGGCTCATTGTCTCAAACAGGTACGCCGCTATTTAAATATGATCCGAAAAATATTACCGATGCTATGGTAAGATGGGCGGCAATGAAACATTTGCCGTTCAATTTTTTTAATGACAACAAATATGAAGTTACTATGCAAACCGCTTTTAATGTTGCTACAAAGAGAATTCTCCCCTCTAATGCTCAAAGATCTAACAACCGTCAGTTTTTTGACAAAAAACTAGAGGTTGGAAAATTCCTCTCCACCTTGGGGCACAAAGTTAATATTTGCTCCGATGTGTGGACGGATTCTTTCCAATGAAATTCTTACATGGGAATTTCATGTCATTTTATAGACAATAGTTGGTCTTTAAATAAACGTTTAATTGGTTTTAGACAATTTCCTTCCCCCCACATCGCACAAGCAATTGCATCTTTAATTATTCAAGTTTTGAATGAGTATGAGTTATGCAACAAGATATTTTCGGTTGGTTTTGATAACGCAACCGCTAACACCGCAAGTATAGCCGATTTAATTGCGGCTTGCTCCCCGGTGATAAGTGGTAAGTATTTTCACCAATGATGTATTTGTCATATTTTAAACTTATGTGTACAAGATGTTTTGTATTTATGGCAAAGACATATTCAACCTATTACCACAGCTGTATCCTTGATCCACTGGAAGCCTCAAATTGGCAAGGCGTGGAAGAAGTATTGCCACTTGAAGAAAATAAGGTACACAACTTTTACTTTAGACGTGTCTACTAGATGGAACTCCACATATGATATGTTGCAATCTACATTGGAGCATATAGAATTGTTAGTTGATTTTTATAGAACTTACCCTGTTGATGATTTATATCTAACATCTTCTTGTTGGGATCAAAGCATTAGCTTGTTTAAGTTATTCAAAGGTTTTCGAAATGCCACTATTGAGTTATCGGGTATGTATTATTGCACATCTGTTTGTGTTTTAGAACATTGCATGATCATATCACTTGGTTTTAAAACTGCAATGAAAAATTCCACAAACAATCTTGAGTTAATGTGTGTTTTATATTATATGGTTGAAAAATGGCTCAAGTATTTCAACGAGATCCCCACGGTTTTTTTGCTTGCCAAAGTTTTGGATCCAAAGTGGAAACTAGTTGGTACTTTCAAAATTTTAGAATTTTATTACAACAATTTGGCTTCTATTGATCTTGAACCACTCCGAGCTTTGCAAACTGACGAGGACGACGACAACTACATAAACCTAGCCCAAACATTCCAAATAAACATCCCCCACCTCCCAAGCCTCCAAAGAAGTTTTGAGTTCGACTTGCGGGCTCTCTTTCACGATTACGAAGCCAAGTACAACCGTACCCACCAAGTGAGACCTAGACCCCCCGTCAAACACATAACTTTGGCTTCTTCCAAGTTGATGACCCCGACGCCCAATCCCAATTGGCGGACCTATACGGCTTCAGCAGCGGAGGAAGGACATCAAATTCGACAAGTGAGTTAGACTTATATTTTGACTCACACTTTTCATTCAATGAGGAGAAAGAGGTCCCGTTCCCCAACAAATCGACGTCCTAGATTGGTGGGGATCACACGAGAAAGATTTTCCCATCCTTGCATCAATGGCCAAGGAGATCTTTTCGGTTCCGGCTTCCACTGTCGCCGTCGAGTCCGCCTTTAGTGTTGGAGGCAACGTCTTGGACGACAGAAGAAGTAGACTCACCGGGCAAAACATGGAAGCCACCATGTTACTTGATGATTGGTGCTCTGCCGAAATTAGAGACCAAGAACCGGATTGGAACAATCAAGTAGTACAACCCGATCAAGACTACTTCCCCAACGAAGAAGAGTAGGCGCGCCGCCAATTCCTACGATCAAGCCAAATAGGTAAGCAAGGTAAGAGAACTACGTGGACTTTGATTCCAAAATGCAATTGAGCATTGAGAATACGTAGGCTTCTCAACTTAAATTTTAAATTTAAGTTGAGCTCAAGTCCTTTTCCTTTATTTTTTCCCCTTTGTTTCGAATATGTAATTTGTAAATTGTAATCAAGACTTTAAGTCTTTTGTAATTTATAATTTTTAAGTTGTAATTTGTAAATTTTAAGTTGTAATTTGTAGTTTTAAAGTTGGAATTTGTAAATTTTTAGTTGTAATTTGTAATTTTTAAGTTGTAATTTGCAATTTTAAAGTTGTAATTTGTATCAATAAAATTGCATTGCATTTGTACATCGCTTTATTCTAATTTTATTTATACAAATATATTTACATTTTTACTTGAATTACAAATTCACAATGTATTAAAAAAAATTGAACCGCCAAACCGGCCCGGAACCGGACATGCAACGGCGGTTCTGCCGGTTCAAGTGAACCGGCGGTTCACGGTTCAGGAACCGGAACCGCCGATCCTTGGCCGGGCCGGTTCAGGTTCACCTATTTTTTGAACCGAAACCGGCGGTTCCGAACCGTGAACCGTGGTGACGTCTATAACCACATAATCCCTTTCGTATTTTTATTACTTTCAAACTCTATAATTTTTGTACATGATTGTCTAATGAGCTAAGAACATCTGCAACGGTATGCTGAATTTGCCCAATTCAGCAGATTGACTCGTCCCAGCGAGACGGGTCAGTGACGGGTCACCATTGCATGCATCTCGTCGCAAGGGACTGTCCGTCGTGGAGAGTAGTGGCAAAACCAAAAATTTTATATTGGGGGCTCAAATTTAAAATATTTTTTTAATGTCACATCGCCATTTTTCAATCATGATAATAAATAGAATGAACTACAAAACTAGTATCCAGAAAATGAGATTTGCACGTTTTTAGTATCCAACATTTACAAAATCATATTTTCAATAAAAAAGTTCCATAAAATCCAAATTCAGTTCCAATTTTTACTATTCTACTCTTCGGCCCTTTAGAGGTGTATTTGTCAATTTAGAGCATCCACAACCGTGCTCTTGCCAGCGGAACGGTTGTGGGCCCGACCCCACTTTTTCTGCCTGCTCTCTGGCAAGAGCACAACACCCACAGCTGTGCTCTTCCGCAAGGACGAGCACAATTAATTTAAAATTCAATTACACAAAAATATTTCCATAATACTAAAATTCATTAAAAAACCACAATAAATATTACAAATTACAAATAAAATAAAAAAGACATAATTAAAATCCTAAAAATTAAAAATTACATAATTAAAATCATAAAAATTAAAAATTACATAATTAAAAAACTAAAAATTTAAAATTACATAACTAAACTCCTAAAAATTAAAAATTACATGATTATTGGCTAATATTACCCGAGGAAGACTACGCATCCGGCGGCACCAACCCCAATTGTTTTTTGAGACCCAATATCATGTCCTCGTGCGTTTGAAGTTGCGTGGGGGTCATAGTTGACCTATCGGCCATATTGAGTTGGGCCAAAAGGGCCCACAACGAGTTGTTCGGGGGTGGAGGTGGAACATAGGGTGCTGGTTTGGGGCGGGGGCAGATGGAGTCGCGGCGGGCGGCGTTCGGCCGCCGCCTTCTTCCTTCCTTGCGGTTGGCGTCGGAAACCGCTTGGTCCGGCGTCGGGGCTACCCAAGTTAGCTTCGGCGAGTTGGCTAGCCACTTCTTTGCCTGCGTCGGATAGGGATGCCGACCGTGACCGTTTGGAGGAGCCGCTAGAGTAGGATGTTACGCCTCCCAGATACTTCGGGTGTGTCCTCATTTCCGGCATTCCGCGACTCCTGGAGGAAATAGCCATTGAACTTGCCAATTTCGTCATTGGCTCGGCCGATGGAGTTGCGCACCATACTCTCGTTGCGCTCGATCGTTCCCGGCAGCCGGTTTGCATTGTACCGCCGAGAGACGCGCCACCAAAAGTGATCGCCGGATTGGTTCGTGCCAACCACCGCATCTTCGGAGATTTTCAAGTACGCCTTGAACAATCTATCCATCTCCGCCGGTGAGTACGGTGTGCGGACACCGGCGCGAGATAGAGGAGTCGGAGTTTGGGAAGGGACGGGAGGCCTAGGCTCCGGTGTCCACCCGTATCGCCCATCGGAGGCACCTTGCTCGTCGACCGGGTATGGCCGGTAGCCACCCGGAACGCCCGAATCTTGGGTGAGAGGAGGGACCGAATAGTCCGTTTCCGGACTAGGAAACGGTTGTGAACCGAACCATTCGGGGTTCCAACCGTGGGAGCCTGTAGGGTTATCGTCTTGGCCGGACATAGTGATGTTGTAGGGTATGAGAGAATGAAGATGAAAATGGATATGAGAGATTGAAGATGAAAATGGATATGAGAGAATGAAGATGATAATTGTGTAGTTTGATGTGAATTTTTGGGAGTGAAATTGGGGGTATTTATAGATGAAAGTGTGTATTTTTGGGGTAAAAAATGAAAAAAATAATTAAAAAGTGGAAAAAACGGTTATAAACGGATATATTTTTTTTGGGAAGTGAAATTTTTTTTATCGGTTTTTTTAATTAAAAACCGATTTTTTAATTAAAAAAAAATTTAAACACAACGGCTATGCCGTTGACGAATCCCAGCGCGCCACGTCAGCTGCTCGCTGGCACGGCGCGAGCGCAGCGGCGGCGGGTAGCGTCCGTGCCAGCGACGCGGACGGCCGTGGCGACGGACGCCACCGTTGTGGATGCTCTTATAGCTTGATTTGAGAAGTGAGTTAGAACATCAAACTTGTTATTTTTAAATGTTTGTGTATTTTTGTTATAATTTTAAATGACCAAAAATATTTGTGGTATTATTAAAACAATAGAACCCAACCATGATTCTTACCTAGCTCATCATCTCGATTTTCCCATTATCCCAATATGATTTTCTTTAAATCACTTAGAAATTTATGAATAAAAATAATTATAAAAAATATACATATTTTAGAAATAGAATTTTAAGAATAATAAGAAATACTTAAATACTACATGTATCATAGAAAATATAGAAAACAAATATTGAAAAAAGGAGAAAACAAAACATAACATGGTATAAGAGAGAATTGTAAAGTAGCTGAACATATGAAAAATGTACTAGACTAATAGATATTATATGTGAATAATAACAGCAATGCTGGGACCCAGTGGCACCCCAGGCCCAGTCTCCCTCCGTCCCTGGTGGAGAGCACGGGATGACGCGCCAACACCACACGGCGTGTTCTATAGGCGTCGTGACTGAAGGGGTTGGTAGCGGAAGTGCGTCATAAATCAATTACATAATAATTATTATTTATTTAGTAGATTATTTAGACAAATTCTATTCGCGAAATTATCACATATATTATGCCAATAACTTGAATCAAATCATGTTTTAAGCATAATTGAAACCTAAAACATGCTTTTCCACAGATTAGCCATTTTACCTTGAAGATTCTCCAAAGAATCGAAGATAGCTCGCGTCTTCTCCACGGGAAGATCTTGAGTACTAAACCACGGATCTTCTGACTGGTTCCCCGACTGTATGCTGATATCAGTGTGGGCTGATCTCACACCAGAACTTAAATAAAGAAGACAGAAATCCCTCACGGAGTAGGAAAGATGAGAAAAATCGCCCCCTATGAGAGAGAGGAGAGGGACTTAAATTTGAGAGGAAACTAGAGTATTTTATGTCTCCTTTATTTTCCTATTTATATTAAGTCACTGATAGGGACCTGATATTCTATTTTATTCCGGAAGGGAGCTGATATTCTCTTTGTATATTTATTTTGTTTATTTATGTTTTAGTATTATTTAGTTATTATGATTTTATTTACTTTCCCTAGTAGTTAGGATTTGATTTGATTTGATTTGTTTTCCTAGTTTATAGGAGATCTTTTTGTATCACACATATTATAAATATGTGTGGAGTCTTTCATTATTATTAAGAAGAATGAACTAAATTAATATTTATCATTCTCTCCCTACGGTTCTCCCTCTTGGAGAAACCCATATTTATCCTAATCTCTCTCTAATTACACGCCAATCACCACTTTTCTTCAAGATAGGCAATTAAAGCCTATCAGTCACATATTGGACCCAGTCAGGGATCTATGGAAGGTTTTGGATATGACCTCCCCTAATTAGCTTTTTACTAATTAAATTGAACCCACAATTTAATACAAGCTTATATTGGAATATTATTAGTAGCCACTGCATAAATAATATTGCACTGCCCATCCAAATCCGAAATTACAAGTAATCCGAGTTTCCATTGTTTGTTGTTCATTTCCCGCGCTTAAGATAGAAATGTCCATTAATTAATTAGTGTATGCTATGAACTTAATTAATTAACATCTTATTAATTTCCAAGAGTGGACTTAGAAAGAAACGCTTATTTATTATTTATAGAGTAATCAAACTCCAACTAGCTAGATTCCAAATAATAAAGCCTTGTTTCGAGCTCCTATTGGGGACATTATCAAACGAAATTCACCTTGCGCACGATTCAATATAATAGCAACCCTAGCACCGCTAGATATTAATCACCACTACCCAATATACCAGGATTATTGGGTTGCGAAAAACTCGCACCATTTGGTAAGTCAAAGTAGTGCATAATCAATACCGTATGGTCAATGCCAACGTACATTGATTAAGAAATAAATAATTATCAAGACCTCGTCTTTCAATAGATAGCATAAGGACTTGTCTCGCTGTTAGATCCAATTCAGTACTCTACCGCACCAATGTCATCTTATTTCAACAAGGCTTAGAAATATGCAGACTGACATTGCAACCTTTCACGATAGATAGTCTAGGCCTATCTGGGTTGTGAAATTCTTATTTTCTTTGTTCAGAACTGACCGTGTTACCTTAAAGTGGACGTCGCCCACAACCAGTCTACTAAAACAAAGACTTAGACTTTGTTAAGTTACTTATACATTTAAACATGCAATAAACATCCATTAAATGTAAAACATAACAACATTATGACAAAAATAATCTGTTTCATTCCTTGGAAAATAAAATAAGAGTTTTTACAGTATTCAATCACTCGAAAGGTGATTTCTAGTATACAAACTCTAACAGTGACACCCACTTACTCCGCCCACGAGTGGACGTCGTTTTGAAATTTTGATTTTGATTTTAATTTTTTTCTCACTTTTCCAGATATTACTATTTTACTACCATTTTTTTACTTTATAAATTTTGTTTAGATTCCAATTCATCCATAAAATCTATAAATAAACCATTAATCAACCATTTTTTTACATTAAAAATAACAACAACAACAACAACTATCTCTCGCTCATTCTTCTCCCTTTTTATCTCTAAAAAAATTATATTCTCCATTCAAGTATGGCTAGAGGCAAGGGACGAGACGATTCAAACGAAGCGAACCCCCAAACTTTCGTAGTTGTTTTGTTCACCACTATAATGACCGACACTTCTCACATGACGCGGTCACAACGAGCGGCATATTACCAAACAGTTGCACTCCTCGTGTCTCATTTGAACATGTTGCCCCTCTCCCCCGGATGAGTAATTTTTTTTATAATTTATCATTTTTAGGATTTAAATTGAGTAAGTTTTAATTTCTAGGAATTTGTAAGGTAATTTTTAATTTATTTAATGAAGTTTTATTAATGAAATGGTTTTTAATTAATTGTGTTTTTAAATTGAAGAATGAAAATATTCAAGAAATGAGGCGGATTGTCCTCAAATATTTAAATGTATAAGTGGTAAAAAAGTTTAATTCTTTTGCATGGTAGATTGATTGTGAGCGTTGTTCACAATAGGAACACAGTCGATTCTATACAATGGTTTGCAAAAGAGAAATATAAATTTACAACCCAGATGAGTTTTGGTTACCTTTATGAATGATTGCAGTGTCATTCCGTATGTCTCTTTACCTTTATGAAATAAACGATACTGGTGTGGTATAACACTGAATAGATAAAAACAGTGAGAAAGTCTTTCTTGTTATTTATGGAAAGACGAAGTGTTACTGATTATTGTTTCTTAATCAATGTACTCCTTTCGTCCCACAAGAATATGCACACTTTCCTTTTTATCTGTCCCACAAGAATATGCACTCTTTCCTTTTTATCTGTCCCACAAGATTATGCACTTTCTAATTTTAGAAATTCTTCTCTCCCTAATGAGGTGTGACTCATTCTCCACTAACAATACTTTATTTACTTTTCCTCTCTACCTCTCTTAATTAGGGCCGGGGAAAAATATCAAAATACCGTGCTTATCGTACCGAAAATGCCGAATTTTTAGTATACCGTAATTATCGGTAAGGTACATACCTTACTGAAAATTTTCGGTGAGGTAACGGTATGAATTTTCAAATATCGCGGCTTACCGAAATTCGATATGTACCGTTAATTAAGGTATATACCGTGAAATATTAATATAATTATATATTTTATATATTTTTAAATTATAAAATATATTTTAAATATTCTTAAATTATAAAATTTATTGTGAAATATAAATATAATTATGAATAAATATATTATAATATATTTTTTAAATTATAAATACTATAATATAAAAACTCAAATATTCTATTTTTATTGATGTTGAAAGTCAGGTATATCGCAAAAGTACGGTATACCGAAAATGAGGTACGGTAGCGGTATGAAAATTCACCTAACTAAAAATAAGGTATACTGAAAACTTCGGTAAGGTAAAGGTATGATTTTTTCGCATACCGAATTTACGGTAAGGTATACGGTATGATGGTTTTGGTAAGGTATGCCGTACCTACCCACCCCTACTCTTACTTACCGATTTTGTATTAAAATATGTGCCGAACCCAAAGTACATATTCTTCGAAGACGGGAGAGTATTTAACATTGGATATATGATATTGGTTATTGATAAGTCGTATTCTAGGCCTTGGTTACGGGTCAGTATGATGTGCTTAATTGATTATATTTGCAAAACAGTTGTTTAAAGTGTGCAGGTTAAGCATTCTAGCCAGTAGGGAAGTTTCGGAATGTTCAGGTGAAGAAGGCGCCAGCATGATCTCATACTGATCAGTATTCGTGCTAAAACGGCTTGAGATGGAGAAGACGGATAGCTGGGACGGATTACCCACAATTAAGCGCAAAGAAGTCAAATTGCAACGAGGATTTACCCTAAAATCAAGGGTAGCCTCCCTATAAAAGGAAGCCAAATTGGAGAGAAAGAGGGGGGACGATACAACATTCACTCATTCAACACACCATCTTTAGGTAGAAAGTTCTCTCGGTAGCTTCAGTCTTTCAGCCGTGTCCCGCTTCTTGCCTCGCCGTAGCCATGATCACTTGACGTTCAGATGTTCCCAGAATTCCAGTCATCGTCCATTCCAGCCAGCAAGATCGTAGTTTAGAGTCTCATCGTCCGGAGTGGCAAAACACTTTAACATTGCTTTCGTAGTTTTAAATTTCTCGCTTTCCTTACGTTGGATCTTGTTTACCTTTGGATATTTTCTGTTTTTGAAATACTTTGTTGAAGATCCGAACGTGTTTATGCTATGAAGTTGATTTCCGTTTCGTTTATTGTGGTGTTTCTTTATTCCCTTGCCTAGTTAGCTTAGATCTAAAGTTTCTCGGTGTTTAAAGTGCTGATTCTCTCAATTCCGTTTACGTAACAAATTTCTTTAGGATAGATAAACAAGTACTGTTTGATCGGAAAGTAGGTCGTTGCATGCAAAGCTTAGTTTTAATTTCTGAATCGTTCTTTCATGTTGACCAGTATGCAGAAGTCCAGTTTCAGTGTTTGATTTCGGATTTGATTTCTTAGTTTTGGATCTGTGTTTGTGAGTTGTTAATCTGAGTTTTTCCGTGTTGAATCTGGAATTGTTATCTGAATTTTGGAAGTGTTTGTTGAAGAAGATGATGTCTATTCCAATTGGAGGGGACCACTTACTTTTCAAGATGCTTTTGCTTTTGTCCTTCACTTTTAGTTAAGCCCTGTCAGCCTAGTCACAAAACTTCCACTACACTCTGAATATTCTGTTTAGCCCGAAATAGAAACCCGTACCTTCCAAATATTTTTCTGTTACAAAATTGTCCCCCCATTCCACGTACACAGTTACATTCCAAATGTTTTCCTTACCGTCTGACCAGTAGAACACCTCCTTTAAGTTCCAGCCTAGGTAGAAACTCAACCCAGCGTGGTAGCTAACCAAATCTTCCGATTGTCACCGCGGTAGTTTAAGAACGCACCATCTCTGTGGGATTCGACCCTTACCACCACTATACTGATCAGTAGAAGTGGGTTGAGGAATCTTTGAAACCAGGGTCTAGGCTTAGTAGGATCTCTATCCTGACCAGTAGGATATATCCTTGCTTGAACGACACCTACGCACCCTAGGTCCTTTCAAATGGCGCCGTTGCCGGGGATGGATAGCGTTATTTGCAATTACTGTGAGTGATACTTCGGTGTATATATTGTGCATAACCTTTTTTTTTCTTTTCTTTTCAGTTTATGAGAAGAAGTTCGGCTCCTGACCAGTGGAGGCCGAAGATACTTCAGCGAGGATCGATACTCGTAACCACTCGATCCGGGTTGTCGACGGCTTTATCTGACTTAGGTTCGAGTAGCGACGAAGAGCAATACAACATAGAAGGACCAATACCAGAAGAGATACCACTGTTGGAAGGCATTCCAGTTCTGATGGCCGTCAACGGAGATGAGGATCCAGAGATCGGTACCCTTAACGCGCATACCGAGGGAGAACCATCGCAAGCCATAGTCGTCACTCCAGGGCAAACCGCCTGCGATGTGAAGCCTCATGTGATCGCGATTCTGCCTACATACTGTGGGAAGAGCTATGAAGGGCCGTATGAGTTTCTGTATGAGTTTTGTAAAATTTGTAGGGCGCAGAGGAGACCAGCAGGAGCGAATGAGGATGATTATAGGTTGAAGGCCTTGCCATTTGTGCTCAAGGGGGAAGCCAACACCTGGTTCATGCGCCTGCCCCCCAACTCCATTGAGACTTGGGCCGATTTCAAGTCAGCATTCCTAGGCGAGTTTTTCCCGTCATCAAAGACAAGCGCGCTGACAAGGGAAATAACTAATGTGAAGCAAGGATATGATGAACCCTTGAGCGATTATTGGGCAAGATACATGGGTCTTTTGGAATCATGTCCCAACCATCGCATGGCGGACATTGAAGTGCATCATACTTTCTACGAAGGTATGAACGCGGTAACCAAGGATCTAGCAAATTCATCGTCAGGAGGAAGCTTCACACAATTACGGTCAGCGAAGCGAAGAGAGTCCTAAGGAAGCTACTGAATGCAAAGAAAGAGTATGACCATTCAAGGGAAGGATACAACCGAGAGCGGGCTGCTGTTGTCTTGTCTACTGATCAGGAAAATAAACTGGAGCAGAAAATGGACTTGAAGATGGATGAGCTGAAGAAGTCACTTCTGAGTGCGATCGAGAAGAGCACCCCACCACCTCCCCCAGCTGGGAATTACAAAGGTGCAGAACAGGGAAATCAAGGACCGAACTATGAACAGCCTAGTGACTACGTGAATATGGAACAGGTCAATGCTGCGGGGTACTTCAATTCCAGTGGGCATTGGATTCAGGGTAGACAACGGGATGCACCATGGAGGGATCATCCAAACTTTCGATGGGGAGACGGGGGCCAAAATCAGAACCAAGGACAGAACCAGTATAACCCCAATCCAAACCAAAACCCTAACCGTGGACTAGCAAACCCAGACTACCAGCCCAACTGGTCAGGAAGAAACCAACAAACCCAAAATCAAAGCCCACAAAGCCAAAACCCGAATCCTGTTTATGTACCACCCCACCAGAGAAACTTCCACAGTTTCCAAAATCAGCCAAATCATGCACCCCAACACCATCAGAACCAAAATCAGTTTCAAGCCCAGCACCAGAATCAATATCCTCAAGATCAGTACGTCCCTCCTGCCCAGTATAACCAATACCCGCCTAATCAAGGCCAGCAAAACTTCCAGAACTACCAACACCAAGGGCCGAATCATTTCCAAAATCCGAACAGGCCAAGGAGGTCCGTTGAGGACATGATGGGTGAAATGCTAGCGTCACAACAGAGCATCAAAGGAGAATTGCAATCCCATAACGAGGTCGTGCAGGGGATGCAAAATGCCCAGAAAGAACATAAGGCGAACATGGATATGATGAATAGGCAGTTAGCCCAACTGGCCAGTTCGGTGGGTGATTTGAAGGGAAATGCAGGGAAACTACCATCTACAGTCCAAATACCCGAAAAGGCAAATGTGAGTAAGGTTACGTTGAGGTCAGGAACTACTTATGACGCGCCTCAACCCAAACGACCTAGTGGAGGATCTAACGGAACGAAGATAGGAGGCGATACCGTTTCAGCGGAAGAACTAGGGAGGCCTATGCCTCAGATGCAGGATCCATTCTTCTTGGATGCTACACCAATTGCAGGAGATGAACCCGAAACCCTACTGACCAGAAAGGAACCTCATCGAGAGGAAGAGCCCAGAATGGAAGCCCAGACTCAGGAACTACCCCGGAAAGACTCCAAGAAGGTTGCTAAGGGACAAGTAGATGAGAAAAAAGGGGAGAAACCATTCCCATTCCGATTTGTTACAAAGAGGAAGAAAGAGAACCCGGTTGACTATTTGTCGATTTTTGGGAAGTTGGATGTCACCATACCATTTCTCCAAGCCGTGAAACTACCCCCCCTTGGGAAATTCATAAAGGATTTCATAGCCGGGAGAGCCCAGAAAGATGGCAAGATTATGGTGGAAGGGATAACGTCAGCAATAGTGCAAGAGACGTTACCACCCAAGAGAGCCGACCCAGGTATGTTTACCTTACCAATAACTGTTGGAGATGTGAAGGTCGAACATGCAATGTGTGATTTGGGGGCATCTATAAATGTCATGCCATTGTCTATCTATAACCGGTTGAAGGGAGTGAGGCTGTCAAGTACTAGAGTATTGATCCAACTGGCTGATAGGTCATGCATAAGTCCGGAGGGAGTTTTAGAGGATGTATTAGTTAGAGTGCATGATTTTACATACCCTGCTGATTTTTATGTGATCAAAATGAGTGAGCATGAAGCGAGGGAGTCTAGTGGAGTCTTGTTAGGAAGACCATTTTTGAGAACGGCCAAGACGATCGTGGATATGGCTGAGGGGACAATTTGCATTGATTTCCATGGAGAGAAATTTACTTTTGATATCAATGATGCCATGAAGAAACCTATTGATTCTGAAAATCTATGCTATGTTGATGTGATTGACCCTTTAGTCCAAGATTTTCTTGAGACCGAACTATTGCAGGAGAGACTCCAGGCTTTAGATGTATATGAACAGGCTGACGTAGAAGCTGCTGCATGGTGTGATCTGATCAGTAGCCAGGGGTTGACCGATGAAGAAATTGAAGGAGCAATCAAGGATTTTTGTCAAAAGTCGGAGTTCATAGGAGCCGCAGGGGCTCAGCTACCAGTCAGTATAGAAGAACCATCAGAAGGAGATTTAGAAAAAGGGAAAGAGTCCGAGAAAAACCCCCTAACCGAAGACACACTTCCACCCCAAGTTGAGCTGAAGAAGTTACCCTCGAATTTGAAGTATGCCTTCCTCGGAGGTGAGGACTCCTATCCAGTGATCATCAGCAGCAGCCTTACGAAGGAACAAGAAGCTAGGCTACTGACCGTGCTGAGCAAGAACAGGAAGGCGATTGGATGGAGTCTTACAGATTTAGTTGGAATTAGCCCCGACGTCTGCATGCACCATATTAGGCTGGAAGATGGAGCAAAGGCACATCGAGATGCCCAAAGGAAAGTAAACCCTAACATGCGAGAGGAAATATTGAAGGAAATCTTGAAGTTGTTGTCGCTAGGGATTATCTATTCAGTGCCAGACAGTGAGTGGGTCAGCCCAATCCACATGGTTCCAAAGAAGTCGGGAATCCAAGTCGTCCAAAATGAGAGGAATGAGCTGATTCCAACGAGGCTAGTCACGGGTTGGCGAATGTGCATCGATTACCGCAAGCTGAACAATGCAACAAGGAAGGATCACTTCCCTCTGCCTTTTATCGACCAGATGTTGGAGCGACTCGCTGGGAAGAAGTACTTTTGCTTCTTGGATGGGTACAGCGGATATTTCCAAATCTACGTGGATCCTGAAGACCAGGATAAGACCACCTTCACTTGCCCATTTGGAACTTATGCATACCGGCGCATGCCTTTCGGCCTATGCAACGCTCCAGGTACGTTTCAACGCTGCATGATGAGCATATTTTCTGATTTGATTGAGGATTGCATAGAGATATTCATGGATGACTTTACGGTCTACGGAGACTCGTTCGATTCTTGCCTTCATCATTTGGATATAGTTCTTGAGAGATGTCAAGCGAAGAGTTTGGTTTTGAACTTTGAGAAGTGCCATTTTATGGTCACCGAAGGGATTGTTCTGGGACACGTGGTCTCGGAAAGGGGAATCCAGGTAGATCGAGCAAAGGTGGACGTTATATCTAAATTACCGTTTCCTACTGATCAGAAGGGGATTAGGGGTTTTCTGGGGCATGCCGGATTTTATCGACGATTTATTAAGGATTTCTCCAAAATCGCCCAACCCCTTACCAGGCTACTTCAAAATGACGTGGAGTTCGTTTTTGATGAGCAATGCAAGGCTGCTTTCAATCTTCTCAAGGAAAAGCTGATATCCGCACCTATCATACGGGCTCCTGACTGGGACCATCCTTTCGAAGTAATGTGCGATGCCAGCGACTTTGCGGTAGGGGCCGTGCTGGGTCAGAAGATCGATGGGAAGAGGTACGTAATTTTTTATGCGTCCAAGACTTTGAATCAAGCCCAGCGGAATTACGATACCACTGAAAAAGAGATGCTGGCAGTGGTGTATTCTTTCGAGAAGTTCCGGCCGTATTTGTTGGGATCCAAGGTCATAGTATATACTGACCATGCAGCCATTAAGTATCTGATTGCCAAGAAGGAATCCAAACCACGCTTGATCCGATGGGTACTCTTGTTACAAGAATTTGATTGGGAGGTGGAAGATAAGAGAGGAGTCGAGAACAAGGTGGCAGACCATTTGAGCAGAATAATGCAAGATGGAAACAGTGACGGAGTGCATGATAAGTTTCCAGAGGAACATTTATTTGAAGTGATTTTTGTGCCCAGGAAAATTGATTGGGAAGTAGTGTACAAACTTACTGGTCAGAATGATACAGCAAAAGGAAAGGAGAAGGTAGGGCATGAGCCATGGTATGCGGACCTGGCTAACTACCTAGTAACTGGAGAACTTCCAGAAGCACCAAGTGTTACCAAGGCACAAAGAATGAAGATCAAGAGTGAAGCAAAATACTACTTTTGGGACGACCCCTACCTATGGAGGGTAGGATCCGATCAAGTGATAAGAAGGTGCATTCCTGACTGGGAGCAGCGGGATGTTCTAACCCACTGCCATTCGTTAGCATGCGGAGGACATTTCGGATCCAAGAAGACGGCAAGGAAGATTATGGATAGCGGCTTTTATTGGCCAACACTCAACAAAGATGCGTACGAGTTCTGCAGAAGTTGCGAGCGTTGCCAACTGACCGGTGGAATATCTGCCCGGGACGAAATGCCGCAGGTTCCTATAATAGTTTGCGAGCTATTCGACATATGGGGAATGGATTTCATGGGGCCTTTTCCTTCGTCCTATGGCAATCTGTATATCCTAGTCGCGGTAGATTACGTCTCCAAATGGGTAGAAGCCAAGGCCACAAGTACGTGTGAAGCAAAGGAGGTGGCCAAGTTCTTAAAGAGTCATATCTTCAGCCGGTTCGGAGTTCCAAGGGCGATCATATCAGATCAAGGTACACACTTCTGCAATCGCACAATTGAAGCCTTAATGAAGAAATACGGTGTGCACCATAGACTTTCCAGCCCGTACCATCCGCAAGCCAATGGTCAAGCGGAGATCTCTGACCGTGAGATAAAGAAGATTTTGGAGAAGACTGTGAACACTTCGAGGAAAGACTGGAGTGTGAGGTTAGAGAATGCTCTCTGGGCGTATCGGACTGCCTACAAGACTCCCATAGGCATGTCCCCTTACCGGATTGTCTTTGGTAAGATGTGCCATTTCCCAGTTGGAATCGAGCATCGAGCATACTGGGCAGTACAGAAAGTGAATATGGATGCTACAGCCTGTGAAGAGGAAAGGAAGCTGTAACTGCAGGAGCTTGAGGAACTTAGATTGGAGTCATTCGACTCCGCCATGTGGTACAAAGAACGAACTAAATTTTGGCATGACCGAAATCTGAGGACGAAGGAGCTCCATGTTGGCCAGAAAGTACTACTCTTCCAGTCAAGATTGAAGCTTATGCCAGGGAAACTCAAGTCCAAATGGACAGGACCTTACATCATAACTGCACTCCGATCCAACGGGGCAGTAGAAATTTCAGGGAGTTTTCCTAACTCGGAACCTTTCATAGTAAATGGACATAGGTTGAAAATATTCAGGGAGAATAGCGAAGTGGGTGTAGTGGATGAAATTCCACTGCAAACACTTACATAGGTTTCATACTGATCAGTAAGATGGGAATTGGGAATTCCACATGGCTAGTTCCTTTTTGATAATTTTCTGCGTATACTGGCCAAGTAGGATTCCAAATTACCCAAGAAAGGTGTAAATATTGTAAATACGTAATTAGTCTTTGCATGTCAGATAATTCCTAAGAAAATCCAAAAAAAATATTTTCGGGCCTTAAATTTAATTTGGAGTACACATTGACCAAGAGACTACCTATTTGGTGCTATTTCAATTCTAATTTAAGAGCCCATTTGAATTATTTCCCTTATTAGGTAGGTATCGAGAAAAGACGAAATTTTGAATTAAGACTTATGCAGCTTTTGCAGGGTGGCAGCGGCTGGAGTGGCGTGGAGCAGAGAGAGTAGACGCGATAGCCAATCAGGGGCCAGCATTCCTAACCGCCTTCTGTCCAAGCGTCGCGACCGGCAACTCCTTATAGCCGGTTGCAACCACCTGCAACTGCTATCTCTCGCCTAAATTAAACGACCGTCCCAAACTTTATCCCTCACAAACCCTCATTTTCAAATTCCCTTTCTCAAGAGATATTATCCCATACTCTCTCAAGAAAGCGTAAATCACAAACCCTCATTTTCTTCCATTTTCTCCCAGATATCAAGACCAAATTCCACTGTTTACAAGCCCTAATTTTCAGCCATGGGGAAGAAAGCATTTGCTACCAAAATCAAACCGCCCTCAAAGAAGGTCAGTGAGGAAAGAAACCTCGAAATACCACCACCACTAAACCCACAACGTCCCGCGCCAACACAACAAGCCCCGCCGATGGTCTCTCTGGATGCAATGACGGAGTTTCTCCGATTGCAGGATCCGAATAGGAATTGGGCAGCGGAGTTAGAGTATTTTAACCAAGGTAGATGGCAAGGGAGCGGAGCCGGAGCAACTCATGCGGCAACCATGCCAGTAACCACTACGCAACCCTTAACCCCTATTTCATCTACATTGCCGATTCCGTCGATGGTTCCCCAGGAAAGCAACCCCTCAACTGAAGCCGAAATGACAGAGACGGAAGAATTTTTTCCGACGACCCAGGAAGCCGAACTTGAGGATCTCGAGGCCATTGCGGCTTATTATGCCTCTGATGAGGAAGAAAGAGCGGAAAGGCTGAGAAGGGAGCAACAAGACCAGGAAGGGGGAGAAGGAATTGAGGAGACGCCAGAAGTGGAAGCGGTTCACCAAGAAGTAATTAGGGAGGAGATCGACCTGAATAAGTCGGCCCAAAAGCGCGGCCTCATGACGGAAACGGAGTTTGAATCAATAGTGGAGGAGGTGAATCGCAGGGAAGATACTGCTCTAATGGCTGAGGGTCTAGACCTCGCATCGAGGGCAGTAGGAGAGGATGAACAAGCTTTTACAGAACCCATACCGAAGGATAAGGCATCCCAGTCAGTAGGGGAAGAGGAGAGGGAAGAACAGAGTAAAGAAAAAGGGGCAGAGCCAGTTGATACCCAAGTGGAAGCAGGGGATGATCGAATGCAAATAGAGGAGGGGAGACCAACCGTAGACACTCAAGTGCCGGAAACTGTGGCGCCTCCCGTCTTAAAACCCCACCCAGTGAAGCGGCAATTGGTCCTGAAGATGCGGGTATCTCAGCGATGCCTGGGCAAAAGAGTAGCCAGCAAGGCCAAGACAAACACGGCTGAGAACCCAGTAGAGATCGAGAGCGAGGAAGAACAAGCCACTCCAACGAAGGCAGGGGGTGAACCTGCACAGCCTACTGCTCAGGAGGAAGAAGCACAATATCAGCGAGAAAGAAAAAGGAAAGGAAAAGCCGTTGTGAAGAACAAGCCGAGTACCAAAAAACCGCGTACCGTGAACACAAGCATCGTGATCACTGAGGCTGACCAGAGGACCCCATCAAACCGGCAAACACAGAGTGACAGTGAATATGAGATCAGTGAAGAATCTGAATCCGATAGCGATACGACCATGGAAGATTAGGAGTACAAGGAGCAGCAACTCCCTAACGATCATCGGGAACTATTGCATCCACCTGCAGAACCACTCCGATATAAGCGTTGGACGGTGGAGCTCACAGATGACGTGGTGGAGGGGATGCAATTTTTTGACTCCAAGGAGCTCCAATCCATCTATCGCACCAAGAACGCAAAAGGCAAGAAGGTTAAGTGTGGAAAGGTAATTCATCTCCCCTCGTTAGATGAATTGAAGGTTCGGGAATCGTTTCTCGCCCTTTTCCACGAATTGGGTTTTGAATGGCTGTTAAGGAATGAGAATTTGAATGTTCCGGTCGATTTGGCCAAGGAATTTTTCGCGACCTTTCGATTCAAGGTCACAACGGATTTGGATGTAGAGTGCATCAGTTTCAGAGTATTTGGAGGAGAGATTAGGATGAATTTGATTGAATGGACTGTTCGGCTGGGGATATGCAGTTTGGAGGAGGCCATAGGGCCCGAGTGGAGAGATAGGGAGCGGGGGATTCCCTGCAGGCATGTGGACTTTGAGCCCCAGGTAGCTTGGGAAGAGCTTACTCACCCCGGGGCAGGACAGTTTCAGTCCACTATCTCCCGATCTATCCATCTCAACGATCCTAATCTACGCCTGGTTCAACTCTTCTTGGGTTACAACCTTTTAGGACAGTCGAATTCGGTAGTCCGGACATCGATGACGGAATTGTATCTTATGTGGTGTGCCAAGAGAGGCAAGAAGTTGCACTTAGGGTTCTGGACTGCATACACATGTCACCTCATCGCTACCCACCCAGCACGGAATATTTCCCTCTGCCATATATTGGGAATCTTTGTGAGAAACAATGTCACCATTTCAGAGGACGAAGACTTAACCCCCTTGGCGATGGTGGACGCCCCAGGATTGTTTGATACCCCCCTATTCGTCCGGACGAATGCGGTATACATGAGGCAAGGCGTGCCACACTTCTACGCGATGGGAGAGGAAGCTACACCCACTGCTCGGTTGGCAGCAGCTCATGAAGCACCGGCACACGACCAGAGACAAGAGGGGATGGAAAAAGCTATGGAGAAGATAGCGGAGGGAAGCAGGCAGATAAGGGCAGACATGATCGGATTGGCATCGGACCAGGAACAGCGTCAAGCCAGAATGGAGAAGGAAATGGATGAAGTTAGAGAGGAGAATAAGCAATTGAAAGCAGAGATGGTCAAGCTAGCGGCAGTGATGGAAAGGATGTTGGAGAGATCTGCAGAGCAGGAGACATTGGCTCAAAAGCAAGACGCTATGGAGACGTTAGTGACTACTTTGGGAGAGGAAAATCATCGATTGATCACGGAGATGGGCCGGATGGCATCCGTGATAGATGTGTTGTTGGAAGAAGTGACCAGCCGGAAGAAAGAACAAGCTACAGGAACAAGCGGCCATGCTGGCCAGGATGTTGAACCACAAGTCCCAGAGACCGTAGTGAAGGAGCAAGAGGAAGAGAAAGCCGAGGTGCTGGCAACTGCCGAGGAGCCGGCAAAGGATGATGGAATGGAGACAGACCAACCGGAGGACCAACCGATAGAACGACCTGCACCACCTGCCCCACGAAGGAGCAGGAGACTCCGATAGACCCCCCCTACTGACCAAGTTAGTTTTTCTTTTAAGTTTCAGTTTTCTTTAACTTTTCGTATTGTTGTTATAAGTTGGTTTTGTTTAGGTAGTATAATTTGTGTTTGAGCGCAAACCCCACTTCAAAACACTTAGCCTATTCCATAGTCTAAGTGTGAGAAGTTAAGGGTTTGTTTCTTTGGAGCATGTTTTCTTTGTTTTGTTTGTTTTGTTTTCTATGTCGCATGCATGTTAGCTCACACTTAGCCCATTGCATGGTCTAAGTGTGAGGAGTTTGTATATATGTGTTTGTGGTTATGTTTTGTTGATCTCTGTATAGGTGATAAAACCTCTCTCACTTAGCCTATTCCATAGTCTAAGTGTGAGAAGTTTTTGTTTTAGTTTTGCTGTTTGTTGTCTGTGTGCCATCGTACTGGCCATTACCTTTTCCACTTCACAGCCTTATCTGAGGGCAGACACTTGTGAAGTGAGAGGGAGGACGCAATGGCCAGTAAGATGTATGTATATATGTGTAGTCTTTGTGTTTCTGCTTTGTTTTGTTTTGTTAGGTCTAGTTTTATGTTGTTTGTGATTGGGCTTAAAACTCAACCGTCTTGAGCTGAAGGTGAGGGGAATTGAGGGAGATAGGACATGCTGGAAAACCTAAACCATCCCCGTTAGTACCTCCTAGTCAGGATAGATGAGGTGAGTATGAGAGAAAAGCCCATACTTAGAGCCAAACACGAAAGCCCTCTAAAAATGCGAGTTATAAGCCTTAAAGTGGAACCACTTTCCACATATATTGAAAAAAAAAAAGAGAGAGGCTGCCACAATTCGCCTAGGGTGAAGTGATCACGGGTAGCAAATACTGAAGGCAGTAGGAACCCCCCCCCCCCTCGTTAAAAAAAAAAAAAAAAAAAAAAAAAAAAAAAAAACCACCTTTAGAACCCTTTCTTCTTAACCTTTTATGTACCCAGATAAACACCCCAGCCGACTGGGACTGTGTAAGGCATGAAACAATGGAGCTTACTGGCCAGGAAGAAGTGCGGAAAAGCAGAAACCAGCTGGGCGAAAAAGTTAGAAGAAAATCGACCAGGGAGTCATTCCCAGTCCAAAAAAAGAAGAAGGAATAAGGGTGGCGAAGCCACGAAGGAACGAAAAAAAGAAAAAAAAGGGGAACCGAGAAAATGAAGAAAATGGTCAGAAAGATTTGACCACAAAAAAAGAGATGAATGAAGGAATAAGGGTGGCGAAGCCACAAGATGCTACTGACCAGTGGAGATCAAAGCCAGAAGCGCCAACTAAAGAAAGCAACTGATCAGAAGCCTAACATACACAGTTCCCCCGCATAAATAAAAATAGAAATTTTTGAACCTTAGAGCCTTAGGAACATCCACCGAAAACATTACAAGCCAACAGCCCCGTTACAAGCCTATAAGTCCTTCAGTAGCCGCTCGTGGAATCTAAGTCCGAAGCAATTGTGGTGAGCATAATGAGAGAATGCAGTCCTGACATTCCTGGTGAGGTATGAGCGACTGAGCGAACCTAGTGTTGGGCCAAGAGTGTGGGCGATCTTGACAAACAGATATACTGACTGGAAGAGAAAAGGGGGGCGGCAGAAGTTCAAGGCTGTCTAAGGCCGGATTGCACCTGATCCAGAGGGGAGGGATGGTTGAAAATATAGCCCGATCTATGTGTTTCAGTCTTTTATGTGTTTATGTTTCTCTGTGTTTGTTTGTGTTTTTCTTTGCGTCATAGTTTAGAGTGTAAGTTAGGTAGAGTCGGTCAGGGGAGTAACCAGGCTAGAATTCGACTTATTCTTTTCTTTGTTTGTTCTTCACGCTTGAGGACAAGCCTGTGGTAAGTGTGAGCAGTTTGATAAGTCGTATTCTAGGCCTTGGTTACGGGTCAGTATGATGTGCTTAATTGATTATATTTGCAAAACAGTTGTTTAAAGTGTGCAGGTTAAGCATTTTAGCCAGTAGGGAAGTTCCGGAGTGTTCGGGTAGAAGAAGGCGCCAGCATGATCTCATACTGATCCGTATACGTGCTAAAACGGCTTGAGATGAAGAAGACGGATAGCTGGGACGGATTACCCACAATTAAGGGCAAAGAAGTCAAATTGCAGCGAGGATTTACCCTAAAATCAAGGGTAGCCTCCCTATAAAAGGAAGCCAAATTGGAGAGAAAGAGGGGGGACGATACAACATTCACTCATTCAACACACCATCTTTAGGTAGAAAGTTCTCTCGGTAGCTTCAGTCTTTCAGCCGTGTCCCGCTTCTTGCCTCGCCGTAGCCATGATCACTTGACGTTCAGATGTTCCCAGAATTCCAGTCATCGTCCATTCCAGCCAGCAAGATCGTAGTTTAGAGTCTCATCGTCCGGAGTGGCAAAACACTTTACATTGCTTTCGTAGTTTTAAATTTCTCGCTTTCCTTACGTTGGATCTTGTTTACCTTTGGATATTTTCTGCTTTTGAAATACTTTGTTGAAGATCCGAACGTGTTTATGCTATGAAGTTGATTTCCGTTTCGTTTATTGTGGTGTTTCTTTATTCCCTTGCCTAGTTAGCTTAGATTTAAAGTTTCTCGGTGTTTAAAGTGTTGATCTCTAAATTCCGTTTACGTAACAATTTCTTTAGGATAGATAAACAAGTATTGTTTGATCGGAAAGTAGGTCGTTGTATGCAAAGCTTAGTTTTAATTTCTGAATCGTTCTTTCATGTTGACCAGTATGCAGTAGTCCAGTTTCAGTGTTTGATTTCGGATTTGATTTCTTAGTTTTGGATCTGTGTTTGTGAGTTGTTAATCTGAGTTTTTCCGTGTTGAATCTGGAATTGTTATCTGAATTTTGGAAGTGTTTGTTGAAGAAGATGATGTCTATTCCAATTGGAGGGGACCACTTACTTTTCAAGATGCTTTTGCTTTGTCCTTCACTTTTAGTTAAGCCCTGTCAGCCCTAGTCATCAAAACTCCACTACACTCTGAATATTCTGTTTAGCCCGAAATAGAAACCCGTACCTTCCAAATATTTTTCTGTTACAAAATTGTCTCCCCATTCCACGTACACAGTTACATTCCAAATGTTTTCCTTACCGTCTGACCAGTAGAACACCTCCTTTAAGTTCCAGCCTAGGTAGAAACTCAACCCAGCGTGGTAGCTAACCAAATCTTCCGATTGTCACCGCGGTAGTTTAAGAACGCACCATCTCTGTGGGATTTCGACCCTTACCACCACTATACTGATTCAGTAGAAGTGGGTTGAGGAATCTTTGAAACCAAGGTCTAGGCTTAGTTAGGATCTCTATCCTGACCAGTAGGATATATCCTTGCTTGAACGACACCTACGCACCCTAGGTCCTTTCAAATGGCGCCGTTGCCGGGGATGGATAGCGTTATTTGCAATTACTGTGAGTGATACTTCGGTGTATATATTGTGCATAACCTTTCTTTTTTTTCTTTTCTTTTCAGTTTATGAGAAGCAGTTCGGCTCCTGACCAGTGGAGGCCGAAGATACTTCAGCGAGGATCGATACTCGTAACCACTCGATCCGGGTTGTCGACGGCTTTATCTGACTTAGGTTCGAGTAGCGACGAAGAGCAATACAACATAGAAGGACCAATACCAGAGGAGATACCACTGTTGGAAGGCATTCCAGTTCAGATGGCCGCCAACGGAGATGAGGATCCAGAGATCGGTACCCTTAACGTGCATACCGAGGGAGAACCATCGCAAGCCATAGTCGTCACTCCAGGGCAAACCGCCTGCGATGTGAAGCCTCATGTGATCGCGATTCTGCCTACATACTGTGGGAAGAGCTATGAAGGGCCGTATGAGTTTCTGCATGAGTTTTGTAAAATTTGTAGGGCGCAGAGGAGACCAGCAGGAGCGAATGAGGATGATTATAGGTTGAAGGCCTTGCCATTTGTGCTCAAGGGGGAAGCCAACACCTGGTTCATGCGCCTGCCCCCCAACTCCATTGAGACTTGGGCCGATTTCAAGTCAGCATTCCTAGGCGAGTTTTTCCCGTCATCAAAGACAAGCGCGCTGAAAAGGGAAATAACTAATGTGAAGCAAGGGTATGATGAACCCTTGAGCGATTATTGGGCAAGATACATGGGTCTTTTGGAATCATGTCCCAACCATCGCATGGCGGACAGTGAAGTGCATCATACTTTCTACGAAGGTATGAACGCGGTAACCAAGGATCTAGCAAATTCATCGTCAGGAGGAAGCTTCACACAATTACGGGTCAGCGAAGCGAAGAGAGTCCTAAGGAAGCTACTGAATGCAAAGAAAGAGTATGACCATTCAAGGGAAGGATACAACCGAGAGCGGGCTGCTGTTGTCTCGTCTACTGATCAGGAAAATAAACTGGAGCAGAAAATGGACTTGAAGATGGATGAGCTGAAGAAGTCACTTCTGAGTGCGATCGAGAAAGCACCCCACCACCTCCCCCAGCTGGGAATTACAAAGGTGCAGAACAGGGAAATCAAGGACCGAACTATGAACAGCCTAGTGACTACGTGAATATGGAACAGGTCAATGCTGCGGGGTACTTCAATCCAGTGGGCATTGGATTCAGGGTAGACAACGGGATGCACCATGGAGGGATCATCCAAACTTTCGATGGGGAGACGGGGGCCAAAATCAGAACCAAGGACAGAACCAGTATAACCCCAATCCAAACCAAAACCCTAACCGTGGACTAGCAAACCCAGACTACCAGCCCAACTGGTTAGGAAGAAACCAACAAACCCAAAATCAAAGCCCACAAAGCCAAAACCCGAATCCTGTTGATGTACCACCCCCACCAGAGAAAACTTCCACAGTTTCCAAAATCAGCCAAATCATGCACCCCCAACACCATCAGAACCAAAATCAGTTTCAAGCCCAGCACCAGAATCACACATTACAAATAAAATTACTATACATTACACAAAATACACATAGACAACTAATAATAAACAATGCAAGATCAAATTAAAGCACAACAATCCCCACATTCCAAACTTCGTAAACATTAAGCAAAATACAAAATGACTACAAAATACATACATCTGCAATAATTAGCAGACAACAATTACGAAAGATCAACACTCTATAAGCGCATCACATCCTTTTGTAAAAATACAAACATTAATAATAAAAATACACAATTAAACACGAAAAACAAACACATCACAAAAAATACATACATTGCATAAATACATAGACTATACCAAATATAATAAACACTATACACATCCCCCGATCCAAACACATTATAAATAAATTACATACATTAAACACAAAATACACATAGACACACTTCACACACACTTCACACACACTAAACACATCTCCAGTCAAAATACACACACTAATATTAAAATACATAGATTAAACACAAAATACACAATTCACACACAGACACACTCCATAGCATACATTGAACACAATACATTTAATAAAAATACTTACATTACATAATATACATAAACTATACCAATATAAATAAACACTATACACATCCTTGATCCAAATACACACATTATAAATATATTACATACATTAAACACAAAAACACCAAACACACTAATAATAAAATACACAAATAAACACACAATCCACATACTCCAAACTTCGTACATTGCAAAAATACAAATTACTCAAAATACATACATTGCATAAAATAGACACACTATACCATCCCTGGTCAAAATACAAACATTAATAATATAAATACACACAGTAAACACGAAAAACACACATCACAAAAATACATACATTGCATAATACATAGACTATACCAATATAAATAAACACTATACACATCCCCGATCCAAACACACATTATAAAGATTCATACATTAAACACAAAATACACATAGACACACTTCACACACATAAACACCCACTAAACACATCTCCAGTCAAAAATACAAACACACTAATATAAAATACATAGATTAAACACAAAATACACAATTCACACACAGACACACTCCATAGCATACATTGAACACAATACATTTAATAAAATACTTACATTACATAATATAATAAACTATACCAAATATAAATAAACACTATACACATCCTTGATCCAAATACACACATTATAATATATTACATACATTAAACACAAAATACACATAGAACACACTAATAATAAAATACACAAATTAAACACATAATCCACATACTCCAAACTTTCGTACATTTCATAAAAATATACATACTATACACATCCTTGGTCAAAATACAAACATTAATAATAAAATACACACATTAAACACGAAAAACACACATCACAAAAATACATACATTGCATAAATATATAGACTATACCAAATATAAATAAATACTACACATCCCCGATCCAAACACATTATAAATAAATTACATACATTAAACACAAAATACACATAGACACACTAATAATAAAATACACAAATTAAACACACAATCCACAAACTCCAAACTTCGTACATTGCAAAAATACAAATTACTCAAAATACATACATTGCATAAAATAGACACACTATACACATCCCTGGTCAAAATACAAACATTAATAAATAAAATACACACACTTAAACACGAAAAACACACATCACAAAAATACATACATTGCATAAATACATAGACTATTACCAAATATAAATAAACACTATACACATCCCCGATCCAAACACATTATAAATAAATTACATACATTAAACACAAAATACACATAGACACACTTCACACACACTTCACACACACTAAACACATCTCCAGTCAAAATACACACACCTAATATTAAAATACATAGATTTAAACACAAAATACACAATTCACACACAGACACACTCCATAGCATACATTGAACACAATACATTTAATAAAAAAGACTTACATTACATAATATACAGAAACTATACCAAATATAAATAAACACTATACACATCCTTGATCCAAATACACACATTATAAATATATTACATACATTAACACAAAATACACAAACACTACTAATAATAAAATACACAAATTAAACACACAATCCACATACTCCAAACTTCGTACATTGCAAAAATACAAATTACTCAAAATACATACATTGCATAAAATAGACACACTATACACATCCCTGGTCAAAATACAAACATTAATAATAAAATACAACAGTAAACACGAAAAACACACATCACAAAAATACATACATTGCATAAATACATAGGACTATACCAAATATAAATAAACACTATACACATCCCCGATCCAAACACACATTATAAAGGAAATTACATACATTAAACACAAAATACACATAGACACACTTCACACACATAACACACACTGAAACACATCTCCAGTCAAAAATACACACACTAATATTAAAATACATAGATTAAACACAAAATACACAATTCACACACAGACACACTCCATAGCATACATTGAACACAATACATTTAATAAAAATACTTACATTACATAATATACATAAAACTATACCAAATATAAATAAACACTATACACATCCTTGATCCCAAATACACACATTATAAATATATTACCATACATTAAACACAAAATACACATAGACACACTAATAATAAAATACACAAATTAAACACACAATCCACATACTCCAAACTTCGTACATTGCATAAAATAGACACACTATACACATCCTTGGTCAAAATACAAACATTAATAATAAAATACACACATTAAACACGAAAAACACACATCACAAAAATACATACATTGCATAAATACATAGACTATACCAAATATAAATAAACACTACACATCCCCGATCCAAACACATTACAAATAAATTACATACATTAAACACAAAATACACATAGACACACTAATAATAAAATACACAAATTAAACACACAATCCACAAACTCCAAACTTCGTACATTGCAAAAATACCAAATTACTCAAAATACATACATTGCATAAAATAGACACACT
Source organism: Salvia splendens (assembly GCF_004379255.2). NCBI lineage: Eukaryota > Viridiplantae > Streptophyta > Magnoliopsida > Lamiales > Lamiaceae > Salvia > Salvia splendens. Next base: position 30,807,584 of record NC_056035.1, read on the forward strand.
ATACACATCCCTGGTCAAAATACAAACATTAATAATAAAATACACACATTAAACACGAAAAACACACATCACAAAAATACATACATTGCATAAATACATAGACTATACCAAATATAAATAAACACTATACACATCCCCGATCCAAACACATTATAAATAAATTACATACATTAAACACAAAATACACATAGACACACTTCACACACACTTCACACACACTAAACACATCTCCAGTCAAAAATACACACACTAATATTAAAATACATAGATTAAACACAAAATACACAATTCACACACAGACACACTCCATAGCATACATTGAACACAATACATTTAATAAAAAATACTTACATTACATAATATACATAAACTATACCAAATATAAATAAACACTATACACATCCTTGATCCAAATACACACATTATAAATATATTACATACATTAAACACAAAATACACAAACACACTAATAATAAAATACACAAATTAAACACACAATCCACATACTCCAAACTTCGTACATTGCAAAAATACAAATTACTCAAAATACATACATTGCATAAAATAGACACACTATACACATCCCTGGTCAAATACAAACATTAATAATAAAATACACACATTAAACACGAAAAACACACATCACAAAAATACATACATTGCATAAATACATAGACTATACCAAATATAAATAAACACTATACACATCCCCGATCCAAACACACATTATAAAGAAATTACATACATTAAACACAAAATACACATAGACACACTTCACACACATAAACACACACTAAACACATCTCCAGTCAAAAATACACACACTAATATTAAAATACATAGATTAAACACAAAATACACAATTCACACACAGACACACTCCATAGCATACATTGAACACAATACATTTAATAAAAATACTTACATTACATAATATACATAAACTATACCAAATATAAATAAACACTATACACATCCTTGATCCAAATACACACATTATAAATATATTACATACATTAAACACAAAATACACATAGACACACTAATAATAAAATACACAAATTAAACACACAATCCACATACTCCAAACTTCGTACATTGCATAAAATAGACACACTATACACATCCTTGGTCAAAATACAAACATTAATAATAAAATACACACATTAAACACGAAAAACACACATCACAAAAATACATACATTGCATAAATACGTAGACTATACCAAATATAAATAAACACTATACACATCCCCGATCCAAACACATTATAAATAAATTACATACATTAAACACAAAATACACATAGACACACTTCACACACATAAACACACACTAAACACATCTCCAGTCAAAAATACACATAATAATATTAAAATACATAGATTAAACATAAAATACACAATTCACATACAGACACTCCATAACATACATTGAACACACACTACACTTAATAAAAATACATAGATTGCATAATATACATAAACTATACCAAGTATAAATAAACACTATACACCATCCTTGATCCAAATACACACATTATAAATATATTACATACATTAAACACAAAATACACCAAACACACTAATAATAAAATACACAAATTAAACACACAATCCACATACTCCAAACTTCGTACATTGCAAAAATACAAATTACTCAAAATACATACATTGCATAAAATAGACACACTATACACATCCCTGGTCAAAATACAAACATTAATAATAAAATACACACATTAAACACGAAAAAACACACATCACAAAAATACATACATTGCATAAATACATAGACTATACCAAATATAAATAAACACTATACACATCCCCGATCCAAAACACACATGATAAAGAAATTACATACATTAAACACAAAATACACATAGACACACTTCACACACATAAACACACACTAAACACATCTCCAGTCAAAAATACACACACTAATATTAAAATACATAGATTAAACACAAAATACACAATTCACACACAGACACACTCCATAGCATACATTGAACACAATACATTTAATAAAAATGACTTACATTACATAATATACATAAACTATACCAAAGATAAATAAACACTATACACATCCTTGATCCAAATACACACATTATAAATATATTACATACATTAAACACAAAATACACATAGACACACTAATAATAAAATACACAAATTAAACACACAATCCACATACTCCAAACTTCGTACATTGCATAAAATAGACACACTATACACATCCTTGGTCAAAATACAAACATTAATAATAAAATACACACATTAAACACGAAAAACACACATCACAAAAATACATACATTGCATAAATACATAGACTATACCAAATATAAATAAACACTACACATCCCCGATCCAAACACATTATAAATAAATTACATACATTAAACACAAAATACACATAGACACACTAATAATAAAATACACAAATTAAACACACAATCCACAAACTCCAAACTTCGTACATTGCAAAAATACAAATTACTCAAAATACATACATTGCATAAAATAGACACACTATACACATCCCTGGTCAAAATACAAACATTAATAATAAAATACACACATTAAACACGAAAAACACACATCACAAAAATACATACATTGCATAAATACATAGACTATACCAAATATAAATAAACACTATACACATCCCCGATCCAAACACATTATAAATAAATTACATACATTAAACACAAAATACACATAGACACACTTCACACACACTTCACACACACTAAACACATCTCCAGTCAAAATACACACACTAATATTAAAATACATAAATTAAACACAAAATACACAATTCACACACAGACACACTCCATAGCATACATTGAACACAATACATTTAATAAAAATACTTACATTACATAATATACATAAACTATACCAAATATAAATAAACACTATACACATCCTTGATCCAAATACACACATTATAAATATATTACATACATTAAACACAAAATACACAAACACACTAATAATAAAATACACAAATTAAACACACAATCCACATACTCCAAACTTCGTACATTGCAAAAATACAAATTACTCAAAATACATACATTGCATAAAATAGACACACTATACACATCCCTGGTCAAAATACAAACATTAATAATAAAATACACACATTAAACACGAAAAAACACACATCACAAAAATACATACATTGCATAAATACATAGACTATACCAAATATAAATAAACACTATACACATCCCCGATCCAAACACATTATAAATAAATTACATACATTAAACACAAAATACACATAGACACACTTCACACACATAAACACACACTAAACACATCTCCAGTCAAAATACACATAATAATATTAAAATACATAGATTAAACATAAAATACACAATTCACATACAGACACTCCATAACATACATTGAACACACTACACTTAATAAAAATACATAGATTGCATAATATACATAAACTATACCAAGTATAAATAAACACTATACACATCCTTGATCCAAATACACACATTATAAATATATTACATACATTAAACACAAAATACACAAACACACTAATAATAAAATACACAAATTAAACACACAATCCACATACTCCAAACTTCGTACATTGCAAAAATACAAATTACTCAAAATACATACATTGCATAAAATAGACACACTATACACATCCCTGGTCAAAATACAAACATTAATAATAAAATACACACATTAAACACGAAAAACACACATCACAAAAATACATACATTGCATAAATACATAGACTATACCAAATATAAATAAACACTATACACATCCCCGATCCAAACACACATTATAAAGAAATTACATACATTAAACACAAAATACACATAGACACACTTCACACACATAAACACACACTAAACACATCTCCAGTCAAAAATACACACACTAATATTAAAATACATAGATTAAACACAAAATACACAATTCACACACAGAAACACTCCATAGCATACATTGAACACAATACATTTAATAAAATACTTACATTACATAATATACATAAACTATACCAAATATAAATAAACACTATACACATCCTTGATCCAAATACACACATTATAAATATATTACATACATTAAACACAAAATACACATAGACACACTAATAATAAAATACACAAATTAAACACACAATCCACATACTCCAAACTTCGTACATTGCATAAAATAGACACACTATACACATCCTTGGTCAAAATACAAACATTAATAATAAAATACACACATTAAACACGAAAAACACACATCACAAAAATACATACATTGCATAAATACATAGACTATACCAAATATAAATAAACACTACACATCCCCGATCCAAACACATTATAAATAAATTACATACATTAAACACAAAATACACATAGACACACTAATAATAAAATACACAAATTAAACACACAATCCACATACTCCAACTTCGTACATTGCAAAAATACAAATTACTCAAAATACATACATTGCATAAAATAGACACACTATACACATCCCTGGTCAAAATACAAACATTAATAATAAAATACACACATTAAACACGAAAAACACACATCACAAAAATACATACATTGCATAAATACATAGACTATACCAAATATAAATAAACACTATACACATCCCCGATCCAAACACATTATAAATAAATTACATACATTAAACACAAAATACACATAGACACACTTCACACACACTTCACACACACTAAACACATCTCCAGTCAAAAATACACACACTAATATTAAAATACATAGATTAAACACAAAATACACAATTCACACACAGACACACTCCATAGCATACATTGAACACAATACATTTAATAAAAATACTTACATTACATAATATACATAAACTATACCAAATATAAATAAACACTATACACATCCTTGATCCAAATACACACATTATAAATATATTACATACATTAAACACAAAATACACAAACACACTAATAATAAAATACACAAATTAAACACACAATCCACATACTACAAACTTCGTACATTGCAAAAATACAAATTACTCAAAATACATACATTGCATAAAATAGACACACTATACACATCCCTGGTCAAAATACAAACATTAATAATAAAATACACACATTAAACACGAAAAACACACATCACAAAAATACATACATTGCATAAATACATAGACTATACCAAATATAAATAAACACTATACACATCCCCGATCCAAACACACATTATAAAGAAATTACATACATTAAACACAAAATACACATAGACACACTTCACACACATAAACACACACTAAACACATCTCCAGTCAAAAATACACATAATAATATTAAAATACATAGATTAAACATAAAATACACAATTCACATACAGACACTCCATAACATACATTGAACACACTACACTTAATAAAAATACATACATTGCATAATATACATAAACTATACCAAGTATAAATAAACACTATACACATCCTTGATCCAAATACACACATTATAAATATATTACATACATTAAACACAAAATACACAAACACACTAATAATAAAATACACAAATTAAACACATAATCCACATACTCCAAACTTCGTACATTGCAAAAATACAAATTACTCAAAATACATACATTGCATAAAATAGACACACTATACACATCCCTGGTCAAAATACAAACATTAATAATAAAATACACACATTAAACACGAAAAACACACATCACAAAAATACATACATTGCATAAATACATAGACTATACCAAATATAAATAAACACTATACACATCCCCGATCCAAACACACATTATAAAGAAATTACATACATTAAACACAAAATACACATAGACACACTTCACACACATAAACACACACTAAACACATCTCCAGTCAAAAATACACACACTAATATTAAAATACATAGATTAAACACAAAATACACAATTCACACACAGACACACTCCATAGCATACATTGAACACAATACATTTAATAAAAATACTTACATTACATAATATACATAAACTATACCAAATATAAATAAACACTATACACATCCTTGATCCAAATACACACATTATAAATATATTACATACATTAAACACAAAATACACATAGACACACTAATAATAAAATACACAAATTAAACACACAATCCACATAATCCAAACTTCGTACATTGCATAAAATAGACACACTATACACATCCTTGGTCAAAATACAAACATTAATAATAAAATACACACATTAAACACGAAAAACACACATCACAAAAATACATACATTGCATAAATACGTAGACTATACCAAATATAAATAAACACTATACACATCCCCGATCCAAACACATTATAAATAAATTACATACATTAAACACAAAATACACATAGACACACTTCACACACATAAACACACACTAAACACATCTCCAGTCAAAAATACACATAATAATATTAAAATACATAGATTAAACATAAAATACACAATTCACATACAGACACTCCATAACATACATTGAACACACTACACTTAATAAAAATACATACATTGCATAATATACATAAACTATACCAAGTATAAATAAACACTATACACATCCTTGATCCAAATACACACATTATAAATATATTACATACATTAAACACAAAATACACAAACACACTAATAATAAAATACACAAATTAAACACATAATCCACATACTCCAAACTTCGTACATTGCAAAAATACAAATTACTCAAAATACATACATTGCATAAAATAGACACACTATACACATCCCTGGTCAAAATACAAACATTAATAATAAAATACACACATTAAACACGAAAAACACACATCACAAAAATACATACATTGCATAAATACATAGACTATACCAAATATAAATAAACACTATACACATCCCCGATCCAAACACACATTATAAAGAAATTACATACATTAAACACAAAATACACATAGACACACTTCACACACATAAACACACACTAAACACATCTCCAGTCAAAAATACACACACTAATATTAAAATACATAGATTAAACACAAAATACACAATTCACACACAGACACACTCTATAGCATACATTGAACACAATACATTTAATAAAAATACTTACATTACATAATATACATAAACTATACCAAATATAAATAAACACTATACACATCCTTGATCCAAATACACACATTATAAATATATTACATACATTAAACACAAAATACACATAGACACACTAATAATAAAATACACAAATTAAACACACAATCCACATACTCCAAACTTCGTACATTGCATAAAATAGACACACTATACACATCCTTGGTCAAAATACAAACATTAATAATAAAATACACACATTAAACACGAAAAACACACATCACAAAAATACATACATTGCATAAATACATAGACTATACCAAATATAAATAAACACTACACATCCCCGATCCAAACACATTATAAATAAATTACATACATTAAACACAAAATACACATAGACACACTAATAATAAAATACACAAATTAAACACACAATCCACATCCTCCAAACTTCGTACATTGCAAAAATACAAATTACTCAAAATACATACATTGCATAAAATAGACACACTATACACATCCCTGGTCAAAATACAAACATTAATAATAAAATACACACATTAAACACGAAAAACACACATCACAAAAATACATACATTGCATAAATACATAGACTATACCAAATATAAATAAACACTATACACATCCCCGATCCAAACACATTATAAATAAATTACATACATTAAACACAAAATACACATAGACACACTTCACACACATAAACACACACTAAACACATCTCTAGTCAAAAATACATATAATAATATTAAAATACATAGATTAAACAGAAAATACACAATTCACACACAGACACTCCATAACATACATTGAACACACTACACTTAATAAAAATACATACATTGCATAATATACATAAACTATACCAAGTATAAATAAACACTATGCACATCCTTGATCCAAATACACACATTATAAATATATTACATACATTAAACACAAAATACACATAGACACACTAATAATAAAATACACATTAAACACAAAACACACAATTGACATATACACACAAACTAATCACAAAATACAAACATTAATAATAAAACACACATTAAACACAAAATACACACCCTTTACAATTTATACACAAAGTACATATAATCCACACTAAACAAAATATAAATACACAATATACACATCCTCAATCAAAATACAAACATTAATAATAAAATACACACTTCCACACACATACACACAAATGCACAATTTATACACAATGTACATATAATCCACACAATACACACTATTCAAAATATATACATTGCATAAAATACACACTATACACATCCCTAGTCAAAATACAACCAAAAATACACACACTTCACACACATACACACAATACACACTTTATACACACTATACAAAATACATACATTGCATAAAATACACTATACAAAATACAAACAAATGTATATAAAGAACACACACTATACACTAAGCATAAAATACACGCTTCATAAATAAAATACTTACATTAAACACAAAATAAACATACTACATACACAGAATAAACACACTTCCCATAAAATAAACATAATGCACACTTTATACACACAATCCACACACTCCACACTACATACATTGCACACAACACAACTAATCAAAATATATACATTGCATAAAATACAGACTATATACAAAATATAAAAACAGACACTATACACATCCCCGGACAAAATACACACATTAAACACAAATTACACACACTTACCACAAAATACACACAATGCATACTTCATAGGAAAAATATAAATAATCCACAAAATCCACACTACAAACGCGCACAATACACACTATACAAAATACAAACATTGTGCTACACTCCTATCCACAAATATATATACAATACACACACCACACATCCTATTCAAGCACAATATAAACAAAAAATATGCACACGTAGGCAAATTTATTATACACAAAATACAAACACTGCACACATACACACAACAAAAAAAATACACACTGCTTACATTGCACAAAATATAAATACACACTATACACAATACACATACTATACACAAAACAAATGAAATAAATACACTATACATACCATACACATAAAATACATGCACTTCACATAGTACGATGTACACACAATACACTATAAAGCACATAGTATGATGTACACACAATACACTATAAAGCACATAACACGATGTACACATAATACACTATAAACAAAAATACAGGTTACACACACTATAAACAAATACACGTTACACATTATATGAAAAAATGACAAAATGAAAAAAATACATGCATATACACACATTGCAATATTTACACAAAATACATGTACGACAAACACGCATATACGCGAAATCCAGACACTACTCTCGTATGGCGGATTATGGCGGTTCGCCTAAAAACCGCCACAGGGATATGGCGGATATAGCGGTCAATAATTAAATAAATAAAATAATACTTATATATTTATATATAATTCAGAAATTAGAAAATAATTAAAATATAACATCTAAAACACTTTAAACAATTAATAAAGTATAAAATACAACTCTAACCTCCATGTTTCTTGCATAATGCCCCATTCCTAAATACAATACACACGCAATGTTGTCAAATGTCGGATATGGCGGTGTTATGGCAGCGACATGGTGCTATGGCGTTTCCACCACTGAACGCCATGCCATAGCGCCATGGCGCCGCCATATCTGCTATTTGATAACATTGATAAAATATACACGCGCTCCACATACACAAACAAAAAAATGACATGCACACATACATAAAATACACATGCAGGTACTGCACACACTACACACTATTATAGTCCTGCCATGTAAAAAGGCAAGACTTCTTTAGTAATCAATTCACATTGGAAAGAAATATACCTTCAAGACAATTTCTTTAGTCGTTTATCTAGGCTCCATTGCATAATCTGTAATTTAAAAAAGCATAACTTCTTTCGTCAAAAATTCACATTGGAAAGGAATATATCTACAAGAAAAGTTCTTCAGTTTTCTATCCATGGCAACCGGCACTGAAAAAAAAAGAAAACATATAACTGGAATGAAGCCATAGTATAAAGCTTCTTATTGACAACCATTTGGTTTTCAATATTAGTTGTTGTACCTGCGACAATACAAAAGTTTGTTGCAAAAGTAATAGATCGTTAGTAAGTATTTAATACAAATGTGATGGATGTGGAGAGACTTGACTAACTGCATATTCTGATTGTCCTTGTAAAAGGCCTTGAGCATAAGGAAGCTGGTCAGAATATCCTAAGCTAACTCACTTGTCAATCCCCGGTCAAAGTTCCGTATGAATGAGGGCTAGGTGTAGCATACTATTATCGTGATTACAAAATCAACCTCCAATAGTTCCATTGAATAAAAATAGAAAACTGAAGCAACCAAATAATATAGAATTACCTCAATCTAAAATTTGAGGATCATCTTCATGTTCGGCATTGCATAAATCTCAGCAAGAAACAAATAATTCCCATTGTCCAAGGGTAAGGAGGCCTATATCCAATACCTGTTCGAACAGGGTTCGATAATCACATTTACAGTCCTAACCAGGATATTTGCAGAATTCAAATGACCATTTGATTTGAGAATACTACCATTTTTATATCAATGATCAGGAGAATTATAAGTTAGCACATAGGTAACCAGAGAATACAACCATAACAAGGAACAAAAATCCCCAGAGTAAAAAGCATGTGAAAACCAAAAGGACCAAAATCAAGTGACAGTGACCTAAAAGTATAAGACAGCTACATCCAATCACCTCTACAGGAGTTTCTCTTCTCTCAGCCGTAACAGCAATCCCAATGTTAATATAATCCATAAGCACACAAAGAGAGAGTAGCACAACTAAAAGTGATAATTTACTTGCTTAGGTTGATCTAGAAGACAGGCAAACCTGACGAGGCAGATTGTATTGACAGCACAATGCCACTGCATATCTAATTGTGGGTGTGAGTAGATTAGCTCTCAAAATACTGTCAGAACAAGGAAAAATAGAAAAAGTATCAAGTGAACTAAAGTAGACAAAAAATAGAAAAAGTATCAAGTGAAGTTTAGGTGTATTGTGCTGTCTTCTTTATGTAATTAGGAGTAACGAATGGTTTCTTCTCATCTGGAGAACATGGTGGTCTATGTTGTAGTGGAGGATCAAAGAAGGAACTGCTAATCTAGACAATGTGCCTACAATCTGAAAATAAAAGGACGCAATTGCATTGATCATGAGTTCACGCAAATAACTTGGAGTAGAAGTATTATCACAAGCACATAGACAAAAGGACCCAATTGCAGCGATCACGTTAAAGTGCTATCATGATGACATCCAGATAGCATTATAACATTTGTCATGTTTTTAGGAAACGTAAATTTGTTTCTCATATTCATGTTCAACTACTTAACAAGCAAATAGTATTACTATGTCAAATACCTCAATATGTAGAGCAAAAGATTGAATAAGACTGTGTCACTGATCAGTATTGGCACTATGATGATCAGTGATTCAGTTTAACTATCTGAAATCTTATTAAGTGCTCTCTCTACAATGTGCTCCTATAATTGCAGTACTGTGGCCAGACGTCAGACTGAAATTCACAATAATTACATTAACTGATAACCTAGGAAGGGATGAACTTTTGAATCTGCATGCTTCCTCAAAGCATCTAAAACAGCTCATAAAGCAGTAAAGTACCCAGAACACTTACTGACTGATCCTAAACCCTAAAGGCAAACTGGAAATTTTAGAATGGGGTACATTACAACTATCACAGTAAGCTTGAAGATTATTTTACAACACTATTTAATGTTCACTCAGTAAAAGCATTGAATCCTCCCTAAAATCACTTAGCATGATCAACTGCTTCAGAACTATACGAATCGAAAACAAGAACAATCAAGGTTAGGGCTAAATAGATACGAAATCAATGATATTAGAAGTACTATTTAGATTGCAAAAAAACTCACCCTTTTTGGCTTCCGGTTCTCACGAAGCATGTCGATGCGGCTGGTAAGAGTTACTCCGAAAACGGTTATCGAAAAGGACTGAACATCGGAGGAGAAGAAGCCATGGAATTTCGATGGCCCTGATGAATATCGAAACTGAATTATTAGCGTTCAAGCACAGCATTTTGAATTAAATGAACTGAATCCCAAAATATCTGTATGGGGTGTTCCAAAGCAAGATGCGAAGGTCATGATCAAAGCAAGATATGTCAAACATATAAAAATTCAGATAACCTGCTTTGAGAAGTTAAGAATTGTGGCATGCATATTTAAAGCAGAGGAGAAGGAAAAGGGGGAGGGGGTAATGTTTACAAGATTAGACCATACCATATCATTTCTATTACATTTCTAATTCCATCTCCCATATGTGGACAACAAACTACCCCTAATGTTTGATGAGAAGGTCATTATCAAAGGAAGATAAGTCTGATAGTATGAACACTTCATTACATTAAACGTATGAAACTCTGGTAAGGCTGCTTTGAGAAGGCAAGAACTGTGGCATGCATATTTAAAACAGAGAAGGAAAAGGGTAAGGACGTAATGTTCACAATATTAGATCATATCATACTAAAAGGAAAACATCAGAGTACTTCCACACTCCGCATTTTTATTTTTGTATTTATGTTAACGATTTTGCTATTTTTATATAGCAAGCGGGCCATGGGGGGGGAGGACAATTTAGACACTAAGAATCACATAGACCAAGGACAGGCATGTTTCTACACTAACTAAAATAATTAACTCTGGAATATACCTCATCCTTATGAAAAGATGTGTACCCCCGCCAAGCAATTAGAGGAAATAACATCAACCATTTTTCATCCCATGGGTATAGCAAGCAATTTTATGGCCATGGACATTCATTAAATAAGAAGACAACTTCCATTCCTAAATAAAGTAAGATAAGTTCCAAAAACATGTTTAGTCGATTCAATATAGATTACAGAGAACCCCTTTTTGGAAGACCTACCTTTCAACTCCTCTTCACGTCGTTGTCTATCCATCCTGCAAAACAATCAAAGATGGTAGAACTAAATCAGTTGCAGTACTCCTCGCCTCTACACTAGACGTATAAGATGTTGAGTTGGAACATATACATGTTCAATGTTACCAGATGCAACTAGCATGTTTTTAGCTTCATTCTTGAATCCTTCAGTTGTGGCAATTGCTATGACCTGCATAATTTTCACCAAAGAATGCCCCCTATTAAGATCTAACAAAATAAACAAAACATAATGCCAACAGTAAATGAAGTAAAAGCATTCCATCCACCACGCCCTTAAAAGGATGATATCTTCCAAACCCTGGTTTGGCATTTGCAATATAAAAAAACACCCGGTGTACCTACAAAAAGGAAAAAAGTAAATTATTTAATCAAATACATCTACAAGAACAACAGACTAAAATAAGTAAAAGAACAAAAATTTGTTTACCTGATAACCTTGACGAAACAGATCTACCAGATTCATAATTATCTGCAATGGATGTGGCACGAAAAAAATCAATATAATGATATGGAAAAGTGGAAAAACATAAATATATTTTTTTACTAGGAGATGAATGAGTTAAATGTAAGTAGCATAATACCTTGAAGAGCTCCATATGGCTTCAGTTGTTTGCTAATAACAGCTAAAGCAAAATGTTGTATATATCTCAATTTTTTGGGTACATATAAGGGAAGAGATATAAGATAGGTCTAGGCGCCACATAGCAGCTAAAAGAGTTGGCCAACATCAATCAAGTAACAAAAAATTTGGATGTTCATACCGTTTCTTGTCCATAAACCCTCTCAATATTTCATTAAAGCATGCTTCAGCCGCTTTACAACCATCTGCTTATTTATCCTGGAAAGGTAACCAAAAAATATCTAGAGACATAAGTTGATACACAACTACCTACAGAATAACAACCTTGCATAATGAAAAACCATCATAGCAGATGCAGTGGGTTTGAGCAGCTTTATTTCATCAAGGAAACTCACCAATCCAGTAAGTTGTCTTCTTGATAGCCATTTAAAAAGATCCCTGCGCCCTTCTATGCCTATTTCAGCGTCTGAGAGAATAATATATGGTAGCTAAACGCTAAAGACATCAGCAAGCGTGAGGTTAACAATACTCAAAGCAGGAAGTCGAAAAACACTATTTTCTAAAATGACTACAGACCATTTTATCGAGATGAGCAGCACCAAGCATTGGTACTCTCATTGTACACTCAAGGCATTTCAAGGCATCTGAAAGAATGCCCTGCATGAGCCACATTCATGTAAATGATCAAGCCTCACAGGAGCTATGTACATGACAGAAGAGTTTGAATATTGGGATTTAAAAGTACAAATATTGTGTTTGACGTTTTCAAGATTATCTAAAGGATCCCAAGTATTTATAATATTGGGATTGTAACTCACATTTAGTTAGCGCAAGAGACTCTTAATAATAGTATAACTAATAGTATACGAGAGTACCTTGCCTGACTTCTCAACTGGCAGTCCATTGCAGTCGTAAGAGTACCGATTGTGGACAAAGTAGCAATAATAAAAAAATGTTGTTACTGTCGTGTGGACGCCCTTTTAGAGCTCCAAATAGATCTCCTAAAACAAGAAAGATAAAAGGGCATATCATGTAGATAATTATATACTCCATATACAAAAGTTGATAGTTATTTCAAATTTTTCACTGAACGTACCAGTTCCAGCAGGCAGAATAGGTTTGTTCGCCTCTTCCAGAATTTTGGTCACACTTTCAATAGATTCCAAACGGACCTACACTGAAGATAAAGTCAGATTGACAGCATGCCCTCATAAATCATTCATAGATTTGATGATTAACAAACATATACTCCATTTAACCAACCTTCAAATCAGAACCCTCTAAGCCTTTTAACGGGGGGGGGGGGGTAGTCTTTTCACTGATATCTTGACGTGGAAGACCATCCATGCCAGTGATGCCACCACTCACCGCAGTTGATGTAGAATCAGTTACTTTATCAACCTTCCTAAAGCTGCAGATGCATGCAAAGGGTAATATTTGTAAATTTGAACTGAAGAAAAAAACATATCATAGGAAAAATGACAGTTACACACCCCAAAAAAATTAATATTGTCATACTCGGCGTCGAGAGTACTTAGTAAAGCAGGTTTATCATCGGACAGAAATCACTTTATATCTTCGAGAAGAGAAAAACACAGTTACTTCTTTTTCAAATTTGACTATTATGATTTCCATAAAACCTCCCAACACATCCCCAGATATGAAAGCTGAGTTTTAAAAAATGTATCCCCATAAGACAGAAATCCCTGTATATCTTCAAGAAGAGGAAAAAAACAGTTAATTCCTCTTCAGATTTGACTATTTTGATTTCAGTAAAACCACACTAATAAGCTCCCTCGCAACACATCCAGTGACTGAGTTTAAAAAATGTAACACCTGGACCAACAAACTGTTGCATTTCTAGATGTAGCTGCACTAGATTGTAAACCGACGTACTTGCATAAGTCAATTAAATCCTGGAAAATGATTATCACGCATGTTAAAACCGATAAGTTTTGAGCACCTTCAGCTTAATATGAGAAGTACCAAAGTCATCCACTGCAGAAACCATCCATGATAGGCCTTCACTAAGAACCTATGGAAATATCACAGTTATATTCAAAAGAGAGAGACAAACAGACGAAGGTTTGAGCACCGGCACCTTCCCACATGGAAATATCTACATAGCTTTAAGCGCACCTCGGGTGAAAGAATATCATGCAACCATTTGTAGAGCTTCAATACATCTTTAATATTCATCAAGTGCCTGGTAATTCTGAAAGACCAGAGTGTGTATCTGCTCAATTTGAACAGAAACTTCCCCCAGAAAACGGACCTGATAAGTAAAACAATCAAGACATTCAATCAGAAAGTGGTGCACAAAGTCAAGACATTCTGCTGTTGGTGTGGCGAAATCCATAACGTATGAAAGGTATCTAAACGATCGAAGAGTAAGAATGCGTTTTACAATAGTGGAAACATATATAGCCGTTCCAGGTAACCAGCAATGCAAAATCATGATACCTGAGCTTTTGTGTATGCATCTAAAACGCCAAATTCATCAACAAACCATGTAGCAACAACAAGTTTCTTTGCTGAAACTGTTGGCCTCTCATCGCAGTCTCCAAAACATAGTCGTAAGCTATATTTTCTACTACAGATGTATGTGCACTAGACATAACACATAGTTAGTCATGCCACTCTCGCCGAAGGATGGAATCTTGATTTTGTACGAAATAGGCGTTAAGCATGAACTATAAAACATCTGCATATATCTTGTAACTATATTCATCTGCATACCTTGCAACTACTTTCATCTGCAGTGGTTGAATATTTGATGTATAGCTGTATTTTTCCCAGCTTTTTCTTGCTCTGGTTCCCGAGATATAAAATACTGACAATGCTTAACCTGCAAATTTAAAACGGGCCTGATCAGGAAAACAATCAAGACATTAAATTAGATACTATCATACAATAACCAGGAAATGTAAAAATGATAACAAAACAACAACTTGCCACATAACGACCTACCTCTTAGTGACTCAATGTGTGCTTACTTTTGTCTTTGATTACCACGGGCAGCAGAATGTCGTGCACCAAATCAAGATAATCTACTGTTGCTGTGGAGATATCCATAACGTATGAAAGGTATCTAAAAGATCGAAAAGCAAGAATGCATTTAACAATTGTGGAAACATATATAGCCGTTCCAGGTAACCAGCAATGCACATTCATGATACCTGAGCTTTGTGTATGCATCTAAAACTCCAGAAAAGATGCAAATGAATCCACCAACCATTTCCACGAACCATGTAGCAACAAGTTTCTGTGCTGAAACTGTTGGCCTTTCATCGCAGTCTCCAAAACACAGTCTTAAGCGATAGTTTCTGCTACAGATATGCACTGGACGTAACACATAGTTAGTGATGCCACTTTAGCCGAAGGATGGAATCTTGATTTTGAACGAAATAGGCGCTAAGCATGACATATAAAACATCTGCATATACCTTGTAACTATCTTTATCTGCAGTGGTTGAGTAGTTGATGTATAGCTGTATTTTTCTCAGCTTTTTCATGCTCTTTTTCCCCGGATATAATACACTGACCACGCTTCTTCCCCTGCATTAAAACAAGCAGAAAAATTTAACCCTTTCAGACACATAAACAGATCTGTTTCAAAACACCAAAAAACCAAACATGAGGTCAAGATCAAGTACCGATTCATCAGAAATGTCAGCCACCTGAACAAGAACATGCCCACAATATAATTCAGATTCAGATCATCTCCAAATCCACCTGGCAAGCTGCAGATCAAGAGCAGTATAATTCACTTATTGATGATCTGCCAAACTTAAGAACTAGACGGAGAATGGGAAACAAAACATATAAAACACGAGCTTCACCAGGTCCCGGTTGCATTCCCAATGCATCCTCTTCGATCGAACTTTTCAATCTCAACATACAAGAATATGATTCTGCAATTAAAAACAAGATTTGCAATCCGAGTAGAAGTTAGATTGAATGAGAAACAAGACTCCATAATTGATATATGAATGAATGTAAGAAACATGCATACCTTGCACCAATTCATAAGTTGATGCGCTTTATGAGCATGGGTACTTCTTTCAAGTATCCATGAGTCCCAACAATTAAGTGTGCAACGCTTCTATGCAATAAAGAGAGCCTATTACAATGTCAGATTTTTTTTATTTTTTTTTTCTCTTTTTTCATTTTTTCCTTGTTTCTTTTTTTTCTTTTTTTTGTTTCTTTTTGTTGGATGAAACAACCAATTTCACATTTGATAACCTTTGCTGAAATGTTTCCAGCTTCACCGTGGATGAAGACTTTAAAGATGTAAACGTGAAACCAGTGGGTTGCTTCGTCCCCATTTTCACATTACGAACTGAAAAATAATAGAAAAACTTTGTACAGTTAAATACAAGCCATGCTCAAGAAGCATAAACCAATTTTCTTGTAATACCACATAGTCACCTGGACCTCTAATCTTCCCGATGGTTTTCTTAGACTTTACGTAAGCGCCTTCACCCACAAGTTCAGAATGATCTTTCCTCGTCAGCTTTTCCTCTGATTTTAATAATATATTTCTTAACCTGCAAATTTAACTAAGGAAAGTTAATGTAACAGCAGATATACCCTTTTAAATAACTTTCTTTTGTGCAAAAGAAACCAAAATATGCTTTGGAAGCTAACTAATCAGCATATGCAGCAGAAAATTAAAAATAAAATCCAGAGATTATCTCACCCTAATACATCCCTCAGCAGTGAGCATTCATTTTCCAAAAAGGGAGGAGCTCCATACAGCTCCTTGCCCACGAGTGGGGGCATAGGCGGACAGATGCATCATAAGATAAAACAGCATACCAGTTGCCTAGACCACTGCATCGGATTTAGATAATATACAAGTATTAGAAGATCTGCTTCCATGAAAAGAAGCTAAATGAGAACTATTAACTTCAAGATCTCTCATGTTCATCTGGCATAATGAATCCCAAATTTCCTATTAGAATATCTCCTAGCATAAAAAATTGATAATGCTTTTTGCAACAATGTACTTATAGCTACGCAAAATCTAGAAGTGAAGAAAAAGATATTTTATTAATTCATCTGTCATCTCTGACATATTTCTTTGTGGAACAGTGGAATATAAAGTTTTTTTACAACGGAGTTACTCATTACAAACAATTGAGATTCCGAGACATATTTTGATTCAATGATCAATATCAGGTGTTAAAGAAGTAATTAATTGAAAAAAATCAAAATAAATATGCATGGTTGAGAGAAACAGATTATGCTTCTAACTTGCCTCCAAAATAAATGAGGGAACATATTCCTCGTGAACCTTAGGTATGGTCGCTGTGTTACTTGTTTCAATACAGAATGTAACACAGCTCAAGTCAACGACCTTACAAGAGGAACTTTGTTTTTCACTGCTACCTTCACATCTGCAGAAAACTAATAATCAGTAAGATTAAAACTGTAGAAAGACAAACAGGCGACGGTTTGAGCACTGGCACCTTCCCACATGGAAATATCTACATAGCTTTAAGCGCACCTCGGGGAAAGGATATCATGCAACCATTTGTAGAGCTTCAAAGCTGGATCAAGTGCAGGTGCAGCCAATCCTGTTGCAGGTCCGAATACATCTTTAATACCCGACATCGATGATTCATCAAGTTACTTGAAATTCTCCAAGACCAGAGTGAGTATCTGCTCAATTTGAACAGAAACAGAAACTTCTCCCAGAAAACCGGCCTGATCAGGAAAACAATCAAGACATTAAATTAGATACTATCATACAATAACCAGGAAATGTAAAAATGATAACAAAACAACAATTTGCCACATAACGACCTACCTCTTAGTGACTCAATGTGTGCTTACTTTTGTCTTTGATTACCACGGGCAGCAGAATGTCGTGCACCAAATCAAGATAATCTACTGTTGCTGTGGAGATATCCATAACGTATGAAAGGTATCTAAAAGATCGAAAAGCAAGAATGCATTTAACAATTGTGGAAACATATATAGCCGTTCCAGGTAACCAGCAATGCACATTCATGATACCTGAGCTTTGTGTATGCATCTAAAACTCCAGAAAAGATGCAAATGAATCCACCAACCATTTCCACGAACCATGTAGCAACAAGTTTCTGTGCTGAAACTGTTGGCCTTTCATCGCAGTCTCCAAAACACAGTCTTAAGCGATAGTTTCTGCTACAGATATGCACTGGACGTAACACATAGTTAGTGATGCCACTTTAGCCGAAGGATGGAATCTTGATTTTGAACGAAATAGGCGCTAAGCATGACATATAAAACATCTGCATATACCTTGTAACTATCTTTATCTGCAGTGGTTGAGTAGTTGATGTATAGCTGTATTTTTCTCAGCTTTTTCATGCTCTTTTTCCCCGGATATAATACACTGACCACGCTTCTTCCCCTGCATTAAAACAAGCAGAAAAATTTAACCCTTTCAGACACATAAACAGATCTGTTTCAAAACACCAAAAAACCAAACATGAGGTCAAGATCAAGTACCGATTCATCAGAAATGTCAGCCACCTGAACAAGAACATGCCCACAATATAATTCAGATTCAGATCATCTCCAAATCCACCTGGCAAGCTGCAGATCAAGAGCAGTATAATTCACTTATTGATGATCTGCCAAACTTAAGAACTAGACGGAGAATGGGAAACAAAACATATAAAACACGAGCTTCACCAGGTCCCGGTTGCATTCCCAATGCATCCTCTTCGATCGAACTTTTCAATCTCAACATACAAGAATATGATTCTGCAATTAAAAACAAGATTTGCAATCCGAGTAGAAGTTAGATTGAATGAGAAACAAGACTCCATAATTGATATATGAATGAATGTAAGAAACATGCATACCTTGCACCAATTCATAAGTTGATGCGCTTTATGAGCATGGGTACTTCTTTCAAGTATCCATGAGTCCCAACAATTAAGTGTGCAACGCTTCTATGCAATAAAGAGAGCCTCTTACAATGTCAGATTTTTTTTATTTTTTTTTTCTCTTTTTTCATTTTTTCCTTTTTTCTTTTTTTCTTTTTTTTTCTTTTTTTTGTTTCTTTTTGTTGGATGAAACAACCAATTTCACATTTGATAACCTTTGCTGAAATGTTTCCAGCTTCACCGTGGATGAAGACTTTAAAGATGTAAACGTGAAACCAGTGGGTTGCTTCGTCCCCATTTTCACATTACGAACTGAAAAATAATAGAAAAACTTTGTACAGTTAAATACAAGCCATGCTCAAGAAGCATAAACCAATTTTCTTGTAATACCACATAGTCACCTGGACCTCTAATCTTCCCGATGGTTTTCTTAGACTTTACGTAAGCGCCTTCACCCACAAGTTCAGAATGATCTTTCCTCGTCAGCTTTTCCTCTGATTTTAATAATATATTTCTTAACCTGCAAATTTAACTAAGGAAAGTTAATGTAACAGCAGATATACCCTTTTAAATAACTTTCTTTTGTGCAAAAGAAACCAAAATATGCTTTGGAAGCTAACTAATCAGCATATGTAGCAGAAAATTAAAAATAAAATCCAGAGATTATCTCACCCTAATACATCCCTCAGCAGTGAGCATTCATTTTCCAAAAAGGGAGGAGCTCCATACAGCTCCTTGCCCACGAGTGGGGGCATAGGCGGACAGATGCATCATAAGATAAAACAGCATACCAGTTGCCTAGACCACTGCATCGGATTTAGATAATATACAAGTATTAGAAGATCTGCTTCCATGAAAAGAAGCTAAATGAGAACTATTAACTTCAAGATCTCTCATGTTCATCTGGCATAATGAATCCCAAATTTCCTATTAGAATATCTCCTAGCATAAAAAATTGATAATGCTTTTTGCAACAATGTACTTATAGCTACACAAAATCTAGAAGTGAAGAAAAAGATATTTTATTAATTCATCTGTCATCTCTGACATATTTCTTTGTGGAACAGTGGAATATAAAGTTTTTTTACAACGGAGTTACTCATTACAAACAATTGAGATTCCGAGACATATTTTGATTCAATGATCAATATCAGGTGTTAAAGGAGTAATTGATTGAAAAAAATCAAAATAAATATGCATGGTTGAGAGAAACAGATTATGCTTCTAACTTACCTCCAAAATAAATGAGGGAACATATTCCTCGTGAACCTTAGGTATGGTCGCTGTGTTACTTGTTTCAATACAGAATGTAACACAGCTCAAGTCAACGACCTTACAAGAGGAACTTTGTTTTTCACTGCTACCTTCACATCTGCAGAAAACTAATAATCAGTAAGATTAAAACTGTAGAAAGACAAACAGGCGACGGTTTGAGCACCGGCACCTTCCCACATGGAAATATCTACATAGCTTTAAGCGCACCTCGGGGAAAGGATATCATGCAACCATTTGTAGAGCTTCAAAGCTGGATCAAGTGCAGGTGCAGCCAATCCTGTTGCAGGTCCGAATACATCTTTAATACCCGACATCGATGATTCATCAAGTTACTTGAAATTCTCCAAGACCAGAGTGAGTATCTGCTCAATTTGAACAGAAACAGAAACTTCTCCCAGAAAACCGGCCTGATCAGGAAAACAATCAAGACATTAAATTAGATACTATCATACAATAACCAGGAAATGTAAAAATGATAACAAAACAACAACTTGCCACATAACGACCTACCTCTTAGTGACTCAATGTGTGCTTACTTTTGTCTTTGATTACCACGGGCAGCAGAATGTCGTGCACCAAATCAAGATAATCTACTGTTGCTGTGGAGATATCCATAACGTATGAAAGGTATCTAAAAGATCGAAAAGCAAGAATGCATTTAACAATTGTGGAAACATATATAGCCGTTCCAGGTAACCAGCAATGCACATTCATGATACCTGAGCTTTGTGTATGCATCTAAAACTCCAGAAAAGATGCAAATGAATCCACCAACCATTTCCACGAACCATGTAGCAACAAGTTTCTGTGCTGAAACTGTTGGCCTTTCATCGCAGTCTCCAAAACACAGTCTTAAGCGATAGTTTCTGCTACAGATATGCACTGGACGTAACACATAGTTAGTGATGCCACTTTAGCCGAAGGATGGAATCTTGATTTTGAACGAAATAGGCGCTAAGCATGACATATAAAACATCTGCATATACCTTGTAACTATCTTTATCTGCAGTGGTTGAGTAGTTGATGTATAGCTGTATTTTTCTCAGCTTTTTCATGCTCTTTTTCCCCGGATATAATACACTGACCACGCTTCTTCCCCTGCATTAAAACAAGCAGAAAAATTTAACCCTTTCAGACACATAAACAGATCTGTTTCAAAACACCAAAAAACCAAACATGAGGTCAAGATCAAGTACCGATTCATCAGAAATGTCAGCCACCTGAACAAGAACATGCCCACAATATAATTCAGATTCAGATCATCTCCAAATCCACCTGGCAAGCTGCAGATCAAGAGCAGTATAATTCACTTATTGATGATCTGCCAAACTTAAGAACTAGACGGAGAATGGGAAACAAAACATATAAAACACGAGCTTCACCAGGTCCCGGTTGCATTCCCAATGCATCCTCTTCGATCGAACTTTTCAATCTCAACATACAAGAATATGATTCTGCAATTAAAAACAAGATTTGCAATCCGAGTAGAAGTTAGATTGAATGAGAAACAAGACTCCATAATTGATATATGAATGAATGTAAGAAACATGCATACCTTGCACCAATTCATAAGTTGATGCGCTTTATGAGCATGGGTACTTCTTTCAAGTATCCATGAGTCCCAACAATTAAGTGTGCAACGCTTCTATGCAATAAAGAGAGCCTCTTACAATGTCAGATTTTTTTTATTTTTTTTTTCTCTTTTTTCATTTTTTCCTTTTTTCTTTTTTTCTTTTTTTTCTTTTTTTTGTTTCTTTTTGTTGGATGAAACAACCAATTTCACATTTGATAACCTTTGCTGAAATGTTTCCAGCTTCACCGTGGATGAAGACTTTAAAGATGTAAACGTGAAACCAGTGGGTTGCTTCGTCCCCATTTTCACATTACGAACTGAAAAATAATAGAAAAACTTTGTACAGTTAAATACAAGCCATGCTCAAGAAGCATAAACCAATTTTCTTGTAATACCACATAGTCACCTGGACCTCTAATCTTCCCGATGGTTTTCTTAGACTTTACGTAAGCGCCTTCACCCACAAGTTCAGAATGATCTTTCCTCGTCAGCTTTTCCTCTGATTTTAATAATATATTTCTTAACCTGCAAATTTAACTAAGGAAAGTTAATGTAACAGCAGATATACCCTTTTAAATAACTTTCTTTTGTGCAAAAGAAACCAAAATATGCTTTGGAAGCTAACTAATCAGCATATGCAGCAGAAAATTAAAAATAAAATCCAGAGATTATCTCACCCTAATACATCCCTCAGCAGTGAGCATTCATTTTCCAAAAAGGGAGGAGCTCCATACAGCTCCTTGCCCACGAGTGGGGGCATAGGCGGACAGATGCATCATAAGATAAAACAGCATACCAGTTGCCTAGACCACTGCATCGGATTTAGATGACATAACAAGTATTAAAAGATCTGCTTCCATGAAAATAAGCTAAATGAGAACTATTAACTTCAAGATCTTTCATGTTTATCAGGCATAAAGAATCCCGAATTTCCTATGGGAATATCTCTTAGCAAGATTACCTTGAATGAAATGTTGGATATTGACCGCTCAACGGATGAGAAGCTACAGCTGCATTCTTAAAAAACGTATCCAGCTTTTCTAGAAACTTCTCCAGAGGTCTCATACCCACCATCTAAATAACAGATATACCAAAAAAAGCTAAATTGGCAATTAAAAATAATAATATTTAGAAGGAAAACCTTGAAATAATTTACCTTGGCAATATCCGCCAAAGCTGAGAATTGATCACTTAAATATCTTTCCAAATAAACTCGAAACACCAAACAAGATACTATGAACCTATCTCATGGTTTTCATATTTGGCTGCACGCTGGTGCTAGATGGATTAGCCCCTTTATTGTTCCGTTTCTCCACTGAAACGCTGTTGCTACTAGTGGTGTCCGGGGTGGGGGTGGAGTTCAGTTAGTGACAGATTCAGAAGACACCCTAGCAGAATCATGGTGCCCTACAACGACTCTATCATTACAATTCCCAGGTGCATTGGCAAAATAAATGTGTCTTGCACCACCATTGGCCACTTTATCATCCCGCGGCGATGCCTTAGGGGAGTCGCGACCACCATAGCCCCCACCCTCAGAATCAGAGGTGTCTATGTCCCAATCCGAGAGGTTCTCAATCATACGGTTAACAGAGGGCATACGTCCAGTGCGAAAGTTGGAAATAGAGGACAACCCGAGGCTATTGCCCTCAGCCCCACCACTGAATCAGAATGAAGCTTGTTCCGTAGGAACTAGTTCTCCACCTATTCATAATATACCAAATTCAAGATTAATGAATCACATAATGTATGAAGTCACAATGTAAACAAGAAATTGACTAAAGAAATAAGATATCGACCTCAAGCCGGATTTTCTGCCCTCCGGCAGACTAGCAGCGGTGGCGGAGGCAGACCAGCGGTGGCAGCGAGGCATCCGACGCACAACGACACTTCCCAGACCTTTTCGACGACATTTCCAAACCCTTTCATTTCTGAAACTTTTAGTAAAGATTTCAAGGTTTTTAAACTTTTTTTGCAAATTAAAAGTGAAGCAACTTACCGAGCGTCGGCGGGGACAGCAGCGGTTACCAGCCGAAACAATAGCAGCAGCGGTGGTGTCACAGTAGGAAGGGTTGTCTGCGTCGAGGAAGAGAACTCCGGAGAATCGATAGCTAAGTAGTCCAATTCTAGTTTAGAGTTTTTTTTTCAATTTGGTGAACAGAAAGGGTGAGAAGCGAGGGAGAGAGAGAGAGAGGGGGGATCGGTGAGAAGCGATGGAGAGAGAGATTCAAATTTGGGGGTGATTCAAATTTGGGAGTGATTCTTTTCTTTTATTTATATACTGTAGGGCTTAGTTATATCTAGTGTTGGGCTAGTTTTACATTTATTTAGGTTTTGGGCTTAGGTAAATAGGTAAAATATTTTGGGCCCATATTAAATTCTCTTACTCGGGATCGTATATTGTTATTTCGTTGTTTGGATTTCCACGCAAGAAAGGGTGAAATATATTTATTTTTTAGTTCCCAATTTAATTTAGTTAATCCCTTAGCTAATTTATTTAATTCCCGAATTCATTCCGAGGAGGATGAATAAGTACGAGACTAACGATACGAGTTTCAAGGACGTGAGCGGTCGGCCAGCGTCGCTTGTGATGCCTCGGCAACCGCAAATAATCGAAATTTATGAAGCCCAAGGAAAGAACAAAGAAAAGACGAGATCCAAAATTCTAAAGAAGAACGAGAATATAATTGAATTTAGGATTCATGCATTCAAAAATCATACATTAATGTGTACCTTATGTGCTTTGCAAATGGGTTTCTTCCACACGCTAGTTAAGTTCGGAGGAGACATTCTTTTAAAGATGGAAATCCTAAGTGCTCGAGGTGAACTTTATTACCTAAACTCTTTTATTTTCAAAGTTATGAATGTGGTGCTATAAGGGGGTGGTCTGAATGTTATGTCATGTCGTATTCTTCTGTTTTGAATTGCCTACGGGATAAAATCCTACTAGACTCTAATGGTTAACAAAATCGGGTCTAACTATGGGGTGATCCCTTACTCAGGCTAGTGTACATTGATGGGGATCGTGAGCCGTGTTTTGGGTCGGCCGATCTAGTGATCGAGTTTGTGGCCACATTCTCTTTTCATGAGATGATTAAGATATGGTATATGATGGATGATGATGATGTTTGTATGTGCAGATACCTTTTACGATGAAAGAAATGATTTTGGTGTTTCTCGATATTATTAAAGTAAAACTCTATATTCACTCAACGATGGTTTGGCATGACTTTATTTGATGAAAATATTTTTGGCATGAGTTGACTGAGTGCATCAAGTACTCAGCCCTGCATGTATTTTCCATACGTGCAGGTTGAGACATGACGAGGACGGAGAACATTGAGCATTTGGAACGAAGGTCGTGTTCGATAAATATTTCAATAGCTATTTGTGTGACATAGTAGTAGTAACTCTCAAATACTTCCGCGACTCTAAGTTTTAAACTCTTATCTTTTCTTAAATTGTTGGACTATTGTCGCTTCGTGATTTGAGACTCTGATTCAATATTAAGTTTCCCTTTTGATTCAAATGTCGTGCCCTTTGATCATTTTCTCATTTCTTCCCCTGCTTCTTTATTCCCCCACTAGTCGCGATCAACTGAGCTTTTTTATCCTTAAAAAGTGTGGTCGTGACAAATAATTTTAGTAGATTATATGATTCACATTATCAATAAAAGTGTATGTTTATATACTATTAGTGGATAGTTGAATCTACAAAATAATACTAGTAAATTATTAATTCTAATCATATCTGGTGTAACTAAAATAAGAGTATTCACAATATGGGACTACAATCCCGCCCTATAAATTTGACCATTTCCATTTTTCTTCTACCACGTAAACATTTTATCTTCCCGCCAAAATATCCTCAATAGCACCATATAAATCCACTCATCCTCATTTTCCACATCATCACAATTTTTGTTTCTTTAATTTTTTATGTTTATCAATTAAAGTACCATATTAAAATAAAATAAATTTAAGGAAGGATTAAAATATACAGTAAAAGTCAAAACTGGTCCTGAACATATGCCCATTTTACGATTTTGGTCCTAAATTTATCTTTTGAATTTTTGAATCCTGAACATTTCAAATTGGATCACAATTGGTCCTGGACTAACTGTTCCGTTAGTTTTTAACGGTCAACGGATTTAATCCCGATTTTGACCAAATTAGATGATTAATTATAATTTTTACTCCCTAATTATTTTAATAAATATTCATTTAAAATATGAAATAATAATATTTATTCTTTGCAGTATGCGACAGAATTCTTTGCGAAACTCGACTCGCAATTCTCGCCCTTCCAATTCCATTATTCTTTGCCACCTTCATCAACTACTCTCGCCGACTCCGACGCCGCTGTGTGCCTCTGATACCCCACCAATCTCGTCGATTCTGCCGAATTAGGCTCCCAGCTTGAAGAACACGTCCACTGCTGCTGGCTCCCAGCTATTGCTGCCGAAGGATTCCTGCTCTTCCAAGTCTTCGTCGTCTCCGGTGCCCCTCCTAACCCATCACATATTTGTGGAAGCTAGGCTGCATTAGGTCATCGCTCCCTACGATCTCCGATTCCAAAATTGGATCCTGCTTCGCCTTCCCCGCCTTGAGTTGCTCCGTCGTCGACAGATTCGATGTCGTGCTGAAGTTGAGATCGGCGACGGCTTCCAGGATGGAACACGCTTTGGTCACCGCCGGCGGCAGAGGAAAACGACGCCGGTGGAACGTTGTTTTGGTGGAAATTGTGAACGACGCTCGCCATTTTTCTTGCCAATTGGCGCTCTCCGACTGCAATAGTTCGGCGAGCAGACCGGCGAGCGCCAAAAATCGGCGAGCCGGATGCGCTCGCCGCTATTGGAGATGCTCTAAGAGACTACCATGATATTTTTAATGAGCAATTCTATTTTATTTTATTTTTTCATATTTTAAATGAATATAACAAAATAATTAAGGGAAATAATTAAGGAATAAAAAATTATAGTAATTAATAGTCTAATTTGGTCAAAATTGGGATTTAAACCCGTTGACCGTTAAAAACTAACGGAATAGTTAGTCCAGGACCAATTGTGAAGTGAATGTTCAGGATTGCAAAATTTAAAAGATAAAGTTTAGGACCAAAATCGTAAAATGGGCATATGTTCAGGACCAGTTTTGGCCTTTACTCTAAAATATATATATCATTGAGAAAAGAGCTACAACACAAAAAAAACATCAAAAAAATACTTTACCAGAGGCAGAGTTCTCTTGTTTAAAGATCGGGACCAACCTTTTAGTCTATTTAAGGAGTCGTGTGAGCTGGGATTTTGAGCTCTTGTCCTCTGCCGAGGTGAACAACTTGATGGTGTGGAACAGTTCACTCCAGATTTCAACAAAATCTTCCACCATTTTCATGCGATTCTTCAAACGATTCTGCAATTCCTTCCATGAATGTGAAGAAATTCTGATTATTGGTTGATCTTGATTTGGAGCAGATTACTTCACGAATTCCATATGTAATTGTGTGAGCGTATTGTTAATTTAAATCCATGAGTTTCGTGAATTTCATTATGAAAGTCGTGATGTGTAATTGAACTCCATGAGTTTTTGATATGTAATTGAACTCAGTGAATTTGATTAGTAATTGAACTCCCCGATTTGTAGCAGTTTACTTCGTATTTTTCTCTTTGATTTCTATGAATCTCTTCTTGCTTCTTCCTTTTTTTGCTGTTGATTTCATAAATTTCGTTGTTAATTTCGTTGTTGGTTTCAATTTTAGTTCGCAAATTGTTTGCAGTGTTATTCATTGATTATTGCAGTGTTATCATTACCATATTGCAGTTTACATATTATTTAATAATTTTTGTTCCTGATGTAGTTTAATGAAACGCTTGTAGACCACTCTATTTGTTTCACTCTATTAATTTAATAATTTCACACCACAGTAGGATTGATTACTAATTTTATACTATTGTTCTCAGGTTGCATTCCATTTCCGTAATTAGTGTTTGTTGACGATAACATTTGTTTGTGTCGAGATTGCAGTACAACCTCTATATGAGTTGCAGTGCACCCAATAACTAATTTTTGTATAACTTTGTGACGTATTCCTTAGCTAGATTTAATCTTAAGCATGCAATATTTTATAGTAAAGACATCAAAACAGTTATGGAAAAAAAAAATCAATTCAAATTACGTCACCAACATTGTCTATACCAAAACAAAAACCAAATATGTATTGTCTAATTAGTGAAGGAGTTAATCAAAAACTATAATTCAAAATACAACTACAAAATAACACAATAATTCACACAACACACGGAACATCCCAAACAATGACATACTTTAGGCACAAAGTAACACACAATCCCCATGACTCAAGCTCTTGATAAGTCGTATTCTAGGCCTTGGTTACGGGTCAGTATGATGTGCTTAATTGATTATATTTGCAAAACAGTTGTTTAAAGTGTGCAGGTTAAGCATTCTAGCCAGTAGGGAAGTTTCGGAATGTTCAGGTGAAGAAGGCGCCAGCATGATCTCATACTGATCAGTATTCGTGCTAAAACGGCTTGAGATGGAGAAGACGGATAGCTGGGACGGATTACCCACAATTAAGGGCAAAGAAGTCAAATTGCAACGAGGATTTACCCTAAAATCAAGGGTAGCCTCCCTATAAAAGGAAGCCAAATTGGAGAGAAAGAGGGACGATACAACATTCACTCATTCACACACCATCTTTAGGTAGAAAGTTCTCTCGGTAGTTTCAGTCTTTCAGCCGTGTCCCGCTTCTTGCCTCGCCGTAGCCATGATCACTTGACGTTCAGATGTTCCCAGAATTCCAGTCATCGTCCATTCCAGCCAGCAAGATCGTAGTTTAGAGTCTCATCGCCCGGAGTGGCAAAACACTTTTACATTGCTTTCGTAGTTTTAAATTTCTCGCTTTCCTTACGTTGGATCTTGTTTACCTTTGGATATTTTTGCTTTTGAAATACTTTGTTGAAGATCCGAACGTGTTTATGCTATGAAGTTGATTTCCGTTTCGTTTATTGTGGTGTTTCTTTATTCCCTTGCCTAGTTAGCTTAGATCTAAAGTTTCTCGGTGTTTAAAGTGCTGATTCTCTCAATTCCGTTTACGTAACAAATTTCTTTAGGATAGATAAACAAGTACTGTTTGATCGGAAAGTAGGTCGTTGCATGCAAAGCTTAGTTTTAATTTCTGAATCGTTCTTTCATGTTGACCAGTATGCAGAAGTCCAGTTTCAGTGTTTGATTTCGGATTTGATTTCTTAGTTTTGGATCTGTGTTTGTGAGTTGTTAATCTGAGTTTTTCCGTGTTGAATCTGGAATTGTTATCTGAATTTTGGAAGTGTTTGTTGAAGAAGATGATGTCTATTTCAATTGGAGGGGACCACTTACTTTTCAAGATGCTTTTGCTTTTGTCCTTCACTTTTAGTTAAGCCCTGTCAGCCTAGTCACAAAACTTCCACTACACTCTGAATATTCTGTTTAGCCCGAAATAGAAACCCGTACCTTCCAAATATTTTCTGTTACAAAATTGTCCCCCATTCCACGTACACAGTTACATTCCAAATGTTTTCCTTACCGTCTGACCAGTAGAACACCTCCTTTAAGTTCCAGCCTAGGTAGAAACTCAACCCAGCGTGGTAGCTAACCAAATCTTCCGATTGTCACCGCGGTAGTTTAAGAACGCACCATCTCTGTGGGATTCGACCCTTACCACCACTATACTGATCAGTAGAAGTGGGTTGAGGAATCTTTGAAACCAAGGTCTAGGTTAGTTAGGATCTCTATCCTGATCAGTAGGATATATCCTTGCTTGAACGACACCTACGCACCTAGGTCCTTTCAAATGGCGCCGTTGCCGGGGATGGATAGCGTTATTTGCAATTACTGTGAGTGATACTTCGGTGTATATATTGTGCATAACCTTTTTTTTTCTTTTCTTTTCAGTTTATGAGAAGCAGTTCGGCTCCTGACCAGTGGAGGCCGAAGATACTTCAGCGAGGATCGATACTCGTAACCACTCGATCCGGGTTGTCGACGGCTTTATCTGACTTAGGTTCGAGTAGCGACGAAGAGCAATACAACATAGAAGGACCAATACCAGAGGAGATACCACTGTTGGAAGGCATTCCAGTTCTGATGGCCGCCAACGGAGATGAGGATCCAGAGATCGGTACCCTTAACGCGCATACCGAGGGAGAACCATCGCAAGCCATAGTCGTCACTCCAGGGCAAACCGCCTGCGATGTGAAGCCTCATGTGATCGCGATTCTGCCTACATACTGTGGGAAGAGCTATGAAGGGCCGTATGAGTTTCTGCATGAGTTTTGTAAAATTTGTAGGGCGCAGAGGAGACCAGCAGGAGCGAATGAGGATGATTATAGGTTGAAGGCCTTGCCATTTGTGCTCAAGGGGGAAGCCAACACCTGGTTCATGCGCCTGCCCCCCAACTCCATTGAGACTTGGGCCGATTTCAAGTCAGCATTCCTAGGCGAGTTTTTCCCGTCATCAAAGACAAGCGCGCTGAAAAGGGAAATAACTAATGTGAAGCAAGGATATGATGAACCCTTGAGCGATTATTGGGCAAGATACATGGGTCTTTTGGAATCATGTCCCAACCATCGCATGGCGGACATTGAAGTGCATCATACTTTCTACGAAGGTATGAACGCGGTAACCAAGGATCTAGCAAATTCATCGTCAGGAGGAAGCTTCACACAATTACGGGTCAGCGAAGCGAAGAGAGTCCTAAGGAAGCTACTGAATGCAAAGAAAGAGTATGACCATTCAAGGGAAGGATACAACCGAGAGCGGGCTGCTGTTGTCTCTGTCTACTGATCAGGAAAATAAACTGGAGCAGAAAATGGACTTGAAGATGGATGAGCTGAAGAAGTCACTTCTGAGTGCGATCGAGAAGAGCACCCCACCACCTCCCCCAGCTGGGAATTACAAAGGTGCAGAACAGGGAAATCAAGGACCGAACTATGAACAGCCTAGTGACTACGTGAATATGGAACAGGTCAATGCTGCGGGGGTACTTCAATTCCAGTGGGCATTGGATTCAGGGTAGACAACGGGATGCACCATGGAGGGATCATCCAAACTTTCGATGGGGAGACGGGGGCCAAAATCAGAACCAAGGACAGAACCAGTATAACCCCAATCCAAACCAAAACCCTAACCGTGGACTAGCAAACCCAGACTACCAGCCCAACTGGTCAGGAAGAAACCAACAAACCCAAAATCAAAGCCCACAAAGCCAAAACCCGAATCCTGTTTATGTACCACCCACCAGAGAAACTTCCACAGTTTCCAAATCAGCCAAATCATGCACCCCAACACCATCAGAACCAAAATCAGTTTCAAGCCCAGCACCAGAATCAATATCCTCAGATCAGTACGTCCCTCCTGCCCAGTATAACCAATACCCGCCTAATCAAGGCCAGCAAAACTTCCAGAACTACCAACACCAAGGGCCGAATTCATTTCCAAAATCCGAACAGGCCAAGGAGGGTCCGTTGGAGGACATTGATGGGTGAAATGCTAGCGTCACAACAGAGCATCAAAGGAGAATTGCAATCCCATAACGAGGTCGTGCAGGGGATGCAAAATGCCCAGAAAGAACATAAGGCGAACATGGATATGATGAATAGGCAGTTAGCCCAACTGGCCAGTTCGGTGGGTGATTGAAGGGAAATGCAGGGAACACTACCATCTACAGTCCAAATACCCGAAAAGGCAAATGTGAGTAAGGTTACGTTGAGGTCAGGAACTACTTATGACGCGCCTCAACCCAAACGACCTAGTGGAGGATCTAACGGAACGAAGATAGGAGGCGATACCAGTTTCAGCGGAAGAACTAGGGAGGCCTATGCCTCAGATGCAGGATCCATTCTTCTTGGATGCTACACCAATTGCAGGAGATGAACCCGAAACCCTACTGACCAGAAAGGAACCTCATCGAGAGGAAGAGGCCCAGAATGGAGCCCAGACTCAGGAACTACCCCGGAAAGACTCCAAGAAGGTTGCTAAGGGACAAGTAGATGAGAAAAAAGGGGGAGAAACCATTCCCATTCCGATTTGTTACAAAGAGGAAGAAAGAGAAACCGGTTGACTATTTGTCGATTTTTGGGAAGTGGATGTCACCATACCATTTCTCCAAGCGTGTGAAACTACCCCCCTTGGGAAATTCATAAAGGATTTCATAGCCGGGAGAGCCCAGAAAGATGGCAAGATTATGGTGGAAGGGATAGCGTCAGCAATAGTGCAAGAGACGTTACCACCCAAGAGAGCCGACCCAGGTATGTTTACCTTACCAATAACTGTTGGAGATGTGAAGGTCGAACATGCAATGTGTGATTTGGGGGCATCTATAAATGTCATGCCATTGTCTATCTATAACCGGTTGAAGGGAGTGAGGCTGTCAAGTACTAGAGTATTGATCCAACTGGCTGATAGGTCATGCATAAGTCCGGAGGAGGAGTTTTAGAGGATGTATTAGTTAGAGTGCATGATTTTACATACCCTGCTGATTTTTATGTGATCAAAATGAGTGAGCATGAAGCGAGGGAGTCTAGTGGAGTCTTGTTAGGAAGACCATTTTTGAGAACGGCCAAGACGATCGTGGATATGGCTGAGGGGACAATTTGCATTGATTTCCATGGGAGAGAAATTTACCTTTGATATCAATGATGCCATGAAGAAACCTATTGATTCTGAAAATCTATGCTATGTTGATGTGATTGACCCTTTAGTCCAAGATTTTCTTGAGACCGAACTATTGCAGGAGAGACTCCAGGCTTTAGATGTATATGAACAGGCTGACGTAGAAGCTGCTGCATGGTGTGATCTGATCAGTAGCCAGGGGTTGACCGATGAAGAAATTGAAGGAGCAATCAAGGATTTTGTCAAAAGTCGGAGTTCATAGGAGCCGCAGGGGGCTCAGCTACCAGTCAGTATAGAAGAACCATCAGAAGGAGATTTAGAAAAAGGGAAAGAGTCCGAGGAAAAACCCCCTAACCGAAGGACACACTTCCACCCCAAGTTGAGCTGAAGAAGTTACCCTCGAATTTGAAGTATGCCTTCCTCGGAGGTGAGGACTCCTATCCAGTGATCATCAGCAGCAGCCTTACGAAGGAACAAGAAGCTAGGCTACTGACCGTGATGAGCAAGAACAGGAAGGCGATTGGATGGAGTCTTACAGATTTAGTTGGAATTAGCCCCGACGTCTGCATGCACCATATTAGGCTGGAAGATGGAGCAAAGGCACATCGAGATGCCCAAAGGAAAGTAAACCCTAACATGCGAGAGGAAATATTGAAGGAAATCTTGAAGTTGTTGTCGCTAGGGATTATCTATTCAGTGCCAGACAGTGAGTGGGTCAGCCCAATCCACATGGTTCCAAAGAAGTCGGGAATCCAAGTCGTCCAAAATGAGAGGAATGAGCTGATTCCAACGAGGCTAGTCACGGGTTGGCGAATGTGCATCGATTACCGCAAGCTGAACAATGCAAACAAGGAAGGATCACTTCCCTCTGCCTTTTATCGACCAGATGTTGGAGCGACTCGCTGGGAAGAAGTACTTTTGCTTCTTGGATGGGTACAGCGGATATTTCCAAATCTACGTGGATCCTGAAGACCAGGATAAGACCACCTTCACTTGCCCATTTGGAACTTATGCATACCGGCGCATGCCTTTCGGCCTATGCAACGCTCCAGGTACGTTTCAACGCTGCATGATGAGCATATTTTCTGATTTGATTGAGGATTGCATAGAGATATTCATGGATGACTTTACGGTCTACGGAGACTCGTTCGATTCTTGCCTTCATCATTTGGATATAGTTCTTGAGAGATGTCAAGCGAAGAGTTTGGTTTTGAACTTTGAGAAGTGCCATTTTATGGTCACCGAAGGGATTGTTCTGGGACACGTGGTCTCGGAAAGGGGAATCCAGGTAGATCGAGCAAAGGTGGACGTTATATCTAAATTACCGTTTCCTACTGATCAGAAGGGGATTAGGGGTTTTCTGGGGCATGCCGGATTTTATCGACGATTTATTAAGGATTTCTCCAAAATCGCCCAACCCCTTACCAGGCTACTTCAAAATGACGTGGAGTTCGTTTTTGATGAGCAATGCAAGGCTGCTTTCAATCTTCTCAAGGAAAAGCTGATATCCGCACCTATCATACGGGCTCCTGACTGGGACCATCCTTTCGAAGTAATGTGCGATGCCAGCGACTTTGCGGTAGGGGCCGTGCTGGGTCAGAAGATCGATGGGAAGAGGTACGTAATTTTTATGCGTCCAAGACTTTGAATCAAGCCCAGCGGAATTACGATACCACTGAAAAAGAGATGCTGGCAGTGGTGTATTCTTTCGAGAAGTTCCGGCCGTATTTGTTGGGATCCAAGGTCATAGTATATACTGACCATGCAGCCATTAAGTATCTGATTGCCAAGAAGGAATCCAAACCACGCTTGATCCGATGGGTACTCTTGTTACAAGAATTTGATTGGGAGGTGGAAGATAAGAGAGGAGTCGAGAACAAGGTGGCAGACCATTTGAGCAGAATAATGCAAGATGGAAACAGTGACGGAGTGCATGATAAGTTTCCAGAGGAACATTTATTTGAAGTGATTTTTGTGCCCAGGAAAATTGATTGGGAAGTAGTGTACAAACTTACTGGTCAGAATGATACAGCAAAAGGAAAGGAGAAGGTAGGGCATGAGCCATGGTATGCGGACCTGGCTAACTACCTAGTAACTGGAGAACTTCCAGAAGCACCAAGTGTTACCAAGGCACAAAGAATGAAGATCAAGAGTGAAGCAAAATACTACTTTTGGGACGACCCCTACCTATGGAGGGTAGGATCCGATCAAGTGATAAGAAGGTGCATTCCTGACTGGGAGCAGCGGGATGTTCTAACCCACTGCCATTCGTTAGCATGCGGAGGACATTTCGGATCCAAGAAGACGGCAAGGAAGATTATGGATAGCGGCTTTTATTGGCCAACACTCAACAAGATGCGTACGAGTTCTGCAGAAGTTGCGAGCGTTGCCAACTGACCGGTGGAATATCTGCCCGGGACGAAATGCCGCAGGTTCCTATAATAGTTTGCGAGCTATTCGACATATGGGGAATGGATTTCATGGGGCCTTTTCCTTCGTCCTATGGCAATCTGTATATCCTAGTCGCGGTAGATTACGTCTCCAAATGGGTAGAAGCCAAGGCCACAAGTACGTGTGAAGCAAAGGAGGTGGCCAAGTTCTTAAAGAGTCATATCTTCAGCCGGTTCGGAGTTCCAAGGGCGATCATATCAGATCAAGGTACACACTTCTGCAATCGCACAATTGAAGCCTTAATGAAGAAATACGGTGTGCACCATAGACTTTCCAGCCCGTACCATCCGCAAGCCAATGGTCAAGCGGATCTCTGACCGTGAGATAAAGAAGATTTTGGAGAAGACTGTGAACACTTCGAGGAAAGACTGGAGTGTGAGGTTAGAGAATGCTCTCTGGGCGTATCGGACTGCCTACAAGACTCCCATAGGCATGTCCCCTTACCGGATTGTCTTTGGTAAGATGTGCCATTTCCCAGTTGGAATCGAGCATCGAGCATACTGGGCAGTACAGAAAGTGAATATGGATGCTACAGCCTGTGAAGAGGAAAGGAAGCTGTAACTGCAGGAGCTTGAGGAACTTAGATTGGAGTCATTCGACTCCGCCATGTGGTACAAAGAACGAACTAAATTTTGGCATGACCGAAATCTGAGGACGAAGGAGCTCCAT
Organism: Salvia splendens; assembly: GCF_004379255.2. Lineage (NCBI taxonomy): Eukaryota > Viridiplantae > Streptophyta > Magnoliopsida > Lamiales > Lamiaceae > Salvia > Salvia splendens. Next base: position 30,844,827 of record NC_056035.1, read on the forward strand.
GTTGGCCAGAAAGTACTACTCTTCCAGTCAAGATTGAAGCTTATGCCAGGGAAACTCAAGTCCAAATGGACAGGACCTTACATCATAACTGCACTCCGATCCAACGGGGCAGTAGAAATTTCAGGGAGTTTTCCTAACTCGGAACCTTTCATAGTAAATGGACATAGGTTGAAAATATTCAGGGAGAATAGCGAAGTGGGTGTAGTGGATGAAATTCCACTGCAAAACACTTACATAGGTTTCATACTGATCAGTAAGATGGGAATTGGGAATTCCACATGGCTAGTTCCTTTTTGATAATTTTCTGCGTATACTGGCCAAGTAGGATTCCAAATTACCCAAGAAAGGTGTAAATATTGTAAATACGTAATTAGTCTTTGCATGTCAGATAATTCCTAAGAAAATCCAAAAAAATATTTTCGGGCCTTAAATTTAATTTGGAGTACACATTGACCAAGAGACTACCTATTTGGTGCTATTTCAATTCTAATTTAAGAGCCCATTTGAATTATTTCCCTTATTAGGTAGGTATCGAGAAAAGACGAAATTTTGAATTAAGACTTATGCAGCTTTTGCAGGGTGGCAGCGGCTGGAGTGGCGTGGAGCAGAGAGAGTAGACGCGATAGCCAATCAGGGGCCAGCATTCCTAACCGCCTTCTGTCCAAGCGTCGCGACCGGCAACTCCCTATAGCCGGTTGCAACCACCTGCAACTGCTATCTCTCGCCTAAATTAAACGACCGTCCCAAACTTTATCCCTCACAAACCCTCATTTTCAAATTCCCTTTCTCAAGAGATATTATCCCATACTCTCTCAAGAAAGCGTAAATCACAAACCCTCATTTTCTTCCATTTTCTCCCAGATATCAAGACCAAATTCCACTGTTTACAAGCCCTAATTTTCAGCCATGGGGAAGAAAGCATTTGCTACCAAAATCAAACCGCCCTCAAAGAAGGTCAGTGAGGAAAGAAACCTCGAAATACCACCACCACTAAACCCACAACGTCCCGCGCCAACACAACAAGCCCCGCCGATGGTCTCTCTGGATGCAATGACGGAGTTTCTCCGATTGCAGGATCCGAATAGGAATTGGGCAGCGGAGTTAGAGTATTTTAACCAAGGTAGATGGCAAGGGAGCGGAGCCGGAGCAACTCATGCGGCAACCATGCCAGTAACCACTACGCAACCCTTAACCCCTATTTCATCTACATTGCCGATTCCGTCGATGGTTCCCCAGGAAAGCAACCCCTCAACTGAAGCCGAAATGACAGAGACGGAAGAATTTTTTCCGACGACCCAGGAAGCCGAACTTGAGGATCTCGAGGCCATTGCGGCTTATTATGCCTCTGATGAGGAAGAAAGAGCGGAAAGGCTGAGAAGGGAGCAACAAGACCAGGAAGGGGGAGAAGGAATTGAGGAGACGCCAGAAGTGGAAGCGGTTCACCAAGAAGTAATTAGGGAGGAGATCGACCTGAATAAGTCGGCCCAAAAGCGCGGCCTCATGACGGAAACGGAGTTTGAATCAATAGTGGAGGAGGTGAATCGCAGGGAAGATACTGCTCTAATGGCTGAGGGTCTAGACCTCGCATCGAGGGCAGTAGGAGAGGATGAACAAGCTTTTACAGAACCCATACCGAAGGATAAGGCATCCCAGTCAGTAGGGGAAGAGGAGAGGGAAGAACAGAGTAAAGAAAAAGGGGCAGAGCCAGTTGATACCCAAGTGGAAGCAGGGGATGATCGAATGCAAATAGAGGAGGGGAGACCAACCGTAGACACTCAAGTACCGGAAACTGTGGCGCCTCCCGTCTTAAAACCCCACCCAGTGAAGCGGCAATTGGTCCTGAAGATGTGGGTATCTCAGCGATGCCTGGGTAAAAGAGTAGCCAGCAAGGCCAAGACAAACACGGCTGAGAACCCAGTAGAGATCGAGAGCGAGGAAGAACAAGCCACTCCAACGAAGGCAGGGGGTGAACCTGCACAGCCTACTGCTCAGGAGGAAGAAGCACAATATCAGCGAGAAAGAAAAAGGAAAGGAAAAGCCGTTGTGAAGAACAAGCCGAGTACCAAAAAACCGCGTACCGTGAACACAAGCATCGTGATCACTGAGGCTGACCAGAGGACCCCATCAAACCGGCAAACACAGAGTGACAGTGAATATGAGATCAGTGAAGAATCTGAATCCGATAGCGATACGACCATGGAAGATTAGGAGTACAAGGAGCAGCAACTCCCTAACGATCATCGGGAACTATTGCATCCACCTGCAGAACCACTCCGATATAAGCGTTGGACGGTGGAGCTCACAGATGACGTGGTGGAGGGGATGCAATTTTTTGACTCCAAGGAGCTCCAATCCATCTATCGCACCAAGAACGCAAAAGGCAAGAAGGTTAAGTGTGGAAAGGTAATTCATCTCCCCTCGTTAGATGAATTGAAGGTTCGGGAATCGTTTCTCGCCCTTTTCCACGAATTGGGTTTTGAATGGCTGTTAAGGAATGAGAATTTGAATGTTCCGGTCGATTTGGCCAAGGAATTTTTCGCGACCTTTCGATTCAAGGTCACAACGGATTTGGATGTAGAGTGCATCAGTTTCAGAGTATTTGGAGGAGAGATTAGGATGAATTTGATTGAATGGACTGTTCGGCTGGGGATATGCAGTTTGGAGGAGGCCATAGGGCCCGAGTGGAGAGATAGGGAGCGGGGGATTCCCTGCAGGCATGTGGACTTTGAGCCCCAGGTAGCTTGGGAAGAGCTTACTCACCCCGGGGCAGGACAGTTTCAGTCCACTATCTCCCGATCTATCCATCTCAACGATCCTAATCTACGCCTGGTTCAACTCTTCTTGGGTTACAACCTTTTAGGACAGTCGAATTCGGTAGTCCGGACATCGATGACGGAATTGTATCTTATGTGGTGTGCCAAGAGAGGCAAGAAGTTGCACTTAGGGTTCTGGACTGCATACACATGTCACCTCATCGCTACCCACCCAGCACGGAATATTTCCCTCTGCCATATATTGGGAATCTTTGTGAGAAACAATGTCACCATTTCAGAGGACGAAGACTTAACCCCCTTGGCGATGGTGGACGCCCCAGGATTGTTTGATACCCCCCTATTCGTCCGGACGAATGCGGTATACATGAGGCAAGGCGTGCCACACTTCTACGCGATGGGAGAGGAAGCTACACCCACTGCTCGGTTGGCAGCAGCTCATGAAGCACCGGCACACGACCAGAGACAAGAGGGGATGGAAAAAGCTATGGAGAAGATAGCGGAGGGAAGCAGGCAGATAAGGGCAGACATGATCGGATTGGCATCGGACCAGGAACAGCGTCAAGCCAGAATGGAGAAGGAAATGGATGAAGTTAGAGAGGAGAATAAGCAATTGAAAGCAGAGATGGTCAAGCTAGCGGCAGTGATGGAAAGGATGTTGGAGAGATCTGCAGAGCAGGAGACATTGGCTCAAAAGCAAGACGCTATGGAGACGTTAGTGACTACTTTGGGAGAGGAAAATCATCGATTGATCACGGAGATGGGCCGGATGGCATCCGTGATAGATGTGTTGTTGGAAGAAGTGACCAGCCGGAAGAAAGAACAAGCTACAGGAACAAGCGGCCATGCTGGCCAGGATGTTGAACCACAAGTCCCAGAGACCGTAGTGAAGGAGCAAGAGGAAGAGAAAGCCGAGGTGCTGGCAACTGCCGAGGAGCCGGCAAAGGATGATGGAATGGAGACAGACCAACCGGAGGACCAACCGATAGAACGACCTGCACCACCTGCCCCACGAAGGAGCAGGAGACTCCGATAGACCCCCCCTACTGACCAAGTTAGTTTTTCTTTTTAAGTTTCAGTTTTTCTTTTAACTTTTCGTATTGTTGTTATAAGTTGGTTTTGTTTAGGTAGTATAATTTGTGTTTGTGCGCAAACCCCACTTCAAAACACTTAGCCTATTCCATAGTCTAAGTGTGAGAAGTTAAGGGTTTGTTTCTTTGGAGCATGTTTTCTTTGTTTTGTTTGTTTTGTTTTCTATGTCGCATGCATGTTAGCTCACACTTAGCCCATTGCATGGTCTAAGTGTGAGGAGTTTGTATATATGTGTTTGTGGTTATGTTTTGTTGATCTCTGTATAGGCGATAAAACCTCTCTCACTTAGCCTATTCCATAGTCTAAGTGTGAGAAGTTTTTGTTTTAGTTTTGCTGTTTGTTGTCTGTGTGCCATCGTACTGACCATTACCTTTTCCACTTCACAGCCTTATCTGGGGGCAGACACTTGTGAAGTGAGAGGGAGGACGCAATGGCCAGTAAGATGTATGTATATATGTGTAGTCTTTGTGTTTCTGCTTTTGTTTTGTTTTGTTAGGTCTAGTTTTATGTTGTTTGTGATTGGGCTTAAAACTCAACCGTCTTGAGCTGAAGGTGAGGGGAATTGAGGGAGATAGGACATGCTGGAAAACCTAAACCATCCCCGTTAGTACCTCCTAGTCAGGATAGATGAGGTGAGTATGAGAGAAAAGCCCATACTTAGAGCCAAACACGAAAGCCCTCTAAAAATGCGAGTTATAAGCCTTAAAGTGGAACCACTTTCCACATATATTGAAAAAAAAAAAGAGAGAGGCTGCCACAATTCGCCTAGGGTGAAGTGATCACGGGTAGCAAATACTGAAGGCAGTAGGAACCCCCCCCCCCTCGTTAAAAAAAAAAAAAAAAAAAAAAAAAAAAAAAAAAACCACCTTTAGAACCCTTTCTTCTTAACCTTTTATGTACCCAGATAAACACCCCAGCCGACTGGGACTGTGTAAGGCATGAAACAATGGAGCTTACTGGCCAGGAAGAAGTGCGGAAAAGCAGAAACCAGCTGGGCGAAAAAGTTAGAAGAAAATCGACCAGGGAGTCATTCCCAGTCCAAAAAAGAGAAGAAGGAATAAGGGTGGCGAAGCCACGAAGGAACGAAAAAAAGAAAAAAAAGGGGAACCGAGAAAATGAAGAAAATGGTCAGAAAGATTTGACCACAAAAAAGAGATGAATGAAGGAATAAGGGTGGCGAAGCCACAAGATGCTACTGACCAGTGGAGATCAAAGCCAGAAGCGCCAACTAAAGAAAGCAACTGATCAGAAGCCTAACATACACAGTTCCCCCGCATAAATAAAAATAGAAATTTTTGAACCTTAGAGCCTTAGGAACATCCACCGAAAACATTACAAGCCAACAGCCCCGTTACAAGCCTATAAGTCCTTCAGTAGCCGCTCGTGGAATCTAAGTCCGAAGCAATTGTGGTGAGCATAATGAGAGAATGCAGTCCTGACATTCCTGGTGAGGTATGAGCGACTGAGCGAACCTAGTGTTGGGCCAAGAGTGTGGGCGATCTTGACAAACAGATATACTGACTGGAAGAGAAAAGGGGGGCGGCAGAAGTTCAAGGCTGTCTAAGGCCGGATTGCACCTGATCCAGAGGGGAGGGATGGTTGAAAATATAGCCCGATCTATGTGTTTCAGTCTTTTATGTGTTTATGTTTCTCTGTGTTTGTTTGTGTTTTTCTTTGCGTCATAGTTTAGAGTGTAAGTTAGGTAGAGTCGGTCAGGGGAGTAACCAGGCTAGAATTCGACTTATTCTTTTCTTTGTTTGTTCTTCACGCTTGAGGACAAGCCTGTGGTAAGTGTGAGCAGTTTGATAAGTCGTATTCTAGGCCTTGGTTACGGGTCAGTATGATGTGCTTAATTGATTATATTTGCAAAACAGTTGTTTAAAGTGTGCAGGTTAAGCATTTTAGCCAGTAGGGAAGTTTCGGAATGTTCAGGTGAAGAAGGCGCCAGCATGATCTCATACTGATCAGTATTCGTGCTAAAACGGCTTGAGATGGAGAAGACGAATAGCTGGGACGGATTACCCACAATTAAGGGCAAAGAAGTCAAATTGCAACGAGGATTTACCCTAAAATCAAGGGTAGCCTCCCTATAAAAGGAAGCCAAATTGGAGAGAAAGAGGGGGGACGATACAACATTCACTCATTCAACACACCATCTTTAGGTAGAAAGTTCTCTCGGTAGCTTCAGTCTTTCAGCCGTGTCCCGCTTCTTGCCTCGCCGTAGCCATGATCACTTGACGTTCAGATGTTCCCAGAATTCCAGTCATCGTCCATTCCAGCCAGCAAGATCGTAGTTTAGAGTCTCATCGTCCGGAGTGGCAAAACACTTTAACATTGCTTTCGTAGTTTTAAATTTCTCGCTTTCCTTACGTTGGATCTTGTTTACCTTTGGATATTTTCTGCTTTTGAAATACTTTGTTGAAGATCCGAACGTGTTTATGCTATGAAGTTGATTTCCGTTTCGTTTATTGTGGTGTTTCTTTATTCCCTTGCCTAGTTAGCTTAGATTTAAAGTTTCTCGGTGTTTAAAGTGTTGATTCTCTAAATTCCGTTTACGTAACAAATTTCTTTAGGATAGATAAACAAGTATTGTTTGATCGGAAAGTAGGTCGTTGTATGCAAAGCTTAGTTTTAATTTCTGAATCGTTCTTTCATGTTGACCAGTATGCAGAAGTCCAGTTTCAGTGTTTGATTTCGGATTTGATTTCTTAGTTTTGGATCTGTGTTTGTGAGTTGTTAATCTGAGTTTTTCCGTGTTGAATCTGGAATTGTTATCTGAATTTTGGAAGTGTTTGTTGAAGAAGATGATGTCTATTCCAATTGGAGGGGACCACTTACTTTTCAAGATGCTTTTGCTTTTGTCCTTCACTTTTAGTTAAGCCCTGTCAGCCCAGTCACAAAACTTCCACTACACTCTGAATATTCTGTTTAGCCCGAAATAGAAACCCGTACCTTCCAAATATTTTTCTGTTACAAAATTGTCCCCCCATTCCACGTACACAGTTACATTCCAAATGTTTTCCTTACCGTCTGACCAGTAGAACACCTCCTTTAAGTTCCAGCCTAGGTAGAAACTCAACCCAGCGTGGTAGCTAACCAAATCTTCCGATTGTCACCGCGGTAGTTTAAGAACGCACCATCTCTGTGGGATTCGACCCTTACCACCACTATACTGATCAGTAGAAGTGGGTTGAGGAATCTTTGAAACCAGGGTCTAGGCTTAGTAGGATCTCTATCCTGACCAGTAGGATATATCCTTGCTTGAACGACACCTACGCACCCTAGGTCCTTTCAAATGGCGCCGTTGCCGGGGATGGATAGCGTTATTTGCAATTACTGTGAGTGATACTTCGGTGTATATATTGTGCATAACCTTTCTTTTTTTTCTTTTCTTTTCAGTTTATGAGAAGCAGTTCGGCTCCTGACCAGTGGAGGCCGAAGATACTTCAGCGAGGATCGATACTCGTAACCACTCGATCCGGGTTGTCGACGGCTTTATCTGACTTAGGTTCGAGTAGCGACGAAGAGCAATACAACATAGAAGGACCAATACCAGAGGAGATACCACTGTTGGAAGGCATTCCAGTTCTGATGGCCGCCAACGGAGATGAGGATCCAGAGATCGGTACCCTTAACGCGCATACCGAGGGAGAACCATCGCAAGCCATAGTCGTCACTCCAGGGCAAACCGCCTGCGATGTGAAGCCTCATGTGATCGCGATTCTGCCTACATACTGTGGGAAGAGCTATGAAGGGCCGTATGAGTTTCTGCATGAGTTTTGTAAAATTTGTAGGGCGCAGAGGAGACCAGTAGGAGCGAATGAGGATGATTATAGGTTGAAGGCCTTGCCATTTGTGCTCAAGGGGGAAGCCAACACCTGGTTCATGCGCCTGCCCCCCAACTCCATTGAGACTTGGGCCGATTTCAAGTCAGCATTCCTAGGCGAGTTTTTCCCGTCATCAAAGACAAGCGCGCTGAAAAGGGAAATAACTAATGTGAAGCAAGGATATGATGAACCCTTGAGCGATTATTGGGCAAGATACATGGGTCTTTTGGAATCATGTCCCAACCATCGCATGGCGGACATTGAAGTGCATCATACTTTCTACGAAGGTATGAACGCGGTAACCAAGGATCTAGCAAATTCATCGTCAGGAGGAAGCTTCACACAATTACGGGTCAGCGAAGCGAAGAGAGTCCTAAGGAAGCTACTGAATGCAAAGAAAGAGTATGACCATTCAAGGGAAGGATACAACCGAGAGCGGGCTGCTGTTGTCTTGTCTACTGATCAGGAAAATAAACTGGAGCAGAAAATGGACTTGAAGATGGATGAGCTGAAGAAGTCACTTCTGAGTGCGATCGAGAAGAGCACCCCACCACCTCCCCCAGCTGGGAATTACAAAGGTGCAGAACAGGGAAATCAAGGACCGAACTATGAACAGCCTAGTGACTACGTGAATATGGAACAGGTCAATGCTGCGGGGTACTTCAATTCCAGTGGGCATTGGATTCAGGGTAGACAACGGGATGCACCATGGAGGGATCATCCAAACTTTCGATGGGGAGACGGGGGCCAAAATCAGAACCAAGGACAGAACCAGTATAACCCCAATCCAAACCAAAACCCTAACCGTGGACTAGCAAACCCAGACTACCAGCCCAACTGGTCAGGAAGAAACCAACAAACCCAAAATCAAAGCCCACAAAGCCAAAACCCGAATCCTGTTTATGTACCACCCCACCAGAGAAACTTCCACAGTTTCCAAAATCAGCCAAATCATGCACCCCAACACCATCAGAACCAAAATCAGTTTCAAGCCCAGCACCAGAATCAATATCCTCAAGATCAGTACGTCCCTCCTGCCCAGTATAACCAATACCCGCCTAATCAAGGCCAGCAAAACTTCCAGAACTACCAACACCAAGGGCCGAATCATTTCCAAAATCCGAACAGGCCAAGGAGGTCCGTTGAGGACATGATGGGTGAAATGCTAGCGTCACAACAGAGCATCAAAGGAGAATTGCAATCCCATAACGAGGTCGTGCAGGGGATGCAAAATGCCCAGAAAGAACATAAGGCGAACATGGATATGATGAATAGGCAGTTAGCCCAACTGGCCAGTTCGGTAGGTGATTTGAAGGGAAATGCAGGGAAACTACCATCTACAGTCCAAATACCCGAAAAGGCAAATGTGAGTAAGGTTACGTTGAGGTCAGGAACTACTTATGACGCGCCTCAACCCAAACGACCTAGTGGAGGATCTAACGGAACGAAGATAGGAGGCGATACCGTTTCAGCGGAAGAACTAGGGAGGCCTATGCCTCAGATGCAGGATCCATTCTTCTTGGATGCTACACCAATTGCAGGAGATGAACCCGAAACCCTACTGACCAGAAAGGAACCTCATCGAGAGGAAGAGCCCAGAATGGAAGCCTAGACTCAGGAACTACCCCGGAAAGACTCCAAGAAGGTTGCTAAGGGACAAGTAGATGAGAAAAAAGGGGAGAAACCATTCCCATTCCGATTTGTTACAAAGAGGAAGAAAGAGAACCCGGTTGACTATTTGTCGATTTTTGGGAAGTTGGATGTCACCATACCATTTCTCCAAGCCGTGAAACTACCCCCCCTTGGGAAATTCATAAAGGATTTCATAGCCGGGAGAGCCCAGAAAGATGGCAAGATTATGGTGGAAGGGATAGCGTCAGCAATAGTGCAAGAGACGTTACCACCCAAGAGAGCCGACCCAGGTATGTTTACCTTACCAATAACTGTTGGAGATGTGAAGGTCGAACATGCAATGTGTGATTTGGGGGCATCTATAAATGTCATGCCATTGTCTATCTATAACCGGTTGAAGGGAGTGAGGCTGTCAAGTACTAGAGTATTGATCCAACTGGCTGATAGGTCATGCATAAGTCCGGAGGGAGTTTTAGAGGATATATTAGTTAGAGTGCATGATTTTACATACCCTGCTGATTTTTATGTGATCAAAATGAGTGAGCATGAAGCGAGGGAGTCTAGTGGAGTCTTGTTAGGAAGACCATTTTTTAGAACGGCCAAGACGATCGTGGATATGGCTGAGGGGACAATTTGTAAATAAGACTCCTCTCTACCTTATTCTCTCTCTTATTTTTACTATTTCTCCACCTTAACTATTTATTATCATTTTTACAAAACGAGTGCAGAAAAGTAAATAAGACAGTTAATGCGGGATGGAGGTAGTATTTATTATTATTTTATTTATAAAGAATAATAATAATAATAATAATAATAATAATAATAATATTTTTAATAAATTACTAATTACAAATGATAATAATTATATTATTATATTTATTATTATAATGGATAGTTTAAAAATGGATCATCCATGACAATATATAATAATATAATTATAATTATGGTTACATGGAGTATATTAACAATAATAATAATTATTATTATTATATTTATGGATATTATAATTACATAAATATTATAATTTAAAATTTTACTATGATTTTATTGATTAATTATTAATTTATAAAATAATAATTAGTATTTATTATTATATATTTTATATTATAATTATTTAATAAATTATTAATTATTATTATGATAATAACAATTATATATAAATAATATAATAACATAGTTATAATTATGATAATGTTAATTATAGTTATTTATTATACTGAAATAAGTTTGATTTATAATTTTAAATTATTTAAAAACATTGTATATTATAATAATAATAATAATAATAATAATAATAATAATAATAATAATAATAATAATAATAATAATAATAATAATAATAATAATAATAATAATAATAATAATAATAATAATAATAATAATAATAATAATATTGCATTAAATATGTATGAATCCTAAAGCTAAGAAAAAGAATACCTAAGAAAAGTTAGGATTCAGGTTCCTGGAAAGTTGTACTAACTTTCCTTGTTCTCTGGATTCTGATTACTTTCTCAATTTGATTAAAATCTGAAACAAACACAGGAATTTAAAATTTAAGGAATCAGATTACTTTCTCAGACAGAATCCTGGCAACCAAACATGACCTAAGTGGTATCTGAAATAAAGTTTTATTATCTGGAAACCTGACCGGTTGGAATTTATTCCACGAATCAAAAATATATTTTTCGAACTATACCACTATGTGATAAGATGTTAATTAATTAAAGTTTGTATCAAACTTAAAATAATTAATGGATATTTATACTTTAAGCACGAGAAATTATGGAATACAATATTAAAGAGGAAAACCCGGAATACTCATAATTTTGGATTTAAGCGGACAATCAATATTATTTTACTGTGGCTCGGTCTAAACCTCCATAGATCTCTAACTGACCCAACATAACTTTTTATGAATAGTAGAGAGACAAAGACATAAATCTCTTCATTATTTTCGTATCCATCTCTCTCTAGATATGGATGAATTTCACTCCTACTTTGTGTAGAAATTTTGTCTGTTTTCAATTTAAGACCTGGAAATTTTTTATAAGCTTAGGTCACCCTAAGGTCAATATTAAAGGTTGGGAAACAATTAGAAGATCCATAGTCGAGTTTTGAAGATCATCATGTGGAGAAGGTGCAAACAATCATCGATTTTTTGGAGAATCAATTTGGTCACTCAAAACCATAAAATTCATGATTTAGAACTTAAATTTTTTATACATGAATTATTTGCATTCTAGCATGCAATTATTTGTTTACGATGTAAAATAATTAATCTTATAATCGAACAAATAGATCTCGTATACATATGATTTATTTGCTTATGCAAGTCTTTTGTCACGCATGATTCACCATAAACCCAACACTTCATCATCTTCTTAGCTTTGCGCCACTTGATGTTCGCAGCTGATGCATTAGCATCGGGTACGGTAGGAGTAGGTTCATCTAAGACAAACTTATATCTTCAATGATGAAATACTCGGGAACATAGATTTTTTAAATATTCCCAAAGCGTAAAGATTTTTATTTTTGTTATAAATATAGGTTTTTTATGATTGGTGAGAAAACATATACTAACGTGACTAAATCCCAAATAAAGAAATATTAAAAATCGTCCACCGCCCGTCTAAGGCAAAATCTACATTTGTTATAAGGCAAAATCTACATTTTCTTTATCCAAGCATCGGTACATTTGAACATAATATTACTCCCTCCGTCCCCTAATAGGGGTCGCTTTTTGACTGGGCACGACTTTTAAGAAATGTAGAGAAAAGTTGGTTGAAAAAGTTAGTAGAATGTGAGACCCACATTTTTATATTGGTTTTATAATAAAATGTGAGTGGAGTGAGTTAGTGGAATGTGGGGCCTACTACCATTTATGGTAAAAATGAAGATTGACTCTTAATGGGGGACGGCCCAAAATGAAAATTAGCGACTCTTATTCGGGGACGGAGGGAGTACAACACTAAAATTGCCATGATAAAAAAATTCTTCGAAATTAAAATTTTAGATATTCTGGTCCACCACCATCTCCCGTGACAATATAAATGGTGATCAAATCCCATTCCAATCCACCTCCCATCTCCCGTGACATTTTAAATAGAAAAAATTAGTGATTGAATATATGTTTAGCAAATTGCAATTGAAAGAGTTAGTGATTATAATATATTTAAAATGTCCACAACATCATTCTCTCTTGGGATTCGCATATTGCAGATGCAAGTTTATAATTTTAATACTCTTTTCATTAAAAAAGATAGTGAATTACGTCAAATATCCCTAACGTTTTCAAAAGTTTCGTTGCAAGCCCCTAACAAAAAAAATATCTCCACATAACCCTAACCTTAAAGATAATCACAAATCGTGTTTTTGTAGCCAATTTTCAGACCATTTTGCCCAAATGCCTTCAGGGGCTTTTCAGTAAACTTTCACTTAATCTGGGGACATGCACCGCAGACCTAATCTGGCGTTGCAGAGCTACCCTATGTACTACCACTGTTCACAATCATTTCATTTCCCACCCTTTCGACCTATACATCTGTAATGCACAAATAGTATGATTCTGAATTCCCCATTCTCACTCCTGCACTCATTCACTCATTCTTGCGCTCGTGCAGTCATCCATATCGCTGCGTTTGACATCGCAATTTTTAGGTGAGTTATTCCACATCCTGAACTACATCTGTAATGCACAAATAGTACTGTGAGCGGTAAAAATGTAGGATGTTTTTAGTGAGTTCATGCAGCGGATTTTGGTTTTGTTCAATTGGGTTTTTTTTCTCTATCGCTGAGTTTCACATCGCAATTTAGGTAATTTATTGGCTTGTGACCGGTAAAAGGTAGAGTGTTTTTAGTGAGTTCATGCGGCTGATTTTGGTTTTGTTCAATTGGGGTTTTTTTTCCCTATCGCTGAGTTTCACATCGCAATTTAGGTAATGTATTGGCTTGTGACTGGTAAAAGGTAGAGTGTTTTTCGCGAGTTCATGCGGCTGACCTTGGTTGTGTCTTAGGGTGTGTCGTTTCAATTTTTGGGCATTCGTTTGACAAATAATGGCGTTTACTAAGGTGTGACAACATTGATGGTTAAAATTTTCAATTCAGGTCCTTACTGCAATGTCTTCCTCTAGTTCACAATCTTTCGGGTCAAGTTTCAATTGGGATTGGCCGCGTCCTCAGAATGTGTACTGTCAGCATGATCTTGAGGCTGAGCTCGTGATATCACGGTCGGCTGCTAATCCTGGGCGACGTTACTATCGTTGTCCAATATGGAATGAAGACGATTGCAGATTTTTTTGTTGGTTTGATGCGGGTCTATCGCCAAGCCAGGACACGTACTTTCAAAGAATCAAGCTCGAACGAGACAGGTTTGAAGAACAACTCCGATGCAAGAATAATTAGGTGTGTGATCTTGAAGATAAATTGCGCAAGAAAAGTGAGGAATGTGAAGAGTTGAAGTTAACTCTGAGCATGAAGACTGAGGAGTGTCAACGTCTTAGTGTAGAAGTTGTTAAAATCACCAAAATGTCTCAAAAAATGAAGATCTTAATATTGGTTTTATATGTTGTAATTTTTTTTCCTAATGTAATGGTAACACTTGTGCATCACCGAACGTATAAGGGGAACTTTGCTAAGAGACTTTAATTATTGTACACGATTGAAGTAGGTTCCCGCTTGAAATTTAAATTATAATAACAACTTACGTACCCTGCTTTTTCGCGAAATACCACCGTAAGTACCCATCTTTTGTTGAATAACACCCGATGGACAAAACTTCCTATGAAATAACATTTTGGGTACATAGTTAGACTATATGCAGTACTCAATCAATTAGTGAACACAGAAGAGGGTCTAAACCAAAAGCATACACAAAAGTATACACTGAATTAATAGTACAAAAATACAGACACCAAAAGCATACAAGAGGCTTCACTTAAACCATACTGTTTGTCAAAACAACCATACTGTTTGTCAAAAGGCAGTCAACTACATGCGATAGCACCAACAAATAAACCAACACCATTTTGAGAGATTTCAGGTTCCCACACCTGATCCCCGCTAACATTCATTCCCGATCCCCGCGACGGCCACATCATTGCGGGTGAGTCCTGGCGCGACGTGTGTTGGCCCTTGTACCAGTGGGATTGCTCTGCAACAAACAACAACGCGGTCAAATTGACTACCAATGGATAGGAAACGAAAAGCGAAAAATTGATAACAGAAACTACCTCTTGGGTTGGACGCGTAGACTGACGTGTGCGAGGTCGTCCTCGACGAGGTTGATTGGTCTGTAACAAACAAGCCATTAACATACAAGACATTTATCCAACCTCAGTATTCTTGGGTCAGTTATCCATCCCATTAATTGGGTGTAGGACATTCTCGTATAGAATTAACATTGTTGACCGCAAATAATAGCAGGAGACGTAACCTGATACATCCTTCCCATTCTTGTTAATTGTAGCAATGGCATGAGTGCACGGGATCCCAGTCAGCTGCCATGATCTGCACGAGCAGGTAAATTCACGCATGTTTACTACATACTGTCCTGCCGGTCCCGACACTTGGTACGAATCTTGCCCGTTCCATGTGGATCTCCGGGAAGACGCCCTCGCTTACAACTTATCGACGATCTCTTTGATAACTGGCGGCAGTGCGTGATAGTATGCTTTGATCCACTGGCCTCTGATCTGAATCCTCTCCATCTGACTAGTCCGGATCTCCTCTAGCATTGTGATAATGGCCAGCTCGCGTGCAATTGATATATTCGAATTAAATGTCTCGCAGATGTTGTTAAGGATGATATCACAACAAACATGTGACGAGAAATATGCTTTCACCCACTTTTCTTTTGGAGCAACACCGAGTAGGTATTGATGCGCTTACGGATATATAATCCGTAATGCGTCCATCCTCTCCACGTATTGTTCGTTGGTTGTGCTCGATGCAAGCTCCCACAGTAATTCCTTAAAATTTTCCCCAATGAACCTCTTCTTGAAATTGTTGTAGACGTGCTGAACACAGAAGCGATGCTCGCTCTGTGGGAAATCCTCCACTATGACTTTTGCAAGACCCTACCAAAGTCATGCAACACATTAGCACATGTATAAGCCACATCACAAAATCTATAATCACAATCAAACTCTTAAATATTAGTGCTAAATCACAGATAATGTACAATTATTCAAATAATCACATTTACAGTATGCACTATTTGCTGAAATCACATTAGTAGTACCTTCTGCTGATCAGACATGAAGCCGCATCTTGGGGCATTATACTATATTCGAAGGTCCTCTGAGAGGTATGCAAGGAACCATTTCCACTGTTCGTAGCTCTCGGCCTCAGTCACTGCCCACGCAATAGGCCACCAACCGTTGTTTGGATCAATTCCCATGGCAGTCATAAGTTGTCCTCGGTACATACCTCTCAAGAAACAGGAATCTAAGAAAATAATTGGACCGCAAAAACGCATCCACCCAGTTTTCAACGGTCCTAGGCAACAGTAAAACCTCACGAATCTCGGACCATCAACTTCATGATCCCTGAAGTTTTCGTAGTGTATATGCACACTCGACCCAGGATGTGTTTGCTCCAATTCAGATTTATAGTCGAAAAGTTTCAGGTATTGGCGTCCGGCCTTGCCAAAAATACCATCCAATGCAGTGTCTCTTGCGCGGTATGCCTTCATTCTACAACTTTCAGCCCGAACTCCTCATCCACACACTGCCGTATCACTGACAATGATATGTGGGGATTCGCTTTGATTTTCTCCAGTATCGCTCGGCTAGCCACTTTGACGTTACCCATCTCTGATCCAACACTTGCGAACACGTATGAGCATGATCTCTCTGCATAGTTATTACCACATAATCGGTAGCATTGTGGGATTCTATCTTCCTTGCATACACATACCATTCACATGCCTTGCCTCTACATATGGCACGAAGTCTCTTGCCATCATTTTTTGATACATGGACAGGTCGTTTGGTCATTATCGCGTACTGGCGAATGACCTCGTAGAAGAAATCTCGATCCTTAAAAATATCACCAGGCTTAGTTTGAATGGGGTGTACTTTATACCATTCTTCTCTAACCCCTCCAAATCTTCAAGATCCTGCAGATCCTGTAGCTCATCAACTGTTTCGTGATCGCGTAGTGGGTTTGCATCCGTCGGGCTCCTTTGTTCCACAACACGAGAATACTTTTGCCGTTTCTTCGACCCTCCACTGCCATCACCAGTCGACTGTCCAGACCCTTGTCCTTCGGGCTCCACTTCCGCCTACCGTTGTTGTTCCCCACCTTGATCTGGTTGTTGCTGATGTAGGGATTTGTAATAGGATGTAAATAGTTGCTCATCTCGACACATGTTCGCCAAATAGATAAAATGGCCAACCTCGTCCTCATCATCATCATCATCACTCGGAGAACCCTCGTTATGAAGATGGCATCCGTCCGACACATACTCCACAGTAGGGCAATTTTCCTCATCGTGTGGTAATTGTCCTAGATTTGGTTCAAAAATAGGAGTTGGATCTATCGCTTGCACATGGGTATGAAAGTCGGCCATGAACTCTTCAAGGGTAATGTCCTCAACAACTGGGAAGGATGAATTGCCAGTCCGAATGTCTGCTTGAGGTTGACACCCGATGTTCATTACCGGATGATATACGTCTTCTACCGAACAATGAACACCCTAAGCAAAAACAGAACAGTATCAACACAAACGAACACAAACAAAACATAACAAAATCACAAATGGGGTACTACATCATTCATGTAAATCACAACTCACAAACGTGGGTAATATATCCATACAAGTTTATGTTGCTTCACAACTAATTACCTCTTGCACGTGTGTATGTAAGTCTTCTCCTCCAACTTCCTCGACATCAGCTTCACCATCATCTGGTATTGGTTGTGGTATAGCTTCAACAATTTATGGGACTGTTTCGACTTGTGGCATAACTTCGACTGGTTTGGAGACCGTTTGAACTTGTGGCATAACTTCAATAAATTCTCAGACTGTTTCAACTTGTTGTGGCATAATTTTGATGAATTCTGGTATATCATCTTATACTTTTCCATCCTCGGTTGCTACCTCTTCAAAGGCTTTCTCCAGATTTTGACGGGCTACCTCGGCGTCCCTTTTCCTCCTAGCACAGTCAGTTTCTAGACTATTTATCAGAAATTCCTCAAACTCTACATCTTTTTCATACCACCCAATCATCAAAGGCTGTTTCTTTTGCACCACCACATGCTCCTGCATTCTCTTCCTTCTCGGTGGACGCACTGGGGCAGTTGGCTGAGGTTTGTCAATCTCTTCAATAATCACTCATGCGGATTTCGCAGGCCAGAATTTGAGAACCTCTTGCGCTTCATCTTTCATCTTTTTTTAGTATAGCGTCCGCCCGGGTAATCTCCAACACGTATATGTGAACTAACTTTGTGCTAGTAGCACCAACTTTGAGGAATTCAACTAGATGTTCATCCTCAACAATGGGCATCACCGGGCCTCCTACGGCCTTGGCCCCACATCCAGGACTGTACTTAGGATGACAGTAATAAAACTCGCATATTGTCTTCCTGTCATACCTCAACTTAAGTAACATACTAAACAAGTCTATCAGCCCGAAGTGGTTAACGTCGCACTCGTCGAAGTAAGTCAGTCCACCCTCAACATACTTCTACTCTTCTTTGGACTCGAAGAACGCATCACCATGATGGAATGCAACGGAAAACTTACCAGGAGCGTCCCCTATGAAGAATATTCAAAATCAGCCAAAATTTTAATAACCTAACTTCTGACAAACTATGAAATGGAATTAACAAGATTTACAAATTTCGGAGCCCTAAATCACAAACTGAGACTATCTACAAGTGAGAATATCACATACTGAGCCAATCTACGTGTGAAATTGAAAATTGCATTTTTCAACGCTAACTTACTGTATTCTTCTTCGGGATAGAAAAAATCCAATTCAGGATCTCGGATATCCCAGGTTTCCGCGTCCACATCGATTACCTCCTGTCGACGTCTATGTGGTCGTGCTGGCGATGACGATGACGATGGCGATGGCGGTGGTGTCGGATGTTTTTTTACGCCGAGGCCCATTGCGCGAGGAGGAAGCACCAGACGACCCAGCCCGCTTTCGTTTAGGGGCCATTCATGCAAGAACCGTCAGAGGCGAAGGAGAGGTTACTGAGAGGGGTTTGGGAGACGTTAAGTGGTGTGGAGGGAAGTGTGGATTTTACTTGTGAATAATTTGAAAATGTTTCAAATACCCGCCCCATGCCTTTTTTTTAATCTCAAACGCGTCCTACGTAATGGCTGCACAATATGTCAAATCGCCGGCGAACCCAACCATCCCCTACGTCAGCCACAGTGACCATGACAGCAGGGCAACCCAGGCTCATGTCAGCCAATGGATGGAATTGACGGTAATGCCCTTTCAGGCCTAAAGAGCAATATAGTCACAAAAAACACGATTTGTGATTACCTTTAAGGTTAAGGTTATGTGGAGATATTTTTTTTGTTAGGGGCATGCAACGAAACTTTTGAAAACGTTAGGGATATTTGATGTAGTTCACTCTAAAAAAAATTAGTGTCATGATTTTAGTTAAATCCGTCTATTAGAAGAAGTCATTGAATCAACTATTCTAATTTATAAACTTACTTTATCTACGTTTTCTTATCTTTTTATCTCATACTTTATCCATAGAATTAGTCTTATAAAACACTCCCTCTGTCCCCAAAGAATATGTACTTTAGGTATGACACAAATTTTAATGCAAAATTTATTAAGTAAGACAGTCGTAGAGAGAAAAAATAAATAAAGTATTGTTAATGGAGAATAGGCTCACCTAAAAGAGAGATTCCAATTTATAAAACTTACTTTATTTACAGTTTCTTATCTTTCTATCTCATATTTTATCTATATTTTTTATTTCTCTTTTTAACTTTATTTAATTTCTCTCATTTTCTCTTAATTTATCAGTTTAGCATTAATTTCTCTTATTTTCCTTTTAATTTATCAATTTAACACTATATACTACTCATGTGACTATATTTTTAGTTGAAGAGCGATTTATTTGTATAGTTATTAGAGATTGAGGAATAGTTTACAATATACTAAGGACATCCACAATGGGGTGCCCTAAGTTACACCCTATGGCGCGCAATGTCAGCAGTTTTATCCTCCTACCCCCCATCTGCAATGGGGCGCCCTAAGGCGCGCCCTATGCATTTTATTTTATTTGAATATTTAAATAACAAAATATTGGGAAAAAACTTCATTTCATATATAAAAATTAATACATTACAATACGAATTAAAAAAAATACGCAACCTCAACGACGGCGGTTACTGGCCCACACTTCTTCATTCATGTCGTTCATAAGTTGTGCATGGTCTTATTGGTTGCGCATTGAGGCTTGTCTAGCTAGAACCTCGTCGAAGCCCGACGGCAATCCTCTAGCGGGGGGCTCAGTCGCCGTACTGGACGAGCTAGATGCACCGTCATCATCGTTCCACTCGGTGATGCTCCCACCTTCATGCTCGACTATCATGTTGTTCATGATAATGCACACATACATGACGTCGGCGATGATTTCCTTGAACCAAAGACGAGCCGACCCTCTCACAACGGCCCACCATGATCGGAGCACACCAAATGCCCGCTCGACATCCTTCCGCGCCGACTCCTGCTTTTGCGCAAATAAAACCCTCTTCTCACCCATTAGGCAGCTGATCATCTTCAGAAAAACAGGCCACCGTGGGTATATGCCATCGGCCAAGTAGTACCCCATGTGGTAACAGCGCCTGTTGGCAATGAACTCGATGGCCGGGCCGTTGCCGTTGCATTGCTCGGCGAAGAGGGTTGAGGAGTTGAGGATGTTGATATCGTTGTTCGACCCGGCTACGTCGAAGTACGCATGCCAGATCCAGATCCGATGGTCAGCGACGACTTCGAGGATCAAAGTCGGGTGGCTGCCCTTGTATCCACTAGTGAATTGGCCTCTCCACATCGTTGGACAATTCTTCCACTCCCTGTGCATACAGTCGTGCATCTTCATCAGGCCCAGTCAATCAACGGCAGTCGGCTAACGCAAATATGTGTCGCCGTAGGCCTCCACAACTCCCCTACAAAATCTCATCAAGCACTCTCGCACTGTTGTCTCCCCGACGTGGAGGTACTCGTCGAAAATGTCTGTCGTGGTGCCGTATGCCAACTGACGGAGTGCAGCCGTGCACTTTTGCAATGGTGTAAGGCCGGGTCTGCCGATGTCGTCTTCCCGATACGTGAAGTATTCATCACGTGACGACAACGTCCGGACAATGCTGAGAAATAGGTAACGCGACATTCTAAACCGCCGACGGAAAGCAGTCGGTCCCCACCGTGGTTGATCGGCAAAATAGTCTTCAACCAGACGTTGGTGAGCTGCCGCGTGGTCGCGTCGGACAGACGTCCGATGTCGAATAGGCCTGCGGATCTGCTCTGCCGCCGCCGCCTCCTCCTCGCGCTGCAGTTCGAGTAAGCATTCCACCATGGCCTCTTCAACGACTGCATCTAATGCTGCCGAGGTCTCTGAGTGCGAACTACCCGACTCCGAGGAGCTAGAACTAGTGGTGTCATCGTCGTGGTTCATTTTGGTATGTGAGATAGGTAGAAATGTGAGAGAGGAGCGAAACGAGAGAGACGAGATGTTCGTATGAACAAGTGAATGAGAAACGAGGTTTAAATAGGAAAAAAAATCAAAAACGCGTGGCATCGTCCGCGACCATCGCGCGCCGATCCCGCAATGGGGCGCCCGATGGCGCGGACTATGGCCTATCGTCCGCGCCCATCGTCCGCCGAGCCCACAATGGCGCGGACGATGGACCATTCGTCTGCGCTTCAACAGCGGACGATGCATCGGGCGTGGGCCTAGGGCGCGGACGATGGCGTTCCGCAGACTATGGCACGCATCGGGCGTGCCATTGTGGATGCCCTAATAAACACAAGTTTCCGAAATTAATAATACAAAGTAAATTTATAGAAGCTGGACATCGTAACTCCTAAATAGAATACGAGGAAATGAAGTTGAAAGAAGAAAAGGAACACATTTTCCAGCCAAAGCTTCCTGACATAAACATACCCACTCATCTCCCTCTGCACCAATGTTTTAAAAATCAGACCGGACCGGCCGGTTCGACCGGTCGGACCGCGAATCGGTAGGTAGTCCGGTCCGGTTCACTACTTTAAACCACCACTGCATTGAAACGCCGTGAATCGGTTGGACCGTGAACTGAAAACCGGTTTTTTATTTTTTTTTCAAAATTTTTTAAAATTTTTTGTTGGTAAAAGTTGAACTCATGACCTCTCTTCTAGTTAAGAAGACATCTATCACTCCACCACATGAGCTCATTGAACAATTTAAACATTAAATATTTTTATACATTAACCATTAATTTTATCTACAAAAACTAATAATTCATTTTAATTTTATTATTCTTTAATATAATTGTTAATTATAATATATATAATTATCATCCTTTATATTTTAATGATGCTCTACTTACCACCTATATTATTATTAGTACCATATAAGATTCATTATTTACTATAAATAAATTTTTTATATTACATACTTAATTTATATACCCTAACTATTGACATTAATGAATAATCTTATCTAAACTAATTAATAAGTACTTAATTCATATTTAATTATATATTATTTTATGTAATAAATTTTCTTAAATTAATATAAACATTATCTATTTTAATACATGCAATATTAAATTTTTTATCCAGACTAACTAATATTAAATATATATATCTGAATATATTTACTAAATTTTAATATTATTTATATTTATACATCACTAATTATATATAAGGTTTAATGTTTTGTGATATATTATTAATGGTAAATCATTTACTAAATTTAATATTCCCTCCGTCCCGGACTACTCGCACATTTTCTTTTCGGCACGGAGATTAAGGAATGAGTGTATAGCAAAGTCAACAATTTCGGCTGTAAGTGATAATTTTTACTAAAAATGGAAAGAGTGCAAATAACTTGGGACGCCCAGAAAGGAAATAAGTGCAAGTAGACCGGGACGGAGGCAGTATATTTTTATATATATTTGCAATAGTAAAATGGTTAGACCGGTGGTTCAACCGGTTGGACCGGTTGAACCGTGAACCAGTAACGTCATCGATTCGCTTGCCGGTCCGATTTTTAAAACATTGCTCTGCCCACATATTGCTTCCAAAACCTCTCCTCCCACCGCCACCGCCCCTATCTAATCAACGCCGCCACCGCCCAATCCTTCACCCATGCCGAATTCGAGCTCACCTCTCGCAGAGTCGCCGCCGGCCTCCACACCATCGGAATCCGTAAAAACGACGTCCTCATGCTCCTCCTCCACAACTCGCCGGAATTCGCCCTCGCATTCTCCTTCCTCGGCGCGATCTCCACCACCGCCAATCCTCTCTACACCCCCTCGGAGATCTCGCTCCAGGCTAATATCTCGAGACCTATGCTCATAATCACCCACGCTTGTCACGCTGAGAAGGTGCGCAATTGCGGCGCCAAAATTACCACAATCGACCCCCCGCCGTCGCCGGAGATCCTCGATTTCGCTGAAATTATGAGATCTGACGAGAATCTGCTCCCGCCGGTCGAGATCCAGGCGGAGGACACGGCGGCGCTGCCGTTCTCCTCCGGAATCACCGGTCTCCCTAAAGGAGTGATGCTGAGCCACAGAAATTTGGTCGCGTCCGTGTCGCAGCAGACGGACGGCGAGAATCCGGCGGTTTACACCGATTGTGAGGATCGGATGCTCTGCTTGCTGCCGATGTTCCACGTGTACAGCATGATTTCGGTGATGCTCGTCTGCCTGCGTGTGGGAGCGGCGGTGGTGATTGTGCCGAAGTATGAAATCAATGAGCTGATGAGGTTAATTGAGAAGTACAGGGTGACGATTGCGCCGTTTGTGCCGCCGATTCTGCTGGCAATTGCCAAGAGCGCGACGGCGGAGAAGTTCGATTTTTCGTCGGTGAGGAGAGTCCTCTGCGGCGCGGCGCCGACTGATAGAGAACTTGAGCTAGCTCTCAAAGCCAAGCTCCCTAATGCTGTTACTGCTCAGGTACTTTGCTAACTGATTCCACTCCCTTCTACATTGATTATTTCCATTTTTTACATTAAAAATCTATGATAGTAACATTTTTTGGTGAATTAATGCCAGCACTAGAATTTGAATACCATAGAAATTAAAATTTCCATTTGATTTCGTTTTTACTAGTATGACTCTGATTTAAGATGATCATGTATCGATTTTGTTAAGTTGACTGTGTAGAAGTATTAAACAGATTTTAAATAAACAAGGTGACAATATATTGGCTGCTGAGTATTAAACAATTTGATCAAACTTGATGACAACAATATTATTATATTTACTATAATAATTTACGTTACACCGAATTTTATTGCACTAATTGAACTTTTTATCGATATTTTTTCCCTCCAATAATGCATATGATTCGGTATGAGATACTCCCCCTCTCTCTATAGTAGTGAGTCATTTTGTCATCTTGGTACGTTTCATAACAGGAGAGTCATTTTCTTTTTCAATAAAAGTCAATATATTTTTCTCACTTATTTTACTCTTTCTTACTTTATTCTCTCTTCGTCTCTTTACTTTTTTCATTTCTTACTTTGTTCTTTCTTTACGTAACCCACTTAAATACATTTTTTCTTATATCGTGTGTCAAAAAGAAACGTCTCCGTTACTATAGATAAAGAGCGAGTATTAGTGTCGTATTTCAATTTTTAATGTAAATAATTTATGTGTCGGCCATGTAAGTCACGGCCTTCGCTCAACCGTCCACTTTAGGATATTTTTTATACTAGATTATTATCATAGGCACATTGGGAGCGTAGATAATTGTAACCATATACGTATAAAATGA
Source organism: Salvia splendens (assembly GCF_004379255.2). Taxonomy (NCBI): domain Eukaryota; kingdom Viridiplantae; phylum Streptophyta; class Magnoliopsida; order Lamiales; family Lamiaceae; genus Salvia; species Salvia splendens. Next base: position 30,869,109 of record NC_056035.1, read on the forward strand.
CGGCAATAGAATTCCAATCCTCGGGCTTTATTTGTAAAGTCTCTATTCCTTGATAATCAAAGCCCAAAGATCTATGAATTATCCCATGCTTGACTAGCCAAGCAGATAAACGACCCTGCATCTTTTTTATCTCCCACGTTTTTTTATTTTTAGTTAGAATAGTTCACATTCTCGATCAAATTGATGAAAATTGATATATTTCTTTATTGATCTAAAACCACACATTTAATTAGATTAATCTAGGATTGATATTGATAAAATGCAAACTCTAAATATTGTAGAAACTTCTAATTATAATCTGGACCGTTAAAAAAGTCAATATATAATAAAATAATAGCAACAAAAAATGTGAACACAGCATCAATCGTTGACACTGTGTTGACATTTTTTGTTGCTATTATTTTTTCATCTGTTGACATTTTCTAACGGTCCAGATTATAGTTTGGAGTTTGTACAATATTTAGACTTTTAGAGTTTGTATTTTATCACATATAGGTATAAGGTGACATTTATATAATGATATATTGATCTAAATTCTAATTAAAACCACAGCATCCTTCCCTGACTCATTTTCTAGATAAATTAATTCGGTAATTATATAGAGTTTTACTATGAAATTGTAATAGAAATTACTATAAATGCAAGGCTAATTGTTGTTAATGGCATGACAATAAATAAGTAAAAAAATAGTCCAAAAACAGTATGGTTATATTTTTTCATCACTAGTAGTAGTAGTTTTGAATCGTTTGATAAGTTGAGAAAATAAGAAATTATGTGAAGTTGAAGTGCATCATGTATAATGCACAGGGTTATGGCATGACCGAAGCTGGATTACTATCTATAAGCTTAGGGTTCGCCAAAAAGGCCATTCAAATTCAAAGCTGGTTCTTGTGGAACGGTGATTAGAAACGCACGGATGAAGATCACCGACCCCTCCACGACCACCTCTCTTCCTCGGAATCAGATGGGGGAGATCTGCATCAAGGGAGACGCTGTGATGAAAGGTAATTAATCTCAACGTTCATGTGTGTTAATTATTCAATAATCTTAGCCTGATTGTATGATATGTGGACGTTCAAAAAGGTTACTATAACGATCAGGAGGCGACAAGGAGGACGATTGATGAGCAAGGGTGGCTGCATACAGGCGACCTAGGGTACATAGACGACGATGATGAAGTATTCATCGTGGATAGATTGAAGGAATTGATCAAATACAAAGGCTTTCACATTGCTCCTGCTCAACTTGAAGCATTGCTCATTGCTCATCCCTCTATATCTGAAGCTGCTGTTGTGCCGTGAGTTTTGTTCTTCATATTTTTCTATTCTACAAATACATGAGCTACACCCGAATTTTGATTTTTAATCGTTTCGATTTTGATGTGCAGTATGGCTGATGAGGCCGCTTTCCAGTTGCATTTGTCGTACGAGCAAACGGTGCTTACAGGGACAGAACTAGAAATCGAAATGAGCCGGTGCTGAAATTCAACGATATATATGCCTAAATGCGCGATGCTTCCGTAATACTAGTATTATCCATTTGCAATTACTTTGACTCGTTTCTAATAATATTAAAAATGTAAAAAGAAAAATATTAGAAAAATACGCGTCATTTTATATAGTAATTTTATAAAATAATATGAGTAGATTGTGAAATCTATTAATCAAAATTAATGAAAGATAATACATGAATATGTACGGCAGATAGACCAAAAATAAAATATGAGATGAATAATTGCTTCCAAAATATTAATCAATAATGTTATTATACAAATAAAAATAATAAAATTACAAAATTTAAATAAATTGATTGATATAATTTATTATATAAATAAAAATAATAAAATTTTAAATCGTACAGTAATTGATTTTGAAACATTTTTCAAGAAGAACAAATATTAGTAATATTCCTAAATCTATCCTAATCTAAAGTGCAAGTTTGATAAAAAGTCCTTAATGCCCTTTTTGGAGGGAAAAAGGAAAGATAAGGTGTCTTCTATTCAAAAAAATTATTTTAAGGCAAAAACAATAGGACAAATAATAGCCCAATAAAATGCTAACTTCTTGAAGAAGTTTTAAAACACATTTAAATAGTGCACTACCATTAATTTTTTTTATAATCAAGTTATTAAATTTATATATTAATTAGACTTATATTTGAGTTAAATTGGAATTGTGCTAGAGAGTTTAGTTTGCCTTCCATTTATTTAGGTTAAAATTGAGATTTAATCATTTATTGCAATACTTTTTCTCCGAATTAATTCACAAGCTAAACGACAACACATATATGTAATGCTTACAATTTCCATCATATATTTACTCAATTAAAGTTTTTAGTTCTTATATTTTAATTCGCCTCTAATTAAACAATACTACTAAGTTTATAGATTAAACTAAGGAATAAGATGACATTATATATATTTAAAATTAAATCTAACTTATAAAGTTTGTATAACTTCTTAATATAAATAGTTGTGTAAATTCTCACATTATTCAAAACAAACAAGATGCATAAAATATTATCGTTATTTTAAGTGATAGTAGTAATTTACTTTTTATACGTATATGTGGCGGGAAGTAAGAAATTTATTCTTTCCAATATAAAAAATTCATTTAGTCTTTGGCGGCAATGTATATCAAGTTATGATATGGTCTGAAATTAAAATAAATAAATAAACAGTCAACTAAAATGTGATTATTGGATAATACAAAATTTCTAACTTGACTTCTCAAAGAAGTTTTAAATTTATATGATTTAAATTATTCATATATTTAATGTGGATTTGTTTAATATTTCATATATTTTTTTCAAATTAATTTTTTATAAATTAAGCTATTAAATTTATATATTAATTTGCCTTTTGTTTGGATTAATGACTTGCATAGCACTTTCAATAAACATCTTTACTCACACATATTTTCTTTATTTGTATATCTTATTCTAATTAATTCATACTCTTAGGTCATTAGTCACACATCTTATTTTTGTCATTAATTTTATTATTTTTACTTCACTTAGATTATAAATTAAAATTGCATAAATGTTTCATTCATTGGGGAGTAGTAAATTCTTCATTTTGAGTGAGACAAGATAAGTACATTTATGTTTTTTAAAATCTCCATATTGCTTTCAATTCTTATTTTCTATATATTTATTATATTTTATATTCATTATTTGAAACTCTTATGTCTCGTGCATAGCTCGGGTATTAATACTAGTTTTTGTTAATGGACTACACATTCCACTAACTTATTCTCACCCACATTTTATTATAAAACTAATACTTTAAAAGTAGGACCCACGTCCTACCAACTTCTTCAATCCACTTTTCTTTACATTTTTTAAAACCAATGTCCGGTCAAACTATGATAAAATATGAGAGACGGAAGGAGTATATATTATGGGACTGAAGCGGTACTACATGATATAATGATTTTTTTATGAGGTCGTCTAGTTATTATATATCGAATATACTTGTGCATTCCTAGAAAATTTAAGTGTAATTCTAAATTTAAGTTTAATCGGCTATTCTATCTTTGTCTCGTCCATTTACTAAAAGGAAATTCAAAGTATTTATATAGAAATATGAAAATAGTAGTAGCAATTTTGGAGTATTATGCTTTTACACAAACAATTTCGCTTATATACTGTTAGTAAATCATGTAATAATGTTGATAACACAGTAAACATAATTGTAAATTCGTGTATAAAGTATTGTTTACACGTAACTTTAGATTTGTAAAACCGATTAAAACATTATTATATAAGTCTTTCTTCATATAGGGGTATTAAAATAAAAATATCAATTCCTTGTATGTGTAAAAATCATCGATTAAATATGCCCGGTCAATGGATATAGCGTCGATCTACATTTTACGTAGATAAATGTATTATATTCACTTTCTCAAATCCGATTTCCGGTGAGTGAGAAATAGTGGATTAAAGTTGGGCATAATTAGCTTTTAATTAAAGCTTGGAGTTTGAGCTTAGGGAATAATTAACTAGTGTTAATTATCCCACATAGGAGAAGTAACACATATTTTAATGTGCTTAAATTAATTGACTTTATGTTACTTAATAATTATAGTGGACCAAAATGGGTGAAAGATCCCACACGCGCGCCGCCGCCGCCCGCCCGAGCCCGCGGTCACGGGCCCGGGCTTCTCGGTCTCGATCCCGATCCCGATCTTGATCTTGGACGGCTGACACGTGAGAAATCCACACGCTCCACACGCGAAAGGACTTGGACGGCTGACACGTGAGAAATCCACAAACTCCACACGCGAAAGGCACACTCCTGCCACAAGCTCTCGTAACGGTTTGTAACGTTCGGCAGTTACACTCTCGCAATGATGACAGCCATAATGGCTGTTGACCCCTCAGGAGTGGAATGAGCCTATAAATAGGCTAGCCATTCCATGCATCTCTAGAAAATAATACACAAGCATTCTGCATCATAAGCTCTCCCTCTCCTGCATTGTTTTTCTGTCGAAAGCTCTGCCCTCTCCTCCATCCAGTTCACCGGAGCTCTGCTGATAGCGGTGCTGCTTCACCAGAGACGTAGCCGTTTCATCTTTGGGGACGACACGCCAAACCGAGAGCACTACCTGGGCGTATCTTGTCTTGCGGAAAGAGGCCTCTTCGACTCGGCTAACTACTGTTTCACGGTTTATCTGTTTCGAATTTTACATTGTAATTCAGTTTCAGTTTTCCATTCTATATTCATTCTTTTGGGTTGTATTAAGCCCGACTTTTATCTCTTGTAATCCAGAAACCAACACTATGTGCATATATATTTTTACTTTACATAACTCATCAGCCAATTGCAACTTCTATACAAATGAATTTCAGCATTAATACATGAAATTTTTTCATAGAGCTCTACAATTTATTTTAACAACTATGATCATGAGTGACGACGACCTTGACTCTATTTATGAAATTATTACTATTACAGTTGACTTGAATACATTATAATAGTACTTTTAAATGATGATTATATGTTAATTAACAAATCGATTTATTCAAGAAAGACACACTCGAATCAATCAATTGTTCGGTGATAATCTTGACTATACACGTGTTATCAAAGCATTGAAATGAACAAGAAATGGAGTAGTCAGACTGTGCCCTTTCCACAAGCCATAAAATAAAATAAAATAAAATAAAATAAAATAAAATAAAATAAAATAATACTGCTAATGAAGTATGATCCTCGACAGCAAATAAAACATGTTCTACTTCCTTCAGCTTTTAGGAAATTTCCTATAAAATTTTCAACTCCATTACTCCCAAACAAACCTCGCGTTTTCCGAAGCTCAGTTATTGCCTTCTCGATTCTCTCAAAAATTTACTCCATTCGTCCCATAAAAATATAAATTTTGGAACGACATCAAATTTTATGCGAAATTGATGTATGAAAATGAAGGAAAAAGTACTAATTGAAATAGTGTTAAAAGATAGTGAGATTTACTTTATTAGCAGTACAACGTCGTAGTCGAAAAGTTCCATATTATGAAACGGACTAAAAAATAGTACTAAAAGTAGATTATTTTTTGGGACGGAGAAAGTATATGTAAATTCCAAACTAAAATTTTGAAAAGCCAATTTTTATTGTGTCCTACTACCATTTATTGTGTCCACTTGTCATCCGTTAGACAAAAACATGCTAGTCACACAATATAGTATTTGATCGGTGCGGGATTTTAAAAAATTGTCTAACTTTATTAATAAAAGTGGGTAAAAGAAAGTAGTGGGATGTGATTGCTATTTTTATATATATTTTTTATAATAAAATATGAATAAGAATAAGTTAGTGGAGTATAAGATTCACTATTATAAAAAAGGTAAAAATGAAATAAAATATGTATTGGAGACTGGACAAATAAGAAAATATGGAACATAACGGGACCGGAGGGAGTATATACTACCTCCATCCCATCCTAAATACTAGTATCATTATCTTTAATTTCGTATAAAATGAAATGCATTTTTTTTATTGAAAAGAAGGGAGTATATTCTTGCAAGAAACAATTTTCCAGTATTACCCAAACTTAATTTTTCTTGATTTCTGCAACTGCAATTGATGTTCTGTGTAAACCCATAATACTCGTACGTGTTGCCAAGTGGGATCTAATTATTAAAGTTTGATGATCCCAAACTTTGATGCAGGTATGTTTTCACATTGTCCAAGTGCAAGAAGAAGACATGCTAGAGAATTATTGAACCATGGTGCAATTTTCAAAGGGGAATTAGTGTTGTTTGGGTATATTAGGACTAGATACATTATTCCTACATGATTATTATGCTGTGTCTGTAATCAACAACACACATTAATCGCCGTAATTATTGCCGACAATTCAAGATTTTTAATGATAAATTAGGCCCCTAATTATAGAAAATAAAAATAAAGAAATTTTGCCATGTTATGCCAATTCAGTGAAGCCCATTTCTGTGTCTGAATATTTTAAGTGCCACTTCTGTAGCATGTAATGGGCTTCTAATTAGCAGACTGTTTCACTCAGTTTTTAAACTTATGTCCCATGTGCTCTTGTTTTCACTGCCATGCTCAGTTACTACTTCAACAATTAATTCATTCCAACTAGTATAATTTTGGATTATTATTATTATCAATTTATTATATTAATTTTATTGGTGTTTTACCAAGATTATATTTGTAAATAAAATCAAATAATGAAATTATGTCAATTATTATTCCAACACTACATCCACAATTTCATTATTTGATTTTATTATAATGTGGGATGTAATGAATGTACGGAATGAAGATTGGGACTAATACATGGATTTGTTTTAAATGGATATAGTAGTACATGAAAATGTAGATTTCGGAAAATCATTTTGTCAGATTATGTCCATTGCATCTAGGATGAATCCTTAAATGAAATTGAATATATGACCAGAAGCATCGAATGATTGAACAATCGTCTTCAGCATCATGGATTACGTATAGCATCCATACTTAATCTAAGTAATTATAAGCTATATTCAAAAATTTATTACAAATTAATATATATTTTTAGATAATTTATTATTATTAATTTAGATTTTTATATACTCACTTCGTCACATAAAAATATGGGCGTATGAGATGGCACGAGAATTAAGATAAAATTAGTAAAGTAGAAAAGAGGAGGAGAATGGTATGGTAAAGTAAGCGAGAGGAGGAAAATGGTAGTTAAGGTGTTAGTTGATAGTGGGACCTACATTATTAAATTGATATAACTTTTTAAAAATAGAATGCACATATTTTTGTGGGACCGACGAAAATGAAAAGTGCACATATTTTTATGGGACGGAGGGAGTAATAATTTACATCAAATTTATATAATTCCACATCATTATAAAAGAAAATAAATAATATAGAAATATGGTAGGGGCTTACACCTCTATACCCCTATTCCATGTGTATGCCACTGTACCCAAGCTGCTTGCAAAGAACTCATCTTACTCTTTCTTTTTTTCAATTATCTTACTCTAAATACAAGACTGAATCCATTCGATTAATTAAAAGGATTATTAATCTTAAAGAATCCTTTATCAGTGGTTGTGAATAGCTGATTTTTTCGATTTGTTCAACCTTGGTTCCAGAGGAGCAAGTGAGAAAGATTAAGAAACAGAACCATCGGAAAAAACACAGAGACATATACTCCCTCTAATTTCCATTAAATGTCCCATATTTTTTTTTCATTTCCCAATAAATATTTCGTTTACTATTTTAAAAAAAATGGATGTCACATTTTATTAATTTATAAAGTGAAACATTTTTTTAAGAGATGATGAAATATGGGAGAATTCATATAGACTCGAGGGAGTTTATTTTTAAAGAGAGATGTGATGTCATGTGTAGTGCAGGAAACAAAATGAAAGCAAAAGTAGTAGTCTGAAAAAATGGGAAACTTGTTAATGAAAAGTGATATGAGTTAATCAATTAGTGCAATCGAGGTTGTTTGTTTCTTTTGAAGAAAGACTGTATTATTACATTACGTAAATGATATAGTCAAGAAGTCTTATCTTCAATCCCCATCTCGTACTTAAATTAGAAAAATGAGTGAAAGTTCTCCCACTCCAATTATGTCAACATCCCAATTTCACCCTAAACAAAACTCATACTCTCAATACTCCTCCTACTACTATACATAAAATATAAACCCAATCATAAATTCATATTTCTACTCAAAATATTAATTTATGAACCGACAAGGTGCTCTCTTGCCGCCTTTATTGGAGGCGCCATATACTTAATTAATTAAACATCTACTCCTTCACCTTCAATGTGTGTATTTCTGCGTGAGCTTCTAAGTATATAAATGAGTATTTTGTCCAATATCCTCCTCAGTCACTCTACACAAGCAACAAACTTCCATACAAAAAAGCAGAACCAAACATGAATTACGAAGGAAACACCTCCTCCCTCAATCTGAGCCTATCATCGAGGAGGAGCGGGCTGATGAATCTGCCTCTCGACCCGGCTTCTTCGCCGCCGCTCAGCCCGGCAGATCAGCGCGTGTTTTCGTGCAACTACTGCCGGAGGAAGTTCTACAGCTCTCAGGCCCTCGGCGGCCACCAAAATGCTCACAAACTGGAGAGGACGCTCGCGAAGAAGAGCAGGGAGCTCAGCATGGCGGATTCGGGCTCAACCCGACGGGCTGGCTCGGGCTACGTGCCGATGCGGGCTAGCGGGTTGAGTAGTTATGGAAATATTGGCTGGATTAATGAAGGGGTTGATCATCATCAGGAAGAACTTGGTCACCTTGATTTGTCTTTGAGGCTTTGATGAGTTTTTGCTATCTTTAATTAGATGATGATTTCTTGGATTTGGAGGAGTTCATCTTTAATTATTTGTATGGTTTAAGTTTAATTAGATTTTATTTTTATCCAAATTATGCTTACTTTTAAATCTTTTTTCATGCCAAAAAATGACTAATTAATATTTATCATACTCCTTTGTAGGGTAGTTTGTAGTATTTGGGAGTGCATAAATTTAATTCAGTTAATGTCAAATGAAAAATGGGATTTAAGGACCGTGAGTAACAATTTTATGTTCATGGCTTTATTAATAAACCAATCGTTAAAAATAATTCAAAGTTAATAATTAAGTGTGGCAATTAAAAATGGGATTTAAAGACCGTGATGGTCCTTTATATTGATTTACGATTGTAGGGTTCAAATCAAAAGGGGGTTAATTATGTATTAAACGATAACTAAAGTAAGGCTTTTGGAATTTCATCTTTTAGAGGCCATTGGCTTTACATATATCTTTACAAATCAATCACGTCTTCGTGAAGATGTGATTGGTTGTGAAGCCCTTGAAGTCATCTTTCAAGGTTATGTTAAGTTGTCATTACTAATTAGCATTTGATAATCTATTTAGGATTAAATTATAAAATTATTTTAATTAGATAAGATGAATATGACTATTTATCATATAATTATTTATTTAAAAATAAATTGTGAGATTCAATCTCATGAACTAATATATTTACTCATCAGATATAATTTTCTAAACCAAATCGTCGCTAAAACTATTAATAGTCTATAGTTTAAAACAATCGAAACGCACCACAAGATGCAGGTTTTTGTAAGTTTTATGTCTCACATATGTGACATGTGATATAATCCTAAATAGAATTGAAATTTTTAATAAAATAAATAAACTTGGTATAAGACACACTTTCCCTAATTAATTAGCTATCAATTAGCTATTAATGTATAATTGGAATGGGATGTTTCCCTAAATTATTATAATTAAATTAGCCATAATATATTCTCTAAATTAGTCATTAAGATTGACTAAATATATGTTCCTATACAAGTAAGGAAAAGGAGAATATATAATTATAAGTATATATATGCGTATTTGATTGTAGTCATTAAGTGGAAGAAATATTTCATTCCTTTGATTAAAGAAAATGGACGCATATATTATGGTTTAATTGGTTTTGATGTAGTATTGACTAACAAATCAAATTATTGTTATCAATTATTTTATTTGATTTTTGGTATTACTTGGTCAAAAAGAAATATCCTAAATTAAGTAGTCACTTTGATGGAAAGGGCTTTAAGGTTTGATAATTAGAGTTTGTCCTCTCTCTGCCTATAAATACAAGTATATTAATCCCATCAAATCACACACATTACAGAGAACACATAAACGAGGGAAAGAGAGAGAAACAAATCCTTGGAGTTGCGCCACTACACCAAAGTCCGAGGAAGTTCTCTCCGTCTTCCCCAATCGCTTCCGCTATGGATCATAAAGGTAAGTTTCCGATCCATTATGTGTATGGTTAATACGTGAAATACATGATGTTCAAAGATCTTGCTTCATTCCTATTCAATTATGTTTTTATTGAATATATGATGATAAATAATGTCCAACATGTGGTATCAGAGCATGGTTGAGAACTCATGTATTTTCGTATTACTGAAACCATTTTTTTGAATTTATTTTTGATAAATTATTATGGATTGAATCGATTATTTTAATATGATCAGCATATTATAAATTCAAGATTTGTTGATTCAATTATTCATGTGTAACGTGACTAATGAATTCATATGCCTAATATTATGGGAGTATTAATTATTTACGCCTTTATGGATTTAATTCTTTTGACTAATTACGCACACTTATCAAATTAAATAATTATGTTTTGATTGTCTCTTTATGGAAAATTTGTTTATGCAAGTATCGAGACGGTGGATGAAAGGATTTGTAATTCAGTTTATTTAATTTTGTTCGCATAATATATTTGTGAATTGAACTAGTTAATTACTTTATTAATTAGAGTGAACTACATATAAAGTCCAGTCCCTGACGTTTCCAAAAGTTTCGCTCTAGACCCCTAACAAAAAAAATATCCCCAGAAGTGCCTAACCTTCAACCTAATCACGAATGAGATATTTGTAGCCATTTTTCGGACCAAAAGGCCCTTTTGCCTTGAAGGGCATTTAAGACAATTCTATTCCCTGTCGCAGCAGTCCTGCTCTGCGTTGATAATTTACTTTTGCAGACAACAGTGGTCAACTCAATGTTGATGTGCACAGACTACCGTGTTCCTTTGTCTATAGTTAAGAGTGTAGTGTGAAATAATTTCTCATCTTCCTTCTCTCTCTTCACTTCCTTCTCGCAAAAAGGGTTCAACAAGGGATTCATTCGTCGTTTGAACTCTACCATATAACCATCAGTTGTAAGAGCCCAGTTTATGTAATTTATTCTGCCGCACTGAAATTCCTCCGTGGGTTGGTGATTTTTATTGGGTTGTTATTGCAACGGAATTTGGGTGTATTCAAATTAGGGTTTATGGTTGTTTGGCTGGGTGGAGGTTTGTTTTTGGGATTTTATTTGTCTGTGAGATGGCGATGTTTGTTGTAGTCCGATCAATTTAGGCTTATTTTGTTGCTGAATGTGGCTGGATTTCGTAGCTGACGCTGTGCGTTTTTAATTTAGGGGTTATGTGTGGGGTTATGTTTGGTCGGCTGGCTGTGGGGTCCATTTTTATTTGTGAAATTATTTTCATAAATAATGACATATAAATTAACTTGAATATGTTTGGGTTTGAATTTCCAATTCAGGTCGCTCTTGCAATGTCTTCTTCAAGTACGGAATCGTTCGGTTCAAGTTTCAATTGGGATTGGCCTCGTCCACCGGTTGTTCTCTGTAGTCACGATGTCGCGGCCGAGCTGGTGACGTCTAGGACGTCGGCTAATCCAGGTCGACGTTACTATCGGTGTCCATTCTGGAAGGAAGACGATTGCAGATTCTTCCGTTGGTTTGATGCTGGTCTATCGCCAAGCCAAGACACTTACTTTCAACGAATGAAGCTCGAACGAGACAGGTTTGAAGAATAACTCCGATCGAAGAGTATTGTGCATGGTGATCTTGAAGCCAAATTTCGCATCAAAAGTGATGAATGTGCAGATCTGAAGGCAAAATTGACCATGAAGACTGACGAGTGTGCAGCTCTTACTTCAGAACTTCTTAGAACCAAAAAAACGTCCTGAATGCTGAAAATTGTAATCTTATTTTTGTGCTTTGTAATTTTTTTCTTAATTTAATGGTACCACTTTTTTTTTCAAGCGATGAGGGAGAATTTTGGTAATAAGAATTTGAAGTTCCGCTGGCGAAATCTGGTTCGAGAATATGGTTTTTGGAACATTGTCGTATGAACTAACACCTTGCAGTTTTTAGTTTATAATCACTTCCGAAGTACGCATCTTCTGTTGAAATAACACCCGACTTACAGAACTTTGTGTGATGTAGGTTATGGGCACTTGTGATACAGAATACACCAAAGTCATACCAAAAGTTTTCCAAAAAAACAGGCATTAAGTTTGACAAAAGCATAGTTAAAATACACTATTGTTTACGACACACAAAATGCATAGTTAATACAAGTGTCTTCTAATGATGATCCCTACCGATCACCGAAGGTTATATCCGAATAATGTTTGACAAAAAGGGTTCGCATTCACCATTGTCTACGAGACACAAAAAATAAACCAACACAATTGCCTCCTGGCTGAGTCCCATACTATGCAAGCGCGGGTATTCAATCACGATCCCCTCGACGACCACAAAGTTGAGGATGCGTCCTGGTCCGACGAGTGCTAGTGCTTGGAGGAAGATTGTTATTGTCCTACAAATATCACAAAAAATTGTGATTGTTAACTGGATTTTATGGAAAGTAAAAGTGCAACAAGGGTGTTGAAAACTACCTGGCTCGACCGTGTAGACCGACGAGTGCTGGGACGTGAATCAGTGGGATTAGTCTACAAAAAACAACCCCGGTCAAATTGAGTTTCAATGTTTATCAAAACGAAAGGTGATGGTGGTCATTACCTCCTGGCTTGACCGCGTAGCCCGACGAGTGTTGGGCCTTGGAACAGTGGGTGGCTCACTAGGATCACTGGGCTGTGAACTTGAACTCTGTCCAACTTCGGTCCGGGCATCTGTACGAGGATCATTAGTGCATGTTATTCTGTTATGCCCATCTTGTCCACACCGACGACACCTGAGTATAAAGGTTCGGCGCAAAGACTCAGAACCATTTGCATGCTGACGAACCTGTGGATCTTCACGCCTCAGTTTTTTTGGCCGTCCACGTTGCCGCTTTGTCCTAGGAGGTGCCAGTTCAAATCCAACTTCTAAGTTCTTCGGCTAATTATCCATCCCGTTGATTGGGTAGAGGACATTCTCGTACAATAGCGTCATGGTGGACCGCAAATTATAGCGGGAGACATAGTCAGATACATCCTTACCATTCTTGTTGATTGTAGCGATGGCGTGAGTGCATGGGATTCCATTCAGCTGGCAAAGTCTGCAAGAACAAGTAAATTCCCGCATGTTTACTACGTACTGACCTGACGGTCCAGAGACTTGGTAAGAATCTTGTCCGTTCCATGTGGGTCTCCATGAAGAAACCCTGGCCAAATACTTATCAATAATCTCTTTGATAACAGGCGGTAGGGCATGATCATGCGTCTTGATCCACTGGCCCCTGATCTGTATCCTCTCCATTTGACTTGTCCTGATCTCCTCCAACATGGTGACAATGGCCAACTCACGAGCAATTGCTATCTTCGAATTAAAGGTCTCGCAGATATTATTGAGGATAACATCACAGCAAACATGCAGAGAGAAATAAGCCTTCACCCATTTTTCCTTGGGAGCTACGCCGAGTAGGTATTGATGTGCTTGTGGATATATAATCCGCAGTGCATTCATCCGCTCAACATATTCTTCCTGGGTTGTACTCGCCGCCAGCTCCCACAAAATCTCCTTAAAATTCTCTCCGATGAAACGCTTCTTAAAGTTGTTGTATATGTGTTGCACACAGAAGCAATGCTCGCTCTGTGGAAACTCCTCAAGGATTACCTTTGCAAGACCCTATTAAATTCACCACAAATTGTTACATGTACACAACCACTGACACAGAATACAACAATATTATAATCACACTCCGAATACAACAATATTTTAAAAATCACAATTGAAGTATGTCAAAAGAAATCACAAACAACGTATACACCTTTTAATGAAATCACATTACACATACCTTTTGCTGGTCAGACATGAAGACAAATCTGGGGGCATTTTCATGTATGAGGAGGTCCTCTGCCAGATAGCCTAAAAACCATTTCCACAGTTCGTAGCTTTCGACCTCAGTCACCGCCCATGCAATAGGCCACCAACCATTATTTGGATCAATTCCTATGGCCGTCATAAGTTGGCCTCTGTACATACCACACAAGAAACATGAATCCAAGAAGATAATCGGACGACAAAAACGCATCCAACCCTTTTTCAACAGCCCGAGACAAGTATAAAACCTCAAGAATCGCGAGCCCACAACTTCAGGATCCCTGAAGTTCTCGTAGTGAATGTGCACACTAGAGCCAGCGTGTGTCCGTTCCAGTTCAGCTTTGTAATCGAAAAGTCTCCGATACTGGAGTCCCGCCTTACCAAAAATACCTTCCAATGCACTGTCTCTTGCTCGGTACGCCTTCATCCTGCCAACTCGGAGTCCGAACTCCTCATCCACACACTGCCTTATGGCTGCCAATGGGATATGGGGATTCGCTTTTATCTTCTCCATGTATCGCTCAGCTAGCCATTTTGACGTCAGCCATCTCTGATCCAACACTTGAGAGCATGTGTGTGCATGGTCTCTCTGCATATTTAGTACAACAAAATCGGTATCGTTGTGGTCTTCGACCCGTCTTGCATATACATACCATTCACAAGACTTTCCTCTACAAATAGCACGAAGTCTTTTGCCATCATTTTGCTTCACATGTACCGGGCGTCTTGTCATTATTGCGTACTGTCGAATAACCTTGAAAAAAAATTCTCTATCCTTAAAAAAATCACCAGGCTTCCAATTTGGTAAATCATTTGTCAGCTTGAATGGGGTGTACTTGATACCCTTTCTACTTAAACCTTCCAAATCCTCTAGGTCCTCGAGATCTTGCAGCTCATCGACCGTCTCTTGCTCGAACAGAGGGTTTGAGTCTGCCGAGTTCCTTTTCTCAACAACAGGGGAGTACTTTCGCCTTTTCTTGGACCCGCCGCTGCCTTGGCCAGACCCTTCTGCTTCGCCCGATGGCTCCTCAATCCCGTCTTGTCCCGCCACCTCCTCCGGCTGTTGTTCCCGACGTAACGACTCGTAATACGATGTAAAAATTTGTTCATCACGACACATGTTGGCCAACGAGATAATGTGGCTGACATCATTATCATCATCTTCGTCGTTACTGCCCTCGTTATGAAGATGACATCCGTCGGGAACATAATCGGCTGACGGACAAAAAACACCTTCATCAGCCTGTTGGGGTACATCTCCTACCACCGGTACGGGTTCTGCACACGCTGCTTTAGCTGGAGCTGGCTCTTGCACTTGGGTGTGAGCTTCGTGCATGAACAATTCATGAGTAATGTCCTCAATGATCGGAAAGAAATCATTGTCTACCCGTATGTCCGGCTGTGGCTGACTACCATAATCCAATACCGGTCGGTACACATCTTCTTGTACAAATGCTCCTGGCCCGACCGAAGATGGTTGGTGAACTACAGATTCAGACTCAGTCGCCTGTTCAGCGACATCGACAATCGGATTGGAATGGTCAACAGATGAAGCTGTAGCTACATCCTGCAAAATGCAGTACCACAAATGCAAGACTAAATTACAAACAAGAACTAAATCACAAATTAGGTATATGAAAATCACACAGATTCATTACCTCTGCTACTTGTGCATGGGAATCGACAATCGGATTGGAATGGTCAACAGATGAAGCTGTAGCTACATCCTACAAAATGCAGTACCACAAATGCAGGACTAAATTACAAACAAGAACTAAATCACAAATAATGTACTAAATCAATATGTAAATCACACAAGTCGTTACCTCTTGTACGTGTGCATGGGAGTCTCCACCTCCAGCTTCTGCTTCTCCAACATAGTCAACTACACATATTTTTTCTGCTACAAATTCCACGTCATGTATTGATACTTCTCCAAAGTCAGAGACCGGAGCTTCAGGGGACACGGCTTCAAATGCTTTCGCCAAATTTTGCCTGGCTACCTCCTCAGCCCTCTTCCTCTGAGCATGATCATCTTCTAAACTTTTCGTAAGATATTCCTCGAACTCAACATCCCTATCATACCAGCCAATCATTAAAGGCTCCTGCTGTTGCCCTTCAAACTGAGATCGTTGCTTCCTCTTCGGTCTAGGCTTTTTCCTTGGCACATTCGGTGTGGCTTCTTCAATCTCTTTAATAATGACTCCTGGGGGTTTAGACGCCTTGAAACTAAGAAGCTCTTGCGCTTCTTCCTTCATTTTTTTCAGTATGGCTTGAGCCCGGGTTATCTCCACAACGTAGATGTGAACTAACTATGTCGTTGTAGACGCTACTTTGAGGAAATCCTTCAGATGTGTTTCCTCAACAATGGGCAACAACGGGCCTCCGATTAAAACCCCTGCGCAGTCATGACTGTACTTTGGATCACAGTAGTAGAACTCACATATCATCTTCCTATCATACTTCAACCTTAATATCATGCTCGATAGGTCTATAAGCTGGAATTTGTCTATGTTACAGAAATCGAAGTATGTCAAATGTCCACCAACATACTTTTTCGCATCATTCGTAGAGAAGAATGAACCTCCATGATGGAAAGCAACTGAAAACTTTCCAGGTGCATCCCCTAGGAAGGAAGACAATAAACGCACATTTAAAACTCAAACCAAACAATAAACCAAAATTCACAACAAAATCAATTTATGGAGCCTCAATCACAAAATCAATATCCGGCTGATCAAATATATATTCACAAAAAATCAATTTCGTACACCCTAAATCACAAACCGAGGATTAAAGGTTAACTTACTATATTTATCCTCTGGGATGAAAAAATCGAGCTCAGGATCTCGGATATCCCAGGTTTCTTCTTCCACATCAATGACCACAGGTGGATGTCTCGGTGGTGGTCGGTGTGGTGGCGATCGCGGGGGTATTGGTTTCCTTTTACGGTGAGAGTTTCGTGATGTGGAAGCACCTGAGGACCCAGCTCGCTTCCTCTTAGGAGCCATTCATGCAATGGAGAGCAGGGAGAATGAAGAAATGAAAACAATGGTTTGCAGTTTTAAGGCGGTAAACTCCCCCTTTTGTTATAACTTTAGGCGGGAGTGAAAATAAGCCGGAAATAATGCTAATTAGAGCCGGAAATTGTATGCAATTTTTGAAACTTGTTTTGTTAAATCACGTAGGAAGTCTTCAACACGTGTTGCAATTGTATGGGTAGTCCACTGAACAGCCGCTGACGCCCCTGACGGCTGACGTGCGCCGTCACATCACGCCATGTCGTCGCAGACATCATTACAGAGCGGCCACTGCAGATTAATTGCGCTTTGACTGAAATGCCCTTTTAGGGCTGAAGGGTATTTTCGTCTGAAAAAACCCCATTCGTGATTAGGTTGAAGGTTAGGCACTTCTGGGGATATTTTTTTTGTTAGGGGTCTAGAGCGAAACTTTTGGAAACGTCAGGGACTTTTTATGTAGTTCACTCTATTAATTAAAGGTTGTTTATTTTGTGTGATTATGAAATTACATGAAATATGCGTATGTAGTAGTGTATACTTACAATTAAAACTGGCTATTAAGCTTAATGATGGTTATTTGATGCCATAGATTCGAGAGAATATGTTATACATTAAGTGTATGTTTTGAATCTTGTTGTGCACGGCATCATAGGTTTTGGATATTTTTAATTGATGAATTGTCAATTCATATTTGTATGCTTACTACCGAGAATCAATGGTTTCCATGTTTGAAATATTTGTTCCCAAGTTGATTCTATTTATCTATATGGAATTGATTTGGGTATATTGATTGTGTATACTGTTTGTAAATTATGTTTGAATGTATATATGGGTGAATTGAGATTTCAATTAAATGTTTCATGATTATGAATCTATCGAGACGGTGGAATAAATGATTACATAATTCAATTTATGTTTTAATGTATACAATCATGATTATATTATGTTTATTTTGCAATCACCAAAGTGAGGCAAAATAAGTAAAGTCTATAATTAAATTCATATGAAAATTTGTTTAAGCAATTAATCACTATACATTTATGATTATATTATGTGAGGTAAAATAATAGAAGTTTATAATCAAATTAAGTGAAAATCTGCTTAAACAATTAATCATTATACATTATTGATTATATAATGTTTATTTTACAATCACCAAAGTGAGGTAAAATAAGAAGAGTTTATAATCAAGTTAATATGAAAATCTATGTATGCAATTAATCATCATGCTTGTTAAGACTATAGAGTATATTCAGTATCTACATAGTTCGTTTGTCATAAAAAGTCTAGATTCCCAAAGGAAACAGTCTTTTGCGATATAATGAGCACTAATGGAGTTAATAATATAACTTGGTGCCGATTACCCAAAGGTAACGCCAATTTATATTACTCAATTATTAAACAAAGATATGAATGTTAAAAGCATGGTGTTTATTATTGTATGAAGACTACCCAAAGGAGTTTTCATAGTTACTTATGATATGGATTTTCAAATTAATGTTTGTGTTATTATTCAAAGCTTTATGTGAGCACTCATTTTCTTAATTTTCCCCCTATAATTACAGCATCATTTTCTACTAGTTTGTTTACTTCAAACGTTCCCCAACTTAATGGAACCAACTTCTCTGAATGGAATGAGAAGCTTGGGTTCACCCTGGGAGTGATGGACCTGAACCTAGCACTGTTGAATGATAAGCCAACTGATCTCACTGATGAAAGTAGTTCGGCTGAGATCACTACCCATAATGCCTGGGAAAAATCTAACAGGCTGAGTTTGCAGTTCATCAGAATGTCTATTGCCGATAATATTAAGGCAAGCCTCCCAACGACTGATGTTGCAAAAGAATATTTACAGAATGTTGAAGATCGCTTCAAAACTGCAGACAAGTCTCTTGCAGGAAAACTTATGAAGGATCTTATGAGCATGCGATATGATGGTTCTCGGACCATGTATGAGCATGTGATGGATATGAACAACATCGCTTCCAAGCTGGGAAAGTTAGGATTACCGGTGGATGAGGGTTTCCTTGTCCAATTCATTCTAACTTCCTTTCCTCCTCAATATGGGCCATTCCAAATTCACTACAACACTATAAAGGATAAGTGGACTCTAAATGAATTGGGAAATATGTTGGTCCAAGAGGAGCAAAGGCTGAAGGAGCATGGAATGAGTGCATCACATGCTCACATTGCAACTGAAGGAGCATCTAAGAAATTTGGGAATATGCCAGACTAAGGCAAGAAACGTGCACCTCCCAAAAGGAATGTGAACTCTCAAGCCAAGCTTAAGAAGAAGGGCAATAATGACAAGTGTCGTTTCTGTGGAAAGGATGGACACTTTCAGAAAGACTGCGACAGACGTCGTCAGTGGTTTGAAAAGAAAGGTGAATTTTTAGGATTCACAAGCTTTTTTGAATCAAATATGATTGTTGTTCCATCTAATACTTGGTGGATTGATTCTAGTGCTAATGTTCATGTTTCGAATTCCTTGCAGGGATTCCTTATGACCCAAACCACAAGACCAAATGAGAACTTCTTGCTTATGGGATATCGGAATAAGGCTCCAGTTGAAGCTATTGGAACATAACGATTAATTTTAGATAATGATTTTCATTTGGACTTGTATCACACCCTTTATGTTCCGACTCTTTCTAGAAATTTAATTTCTGTTTCGAAACTTGATTATGATGGGTTTAATTTTGAGTTTGGGAATAATTGTTTTTCTTTATTTAAGAATTCCAACATTATTGCTTCTGGTTATATTGCTGATGGTTTATACCAATTATTTCTTAATAATTCTGAAGCATGTATGGCCATGCAAAATAATGTCGAAACTAAGAATAGTGCGATGAATAAAAATTCATCATTCTTATGGCATAAAAGACTGGGTCACATTTCCAGTGAAAGAATCAAGAGGCTTGTAAAGGATAATATTCTTTCGAATTTAGACTTTACAGACTTTACTGTTTGTGTGGATTGTATTAAAGGTAAACAAACCAAACACAATAAGAAAAATGCCACAAGAAGCACTGAGCTCCTTGAAATTATACATACAGATATTTGTGGACCTTTTGATGTCCCAACTTTTGGTGGAGAAAAGTATTTCATCTCATTTATTGACGATTATTCGCGTTATGGATATATTTATTTATTGCATGAAAAATCTCAGGCAGCAGAAACACTTGAACATTTTGTGACTGAGGTTGAAAGGCAATTAAATAGAAAGGTGAAAATTGTTCGATCTGATAGAGCTGGTGAATTTTATGGTCGTACCACTAAAATAGGTCAATTACCTGGACCGTTTGCCAAATACTTAGAAAAACATGGCATTTGTGCTCAATACACAATGCCTGGTACGCCTCAGCAGAATGGTGTTGCTGAAAGACGTAACTGAACCCTCATGGAAATGGTTAGAAGTATGTTAAGCAATTCTACCTTACCCGTATCGTTGTGGATGTATGCTCTAAGAACTGCATTGTATATATTAAACCGGGTTCCTAGTAAGGTTGTGCCAAAGACTCCCTTTGAACTTTGGACAGGTAGGAAACCCAGTTTACAGCACCTTCATGTTTGGGGCTGTCCAGCTGAAGCTAGAGTATACTCCCCGCAAGAAAAGAAATTGGATTTTAGAACAATTAGTGGTTACTTTATTGGTTACCCAGAAAAATCCAAAGGGTATAGGTTTTATTGTCATGATCATAGCATGAGAATTGTTGAAACTGGAAATGCAAGATTCTTTGATAATGGTGAGATCAGTGGGAGTTTTAACACTCATAATGCAGTCATTAGTGAAGAAAGGGTAGATTTCCCTCCTCCCTCATTTCCTTAAGAATCAAGTGTGCCAAATATTGTTGAACAACCTAACAATACTGAACACTTGAATGACCAACCACTTAATGATGATGCCGAAGTCATTGAAACAGATGTGGTAGAGCCACCTCCAGAAGTGCCACTAAGGCGTTCACAACGAGAACGAAGATCGGTCATTTCTGATGACTATTTGGTTTATCTCCAAGAATCTGAATGTGATATAGGAATACGCAACGATCCAGTTTCATATTCACTAGCCGTTAAAAGTCATAATTCTAATAAATGGGTTGATGCCATGATAGAAGAGTTGAAATCTATGGATTTTAATGAAGTCTGGGACCTTGTCGCATTGCCTGATGGACACAAGTGCATTGGGTTTAAATGGGTCTTCAAGACCAAATTCGACATGAACGGTTTAATCGAACGATTTAAAGCCAGACTTGTTGCCAAAGGTTACACTCAGAAAGATGGTGTTGATTATAAAGAGACCTTCTCTCCTGTATCAAAGAAGGACTCACTTAGAATTATTTTGGCACTTGTAGCCCATTTTGACTTGGAACTACATCAAATGGATGTGAAAACTGCTTTTCTGAATGGTGATCTGGAAGAAGAAGTCTACATGAAACAACTTGAAGACTTCATTAAGAAATGGAATGAAAATTTAGTCTGCAAACTTAAGACATCAATTTATGGACTGAAACAAGCTTCTAGACAATGGTATTTTAAATTCCATGACACTATTACTGCTTTTGGTTTTAAAGAAAACACCGTTGATCGGTGCATATACCTCAAGGTTAGTGGGAGCAAGTTCATATTTTTGGTTCTGTATGTTGATGATATATTGCTTGCTAGTAGTGACATTGGATTACTACATGACACTAAAATTATCTCTCTAAAAATTCCAACATAAAAGATATGTGTGAGACATCCTACGTCATAGGGATAGAAATATCTCATGACCAATCATGTGGACTTTTGGATTGTCTCAGAAAAACTATATAGATCGAATTTAGAGAGATACAAGATGAGTGCATGTTCTCCAAGTGTTGTTCCAATGCATAAAGGTGACAAATTCAGTTTGAATCAATGTCCAAAAACTGAATTAGAACGTAACGAGATGAAAAATATTTTTTTATGCATCTATCATGGGAAGTTTGATGTATGCTCAAGTCTGTACTACCAGACATTAGCTTTGCACTCGAAATGCTAGGTCGTTACCAAAGTAACCCTGACATTGAACACTGGAGAACTGCAAAAATGAAATGAGATACTTAAAGGGGACAAAAGATTATATGCTCACATTTAGGAAATCTGATCAATTAGAAGTGATTATATATTCTGATTCAGATTATGATTGATGTGTTGACTTTAGAAAATCGACTTTTGATTACATTCTTCTTATGGCTGGAGGAGCTATATCATGGAAAAGTGTAAAGCAAAGTTCTAATTCAACATTCACCATTAAAGCTGAATTTATGCCTTGCTTTGAAGCATTAATGATTGCAAAATTTTATTTCAGGCCTTGGTATTGTCTCCTCAATATCCATGTCCTTGAAATTGTATTGTGATAATAGTGCAATCGTATCTTTCTGTAAGAATGACAAGTATTCAAAGGAGCTAAACAAATTGAATTAAAGTTTCTTGTCGTGAAAGATGAAGTTTGGGAACAAAAAATATCTATGAAATATATAAGCACACAGCTTATAGTAGCTGATCCATTGACTAAGGCGTTACCGCCTAAGACATTTATGGAATAAGTTAACAGAATGGGTCTTGGGTATGGAAACGTCTAATCATTATTTTTCCATGTTGGTTCAGACACTTAAGTTATGGATATTTTGAATTCAATAAAGTTGTTTCTATTTTTCCTGCATAAACATATTATTGATATGCATATATACGTTTTTAGTAATAATGTAGGAGGTCTTGAAATAAGACAATTATGGACGTTGTGTCACTTATAGATTATATTAGTGCGGTTATTGGTGATGTGGTATATAGAAGGAACTATGTCGATTGAATGATATACGCCCGCCATGACCGGCATTAGTAGTCTCTCTAATATAATACTTATGTTTGCTAATGATGAAAGTATTTATAAAGTCCAATATTATGCGCGCCTTATGTTTATTATGTCTATTTTACTGTGGCTCTGTCAAGTGTGACAAGTGGGAGAATCGAAAACTTTGTGTCCCACATGTTCGCCAAGTGGGAGAATGTAAGTTTTATGTCTCACATATGTGACATGTGATATAATCCTAAATAGAATTGGATTTTTAATAAAATACATAAACTTGGTATAAGACACACTTTCCCTAATTAATTAGCTATCAATTAGCTATTAATGTATAATTGGAATGGGATGTTTCCCTAAATTATCATAATTAAATTAGCCATAATATATTCTCTAAATTAATCATTAAGATTGACTAAATATATGTTTCTATACAAGTAAGGAAAAGGAGAATATATAATTATAAGTATATATATGCGTATTTGATTGTAGTCATTAAGTGGAAGGAATATTTCATTCCTTTGATTAAAGAAAATGGACGCATATATTATGGTTTAATTGGTTTTGATGTAGTATTGACTAACAAATCAAATTATTGTGATCAATTATTTTATTTGATTTTTGGTATTACTTGGTCAAAAAGAAATGTCCTAAATTAAGTAGTCACTTTGATGGAAAGGGCTTTAAGGTTTGATAATTAGGGTTTTTCCTCTCTCTGCCTATAAATACAAGTGTAGTGATCCCATCAAATCACACACATTACAGAGAACACATAAACGAGGGAAAGAGAGAGAAACAAATCCTTGGAGTTGCGCCACTACACCAAAGTCCGAGGAAGTTCTCTCCGTCTTCCCCAATCGCTTCCGCTATGGATCATAAAGGTAAGTTTCCGATCCATTATATGTATGGTTAATACGTGAAATACATGATGTTCAAAGATCTTGCTTCATTCATATTCAATTATGTTTTTATTGAATATATGATAATAAATAATGTCCTAACAGTTTTCTCTCAAGTTCTTTCAACACTACGTGCATAAAATTTGTGCATTAGTTTAGAAATTTGTTTGCTCAAATTATCGGAACTCTATCAAAATCTCTTGTGCTTGGTGGGTTTGATGAGGAGGTGCTAGTCGATTTATTTTTTGGGACAATACATCAATTCTAGAAAACTAATCAAGTGGAATTAGTATTGCGGAAAGAGAATTTTTCGCTACTCTATTTACAGTTTGGTGTGTTATACTGTTTTCATTGTAATTTTTGTTTACATTATATACTAATCGTAGATTTGTATAGTTAAGATACTAATACACACAACTTGAGATTTTTCTCGTATTTCTAACACTTAAATTTCTTTGTTTTGGACTCATTGTATGAATGGATTATGATAGTCTATGTCTATGTTGTTAAAAAAGTGAGATGCAAAAGCATTAGTCGAGCATAATACAATCCAAAAGATGAACGGAGAAAAATTACAATGAACTGAACAAACTGAACTAGAAAATAAACAACAAAACCGTAAAACGATAAAAGAGAATACGCCGTGTCGAGGAGTCCTATTTCCGCAATACGAGATACGCCCAAGTACCGCTCTCGGACTAGTGTGCCATCTCCAAAGATAAAACGACTACGTCTTGTTAGTTGCAGCACCGCATACAGAACAAGCTCTGGGGAATTGGATGAAGGCGAGGGTAGATCTTCGATAAAAAATTATGCATCGAGAGGGGAAGAGCCATGCAATTCTATGAGTGCAGATATGCTTGGTGTGTTTGAAATAGATGGTGTGACTACCTATTTATAGGACTAGTCCACTTCATTGGGAGCTGCTAGAGTCAACAATCATTACGTTTGTCATGATGGGTTTGACTGTAACCGCTGTGGGATACAAACCGTTACGGGAGCTAGACGCTGATCCTGGACGGAGCGTATCTACACGCCTCGTGTCTGGGTTCGATCATGATGTGGACACGTTACGTGCCAGTCACGTTTGCTTCGTTGCGTCATGTGTGGTCTAAAAAGATTGGGCTGGGCTAGGATAAAGCCCAAGCGTCAAGCCCAAAGGCCAATTGTCAATATCCAAGTCCAAAGCACATAACACCTGGAATCAGTTTAGAGAAACTAACTTTTTTTCATTTTTGTGACTAACTTTAATCAATTACTCCCTCCGTCCCAGTTTTAGAGTGACATTTTGCCAAAAAAGTCCGTCCCAGTTTTAGAGTTACATTTAGAATTTTCCATTTTTGGACATAAAATTTTACCCCATTATTCAATAAAATTACACTCAAATGCCATTATAAACACAAAAATAAACCCAAAAAAAAACACAAAAAACATAACCCACCCCCACCCCCAACCCCCCTCATTTGACTTTCATCTCTCTCTCTCTCCACCATTTCCCGTCTCCCCCATTCCCAATTGTAGGAACCCTAATCGGCTCCTACTCTAATCGCCGATCTAAATTGTTGGAACCCTAATCGGCTCCTACTATTATCACTCCACCATTCTCGTCTCTCTCTATTCGCTTCTCATGGCGGAAGGTTGGGATCCACTTTCGGAGTGTGAATCGGTGCCATCTTTCGATGCACCTCCCGAAACCCTAATCTTCCCTGATACACCACCGGAAGTGATTGCACGGTGGGAAATCGACCGTGTCGTCGATTGTTACCACCGATGTGGACATTGGAGATGGTTTGCGGGCGTTGATGGGTCTGAGGTCGTCCATGAATCTGAGCTTCCCCCACCGGCTTGCTTCTTCGACGGATCTGAAACCCAGCCACCGTATGAGGGCTTTGACGGGTCTGAACGCCACCCGCCGGCTGAGAGCTTTGACGGGTCTGAACCATCCATCCCCTGTGACGAATCTGGACCTCAACCAGCTCCCTCATCAAAGGTGGAGTACACCGAGAATGAGAAAGCTATGTTGCTGATCTTGTTGCCTGGCATGAAAGATCTCATCTAAACTGTGGGTATTTTCTCAATTCTGAGCCACCCCTTTGCTTGGTTTGGAGGCTGTTTCAGTTGAATTGATCTTGTTTGTTGTCATATGATGAAGTTTTTGTGATGAATAACATCTGATTATCTGTGTATTGACTGGATTGGTTGGTTTTTGTGAACTTAGCCACCCCTTTGATGGTTTGGAGGCTTTGATCTGCAAATTTGTACCTCTGTGATGATATATTTTCTGAGAGTTCTACATGCTTAGTAACATCATTCAGTATTGGTTGGTTTTTTGTGAACATGGGCACCCATTTGATGGTTTGGAGGCTGTGATTTGCTATTTTGCTGTATATGGTTGGTTTGTTGGCTCTGACCTGCAATGTTGCTTCTCTGTGATGAAGTTTTTGTGAGTTCTCTGTATTGGTGGTGTTTTTGTGAACCTAGCCACCCCTTTGATGGTTTGGAGGCTTTGATTTGCAAATTTGTACCTCTGTGATGATGTATTTTCTGAGAGTTCTACATGCTTAGTAACATCATTCTGTATTGGTTGGTTTTTTGTGAACATGGGCACCCATTTGATGGTTTGGAGGTTGTGATTTGCTATTTTGCTGTATATGGTTGGTTTGTTGGCTCTGACCTGCAATGTTGCTTCTCTGTGATGAAGTTTTTGTGAGTGCTCTGTATTGGTTGTGTTTTTGTGAACCTAGCCACCCCTTTGATGGTTTGGAGGCTCTGACTTGCAAAATTACACTTGGAATTCATACAAAATGTAGGCTATAGATTTACAAGCAGGCCTAGTTACCATACCACAGAAATCAACCTATTAATCCTAACCCAAAATGTAGGCTATAACCAAAAAAACAAGTTTACATCCTAAACACCAAACTACTTTGATGCTTATACTGTAAACCCTAAGATCCAAGTGGCCTATTTAGAGCTGTAAAACATTCATTAGATGCCCTATGTCATATGAGGCACCCACATCATTCTGAGGTAGTAGTAGATACTCCAAGCTCTCTTTGACCAGATTCTTCCCAACTTCTAGGGATGTAGGAAGCCCCACTGTCCTTCTCAGCCTTTCCTTGTTCAAGTGGGGTATTTTGTAGTTGTTGCCCCCATACACTTCTAGGATCTTGCTGAGGCAGCTTTGCAATGTTAAAAAAACATTGTTCAGAGTTTGTGGGGTGAGTTCCTCAAAAGAACTCCAGACATTACCCAGTAATTCATCTATGTTGGTTGCTACTTTATCATCTTGTAGTGATTGAATGGCCCTAAAAAAGCCAAGGTCCAATACATTGGTGTCTGGGGAGTTGGCTGGTTGGCTAATTAGATGGAACTTAAATCCATCTGAACTTGCAAGCTCATCAAATTGTGAGTCAAAAGATCTTAGGTGAGGTTTGGCATTATCTTGTTGGATATATATATCCTTGCTTGCATTGGCTGGCCACTTTGCCTTGATTGCTGGAATAATCTGTGCCTTATGAATGAATCAATGAAAATATGCTAAATGATGACATTATCAATGTCTGATAGGAAGGTGAGGGGATAAAAATATCCATACCTGATTCAAGAGACATTCTCTCATTGCTTCCTTGTTAACTGATGGTATAGGTTTAGTCTCTAATGTCCCTCTTGGCCTATTCTTGGACTTCCTTTTGGCTGGAACTTGTTCTGTGAATGAGAATATTCCTATTTTATCATCAAAGATGGTCTGACCATCTGTGCCAAACTGTGGCCTACTTACAGCACACATGAACATCACCTTTGTGATGAATCTTTTTGACTTGCAAGCCCTGTAAGGCTCATCCTCATCCGGCAACAGGTAGTATCTGTCTGAAGCTTTTGTCATGTAAAACCATTTCTCATCAATATGAATTGTGTTGTGCATAGCATGATAAAGAAGCTTTCCTTCATACAAAGCTGGCTGAATATGAGT
This sequence comes from Salvia splendens, assembly GCF_004379255.2. NCBI lineage: Eukaryota > Viridiplantae > Streptophyta > Magnoliopsida > Lamiales > Lamiaceae > Salvia > Salvia splendens. Next base: position 30,896,929 of record NC_056035.1, read on the forward strand.
AAGACACCATCTCATTCTACTGATCTTGTTTGCTTTAGTAAGTGCTGGTTTTATGGCATTTGTATGTGGCCGTATCAGGTGACTCTTTGCCCATCTACCAACTGTGGTCTTGCTAACTCCCATTTTATATGCAAGCTTTCTATAGCAAGACCTCTCAAGAAAAGACAATTGTTAGAATTTTTCATCATCAAAATGTACTTTACCTGATTTTTTAGTATATCCTGATGCTCTACCCCTCATGATAACAGGTTCCCCATTTGAAATTTGCTGCTTGGCTATCCCCCATAAGTGGCTCACTGTACTTCTGTGCACTTTGAATCTATTGGCTGCCTCTTGAAATTAACCATGTGGCAGTGCTCCAGCTTAGCATTGCTGTTGTAGGAACTGTACAATATGGTTCTTCATTTGGCTGCTCAAACTCAGGCCTTGTCTCGGCCTTGCTCCAGTTCTGCATCCTGAACATGCTCCTGCTCCATCTGTTGCTCCATATCTTGATCCATTTCCATTCCCCTATGATGAAAATGTTCTGAGGGGAATTTACATATAAATACCTTTTGGTTGGTGTGTAGGTAGGTGGAATTGGCAATTGTTGGAGTAAATGTGGAGTGAATGTATTTATAGATGTAGATTACCTTTATTTTGATTTTGGATTTTTCCCTCCATGGGATTGTAATGCATTTTTCCCTCCTTAATTTGGAGGTTGAGTAAATGAAAATGGAATGAGTTCCCTCTTTAAATTTTTGTTGATGTGATGGCCTAAAATTAGGGGATAGCAAAGTGTTCAAATTTTAGTTTCAATTTTAATTTTGTCCTAGCTTAATTTTATGTAAAGGAAATAGAGTTACCAAAGTGTAAAATTAAAAACAATAAGACTAATTTAAACAACCAAAATTAAATAAAGTAAAAAAAGAAACAATTTTAAACTAAAAAAAGTCAATCCATCTCACTTTCCACCTACTCACTTCATTTATTACACACTCTACCTTCTCACTTCATTAATTACAACACACTCCACCAATTTCTTAAAACCCGTGTCATAACTAATTGTCACTCCAAATGTGGGACGGAGGGAGTATTTCTCATTCATCGGGAATCAGTTTAGAGAAAATGGAAATAACACTATCATCTACACCGAATGTAGATCAATCATATATTTTTAATTTCACAAATTAAATGTTTAGTCACATCAACGATGCGATCAAGATCCTTTGACCGGTCACGATTCCAACAATATAAAATGTTGTTTTAGATTTTTTTTATTTGCATAAATTAAGCCTAAGAAAAGTAGTTATTTCCTTATCCATAGTAAGTTTTAAATTGGGCGATACTAATGTTGGATCTAAAATGGCTCCAAAAATTGACAATTCAAAAATGCATACCCAACCTTGTAAATAGAAAAAACAACAGCAGTATTCCTTAACAAGTAATTCATTACTTATAGAAAGTGAAATTGATAAGAAAACAAAATTCTCGTCCCCGACCTTCCGTTTAACACTAATATCCAATTTTCCACAAATTAAATTAAACTTAATATACAAAATTGAGTTTCTATCTTAGGTTCATCAATTGTAATAGTAATATAAAGTCCGAGCTCCGTATTTTTAATGACAATATAAATTATTGTTGATTAATTACTTTCCTGATACCGGATAATAATGCTACATATGAAATAAAGATTCTTCAACAAATTTGTTAAGATTTCCACTGAAGAAAATAAATGGTTAAGAATATATAGAATTTTAAAATTTCAAGACGAAAACAAATTTATTTTTCTTAGTCCATTGGGTCCGGAGACAAGTAGTTATTGATTTTCAATTATGTAAGCTATATTTGGATGCTGCAAAATCACTGCAAGTATTCATTCTAGGCAAGTCATGGCCACTTCGGTCTTGAGATAATGTCTCACTTTTTCTTCTTTTTTATTGATAAATTAATAAAAAATCAAAGGTCGTGTTCTGGGTGATGAATTGTGCGGGTTAGGTCGTTATCAGATCAACCTGATAACGTGTCATGACCGCACTTTCTAAGGATAGAAAGCCCGGTTTATCACGACTAGGGGAGGATGAAAGAAGCGGGGAAGAAAGGGGAAAACTGTGGCACAACTGAAACTTGAACTGAAATAACTCAAATAATATATATCAGAGTGCACGATACAAAGAGCGCAAACTCGACTTTTACATTGCAGTGGAAGAGTCAAGAGCAGATAACGTCGTGTATGGAGACACGTCGCATCCGAGTACTATTCTATCGAAGGATCTACATTGTCTATGCTCAACACCGCCCGCTGTCATCACTGCTCAACCTGCACATTTTTAAAACATATGGTACTTGGTGTACTCAGTGGACACGTGCCGAAATATATTTTCATAAAAATTGGTTATATCAAGCCACTCTTTGAGTGAACTCGGGGTTTTAGGAAAAGGTCCGAGAACACTAAAACATTTTCCTTTTTCCTTTTTAAAAAGTGATCTGTCGATCTATTTTCCTAGAACATATGCCGTATCTGACTAACTCCTGGGGAACAGAACCCCACTAACCTCCTAGTGAACATAATTCACGAAACTCCTGGTGAACCGGAATGTATGGGCTTATCCCACTTACAAACCCGAATTCACTAACTCCTGGTGAAATAGAATGTTTGGGCTCATCTCACTTACAAACCCGAATTCACAAAACTGAAACTCCTGGTCTAGTAAGGACATCGCCTTGCTAGTCAATCAGATAGGCAAAGTTCAAAACAAAACATGGCTTGACATAACTTTCGCAACATTATTTTCCTCGTAAACATATTTGGAACAAACTCATTTCTATCGGTCAAAGCCGAACTCAAAACTTTCAAAACTTCATTTTCCCCGTAAACATATTTGGAACAAACTCCTTTCTATCGGTCAAAGCCGAACTCAAGACTTTCAAAACTTCATTTTCCTCGTAAACATATTTGGAATAAACTCATTTCTATCGGTCAAAGCCGAACACAAATATCAACAAAAGCTACACTTCACAAGCACTCATAAGGCAACACATAACATCATATAAATCACATCACTTTCACTTTAGGTAAATAGCACTTTTTATAATACCTCAGATTAAATAGCAAGTTTGCACTTAACATCACATCTTAAATAGGAGCACACGAAAATACTTTTCATAAAAACTGTAAACAAACATTAAACAGAAAGCCTTAAAAATATCTTAGTTCGAAAGCTCACATAAAAACACTTTAGTTCGAAAGCCCACATAAAAACACTTTAGTTCGAAAGCCCACAGTCATATATCACAATAGAAAGCCCGTAAAATATTGTTTGTAAAAACTGTGATTTTAACAGAAAGCCTACCTCGTTCGCTTAAAACTCCTTAACTTGATTTTTACTGACTTCGACCTTAGCTCGCGGAGATAACCTCTTTGAAAACAACACAACTAACTAACAAGACTCGATAAATTCTTAAACTTTAATTAGAATTAGAATGCATGCCCTAATTAATCATGGCCTAAGAACTTAATTAGAATTCCGGCTCAAAACCAAATTAGTTTGCATCCCAAGCTCCCTCGTAAATTACTTCCATCCGGCCCAACTGCTCTTCTCCCTCTTTAATTTATTTCGGCCCAAGGATCAATTATTCTAGCCTAACTGTAACTTCCACGGAACTAGCCCACTTTCTTACACCAAATCAGAAATTGGCCCAACTCTCTAATTAAATTATTGGTCCAACAATTAATTAGGCAATGAGCAGCCCCAAATTCTTAGATTAATTCATCCCATATACTCCCCTCCACTTATCGGTCTCTCTCTCGAATCCCTATCACATCTTTTTCCCAAATTGGTGACTAATTCCAAAACTTGAACCCATAAACATCACATCTCTCTTCTCTTCCCTTTCTCTCCGGCATCGACTCAGCGCCGCCGTCTCCTTCTCAAGGCAGCGCCGCCATAGCAGCGCCACCATCGCCTGCCTCTCTCGTGGCGTCAGGTTCGGGATCGGCGAGCAGCATCGCTGGCTTCTCCCCTTTTCTCACAGCGTCGGTTCTTTCGAACTACCCAGGGTCGGTCGCCGTCGGACCTGCCGTATCATTGCCCCGTCTGTCGGGCTCGTCTGCCGCCTCCAGCGGCGTGCTGTGTAGCTGCTGCCAGGTTGGGGCCGCTGCTGTACCATGGAGTCCACGCGGCTGCCCTCGTGGCCTCGCTGTTGCCGGTGGTCTCCGAGGCAGCCCCTCATCCTTAAAGCTAAGTTCTTTTACTCCTTTTCATTATTTAGTTTGATTGGTTATAAAATTTGGGCAGTAGCTAGGTGATGTTGAAGGTCTTGACTATAGTGTGCTAAAGCTTTGATCTTTCCTTGGGCCGTAGTCATGATAAATCGTTACTGATCTTGGGCTAAAAGCAACTTGTGCTATTCTTTGTTCCAAATCATGTGATGTGGAAATCCTAAAGCTCTAAGTTCTTGAGCATGGGGTTCTAATATGATGCAGAGGTTGGTTTTGTAGGGATTACCTTGCCTTGGTAGTTGCTCTCGGTTGTGGACTGACTTCATGCCACTGCCGCCCATCGCTCCTCTCCCTCAACTTCGGTGTGCTCCTTATGATTTGTAAATTTTGGTGATGAAAGTGGGGGGATGGAGGGGACGGTGGGGTTCTTATATAGGCAAAAGTTTTGTCTCATTATGGCAGATTTTGGGAGCTTCACCTTTCTACTCTTAGCTATGGGATCCTTCTCCTTTTAGCATGACAAGAGGCCTCTTGCCGAATTAGTAAAAGTCTTGGGATAGGGGAGATCTTTGCTGATTTCTCTTGTGATTTGGATAATATTACTCTTCTCTTTATGGGTTGGACGATGAGCTCATCTCTCTTGCTCATTTGTCACCATTCCTCTTTTGGTGAAAGATTGTGGTTGCTGTGTTTGAGGAGCACGGTTGTCCAGACAGCTTGCTCACTCTTCCTATCTCTACAAAAGATTCTTTTTTCTCTTTGATTTTGTTGAGATGTATCCTTAACCAATTTTGTGTATGTGTTGGCAGATTGTAGGAGAGACCTTGCTATATCTCTAGGAGGCTAAAAGAATATGTGATCTCAGCCTCTGTCCTTGGAGCTTTGGGGAAAAGAAAGGGGTTTGTCATTTTGTGGGTTGTAGCAGCCGAGAGAGATGTATAGGAGATTTCATGTAGATTTAGCAAATCCCACCTTTGTTTTCTTTACTCCTTTTAGCCCTCTAATGTAACTTTGATATTTTTTTCTACTTATTCAAACCCCAAGATCCATGAAATCTTTTTCATGAAAGGTTAGTTTTCCCACCTTGTATAGTGTATCTCCAACAATTATAGTTCATAAAAATTTAAATTCCTTGCACTTTAATTCCAAGTGTTTCTTCGTCCACATTTCTATTTTTATTTTTTTTTTCAAAATTCGTGCACGAAAATTTGGGGTGTTACAAACGACTCAATCCAATGAGGGTTAATTCGAACCCCACCTGTTACGGAAGTTGTCAACCCAAATACAAACCCGGACTGCTATCTTCAAACCTGAACACGATCCGCACCCAACAAGAACCGTTAACAACAAGATATAATATGGGTTGACACGACACGATAACGATCCGAACATGATACTACACAATTTAACCTTGATTTGCAAGAAAATATATAAAGAAGTAAAGCAAAAGCATAATTTTTTAAAATAATAATAATAATAATAATAATAATAATAATCCTATCAAACCCACATCCAACCCTAACATAAGCCGAAATAATCGGATTTTTAACGGGTCAACTCAATAATGACACAAACTAATAAAGCTTGATCCAAACCTGTTAATTTCGTATGAATTCGTGTCGGGAACGCGAGACCTATGCTTACTTATCCTGTCACGCCCGCATTTTCTAAAGATAGAAAACACGTTTGATCGCGACTAGGGGAGGGTTAAAGAAGCGGGGAAGAAAGAGGAAAAACAAGACAACTCGACTGTAGCTCGAAATAATAGGAATAACTTGAATAAAATCAGAGTATCTCAACAATACATGAAATCAAAATAACAACATTCAGCAAAAGCATTTGAGAGAAGAATAATATAATGTATGAAGACATAATATATTCAGAACATTTTATTTATCATCTTCTTCACTTTTATGCTCAACACCCACTGCGCTCGTCACATCTCAACCTGCACATTTTTAAAACATATGCAGGGTTGAGTACTTGATGCACTCAGTGGACTCATACCGAAAACATTTTATAAAAATTATTTATCATGCCATAAACAAGTGACCTCGAGGTTTTAAATTTGAAAAGACTCGAGTCACTAAAACATTTCAACGTACCATCCATCAACATCACCATCATCAACATCACCATACCATATCTGAACATACATGACGAGGAATGTGGTCACATTCCAAGTCACTAGACCGGCCAACTCAAAGAGATAGCGCACGATCTACGGGGTGTACACTAGTCCGAGTGGAGACTCACTCCCTAGTCAAACCCGAATTCAATTAAACATACATTGCAAAAGCCACTTTAGATAGGTCTCATAGCCACACAAAAAGATGGCATGACAAACATATTTCACATCATTTGAAAAATAAATATACTTAGGACATAGTCCTTATTTAAAAGAAAGCCCACCTCATTCCGCTCTCAAATAGCATGCAAAAATCACACCATTTTTTTGAAAGAACACAAGAAGCTAAAAATTAGACTTTAATAAAATAATTTTAATTAAAACAACATTGTATGCCTCCCATGTGAAGTTAAATCATACATATTTACGAAATTCTGAAATTTTTCGTGACTTAGAACGTCATCTTTGTCCAGCTGGTTTCGCATTCCCAGGATTTAATTAGAGCAGTCTGTGCATCCTTCTCCATCAGCCCAACGCTTAGATCAATATGTTGGTCCATCATTTATCAAAGAGTAGCCCAATTTAATACTCCCTAACCCACCTATTTAAAACTCCCACATGATTTCTTCTCCAAAACTCTCACCCATTTCTCTCTCCTTAATTTCATCCCATTTGAAATTTCCAATTCAGAGTCCAATCCCCATCTTCTCTCTTCACGCTCTCACAAATTGGCAGCATCACCTATTTCTCTCTCATTTCTTATAATTCCCAAATTCAGAAAAATTAATCTCTCTCTCTCCTCGCCCGTATCTCTCTCCTCTCCAGACTCCCGAATCGCGACGCCATCGCTGGGGTCGCCAGCCACTGTCGCCTCTCTACTTTTCGTTGCTGCTCTCTCTCAAATTCGTCGACATCTCCGATCCAAATTTTGAAAAATAACTCGCTTCTCTCCTTCATCTCTCCATCGATCTCGCTGCTGCGTTCCCTCTCTTCTCGACGAAACTTCAGCGCTGCCCGAGTCGCACCCCCGTCATCATCGTCGAGAAACTCTGGCGCCGGCCTCGCCTTTTTCCTCCACCGCTCAATGGCGTGCGAGACGCCGCCGCCCTCGCGGACTCCAGCCGTCGCTGCATCTCCATGAATCGCTTCGTCAGACAGCCCTTGACCTGCCCCGCTGTCGTTTCGAGGCCGCCGTGGTCGCCGCCACGCTGCTTTCGCCTTCCGTCTCTCCATTCTCCGTCGCCCAGTGATATCCGATTTGGGGAGATTGAGTTTCACCATTGGAGTTCATGAATTGGTGCGAAGGTTACCATCGCTCTCTATCTCTCGGTTTCTCATTGGATTTGGAGTTGAATGAAAGTGGTAACTTGCAGTTATGGGAAGTCTTGTAGTGATAGTATATAAATGCAGGTCATGGCCAAACCAAAAATTACTCAACTGAAAGAGAGTGGCTGATTTTGTGGAACTGAAGTTTAGGTGCTGCCGTTTGATTCTCTTGGAAGTAATTTGGACTTCTCCAAAATTAGGCTCAAATAAAAGCATTGGTCTACAAAAGGATTGTTATAGGCCCAAAATTCCCAAATCCATCTCTCTACAAAAGAATTAAAGGCACAACGACATCCTTTCAAGAACAAATTAAAAGGTAGAAAAAGTCGGGATAGTACACATCCATTAATCACATGATGAGTACCGAGTTTTGTTAACGACGGGAATATATTATAGTGGAAACTGATTTTTTCCAATGATAAAATAAAATAGTACTCCTCCCGTCCCATTCAAGATGACCATCTTTCCTGTTTTGTTTGTCTCAATCAAGATGACTACTTTCCAATTTTGGAAATAACATCCTCTCTCCTCATTAAAATATTCAACTACCTTTTTCCTCTTTACTTTATTCCACCTAACAACACTTTCTAACTCAAGAATGTGGCCATCTTGAGTGGGACAGTGTTAAGGCCTTTCCCCTCAACTACGATCAAAGACACTCTCCGGCGCCCTGGCAGAGGGTCGGCGGCTGTCCAGACTTGGCTGCGCGCGAAAATCTTCGTCGGGCAGCAAAGATTCTGGGTTGCTTGGTTTGTAAGTCACGAAAGTAGGGCAATTGGATTTTCTATTATGATCAAAAAAAATATGACAAAGCCCTATTTATAATCTAAGGACCCTAGGGTTGATTCGATCTCCTAGTCATCTCGGGAAAGAATCAACAAAGAAAACCCGAAACGGAGCTTATAACCCGCTCGACTCGTACGTAAAATAAATAACAAAAATAATATTCTTGAAAATAAAAACAACCGAAAGTAATAAAAATAAAAGTCAAATAAAAAATAAAAAGAAGCATCAAACGCCACGCTTATTTGGAGACGAAGTCTCCCAACCTCTCGAGCGGTCGTCGGTTCCTTACCGGCCTCGTTGCCGCGACGGAGTCCTGTTGCGGCTGCTCAACGTGCTCAATTCCACCCGTCTCCGGTTCCTCCACGACGACCGTCGTCCTCTCCGGGCTGGGGGGTTGTAGGATCGTATCAACTCCCTCCCCCATAGCAACCTCCTTGTCCTCAAGGAGGACGTTAGGGAACTTGTTTCGCACCACCTCAGTCGGCTCCCAAGTCGGGGATTCTGTCCCGTCGGACCATCGTACCAAGACATGCTCCACCGGTTTTCCGCCATACCACAACATCCTCCGATCCAACACCCGAACCGGATATACCAATGGGCGGTCTCCAAAAAATTCCGTGGGTAGCTGCATCGCCTCATTCGACGTGTCCCCCCGCACAAACGCTCGCAAGAGACTAACGTGGAACACGTTATGTATTCTACTCCCTTCGGGTAATCGTAACCTGTACGCAACCGGACCCACGCGCTCCAACACCTCAAAGGGTCCATAATAGCGTCTCGCTAACTTGGCGGACTGGGGTCGAGCCACAGAATGTTGCCGATACGGGCGAAGTTTCAAAAGGACCCAATCCCCTACCTCGAACTCCACGTGTCGGCGATGTTTATTCGCCGACTCACGCATACGCTGCTGTGCGCGCTCCAAATTCCGTCTTAGCTCCACTAGTAGCTCACTCCGCTGAAGGATCAGCTCGGCAACCGAAGGCGGCGTCGCCGTCGACGGTCTCGCGAACACCAAGCTCGGGGGATCGCGACCATATAACGCTTGAAAAATTTAACTTTGTTCCACACAAACGCATCAACTCCTTCCATACTTGATTGAGAAACACCGAATCCCTGTCCGACACCAATGTTGTGGGAAATCCATGATGACGCACTACTGTATTAATAAACAAGTGAGCCACGCGAAGAGCATCAAAGCGAGTTGGCAGCGCCGCAAAATGGGCGTACTTGGACAACCGATCCACCACCACCATAATCACAGTATAACCCCTGGATTGCGGGAGGCCCGTGATAAAATCCATTGAAACATCCTCCCACACCTGCGTTGGAACCGGTAGTGGTTGCAGAAGGCCCGCAGGCTTTTGCGTTGAATACTTGGTCGTTTGACATATAATGCAGGACTCCACAAAGTCTTTTACTTCCTTCTTTAGCCGAGGCCAATAAAAATCTGCCCCTACTCGTCGTAGGGTCCGTTCAAAACCCGGGTGGCCCGCCGACGGCGAACTGTGATATTCCGCTAGGATAAGGGGCCGGGCAGACGATCGGGACCCCACAAAAAGGCGACGCTTGTAGTAGACCAGACCATCGACCAAGGAGAGGTGCGGCGCCGCTGTCCCATTTCGAATACTCGCCGTGATTTCTCGCATTTCGGGCGATGACGCGGCTTCCCGGCGAAGCAGGCCCAGCAACTCCGGTAACGGCTGTGAGACCGACATCAACTGGAGGCAGAGCTGGCCCGCGTCGGTGATGGGATCCACCCCCGACCCATCGGCCTCCCCTGTTTCATTGGAAGCTGCGCGGCGAGACAAGGCATCCGCAATCCTATTCGTACTCCCTTTCTTATACTCAATAGTGAATTTGTACCCCATGAGCTTCCTTACGTATAGTTGTTGATCTGGGGTTTGAACCACCTGTTGCAGTAACTCTTTCAAACTCTTCTGGTCACTGCGTATTACGAACTCGCGGCCCAACAAATATTGACGCCATTTCTGAACAGCCTCGACGATCGCGTACAATTCCTTGTGATACGTTGAGGCCACACGCCGGCGTGGACCCAACTTCTTACTGTAGAAGGCAATGGGATGATCATCCTGTAACAAAACTGCCCCAATGCCCGAATCCGAGGCATCTGTTTCCACACAAAACGGTCTCTCAAAATCGGGTAATCGAAGCACAGGCGCCTTCGTCATTGCGGTTTTCAATTCGCGAAAAGCCTCGTCCGCAGCTGGCGACCAACCGAACGCCTCTTTCTTGAGGAGATCGGTAAGTGGGGCGGCAATGAAGGCATATTGAGCAATGAATCTCTTGTAGTATCCTGTTAGTCCCAAAAAACCTCTAAGCTGCTTTACCGTTCGCGGTACGGGCCAAGCCGTCATCGCTTCAATCTTAGCAGGATCCGCCTTCAATAACCCGTTGGTAATAAAGTGGCCTAGATACTCCACCGTCGAACTACAAAAAGAACACTTTGACAATTTGACGTAGAAACTGTGCTTCAGCAAGACCGCCAAAACGGCCGACATGTGAGTTTCATTATCCTGGACGGATGGACTGTAAATCAAGATATCGTCAAAAAAGACAATGACGAATTTACGGAGCATCGGCTGGAATATAGAATTCATCGTCGCCTGAAAAGTGGAGGGCGCATTTGTTAGTCCGAAAGGCATCACCAGGAACTCAAAGTGGCCATCGTGCGTGCGGAAAGCGGTTTTGAACACATCCTCGTCATGCATCCGAATTTGGTGATAGCCCGATCTTAAATCCAGCTTTGAAAATACTCGTGCTTTCCCCAATTCATCGAATAGCTCATCTGCCGTGGGGATTGGAAAATGATCTGGGACCGTTGCCTTGTTCAATGCGCGATAGTCAATGCAAAAACGAAACGACCCGTCTTTTTTTCTAATTAATAGCACGGGTGACGAAAACGGGCTACTGCTTCGCTGAATTATCCCTTGCTCCAACATCTCACGAACTTGGCGCTCTATCTCGTTTTTTTGGAAGTAGGGATATCGATATGGTCTCACATTCACCGGTTTAGACCCCGGGAGCAAATGAATCCGGTGATCATATTGCCTACTCGGAGGCATCTCCGTCGGCATTCTAAAAATCGGTCTAAAACTCTCCAATACACCCGCTATTTCCCCCGGTAAATCTGGCGGAAACTCCTCTGACGTCGGTGCCGCGGACTCCAACTCTAGTAAGGTTATCTCAAAACATGCTGCCACCTCCGAATCAGCATGTAATGCCAGTATAGACCGAGCGGCCAGGCGCTTAGGTGGAACCGTGATGCCCTGCAGGGTAAAGGGCGCACCATTGTGGGTGAATTCCAAAGTCTTGCTGGCGAAATTTGCGGAGATATTGCCCAGCGACTCCGACCAGTCCACCACGAACTCGGATCCCTGCACTTTCAACGTGGTATGCTTCGCTATGTGAGTGCATAGTAAAGCTGCCCCATTACCTACAAACACCCTGAATGGTCGGATTGGCGACAAGGGCAGATGTAACCCCTCCGCGATATCCGGGTGCAAGAAGTCCCTGTCGCTTCCTGTATCCACAAGTATGACGATCTCCCGATCCTGAATTCGTCCTACCACCCTGAGTGGTCGCGAACGACGGCCCCCGTCCAATGAGTGAATGTGCGCCACCTCTGTAGGCGTCTCCTCGTCTGGAACATCGTCATTCCCCGCATCAGATAATGCGTCTTCCTCATCCGCGTAACATAGTATGCGTTGCTTACATACGTGGCCCACCACCCATTTTTCCGGGCAGTGCCAGCAAAGGCCCAGACGTGAACGTTCCGAACGTTCTGCTTGTGACACCCGAATCAACGGCATGCGCGGCTGGTCCTTCGCGCGCAGAGGCTGTCCTGATTGCGGGGTTGCGCCTACAGCCGTGCCTTGCGTCTGGATTGGGCCCGAAGGGCTCGACGTGGGTCTGCTATCACGATTCGGCCACTGTCTGCGCTGGAAAGGCACCCCGGAATGCTCGTTGGCGCGGTTGGGTTGTGTATCCGCGAGTTCCAACGACAACGCCATGGCTGCTGCCAACGACGGTGGACGACGTAATGTCAGGCGCTCTTGCATATCCGGCTTCAGCCCCGCTACAAACAAAGTGAAAAGTTTCACCTCCGGAACACCCCGGACCCGATTTAGGTACTTCTCAAATGTGTCATGGTACTCCAAAACTGAGCCGGTTTGCGTCAACTTAGCGATCAACCCAAAGTAATCTTTGAAGCTTTGTCTGTCGAAACGGTGCCGAACATCCTCTAAAAATTCTTGCCAAGTAACGAACTCGTTGTTCGCGCAATAATTGAAGACCCATTCAGATGTCGATGGATCGAATAACATAACTGCATAGTGAAGACGTTGGGCATCGGGCATCATGACGTGATTAAAGTAGTATTGCACCCTGGCAATCCAGTTTGTTGCCTCGCTCCCATCGAATCTGGGAGGCTTCATCGAAACCTGGTTCCTGTCAAACCCCGCCGTGGCTGGGTGATATCGTTGGGGGGGGTCCCAACACGACGGTGGCGTGTCGGTCCGCTGCTGCCACCCACCAAACGCGGGGCGGCCATATCGATTCCCTGGCGGTTCCCATTCAGCGCCTCCGCTAAACCTGTCGGCGCGACGACCCCTCACGTCCGACTCCAATTCTTGAAAGCCGATATTAGGGTTTCTTGCGCGGTAACCCTTCTCCCCCGATTTCCTCCTTCTGAATTCCTCGTATTCCTCCTCGTCTGCCGGGTCGACCCCTAGGGACGGTTCCCGCTCCCGCGACACCACCGGCTCCAAACGATCAAAGCGGCGATCCGCCGCGTCTTTCCATTGATCAAATCTTTCCATCTTGTCCAAAATACGATCAAGTTTGTCATTCATGGGATCATCGCGATGCGACTCTCCTTGTGGACGACCCTCCAAATCGCCGTCGTCGATATCCTGGCGCTGGAAGATCTCGTTCCGTCGGATGTTGAAATTCGGCCGACGAGAAGCACCGTTAGGGAACGTATCCGGGCGATTAACGCCCCACACCGATTTACCGTTATTGTTGAAACGACTCATGAGTTCACGGATGAAAGCACCAGATGTTAAGGCCTTTCCCCTCAACTACGATCAAAGACACTCTCCGGCGCCCTGGCAGAGGGTCGGCGGCTGTCCAGACTTGGCTGCGCGCGAAAATCTTCGTCGGGCAGCAAAGATTCTGGGTTGCTTGGTTTGTAAGTCACGAAAGTAGGGCAATTGGATTTTCTATTATGATCAAAAAAAATATGACAAAGCCCTATTTATAATCTAAGGACCCTAGGGTTGATTCGACCTCCTAGTCATCTCGGGAAAGAATCAACAAAGAAAACCCGAAACGGAGCTTATAACCCGCTCGACTCGTACGTAAAATAAATAACAAAAATAATATTCTTGAAAATAAAAACAACCGAAAGTAATAAAAATAAAAGTCAAATAAAAAATAAAAAGAAGCATCAAACGCCACGCTTATTTGGAGACGAAGTCTCCCAACCTCTCGGGCGGTCGTCGGTTCCTTACCGGCCTCGTTGCCGCGACGGAGTCCTGTTGCGGCTGCTCAACGTGCTCAATTCCACCCGTCTCCGGTTCCTCCACGACGACCGTCGTCCTCTCCGGGCTGGGGGGTTGTAGGATCGTATCAGACAGTGGAGGTACAGTATAGGAATATAATTTTTAATGTAACTCAATCCATCCATCAAAGAAGTTTGATATGCTATCAGCAATTAATTACTACTACCGCCGAATACGTGTACAGTATAATCGTTGTTAAATACATTCGGTAAAACTGATTGTTCAAGAAAATTTCGTAATTTAAAAATTAGAGATTACATTAAATGTCTAGCGCCAGATGAGGCATATGTCATGCTTGGTATTAACTTTTACGTGTAAATAATTTTTTTGTATATATTTACTGGTTACTTCATTTTAACAGCGTTTACTTAGGTGTGATTAAAAAAAAACAAACTTGAATTTTCACGAATATATATAAAAAAAATCACTTTATAGAAAGGTTTTTATATATGAACAAAAAAATTATCTTTTAATGAGAGAAGTGAGAAAGATGTGTAGATATATTGGATTTGATAATTTAGATAATTTAGTAGTCATGATCAGTTTTCGTGATTTGGCACGTAACGGCTCTAGTGGATGTTCACAATTCAATAATAATTAGACCATTAAACTTATCACTTGATTCACTTTTGTCTTATTTAATACAGTACTAATAGATTTATTTATCCAACCAACACAATTTGATGTGTGAAGTGAGAAATTTTCAATATTGGTTTTCGGTTTTCACAGTCTAGCCCAACTCGTGTGGTTATACGGATTAATGGCCCATCCATTTTGGCACTTCTACTAAGATGCAATGGTAACATACAAAAAAATATAGCCCATGTCTCGGCCCAATATTAGTGCTGTAAGAGTGGGCTTAATTACTTTAATACAAATTATAATAAGAGAATATGTTAGGTAGTCTAAAATGACAGTTAACAGTTGGTCTGATAATCAACTAAATAACATCGCAAGTTAATTGTGATTGGCTTTTTTTTAAGAAAAAAGATTGAAAAGTAATGTTTCTTCCACCCCCATGTTGAGCCATATTTATTTTGACTCTTCCCAAAATAGTTGAGTTATTTCTTTTTTGAAAAAACTTTATTTTCTCTCTTGCTGCACTATTAATTTTTCTCTCTTATTTTATTCTATTTCTTGACGTCTAAACACTCATTTCTTAATTCTCATATCGAAAAGAAATATTTCAACTAAGATAAGACCAAGATAGTTGTTGAAGATTGTGGCTGAGTAGCATCAATGCGTGTGCATGGGAGTGAAGCCGTGCGCATGGAAGTGCATAGGAACTTAAGGTGTGGAACACATCATCAAAGCAAGGAAATAGGAGTTCAAGAAGTAGTTGAACTTACTAGCCGTTAGTTAGTTAGTTTTGTAATCGATTCTTGAAGTGGAGCTTCCTTCACTTATTTTCTTCTTTGATCAAGTATAAATAGTTAGTTAGTTGATTGGTGAAAAGTAGTTTTCATATTAGTAGAGTATTCATAGAGTGTAAACACTTCTTGATTCATATTGAATAGGATTTGGCTTCATCTCACACACTCATACTTCTTCTTCTCGGTTCATGTTTCATTGATTGTTCTTGTTCATTCTTTTTACAACAATTAGCCCCGTCCGGTGGGAATCGATCCAGCGGCTGTGAAAGATGGTTGTGCGCATGGAGGCTGAGAAGTTTACTGGCAAAAACGACTACGACTTATGGAAATTGTAGATGAGAGCAGTACTGATCCAACAAGGGCTTACGGCTGTGATTGCTCCTGCAGATCCCACGAATAAAGGGAAGGAGCCTGCCCTTGATGAGAAGGCTCAGGCAAAGCTTGATGAGATGCAATTGAAAGCTCATAGTGCGGTCGTTTTGTGCCTTGCTGACAAAGTCTTGAGGGAAGCTCAATCAGAGACTACAGCAGCTGGAATCTTGGCCAAGTTAGACAAAGTTTACATAGATAAATCTCTGGCTAATCGGCTCTACATGAAGAGGAGGCTTTATTCTTGGAGCTTCTCTGAAGATAGGTCCATAATGGAGCAGCTAGAGGATTTCTCAAAGGCAGTTGATGATCTTGAAGCAATAGATGTCAAGATCAATGATGAGGACAAGGCAATCCTTATTCTTAATGCTTTACCTAACTCATATGATCAAATGCGTGATGCAATCTTGTATGGAAGAGATAAGGTGATTTCCATGGCTGAGGTGCATGCTGCACTTATGGCAAAGGAGCTGCAGAAGGGTGTACCAAGAAAGCAAAATTCACAGCCAGAATCTTTGAATATCAAAAAATTTAACAAGAAAAAGTTTAAGAAGAGAAGTGAGGAGCTAAAGGCTGAGAGTTTTGGGATGAAGGAGACTAGGAGCTGCCATTGGTGCAAGAAACCTGGGCATTTGAAACGTGATTGTTTTGTATGGAAGAAAAGACAGGCAGCAGAGGGTGGATCTCATTCAAATGTGATCAGTGCTGATGCTGATGAGGCACATGAGGTGATGAATGTGATGGAGAAGGATGAGAAGGGCTCATGGATCATGGATTCGGGCTGCTCATTTCACATGTACCCTCACAAAGAATGGTTTCAAGAGCTGAATGAAACCACCGGGACTGTGCTGCTTGGCAACAATCACACTTTCTCAATTAAGGGAATAGGCAACATTTTCTTGAGAATTCATGATGGATCTGTGAAGAAGCTGTCTGAAGTGAGGTATATTCCACAAGTAAAAAGGAATTTAATATCTTTAGGCACTCTTGAGAAAAAGGGCTTCTCATTCACTTCAGAAAATGGTGAAATGAGAATCTGCAAAAATTCAAAAATTTTGATGATTGCTCAGAGAATGGGGAGTCTTTATTACCTGCAAGCTACTGTGGTGAATGGTGAGGCAAACTCTATTATTAGAACTGATCTGAGGAGTTGGCATCTCATACTTGGCCACCCAGCAGAGGGCAGTCTCAAAGCACTGATCCAGAAAGGGTTAGTTGATGGTGATGGATCAAAAAAGCTTGGTGTGTGTGAGGATTTTCTGCTAGGCAAGGCCAAGAAGCTCTCACTCCCTACAGGTAAACACACCTCAATCTCACCTCTCGATTATGTTCACTCAGATTTGTGGGGGCATGCTCCAGTAAAGAGTCAAGGTGGAGGCAGGTACTATATGTCTGTGATTGATGATTGGTCTAGGAAGGTATGGGTCTATGTGCTTAAAGAAAAGTCTGAAGCCTTTAAAATCTTTAAGATTTGGTGTAAGGAGGTTGAGATTGAAAAGGGATCTTTGCCTAAAGTATTGAGAACAGACAATAGCCTTGAATATCTCTCAAAGGAGTTTAATGAGTTCTGCTATGAGAAGGGGATAAAAAGACACAAAACGGTCCCTGCTAATCCTCAACAGAATGGAGTGGCTGGGAGGATGAATAGAACTCTTGTTGAGAGAGTGAGATGTATGTTGTCTTCTTCTGGAGTTTCCAAGAATTTCTAGGGAGAAGTTGTTTCAACAGTAGCATATCTGATAAATAAATGTCCAGCTTCTGGGATTCAAGGTGAAGTTCCAGATGAGAGATGGTATGGTGGAAAAAGTGACTACTCTTGGCTTAGACCTTTTGGATGCAAGGCCTTTGCACACCAGAAACAAGGGATGTTGAATCCCAGAGCAATACAATGCATCATGCTTGGATATCAGAAAGGTGTGAAGGGGTATAGGCTATGGTGAATTGAGCCAGGCAACCAAAAGGTGATTGTGAGCAGAGATATAGTTTTTATAGAGGACATGATGCCATACCTGGAGCACAAGGCTGAGAAACATACAGAAAATGCCAGAAATTCAACTGATGATCAGTTTGAGGTGGAGCTGAATGGGTTAGAGACAGCTCCAGTATGTCCTGAGTCTGAGGATGAGGCCACTGAGGTCCCAGAAGAAGATCATGAAGCTCAAGGATCTGGATTGAGTCAACCTCAACAGCATCAGTCTGATCTAGCATATTATCAGCTGGCTAGAGACAGACAAAGGAGAACTAATGTGAGAGCTCCTGCAAGATTTAGGGATTCAGAAATGTTATTCTTTGCATTGCATATTGCTGAGCAATTGGAGTTGAATGAGCATGCAACCTACACTGAGGCTGTTAGAGGACCAGAAAGCAAGCAATGGATACAAGCAATGAAAGAAGAAATTGATTCCCTAATCAGCAACAAAACATGGATTCTTGTTGATAAAGCAGAATTCAAAAAGGTCATTGGTTATAAATGGGTTTTCAAGAAGAAATTTGAATCATCTGGATCAGATAAAGTTAGATTCAAAGATAGTCTCGTGGCTAAAGGCTTCAACCAAGAAGAAGGTGTGGACTTCAATGAGGTCTTCTCTCCAGTAGTCAAACACAATTCTATAAGGGTGTTGCTGTTAGTGGCTGCTAGGATGAATTGGGAGCTTCAGCAGTTGGATACAAAGACTGTATTCTTGAATGGGGACTTGGAAGAAACAATATACATGTCACAGCCTCAAGGCTTTGAAGTTCCAGGAACAAAGGGGAAAGTTTGCTTGCTTAAAAAAAGCCTATATGGGCTAAAGCAAAGCAGTAGACAATGGTATTTGAAGTTTGGTGAAAGCCTTTCAAACCTGGGATTCATAAGGTCACTATATGATAGATGTGTGTTTGTGAAGAGGCAGCAAGGAAAGGACCCCATATATCTTCTAATCTATGTAGATGATATGTTAATATCTGGAGCAGACATCCATGAGATCAACAAAGTGAAGGCTCAGCTCAGAAAGGACTTTGAAATGAAGGATCTGGGGATTGCCAAAAGGATTCTAGGAATGGATATAATCAGAGAAAGAGGTAACAAGAAGATGTGGTTGTTCCAAACTGATTACATTCAGAAGACTTTGAGCAAGTTCAAGGCAGAAAATATGAAGTATGCTGCTACTCCTCTGGCAGCCCATTTCAAGCTTTCAAAAGAGCAAAAGCCCAAAAGTGATAAAGAAAAAAGGGAAATGGAGCTGATCCCTTACTCAAACATATTTGGAAGTTTGATGTACATGATGATCTGCACAAGACTAGATATAGCTCATGCCATTAACACTACTAGCAGATACATGACAGAATATGGGAGGCAGCATTGGAATGCTTTGAAATGGACAATGAGATATCTGAAATCAGTTGATAAGCTGGGGATTCTATTCATGAGAGGTAAGAAAGATGAGAAAGAGCCTCTGATGGAATATTGTGATTCAGATTAAGCAGCTAACATAGATACAAGAAGATCTCAAACATGCTACATATTCACACTATTTGGTTCAGCTGTTTGTTTGAGGTCAAGTTTGCAAAATGTGATTGCTTTGTCAACCACGGAAGCTGAGTATATGGCCCTTACTTCAGCCGTAAAAGAAAGCAAATGGTTGATGGGACTAATCTCTGATTTTAGAGTGAAACAAGACAGAGTTTCAATACACTGTGACAACAATGGAGCCATCTGCTTAGCAAGACATCAGATGTTCCATGAACACAGCAAACACATAGATGTGAGGCTTCATTTCATCAGGGATGAAGTTGAAAGTGGAAGAGTGAGAGTGGTGAAGATAGACACGACTCACAATCCAACAGATATGCTAACCAAAGCTCTGAGCAAGGAGAAGTTTGACTATTGCTGCAGACTTGTGAACTTGTTTGCAGTAAAGACTTAGACATTGGTGTGCTAGCCAAGGTGGAGATTGTTGAAGATTGTGGCTGAGCAACATCAATGCGTGTGCATGGGAGTGAAGCCGTGCACATGGAAGTGCATAGGAACTTAAGGTGTGGAACACATCATCAAAGCAAGGAAATAGGAGTTCAAGAAGTAGTTGAACTTACTAGCCGTTAGTTAGTTAGTTTTGTAATCGATTCTTGAAGTGGAGCTTCCTTCACTTATTTTCTTCTTTGATCAAGTATAAATAGTTAGTTAGTTGATTGGTGAAAAGTAGTTTTTATATTCATAGAGTGTAAACACTTCTTGATTCATATTGAATAAGATTTGGCTTCATCTCACACACTCATACTTCCTCTTCTCGGTTCATGCTTCATTGATTGTTCTTGTTCATTCTTTTTACAACAATAGTAGTAGAGAGGAAAAAGATATACTAACAAGTTGTAGACTAGTGTAGGTGTACAAGTTATAGGGATGCAAAAAGACTGAAATTTCAGGCGGTTTTTGCCAGGACAGTTAAAAACCGATTTATCTCCAAAAAATATTCTACTTTTGCTATTTTCAGTCGTCTCTTAAAATTAGCCCACTTCCACTTTTAGTAAGTTTTCCTTTCTAATGAAGTGACCTTGTCATCTACTACTATTCAATACTCCAATCACTTTTTTCTTCCCATCTCTAACTTATTTTACTAATTTCGCATTAAAATTTATTATGCTCTCGAATTCTCTATTTGTATGGGATGGGAGAATATGATTTATCAATCTTAAAAAGTCCCATCCTATTTTTATCCATAACTACCCAAGTCGTTCTCATTTTCAGTATCCTATATTCTCAATCTCTCTTTTGTACTCTTACTTGCTTAAGTGTCACTCCTTCAAATTTACAATCTAATTATTGAATATTTATAAATGTCTCCAAATCAATTTATCTTCTTCTGATTCTAAATGTGGTGCCAAGGGTAATTTCCCAAATACAAAGTCATATCAGTAGTAAAAACCAAGGAGACGAAGACCTGAAGAAGATTTTGAAGAGATTTCTTGAGAGGCCGATGTGCAAATGCATGTAAATTTTAAAATAGTTGATAAACTATTTTGTAAATTGTATTTAGAATTTGCAATAAGATTTATAACAAATATTTTGTAGATGGAAGAAGAACAGAGGGCAAGATCTAGAATTAAATTTTTAACTTTTTTTTTATAAAATTTAAAAATTTATCCAGGTTTAATGTAAATCATTATGTACAAGTTCCTACAAATGATCTAGTAGTACTAGTAGCTTTAAGAATGTTTAAGCTTTCTACATTAAACTTCTCCTAGGAGAAATGAACGTGCATGTTCGTTAACCATATACTCAAAAAAATTTATTTAATTTTAAATATACAAATTTTATTTTTTAACTTAAAAAAAAGTCCAAAGTTTATGCATTTATATTAAAAATATGAAATTGGAAGAAAAAAGAGAAAAATACGTACTGGGTGTATTTACAGAAAAAATAACTCTGAAAGTAAAATTGTTTATGCTTTTATTCTCATTGTTAGGAGTGTGAGAGAGACTAACTAGATTAATGTGGTCTCTCTGATTGGTTAATGCAGAAAATTTGTATGTCTTCTTTGGAATGTGATTCAATAACTTAATTGGTTCCCTTTTATTTATATTAATAAAATGGAAAGAGAAACAAGACAGTTGGTTTTTGTAATTAAGCATGACACTCATCACTGCAATAGTTATATATCATGTAATTATCCTACACCCATCTCAGCTTATCCTCACTATACTGATCCAACATCCCCTCCCTCCACACTTCTTCCGCCTTATAACCTCTGTACGCCGCCGTGAACTCCAATCCGTCTTCACCCGCCCCCCTCTCGTCCCCGTTCCATATGCTCGAGTACACCCTCATCGCCTGCTCCTTCGGAAACGGAACTCCACTCTTGAACTCCCTCACCGGCATTTCATTCACCGAGAGCCTGCATGCAAACACAATTAATTAATGTTTAAACTAGTAACAGAGTTAGGTTAAAAATAACGTTACTTACACAATTAATTAATGTCTTACTGCTAAATTGGTAACAGAGCTAGGTTATTTACACAATAGTTTCAGGAGTCCAGAGGATTGAGTACGTGTGGAAATCAGCGGTGGGGTCGAACCAGAGGCGAAACTGCTGCTCCCTCTCTCCCTTTCCTTGAGTGTATATATTTGTATGAACGGTGTAAGGATTGCCGCTCAGGTTTCCCAAAAACTCGAAATCGATCTCGTCGTGATACGGTCCATCAGAAGACAGCTGCAAAACCAAAACCAATTAATGGAGCTTCGTCACACATCTCACTACAGCAAAAAGAATGGCTAAGGACATTTTAAAATACACCGCTAATTTATATATCTAATTATATCAACTTCTTATTATCGGTATCCCAACTAAATTTGGGAACACAAATAAAAGCGTCCTAAAAAAAGATTAACATAATTTTCCATCAACTTAGAAACATTTTCTTTTGCCTCCTGAATTATGATTATTTTTAACAAATTTCAAATGCTTAATTACGTCTCAATTTTTATGTTTTTAAAAGAAAATTTTAGTGTAGCGCCTAAAAATCTAAAAAAAAACAAACATAATTGTAGCATCCTAAAAAAAGCAAAAGATTAACATAATTTGCCCCAACTTAGGGACGCTTTCTTTTTCATCTTAAATTATAGTTTTACAAAGTAGAAACGCTAGTAATTACTGTCTTAATTTTTAAATCCAAAACTTAGTTAAAATAAAAGCACTAACGTAAAGAGCGGTGGGCAAGGCAACAGATCTGTGGAGTGTGTACATGAATCAGTGTGAATGTGAGCGGCGTCGTTATCATTTAAGGCTATTGGTTAACCAAAATCTGAATGTTTGGTGTTTTCGAGATGCCGCTCACTTTATGCATTAGAATACAGTACTAATTATATTTATTGTCGTGCAACATAATTTCATCTACAAATGGTGGAATTATCAGTAGGAAAAGTTTGTGTGTGTTATTGTCAATCAATTCGACCTATGCTCTCCATTTTCCATTTTCAATTTATTGAATAGTATTTTATTAGAGTGACTTCAATTTAATCTCTGGAAAATGAGATTGTACATCTTTTACGTGTCTAGAAACTGTAAATTTGGAAGGATCCAAAATATACACCTACAATAAAGACTAAAGGCTCATTTTGGTCCTTAACATATTGCGATTTTATAATTTTGGTCCAAAACATTATCTTTTGAATTATTAGATCTCTCACAAATAAAAACGGGTCACATTTGGTCCATTTTGGACGGTTCCGTAAAAAATTTGAGGGTGAACGAATTTTAACTTAATTTTGACTGGATTAATAATTTACACAATAATGTATTCTACCTATTTGGTCCTAAACATATTGTCTTTGTTCACCCATCATCTCATCCCCTCCATCCCCAAAAAATGCCCCAATCCATAGTGACGTCCGGCAGCAAGACTGGGGAAGTGGGTGGCGGAGATCTGCGAGCCGCAAAAGCAAACGCGGCGCTGGCTCAACACCTTTTCCACTGCCGAGTATGCAGCCCGCCCCTACAACCTCGTCGCTTACATTCTCGTCGTCGCGGAGCAGACGAATTTGACGTGGTGGCAGCATTTGTGGAACGAATTGATGGAATTCGGCATCGGCTTGGGTTTGTTGGAGACTAGGGAAGAAGTCAGCGTCAGAGGTGGCGGCTGTGAGAGCGAGGTCAGCATCGGCAGGTATGGCGGAGGGGGTAAAGGGGAAAGATGATGTTGGATGCTAGAGTGTAAAAGTGTTGGAGAGAGGTTCTTGATCTAGACGACAATGGTGTTGAGGAAATGAAATTGAGAGCATTTGAGGGGTAGAAGTGCAGAGCCAAACTTTGGAGGTCCAAAACAAAACCTCTAGGGCTCGCTGCCTCCCTCCCTCGGAAAGCACACATCTCTCCAAACTTTGGAGGTCCAAAACAACCAGCTCTCTGGCGCCCTCCCGAGTTTCGCCAGGTTGAACTCGCTGAAAACGCTCTCCGTCAAAAACAACAAGTTCACCTCCGTCCCTCCCGACTTCTTCGACGGTATGACCTCTCTAAAAGAGGTCTCCATGGATTATTATCACTTAGCTTTGGGTTAATTAGATATTAGACATTAATAAAAATATAGTATTTATTAACTTAGTCTGGTCAAAATTAAGTTAAAATTCGTTGACCGTCAAATTTTTGACGGAACCGTCCAAAATGTGACCCGTTTTTATTTGTATGGGACCGAATAATTCAAAAGGTAATGTTTTGGACCAAAATCATAAAATCGCAATATGTTAAGGACCAAAATGGGCCTTTAGCCTATAATAAATTAATATTATAATTTAGAAATATAATAATAGAAGAGTGAACTACAAAAATGGTCCCTGGACTATGGGTTTATCTCGCCCATAGTCCCTGGACTTTAAAATATCGCCAGACAACCCTGGACTAAGGGTTTATCTCGAAATTGGTCCTTCTGCCATTTTTTGATACGAAAATACCCTTTTGAGGGTTTGGTCAATATAGTCTTTTTACACTTTTAACATTTTAAATATGATATTATTTCAATGATGTATTAAATCTGATATTATTTCAAAATTATCTTTCTTCTACCCTTTTGTCATCCTTCACTTTATTTCTTTATTTCAATATTAGATTTAATTTTATAAAATCAAATTTTAAATTTAGATTTTTAAATATCAATAAATTTTTATTAATTAAAATTATTAATTCATGGACACTATAAATATTGATTAAAACTATTAATTTTTGTTATTTAATATAATATTCAGTTGAATCGAAGAAGTACAGAAAAATAATATTAATCATGATGGAAAAATAAGAGCTATTCTATTTAGCCTTCGTTCAGTTGTTATAATTGCTTGTGATTATATATTATGAAGTTGACTAAAAGTTTTATATAGGAGTATTTTGTTTAAATTTTCTAGTTAATTTTGATTGTTTTAAAATAAATAAACGAAAATTATATTATTCTTACATTAGATGCATATTTATTTCAGAATAATCGTGTTATATGATCTATTTATGATTAAAACTATTAAATATTGATTAAAACTAAGTTGTCGTCGGCATACCTTATTGATTAAATATTAGACAGTATCAAATATTGATTAAAACTATTAATTTTTGTTATTTAATAATTAGTAAAAAATTATTGATATTTAAAAATCTAAATTTAAAATTTAATTTTATAAAATTAAATCTAATATTGAAATAAAGAAACAAAGTGAAGGATGACAAAAAGGAAGGAGAATGATAATTTTGAAATAATATCAGATTTAGTACATCACTGAAATAATATCAGATTTAAAATGTTAAAAGTGTAAAAAGACCAAATTGCCCAAACCCTCAAAAGGGTATTTTCGTATCAAAAAATGGCAAAATGACCAATTTCGAGATAAACCCTTAGTCCAGGGATGTCTGACGATATTTTTAAAGTCCGGGGACTATGGGCGAGATAAACCCATAGTCCATGGACCATTTTTGTAGTTCACTCATAATAGAAAGGGTGTAACTGTAACAGCATCCTCTGTTGTGCTATCAACCATAACAGGAGATCTAAATCCATTAAATTTCATATGTAGTCAAACGCAATCTTTTAGCTCAATGATTACTTGTATTCAACACCTGTGGCTTCTTTATAGTCTCTTGTTACCGTTATAAATGAGACATTTTTTTTAATATGAGATTTAAGACAATGATTTTTAAAGAATTAAGGTCATGTTTGGTTGGTGGGAAAGTAAAGTTGACAAGGAAAATAATTCCTGGGAAAATGAATCCCGGGAATATGATTCACAATAATTTACTTTCCTATGTTCGGAAAATATCAAGATTTAAAATTTTATATTTAATTTAAACACCAAACTAAATATACTACCTTCGTTCCGCATTAACTGTCACATTTACTTTTCTGCACTCATTTTGTAAAAATGATAATAAATAGTTAAAGTGAAGAAATAGTAAAGTAAGAGGGATAATAATGTAAATAAGACTCTTCTCTACCTTATTCTCTCTCTTATTTTTACTATTTCTCCACTTTAACTATTTATTATCATTTTTACAAAACGAGTACAGAAAAGTAAATATGACAGTTAATGCAGGATGGAGGTAGTATTTATTATTATTTTATTTATAAAGAATAATAATAATAATAATTTTTTTAATAAATTACTAATTACAAATGATAATAATTATATTATTATATTTATTATTATAATGGATAGTTTAAAAATGGATCATCCATGACAATATATAATAATATAATTATAATTATGGTTACATGGAGTATAATAACAATAATAATAATAATTATTATTATTATTATATTTACTGATATTATAATTACATAAATATTATAATTTAAAATTTTACTATGATTTTATTGATTAATTATTAATTTATAAAATAATAAATAGTATTTATTATTATATAATTTATATTATAATTATATTATAATTATTTAATAAATTATTAATTAATATTATTATTATGATAATAACAATTATATATAAATATTATAATAACATAGTTATAGTTATGATAATGTTAATTATAGTTATTTATTATACTGAAATAAGTTTGATTTATAATTTTAAATTATTTTAAAAACATTGTATATAATAATAATAATAATAATAATAATAATAATAATAATAATAATAATATTGCATTAAATATGTATGAATCCTAAAGCTGGGAAAAAGAATACCTAAGAAAAGTTAGGATTCAGGTTACTTGAAAGTTGTACTAACTTTCCTTGTTCTCTGGATTCTGATTACTTTCCCAATTTGATTAAAATCTGTAACAAATATAGGAATTTAAAATTTAAGGAATCAGATTACTTTCTTAGATAGGATCCTGGCAACCAAACATGACCTAAATGGAAAGATAATAAAGAAGATGAGTTAATAGAATATGAAAGAGATTAAAGTAAGAGACAGTAATTGTGATATATTTTGCCAAAAAGAAATATGACTCACTTTAGATGGGATATTCCGAAAAGCTATACGAGTCACTTATGGCGGGATGAATGAAGTGGAGTAGTATATTGTTTCATTCCCTTTTCAATATTGACCCTCATAGTAAAATCATTTTCGAAAATAACAATAACAGTCTTTCTTTTGTATGCTGATCACCGCTACCCAAAATGACATTATATTGGGTGAATGAAAAACACACAGTACCGCAAATTCTTTGCAACCTTTTGAGTTCTAAGGGATGCATATAATTACTTGCATCAAGAAACAGATTCAAATTTTAAACAGCCAGCATAAGAAGAAACATTCCGAAGCGAGTTTCACACATCAAGGTCAGCAGTAAACAAAATCCCCAGATTGAAAACAGAGTAATTATTATATCCACGCATTTGCACTTTAAAAGCCTGTGAATTTGAATGCAATATATCAAGCAATAAGGTTCTAGAGTGAGAAGACAAGCAAGTTTACTAAATGCTACTAGCAAATCACTTCACACTGCACAGGAGACACTGTGACACAATAATACATAGACATGCATCAACATTGAGTTCCGACGCAGTCTCGAATATGTTCCTACTAAGTATGTTCTGTAAGACGGAGGGTGAGCGACATACGCAGCAGAGACGAGTTGTTAGGCGATACTGATATTCTAATCTTCCAACTCCACAATCTGAGCTCTCCTTTCAGCTGCTTTCTTCCTGATGAATATGCCCCATCTCATTGCAGCTTTGATCTTGAGCCAACCTACAACGGCCTTCCCAGAACGGTTTTGGTCCTCGTTGTAGCTAAATCCCGGAGAAGGTGACGTTATATACGAAGGGAAGCTAAACCCGTCTTCTGGGCCGTTAACAGGGGCATGGCCGCCCATGCTGAAAAGCCGGAGCAAGTGTTGCATGTCTTCGTTCTCGAGCATCTCATGACTCCTCGTACGAATTTCCTCCTCAGACAAGAAATCAAGACCCTTCTCCCGGGAGCTGGGCCAATCCTCGAAAGGTAATGCTTGCTGAAGACAAGAGTTCCCTTCTTGGAACGATGAAGTCGACTGAGGAGGGCCGAGGGCAAGGTCATATGCATCACTTTGAAACTGGTTCGGTTGGCTAACCTGATGGTTGTTTGGTGTGAATGATGCTGCGTCAAACTGTGGGCACGGACGGGGACTTATAAGCTGGGAAGAGGTTCCGTATCTTGCAGTCATATCATGGTTATAGCCTGAACCTGGGAACATAAAACCTTAATCAATTAGCATATTGTCCCATAATCAATTGTTACTAGATAATAGATATCAACTATTAAACAATGGAAATATTTGCTTTCAGTAAGACGATGCTGACCTCCAGCTAGTACAGTCTGATCCACCAATGGCTCGGGGGGAACTGAAGCTGGCAATCTTTGCTGCGGAATCTGATTGACTAATGTATTAGGGAAATTGACCGGACTCAAAGGAGGATCAGTCAATGTGCTCGACTTCTTCATTTGATTGAAATTCAGCAGTGATTTTCCATCATACTCCACAACTTGACTCCAGTTATCATATGCTTTTTTCACCCAAGTGTCCACATATACCTGCACATAAATAAGATTCAGACAGCAATTCACAGCATCCAATCATAATATAGAGGCTAATGAGGTGAAATATCACACTAGAAGTCGAATATAATCACCAAGAAAACTCATTGCAGAAGAAAATTAGCTAACCTTCTGGGAATCAGAAAGTAAATCAGCAGGATAATATTGATCATCAGCAATAAGACCACTCAGCTCGTAGATATTGTTAAATACCACACCAACATTTCTTGTCTCGTCAGGATAATATATGTAAAGCTTCCCACTCAAAACACAAGTCTTGCTATGTTCTATGAGGGCCTCCCACATCTTATTTGACATACCACTGCCAAGTATCTGCTCAATCACGATTTCAGAAACAACAATGCGGTCAAATATGCAACTGTACCATAGTTAAATAAATTTGATCAACAGAGAAAAAGAAAACTACAGGTACTTACATTCCTCAACTTTTGAGAGTCCCTGACCACAAGCCGAAGGAAATCCTCCACGGTAAATATCCCTTCATTATTGAGCCTTCTGTGGAATGACCCATCCTTGCCGATCTTCTCCAATCTCCACACCTCATCACTCAAAGCAGGTGGATAATGTTTCTTGTACACTATCAAGAGAAAGAACATATGTTAGTCCATGAATCAACATGAAAAGAGAAACATTAATTACATTACAATAATGAGAAAATTACATCATAATAAAGACAGTTCTGGAGTAACATGGTTTCCATATTGTTTTTGGACCTAAAGCTTAAAATGTGTTTTTGATATCTTCACTAACTCTTCTTTCTTGATTCCCTCATCATATAAAAAGCCTTATTTAAATTTAAGAAAATATATAAAGGGTAGATTCAGACATAATTTTTCTCGCCCAGTAACACCCCTTTGTATCTGGTGAATGTATACTTTGGCATCAGTATCTTATAGCACCAGAGCAGTTCTATCCATGTGTCATAGATCGGACGGAGTTAGAGATAATAAGAGGTGTACATACATTCTCCTCGATGATCTTTGACGGTAAAAGCTTCTGTCTTTGCTTCACGAATGCGCATTCCCTCACAATATCCTGATGCAAGTTTCAGACCAAGTCTGAATTTCCTGCTCCTTATCCAACTTGAGTTATCAGTAAATGTAAGATCACCCAGAGTTCCAACACCTTCCTTAAGTGTGACTTGCAAATCCCCTGTCAAAAGAGGCCTCTTTCCCTCACGTTCTTTCACGATATGGCTTTCAAACTCTTCCTGAGTCCAGCCTTCCTCATTTTCATTATTGAAGTCACCTTCTAGCACAACAATGTCCAGCTTCACAGTGGATTCAGGTCCAGATGTTACAACATGCCCTGTGTTGGCATCAATTAGAACAACATGAATAGCAGCACCTTGCTCACCCTCTACTTTTGCCCCGGTAAACAGTGGAAGGGAAAGTCTGGATTTAAAGTGAAGCTGCCGATTTCTCCCATCTGGCCCTTCAATCCGTTTAGGAGATGACCTGAACTCTCAAAGTCTTAGGAAGAACTTCCAGGTATAAAGGCAGTTTCAATAATATAGTAGTGGAAACTAATAATGAAATTAGAAAATGAGACATTTGAAAAACGAACCAAACTAGAAAAGATCTACTTATGAAATTTTCATTTTATTGTCATCTTAAACATTTATCTTTTGGATGAACAACATCAATATCCGTATGAATGGAATATGATAAGGAAATATACTAGCACATCAAAATCATAAACAAGAAAACTATCAATATTTCATCAAATATTACATTATATCAAGTATCAACATATATTGATAAATTCTTTCAGAAGATCAAACAAAGCAACCAACCTCCCATTCAGCATAGCCGGACCCAGCTTGGCCAAAGCTCGCTCCAGTTCTTCACTAACCTGTTCAAGACAAGTTATTATACAGCACCAAAATTGTGTGTGAGAGTTATTTAACACCTAGAGCAGAACAGACGGCTTCAAGTAGCATACATACTTGGAATCCCAAATACTAATCACATAATGGTTTATATTAGCTCTTAGGTGAATTGGCTGTTGTAATCATAAACAAAAACTTTCACTTCATATTTCCACAAAAGCTTTCACAGAAAGGAGTGTACAGGGGGTCAGGGACAAGGTTCACATGTGTGCTCTTGTCTGTATAAAATTTGTTAAGGAAAGTGATGCATTTGAATTGTAATGGCATTGACTTTACCACTCTCCTGAGAATTGGTTCTAGGGATGAACAAAGCTTCTGCAGACTATCCACCTTTAGTGCTTCGACAATAACACTGCATACAACGGGAGTAATATACGTATTAAACAACCAGTGCCATTGCTTACTCAGCATCTATTCAAGGGGTATCCAGAGAAAGTAGTACTATGTAATAAGACAACTAATCAGTGCATATAAAGAGAGCGCAGAATCATGAAGAAACTTTTTTCCAATCGAAGAGTCATCACCAGACTGCTTCACCTGAAGCTATCACAAAACCCTCACACTTCTCCAGAAACGACACAAAAATTACAAGGCAGAAATCAAAGGAGGGAGAAATGAGAGGAATGACAATCTCAATACCTAGCTAAAGCAGGCCTTTTTCTCTCGGGCTCCTGCTCTTCATCTCCGCCACCATCCAAGGTCCTTTTTCCTCGTCCTTTCATCGAGTTTGTTCTCTCCATATACCTAGTCTTCATTGACACTGAAACACAACCAAAAAGGAATTTGAGAAAGAATTGAAAAAATAGGTCAAAATAGCTTCAAATTGCCACCAATTTTAAACCAATCCGTCACCTCAAACACACAGATCCCCAAATCAAATCGGTTAAGTAATTACCTATGGTGAAGAGGAAAAGAAATTCACCTGTTCGGATGTGTGGTACGCGCGCGTCAGAGTTCGAATGATTGCTTGGTGAGTAAATACGATTTGGTATTTGTAGCAGAGAAGCAAGCTTTATTGGACTTTGATTTGATATGCAATAACGAAGTCGATTCAAGAGAAAATGGTCTCTCTCGTTTTAATTAGTCGTTTTTAATTAGTTAGCTTAGATTTCAGTTAGTCTTCACCTAGGGAGTAAGAGCATCCGCAGCTGTCGGACGAGGCGTCCGTCCGTCCGTGCCAGCGGCGCGGTGGAACGCTGCTTGCTGCTGTATTCTTGCCGAGGGCGCGGCGCTGCTCTTAGGCAAATTCGATTTTTTTAAAAAAAATTGAATTTTAATTAAAAAATCCGATTAAAAATAAAAAAAAAAAATATTTTTTCCCACTTCCCAAAAATTATATCCATTTTCTCCCCACTTTTAATTTATTTTTCAATTTTTTTCCCCAAAAATACACATTTTCATCTATAAATACCTCCACTTCCACACAAAAAATTTCACACCACACTACACAATCTCATCTAAATTCTCTCATTTCCATTCTTACAATTCTCAATTTTTCTTTCACTCTTACAACAAAAAAATATCCGGCTCCGGCGATCACTCCTCCGGCTCCCACGGTTGGAACCCCGAATGGTTCAGTTCACAACCATTTCCTAGTCCGGAAATGGAATTTTCGGCCCTGCTCAAACACAAAGTTCGCAAGCTCCGGGTGGCTACCGGCCTTACCCGGTCGACGACCAAGATGCCCCCGATGGGAAATACGGGTGGGCACCCGAACCACTCGTACCTAGAGCGGGAGGGAGCGGCGGCTCTCAAACTCCTCCTCTTCCTACTCGTGGTGTCTGCACCTCGTACACTCCGGGGGAGATGGAGCAATTATTCAAAGCGTTTTTGTCTAACTCCGAAGATCCGGTGATTGGCACGAACCAATCCGGGGACCATTTTTGGTTGCGCATCTGTCACCAATACAATGAAAACCGGCCGGCTGGAACAATCGAGCGCAACGAGAGTATGGTGCGCAATGTCATATACAGAGCCAACGAAGAAATCCAAAAGTTCCAGAGGTATTACCTCCAGGAAGAGCGGTCGGCAGAGAGTGGCAGAAGCGAGGTCGACATCATCAGTGCCGCGTTGGCGACCTACCAATCCCAACACTACAATCCGTTCAAGTACCTCAATGTTTGGCAGGAGGTGCGTGTGCATCAGAAGTATATGGGAGTAGTGTTGCCCACGGTTCGGAACCGGACGGTTCCGATTTGGTCGAAGGCGGAACCGGAACCGGACCGTGAGGCTATTTCAAGGTTCCGGTTCCGGTTCGAAAACCGGCGGTTCCGGTTCCGGTTCCGGTTCGGAACCGTCGGTATTTTCGGCGGTTTAGGCATTTCCGGTCAGAACCGGCGGTTTCGCGGTTCGATTATTTTTTTTTTTAAATTGAAATTTGGATTTATACAACAAATTGGAACAAGACAATGTATAATTCAAAAAAGAAATACGACGAATAAGGAGAAAATGATATCAATTTTATTGAGTTTGAGTTGTAAGTTGTAAGTTGTAACGGACAACGATACATTACAATTTACAATACATATACATCTACAACTACAACTACAACTACAAGTATACATCATACAACAATGTAATATAATTTACAAGTGTCGTTGGACTAGGAACTTAAATAAAAAAAACATGAAATGGGGGGAAAAAATTGAAAAGGGCTTGAGCTCAACTTAAACTTTCAAAGTTAAACTTTTCAAATTTAATTTGAGTTGCCTACGTATCCACAATTTTATTGAGGAATCAAAGCCCACGTAGTTCTCTTACCTTGCTTACCTATTTGGTCGGCCGTGCTCGCCGTTCACCGCCCCCCGTCATTGCTATTGTTGAGTGCTCTCGCTTCTGACCTCGTCATCGCCATCGGAGGAAAATTCTTCACCATCACTCTCTACACGGAAGTCGAAATCCGGCTCTTGTGCTCTCATGTCCGCCTTTACCTTATCATCAAGTAGCATAGTGGCTTCCATGTTCTTGGCGGAGAACATGGAAATTCCCGAAATGCAATCAAACGTTTGTTTAAAGTCCAACTGTGATCAACGAAATGCACAGTGATGCCCATATACGAATTTTTGCAAAAACAATCAGTCCACACATCAGAGCAAATAGAAACTTTATGCCCTAAGTTAATAATAAACGTACCTAATTGCGCCTTCTTTTCCATGCATTGTCGAACAACGGCTCGAGTCATTGAAGTTCGACTCAATTTTCTTGCAGCGGCATTATAAACTTGCCGCATACTCGACTCAAAAGCATCGTTATCAAAAGCATTGAAAGGAAAATATTTCATAACGGCAAATCTAGACACCACATTAAGAGCATTTTTGTGATCATATTTCAAAAGAGTATTGCTACACATACCTGATGTTTGGGATGAACCCGTCCCACTACCGGTCCCGACTCCATGTTGAAAGTTGAGTTGAGTTTGGGTTGGAGCGATACCAAACTCGACCGGATGCGCTTTCTCCATGTGACGGGTAAATGTACCGTATCCTCCACCCCTTCGGAATGTGTATACGTTTTCGCAATAGTTGCAATACACATTATAAGTGTCAGGATCGTTACCATCTTGTACCTTCTTGAAATGTTTCACCATGATGTTTGAGGTTAAAGCCCTTTCAGCTGGTCTAGGAGGTTGGGGAGGGTGTCCACGACCACGACTACGGCCACGACGACTCCTTGGTGGTGGTGGGGGTGGCATTTCTTGAACCTCTTCTACCTCCTCCCCCTCCTCCTCGTCGTCATCATCATCATCGTCGTCTTCATCAACATTCACAGGGGTTGGAATTTGTTGAGAATAGGCACCGCGACCGGGAGCACCACTACCGGTACCAACATAAGCATCGCCTTGGGATTGAGAGCGAGAGAGAGCAATAGCATGTGCCACATCTTGCTCTTCTCAAGTCTACAAAATAATATTTGTATTGTAAATTTCAAATAAAATTATGAACAATAATGTAATGTAATTCAAAATTAATTAAATTAGTAGATAATAAATATTAACCTGCCACGCATCCATGTTCATTTGAGAAATTTCATCAATAACAGATCGCCGAGATGGCCTCTTGGACTTTCCCTTTCCCTTATCAACACGACCTTCTCGGGATGAAGACATATTGCTATGTAGAAATGTAGAAATATGGAATAATATATATATTTTTTTGTTTTAGCAATTGAGAAAGAAAGACAACTTATAGAATTACGGGAACAAGTATAAGTGTATAACAATGCGTAATAATAAGAGTAGCACTTGAGTAATTAAATGGAAGCACAATAGCACAAATGAGAAATTGGAGACAAAGAGAGAGAATTGAGAGATTGAAGAGAGAAACTCTTATTAACACAAGAGTGAGGTGAATGTAAATGAGGATAGAAGGGGGTATTTATAGATAAAAATGGGGGGGGGGGGGAATGGAAGAATTCGAATTTGAAATCTGAAATTAAAAAAAAATTGAATTTTCGGAAAACCGCCGGTTTCTGGGACAAAACCGACAGTTCGGTCGACAAAACCGTTTGCAAAAGCTGCGCCATGTCTCCTCGTTTCTCGCGCTACCACCGGAAGCCACTGAACCGGCGGTTAACCACCGGTTTTCACGGTTAACCGCCCAAAAACCGCCGGAACCGGCCGGTTTTGCAGCTGAAAAGCTGCCGCCGTCGGCCCCATCCCTAATGCCTTGATAAACATGCCCGAACCGGCTGTTCCGCCAGTTAACCGGCGGTTCCGAACCGTCCCGAACCGCCGGTTCGGCGACGGTTCAGGTTCGAAATATCTTGAACCTGAACCGGACCGCGACCCGAATTGCGACGGTTCCGGTTCGGGAAAATTGCGACGGTTCCGGTTCGGAACCGGAACCGGTGGGCATCTCTATATGGGAGGCGTATTATCCTCCTCTAGCTCCTCCAGAAAACGGTCGAGGTCGGTATCCCTATCCGACGTCGGCTTCGATGAGGTGTCCACCCAACTCGCCGGAGCTAACTTGGGTAGCCCCGACGCCAACCCGAGTAGTTCCCAACACCGGCCGCAAGGAAGGAAGAAGTCGACGGCCAACCGCCGTCGCGCCGCGACTTCATCCGCCCCCGATCCCGCTCCCTTTGTGCCACCTCAACCCCCCACCAACTCGTTGTGGGGGGTTTTGGCCCAACTCAATTTGGCCGATAGGTCAACTATGGCCCCCAGAGCAACTTCGATCGCATGTGGCAATGATACGAGGTCTCCAAAGAATATTGGGGATAGAGTCGGATGAATAGTCTTCCACAGAGGTATTTTTAGCCTTTAATTATGTAATTTTTATTTTTTAGGAGTTTAATTATGTAATTTTTATTTTTTAGGTGTTTAATTATGTAATTTTTAATTTTTAGGATTTTAATTATGTAATTTTTAATTTTTAGAATTTTAATTATGTAATTTGTAATATTATTCCGGGTATTTTTAATGCATTTTAATTTTGTGGAAATGTTTTTATTTAAATTGAATAATAGAATGGTGAGACCCTTGAGCTTGTCCTTGCAGAAGAGCATGGATGTGGGTGTTGTGCTCTTCCATAAGAGCAAGGAGTAAAAAAGTAATAAAAGTGGGTCTGGGCCCACATCCGTGCTCGTTGGCAAGAGCACGGATGTGGATGCTCTAACTGTAATTTATAAAAATAATACTAATAATATTTCTATAAATAGAAAAAAAATATTTTAGACAGAAGAAATATTAGTATTAAATTAATTTTAAGTAGATGACTAACTTATTCTTATATCATGAGTATTAGATTATGGTGATTTTATTTTTCCTTTCTTATAGAAATGCGTTTGAAACTAACTAATTAGTCTTCTCTCTCGGTTCTAGTCTAAATTTTGCCGCAGGAGTTTTCCTAGTTTTATTTAGTGAATTAAATTATTAGATAATAGAATAAGATAGAGAAAAAAATAAGATAAAAAAAGAATAAAATAAAAGATATATAAAAGGTTAAAAATTGAAAAAGATGGAGTTAATTATTGTTAAAAAAAGGAAATGCTTCCCGAAAAAGGAATCTGTCTCTTAAATCGGAAAGGAGAGAGATTTTTCATTTAATTGCTTAAAATTGCCACTATTCAAAATAAAATTTGACATTAATATGTAATTAAAATTAAATTTATACTCCCTCGCTGACAAAAAATAGTTCTATTTTGTCAAAAATGGTTTATCGTATTTTCGGATATTGGACCTCCGTCCCATTAAATATGCAACATTTGTTTTTCGGCACGAGATTTTATGTAGTGTTTTTTTGTGAGTTAATGAAGAGAGTAAGTAAGAGAGAAGAAAAAGTAGAGAGAGTATTGTTTCCATTTTTAGAAACGTTTCATTTTTAATGGGACATAGGTATTTGATTTTTGGATATCAAGTAATTTTGTTATGGCTAGTAGGAGTACTAGATATTTTGAGGCTGATTTTTCCATTAATTTTGTTATAGCTATAGAACTAGGAGTACTAGATATTATAGGCATGGCTTATGTATAAAATTCTTATTGCAATCTAAAAAAAATTAAATTCAGGTGTTCAAATACACGAATGGCAATCGGGTTCGGATATCAGATATTCAAAATTTCAGATTATGTATCCGCATACCCGAATTGACACCCTCTCCAAATATCTCCCGTTAAAATCTGTTGACACGTATGGAAACGTCATTGGTTGAGACTAACAGTTCTTCCTACTTCAGCATCACCATAAGCTATGTTTTCAAGTATTGAATCATTCATTTCTCAAGAATCGTAGATTTGTGTTACCAAGCTGCTCGGAAAAAATGCTCTCAGCAATATCGATGCTCTCCAGCCGCATTTTTCCAGCTTATCATCCTTCACCAAAACTTCATCTCTTCTATCTTCTTGGTATTGTGTCATCCTATAAGGGCTCGTTTGGTTGCACTGACAGGGTTATATGAGATAGCCTCCTCACATTGATTTTACATGATAGTGTGGTAAGATATGTATCTCACTTTGATGTTTGGTTGTACCGATAGCAACCCCATGATAGCTTATATTATGTTTGGTTTGGACTGCAGAAACTGCTGATACAAAAATACATGGACAAATTTGTCCTTCTAAGATTATTGTAGTGATTTTTTTATCCTTGCAAACCCTATTTCTAATTTTGGCACAGCAGAATCGCCCGCCTGCTGTCTATTGATTTCGCGCTTCTCTCCAACATTCCACTTCGCCGATTGCAGCTACTGTGTCGGGAAGATTGACAGTCATCCGCCGTTTCGTCGTGACCTACTCAGGTACGTCTTGTGTTGTTCTCCTTCCCTCGGCCCTCCTTCCCGAAGGTTCATATAAAATGTGGCTGTGCCTCTTTCGATTTCGTCGCAGAAACGCTGTTAAATGTTTCATATAAAATTAGGTTGTTCCTCTTTTTGGTATCGTGGCACATTTGTGAAACATCGATGTAATTTAAGTGGCAACGACAATTTGCTAACTGATCCGACCGGTTCGGTTATCTTCCATATAACTTGATCCAATTCTAATCCGTCGATCTCGATCTCACCAGATTCCCTACTGAATTCGGGATCGTACTGCTTGTTGGCGTCAAACGACCGATATTCGTCGGGTTCTGTACCCAGCCAACGCACATCACCACTAAACTAAACATCGGACTATTGAGACTTGAATTCATTTCGTAGTAATGAAAATGTGAGTTTCGAGAGTGGAATCGTGAAATGAAATGTTACAAATGAAGCCAGGGTAGGGGGTATTTATACAAATTTTTTGAATTTAACATTAAAAAATAAAATAAAAAACGCGTGCCATCGTCCGCGGAGCCCACAATGGGCGTAGGGCGTGCCATCGGGCGGGCACCCACAATGGAGCCATCGGGCGCGCCCGAGGACGATGGCACGCATCGTCGGGCGCGCCCGAGGACGATGGCACGCATCGTCGGGCGCCCCATTGTGAGTGCTCTTAGTAAACTGAAATTAGAAATTGCATGGGCTACGCACGTGGAGGATAATTCGAATATTAATCGCCCACTTATAAAATAAGGTGTGTAGATGATCCGATTGCCACGTTTAAAGGCAAAAGTGAAATGGACGTATGAGATAGACGCAGTGTCAAAAAATGGATAGCAGTAGCAGTAACACACGATGACGGAGATCTACACCGTCCCTTGCGACTCCCACCGCGTCCGCACCACCGTCACCTCCGACCCATCCGTCATCCGCAGATGGGTCCACACCATCCGCCACCGCTACCGCTCCCACCGCCGCAACTCCTCTGTAGTGGCGGGGCTAGGCGTCCAGTGGTGGGTCCCCGCCCGCGCCGCCACGCTCCAGCTCTGCGTGGGGCCCAACTGCCTCATCTTCCAGCTCTACCACGCCCCCCGCTGCCCCGATGTGATCCTGGTGGGGCTGTGGAACCACAGCGACGCGGCGATGCTGATGCGCTCGAGGTGGGGGAGCTGGCGGAGGAGGTTTTGGGGATTTACGGTATGGGGAAGGATAATGCGGTGGGAAGGAGCGACTGGGAGGATGAGGATCGATCTCACGTCCATGATGTGTTTCTTTCTTATTTGATAGCTGTTGAGCTTAGGGTTTGGGATTGGGAAGCCGATGATTGATTTGATTCATCGTCTTTTCATTTTCATTTTGTGGGCTAATTTCTAGATTTTGGTTAATGAGCTTGCAAGTAGTATTTCATGAAAACTGGTTCATATCCTATTTTGGGTCCCTATATATGTTTTTTCGTACGATATGATTATTATGAACAGTAGTAATATTTGATGAAAGACTATTACCATTAATTACCATCTCTGCTCTGACCTTAAATTTTCCGTTTCTCGCATTTTATCTGCGTGATACAGTTTGACGATTACATATACTGGAGTTTACTCTTGACAGCTGATAAATAGCAGTATTGTGATTTTTGTGAATGCTAACATTTTCGATCCATGACAGTTGCACTTGCATTTATCGTAGCTAAAAGTAGACTAAATGATCTTGAACATATCAATTTTGGTAATAAACATTATCTTTTGAATTTTTGGATTCTAAACATTTTAACTCGGGATTACAATTGGTCCAAAGTTAACTTTTATGTCAAATTTTAGTTTTTAATCTCGATTTTGACCAAATTAAGCTGTTAAATATGCTTAATAACTCCCTAATTATATTCTTAATTATTTTAATAAGTTAATTTAAAATAGAAAATAAATAATATTAAAAAAGAAATAGAAGACGAATCGAGATCCCAAAACAATAAAAAAATAAGGAAGAAACAAGTCATTGCCACTCATCACACAAACATGATAATCTGGAGAGAGAAAACAAACCAGATGTTGAGAGGAGGAGGAAAATGTCAAAATCCTAACGGAAAAAACCCGAGAAATAGCGTCAAATAATACTCCTAAAACAATGTCTGGCGCAAATCGTCTTATCAATCCACCCAACCACGGCCACTCCTCCTCCGCCGTCGAGATGACTACGCCCAGCTGCCCTATCACCCCGCGCAGCCGCACCGGCACCGGCCCTATGTTCCTCAGTGTCGCGCACGCGCAGGTCGCTTCTCTCTGCTTACTCAATTGCTTCTATACCACTCATCTTATCGTTTCAGAGATCACTATTAATGTTTTTAGTCGATTGCGATTCAGCAATTTTCCATAAAATGTACTATTTGCTCATCTCTTCTGTCAATTTATTGGTATTGTACTTATTGAAGAAATGAGGTTAGTTAGAGCGTAGGGCTTATGGATTGATTGTGATGTAGGATGCTGATTTACATTTTTGTCAGTTTAATTATATGTTTGTAACCGAATTATGTGGATTCGATAACCTTTTAACCCAAGGTTATTTTGCCTAACGAAGCCATTTTTAATAACCATGGACGGCTTTTGGGGTTTGCTACTAGCCCCATTCAGATCTGGAAAGATGGTGACTGCGTTGAGGTGGCTGTTTAATAATGTGAATTTTGAGACATTGTTTGTGCACAAACTTTTAATCAATGTAATTTCTTAGAGAAACTGAAAAGTTGAAGCCAGATTTTCTCTGTCGCCAGGAATCTTCGACCGATATCTGGCATGCGATTTGCACAGCTGTGAGATGAGCATGCTCCGTTGCACAAATTAAAGGGGAACAAGTGACCAGTTTGGGTTTTGCTGTTACCTGTTCACTTGGTATGTGAGCTCTAATTAGTACAGTGCTGGATCCATCTTCCTACTGATTTGAGATATGTAGCTTATGGCCTGTTATTTACCAGGGGAAATTGGTCTTGTGTGCAGTTGCCATTGATTCTGATGGAGAACCTGTGACAGTTTCTTTGACTCATGACTCAGAGGCGGAATGTTATAGTCTGGATGGACCATAGAGCTGTGAAGCAATCCGAGAGAATTAATTTATCCAAGTCACCAGTTCTGGAGTATTGCGGTGGGAGTGTATCTCCTGAGATGCAGACACCAAAGGTAATAGAAATGATACGATTGCAAAAGTATTTGTTTTCCTCATACCGGATAATCTCATTTCATGATTCTCTAGGCATAGCTGCAGATTTTGTTTATCTAACTCTCTAG
The DNA here is from genome assembly GCF_004379255.2 of Salvia splendens. Classification (NCBI taxonomy): domain Eukaryota; kingdom Viridiplantae; phylum Streptophyta; class Magnoliopsida; order Lamiales; family Lamiaceae; genus Salvia; species Salvia splendens. Next base: position 30,937,603 of record NC_056035.1, read on the forward strand.
AATGAGCTTAGTGGATGACGTATGATGCATTACCTTTCTATGTCTTAGGCTATGTACTTAGCGGAGATCCATTTCCACTAAAACTTCATGCCATTGTCCTGAAAGCGATTAGTAAGTGAACTAGGATCCGATCATCTCTTTCAATCACTGAACTCCAACCAACTCCTAAAAAAAGTTCTGTTTGGTTCTTAGTAGCAATTGGTGGCCTTTTCTTCTTTTACTTCACATAGCTTTTCGTCTCAAGTTCTCCAAAAGTATGAAAAGCTAGAGGACTTTCTACCATACATCTAGTAATGGATGATGATGCATACACGAGCACGACTAGCCGAGGTGAGGATGTAGGGGTAAGCAATGGAGCTGCTGGAAGGGGACGTCAACAAGCCGACGTAGAAAAAGAAATGGAACAAAATGCAATTGATGATATCGTCTATTGTTTTGGTGATCGTCAACTCATATGCAATGTCTCGTATGTGGTCACTGCGGGTGGTTGTTGGTGCAAGAGTGGGTTGAGGTTAAACGCTTCTTAGGAGTCATCTTTACCTCTTTAAAGAGATGAAGACTATCTATTGCTTTCTTCTTATCAAGTTAGGATTATGGTCTTTCGTTGTAGCCTATAAACAGGTGCGTTTATCCTTGTTATTAGTCCGTTTTCAACTTTTCATTTAAGAGATGCAATTTTTGTCTTGAAATTATCAATGCAATTTTTGTCTTGAAATTATCAATGCAATTTCATTTAAGAGAGATGCATTTTTTGTCAGCAATTATCAATGCAATTTCATAGTTGAAGGTGCCAACTTTGTCTTGAATTATAATTTCTCATAGCAAATTATCCAACTGTTGTATTTTGTTCTTGACTTATCAAATGAACCTATGCCTTCGTTTGTGGTGCCAATCGTCTCATTGCTCGTTGTCCATACTCACCGAAATCCTTTAGTTCCCACCGTGACATTGAGTCTCTATTCCACGTTCCATAGAAGTCTTGCTCGAAGAGTTATATTCCGGCCTTAACTCTCTTGCGCACACCAACTATTCAATTAGAAACACACTGTCTCCCAAGGTGTCGCCGAAATGTCCTATTCCATTCTTTTGAGCTCAACTTTCCCGGTTTTCAATGTTCTTTGTGAATCTTTTAGAGCATCCGCAATGCGTCATCCGCAACGCGTCTCGTTGCGGTCTCTATCTCGTCTCGGAGAGATGAGACGGCAGCGAGACAGCGTTGCATGGATGCGTCTCGGTCTCGTCTCGGCGGGTGTCTTGTCCCGGAGGGACGGCTGGCGCGCTGGCGCTAGGCGTCACGCCCACTCGCTGGCCCGCGAGTGGGCGTCGTCACGCTGACGCAATAAATCAATTTTTAAAATTCGATTTTAATTAAAAAAATTTTAAAAAATATAAACTGTAATGTTACCGTTTTTTTACAGTTTTCAACGGTATTTTCCTTTTTTTATTTTTTTTCCTTTTTTTTACTCTATAAATACTCCTCTTTGATCCTCTTTTTATACACACAAACACACCTCTATTCTTTTTAAATCATCTCTCTTTACTCCAATTTTCATCTAAAAAATGCCCGGCGACGGAAACGAGGGCGGTTCCGGCGGATATGACTTGAACGCGTTTGGCGACTGGGGGCATGTACAATGTCTTGGGTGCTGTCAGTTCCGGTTCGTCGACGCCGGGCACCCAAGGGTGGTGCCGGCGTACCAACCACCCTATTTTGATGTGAATGCATACTCTCATCCCTCCGCCCCGAGGTATGGGCAATTGCAGGGATTATCCCAAATTCGGGAGGATTTTCCGGATGAACCCAATCCGGAAGGAGGACGCGGCGGTGGAAGCTCCAGTGGTCGCGCATTCGACGCCGTGGAGGAAGAGGAGGCGGTGGCCGAGGAGGAGGAGGATATAGGCCGTCATCCATATAGCCGGGCGGACACGATGACTCTGTTCATCGCTTGGGTCAGCGTCTCGTACGATCCCATCGTCGGTAATCAACAAACCCGCAAGTGTTTTTGAGAAAAGGTCACCGCCGCCTACAACGAGAACAAGCCGGCTCGGTCCCGCCGCCGCACCCTGAAGATGCTCTGCAGTCATTTTGACCGCGTCGACAGAGATGTCAGAAAATTTTGCGGCATCTACAAGAATGAAACAACTCAATACCAAAGCGGAGCCAATGGAGCAGACATTATGAGAGCGGCTTTGCGAGTCTTCTTTGCAAAAACAACAAAGAATCCAAACATGTCGATGTTTGGGAGGCCGTCAAAGACGTTGAAAGGTGGGCCGGCGGTGTCCAGTCCAGCCAGGGCTCGAGCTCGAAGCGCACGATGCACACGTCGGGTGGCCAATACTCGTCTAGTGAGGGCGGGTCAGGCAGCGCCTCACAAGAGGTTGAGGGCACGACCACCGATGCAGGGGCTCCTCCTGTGTGCACCGTCAGCCGCAAGGGACCAAGGCGGCGAAGGTGGCTAGAGGGAGGAGGGGCCGAGGCGAATCATGCCAGGCGGGCTTGGTCTCGGGCTCGAATACCCTATTGTCCATGTACTTGACCGTCACGATGGCGGACACTTCCCGCATGACGCCTCCACAATATCAAGCCCATCTTGCCGGAATTGAGTATATGGCAAGACAAATTGGTATTCCGCCTCCAGGTAGCTTGAGTGCACCGCCACCGCCTTCTGGGGATGATTTGCCGGCGGAGTAGTTTTTTAATTTCTATAAAATTGTATTTTAAATTATGTAATTTTTATTTTTTTTAGGATTTTAATTATGTATTTTTTTTAAATTTTAAGTTGTATTTTTTATTTTATTTAATGAAGTGTGTTTTTTATTAATTGAATTTGTTGGAAAAAATAAAAAATGAAATTGAATGAATAGTTAAAGGATGAGATGGTTAAGAAACGGTTAATACATGGAGGGTTGCAGGTGCTGTCTATTAGTTAAGAGATGTGATGAAAAGTACAGTGGGGCCCATGAATAGTGAAGAGATGAAACGGATAAGAGACAGCGTTGCGGATTGCCTTAGCGACGGAAATAAAATCATGGGCTACGTCCTCGTTGCCTACGAGGGATGAGTTTGTTTCGTTTACCAAATGACGTAGGCACCACCAACCTTACTACATAGCACTAGGAGTTGAGCCACCTCTCAACTTCGCCAGCTTTCAATTTTCTTTCCAAATCTTCATCGCAATGTGAACAATATCTTGGGCTATGCCCTCTTTGCCAATGAGGGGTGTGCAGTGTTGTTAAAAACGTGCTCGGGGCGCGCCCGGGGTGCGGGTCGCCAGGGTCGAGTCCGGCTTCGCCCCAACATAGGTGAGCCGAGCGAGATACGTGGGGCGCAGTGGGGGCGCGCCTGGGGCGGTGGGGGCGTTTGGGTCGACGAAGGGGGCGTGAATCCGTTTTTGTGTAAGGAGGGAGGAAGCTGAAACTTTTTTTTTTATTTTATTAGTATTTTAATATGGAGTCCTTCTTTTGATAAAACCTAGGGCACCCACCGCCTCTTTTTGCCTCTAATCATTTCAACTTTTTACTTTTCCTCTTTTTTATACTTAATTTATTATTATTGCCAACTTTTGATGTTTTCCCAAAATAACTTAATTATAAAATTCATTAATTAAATATCAAAACAAGTAAATAGACTATAATTCCTTCGATAATGATTTTCTACCCAATGTCAGATTGAATTTTAAATATTTTTTCTTCCTGTTATGTAAGTATAAGTATTTTTATATTAGTGATTTATATTTAATCATTATTATTACTAATATATAAATAATAACTAATTTTGCGCCCGGATTCGTGGGTCCCTCGCCCCGCGACCCGGGGTCCAGCGTCATCTCCCCGGACCAACCCGCGACCCTAACAACACTGGGGGTGTGTCACGATGTTTGTCAGCAACATCTAGTGATGTTGGGATGTTGTAACAAAGGCCTCCACTAGCTTTATTGTTTGGCTGTCATATAGTGGTAAGTGTACATAGAAAAGACAAGTACAAGGGGTTATGCACAATTAACAAATTTCCCTGATACTCTTTGGTGCCGAGCACTTAATGGTAGACTTCAATCTGGAAACTACCATAGTAGAAGCTTCGAAGATGCAGTTTTCATGGCTTCTTCATATGATTGGAAAGCCATGAAGGAAGAAAAAGATAGTTTATTTATTTAATATTTCACAGGTATTGATGTTTTCAACCTAATAATTTGTATTTTGCTAGATAATTGAATTGCAATGTTGAGCATGTGTACTGTAACGGAACATACATTTCTTTAGAAATCGTGGTTCCCATTATTGTAATGTGTTTGCTACTGATAAGGTGGTTATGTATCATTATTTTAAATAGCTTAGCTCAACGAATTAGTGGATTTGGTTCATAAATTGTTTAATGTTGAAAACTGCTATTGCAGCTTCTGTGGGTCAAAGAAAATTTGAGGGAGTCCTGGTCAATGACATTTAGGTGAATCGATTTGAGCGATTGGTTATCGTATAGGTAGGCTGTCTAATTCTTCCCCAAGACTGTCTCTGGTACGGTAGTATTACTGAAAATAAAAGCCTATACTAAATATTGGTCATTTAAACAGAGCAACGGGAGATGATACTCGAAGTCTACGCACCACAGTCTGCAAATGGACTTATTTGGGCCATGCGCATATGCAACAGATCAATGAGACAGTTTCCCGTGACATGGAAGCTCTTGGATGGGATGATGACTTTTGGGAAGAAATTGGTTTAGGTGATCTTGTGGATAGCCATCATTCCAAGGTAGGTATGTTTTTTGTTATCCTTATGAACCAGTGATGTATTTTTCAGTTGCATAAATTTGTATGGTCATTTATACCTCAAGTGTTACATAAAATGTTTTTCTAACAATGGGATGCATTAGATTTACCATTTGGATCTATCCAAAGTCTTTCATCAAAAACTGAAAGTTGGTATTTTATAAATGTATGTAGTTGCATAATCATGGTGTAATCACTGTTTTCCAGCAATCTACGAGGTTTTACAGATCATTTGAGAGATCTTTGAGGCATTATAGTAGTTCCCTTATTTAAGGAGCTATGAAAAATGGCTTCTTTGGAAATAGTGTCTGAATGAGAAGGTCTTCTTTAAATTATGAGTGAAATATTCTTGCGATCTAAATTATGAAAGCATCTATATTTTTTTTTGCCTTGGGCATCTATGACTAATATTTTGTGTGTGCTTGTGGAGCAGGAAACACTGAGAAGTGTTATGCTACTTGAAAGTCTTCCTTTAACTAATCGCTAATAATTCCCCTAAAAAAAACTAATCACTAATAATTTAGTCTCAGCTCAAGTAATAGTTGCATTAAATATTTGTCTTCGTTCTATTTTCTTGTATATCTCTTTCTTGATGCGTTTAGATAAAACACTGTATACAGGATGCAGTGTAGCTTTTCCCGGTCATGCTTTGGGCTGTGGTCTGACACCTAATGCCGCAAAGGCAAGAAAACTTACGAAAAGTTCGCTTGATTACAGTGATTGCTTGAGCCTATAATTGATATAAAATATCCAGTTCAGATGGAGATAGCAGCACATACTCCATCTTTCTAGCAAATTATCCTAACTGATGTACATTACAAGTCCAGTTGGACCAAGAGACATGCTCACTAGTGTCTTATTTTATCCTTTTTGCTAAGAAACATTTTTCTGTTACCAGGAACTGGGTTTACTAGCTGGGACACCAGTTGGTAGATGCAATGTTATCAAATAGCGGATATGGCGGCGCCATGGCGCTATGGCATGGCGTTCAGTGGTGGAAACGCCATAGTACCTTGTCGATGTCATAGCACCGCCATATACAACATTTGACAACATTGCATGTGTACTGTATTTAGGAATGGGGCATTATGCAAGAAACATGGAGGTTAGAGTTGTATTTTATACTTAATTAATTGTTTAAAGTGTTTTAAATGTTATATTTTAATTATTTTCTTATTTCTGAATTATATATAAATATATAAGTATTATTTTATTTATTTAATTATTGACCACCATATCCGCCATACTAATACGCCATATCCCTTTGGCGGTTTTTAGGCGAACCGTCATAAGCCGCCATACGAGATTGATAACATTGGGTAGATGCTCATGCTGGTGGTGTGGGGGTCATGGAAAGTGTGCCTCCAGAAATAACAGAACATGAACCAGCAGGTTACTTTCTTCCATTCCTCCATGAATGTGACATTTTAAGCATAACAAACTGAGTTTGTTGTACATATTTTACGATTGATTGATGTTGAATGTGCAGAAGATGGGGAGGAGGCAATATGTCATCGCATGGTGTTAGTATGGCTATATCTAAGGCCAAGTTATTCAGTACAGATTTATTTGTCAACAATATTGCTTTCAGTGACACTGACAACTTCCACTGTGCCACTGGTGATTAATGGGCCGTAGAATGAAACTGGATATAAATTATGTGTCTTCTATTCAGTTCACCTCCTTAACACCCAGATAATAAAATGAATACCTAGCCACACGTGCTACTTTAGCTACTGGATTTTCTTAGAGTCTGGAATTGCCAGAGGAGTTACCTTATTGGATTAATATTCTCCTCTATGGTACCTATAACCTTCTAGTTTACATCTAGGCATTAACTGCGAATGTCTTGTGGCTGGAAATACAGAGTCCTCATGCCAACTTGTACATGGATAATTATTAGTATTATGCAGGAGGAACTTGTGAACTGCATGTTTTATGACTTTATTTTGATTTATCATATTCTAATACTTTTTAATAAGATAAGTGAGTCTGTTATGAATCTTCGTGCATGTCCAAACATTGAGTCTGCTTCCTGTCTGTTTGAGAACATCTCAGTAGCTGCTTGGACAGTTTGAGTTCCATGTGGAGAGTATGCCTTCAGGCTTTCCAGTAAGTTAGGACGTGGCAAGATGGAGACTCTAGCGTCCCTGCTTCTGCAATGATGGAATACCTTAGCCTTTGAATATTTCATAATGGAAAAGTTATACTATCATATCTACAGAGGGCATGTTTTATATTGGTTTTTTTTTCTCTGATGCAAGGAGGGACATTTCTTTTCACTTTCACGATTTGAGTATTGGCTTGCGGAAGGAGGCCAGAGCGCTAGTGGGGCATTATTTGAGCATATCTTGGAGGGCCATCCTGCATATCAAGGCCTGGCTAACAGAGCAGCTATGCCCTTAACTTGTTAAATTGTGTTTCTAGATATATAGTCACATCTATGTTGTTCTTTACCTAATCTATACCACAATTTTTTTCTTTATAAGGTGTTTCAGTGTACGAGCTTCTGAATGAGATACTGGAAAAAATGGTAATGAATGAAATACTGGAATCAATGAAGCAAGAAATGAGTTCTCCATTTCTTGCTGCGTTGACAAAAGACATTCATGTGCTTCCTGATTTCCATGGAAACAGGTGAGAACTTAATACTTTATCAGGAAGTACGATAATTATTTCACAAAATTGTTGATATTATTTCCTAAGCTTTTAGTCTAGATCTCCTATTGCAGACCCATTATCCAAAGGGGTGATATTTGGCCTTACTATTGATACAAGTGAGAGACAGCTGGCTCTTTTATACCTTGCCACAATACAAGGTGTAGCTTACGGGACACGACATATAGTAGAACATTGCAATGAGAAGGGGCACAAGGTAAGGAAATTGGTGCAGTGTGCTTTAATTACCTTCGCCATATCACATTTAGAGCTGATTATCAACTGCTGTCGAAAGCAGACAAAACGGGGGTTTTTTCTTCTTTTATACTAGACTACATATATCATTCCTCGTTTGTACTGCAGTTTTTTTTTGTTCCGGATTTGGGAGAGACGCATGACCCTCATGCGTCACCCGTTAATGAAACGCATGACCGTGATGCGTCTATGGGTAAGACGCATGAGGGTCATGCGTTTTTTATTTTTTATTTTATTTTAATTGAAAGACGCATGAGGGTCATGCGTCTTAGGGTAAAACGCATGACACTCATGCGTCTCTCTTACGAACATAAATTCGCTCTGTAGCTTAGTGGTAAGAATTATGTGTTGTCATTGTGGAGACCCGGGTTCGAATCCTAGCGGCCACATTGCAATTTTTTTGGGAAATTTCTAGTACATATTTATTTAAAAGTTAATTAAAAGGAGTATTTTATGTCAATTTCTAGCACATAATTATTTAAGATATTTATATTAATTAAAAGTTCCAATAATTTATTTAGTAACCGTTTTGAATTGTTACTAATTACAATTTTTAAATAGTATTTTGTACTAGTAATTACAATTTTTTTGATTAATTGCTAGTACATAATTATTTAAAAGTTAATTAAAAGGAGTATTTTATGTCAATTTCTAGCACATAATTATTTAAGATATTTATATTAATTAAAAGTTCCAATAATTTATTTAGTAACCGTTTTGAATTGTTACTAATTACAATTTTTAAATAGTATTTTGTACTAGTAATTACAATTTTTTTGATTAATTGCAAGTACATAATTATTTAAAAGTTAATTAAAAGTAGTATTTTATGTCAATTTCTAGCACATAATTATTTAAGATATTTATGTTAATTAAAAATTCCAATAATTTATTTAGTAACCGTTTTGAATTGTTACTAATTACAATTTTTAAATAGTATTTTGTACTAGTAATAAAAAAAATAGCAATCAATGTGGCCGCTGGGATTTGAACCCAGGTCTCCACAATGACAACACATGATTCTTACCACTAAGCTACGGAGCGAATTTATATTTGAAGGAGAGACGCATGAGTGTTATGCGTTTTACCCTAAGACGCATGACCCTCATGCGTCTTTCAATTAAAATAAAAAAAAATTAAAAAACGAATGACCCTCATGCGTCTTACCCATAGACGCATCACGGTCATGCGTTTCATTAACGGGTGACGCATGAGGGTCATGCGTCTCTCCCAAATCCGGAACAAAAAAAAATTGCAGTACAAACGAGGAATGATATATGTAGTCTAGTATAAAAGAAGAAAAAACCCGACAAAACGGTATCAAGTCATTTCTTACACTTTAGTAGGCTTGTAAAATGTGTATAGATTCAAGAGCATGCAGATATCACAGGTTCTATTCTCTCTCTCTCTCTCTCTCATGGATACATATATGACTATATGACATCTCTGATCTCTCTATCATTTCATCTGTCAACCTAATTAGTCTCGTTAGTCATTCGTAGTCTATTATGTTCAACAGGTTATCCCATAACTCTTCCTCGGGAAAACGAAGCTGTGCTGCTATTCTTGGTGCTGTTGCTTCGAAGATGTATTCCACTGTTAGAGAGGCCATGCAAGCACTAAATGCACCTGGCCGGGTAAGAAGCTACTGTACAATTACGGTCATTCACATACATAATAAAAGAGACTCTAGAATTGTGTGTGTGTGTTGGCCTAATGATAGAATGATTAATGTCTGAGGCCAAAGGTCTCGGGTTTGAGTCAAACCGTGACACGGCCTTTAATTTTGCATTCATTTATCCATCAAAAAAGGGATACTCATACTCCAGAATCGCACAAATGATATCTAATAATCTAAGAGCATCCCCAAGGGTTGGAGAGGGAAAATGGAGAGGTAAAAAGAAATAACTACCATATTTACCTTTTCTTCATAAAATTTCATGCTCCAAAGGAAGGGGTTTACCTTCTTTCATTTTGAGAAAGTATCTTTACCTCTTCTTTATAGAAAAGGTAAAAAGTTAGTTATTTTGTTTGCCTTTTTAATTTACCTTCTTTCCTTGGAGTCCATTACTTTTTAAGAAGGTATAATAACCTTTTTGAGAAGGTAAATGAGATATATACCTTTCTCCCTTGGAGATGCTCTAAGTGATAAGGTATTTCATGAGATTTACGATCTGCTTTTGACGCTGCCGACTGTTTTCATCCTCGGCAGGTGGTGTATTCCTCTCACGACCCGAAAGTAAGGAAGTATCACGACACTAAGTGTCGTATCTTCCGTGATCTTTACCAGCAGCAACTATCCCAGCGTGCAATGATAAAAGAAGCTCTTTCAGATGTCTAGACTTTGGAATAGAGATTGAGAAGTTGAAGATACAATAATAAGTTTAGTAAGTATTTTACTTGAATACAATTTGTTTACACGAATTATACATTGAATTTGTATGGGAATATTACAGCCCACAGCCTGTGGAAGTTTACAGGTATATATGTTGAACGCAATAAATAGACAACATAGTTGCTACATATTTATCTTAAAGGTGTGCAAAAAAAATACAAGTAATTGAAGATTTTAGCCTTTTATTATCTCAGGTAAAGAATGAGAATTAAAATATACTACTTTTTTTACTGGATACAAGTAAATGGCATTGCTGGATTGTGAGGCTTATGGTATGAGTGGTTAATTACAACTTAATATATAGTATAAGAAATGAATCAAATCAAAACTCGATCTTTGTAACTAAGACCAAACTAACTCATTATATAATTATAAGGTGATCAACTGATTACGTTTTATGGCAGATTTTAAAATTATTTTATGCCATAAGGGTAAAATAAAGAATTACTAGTACTATTTTGTACATACGGAATAATTATGATGTTGCGAATTTATTTGAATAATATTGTAGTGCAATGTAGATAATGCACTCATGCATTATAATGTTATCAATTTTTTAAATCTTTAATGTCACATGTCATTTTTAATAATATTTGATAATTCTTAAAATTCTCTTAAAAACTTAAATTTTATACTCCTATAATTTTCTTAATTCAAATGGTTTTTTGAAAGTAACATACGACATTAAAGATTGAAAAATTGACAATATTAAAATACATCGAGTTCATTATCTACATTGCACTACGTCATTGTCCCAATGAACCTACAACATCATTGATTTTTACATAACTACAAAAGATTGTTCCCTAATTTACTCCTACTACAAGTAATAATCTTATAAATATACCACACGATATAATTTAGCGGTTGATCAGTCTAATCTAATGACTTCAATTTAACATTTTGTTTAATACTCCCTCCGTCCCAAGTTACTGGAGTCGTAGTCCATTTTGGGTTGTCCCAAGTTACTTGAGTCATTTCTTTTTTTAACTAAAAATAAAACATCTAATCACACTTACTTTAATTTTTTCTTTTACTTTAACCTCTCTTCTCTCTTACTTTATTCTTTCTTCTTTCTTCTACTTTATTTAACTCACTAAATATAACTTTCTTAGATCTCGTGCCGAAAAGAAACGCCTCAAGTAACGTGGTGGGACGGAGGGAGTATAAGAATAAAATTTGAGTTAAACAATTCCCTACCCTATATATGTAGTGTTAAAGAATAACCAAATCCTAATAGAAGGCAATTTTAGATACCAATTAGGTCATTTTTAGATGAGTTAGTTTATACTAACATGTAAGGTTATTTTTAGATAGTTTTAGTTTACACTAATTCATATCCTTCGTATGTTTAAAATGATCTTAAAATTATCTAATTGATAGTATTATATAAAAATAACCTCTGTATTTTTAATCTGATCCTTCCACTTTAGATCTAATACTAGCTAATTGAAATTTAATTTGATCTCTAGTTATGTATTAAGTCAGTTATTTTTTTTATAACTACACATTTATAAGTGTGAGAATCGAATAGTTTACACTAATTCACACCTTCGTATGTTTAAAACGATCTTAAAATTACCTACATAAAAACGAAGTTATTCTTGTTCTTTTTCCCAAAGAAGTCCCAACTTCCAAAAGAGGAAGGTACGATCCATCAAATTGATTCATGAGAGGGAGGAAGGTGATTCACTAGTTCTCAATGGGTATGTCATGAATGAGCCGGATGAGGGGAGACCTTCACGTCCGGTTCGGAGGGCCACTCCACCTGGTCGTATGAAACTGGCATGCATCCTGGCTCCCGAGACTCTTTCATAGAATTCCAACAATTTCTCCCGCTCCTCAAAAGCCCACAGGAACAGGTTGTTGAATCCCAAATAAAATGTCAGAGATTCCCGGATGTTCAGGAATTCGATGGTGAAGTCCTCTTAATGTATTTTGAGAGATTGTCCTGGGGCTGAGGAGTGTGCCCTTCATTCCTGAGGATGAGAATGGCAATCACTTGATGCCTGCCTTCAAGCGGAAAAGTATACGTGGATTGTCCCAAGACCTCATGTTGCGCAAAATGAATCTCTTTCTTGACATAAAGCTCATGCTCGCGCAACACTTGAAACACTAGTCGAAATTAAAATTTAAATTTGGTCTCTAGTTATGTATTAAGTCAGTTATTTTTTATATAACTACACATATATAAGTGTGAGAATCGAACAACATTATATATTATTCCCTCCGTCCTAGAAAGTTTGTCACATTTTTCCATTTCCGTCCGTCCCCCAAAATATATCACATTTCATTTTTACCATTTTTGGTAGTGGACCTCATATTTCACCAACTTATTTCTACTCACATTTATTAGAATAAAAGTAGGATCTACGTTCCACTAACCTTTTCAACTCATTTTCCATTACATTTCTTAAAATTAGTGTCCGGTCAAAGCGTGACAAAATTTATGGGACGTAGGGGGTATTTTTTTTATAACTATATAAGAGAGAATCGAACAACATTATATACACACAAGCTAGGTTGTATATCAAGTCATCCATTGTTTAAGTTGAGATGCATTCTCATTAATTAGGAATAAAAACAAAATTTAGTTTCCTCAACCTGTAGATATTTTGTAGCCACCCCTTTGACGATATTAATGTATATATGTAATAATTTAGTCAAATTGAGTGATACAAGAGTCAAATGCTATTTCATCTAATAGCCTCTTTAACTAAATTGTGCTTGTACCTAATGCAACTACACATTAAATAGTTTATAAGTCAACCTCACACGTACTACCTCCATTTTTCACTTCCCACAATATGGTTTTCATAGTAGTACATAGTTTTGTAGATGACACCCTTTATTGAAAATATCCATTTAAGTTATTAGATGTAATTAAAACTATTACACTTTTAATATACCCGTTTATATTTAATTAATATAAAAAATCCTAGATTGATTGATAAAACACATAATTGACCATTTAAAGAATAAGATGGTCAAATAAACTCAAAATCAATCAATTTACCAAAGTAAATAGTGGATTAGCTTAGATTGTTTTTATAGATCCAAAGTAAATGCCCCCAAAACATAGAACTTGTAATAAACAATCAAAAGAATTAGTGAGTGCAAATAATTAGTGCATGAGGAGATGAGGGCCAAGTCAATTTCTTGGACACCAATTAACAAATTGATAGATGTAGGTTTTGTTAACAGAAGGGGTTGACAATTGGTAGATTGAGGGATTAGGCCTCAATTTGAGCTCAGCAGCTGTGTCTTCTTTATCAATTATTATACAAAAAGTGAATTAGGATAATAACACCTTGATTATATTAAATGAATTTGTGATTAAATCTATGCACAAAAGTCATAACAGTCTGCTTCACATAATAAAGTATAATTAGTTAAAAGGTTTTTGCTACAGCAGGTACATGATTGAACTATAAATGTATCTTTGTCAACTCATCATCCTGTTAGGAGGGAGACTCTTGTCTGTGTTTCTTGATATAGTTTCCTGATAAAATGAAATATTGCTTGGATATTTGTTTAATTACTAAAAGTGTAATGTTTTGAGCTTAATTAATTAATACGAGTGGAATATTCTTATTAATTATGTTATCTGACCATGAAAAAACTAGTTAAGGATATATGAAGAGATATATAGACAACCAACCAGTATATACTAGCTCCATTTTCAAACACAAAAAAATTCATGGAAATATGAAGTAGAGATTAGAACTAAGTTTTATGGAATCTGTAGTAGATATATATTCAACTGCTAATCAGTAGAGATTAGAAGTTAGAACTAAGTAGGGTACTGGAGAACTAAATTGAAAAGTATTCAAGTCTAGTTATATTACTACTCAATATATTTTGAGAGGTATACTAATCAATTATTATCATTCTTAAATTAATATTTATATTATGAAATCAACATACATACACACAGATGTAACTATATGCAAACGCTAAATATTGTAAAAACTTCAAACTATAATCTGAACTATTAGAAAATGTTAACAGATGACAAAATAACAATAACAAAAACGTTTGTGTTGACTTTTTTGTTGCTGGTGTCATCTGTTGACATTTTCTAATGGTCCAGATCATAGTTTGGATTTGTACAATATTTAGAGTTTGTATTTTATCACTATCCCATATATATATATATATAGGAGCGTTATTCTCCTATTCATCTCTTAGATCCTTTATTCTTCTTAATATGGGCCGTTAGATCTCATTCATCAACGGTCCAGATGATCTGCATTATTACACTATAATGATGCATTATTAGTCGGTGTGCATTATTCAACTGAAAATCTGCATTATTACGCTATAATGGTGCATTATTAGTCGGTGTGCATTATTCAACTGAAAATCTGCATTATTAAATGACACGTGGCATCAATCTAACCATCGGATGACAAAATCGTGGGGCTGAGATCAAGAAGGAAAAAGGAGGAAATATGCAAAAAGGAAATGAATACATCCTATATATATATATAGATATATATATATATATATATATATATATATAAGTAGAGAGTGGTTCCCTTGACAACATTGAAAACAGAACATCATATCAGTCTATTGATAAAATAATATCAGTTGATGTGGCAAAACATATGTTTTGTGATACCAATTACTCCCTCCGTCCCCTGTTAATTGTCCACTTTTGCTATTTTCGTCCGTCCCCCAATAATATCAGTTGATGTTCTATCTTGTAGGAAGAAAGTAATTAAATGCACCAGCTGTTGAGAGAGAGAATATAACCTAGAGTGAAAGACAAACAGAAGAATGTGTCTTCTTCCTAAAGATCTGAGTCGATTTTTGACGATTATTTATATGCATATATAACTATATATCTTTTTGAAAATTTGACAGTTTTCCCTTGTAATTTCTATCAAGTGCGGTTCCGGACCACCTTGTCCATCTTATTATATTAATTGATTTTATAAAATTGATAGTGAGATAGTATTAAAGTAGGGAACCAAGGTCAATCAATTGAGTTGTTCCCTCTTAAACTTTTTTGAAATTTTAACGGCATTATGTTATGCATTGTTTTTTCACCACCTTTTCCTATTTAATTGTTTTTTAATTCATAAATAAAAACTAAAACCATAGCCCACTTGTAGCTTTTAGGGTGTCTGAAAGCAAGAACAGGGATTATGCCAGCAAGACTGGTGGTTATGCCTTAATCAGCGTTTGATATTATCAATTCTTAAAATTTAAATTTTTATTTAAATGAAAAGATCACATATACAATGTATAGTGCTAGACTATTATCATAACGTAATCACCGATTGATATTATCATTACTTGAAAATTTAATTTTTATGGTAACGAAAATATGAAATACTGCAAAATATGTAGTGCTATTATCATAACCCGGATTAAATAGTTGAGTCATTATGTGACGGCATCGATATTACACTGAATGAAATAATAGAATTAGTGCGTTTTTATTTACGTAAATTTGTTTACGATTTTTTTATCCGAACGTAGGTATATTAACACAATCGTATCTTGTTATAAAAATTCACAGGGGGTATATTCGTATTTACATATTTAACACAGTACAAAACAACGTACGTCTTTGTGTAAAAATCATGGATTAAATATGTCCGGTCAATGGTTTTGACCAAAGAATAAATGTGACGAGACATTTAATTTTGTGAAATTAAATGATATAGCGTCGATCTACATTTTACGTAGATAAATGTAGTATATTCACTTTCTCAAATCCGATTTCCGGTGAGTGAGAAATAGTGGATAAAGTTGGGCATAATTAGCTTTTAATTAAAGCTTGGAGCATGTGCTTAGGGAATAATTAACTAGTGTTAATTATCTCACATTGGAGGATTAACACATCTTTTAATGTGTATAAATTAAGTGACTTTATGTTACTTAATAATTATAGTGGACCAAGATGGGTGAAATAGCCCACACGCGCGAACACGCGCGCGCCGCCGCCGCCGCCCGCCCGCCCGAGCCCGAGCCCGAGCCCGTGCTCGTGCTCGCGCTCGCGGGCCGCGGGACTCGGGCCCGATCTCGATCTCGATCTCGGACTTGGATCTTGGCAATTGGTCTTTGGGTGGTCTTGGGGCTTGGCCCAAACTATTCTTTTTGGACCACCGCCGAGTCAGCAATCCAAGTGGCTTGACACGTCGTCAAGCGAGGCACAGTCACGACTGCCACGTGAGAAATCCACACGCTCCACACACGGATGGCACACTCCTGCCACACGCTCGTAACCGTCGGCGGTTACAAATATGCCATGATGAGCCTTCATGGCTGTTGACCCACAGCAGTGGACTGAGCCTATAAATAGGCTAACCACTCCATGCATTACACTACATCATTCACAAGCATTACAGCATAAGCTCTCTCCCTCTCTGCATTGTCTTTCTGTCGAAGCTCTGCATTTTACCTTTGGGGACGACACGCCAAACCGAAGAGCACTACCGGGGCGTATCTCGTCTTGCGGGAAGAGGCCTCCTCGACTCGGCTCAAACTTTTTTCATGGTTACTGTTTCGTTTTTACATTTGTAATCTCATTCTAGTTCAGTTTCCTCTTTTGTATTCCTTCTTTTGGGTTGTATTACGCCCGGCTCTTATCTCTTGTAATCCAGAAACCAACAATCGCAAGACGAGATAACTTGCCTTTGAAGGGATTTGGATCTTTTAAACTGAACTAAAAACTTTCGAAACTTAAACCTTTGCTGGAGATGTCGACGGAATCCAACACTGCTGCTGCCACCACCACCTCCGCCATTCCCTCCACCATGGCGACCACTGGACCGGTCAACACTTCATCGATTCCCTCGATGATGCCAACCCCCGGCTTCCCAGCTGCCTCATCCACCGTCCCTTGGGTTTGGGACAACCCCTTCGGGGCGTCCACTGGTTCCACCTTTGGTGGTTCGGTTGGTTCCACTTATAGTGGTTCCTTCGGATCCTTTAATGGATCGAGTGTTGGTGCCTTCGGGCTCAATACTGGTGTTGGATCTTCCGGGATCAACACGAATGTGGGGGGTACTATGCCCAACACGAACATGGTGGACTCTATGCCCAACCAAGTTGTTGGCTCCTTCGGGGGCAACGGAATTGGTTCCTTCAATGGACCAAGTGCGGCACCTATGGCACCAAGAATGATGCCACCCGCCGAGAAGCCACCAAAGTTTGGAGGATCTGACTTCAAGCGGTGGTACCAGAAGATGTTCTTCTACTTGACAACATTGGGCGTCGCCAACTTCCTCACGGAAAACGAGCCGCCAGCGCCAAGTGATCAAGAGACTAGGCTCGAAGTCATGGCGGACTACGAAGCTTGGAGAAAAGGAGATTATCTTTGTAAAAATTTCATTCTAAGTGCATTAGATGATAGTTTGTACAATGTATACTCCAATGTAACCACATCTAAACAAATGTGGGAAAGCCTAGAAAAGAAATATAGCATAGATAATGCTGTAGGGACTGAACAGGTCGTAGCGTCCAAGTTTATGGACTACAAAATGGTCGACTCTCGACCTATCATGGAGCAAGTCCAAGAGCTCCAAATGATCATCCACTCCTTAGTGGCTGAAGGGATGACCTTGCCCGATAAGTTCCTAAGGTGCACGATCATTGACAAGCTCCCTCCAAGTTGGAAGGACTTCAAGAGTTATCTCAAGCACAAGCGAAAGCAGATGACCCTTGAAGACTTGATCGTGAAATTGCGCATTGAGGCTGACGTGCGCAAAAGTGATCAAAAGGCTAAGGGCTTCACCCCAAATGAAGCCAAAGCCAACCTGTTGGAGCGGGGCGGTCCCTCCAACAAACGCCCTCGCCCAAACCGTCCAAACGACAAAGGGAAGGGAAAGCAGCCTTCAAAGAAGTTTGAAGGCGACTGCTACAAATGTGGCAAACCGGGCCACTTTGCCAAAGACTGCCGCAGCAAGAAGAAGAAGCCTGCAGCCCACGTCGTTGAGAAGGAGTTCAAGGACTGGGATGAGAACGACCTCATTGCAGTGGTCACTGAAGAGGTTAACCTTGTTGATAACAAGGGAGGCTGGTACATCGACACCGGCGCTACTGCTCATGTTTGCTCCGACAGGAGCAAGTTTGCCTCCTACACGGCTGTTGAAGGAAGGAAAATCAACATGGGGAATCAAGCATCGTCTGAAATCCTCGGCGTTGGCAACGTGATTCTCATGATGACGTCTGGCGTCACAATCACTTTGAAGGATGTGCTGCATGTCCCGGACATCCGCAAGAACCTAGTGTCAGGATCAATACTAGTTAATAAGGGGTTTAAACTTGTATTTGAGTCTGATAGGTTTGTCTTGTATAAGTTTGGAAAATCCCTCGGAAAAGGTTATGTAACCGATGGGCTTTTCAAGCTTAGTGTAGCAACTCGCAGTGTTGCAAAGCCATTGGCTAATAAGAATAAAGCATCTACTTCCTCTTATTTGATTGAGTCTTCAAATTTGTGGCATTGTAGATTGGGACATGTGAATTCAAAAGCTATTAAAAGATTAGTGAATTTAGATTTACTAAAGGCTAATGAATTGGATACCCAAGATAAATGTGAAATTTGTCTTGAAGCAAAAATGACTAAGTTGTCGTTTCACTCGGTTGAACGAAGCACAAAACCCCTTGAATTAATTCACACGGATGTATGTGATTTAAAGATGGTGCAAACAAGAGTTGGTAAAAAGTACTTTATCACTTTCATAGATGATTGCACAAGGTATTGCTACATTTATCTTTTAAGAAGTAAAGATGAAGCAATAGAAGCGTTCAAAAATTATAAGAACGAGGTTGAGAATCAACTTGGTTGTAAAATCAAAATGATTCGAAGCGATAGAGGAGACGAATATGTAGCCCCGTTTGAGGAGTTATGCAACGCAAGTGGTATAATTCATCAAACAACTGCTCCATATTCACCACAATCTAATGGTGTTGCAGAACGCAAAAATCGAACTCTAAAAGAGATGATGAATGCACTACTTCTAACTTCAGGATTACCACATAACATGTGGGGGGAAGCTGTTTTGAGAGCCAACTATATCTTGAATAAGATCCCTCTCAAAGGAAAAGATGTCACTCCTTATGAGTTGTGGAAGGGAAGGAAGCCATCCTACAAATACCTCAAAGTGTGGGGGTGTTTGGCAAAGGTGATGGTTCCTCCGCCCAAAGAAGTTACAATCGGACCTAAGACGGTTGATTGCATCTTCATTGGATATGCACTTAACAGTAGTGCATATCGATTTGTTGTTCACAAGTCTGAAATATCGACTATCACAGTAGGAACAACAATTGAGTCGAGGAATGTTGTATTTCTCGAAAATACATTTCCTTGCAAAGACAAGGAAAAAGTCTCAACCAATTCTGAGACAAGAATTGAAGAAGCCACTAGTTCTAAACAAGTGGAAGAAGAAGCCACTAGTTCTAAATCAGCAGATGCGGAACCTGAATCGCGCAAGCGTGCAAGGCCCGATCCAAAAGATACAGTACTAAGACGTGGTAATAGAGTCAGAACACCAAAAACTTTTGGTCCTGACTACATTGCTTTCATGTTGGATGAAGAACCAACATCGATAAAAGTAGCCTTTGCTGGCCCAGACGGGCTGCATTGGAGAGAAGCTGTTCAAAGCGAAATTGATTCAATTTTGCTAAACCACACATGGGTGTTGGTTGATTTGCCCGAAGGTGCTAAACCTTTAGGATGCAAATGGGTTCTTAAAAGAAAGTTTAAGGCCGATGGAACAGTTGATAAGTATAAAGCCCGATTAGTAGTAAAGGGTTTTAAACAAAAGGAAGGACATGACTTCTTCGATACCTATTCACCTGTAACAAAGATTACATCTATACGAGTGCTTCTCGCTATTGCTGCATTGCACAATCTTGAGATTCATCAAATGGATGTAAAGACCGCGTTTCTAAATGGTGAACTAGAAGATGAAATCTATATGGAACAACCCGAAGGGTTTGTAGTACCTGGACAAGAGAAAAAGGTATGCAAGCTCGTAAAGTCCCTATATGGATTGAAACAAGCGCCATTGCAATGGCACTTGAAGTTTGATAATGTGATGTTATTTAAAATCAACGAGTGCGACAAATGTGTCTACATCAAGAGCACTAATAACGGTCATGTTATAGTGTGTCTCTACGTTGATGATATGTTAATCTTGGGTAGCAACACTCAAGTAATTAACGATACAAAGGCCATGTTAAAGAGAAACTTTGACATGAAAGACATGGGTCTAGCCGATGTAATTCTTGGAATGAAGATTCTAAGAACGAATGATGGAATCATCTTAACACAATCACATTATGTTGAGAAGATATTGAATAAATTCAAAGCCTATGATGGCGCGCCGGTTAAGACTCCAATTGAACTCGACGTTCACTTGAGCAAGAACAAAGGCGAGCCCGTTGCTCAAGAAGAGTATGCACGGGTCATCGGGTGCATTATGTACTTGACTAATTGCACTCGACCTGACATCGCTTGTGCCGTGAACAAGTTGAGTCGTTACACGAGCAATCCAAGCAAAGAGCATTGGAGAGCTCTTGTAAGGGTTTTGAAATATTTAAAACATACTCAAAATTATGGGCTACGCTTCTCGAGATACCCCCCGGTACTTGAAGGGTACTGTGATGCCAATTGGATATCCGATAATAGAGACTCACTTTCAACAAGTGGATATGTCTTTACTATTGGGGGTGGTGCTGTATCGTGGAAATCCACAAAACAGACCTGTATAGCCCGATCAACAATGGAATCGGAGTTCATTGCCTTGGATAAGGCTGGTGAGGAAGCCGAGTGGCTTAAGAACTTCCTTGAAGACATTCCATGTTGGTCTAAGCCAGTGCCACCAGTGCTGATCCACTGCGATAGCCAAGCAGCTATTGGAAGGGCAAACAATGGCTTCTATAACGGTAAGTCTCGACATATACGTCGACGACATAACACCGTGAGACATTTGATCACAACAGGGGTGATTACAATTGACTATGTGAAGTCAATAGATAATCTAGCGGATCCGCTAACCAAAGGGTTAAACCGTGATCAAATGAATAAGTTGCTAGCGGGAATGGGTTTGAAATCCACAAACTAAAGAACTATCACAGTGGTAACCCAACCATGATGACTGGAGATCCCAAGAACTTGGTTCAAAGGGACAACTAAGCTATGAGAGTTCATGGAAAACACTCAAACTATATCTATTCCCTAAGAGCAATAGAGTGTTGGAGAACTTGCCTAGTGGTAAAGGCTAAGTCTATGACTTTTAATGGTTCTTAAATATCTCAAAGAGATGGAGTTCTCAAAGAGACCAAGTATGGCAAGGTACTTGACTAAGAATCACCTATGTAAGTGCGAAGTGTGGTCGCTTCATAAAACGTACTTATGAATCCAAAGTGGTGTCCAAGACCGCAATGGACACAAAACGTGAGAACGGATGAGGTTGAGGTGTTTAAGAGTTAACACCATTGTCTCGGTGCACGCCGTGGGGGATTAGTTCAAAGCATCGCGCTACTAAGCCGCCTGTGTATCCGATGGTGTCGACTATGGAGGGTTCAAAGTCAACAACTACCTATCCTTATGCTTATATACCTCTCGAGGGTTGAGCTTATGTCTGCATGCATATGCATTTGGCTATTTCCACTCATGTGGGGGATTGTAAAAATCATGGATTAAATATGCCCGGTCAATGGTTTTGACCAAAGAATAAATGTGACGAGACATTTAATTTTGTGAAATTAAATGATATAGCGTCGATCTACATTTTACGTAGATAAATGTAGTATATTCACTTTCTCAAATCCGATTTCCGGTGAGTGAGAAATAGTGGATTAAAGTTGGGCATAATTAGCTTTTAATTAAAGCTTGGAGCATGTGCTTAGGGAATAATTAACTAGTGTTAATTATCCCACATAGGAGGATTAACACATCTTTTAATGTGTATAAATTAAGTGACTTTATGTTACTTAATAATTATAGTGGACCAAGATGGGTGAAAGAGCCCACACGCGCGCACACGCGCGCGCCGCCGCCGCCGCCCGCCCGCCCGAGCCCCCGCCCGTGCTCGTGCTCGTGCTCGCGCTCGCGCTCGCGGGCCGCGGGCCTCGGGCTGCGAGCCTCGGGCCCGATCCCGATCCCGATCTCGATCCCGATCTCGATCTTGATCTTGGACTTGGACTTGGATCTTGGCAATTGGTCTTTGGGTGGTCTTTGGGCTTGGGGCTTGGCCCAAACTATTCTTTTTGGACCACCGCCGAGTCAGCAATCCAAGTGGCTTGACACGTCGTCAAGCGAGGCACAGTTACGGCTGCCACTTGAGAAATCCACACGCTCCACACACGGATGGCACACTCCTGCCACACGCTCGTAACCGTCGGCGGTTACAAATATGCCATGATGAGCCTTCATGGCTGTTGACCCACAGCAGTGGACTGAGCCTATAAATAGGCTAGCCACTCCATGCATTACACTACATCATTCACAAGCATTACAGCATAAGCTCTCTCCCTCTCTGCATTGTCTTTCTGTCGAAGCTCTGCCCTCTCCTACATCCAGTTCGCCGGAGCTCTACTGATTGCGGTGCTGCATCAATAGAGACGTAGCCGTTTTACCTTTGGGGACGACACGCCAAACCGAAGAGCACTACCGGGGCGTATCTCGTCTTGCGGGAAGAGGCCTCCTCGACTCGGCTCAAACTTTTTTCACGGTTACTGTTTCGTTTTTACATTTGTAATCTCATTCTAGTTCAGTTTCCTCTTTTGTATTCCTTCTTTTGGGTTGTATTACGCCCGGCTCTTATCTCTTGTAATCCAGAAACCAACACTTTGAAACTTGAATATATATACTACTAGTATTTTGTTAAAACTTGAATTCATGCAGTATTTTTTAAGTGAAATAACAAAGGAAATATGTGAAACTATACAATTTTTTATTTTATGTGTATAATTAATGTGAATTTTCAACTTGCCAATCCAACAAAACATACATCATTCCAGTAGTCAGGGTATTATTATTTAACGAACATCATTTGTGAAGTTCAAATTTGATAAAATAAAACTAAAATTTTGAATAGAATATTGCGTCTTTGTTTATTTAAAAATATATGCATGTAAAATTACAAAAATATATGTATTTGAATATAGATGTAAAGTGTGAGTATTAAATGATACTCATTCTGTCCACGATTAGGAGTCTTATTTTTTCTTTTTAGTTCGTCTTATACAAGTGAGACGGACCCATACTTCACTAGCTTTTTTTCACTAATTTTCTTAATATTTCTTAAAACTCGTTACGTAAAGAAATGTGACTCTTAATGACGGACGGATGGAGTACTAAAGTTTAATTAAATTCTAATAAAATTAAATTTTATAAAATGTACCCTTGTACATATATAGAGATCCAAAAATACAATAATTACTGCTCGATCCATATATAGTTCGCACCTAAATAAGTTATTCGATGAAATCGTTCCATAAAAATAGAGACTTTGGAAAATGCATAAGCTTTAAAATTAGTAAAGTATTAGAGAGATGGAATGAAAAAGTATTAGAGTATTGCTAGTGAAAAATGAGGTCCACTTCATAAGAGAAAAACTTGTCAAAAAGTGGAATTTGACTAATTTTGCGGGACATATCAAAATGAAAAAAATCTAGTTCGTATTATTTAAGAACGAAGTATTATATTATTAGAAAAATATTTAAATCTACAACTAGTATGCCATAAGGTAGGTTCTAAGTAGTGTGAGGGGTTGGGAAGGTGGTTCAAACCAATTCCACAACGGTGACTGTGATAAAAGCATGAACCAAATATGGCATCTAAGAGTTGCTTAGTGAACTTCGAAAGAAAATAATTCATAAAGTTAAATGTGAAGTTATGTTTGTTCGGCCATTAATTTAATTGTTTAAAAAAGTCATTAGTTTAATTGTTTAGGTTTTTAAAATTTAGTATTCCTAAGTCTCGGAGGATGAAGTGTAACTCATTTGGATTTCCATTTTAGGTTGACACAATCAAATAGCTGTTGATTGTCTGGTTCTGTTATGTCCACAGCAGGTGCATTCTCCACTTATATATTATCATTGGTCCACTTGTGTTCATTTATGAATTTGAACTGCAATTCTTATTACCACTTGTGTTATGCACTTTTTTGTTCCATTTTTCGATTTTGATAGCATAATGCTTTGTCTATTGTATAGAAATGGCTCAAGGAGCATCTAGTGGACGCTCCAATGATCCTTCACTCTCCGGTGATCATCCACCACTGGATAATGAGGAAGGAGAATCGACAACACATCATATAGAAGGGGATGATACAACAAGTAACTCCCTAAACGAGTCAGAGCCTACACATGATGCACGCGGCCGCCCATTCATACATCTTAGGGGGAATTAGTAAGTGATTTGATAATTTCACTTATATCATTATTTTTGTGAGTTAACTAACCATATATTGACGTGCAGCTTGCATCCTTCCGGTGTCGTGGCAGATATATGTACGTATAATTTTAAGCAAATAGTTGACCCGAATGGATTCAGCCAGAAAACTCTAACCGAGGAATACGTTAACCTGTATTGGGCTGAATTTAAGATAACTTGTGCACTGTATATTTTTTTCTATCTCTGTCTCTTTTTTTCTCCTCTTTTAGTAAGATTATTTACAATCTTTAATACTCCCCCCCGTCCCACCACAAGTGATCAACTTTCCATTTTGGGTTGTCCCACCACAAGTGATCAATTTCCTTTTTTAACAAAAGACAAAACTTTAACTCTTTTACTTTATTCTCTCTTTCTTACTTTATTCTGTCTTTTTCTCTCTTAATTTTTTATCTCTCATACTTTATTCTCTCCACTTTAACTCAATATATATCATTTTCTTAAATCTCGTGCCCAAAAGAAATCCATCACTTGTGATGGGACGGAGGGAATAACTTATTTTGTAGTTTAAATTTGATTGTCATTTTGTGTTAATTTGTAGAAATCTGCTAACTGTGAGGCTTATGATCAAGACGAGTACAAGAAGGCCTTTATTAGCAAGTGTAAACTTAGATACGAGATTTCATCAGCTACTATAAAAAGAAGACGAAGAAACCTTCTTTTTACACAGATGCCCAATGGGCGAATTACCAAAAAGGCTGGAATTTACCCGAGAGCATTGAAGCTTCTGAGAGGTGCTCGGCAAATCGTAAACAAGGGCTTGAGACTGCGCCCGACACACATAGTAATGGGTGTAAATCATTTGCGGAGACAGCAACAGAAATGGTAAAAATTATAGTATTTCATTAGTTTGATTTGTTTGTTGTTTTTAAATGCTTTTACACTTTCTTAATGTTGAAAATTGTTTTCAGGCCAAAGAAAATAATGGAAAACTTCCTCAATTTATGGAATTCTTTCTAAAGACCCGCAAGCTAAGGAACAGTGGTGATTCACAAGGTCAGTTGAGTTCGCAACGTACTCAACAATTCTCTTATTTTTTTATTCAACATCTAGAGTTTAAGGATGAGAGAAAAGGTCAGCATCTTATAAGATAAACAAATACAACATGTGCTGGTAGGAATTACACGAGTTTAAATGCATTATCATCATTATGCTCAATCTGTTGGATGTTTATTCAATTGAATTATGAAATATATAGTTTCTTGTGTTGGTTGGGTCATATAACACGTGTTGTGCTTGGCTGCTTGCACATGCTTTGGTTCTTAGTAGCAAATCATCTACCAAATAGATTAGGATGTTTGAACCATTGGCTAAGTTTATTCAATTAACTGAAAAATTATTTTGACAGTGAAATTGCAAAATTCATATTTCAGACTCTTGGTTTATAAAATGCTAAATTATAGTAGCAATGAGTATAACTTGATATCAGTCTCTGTGAGTCTGCGTATTACTAGTAAAAGCTGAAGCACAGAGGAACTAGTCACTCACTTTCAGCAATGCATCACTTCTAGTCATAGAAACTACGAGATTGGATTGGTGTTGAATCATGGTCTTTATTCATTCTGAGTTTAAGCAGATCTAATTTATGATCTGATAAATCATATTCATTCTCAATCTTATCTTTATATATTTTTGTTAAACAATCTATCTTTTTAATGTTATTTAAGTTTGGTTTAGTTTTTAATATCTGATCATTTTAAATTTTTATAAATAATTAAAAATAATTTATAAAAATAATATATATTGAAAAATAATTAAAATATATATATAATTCTGAATAACCTATTCCGAGCACATGAATGTGGTCGTGAACTTGCTCGAATAGAGGCAATGCTCTCTGAATCCAAACCTCACCTTTTGAAAATACCGAGCACCAATTGTGCTTGCCATATTCCGACCACATGTAGGTGCTCGCCAACCTGGTCGAAAAAACAACTTCTGCTCGGTATATTCACATCTCCAAAATACTGAGCACCCATTGGTGCTTGCCATATTCCGACCACATGTAGGTGCTCGCCACTGCCGCGTGGTAACCGTGTTTAGTTGACCAAATCGCCGAGCACCAACAAGCACTCGGGGAAAAATGCCGACGAAGCATATACCGACCACCTAAAGTGGTCGGAATGTGCTCGGGAAAGGGTGATATGCCGAGCATTTTCCCCTTTATGCCGACCACTTTGGTGCTCGGTAAACACCTCCTTTTTTGTACTGTATGTGTAATGTGAATTAACCAATTTTGGTATATATTTCAGGTTAGCTGTTGTATGAACGTGTCGCATGCATAAAAGTTAGTCGTAGTATAATATAATACTCCCTCCATCCAATGTTACTCGCACTTTTCTTTTTTTACATAGTAAATTTAGAATTCCTTTTTTAGTATAATTAAATTAATATTTCAAGTGTAATAAGAGATCACTTTACACTGAATTAATTCTAATATATTAATTAAATATTCTAATTCTTACTTAAAATAGAAATAATATAAGTAGTTTGGGACGAGATGAAATAGAAAAGTGCGAGTAACATGATAAAAGAGTGAGTGATATTAATAAAGCCCCAAAATTCTCTCCATCATATGCAAACATTTGCAATAGATGGCACCTTCTAGATTTTGTAGAGCAACAGTTTATGAACTGTACTAGCCTTTGTAAAATGTACTCTCCCCATCCCATATAGATAAGCCATATTTTCTTTGAAATAGTCCATATTCATTTTATGATAATTTTTTCTTTTTTTCTTTTACTTAATCATTTATGGCTCCCACCATCCATTACATAATTTCAACTATTTTTTCTCATTCTCTTTTATTTTACCAATTACGTTTCTATCCTGCAAAATGATAGAATAAAAGAAGTTTACAAATCCAGAGATGCGTCCATCTTGATTTTTGGTGTTGCAATATTTCGCCCCTGCATAATTAATTATTGCCAACCCCATAAAGCAAATGAATTAAATACAATTAATCCAGAGAAATTCATGCAGCTCCTTGTCACGTTATACATAAAATAATAAGAATCACAACAAAAAATAAAATAATAGGACTGAACTAATCCAAATGTAAGAGAGCATAGAAAATAAATGCAGAAACCCTAGAAAGGATTGCAGGACTTTATAGGTTCTTCTTCAAGCATCACATCATCATCTTCCTACCTATAAAACCAAGTCTTCAATCCCTTCCCACAACCATCACCAACACAAAAAAGTTTTCAATCTTGCAAAGCCATGGGAAGAGCTCCATGCTGCGACAAAGCCAACGTGAAGAAGGGGCCGTGGTCTCCTGAGGAAGACGCGAAGCTCAAAGCCTACATCGAGAAATATGGCACCGGTGGAAACTGGATCGCGCTTCCTCAGAAAATCGGTACAAAATCAAGAAATTGAGTTAGAATTATTTATTTTTTTGCAAAAAAATAGATGATTTTAACATAAAAAGGCATTGTTTGTTTGGCGCAGGGCTGAAGAGATGTGGGAAGAGCTGCAGATTGCGATGGCTGAATTACTTGAGGTCTAACATCAAACACGGCGGATTCACCGAGGAAGAAGACAACATCATCTGCAGCCTCTATATCAGCATCGGAAGCAGGTATTTGTCTAATTTATTCAGCCTAAAATGCTTGTCGTTTCTTGATTTGTATGATTCTATTTATTCACAAATTTATGTATTTTTCTTTTCATTTTTATCCTGTTTTTATGAAGGATTTAATTTGATGTACTTACAATTTTCCGATCTTATAAGTGATTAAAATTTCATTGAAATTAGATGGTCCATAATTGCTGCACAGCTCCCGGGGAGAACAGACAATGACATCAAGAACTACTGGAACACGAAGCTGAAGAAAAAACTGCTGGGGCGGCGCAAGCAAGCGAGCGCGAGGCAGGAGACGAGAGATGTGAATGGAGACGATGGCTTGCAGAATCTAAGCAATTCAGCCATGGAGAGGCTTCAGCTTCACATGCAGCTTCAAAACCCTTTCTCCCTCTTCCACAATCCATCCCTCTGGCCTAAGCTAAATCCTCAAAATCACAATCACAATCAGGACCAAGACGCTCTGGTCGCCTCTGATCAAAATTATATCAAAGGCGATGAGGTTCGTGAGATTAGTTGTGTCAAAGGCGATGAGGTTCGTGAGATTAGTTGTGTCAATCACAATCAAGACCAAGGAAGTGGTCTCGTTGAGAATAATGGGGGGATGCATTTGAATGGATCGGGGTTTACTAATGCTGAACTCGACGATCTTCTGAACGATGGATCGTCGAGTTTTCTTGGGGAGGAGGGGGACGGGTCGAAGGGGAATCAGGCGTGGTGGCCGAATGAGTTTGACGCGGCCGGGTCCGGGTTCAACCCGTGGGGGTCGGCGGGTTTTGTTCATGATCAGACTGCTGGGAATTTTCAAGATTATTCCGCCATTGGCTATAATATGGATTAGTGTACTTATTATATATAGGAGTTTAATTATCATTTGTTATTGTTATATTGTCATAAACGATCGAGGGAGAAGTGGGATGGCTCATGTTGTAAAGTGGGTTGATAATAATGTTGTGTTCATTTTGTTATTGGAAATTTATATTTCATGACTTTATTTTTTAATGTTTTTGATCTAGCGATTGCGAACTGAGAACAAGGTAACGAGATTTGGGAGCGAATGCACATAAACGGAAAAGGAATTTTATTGAATCGAAGCTCACAACTCTCTATCTTTCGAACGTCTCTTTCTTCTAATGTTTGAGTTATCAGATACTTAACAAACTCTACCTTGATTGCTCAATCGCCACGCAAGCTACAACCGGCACAGATTCACCAATCTGATGCATAGCTGAAATTTTTCTTTTAGGCAACGACTTAGTGAGCATATCGGATGGATTCTAGGCCTCTTTCTTAAACACAGACGAACATCGATGTGCTTGCTTCTTTCATGGTAGACCTGATGTTTGGCTAAACATAGAGCACTATTATTGTCACAATTGACTGCTACTACCTATTGCTTCAAACCAAAATCTCCCAACATCCCCTTTAGCAAAAAGCTTCCCGCCGAGAGCTTACATATGTACTCCCTTCGTCCCATTCAAGACGTACACATTCTTGATTGACATGAGATTTTAAGATGAGTTGTTAGGTTGAGTAAGTAAGAGAAAATGTAGTTAAAAAAAGGTGAACGTCTTGAATAATACGAATGGACTAGAATTTTGTTTCCAACTATCAATTAAAAAAATGTGATTCCAACTATAATAACAATAATTATGATAATACTCCCTCCGCTCATGATAATTTTTCCACTTGTGACTTGGCATGAGTTTTTAGAATGTGAAGAAAAGAGAGTTGAAAAGTTAGTGGGTTGCAGATCTCACTTTTATATAGAGTATTTGTTTTATAATAGAATGTGAGTGTAAGGAGTAAGTGAAAAGTGAAATCCACTTATTATAAATGAAAAAAGTAAAGTGGACAACAACATTTCATGGATGGACCTAAATGACAAATGTGTACAACTTATCATGGATGGAGGGAGTAATAGTATAATGCTAATAAGTACATAAATGAATAGTGCTAATGTATATACTATAATAAATAGTACAATGCACTAAGGTCAAAGGTCTCGGGTTCGTCTCCATCGTGACCCAAGTTATAGATTTCTATTCATTTGCAAAAAAAAGTACTCCCTCCGTCCCATTCTATATAGAACATTTCTATTCCGGCACGAGATTTTATGTAGTGTTGTTTTGTGAGTTATGTGGAGAGTATAAAGTAAGAGATAGGGAAAAATTTAGAGAGAGTGGTGTTTCCTTTTTTAGAAATATGTAATTTAGAATGAGATATTTAAAAAAATATATTTCACTTAGAATGGGACGGAAGGAACAGTGAATTTACATGTATTTTTAAAGAATCCAATTTTATATACAATTGAGTAACTCTTGACTCTCACCTCATGAAAACTGTTAAGCCCAATTAAAGTCAATAATACCTTACCCAAATCTATTCCTCTATATATTTCGAAAGCCCACTTAATGAGAAACGTATTTGGAGGGAGTAAAAATTCTATGGTCTTTCCACACCATGGTGACATAATGATTTGGTATGCCTCATCAATAACTCTTTGTCAATTGGAAATAAAAAAAAGTTCACATGCCACATCACTTTAACATAAATTAGGAAACTTATAGGTAAATTTGGATACATCCATTTAATCATTTTATGGAAAGTTGAATAATATTAAATATAGAAATTATACTTATATGAAAAATGAGTTGACGTTAATATACTAGTACAATTTATATATGTATATTCATCTCGTAATATAATAGTACAAAGGGCACCCGCAATGCGTCTCGTTGCGGGCTCTATCTCGTCTCGGAGAGACGAGACCGCATCGAGACAGTGTTGCGGGCTCCGTCTCGTCCTCATCCCGCCCTTGTCTCGTCGCTGAGGGAAGTCTCGCGAGATAGCTCGCCACGCGTGTTGGTCACGTGGCGAACTCCGGTTCGTCCGTGACGCCCACTCGCCGGCCCGCGAGTGGGCGTCGTTTTTATCCGAAAAATTAATTTTTTTTTGTTTTTTTTTAAAATTCAGGAAAAAATCGAAAATTAAAAAAAATCCCAAAAAATATACTAGCCGTTTATAGCTATTTTTTGCAAATTTTTAATTTTTTAATTTTTTTAATTTTTTTAAGCCACCAATCATTTCTATAAATATCAAATCATTCCCACAAATTAATCCACCATAAAAAAAAACTCTCATTTCTCACTCAAACACTCTACATTCTTCATCTCAAAACATTATTCTTCTCATATTCTCACTCAAACTCTCTAGGTATTTTTTCACTCAAACTCTCTATGTATTTTTTAAATTATGTATTTTTTATTTTTTTTAGGATTTTATTAATGTGGTTTTTTATTTTTTTTGAATTTTAAGTTGTAATTTTATTTTATTTAATGAAGTATGTTTTTATTAATTGAATTTGTTGGAAATAAAAATAAAAAATGAAATTGAATGAATAGTTAAGGGATGAGATGGTTAAGAGCCGGTTAAGAGATGGAGGGATGCATGTGTTGTCTCTTAGTTAAGAGATTGAGTGAAAAGTATAGTGGGACCCATGAATAGTGAAGAGATGAGACGGTTAAGAGACGGATAAGAAACATGGATGCGGATGGCCTAATATACAATACATCTCTTTTATAAAGTAATAGTAATAGTTTTAGATTATATTAATATTTCCTTTTTAAATTTTTATTTGCTTGGGTTAAAAATTATAGATTTTTTTACATGCTAATAAATATAACGAAAATTATAATAGTACTAATATACAACACATCTCTTTTATAAAATAATAATATTTTCAGATTATGTTAAGATTTCATTTTTATTTTCTTGTGTTAAAAATTCTTGATTTTTTACATGCTAATAAATATAATGAAAATTATAAAATATATATATATATATATATATATATATATATATATATTGTGATCATATGATAACCCCTAAATATCGTAATAACCCTATAACCAAATCTGAACCACACATTTTCTAATCTTGTGGTTGAGATTCAAATTTAGATTTACTTCATAAAAAAAAGGCGCGGGGGTAAATATGTCATTTTGCTCATTTAAATTTCTGAATTTCGCTCCATTCTTTCTCTCTTTCTCAGTTCGATTATTTCCTATTCTCCGCGATTTGGTTTCAGATTTCCATAATCTCCAGATTTCCTTCCGATTATTTCCATAGACTCCAGATTTCCTTCCGATTATTTCCATAGATATTTCCTTCCGATTATTTCAATAGACTCCAGATTTCCTTCGGATTTGGTTCATTATTCCATAATCTCCAGATTTTCATTGATTATCTGTTCAATAGCTGTCAGAATTTGCTTCGATGGAGAACGTAGCAAATAACAAAGGTAACAATCATTATCTATTATTTAGCTTATTGATTATGTTCATATTTTATTTTATTGATTGTTTTGATTCATGTATTGAATTTGATTTTTGATGAATATTAGTTGTCGATTGGTTTATGTTTCTGATGTACTGAAATTCTTATTCAATTAAATTATGTATTGCCGTTTTTGTGTTAAGATGATAGTTTTGGCTTATAAATTTTAGGTTTGCATCATAAAATGATAGTTTTGCCGGATATAATGATATTCTGAGTTGATAGTTTTTGGTGTATAAAATGACATTTTTTTAATAAAATGATACTTTTACCTGATAAAATGATAATCTAAGCAGATAAAATGACAGTAAGCTTATAAAAATGATAGTTTAGCTGAAGAAATTGCATATAAGCTGATAAAATGATACTTTAATGTGACAAAATGACATAAAACTGATAAAATGATAGTTTTGCAGGGTAGAATGATACTTTCAGCCGATAGAATGATAGGTATTTTTGGTGTATAAAATGACATTTTTGTTTAACAAAATGATACTTTTACCTGATAAAATGATAATCTAAGCGGATAAAATGACAGTTAGCTTATAAAAATGATAGTTAAGCTGAAGAAATTGCATATAAGCTGATAAAATGATACTTTAACGTGACAAAATGACATAAAACTGATAAAATGATAGTTTTGCCGGATAGAATGATACTTTCAGCGGATAGAATGATAGTTTTGCCGGGTAGAATGATACTTTCAGCCGATAGAAGGGATAAGTATTTTTGATGTATAAAATGACATTTTTTGTTTAATAAAATGATACTTTTACCTGATAAAATGATAATCTAAACGGATAAAATGACAGTAAGCTTATAAAAATGATAGTTCAGCTGAAGAAATTGCATATAAGCTGATAAAATGATACTTTAACGTGACAAAATGACATAAAACTGACAAAATGACATAAAACTGATAAAATGATCGTTTCTGATGATAGATTTTCCTGATAAAATAATACTCTGAGTTGATAAAATGATACTTTTACTGATTTGTAGGTTTGTACATTCCTGTTTGTGATGATGCTTTGAAGCCAATGATTGGTATGAAATTCAATACATTAGTAGAAGCATCTGGTTTCTATGAACACTATGCCCGTTCAGTTGGTTTTGACATTCGTAAACTGGGCAACAAATCAGTTCATGGTATTATTAAGTGGCAGTATTTGGCTTGCAGCAGACAAGGCTCTAAGAGTTTTATACCTGGTCATGCATCCAAATCAACTGAAGTGTCTGTTAACAGGCGTAGGTGTCGGTCGTTTAGGTGTGAATGTCTTGCTAAGCTCAACTTGAGATATTTTTCAGATGGTATTAGCAGCGGGTATGAGGTTTATCAGTTTGTTGAGTATCATAATCACTTAATGGTTGCGGATGAGCATAGGCATTTTATGACGTCCAATCGCAGTCTGGATCCTATCCATCGAAGTTTTATGGAGGATTGTGGCAGGTGTAATATTGGTCCCACTCACACATTCAAACATTTGAAGGAGATAATGGGTGGACCTGAAAATGTTGGATGTGATATTATTGATATTAGAAATGGTTATATCATGTGATTGACAATGCTCTTGTTACTGAAGAGGTGATAAAGCAGAAATATGGAGGTGCACCAACTATGCTGGTATGTTTAGTTAAATGCATTCAATATCATTTAGTACCAAAACATAATATCATTTTTAATCAACCTCATGTATGTTTTGTGTTATTTGAATAGAAAATTTTCTTCCGAATTTATCTTGGAAATGGTGTTAATCCAACAATGGAGAGTATTGTCAAAACGTCAAAAATCAGACACATGACTCTACCATGGCAGAACGATACAAATAAAGTTGACTGTGGAGTTTATGTGATGCGCCACATGGAGACTTACATGGGTGGTCCAGTTCGTAACTAGAATTCAGGTTTAGCGAAGAACGGGACAGAGGCTTTCATAAAACTTCGTGCCAAATATACTGAAGCATTGCTTGTTGGAGAAACTAACAAGAAGGCTTTTGAGACATTTTCAATGATACATCAGAAGTTTCAGAATGATAGGAAAAAAGGGGAAATCAATGTTGAAAAGATGATTAGAGAATTTGAACCCCGTAAAGATAGGTTGTAGTTGTAATAGTAACTTGTAAGACATTTTGTCACGTTAAAGTATCATTTTATCAGCTTATATGTCATTTCTTCAGCTTATATATCATTTTATAAGGTTACTGTCATTTTATCCGCTTAGAATATCATTTTATCAGGTTAAAGTGTCAGCTTATATAGTTTCAGGGGCTAAAATAATAGTTGCACTTGATAAAATGATGGTTTTAGGGGATAAAATATCATTTTCAGGGGATAAAATGATAGTTTCAGGGTATAAAATGATAGTTTGAGGGGATAAAATGATAGTTTCACAAGGTCAAATGATAGTTAGACTTGATAAAATTATAGTTGCACTTGATAAAATGATAATTTTGGCTTATAAATTTTAGGTTTAGTGCTTAAAATCATAGTTTTGCTTCATAGAATGATATTCTGAGTTGATAAAATGATACTTTTGCCGATAGAATGATACTCTGAGTAGATAAAATGATACTTTTGCCTTATAAATGTTAGGTTTAATGCATAAAATGATAGTTTTGCCGCATAGAATGATACTCTGAGTTGATAAAATGATACTTTTGCCGATGAAATGATAGTCTGAGTTGATAAAATGATAGTTTTGCTTGATAGAATGATACTCTGAGTAGATAAAATGATACTTTTGGCGATAAAATGATACTCTGAGTTGATAAAATGATACTTTTGCCGGATAGAATGATACTCTGAGCTGATAAAATGATAACCCTAAATATCGTAATAACCCTATAACCAAATCTAAACCACACATATTTTCTAATCTTGTGGTTGAGATTCAAACTTAGATTTACTTCATAAAAAAAGCACGGGAGTAAAACTGTTATTTTCCTCATTTAATTTTTGAATTTCGCCAAATATCACGTAAAATGATAAAATGATAGGTTTATTGCATATAATGATAGTTTTGCCGGATAGAATGATACTCTGAGTTGATAAAATGATACTTTTGACTGACTGATAAAATGATAAAATGATAGGTTTATTGCATAGAATGATAGTTTTGCCGGATAGAATGATACTCTGAGTTGATAAAATGATACTTTTGACTGACTAATAAAATGATAAAATGATATATATTAGGTTTATTGCATAGAATGATAGTTTTCCGGATAGAATGATACTCTGAGTTGATAAAAGGATACTTTTAGCTTATAAATGTTAGGTTTAGTGCATAAAATGATAGTTTTGCCGGATAGAATGATACTTTCAGCCGATAGAATGATAGTTTTGCCGGGTAGAATGATACTTTCAGCCGATAGAATGATAGGTATTTTTGGTGTATAAAATGACATTTTTGTTTAATAAAATGATACTTTTACCTGATAAAATGATAATCTAAGCGGATAAAATGACAGTAACCTTATAAAAATGATACTCTGAGTTGATAAAATGATACGTTTACTGCTTTATGATAAAATGATAGGTTTATTGCATAGAATGATAGTTTTGCCGGATAGAATGATACTCTGATTTGACTGACTGATAAAATGATCAAATGATAAAATGATATATGTTAGGTTTATTGCATAGAATGATAGTTTTTCCGGATAGAATGATACTCTGAGTTGATAAAATGATACTTTTAGCTTATAAATGTTAGGTTTACTGCATAAAATGATAGTTTTGCCGGATAGAATGATACTTTCAGCCGATAGAATGATAGTTTTTCCGGGTAGAATGATACTTTCAGCCGATAGAATGATAGATATTTTTGGTGTATAAAATGACATTTTTGTTTAATAAAATGATACTTTTACCTGATAAAATGATAATCTAAACGGATAAAATGACAGTAACCTTATAAAAATGATACTCTGAGTTGATAAAATGATACGTTTACTGCTTTGTGATAAAATGATAGGTTTATTTCATAGAATGATAGTTTTGCCGGATAGAATGATACTCTGAGTTGATAAAATGATACTTTTGACTGACTGATAAAATGATAAAATGATATATGTTAGGTTTATTGCATAGAATGATAGTTTTGCCGGATAGAATGATACTCTGAGTTGATAAAATGATACTTTTGACTGATTGATAAAATGATAAAATGAGCGAAATTCAGAAATTAAATGAGTGAAATTTGGATACGTAAATTTTATCATGAGCGAAATGACATATTTACCCCCGCACTTTTTTTTATGAAGTAAATCTAAGTTTGAATCTAGACCACATGATTTTAAAAATGTGTGGTCCAGATTTAGTTATAGGGTTATTACGGAAATTGGGGTTATCATTATAATGCACCCATATATATATATATATATATATATATATGATAACAAAATAGTATAAGTTACAGCCATAATTTTTATTTGTGTGAATTTTTTCTTATATATATAAATACTAAAACAATTAAAAAAGATCTTATCTATAATAGTATGATTTTTTTTCTTGACATAGAAAAGTAATGCAACATGATTACTTTTATGTGTATAATATTATTATATTATGAGATCAATATGCATATATAAATAGTACTTACTAGTATATTACCGTTAATTCATAATTTATATGATATAATTTCTATATTTAATATATTACACTTTCTATAAAATGATTAAATGGATGTATCCAAATTTACTTATAAGTTTTCTAATTTATGTTAAAGTGATGTGGCATGTGAACTTTTTTTTATTTCCAAGTGGCAATTGGTAAGGCACATCAAATCATTATGCCATCATGGTGTGTACGGACCATGGAATTTTTACTCATTTGGAGGAGCTACAACAATAGAAGAGGTAACAAAAGTGCTTGATTTTAATATAAAAAATGTCTTAATAATAACAACATTAATAATAATAATAATAATAATAATAATAATAATAATAATAATAATAATAATGCTAATAATAATGATTATTAGATGTGCTGGATTAATTAAAATCTTGCTTCTTTTGGCTATTTCTTTTGTGGAAAGCTGAATTACATACAGTTGGATAGTATTAATTAATGAGTTGTATATTAGTGTATCAAACCTTATATACATCTTACAAACCAAAACAATCTTCATAAACAAAACAAGACATTAAACAGCTGTAATCCAACCAAAATTCCCTCCCATAAAATCAAACACCACAAATCATTTTTAAAAACAACTTATTTTCTCCATGCATGCTATGCCCAATGCTCACAAACACAAACACAAACACAAACACAAACACAAGTACTTCATTTTATCTCTTCTTCTCAAGTAGTAAATTTACAAACAAATTAATGTCAAAATCCTACATCAGCATCATCACCATGTTCATCATATCTCCATTCACTATATCATGTAGGTATCAATATCATCCTATTCTACAATATTTTTTTTAAGTATAAGCTTATTAATATTATGAGTATTTTATAGGTTGGAAAATATATCCGGAGCAATGTAAGCCGGGAAATATTGAGATATATCAATGGGCGTCAGGATTCGCAAGCCTCCACATTCCCAAATACACAGTGCAAATAGCGAACGAGGCATGGCGCGTTAAGGGAGTTTATGATGTGCGGATATCTTGTCCCGCCTTCGCCTCCACAACCCTCATTAATCCGAAGGTTTTTCGACGCTTGGATATGGCAAACTGTCTCCTCAATGATGGTGGGATTATTTTTCCTGGACAAGTCATTAATTTTGAGTATTCCAATATACTTCCTTTTCCTTTGCTCGTTACCAGTTTAAAATGTGTATGATTTTTTGCTTTTCTTTATTTTTAATTCTTTTTATTGCTATTCCATTTTTGCTTCATTATCTTGTTGTTGTATTATTAAGACCGGGATTGTGGAGCTAATAAATTCGAACTTTTACTAGGCTTTTTGGGCTAACCCAATTGGGCCATGATTATTATTGGGTTGCGATTTTGTGTTAATGGACAGAAAAGATAAGTCCAAATTGCAGGCCCATACGCTTCGGCATTAAGCCTACTACTTCGTTTTTTTAATAAACGAAGAATTATTCGCACAAACGACTCAACAATGATAGTGATGATTGGGCGAATTTTTGATGGTAATAAATGCAGGTAAAAAATATAGATCACGACACAAGGAATTACGTGGTTCGATTTACTGAGGTAAATCTACGTCCACGGGAAGAAAGGAGGGCAAGATTGTATTGCTTGATCTGGTTTACAGCTTACAAATACAGACTTGCTATATGATATTTGATGTCTAGAGAGCTTTTTCCTCCTCCTTTAGTCTATCTGATCTAAGTTCTATTTATACATTGAATTAAGATCGTGGCTTGCATCACCACTAACTAGGTCGTGGATGTCGTGGAGGTCATGAGATCCTGCATGGGTCCACTATCTCTTTGTTTGGTCCGCTATCCTGCATGAGATCCTGCATGAGTTGACACCACTAAATAGATCGTGTAGTGGAGGTTCTGCATGAGTCCACTATCTCCCAGTTCGGTCGAATACTGAGACCGAACTGCTGAACTATTGCCGAGCAGCTTTTGCCGATCTGAAAGTAGAGCTTGATTGGTCGGCTTTTACCGAGCTGTAGGCTGGGGCCGAACTCTTTGGTAATGCCGAACTGATACTCTTCCTTGGGCTTTGGGCTGATGGGCCGTCACTGCTATTGGGCTTGTTTAGTACGTACCCCATCACTGGTAGCGGTAGGAAAGGGGGTAAGGGGTCTTCTAGCCGGAAAGAATCCGGGGAGAAGACCGTAGAGTATTTTCACAGCATCTTGAGTAAGGATACTGTGATATCCCTACACGAAAAATATTTTTTTCCTGGGGGGAAGGTTGCGATTCCCGACGACCTTCATAGGGCTGACTCGCCGCCGGAGGGTTACGCCACCGTTTATGAAGCCGGCTTGGAATGCGGGCTTCGTTTCCCTCTTCCCCCTGCCTTTGTAGAGCTGCTTGATTTTTTTCAACTCCCTTTAGGTCAGGTGACTCCGAACTCTTGGAGGTACTTATCGGCCTTTGCTACCGAACTGCGTAGGCTAGATAAGGATCTGTCTCTGAGGGCAATCCTTAATTTTTTCCAGTTTAAGAGAAAAGGATCTTGGTTTTACTTGATCCCTTTACAGCCTTTTAGGGCCTTCTGCAAAACCAAGTGGCCAAAGTGGCAACATCGCTTCTTTTTTTATAATAGGACAGCGGCTCCGGGCTTTCCCTGGAGAGGGCCGAAGTCCGTGATTCCTCATCCTCGGTTAGAACCGTTGGACGAGCTCGAGGGCGAGCTCAATAAGATTCCTATGATTAGGAAGCAGTACCTGGAGTCTGAGCTCGTCAAGGGCGACTTCGTGTTCGACTCCTCGTCTTCGGACGAAGAGACTGAGGGTGAGGAATTCTTTTTTGTGCCTTACTGCTTTTGTGGCGAAAACTAACCTTGCTTTCTTGCTTTTTGGCAGTGAACTTGCTAAATAAGATTAGCCGCAAATCCTCCGAGCTTAAGGAGCCGGAGAAACAGAAGGCTACCAGCTCGGCGCCTGATGCCGAGAAGAATCCGAAGAGGCAGAAGACCTCTTCTTCGGATCGAAAAAAGCCGGAGTCCACTTCGGCAAAGGGGAAGGGGAAGACCCAGAAGCCCCCAAGAGCGCCGGAGAGAGACATCGTCTTGGCGCCCCCTTCGGAGCATGTCTGTGAGCCTTTTGCATGGCCAACGGACTTTGCCGAGGTAACTTCTCTTCTTGATTCTTTGGCTTTGCTTCTTTCCTATGTTTTTTTGGTGGCCCCTCTGTTGACTCTTTCCTTTTTCCATTTTCAGAGGAATAGCATGCTCAGCAAGCTCGTCGCAGTCGAACTCTCTAAAGCGTCCAGCGACTATGCTGAGATGCAGAGGAAGTTGGCGGCTGCTCGTCACCAGGCCGAACAGGCTAAGGCAGACTTTGAGAAGGCCAGAGCTGCTAGGATCTCGGCCCAGGATGAAGCCCAGTTTGCCAAAAACCAGCTCATCATCCAGCGAGAGCAGACGAAACGGAGGGATGCTGCCGCCGTGGTTGCCCAAGGGGAGGTTCTCCGTGCTTTCGCGGAGAAACTCTTTCTGAGCAATCAATTTTCGGCCTTTGTCGGTGATCTGCTGAAACTGATGACCGATAATGCCGAGCAGGGGCCCGAAGTCGTCCTGCCGCTGTACGGCCGAGAGATAGCAGCTCGTCTCCAGAGTCTGCCGCTCCTTGAGGAGCTTGCTTCGTCCTCGGTCCTGCTTTCTGCTGACCGAGTTCGTAGTTGCCGAGCTGACCGGGATGAGAATATGGAGGCTATCTTTGCCTCCTTAGGGCCAGTTTCACCCGCTCCAATTTTCCACGGAGAGGGTGAGACCGAGCAGCTTGATCAGCAGACCGGAGACGGGCAGGTCGAGCAAGAGGTGCTGCTGATCGGTGATGGGGGCACCGAGCAGGCTGGGGGGAGCAGGGAGGCCGAGGCTGAAGCTGAGGCAGACAAGGAGAAGGAAGCTGAACCTCACCGAGGAGCCGGAGACGAAGCTGGCGGAGTATGATTTCGTCTCCCTTCTCTTAGTTTAGTTTCTTCCTTCTTGTAAAATGGCCTTGAAGCCCTCCTTGTGTAAAAAATTTTTTTCTTATGAATGAAAAAATTCTTCTTTCTACACTTGTGTCTTCGTATAGCTTTTCGTATTCTCTTTTACTCCTGTTGTGGTTTACTACCTGCTCAGTAAACTGAAATGCCGAACTGACATAGCTGCTTTGTATTCTTAACTCTTAAGGAGCTGGAGGTACTTCACTGGAAGCGGCTGTACTCTTCCGCTTTAGACGAAGCTGAGAAAAAAGCCATAGCTGACCAGATGAAGAATGACGAACTCTTGGCTTGTTTAGTGAAGCTGGAGGCTGACAATAAGGACTTAGAGTCCGAAAAGAAAGATCTGGAGGCCGAGCTGAATACTGCCGTCGCTGAGAGGACTGCGTATGAGGATTTCATCTGCAGGCGCGGGGGAATGACCATCTCTGAAGTTCAGGAACGAGTTGACGAACTGTGGGAGGAATATCATGTACTCCGGAGGAACAATGCGCTGGAGAGCTCGGCTTGCCAACAAGTCGTGAAATCATTGCGGCGCTGGGCTTCTCGGTACGACATCATTCTTTCCCGGCGTCCCTCAATCGAGAGATTCCTTAGGCATTTCCCGCCAACAGATGCTCGCACTCCAGCTCAAACCTCTGATTCACTTGCTCAAAACCCTACTTCAAGTCAGCAACGAACTCAGGAACAACCGGAGACGTCAAGACGAGGACGGACTGAAGTTCGCAGAGGAGCGGTGACTATGAGTGAGCAAGATCGGCAAATGATTCGTGAAGAGACTCTTCGCCGCCGAGGTGCTAGAGCTTCCCGGGCTCAGGGAAGAGGCGGTAGGTCGATTAGAGCATCTCGTCGACCTGCTTATTCTTCAGCTGCCCGGAATGGCCGAACTCGGCTTCACGAGGATTTTGTGAATAGATGGCTCAACTTTAGCAACCATGGACAGTAGAATAGTCCTTTGTAATGGCGTAACGCCTTCTCGTAGGGCAGCAGAATTATATGCCGAACAAGATTTAATAAATGAAATCTTCATTTCGCTTCTATCACTGCGTATTTACAGCTCAGCGAAAAAATTTCATCGTGCTCGTCCTCGGTCTTATGAAGTAAAC
Organism: Salvia splendens; assembly: GCF_004379255.2. Lineage (NCBI taxonomy): Eukaryota > Viridiplantae > Streptophyta > Magnoliopsida > Lamiales > Lamiaceae > Salvia > Salvia splendens. The sequence continues at coordinate 30,979,713 of NC_056035.1, forward strand.
TTCTTTGACCGGACTCGTCCTCGGTCTTATGAAGTAAGCTTCTTTGACCGGACTCGTCTTTGGTCTTATGAAGTAAACTTCTTTGACCGGACTTGGTCCTCGGTCTTATGAAATAAACTTCTTTGACCGGACTCGTCTTTGGTCTTATGAAGTAAACTTCTTTGACCGGACTCGTCTTTGGTCTTATGAAGTAAATTTCTTTGACCGGACTAAGCTTGTGTCCTAATTTGGCGAGTTTTATCGCTCGGATCGGACTTTCCCTTGTCCTAATTTGGGGATCGGACTTTCCCTTGTCCTAATTCGGCGAGTTTTATCGCGTGGATCGGACTTTCCCTTTGTTGCAGTTCGTTTCAGACGAACTGCTTGTTTCTTAAGCTGAATTGTGGTCTTGTATCCTCCTTAGAAGCTTGGACTCACAATCGTTGGCTTATATATGTTCTAAAAAGGGGATCAGCCTTCGAAGAACGAGATACCTCAGTAACATTTGTAAGAGACGACACGCACATAGACAGACAAAACGCACATAGACAAACATGAAAAACAAGTAAAAAACAAAGAAAGCACATACCCCTAGGACCGAACTAGACACAAGACTGACTGACCGGACTGTCTCTTACAAATGGAACTTCTTGAGGTTGGAAATGTGCCATGTTCGGGGTACTTGTTCTCCTGACATGTGAGTCAATTTATAAGACCCTTTGCCGAGGACTTCTGACACCCGATATGGACCTTCCCATGTGGGTTCGAGTTTGCCCAGCTTTTCTGCTCGGCTTACTTCATTGTTTCTCAAGACGAGATCTCCCACTTGAAATTGCAGCTTTTTCACCCTTTGGTTATAATACCGGGCTACTTGCTCCTTGTACTTGGCTGCTTTTATGCAGGCCAATTCTCTTCTTTCTTCGGCCAGATCTAGTTCGGCTCTCAGTCCGTCATCATTCATTTCTGAGGAGAAATTTAGAGTTTGGGGACTGGGTACGCCGATCTCAACCGGAATCACGGCGGGCGGGCGGCTTCTCAGGATTGAGACATGGCCCCAATCGGTCTTGCACCGGAGTCCTTTGAATCCTTTCAAAAGGAGTTCAGCGAGGATGTCCCTGATCGCCAAAAGGAGTTCGGCGAGGATGTCCCTGATCGCTATGATCGGGCTTCCTCCTGTCTCCTCGGGATGAGCTGTCTAAAGACCGTTTGCGACGGTCTGCCTCATCGGCACGGGAGAACTGGTCCGCAATGTCCCACATCTCTTGAGCTGTTTGCGGACTGCATTCCACGAGCTTTCTGTAGAGAGCTCCGGGCAGGATTCCATTTTGGAATGCCGAAATGACAAGTAGATCATTGAGATCATCTACTTGTAGGCATTCCTTGTGGAATCTCGTCATAAAGTCGCTGATCTTTTCGTCGCGACCTTGACGTATAGAAAGCAGCTGAGCCGAAGTGATTCGGGCTTCCGCTTTCTGAAAGAACCTCCTGTGGAAAGCATCCATTAGATCTCGGTAAGATCTAATGCTGCCTTGGGGGAGGCTATCGAACCACCTTCTTGCGTTCCCGATAAGCAGCTCGGGAAACAGCTTGCACATATGGACCTCATTGAGACCCTGGTTCGCCATGTTATACTGATAGCGTCCCAGGAAGTCATGAGGATTCACTAACCCGTCATAAGTCATCGACGGAGTTCGGTAGTTCTGTGGCAAGGGAGTTCGGGTGATATCGTCCGAGAACGGAGTCTTCAATGCTCCGTACATGGCGAACCCGACATCTCTTCGGTATGGAGGAGATGGAGTTCTCCTGTGATTCCGGTACCGAGGAGGAACAGGAACATGTCGGGGTTGAGGATTCTTCTTCCTGGAAGACACGGCACTACTGCGGTAGTGACTTTCATGTCTGGATGAGGAGGGAGAATCCACCGTTTTCGTCTCCGGCTTTTGGCCCTTTTGCAGGAAAATTAAGAACTCTTCCTGCTTCTCGGCCAAAAACAACTTGACAGCCTCGTTCAAATCGGGCTGCTGGGAAGACTCGGTGCGATGAGTCTTTGAGCGGCTTGTTCCTTCTCCGTGAGAACTGGAAGTAGATTTCTCCCGAGGCTGTTTTCCAGACCTGCGGGCTGGACTAGCTTCCTCATGGTTATCACGAACGGTATTATGGGTGTTACGTGATCTGGTATGCATTTTTTTTGGGGTGGAAAAAGGGTCAAAAATTCGCTTTATCACAAATTTGGTTCTCTGTTTCCCACAGACGGCGCCAGTGATGATTGGGCGAATTTTTGATGGTAATAAATGCAGGTAAAAAATATAGATCACGACACAAGGAATTACGTGGTTCGATTTACTGAGGTAAATCTACGTCCACGGGAAGAAAGGAGGGCAAGATTGTATTGCTTGATCTGGTTTACAGCTTACAAATACAGACTTGCTATATGATATTTGATGTCTAGAGAGCTTTTTCCTCCTCCTTTAGTCTATCTGATCTAAGTTCTATTTATACATTGAATTAAGATCGTGGCTTGCATCACCACTAACTAGGTCGTGGATGTCGTGGAGGTCATGAGATCCTGCATGGGTCCACTATCTCTTTGTTTGGTCCGCTATCCTGCATGAGATCCTGCATGAGTTGACACCACTAAATAGATCGTGTAGTGGAGGTTCTGCATGAGTCCACTATCTCCCAGTTCGGTCGAATACTGAGACCGAACTGCTGAACTATTGCCGAGCAGCTTTTGCCGATCTGAAAGTAGAGCTTGATTGGTCGGCTTTTACCGAGCTGTAGGCTGGGGCCGAACTCTTTGGTAATGCCGAACTGATACTCTTCCTTGGGCTTTGGGCTGATGGGCCGTCACTGCTATTGGGCTTGTTTAGTACGTACCCCATCAGATAGCTTTCGGCATTTCAACCTCTTATTTTGGGAAAAGGAAGAACAAATTTTAAAATTTGGAAAAACTTGAAATATGCACCCTTAGTTCTGTGCTGTCACATAAATGAGGGAAAAACTAAAACATAAACTCCATTTTAGAAAAGGCTGGCAGGGGAGTAGTTTAGAAGGAAGATTAATATTAAAGAGGAATTAGAAGGATATAAAAGTAAAATTACTTAGTATTGAAATTAAAAATAAACCATTTTTCTACTAAACCAAGTTATTACTAGTCATAATGTGGCGGTATATATTTATTAACTCTTAATTTATTTAATTTAGCTTAAATCTCATTTATAAAGGAAGCTCATGTTTCAAATAATTGTGAGAATGTCTGCAAAGGTACTTGCATAATTATATACTCCATAGACTTTATCTTATTCTAATTCTTCTATATTGTCCTTTTCTATATTAGTATAATGTAATAGCCGCAAAAATTTAACGGCAAGTCTTACAAAATTACAAATGATATAAAAGAACCTTTTCTCATAACAAATGACAAATGATTTATGAACTTTTTCTCTTTAAAAAAAGTAGTAATAGGAAGAAGCTGGTTGGTGAATCTAACTAATATTGCATCTCATATTCTAAAATGTCTTCATCAAAATTAATTTCATGAGGAATTTTGTCCTACACTTAAATGATTCATAAATAGTTTGCCTTTTCTGATAGTGAGATGCCGCAATGGCACTACCGTTGGTTTCGATTGGGCCTTTGTCACATTGGTAAATGTAAAAAGTAGAGTAGTAGTTAGTAGTATGTATTTTTGGTAAATTCAGAATGAAATATACCAATTTCTTTGAAATCCTACTAATTGTCTACTCATAATATTGTTGAGAATCTGCAAAATGCTTCAAGATTGCTGCGACATATGCACATAGAAGGGAACTTTGCTGATGATTACTTATCACATTATGCTTACATGGTCCGCAACGACATTTATGTGCGGGAGAATTCACACATGGATCTTAATATTTTGCTTTTACATGATAAGTTAGGCATTTCTTATATTCATTAGTTCTTTTCTCACTTTGTCTACCAAAAAAATGACACATTTTTATTTTTAAAGATTATACTCAAACGACACATTTCTAAAAAGTAATGTCACTATTTTATTTCTCATCATTTTAACACACTAACAAAGTTCCATCAAAGTACACATTTCCAAAAATTGAAACATTACTATCACTATCCCTTTGATCTTGTGATTCTTCTTCCCTTCCCATAGTTTCATAATCATAATTAAGAAAATGTAAAAACAGACTGTACTCTATTAACATCGAGACTCATAATGTTTTCTCAAAGTAGAAAATGATAATGAAGAAATATAAAATAAAGAAGGGCCGGGTCCATTGAAATGTATTATTAAAGCATTTGATAGTGCATTGAGTCACTTAGGCCGTTCAAATTTTAAAGTAATATTTTTCAAGTCGCAAGATTTATCGTATTTCAATATTACTTAATTTGTAATGGGTTTTAAAATAATCAATATCACGTTCATCAACATCATAAAAATCATTTTCTATCATATGCTTTAAGATATTTTTAACCCGTCTTAATGATTAGGCGATTAATTAAATACCTGAACTAATATGAACCGTCGAATATTTATATGTCATCTTGTCAGCTGCCGCACTACCATGTTCGAGGTATATATAAATCAAATCATAATAATGCCGATATGACTAAAAATGTGATGATGTATTTCATTAATGATATATGGTGTAAACAGTATTTGGGCGGAAAATAATTTTAATCCCTCATTAGATTTTTATTCAGGAATTGCTCTGTCCTAAAAAAATATGCACTTTGGTTCAGCATGAGTTTTAATATAAAATTAGTACGTATTAAAAAGGGATGTAAAGAGAAAAAGTAATTAAAGTATTGTTAGTGGAGAATGAGTCTCATCTCATTAGAGAGAAAGAGTTTTAAAAATAAAAAAAATGTATATTCTTGTGGGACAGATTAAAAAGAAAAGAGCGCATATTCTTATGGGACGGATGGAGTATATGCTAATAGATGTTGAAGTAACTTTTATCATAATATAGGTAAATTTATCAACATATAGTTAGTAAAAAATGTTAAAAATTATTCGTCCACTTACACTTGACCATGAGATATACTCCCTCTGTCTCACTTTAAGTGAAACATTTCTATTCTGGCACGAGATTTTATATAGTGCTATTTTATGAGTTAAGTGGAGTTCTTCAAGTAAGAGAGAGGGATAAAGTAGAGAGTGATATTTCTATTTTTAGAAATGTATTATTTAAGTGCGACATCCCAAAAAGGAATGATTCACTTAGAATGGGATCGAGGGAGTATGAATTTCTGTCCATATTTATCCTTTGTAGGTGGTGGGTGTTCTTTAACTATATCTTCTTTTCCTTCGACATTATTTTCTACCTCAACATTCGGTGACAATTCAGCTTAGAAAAACTGCAATAATAATACATTTTAGCAGAGAGCCAATTGGACATGAGGTTGTGCATCCTGCAAATCTTCCTCACGGCGTTTCTATTAACCTCAATTTCTAATGATAATGAAACATTAAGCATATCAAACAAATCTTAGACCAATACTCTAAATAAATAACATAAAGTGCAACAAAAATAAAATAAAATAAAATAAAACATGATTACAAAATAAGTAATGTTTCATAATGTATTTATCTGCATTGGACTTCAAATCTTGATTTACTAAACCAATAAAATATTAGTATCATCTTATTTGTTTGACCTTTGACAATTTTAGTTTTTTTTGTTAAGTGTCTAATATGGCTCGCTCTACGGCATCCCCAATCTCACCCACAACCTCGTTTGTGGGAAAAGAGAAATAGATAATCTCTCCTTCCCACTTTAGTTGTCTCAGTTAGTTGTGTGCAGAATTTAAAAAATACTACAAAGGAAAGTTGGCTGAATAAATTATATAAGGGCTAAGTGAGTATCATATATTTTTAATTAATATCATATTCATTATTAATTTAAATATTTTAAAATATAAAAAATTTATATAAATAATTTTATAATTCAAATTTATAATAAAAATTATTAGATATTTATATAATTGAAGTACAACATGATAAAATTTAGGATATTCAAATTTAATTTGGGTGTGAAGAGTTCAAGATACATAGAAGTATATAAAAAATGTCAATATAGTGGTACATTAAATAAAGAAATAATTATTAAACATAAATAATAAATTAAAAGTTAAAATAACTAATGAATAATCAATAGTACTATGTTGACCTGGCTCTTGACCCTTTTGTTTATGGGCTATTGAATCACCTCAACCGTGGGAGTCACAACTTTTTATTCTATCTTCTAATTAATTTTAATTTGAGTGAACTACACCAATAATCCCTGATTTTGTCGAAAAATACCCCAATGGCCCCTAAAAATTTTTTATAGCCTTTTTGTGATCTCTAGAAATTACATTTTTGGTACCTGTCAGTCTTTTATACCCCTCAACATTTGAAAAATCTCCTAAATGCCATGGAGGGCATTTTAGGTATTTAGAAATTACAGTTTTGATACCTCTTCAATCATGCAATTTTTTTGTGCATACACAAAAGCACCTTTTGAATTAATTCACTTAATTTTTTTAAATAATTACTTGAATAACGTATAAATTAAACTTTATAATGAAAAATTACTATAGTTTACTTTAATATTTTTAGTAAAAAATGTTACTTGCAAGAGTTCGCTTTAATTTACATTAGATATAATTCACTTAAATTTTAATTATTTTACTTAAATAATATTTTTCTCTATACTATATTTTAATTAACGTAATTAAAATATTTATTTTTCACTTAAGTATAGGGAGTAACATTTAAATATTTAAGTAATATTTTTAAAATAAAAAATATTATAGTTTACTATAATATTTTTTTCTTCTCAAATTTAAAAATTTAAGTTGAATTTTCTATAGTTCACATTACTATTTTTATTAAAAAATATTACTATTAGATTTAATTTTTTTTCGCAAATATACAGATTGATTGAGTTGTATAATAAATACATTAATATTTAATTATAAAAATAAATAAAGCATAATTTAAACATTTGGTTTCTTATTTAAAATTTTGCAATCATAAAGCATCAAATATTATTTAAGTGAAGGTTTCATTGAGTTTTTAAAAGAAAATGATATAAAAAAAATTTAGGGACCATTAATACTTTTTCGACAAGTTCAGGGACTATTAGTGTAGTTCAGTCTTTTAATTTTAACTTATTTGTCATTTGCCTTGAGCCTTTATTTAACCTCATTCTGTCCACTCAATAATTTTATTACGTACTAACTGTGATTATTATATATTCTACTTTTAAAAAACAATCTATTTTTATGATTATGAATCAAAATAGTATATTCTTGTACTAATGATTTAGCCTAGAGCTCCAATAATATAGTATGCAAATGAAATATTGGAATTGAGTTTTGTTTTCAATATTCCTTTTTAATAACACGAATTCCCATCGCAGTACATAATTGTGTAACAATATTGAAACTTAGAATGTTTCTTGGAGTGCCAAACAATGTCAACCAGATTACTAAAACATAGTACTAGTAATTATGTACAATCTTCCAGTGCTATAAATAAAACCCACAAAATAATTCAAAACCATGTATACACAAACACAAAGATAAACATAAAACAAAAATGCATTTGTAATGCCAAAATTCAGAGCTAGGTGACATCTCTTGATGTGTAATTTGGTCCAACACCAGAAGTTGTATAGAAGCTGGAATCCTTAGCTTTTCTCACACAGATTGAAGACCTTCCTTCATCGCATAATCTTTTCACCCTTACGCCACAACTGGGATTGTCGAGTCGAAAACTCTAACACAAGCCTTCCTTGCCTACAACACCGAACCCCATGCATATGTCCGACTTCAATGAATTCAATTCCAAATTAATAGCCGTTCACAAACATTAGTGTATATACCCTTACCTCTGCCTCCCAATCAGTTCGGAGGGCTATGATCGACAGGAAAAACGTCTGCGCGAAAACTGCAGCTATGATCCCAGTCCATAGTCCCTAAGAAAAAAATTTCAAAAATTAACAAAGTTGTGACAAAATAATTTAAAGGAAAGATTATAGTATATTGTAGGCATATGGTACCTTTCCTCCGAGATGTAGCACGAATGCTAGCACGACTCCGAGGGGGATGCCGATGAAATAGAACGACGCTAGGTTCACGACGGCCCCAATCTTCTGCCAACCACATCCTCTTGCAATGCCTGATACCATCATTTTTTTAATGAGTTGTAAGATTATTAATTTGGTGGAATAATTATATGTTTTGTATTTTTCCACATTAATATATATCCTTCCAAATTTGTTTTTGTCCATTCTAAAAGTCCAAGTTCCGCCGTAAACAGTTCAACGTACCACTGAGGACAGAGAGAACTCCTTCGGCCATGTTGGCGATGGCGATAAGTATCATCATATCAGAAACATAGGAAACCACATCGACCTCACTGCTAAAGCAGTACCCCCAAACATTCCGCCCCAAGATTATGACCACCACCGCCACCAGGCTCTCGGCCGCCACCATCAGCGTCGCCATGCGCACTGCTAGGCGAGCTGATTTAGGCCTCCCCGCACCCAATTCGTTTGCCACGCGCACACTGAGAAATTAATTATCAACTGTTATATACTAAAAAAGGTGTCACACTGATACAGACCAAACAGGAGAACTCAGTCCAAAAGATTAGTATGTTAATTTAGTCTGTATATCCCACAGTAGTTGTTTTCACAACCGATGTGGGACATTGAGTCAGTAACACACACAATCTGTTTAATTATCACCTTATTGCACTGCCAAGTCCAAGGGGTATCATGTAAATCATTCCGTTCGTGTTCAGGCTGATGGAGAGAACCGACGTTTCCAACGTTGGATTAGGCAGAAGACCAGAGACAATAACCATGATCTCATAAGACCAGATCTCCAAGCTGCAAACATAACCAAAAAATATATATATAAGAAAATTCATCGATACACACCTGAACTCACATTAGTATGATATTGACTGACCAAACCATAATAGCGGAAGGAATGGCAAGCCAGATGAACTTGGAGACATTCTGCAGAGCCTCTTTGGAGAAACCCTTCCATGTGTCCCTGCAAGCAGGGGACATGGTGATGTAGAGGATCAAGAAGAGGTCATTCGTCCAATACGAGACGCCGTTAGCAAGGGCGGCCCCCTTGCTACCGAGCCCCATCTTGTTGATCAAGAGCCAGCATATGGGGACGTGGCAGAGCGTGGTGATGCCGGATGTGAGCATCATGGGGACCACATTGTTCTGCGTCTGCAGGAATCGGAACTGGCACTGCAGAAGCGCGAAGGGGAAGATGGACGGGATCATGTAACGGGCGTAGGCCCCGGCCTCCGCAGCAATGGCTGGGTCCTGCCCCAGCACCCTCAGGATGTCGCCCGCCGTAGCCCAGATGCACGCCAACGGCACGCTCACCACCAGCAACACCAACATGGCGCGCTGCATGTGGATTCCTAGCATGTGGTACTGCTTCGCCCCGTAAGACTGGCCACAATACGTGTCCAGCGCGCACGCCATCCCAACCTTCATAACATTTGAGGTTAGCTTACAAATCCATCCCACATCAGATCAGTTAGCATAACAATATTAAACTAATGTACAGTCGACAATCCCAACAAGCACTCATATGCAGACTATATTGTACTATATGTATGTGGGCATACCAGGAGGCTGAAGCCAGTGACGGAGGCGAAGGAGGTGGCCATGGAAGCGCCGGAGAGGGCCAGCTCGCTGACGTGGCCAACGAACATGACAGAAATCGTTTGTATGAGTGACAACAAGACATTCACGAACATCATCGGGCCAGCAAGGAAGAGTTGAAGCTTAGCTTCTGCAACGATTTCATCCCTTGTGAATTTTGCTTCGGATTCGGGATCATATTCTTTCACAACTAATGGCGTTACAAGATCGCATTTTTCGACCAAAGACGCCATTTTTTTCTCTTCTTTTCTTTCCTATACTAATGTTTGTTGACACTCTTTAGTGTAGTGGGCATGCAATTAAATCAAGATCCCACTTTTTATACTAAAAGCATAGCACTAGGCTCCTATTTTTGGTGTGAATTATTTAAATAAATATCAACTCTTAATTATATTATGATTGATTGATTTCACTCGGTGCCACCAATAGTTGTTTAACGACGTGTTGTATACTCATATGCTATATCTCATTTTCTTCAAAACGATGATTATATTTTGATCGAAGATGATTAAAATTTCTTACTGATCAAATGATATCATCATTACCGTTAATGACCTTTTTACTGGTAAATTATTGGCTGTAATTATTTTTACCGTATGAAAAGTATGTATCATGTTCGATCTGTTATAGAAAACTTTCTTGCTAATCTAAATTTTCTATTTTGAGCCACTTTGTATCACAATAATAATAAGCTTGTGAAGATAGTGATCTCCACTTTTTAGTTGAATCCGCATAATCCCGGTCACATTTTTTTATCCCCATGTTTGTAATTTACATGGATATAAAAATACAATAATTAGTTGACCTCAATAATCAATACACTGAACATATACACCATGCTATACTCGTATTATTTTTCTATTTTTTTTGTAATTACCAGGGCTCTAATGGCGGGCCCGGTGACTATTTTCTGCGTTGATTTGTAGGCACCTCGATGGGTGGGAAGGATTTAAGGCTGTGATACGAACCTATATTATATTTATTTAGTTTAGATATTATAGGGATTTAGTAAATCTTTTCCATATCTTAGTTTTCTTATTCAATAAGTTAGGGTAGTATTCTAGTATTATAAATAGGAGAGCTTGTTATCATATTTAATCATCCATCAATAAATATATTATTTTGGCCAAATGCCTCGAGTTATGCTTTGAATCCATAATTCCCTACGCTACCTGCTGCCCGACGGAAGGTCTCCGCGCACAGCCGGAACGTATATCTGATCTGTAGCCGTTGCCCGACGGGTTGGAACCCGCGCACAGCCGCCCAGATCTTTATCTCCGCCGACCCTCACGGGCGCCGGATTATCTTTATCTTGTTATTGTCCGTTTTATCGGATCGTTAGGGATTAAGTCCTTAACAACTGGTGCTTTCATCGTGATCTCACCCTCCCACCATCTCGAACCGAAGCTACACCGCTGCCCGACGGAAAACATTCCGCGACAGTAACTGCTTTGGTTGTCGAGTCCCGCCTGTCCGCCGAGCTCTAGCCGCCGGACAACTCTACTTCTGCAACGCCCGACGTGAAGGATTCCCGCGTGCCGCGTCGAAGTCAGACGATCATCACCACCATTTCTACCACAACCACGATTCAGTCCGTCGACATGTCATACGACTACGCCGGCTATTGCCATCGTAAATACAATTTCCCTCAACCCGTGCAGCCGTTTTACCCCTGCCACACCCGACAGCCCACTTGCTGGGACCCACCATGCACCCGTCGGAGACAGCCCACTTGCTGGGACCCACCATGCACCCGTCGGACCACTGCATATCAACATTCTTCATCCTACGAGCTAGATATGTACTCGCCATCACCGCCCAAGCGCCGACCTACCTGTTGGGACACACCTGTCTATCGAGAGACACCAAGGCAACGCCCCTTCAACGAGGTCTCGGTGTATGATCAGCCGCCACCCAAGTACAGGCAGGAACCCGTTTCCAGTAAACTAGATCGCGTTTTGGACATATTGGACAAATTCGAGGCTTGGAGCGACGATACAGATCACCGCTTCGAGAATCTTGAGGAGTATCCGAGGCGACACCAACATCTTCATAATGGCCGCGCCGAGCAGCCTACATACCGGTCACCGCGGTCCGACCGATTTCTGAGTCACGGCACAGCTCCGTTGACTGTCGTTGCCCCGCCACGGTCCGGCGTCACGCATCGGCCACAACAGTCCAGCAAGTTTATTGATTCGGGGAAGCAGTGTGGTCTACCCAATACTCCCAATCTCATGGTTCAATCACTCACTCCTGTCCAACAAGCGGCCTTAGACGATTACAATGAGAAATTACGTATTTATAGGTTAGAGCAAGCCGCTTTGCTCGCCAGTTTGAACGGGTCGTTTGAGAAGAACATTCAAGATGAGAATTTAGCCGAAGAGAAAACTGATAATACTCCCACGATAGTATTCGGTGTTGAGGTTCCCAATGACATTACCGATGTTCACAATGATGGCGCTCCTCCTGATGTTCCAAACAACGAGTCCCCTGGAGAGTTCATCAAGAACAAAGGGATTGTCAAGAACGACAATGAGCCACCACAAGTGCTCGTTGGGGTATATGATGAGAAGATTGGTGAAAAGGAGGAGACATTGCTAGAAGATAAAGAGGATGATGGTTCTATTGGTGAAGTGGAGAAGATAATCGCCTCACTCAATGTTGTTCAAGTGTCATCCAAAAATGTCGTTGGAAATTGTTGGGGCAAGAAAGGAGATAGTGCTTATACCGATTTGCCCGTAATTGCTTGTGTCAATGTGGATTTGAATGTCGGTGATGATCCAAATATGAATCATCGATCAACATCGTTCGACAAAGATGCAAGGTTGATTCCTCCGGGAAATGACACGCCGTGTTTGAGCATTCATGGAGGTGTGGCAAAACTTTTCATTTCAGCGTTGAATTGTCGTGACAACAATGTGGCGGGGGTGTCCACCATATCTTATACCCAACACGGTTCTCTATTGGTGATTTTGGGTGGAAATGATGAAGGGAGACGCCCAACTATTCGGTGGGCATTTGATCCAGGAGGAGATAAATCGCCAAAGCTGCTTCTTTCAACTCTTCGTAGCTTCGTGGTTCCCACCTTGAGGACAAGGTGGATTTTAACCGTGGGGGAGTTGATACGAACCTATATTATATTTATTTAGTTTAGATATTATAGGGATTTAGTAAATCTTTTCCATATCTTAGTTTTCTTATTCAATAAGTTAGGGTAGTATTCTAGTATTATAAATAGGAGAGCTTGTTATCATATTTAATCATCCATCAATAAATATATTATTTTGGCCAAATGCCTCGAGTTATGCTTTGAATCCATAATTCCCTACGCTACCTGCTGCCCGACGGAAGGTCTCCGCGCACAGCCGGAACGTATATCTGATCTGTAGCCGTTGCCCGACGGGTTGGAACCCGCGCACAGCCGCCCAGATCTTTATCTCCGCCGACCCTCACGGGCGCCGGATTATCTTTATCTTGTTATTGTCCGTTTTATCGGATCGTTAGGGATTAAGTCCTTAACAGGCTGCTTCATACCCGAAGACAGGGATCGACGATCTCCTGACCATTTGATTAAGGATGGACGAGTCTCATACCACTCAACCACACCCCTTCAGTTAAAGCTACTTATTTTTCAGTATAAAATCGTTTTCATGCTTTTTTGGTGTCTTTTTCACATGTTGGTGTTGAATTTCATAACAGAGCAATGGATTCTTTGAGTGTTATAATTATCAAGAAAGAAAGAAGTCGCACAAGTGCTTTCATATATAGTGACTCCAAAACTATTCGATCTTTGATGCAATTTAAATGTCCAAATAACAATTCATGGGGGTAGTATTAATGCATAATTAGATATCAAATCTCATTCATTAACTTAAAAAATAGAAGAATGAGATTAAGTTTAGAAACTTTTTTAATTTAAAAACATAGAATATTTTGGTTTATTCCAAAGGTGTTAAAGGCGGGTAACATATTTGATATTTCAGCAAGTGATATCACAAATACAAACAATTTAGTCAATATGGTCTCCCAAAAATTAGTGACCACTAATTAAATAATTCACACATACTTTCCCAGAGTTAGTGTATGCTGAATTGGCAATATTTAAAGGAAGCCATTTACAAAAAAATCAGATTCTTTAGTTAAAATATTAACCAACTACTATACTCCTTTAATTGTAGTGATCTGATTCTTGAAAGATCTCTGCTGGCATACTTTTTTCACAACCTAGCATTAAGCTTTTCATTAATCTCAAAATTAAGGAAAAAGATTATGTTTGTATTAACTATATGCATTTCCACATGCTCTCAACAACATTAAAATATACGGTCCAGATCCATGCTTCTCTGTATATAGTCAGGAATATGCTGCACTCGTGGGCTTTGTCAAGTACTGGCCTGCATCTCTGCTATCACTAATTTGTAATTAAATATTCACTTCATACATTTTTTTTATTAAGTTACAACCAAAACATTGAAATGAAATAATATAATCGCATTCATTAATGCAGACACTTTAGCACAGCTCAAAAAATAAAAATAAAAAACAAAAATAAAAAAAAACAACTTTTTCATACTATTTATGTAAGAGTTACTACAAAATCAACACTAAAATTATGACGAGAAAATAGAGTTTATTATCGCAATGGGCCTTTTTTTTAAAGAATATAGACTTGTAGTATTAATTAAGAAATATTTTTAAATACAACACAATGCTAAACAAATACATTTGTATTGATAAATACAAAAGTATTTCCACGTTGAACTTTATTTTCGATTTTGGGCTTCAGACTTGTATTGATAATTTTAGTGTAACAACGAAATGTGAGGAAGAGGAAAGTAGGGTTGGATTCTGGGCTTCAGACTTACTAATAAACAAATATGACCCAATTTTCAATTTTGGTTATATGAGAAATGGGCCTCAATTTAAAAATTAATGAGAATAATGGGATGGGCATTTGGTAACGTAAATTGCTGACGATCGAAATTTTAATAAAATAATTAATAATGCCAAAGTACCAATTGTTAATACTACCGTTAATTATTTATTATGGTAACCAAAAAAAAAAGAGCAGAAAAATCTCATTGTTTAGATAATTGATTAATGAAATTGGTTTCATTTTCGATTATACAAATAGCAAGTCCAAAGTATTATGTTTGTGATGGGTCATTCACTAGTGTAAATAGTTCTTTAAATCATGAACAATCCAAAATAGCAAAATTAATAGTTCTGTAAATTGTAGGTAATTCAAAATAATAAAATGGTTTTTTAACGGTGGACAAATGAAGTGCTACTATTTATATGGTTTAATTGACAAGTACTTGGGTTCTTTAAATGGAATTTGCATATTGATATTAGTACCTGGGCTGGTTTGCATATTGTACAACGCATGCTTATGTTTATATTCTTTTACTATTTCATTAGTTTGTCTTCATTGTCCAGACTTGATTGTTTGTTATTGAACAGGTTTTATTTATAAATAGGCTGATCAAATATTCGTTTCTAGTAGGTATCTTTCAACTAACCAAAACATGCAATTCTTTGATTCATATTAAAATTTCTCAATATTGATGTTTGTATTATACTCTCTTCGTCCCGGTCTCAGTTTGACTCAACGCGGGTTTTAAGAAATTTTTAGATTTTGTGAAATGTATGCCTCATTTTTATGTATTGATTTTATAATAAAATGTGTGTATAATAATTAAGAAGAATGGTGAGGTTCACTTACTTAGTATAGAAAAAAAGGTAAATAAGAATTTAAATCAGGGATATGGCAAAATGAGATATTTTTTCACAAACGGAGAGAGTACCAAATATATTTATACAAATAATTAATTGACTATTCATGATAAGGATCCATGTATTTTAGATCCAGATGGATAACCCAAGATAATTCCCAAAATGATTGATCTCAAAATTCACAAAAATACAAAAGATGGGTTAGATCTAGCCACAAAAAGTGAATTCTGAATTAAATGAATGAGAGATTAGAAAGGGGTAGAATTGTATGTGATGAATAGTTAGATCTAGGACCTTAAGACCTCAATAAAAAAAATGGAAGCAACCTTAGGCAATTTTCACTAAATCCAATTATCCTATGGTCGACTATTCAATGGATACACCCACCGGTGATGCATACCTCTACTTGATTCAATTAAAGAAAGAAAACAAGCAATCTACAAATTAGAAATTGGAAAAAAATCTCACAAATGAGATGCTCACAACGAAGTCTTTTACAATTCTAAGTTATCAAAGTCTTCCTTTTAATGTCTCACAAGTGAGTACATATAAAAGGGTTGAAAACCCAAGAAAAACCTTAAAAATAAAGAAAATCGTCAAAACAGTGCAAAACGCCTGACCAAGTGTTTACCCCATCTCATTTTGCCCACTTGGGAAAAAATTCTGCCTCGTCTCGCCAAAATCGGGCAAAATGCCAGACCGGGCGTTTTCATGGCTCATATCGCCCGGCCGCGTGTTCTCTCTGGAGTTACTCGCTCTTCAATGCACCAGTTTTGTAAAATGGCTATAACTCTTTCCACCGGACTCCGATTGAGGAGCGCAAGGTACTCACGCGAAGCTCTTTCGAAGACGAAGACATGAGTGTTCTTTGAAGAGAGTTTAGACGACATCTCAGTAGGCTTATGATACGAACCTCTATTATTATTATTTAGTTTAGATATTATAGGGATTTAGCATATCTTTTTCTATATCTTTTTTTCTTGTTCATTAAGTCAGTAGCATTATAAATAGGATAGACTGTTATCTTTTTTATTCATTCAATCAATATATGAAATTATCATTCTTTTGGCTCAATTGAGTAGTAAACAAGAAACATCTCCTAAGGTTGCCGACGAGGCTGATCTCGCGCTCAACCGCCCCTTTTTTGCCGTCCAAGTCACGACCCAACGTTTGGCGCTCGACAACGACGACATCTTGTTTCTTGATTTTGTGTGGAAATCGACGTTAAGGAGGACGGTCCTTAACAACTGGTGCTTTCATTGAGAGCTGACCCTCCCACCATCTCGAACTGAAGCTACACCGCTACCCGATTGAAAACATTCCGCGCACAGCAACTGCTTTGGTTGTCGAGTCCCGCCTGTCCGCCGAGCTCTAGCCGCAGGACAACACTACTTCTGCAACGCCGACGGGAAGGATTCTCGCGTGCCGCGTCGAAGTCAGACGATCATCATCCACCACAACCACGCCTAAGTCCGTCAACATGTCATACGACTACGCCGGCTATCGCCGTCGTCAATACGACTTCCCTCAGGCCACACAGCCATTCCGTCCCTACCAGCCGGCCCAACCTCGCCGTGTAACTAGTTGGGACCCTCCGAGCAGCCGGGTGGAAGTAATTCATCCGCCCTCGTGGCCTGATCCAAAATCACCCTACGTCTCACACCACTTGGATCCACCTGATCGTCGCCCACTGCCGAGATACCAGCCCATCGGGTACCGCGATTGCGCGCAAGACGCCTGGCCCCGACACCGCGGTGGCGACGTCGAGAGGGGTGGCCACCTATCTGATCGCGGAGATCGTCAGACCCAATTAGGGTTTGATCGCTACCCGCCAACCGCAACGCAGCGGCACCGCCCAACGTTGGGGGACCCACCGGCTCAACAGCAGGACCGCGGCTACCCGACTGTTGACCGGCCCCGACGCTCGGAGACGTGTTGGGACCGACCTCGCCCTCAGGAGGAGGTGAGAGCGCGAGTCTAGCCCACCTCCCACCAGCCCCGCTACTCCACTGAAAAGCCAACGCGGGACCTGTACAGTCAGCCTGCGCGTGTGACCAGTCAAACTCCAGAGCAGCCACGCCTGCCGCTAATACGGGTCTCCCAAGCGGAGAAGCCAGAACGGTCCAGGTGGGGTCTCTGCTGGCACTGTCCCGAGAAATGGGTGAGGGGACATGTGTGTAAACAACGCATTCTATGTTATGCGGATGATGGGGAGGAGTTTGAGGAGAACATTCAAGATGAGAATTTAGCCGAAGAGAAAACTGATAATACTCCCACGATAGTATTCGGTGATGATGTTCCCAATGACGTTACCGATGTTCACAATGATGGCGCTCCTCTTGATGTTCCAAACAACGAGTCCCCTGGAGAGTTCGTCAAGAACAAAGGGCTTGTCAAGAACGACAATGAGTCACCACAAGTGCTCGTTGAGGTATATGATGAGAAGATTTGTGAAAAGGAGGAGACATTGCTAGAAGATAAAGAGGAGGATGGTTCTATTGGTGAAGTGAAGGTCATAGTATCATTTAATGCTGCTCGAGAGTCACCCCATGATGTTCAAAATTGTTGGGGTAAGGAAGGAGGTGGTGATTACACTGTTTTCCACGAAAGTGCTTGTGTCTATAAGGATTTGAATGTTGGTGATGTTACAAGTCTGAATCAACGATCAACATCGCTCGATGCCGATCCAAGGTTGATTCCTCTGCGAAATAACACGCCGTGTTTGAGCATTCATGACCGTGTGGCAGAACTTTCCATTTTAGCGTTGAATTTGGACGACCACATTAGTCTACCTTTGTTGATTTTTTATGGAGGTGAAGAAGGGAGACGTTCAGCTGTTCGGTGTGTGTTTGATCCAGGAGGAGTTGCCTCGCCGAAGCTTCTGCTTTCAACTCTCCTTTTTGCTTCGTGGTTCCCACCTTGAGGACAAGGTGGATTTTAACCGTGGGGGAGTTGATACGAACCTCTATTATTATTATTTAGTTTAGATATTATAGGGATTTAGCATATCTTTTTCTATATCTTTGTTTTCTTGTTCATTAAGTCAGTAGCATTATAAATAGGATAGACTGTTATCTTTTTTATTCATTCAATCAATATATGAAATTATCATTCTTTTGGCTCAATTGAGTAGCAAACAAGAAACATCTCCTAAGGTTGCCGACGAGGCTGATCTCGCGCTCAACCGCCCCTTTTTTGCCGTCCAAGTCATGACCCAACGTTGGGCGCTCGACAACGACGACATCTCGTTTCTTGATTTTGTGTGGAAATCGACGTTAAGGAGGACGGTCCTTAACAACTTATTACTTAATGAATCCAGCTGTAGCTGAAACTATTGATGCACAATTTCCATGGTCGGATTAATTCATATAAAATTTGTCGTCATTTTTATTCACTAGGCGAGACGATTGTGAACCACGGTGAGGGTACCAATTTGAATAAGATCTTAATCCACCTGGTAATGAAAAGTCGTTTTGAAAAAAAAAGGAAGGGCAATGAGAATTGGACTTCTCGAACTGATGTATTATTTATTAGCACTAAAATATAATTGCAAGTGGACAATACAATAATTAATTGTCAGTAGCATATCAATAAAAACTAATGAATAGACTCTAAGTACTACATAAATCTCAAAACCAAATAATTAAGATTGATTTTATAACTAAATAATAGAAATAAAAAAAGAAAATAAAAAAGCAAACTGAAAACTGAATTCAGATCAATTAAAGAAGGGAATTCAAAAATAATTTCTTCAGTTAATTTACTTTAAGCTTGTAGGGCTTTAACTAATATGATGGATTGTTGGAAATGTGAAGTTTTTTGTTTTGCATATGGCCAAAGCATTTAGCATGTCAGCTACAAATGCATTTGGTTTTAGTTGATGTAACCACCAGTAATTGCCGAATCTTTTTTCAAGTCCTCCTTTTTGAGTCTTTAAATATGTGTGAAATTTTGAAGAAAGATACCCACCATATCGTACTTCTATAATTCTGTCTCTGTCAAATTTGACAAACATTTGCACGTCTATAACGAGTTTGAGGTTCTTCTACATCTAAGAAACAATTATAAGAGTTTGAGGTGCTATAAAGAAACAATCACTTTATATAGACACATCCGTTTCCGTGCACACACGTGCTTTATTTATACAGATTTTAACGAAAAGGAGTGATTCAAATCCCTTACAAAAAAATTAAAAATACAATAAATTTGATAAATAATATAGTAATTGACAAAATCAATACGGCTTCTCTCCGAGGTAATTCCCCGGCGGATCATAGTTGCATATCATGAAAACGCCGCGGCCGCCGTAGCACACCACCCTGGCGCAGCCGATCCGCCTCGTGCCGCGCCACACAATCTGGGTGTAATGGCCGCATTCCTGGCCGTACGCGCACGTGTTGGACCAGTAGTTGTAACCCCCCTTCTCCGACAC
Source organism: Salvia splendens (assembly GCF_004379255.2). Classification (NCBI taxonomy): domain Eukaryota; kingdom Viridiplantae; phylum Streptophyta; class Magnoliopsida; order Lamiales; family Lamiaceae; genus Salvia; species Salvia splendens. The sequence goes on from NC_056035.1 coordinate 30,999,546, forward strand.
CCACGCCGCCGCGGCCTGCGCGGCCGTCCACCCGCTGCCGCTCCCCCAGAAGATGTTCTCCCCGTAGGGCCCGTTCGAGTGCCGCAGCTCGCAGTCCACGCGCCGCTTCGCCGCGTACCCGGCCGCGTACTGCGCGATCCTCGCGTCCCACACCAGCTTCGGGAGGCGCAGCGCCGAGCGCGCGGCGTTCTGCACGCCCAGGAACTGCTGCGCCTCGCTCTGCCGCGGCGCGACGGCCCCGGCCGCGGACGCGCGCGGAGAGAGGAAGCAGATCAGGGCTAGGATGAATGCATAGTAGTGCATTTGGAAATGTAGCATCGCATTGAAATTATAATTTCTAAGTGTGTTGCATTGTCTTACAATATTTATAAGAAATGGAGCATTAAGTTGTTGAATTAAGAAGATTAAAGTGTCAAATATGGGGTGGCACCCATGTTCGATAATGATTGGCACATCTGTTAGAGGTCAAATATTCAGCAGAGGGGAACTATTTATTTTTTTATGATATTAGTATGTATTATTCGCTAACTATTTTGTATATACATTAAGCTATCTAGATGAAACATCGGTATATATATATTATACGCGCTAGAAGTCAAATTTGCATATTTTAGTGATTATTCCCTCGGATAAACTGAAAATAATCTTAATTGTAGACAATATCAATTCGTGAAATGAGATGGTAAGCACCAATGATAATTATAGTCTTATAATCGCAATTGTATGTAATATTCTAAATTGTTGATTTGACGAAAAAGAATTTTGAATTTGATGAAATTATAGTCTTATATCAAAATTGAGATCAAATTATAGACATTAGATTGGGATGATTAACTGCCTAGATTGCGTCATGTGCCAGATTTATACTTTTTTCAGGTCCTCATTAATGGTTCTATTTTGTTATTTTTGTCTAGTCTATTAATTATATAAGAGTCCACTGTAAGGCGGACACACCAATAGTCCCGCTCCAGTTTTTATCCACAGCTCCAAAAATTTGTTTCCGCCATTATTGTGGACACTTCCAATAGCCCCCAATTTTTTAATCAATTTTCATTTTAAAATGTTTTTAGTTTCAATCAGGTATAATTAAAATCATCGCAATGTAAATAATTAGAAAACGAGGTAATTGGGACCGAATATTCGTTGTATTGAAAATTATAAAATTATACAACGAATATTTAAAATAAAATATAAATAAAAACTCCGCCATCGTCTACTCGGTGTCGGAGTCGGCTTCCTCGTCTTCTTCTTCTTCTTCTTCGTCTTCTTCTCCCTCGTTGCTGCCGGCCGCGGTTGCCCCAGGCTAGGTATTTGCTGCAGACGTCCTGCAGTTGTTGCATCAACTGCACATCGAGGTTCTCCCTCAAGACCTCGTGGGGACCAGGAACCATGGGCTGTGCGAATGGGGAGGGCTGCAGGATGCGCGATCCAGACGAGGCCGACGATGGGCGGGAGGCACTTCTAGCCCCTCTAGCCCTGCGGATAGAGGCCTGTTGTCCCGGGGGCCATCTTCGCCTAGTGTGTGTAGCGGCGGGCTCTTCGACTTGCTCGTCGTTATGCTCGAACGAGTGCGAGCCGCTTCCGCTACTGTAGTCCCCGGCAAGGTTGTGTCTTGTACGCTTCGTCCCAGGAGCTCCAGTGACCTCTTGCGCGCAGATGTCCTTGAATTTCGGACAATCCGCGAGAACTAGATACTCCTCCCACATTGTAAACTTCGGCCAGCCCTCCGTGTTGTATTGGCCCATCGACAGGGCCTTCACGTCTGCTTCGCTTCGGCCACTCTTAGCGTGGAGAAGGTTGTTCTGGTATATGCTCGTGAACCGCTTGGTAGCCGGCAGAATCCTAGACCACTTTTTGCGGATCTGTTCAGGGTCGCGCTCTCGGGCGCCGGCAGGTTTGAACTCGTTGTATGCCATCAGGACGCGCCTCCAAAAGCTCCCCTCTGTCTGATCGGTGCCCACTATGGGGTTCGATGTGATGGCATCCCACGCTCTCGCCACGGCAATGGACTCCGCTTTGGTGTAGAGCTTGCCCCATTTGGAGCCCTCGCCACCGCCACTGCCGACGCTGCTGCCCTCGCCACCGCCACCGCCGACGCCGCTGCCCGAGCCACCGCCCCCGGCACTGCTTCGGGTCAGAACGGGCATTTACACCCGTGCTACAGGCGTATCCGGGATGCCGGAACTGAGCAGACCCATCATGGTCTCCAGAACGTCTTGATCTGCTTCGGTGTAAGGAGATTGGCTTGATAGGAAAGGGGACTCCGGACGCGGCTGGTTAAGCGCGTCGAGATTGGGTCTGTAATCTCCTAACGCCGAGAGACTTAGATTCCGCTGAAAAGGTTGGGGCGTTGGAGAAGACCTCCACAACTGAGATGGAGGAAGGTTTGGACACGATGCCCACGACGGGGGAGATTGACTCCAAATCCACGGCTGGGACGGAGACCCTCCATATCCCGAGGGCTGAGAAGGATAGCCGCCATATCCAGACGTCTGAGAAGGATAGCCGCCATATCCCGACGGCTGTGAAGGATTGCCGCCATAGCCCGGTTCCTACGAGTCGGGTGATTCGTCGTCTCCATCGTACCTTTTTAGAGAGTGAAAGTGTAGATAGTGAATGAAGGGAGAGTGTGTGAAAATGGTGAAAAAAATGGGTGGTGGAGGAGTGGTATTTATAGAGTTAATTTATAAAAAAATTAAAAATTCGAGGGGCGTCGGCGCGCCTATAGGCGCGGCGAAAGGCTGACCGGCGCGTCCTCGCTCCGGTTTCCCCGAATGGCCGTCCGCCCCCAGTTTCTCGTCCACCCTGGGGCGGATGTCGCCTACACTATAATCCGCCCCGGGATCGCCCCCGCCGGGGCTATAGGCGCGGCGGTCCCATTGTGGATACCCTAATTTCATTTTTACTGTATTTGGTAAGTGACTTTATATTTTACTACCACATTCCACTCACAATTATTACTATAACTAATATTCCTCCGTCCCATAAAAGATGCCTCATTTCCCTTTTTAGTTTGTCCCATTAAAGATGTCACATTTTCATTTTTAAAAAAAGTTCTTACTCACATTTAAATATGGATTTAACTATTTACATTGATGGGGTTTGTTATATTGTAACTTTTTAAGTTGCTAACTCTGCTAACTCATCAACACAGTGCATTAAATATGTCAACACGGTGACATTAAAATACCAACGCATAATGTTAACAAAGTATATTGAAATATCAACAAAATTATGTGTTGACATTTTAATATCATCGTATTAACATTTTTAATACGCTGCGTTAATGAGTTAGCAGAATTAGTAGTGTTAATGAGTTAGCAGACTTAACAACTTTAAAAAGTTAGCAATTATCACCCCATTGATTTAGTTATATTATAGTTATGAATATGTGTGGGAGGCGAGCCATCTGTTAGCACTATTAAAAACTTATTAGGAAATCTTAATGTAATTTTAAAATCACATATCTTATGACAATCATTATAAGTTTAATATTCTAAATACTTTTTACTCTATTTTCAAATACGAATCTATCAGAAATCATATTAATTCAGGCTCTCAGTTAAGGAATTTTATTTAACCACTTCGAGAAATTAAATTACTCCTCAAAATTGCAGTGCAGAATAAGCACCAATTTTTCAAAATCTTCAAAAAGTCTCATAATCCATCTCCAAAACTACGAATAAAATTACGAATCCATTAATTTCAAATGATTTATCAAAGAATAAATTCTTCTGACCAATTAAAAATGCTGGATCCCGCACGTGGCCATCACGTGCCGCCGTGGATTGAGGGGTTTTGCACCTGAATCGCCAAATAATGCGATGAGAAATCACGAAAAGAGGAGGTCCATCACGTACTGGCAGTTGAAAATCTTCCATCTCGGACCGGCGACGAGCTCCGACCATTTGCATAAATCAAATAGCATGCTTATCACATATGATATCAAACAATGCTCAATATATAAAATTAAATTTTCTAATTAAATGTGGATTTAACTATATACATTAATTATAAATCAATATAAATTATAATATATTAATCCAATCTATAGTAGTACTACTAATGTTATCGGGGACTATAAATTTATGTGAATGAGAAAGGATTAGCTTCTTTAAAATGTGCCAAACATTAAGTTTAAATATGCAAAGCCCAGAAAGGATTAGCTTCTTTAAAACTGGGCCAAACATTAAGTTTAAATATGCAAAGCCCAATTCCAAAATATTATACTCAAGTTGCCCAGCCATTACTTTCTTAATTCTCCGTTGCCCACCAACGTTTCTCTACAGCTGCAGTTCAATATAACAATCAAGCCATCATGGCATACGTAAGGGTCGTTGACTCCGTCAATGCCCAATAAGTAGACTTGATCTATAAATAGGCAGTCACTCCATGCATTATGCATCACACTACACCAAGCATAGCATTGCAAAGCTCTCCCTCTCTCTGCATAGTCTTCCGTCGAAGCTCTGCCCTCGCCACCATCCAGTTCGCCGGAGCTTGTTCTATTTGCGGTGCTGCAACGAATAAGACGAAGTCATTTTATCTTTGGGGATGACACGTCAATCCGAGAACACTACCGGGACGTATCTCGTCTTGCGGAAAGAGGACTCCTAGACTCAGCTTACATCTTTGTGATTTATAGTTTCGATTTTTGTTATTTCAGTTCAGTTTATTGTACTTTTATCTTCGTTCTTCATTTTGGTTGTATTATGTCCGGTTAACGTTTATCTCTGTATCACAGTATCTCTAGAAACCAACAACGCAGAAGAACAAAATTTGAAAAGGTAATTTTTTTATTTTTGATCTCTTTTCCAATTGAGTTTTTACACGAAGTCGAATTTTAATATGTAAATTTTTTTTCCTGAAACAAATCTTCCCAAAAACCATCTCCAATCATATATCAAATCCCATTTTTTTCATATATTTCTTAAAATCTGTGTCGAGCCAAATGTGAACAACATTTGCGGACGGAGGGCGTCCTACATTATGTGTCTCAGTTTTCCATTTTGGTCCGTCCTTTAATTGGCCCACTTCACTTTTACTACTTTGATAATGGACCCACATTCCATTAATTCATTTACATTTAGGACCCACATTTCTTAGAACTCGTGACGAGTCAAATGTATCACACATATTGGGGGATGAAGGGTGTATATATATATATATATATATATATATATATATATATATATATATATTAATAAGAAAATTTTGTATATTTATTTAATTTAATAGTATGGGAGCAATAGGTAATTTAAATAAGTAGTATGTAGGTATAATTGAAAAAATTATAAAAAAAATAGGTAAATATGAAATAAAATATTCTTTGAATTTGAGCTTGGACTATTTTTTGGTGTAACACATGCTAAAAAAAATGAATTTAAATTTGACCGATGTAAATGGTCGAAGATATTTATAATACCAATTTCAATATTATTGTTGGTTCCCAAAAACATTCACCGACTCTAATAATTAAAATAGATGTTTGCTATGCCTAATGGGCCAATAATTGTTTCTTGTTAGGCCCAACTACAGATTCCACCATAACTGTCTCACCCCACCTCACGTCTCTGTCAAAATCATACTTTAACTTACAAATTCAAATTGGAATAAGGATAAGTTTATATGCATCAGTTCATATTTTATTTACTAGATATCACTACTACTGTATTTTGTACTATATATGAGGAGGCAAGACCGCCGCACAAAGGGAAGGCGAATTCAACGGTCATTAACGACTGGCAACTGATTAAATTGTATGGAAATAGAAAAGTCGATATTGTACCTACCTTTATGTATCTTGCAGCAATTGGTCAAAATAAAATTCAATATAAAAAAACAAATGTATGTATGACACTATTTAAATTCATTCATTTTTATTGTGTTGGCTACTTATATTTTGGATGAATTTAGCTCCTGTCACTTGGTCACGGGTCTGAGAGTATCCACAACCGTGCTCTTGCCAGCGGCATGGTTGTGGGCCCGACCCCACTTTTTCTGCCTGCTCTCTGGCAAGAGCACAACACCCACAGTTGTGCTCTTCCGCAAGGACGAGCACAATTAATTTAAAATTCAATTACACAAAAACATTTCCATAATACTAAAATTCATTAAAAAAACCACAATAAATATTACAAATTACAAATAAAATAAAAAAGACATAATTAAAATCCTAAAAATTAAAAATTACATAATTAAAATCCTAAAAATTAAAAATTACATAATTAAAATACTAAAAATTAAAAATTACATAATTAAACTCATAAAAATTAAAAATTACATGATTATTGGCTAATATTACCCGAGGAAGACTACGCATCTGGCGGCACCAACCCCAATTGTTTTTTGAGACCCAATATCATGTCCTCGTGCGTTTGAAGTTGCGTGGGGGTCATAGTTGACCTATCGGCCATATTGAGTTGGGCCAAATGGGCCCACAACGAGTTGTTCGGGGATGGAGGTAGAACATAGGGTGTGGGTTCGGGGGCGGGGGCCGATGGAGTCGCGGAGCGCAGGCGGTCGGCCGTCGCCTTCTTTCTTCCTTGCGGTCGGCGTTGGGAACCGCTTGGTCCGGCGTCGGGGCTACCCAAGTTAGCTCCGGCGAGTTGGCTAGCCACTTCTTCGGAGCCGGAGTCGGATAGGGATACCGACCTTGACCGTTTGGAGGAGCCGCTCGAGGAGGATGTTACGCCTCCCATATACCTCGGGTGGAACCGCGTTTCCTGCCAAACGTTGAGGTACTTGAACGACTTACCGTTCAAGGATTGGTAGGTGCTCAGCGCGGCAGTGATGATGTCGACCTCGCTCCGGCCGCTCCCGGCATTCCGCGACTCCTGGAGGAAATAGCCATTGAACTTGTCAATTTCTTCGTTGGCTCGGCCGATGCAGTTGCGCACCAAACTCTCGTTGCGCTCGATCGTTCCCAGTGGCCGGTTTGCATTGTACCAGCGAGAGACGCGCCACCAAAAGTGATCGCCGGATTGGTTCGTGCCAACCGCCTCATCTTCGGACATTTCGAAGTACGCCTTGAACAATTTATCCATCTCCGCCGGAGTGTACGGTGTTCGGACACCGCTACGAGTAGGAGCCGGTGGAGTTTGGGAGGGGGCGGTCAGCCTAGGCTCCGGTGTCCACCCGTATCGCCCTTCGGAGGCACCTTGGTCGTCTATTGGGTATGGCCGGTAGCCACCCGGAACGGCCGAATCTTGTGTGAGATGAGGGGCCGAATATTCCGTTTCCGGACTAGGAAACGGTTGTGCACCAAACCATTCGGGGTTCCAACCGTGAGAGGGCGGGTTATCATCGCCTTGGCCGGACATTGTTAGGGTATGAGAGAATGAAGATGAAAATGGATATGGGAGAATGAAAATGAGAATGGATATTGGAGAATGAAGATGAGAATTGTGTAGTTTGATGTGAATTTTTGGGTGTGAAAGTGGGAGTATTTATAGATGAAAGTGTGTATTTTTGGGGGAAAAAAATAAAAAATAAATAAATAAAGTGTAAAAAACGGTAATAAACGGTTATAATTTTTTTGGGAAGTGAATTTTTTTTTATTTTTTATCGGTTTTTTAATTAAAAACCGATTTTAAATTAAAAAAAAAAACATTTAAAGGCAACGGCTATGCCGTTGCCCAATCGCCGCGCGACACGTCAGCTGCTCGCTGGCGCGGCGCTGCTCGATGCATCGAGCAGCGCCGTACCAGCGGTGTGAGCGCAGCGGCGGCGAGACACATCCGTTCCAGCGGTGGCGACGGCTGCCACCGTTGCGGATGCTCTGATTTGTATGCATGTGTATTGACCAAATCATTTAGTTAATGATACGAGTATATCTACAAGATATTCTCATATCTCTATTATTTTATATATTATTGATTTAGCATATCATTCCTATTTCTTGATCACTAAGTTAGGTTATTATGGAGTATTATAAATATGAGCATTTGTTATCTTTTGAATCATTCATTGAAGAAATACACTTTATCTTTTTTATTCGTCTTTTACTTTTAGTTATTTACTTTCACTGCAAATTCATCTCGCCAAACCCTAATTGGCCGAGAAATCTAGGCTGCTCGACGGGGAGACCCCGCGAACAAACCTAACCCTTCTAAGGCGACTTTGCGCTGCCGGAACCGATACGAGTATCATCGTATCATCTGGTGCTTTCATTAAGAGCTCATCCTCCGTATTTCCGCCATCATGTCATACACCTACACCGCCTACCACCATCACCAATTCGTCCAACCTCATCCGCGCCCCGAAACAGACCCATATCAGTGGTCATCGCTATACGCTGCCCCAACTACTGAATATGGACAGCCACAACCACCGCCCTTCTCCGACATACCAGATCCATCCTATGGGCTGCCATGGTTTGGCTCTCGAGACGAGCAACCACCATACACTGCAGCGAAGACCACCGCACCGTTGCGATCCACGTTCACTGGTCAGGATCTGTACCGCCATGTACAATGGCAGCCGCCCGACCATGTACAGTGGCCGCCGCCATGCCAGAACCACCCATAACAAATCCACTACTACCAGCCGCCGTTGTTCTCCTTGCCACTGCCACGCCTCTATCCGTCAACATGTACCAGCAACGACAATTCTGGGAGTTGTAATCGCTCGACCAAGGATTGCAATCTGATGTGCCGTCGTTTAGCGCGACAGATCAATTACAACCCGATCCCTACCACCAGGGCTATCAATTCAACCACCACACACAACCGCCGCAACCACGACCCCCTTCCTGTTGGGACCCGCCTTGGTATCACTTGCAGCAAGAGTACAAATCATGTGTTCAAGAATCCCCAACCGGCTGGCCATCGACCTGCTGGGACTTGCCGACGCCCTATCAAACATCAGAGTATCATAGCCGCCAATTTGAGTACCAGCCCGTACTAGTCCAGAATAAGTTTGCTCACGACGCCCTCATCGCCGGTCATTCCAGATGGTATCAACAACCCCAGCATTTGAATCCTAATATTGACGAGCAGACCGTGAATCCTTACTACCAACTAGAAGCGTACCAGCAACGGGCTGTTGACCCGCTGCCTGCGCAGCCGCCCTATACGGGCTTCGATTTGCCGGAACCACCGCCATATTCGGGTTCGGAGCCTCTAGGCATGGCACGTGATTCGGTGATGCCGAATATGGAACCGAACCTACAGTTGGCTACCTTGGTCTCACAGCTTGAGCACTTGACTGCAATTGTCAAGCAATTGACATCTCTGATGGATACAAACAAACGCTGCCTGGGCGATCCACGCGACACGACCTCCACCAGACCCTACAGCCAGTGTCATGTACACGGAGCCGGTATCGTGTCCCCTACCACAGATGACCACCGCCGCCCCAGCTGATCTCCATCACGATCCATCTAGAAGCTCGATGCCTGTTGTCGTTGCTATCCCGCCTCCACCAGCTACAATATCTCTGTCGTGCGACTCCAATTTCGGGTATGACTTGATGGAATTAATTGTCGTTGATAATGATGAAGAGGAAAAAAATGTTAGTCATTCTAGTGTTGATGTTAGTGGACCAATTTATGGTAGTAAAGATGGCATAGATGATCCATGTAATGTTGTTTTTACTTGCCGAGAACCTATACATGTGGTGGAGCATAACAGGTTGGATATTACAATGTTGAGCAACAAGATTGATTCTTTTTTGTTGAAAGAGGACGAAGATGGTTCCATTGAGGATATGAAGAAGGTAATTGCTTGTGTATATGCGGTTTGGCATGTTGGTCATGTTACAAGTATTAATCATCGATCAACTTTCCTCGATGCTGATGCACGGTTGATTCCTCCGTGCAATGACGTGCAATGTTTGGGCATGCATGGATGCGTTGACAAGCTCCCTAGTCACACGCACTATCTTCGGGCGAGGCATAAATCCAGTCAGCTAATGGATGAATTCTCAAATCTCGGCGGTACAAGAAGCATGGGAATAATATTGAAGTTGGCAAGAGTACTTGTATCCCTTCTTACAAATGTTGCTCACCAACGAATTCATGGAGGATGTTCTCATGAGGGGAAGGAGAGAAGTATTTTGTTGATGTTTTGCTTGATGTGCCGGGAAATGAGAGAGTTCGTGGGCGTATGTATACATTTGATCCAGGTGGGGATACCGCGCCAAAGTTTTTGTTCACCACACTCTTCGTTTTGTCGTGGTTTCCACCTTGAGGACAAGGTGAATTTTAACCGTGGGGGAGTTGATACGAGTATATCTACAAGATATTCTCATATCTCTATTATTTTATATATTATTGATTTAGCATATCTTTTCTATTTCTTGATCACTAAGTTAGGTTATTAGGGAGTATTATAAATAGGAGCCTTTGTTATCTTTTGAATCATTCATTGAAGAAATACAATTTATCTTTTTTATTCGTCTTTTACTTTTAGTTATTTACTTTCACTGCAAATTCATCTTGTCAAACCCTAATTGGCCGAGAAATCTAGGTTGCTTGACGGGGAGACCCCGCGAACGAACCTAACCCTTCTCCGACGACTTCGCGCTGTCGGAACCGATACGAGTATCATCGTATCAGTTAATTTCCTATTTTTTCAGTTTAAGGAGTTATTTAATTTTTATTAATTCTTTAAAAAAATAATTTTAAATGATTAAAAAAGACTAAAATAATAGAGAATAACCCTTCTCTTCATTATCTACACTCTTACTTTATTTTCTCTCTATTTTAACTATTTATTACTCCATCTGTCCATAACGAAGCAGTGACGTATCCAAAATTTTTAATTTGGAGGTACGAAATTGTACAACAAATAATTATGATATAAGCAAAATGACATTTAATATAAAAATAGTTTAAATTAGTAAGAAATTTTATTTGAGGTATGAGTTGTATTTAAAATAATACTTATAAAATAATTAAAATAATAGAGTATAATATAAAAAGTAAGATTATTTTTATTTGAAGTATGAGTTTTACTACAAATATTACATAAATGAAAAAATATATTAATTGGGTATAATATAAAAAATCAAAGCAACTAAAATAATCGTAGCATAATATGAAAAATACAAATAATTAAAACATACATCATGATCTAATATCTGTACAAGTAAATAGGAGTGCAATTAATTACATAATTAAAAGAACTAATTACATATCAAAAAGAAAATGTGAGTGTAGAAGTAAAAAAAAATAGAAGAGCAAGTACTTAGATATAGCTTAAAAGGAGTACAAACGATACTAGAAAACAAAAAAATTAGAACATATCTTGAAAAGTTTTCATATTACGCCTCTAGAGAGTCTAACAAGGAACACTATCAGAAATGACCAACGAAATCGCCACTAGACCAAACATAATTTACGCAAATCTACACTGAAAATTATGTTAATATTATGAATTTTGGGGATACAATTGTATCCCTTGTTCCCACCTAAATACGCTACTATCGCTAAGTGAGATATTACTTTTCATCACAAGTTTTAAGAAAATGAAGTTTTATTAGTTAAGTGGAGAGAATAAAGTAAGATAAATGATAAAGTAGAAAGGAAAAAGTAGTGCAAAAAAAAAGACTCGCTTAACTTGGGACATTCTAAAAGAATATGAATCGCTTTATAAGGGATAAAGGGGATATCATTTTGTGAAAATGAGTGTTCAAGAACAAAGGAAGTACAATTTCATGTGTTCGATTGTAGAAACGAAAAATTAGTCCTCTAATTATCTACCGAAGGGCAAAAAGAAGGCATTGATACTTTTTTCTAAAAACCCTCCACATCTTTATGTCGTTGGTATTCTCAAAAGTTTAGAAGCCTTGGTATACATTATTGGTTTACTCAGGGCCGGCTCTGGGGGCAGGCAACCCAGGCCACGGCCAGGGGCCCAGGATGGACAGGGGCCCAAAATTTTTTTGCGCTATATAACACACACAATCACTCTGGACCTCATGACCGTCGCGGGAGAGGCCCTCCAGACCAACATCACCACCCTCGGGCCTCTCGTCCTCCCCATGTCCGAGCAGCTCCTCTTCCTGGCAACACTCATCGCGAAAAAGCTCCAAAAGATGAAGGTCAAGCCCTACGTGCCCGACTTCAAGCTCGCGTTCGAGCACTTTTGCATCCACACGGGCAGGCGGGGCGTGCTTGATGAGCTCGAGAAGAATCTGAATTTAAGCAAGTGGGACATGGAGCCTTCTAGAATGACGTTGTATAGGTTCGGGAACACGTCGAGCAGCTCGCTGTGGTACGTGTTGGGCCAGTATGGGGCCTTGACATCCAGCTTGGCCAAGGGCCCTTCAAAACACAGAGCCGGCGCTGGGTTTACTTTATTAAGTGGGTTCATGTCGTGTACTATACTAACAACAAATAATTATACTTTTGGATAATAGTATACACGAGAAAAATATGAAAAATGATAAACATAGCATGACCATGACAGACTATCATATAATATTTTGTCATATGCTCACAGCTCACCCCTTGGTGTCTATGTAATTTGCATGTGTTTCAGACTTTCGTGCACTTAATAGTATAATAGATTGTTGCTTTTTCACAAATAAAATATCGCGATGAAAATAATATTATATATAAAAGGCGCTCTCTAAGGCGCTCCCTATGGCGCGCCACGTCATCAGTTGTATTATTGCTTTGTTTAATTAATTTAAATGTTTTTAAATATAGTGTGCAAACGAAAATTAACAAAAAAAGAACAAGTAACTAAAAACCGGCAAAGATTGATTAAAAAACAAGTTACACGATTCAAGTTTACACAAAAAACCGGCTAATCTATGTAATTCCCAACTTCTGACGCAGCTCATCGATCAACGCCCGGAGATATTCGGCTCCTTCGGGGTCCGTACACTTCTTGAGGGCCTTGTGCGTCTGCAACATCGTCCTCGCCATCGAGGCTGTTGCCAACTGGTCGTACGCGGCGGCCGTCGGGGTCGGGATCGGGGTCGGGACCGGGAACGGCGATGGGGTTGCGGCGGTCGAGGATGATGTCGCCGGCACCTTCCCCTTGGCCTTCCCAGCCTTGACGCCTATGGGACGCCGGGAGGACATCGGTGTGCCGGAACTCTCTTCCTCCATGTACGTCCGGTTGAGGTCAACCGGACGATTACCGCTGTCGCTGCTCGTGTAACCACCAGATTCGGTGGTCTTCGTCCTCTTTACCGCCCCGGTGTGCACAATCCCGCCTTGGAACTTCTGCTTGTCTCTCAAGAGCGCCCAGATGGCCTCGTGCTTGAACTCGCCGTACAGGGATTGGTACGACAACAGCGCTTTGGAGCGCACGTCGCTCAAGCTCTCGCCGCTCCCCTGCCCCCGCGCGCACTTCTCGTACTCCGCCGAGAACAGGTTGATTTGCTTCTTCACATGGTCCCAGTGCTTGCGGAGCTGCTCCCGTTGGCGCTTGTGCGCTCTCGGCGGCTTCGCCTCATTGTAGCGCTCGGCAATGCGCTCCCAGTACGCGATCTGCCTCAGGTTGTTCGCGAATATCGGGTCCTCCGATATATCCACCCAACACCTCGCCAATATGAGGGTTTCATCCGGCGCGTAGTTTGTACGGCCGGGGGCGTACTCTTCACATACTTCCGGAGGTGGCAACTTGTACGCACGCTGCTGGTTCCGCATCTTTTTGGCGGGGGCGGCGGATGGGGCGGCCTCGGCGGCGGCGCGGCGGGAGGGGGCGACGGGTCAGTTTGGTGACGGCTCCATGTCAGAAAAATCATACGATTCCGTGCTGAATTCGGGATCGTACTGCGTGTTGGCAGCGAATGATCGATATTCGTCGGGTTCTGTACCCGACCAACGCGCCTCACCAAATGAAGGGTATTTATAAAAAAACCAAACCGCGTGTCATCGTCCGCGGAGCCCACAATGGGGCGGACGATAGCGCGGACGATAGCCTATCATCTGCGACATCGTCCGCCGCTCCCACAATGGCGCGGACGATGTATCGGCCGTGAGCATCGGGCGCGCCCGATGACAGGCACCCACAATGGTGCCATCGTCCGCGCCCGAGGACGATGGACGCCATCGGGCGCCCCATTGTGGGTGCCCTTAGTGATCGAGTGAATGGCTTTCTCAAATTTTACCACATGTTTAACTGTAAATGCTTAACATTTTAGAATATCACATCTTCTGAAATGATCTATCAATCGATAAATTAAATAAGAATTTTATTAAATTTGGATCCTAGTAAAACTACGTAATCGCAATAGATACCACATGATTCACTTTCAAGTGGTCTCTCTCTCAAGAAAATATGAAACTTCGAAAAATACAAAATTGTCAACATCACCAGGGATTAAAGAACTTAATTATAGTCATTAACCATTATATTATTTGTTGCTCTTTGCTAATGTTTTCGATCATGTGCATAGTGCGGGTAATATTATTAGTTAATATAGGTTTAGGACATGACTTTCTTGCTCTTAAACAATAAATAATATTAATTAGATTAGTCTAGACTTTATTTAAGTAGTTAATTAAACGTATTAGATGGTTTTTTTGGCGACTATATATTAATCGTCGCTTAATATTAGGCACGTTTAAGTGGCTGGCTTTTATAAATTGGGACTTGATCCTAAAAAATAATAAACTTTAGGTGAATTCTGAAATTTCTTATAAATTATAATAATGGTTTTAAAGATCTTTAAGATCACAAATTTTATAATCGTTGTCAATTTTCTACGATGATCTTTCGTAAAACCTAACTGATACATATTTGATTCTCTGTGGCACAGTTAACTACTCCCTCTGTCAAATAATAATAAAAAAATTTAGGACAGCACAAGTTTAATGCATAATTAGTAATTTAAGAGAGATGCTAGAAAGAAAATGTTTTTGGAATATTGTTAATAGAAATGGATTACCAAAAATAAGTGTGTTATTTATATGCGACGGACGAAAGTAGAAAGAGTTTATAATTTTACGGGATGGATAGAGTATTTGATAATATTATGTGAAATAATTAATTATATTTAACCTATTATGTAGTATACAAAATACTCCCTTCATCCTATAGAAATAGGCTAATTTTTTTTCATCCGTCTCATAGAAATAGTGCATATTCATATATGGAAAAAAAAATCTCCTTCTCTTTTTTACTCCCTCTGTCCCGAAAGTATATGCACTTTGGGTTTGACACAAGTTTTAATGTAAAACTGCTAAAGAGAGAGGTAGAGAGAAAAATAATTAAAATATTGTTAGTGAAGAATGTGTCTCGTCTCATTAGAGAGAGAAGAGTTTCCAAAATTAGAAAGTGGATATTCTTATGGGACGAACTTAAAGAAAATAATGCATATTCTTGTGGGACAATGTGGGACAAATGGAGTATCATTTATAAGGTCATCCAAAGTGACTTGTGGAGGTTGGAACGAATTTTGAGAGAAAATTAGAGCTTGGAAAAATCAACACGATCACTAAAAGCATTGGAAAAGTAATTAGGGAATAGAAGTCATGTAAAAAAGCAACACGAACCCAATTAGGAGTAGTTCTTCCCCTTTATTGTGTCAATCTCAAGTTTACTTTCTCGATCTATTTGCTTGAGTCGTTTGTCCAAACACTTAAAACTACAAATTTACCGTTTTTTAATTAAATTTAATAGTTTTAGCAATTATCCTCCTCCCTATGGATTCGATGCCCTTTGTACTACATCGAACGTTTTTATACTTGTAGAAGTAGTGTTTATATGGAATTAAAACTTGTTTTGTGAACTTCACACCCTGAAAATCGCAACACTGCACTTTTGCAGCGGTGACAGTCTGTGTATGCCGCTCCCATCAATATGATATTGGAAGTATGTTTCACGTGCCTCCAACGTGTGAACAATGCGCAGAAAAAGATCTCAGTGCATTCTAAATCGCCGGTGAAAAACTGTTGGGCCCCCAGTGGGTTATCTACAAAATAGTGTGTGAACAGACGTTGGGTAGCTACGTTGTGCTCTCGTCGGACTGAGGTCCAACATTGGAATGGCCTTAGGACCTGCTCCACCTCTTGCTGGTCACGCTCACGTACGGCTTAGCGATAGTTCATAGCTCGAGCCACGTAATCGAATAGGGCCCGAGTCAGGGCACGACATATGTCGCGGGTGGCAGTGAGGGCGTTGCTGGAATTCATTTTATTAGAGTGTGAGAGAAATGATTAGGGGAAAGAGGAGATTGGTGTGAGAAATGAATCAGAGATTAGGTATATTTATAGATTGGAAATGGGGAAAAAAATTTCGTCCGGACACCCGCAATGGAGGCGGACCATTGTCCATGTACTAAGCTTAGGGCGTTGGCATGAGGCGTGGCATCTTCTGCTAACCTGCAGTGGCGAACAATGCCGCGAACGATACATTAGGTGTGGCATTGTCTGTCCCATTGTGGATGTCCCAAGTCTCGCAATCCACTACATTATATCAACTATTTTTTCTCATTCTCTCTTAATTTACCAGTTATGCATTAAAACGCATGTCATCCTTAAATAGTAACCCCTCGGTACTTAAAAAATAGACTATTTTTTACTATTTTAGGGTCGACCCTCAAAATTAGACCAAGTCTAAATTTTCGAAGTTCTTAACCCTTGACATATCACTAATGATGTCTTTCTAATTTTTTTTCCATATCTCTCTTACTTTACCAATTGCATTTTAAAACTCGTGTCATTTACAAGCTTATTTATTTATTGAGGATGGAAGTAGTATTTCTTTAGGACAGAGTGAGTATATTTTTTAAGCAAAACACTTCTCTCAAATAAACTATGTGCTTCAACTTGCATAAACTATGTGCTTCATTTTAAAACTTTTTCTTTAATCAAAACGACAACTATATCAATTCACAAATATGTTAATATAGTTTGACATCATTTACATATCAGTTTCTGATTCTCGTTTTAACATGGCTATCTATATAATTAAATGTTCCCATTACACGCTATATCTATACCATAAATTAAAGATTATAAGAGAACTCAAGTGTAACACAATGAAATAGGTGTAGGAGATTATATCTCACCTCCTGCGTATTGCAAACTGATATAACTAGTAATGCTCGAAGAAGTTAATTAATTGCTGCAATTAAAGTGTTTGTATTCATGTTTTTTGTGCCATATGATCAGGCGATCATATTTAGTATTCATATGTAATCATAGATATTAGATACCCTCTATTTCTACGTGGCTCTCGTGATAATCACGTGAACTTTCAAACGGACACTTAATTTTAAAATATCCGATTCGAATTTTGAATGTATTTAAAATTTGTAGATAATTATGTATAATAGATTAAATTTGGACTATAGTATATTGAGTCCCGTATCATGTAAAATACTATCACTAGTAATTATAATCACGTACTGTTAAACCCTATATATAAAATTATGGCAACCATTTTTTGTTAAATAAATTGAAATTTTTTGACTCAGTACATTAACTTGGAAACACCTCAACTCAACTCATACGACTCAATTCTTAATATTCCAAGCTATGACTGACTATACATAATAAGTCGGACACATTGACCGTACAGGTCCAGCTATCGAATTTGACTATTCATTCAAATAAATTAATTTTCTCTTATCGCCATTTAAATGAATGATATGGATATATGTATCAGGGTGCATTAACAATGTAAATGAATGATATGGATATATGTATCAGGGTGCGTTAACAATGTGACAAAAACGTAGCATGCAATCTATGTCACGAAGACTTACCATAAAAGAAGAACAAAACAAGAAGGCAAGAAACATGTAATTAGTGCATAATTGATAAGATACTCAATTACATTGTCTAGAAATAGATTATTCCCTACCATACATGGATGTAATATGGTCTATATAAGGCACACCTATTGATGAATCAATACACTAAAAACAATTACAATCTTTCAATATTTCAATATGGTATCACGAGCGGGTAAGGATTCAGAAAATTATCATCATCATCCCTAAACCTTTCCCAACCCTTTGGCAAAACCAGCGAACATGTCGCACATGGAGGAATTCAACTCCGGCGACATTGAAACCCAAACCACCGAAACATCCACCAAAAATGTGATGGTGTTTCCACCCGAATTAGCCGCACAATTCGCGGAATTCATGAAACAGAGCAGCCTCAGATCTGCCTCTGAACCACCCAAAGCCTACACAACGCCAATAGATCACCACCCTCATCACCCAGAATCATTGGGTGATATCACAGTCAAACCGAAACTAAACGGAGAGAATCCTCTCTGGTCCAATATGATGGATCGAGGAATCGGGGGAAAGGGGTTGTCGTCTCACATAGATGGAGTTACAAGCCCCCCAGCCCGAACTGATCCGTTCTTTCCAAAATGGCAACAACGCGATCACTGCGTGTTCAATTGGAAAATCAACAACATAGAGACATACCTGATTAGTGAAGTATCGCAATATGAGACGGCGTATGACCTGTGGGAGGGTCTCGCCATCACATACGGCAGCGGGGGCGACCCACTCCAGATTTACGACCTAAACCGACAAACCAACTCAATCAGACAAGAAGGAGCATCGCTCGAAGATATATGGAATAAGTTCCAAGGGCTATGGATGTCAATTGACCGACGAGAAGTGAAGCCGATGGACAAGCAAACACTACGGCTTTATCAATTTCTCACCGCATTAGACGATAAATATGATGCAAACAAGAAGGAGATAATCAGGCGCGACCCTTTACCAACGGTGCGCCAAGCTTACGGAATCGTTCGCCGAGAATCAAACAACGACGCCATCCTCGGAGTGGGATCTGTAGGAACAGGGAAGGACGGAATAGGCTCCGGCCTCGCGGCCATCGACTATGGACGCCCAAATCAGACACCAAACACCGTCAATCGGCCATGGAACCGGCACTCCGATGAGGATAAAAGTCGGTTAACTTATTCCCACTGCGGCGGAAAGAAGCACACCAAGGATGGGTGCTTCCACCTCATCGGATTTCCCGATTGGTGGGACGATATGATAAAGGCGAGGGCGGCGCGAGCACTGAGCAGAAACGGCGGTGGAAGGGCGGCGGTCGCGATTACCGACCGGGCTGCCGACACCGGAACTCCGGCGGGTAGCACCGGCACAGCACGCCGGGAGACAGCCTAGGGAGGAGTGGTCCACACCGGCGACGAACTAGCCAAGGCAGCGGCGGCTAGGGTTTGGGAAGGAGGTAGTAATTTTCGACATTTATACTCCGGTTTTTCCGAAATCACATATCTGCCCCAGATTTCCCAGAAATCGCGAAATGAGCCACCAAATTCCCAGTATTCCCAATTTGAACCCCGAAAACAATGCTCCCTTAAAAAACACCCACACACTTCTGGAAAATATCTAAATGCACCTACTAGTTCCTGTGCTTTTGCAAAAACACCCTCGACTTGCCCTGAATTGGAAATTAACCCCAACATCCCTTGCCACAATAAATTCCAAGCCCTTGCACACTCATCAATATCTGAAAAACGACCTAAAGAGCATGAATGGATATTTGACTGTGGTGCTACTGATACTATGTCTTATGAACTTACTGATTTTACTAATATTTCTGCTCCACATAAGAAGTATGTTCAGACAGCAAATGGAAGTATATCAAGACGGGGATGACAGTTGGGCATGGCACTGAACACTGCAGATCAAGATCACTCCAACACTGCAGATCTCGAATTGCCTATATGTGCCGTTATTAGCACTCAAATTACTCTCAGTTAGTCATGTAACTAGAGAATTAAAGTTTAAACTTCTGATGGAGCCCGATTTGTGTGTTTTACAGGATATCAAGACGGGGATGACAGTTGGGCATGGCACTGAACAACAACTGTATTATGTGGACAAGATGGCCCAACCCGGTGCTGCGATGCTGACTCACGGACCAACAAAATCATAGGGTTGGCTTTGGCATCGCCGGTTAGGACATCCCTCCATATGATACATGCATATGCTTTTTCCCAATTTAGCCAGTACTCAGTTTTCGTTCAATTGTGATACTTGTTTTTTTTGCTAAGAGCCATAAACACTTATATAAGCTCAATAACTCTCATATGGACACTACTTTTTCTTTGATTCACTCTGACGTTTGGGGCCGAGCACCTGTTTTGGGTAGCCTTGGATTTAAGTATTTTTTTGTTATTTATAGATGATTGCACGTGTTTAACATGGGTATATTTTTTGAAATCCAAATCCGATGTTTTTGATAAGTTTACTTTGTTCTACAATATGGTGCACACTCAGTATAACAAAAAAATCAAAATCCTTAGGTCCGATAATGGGGGGGGGGAGTTTGTTAACTCAAAAATGCAACAGTTTTTTTTCTGAAAGAGGGTTAGTTCATCAAACTATCTGTCCACAAACTCCTGAGCAAAATGGAGTCGCTGAGCGGAAAAACAGGAAAATCCTGGAAATGACTAGAGCCCTTCTAATCGACTCACACGTACCTAAAATCTTTTGGCCAGAAGCAGTAGCTACCTCAGTATACCTACTAAATCAGTTACCTACCCATATCCTAAACTTTAAAACCCCTTTCGATGTCTTCTATACACAAAATCAGATCCCACCACCACTTACCCTCAACCCCAAGATTTTTGGGTGCTCTGTTTTTGTCCACACACCAAAACACTACAGAACAAAATTCTCTCCATGTTCCGTTAAGTGTGTCTTCGTAGGTTATGGGAAGGATCAGAAAGGGTATCGGTGCTACGATCCAAAAACCAAACGCCTCTACGTTACCATGAACTGTGATTTGTGGAAAACAAATATTTCTATAACCAACATAGCGGTCAGGGGGAGGAAAAGGGTCTGAACCCTAAGTTGGTCCCCAAGCCCAAATCAAGACCACACACTTCCTCCAGACGAACCACTCTCCCCGATGCCATTACCAAGCCCTGTGACAGAAGATGGTCCAACAGACGATGCGAGCTGCGGTACTACCGGGTCGTCTTCATCCCATAATCAACCTTGCGAAGTCAGTGAACTAGTCTCACTGTCAGACTCGTCTACGATTCCTGAGGTTAGTAATCCTGAGAATGGTTCCACCTCTCTACTTAATACTAACCATGGGAGACAGGAAAATGAGACAAGCAAAGAGCCAGGAGTGAGTGGCAGAATATTCGAACTACCACCAAGGAGCACAAGGAGTGTACCACCAAAAGATACTCACCTGACTGGAAGGGACGCAAAACAAAATACTCTATGGAAAACCTCTCGGTTGGACACCTAACTGAGAAGGCTCGAGCTTTTGAAGTAGCCTTGTATGAAGAGGATCTCCCACGATCGGCTGAAGAGGTAATGAAACATCAGCACTGGCGAGAGGCGATGAAAAAGGAGATGGATGCACTTTTCAGGAACAATACTTTGGGAAAATACATTGTAACAGACGGAAAAAAACCAGTAGGGTGTCGATGGGTATTCACCATCAAACGACGGACAGACGGATCTATCGAGAGATACAAGGCACGGTTGGTGGCAAAAGGATACACTCAAACCTATGGGATCTACTATGGGGAAACCTTCTCCCCAGTGGCAAAAATGAATACCGTCAGAACCTTGCTTTCAGTTGCGGCCTGCAAGGATTGGAAGCTGCACCAGTTTGACATGATAAATGCCTTCCTACACGGAGAGTTGAAGAAAGATGAAGAGGTGTACATGGAAGCTCCTCCAGGATACTTGAACGAATTTGGAGAAGGACATGTGTGCAGGCTAAAGAAGACCCTTTACGGACTAAAACAGTCACCCAGAGTATGGTTTGGGAGATTCTCACAAGCCATGAACAAGTATGGATACTCCCAAAGCCAATCAGACCACACGTTGTTCATTAAAAAAAAAGAGGTGACCGGATGGCCTGTCTAATCATCTACGTGGATGATATGATCATAACCGGGGATGATGAAGAAGAAATAGAGGACTTGAAGAAACACTTATTCCAAGAATTCGAGATGAAAGATCTAGGAGCTCTCAAATATTTCTTAGGGATCAAAGTGCTTCGATCCAGAGAAGGGATATTCCTGCGATAGAAGAAATATGTGTTGGATCTCCTCGCAAAAACTAGGCTCCTCGACTGCAAGCCGGCAGACATACCACTTATGGTGAACCATGGCTTGAAGTTTGAAGATGGAGCAAAACTCACCAATCGAGAAGAATACCAGCGTCTGGTCGGCAAGCTAATATATCTCGCCCATACAAGGCCAGTCATATCCTATGTCGTGGGAGTCATAAGCCAGTTCATGCACAAACCTCAAGAAAATCACATGGATGCAACACTAAGGGTGGTTCGTTATTTGAAGGGGACTGCTGGTTATGGGGTATTGCTAAGGAAGAATGATGATCTTGAAGTGGATGGATACACTGATGCTGACTGGGCAAGCAACCCGATAGACCGAAAATCTACGGGAGGATACTTTACCTCCGTTGGAGGGAATTTGGTCACTTGGAAAAGCAAAAAACAGAAGGTAGTAGCATTATCAAGTGCCGAGGCTGAATTCCGAGGAATCAAAAGTGGTCTAACAGAGATTATGTGGCTAAGACGTTTACTCACTGAGATTGGCCTTCCTCCCAAGAGAAGAAGTCAATTATTCTGCGACAACAAGGCTGCTATCAGCGTCTCTGAGAATCCAGTCCTACATGACAGAACAAAGCACGTGGAAATGGACCGTCACTTTAACAAGGAAAAGATCGAAGGAGGGATTATAGAGTTCCCATTTGTCAGATCAGACGAACAACTCGCAGACATTCTTACCAATGCAGTAAATCCTAAGATGTTCAATGAAGTCTTGAGCAAGTTAAGCATCCGAGATGCCGTTGCTCAACTTGAGGGGGGGTGTCACAAAGACTTACCATAAAAGAAGAACAAAACAAGAAGGCAAGAAATATGTAATTAGTGCATAATTGATACTCAATTAGTATGTGATTGATACACAATTACATTGTCTAGGAATAGATTATTCCCTACCATACATGGATGTAATATGGCCTATATTAAGGCACACCTATTGATGAATCAATACACTAAAAACAATTACAATCTTTCAATAATCTGCGATACATAGACAAACAACCCAGCATAAGTTTCCAAGTAACATCTAAACGAAATCAGAGTGCTATGATAACACTATAGTTAAAATGACAACATACGCAAGCAATTTGTGATATATATATATATATATATATGATACATAGGCAAACAACTCGTCATATGGTTCCAAGCAATCTGCGATAAGAAATCACTGATAATCAAGTAATTTGCGATACATAAGCAAACAACTTGTCACGTGGCGGACTAAGGTTGAATCTACTCTTAAATCTAAGGATCCTCATTAATTTGGATTGTCATTTTAATTAATTTTGGTTGTCATTTTAGTATAACCCTATATGTATATTATAAATTACGAAAATCATGAAGGACACACACATAGAGAGTGCGTTAGTTATAAAAATTCAAACTCGTTATCTCAATTATAATATAATTTACATCACTAGTAGTAGTAAATAGTAATACCACTCTTAATTTATTGTAGTAGAGTATTATTTGAAAATGTTCTAGTCCAAACGGCAAGTGTTTTTAATTATAATTTAATTTTTCTTGACCAACGAAGCCAAAGTTGGCAGGCTAATTTGGCATTTTCTCCTTGAGAAGTCGCGTCTTTTATCTACCCCTCCCTGATTACTTTTTTCCTATAAATTGCTACAACAATTAATCCACCTTCTTATGCCCAGCACCAACTACTTCTCCTCCAAATAATTAAACCTCTCTCTCTCTCTCTCCCTCTCTCAACTCTCCTAGAAAGAGATACACACAAAGAGAAAGAGAGATGGCATCTTCTTGTGGAGTTCTCAACAGCAGTTTCTTGCCTTTGCTCCACTCTGATGATTCCTCCACCTTGTTATCTCGCTCTGCTGCAGCTCTCCCCCTCAAAAAGCATAAGGTTTTTAAGTGATGATATTAATTTATAAGATTAATTGATCCAATCCTTTTGTTTAATAACTTATGTTTTTATTTTTTTCCAGTTCGCGGTCGTGGCAGCGCTTCAACACGACAACACGAGCGACGTAGTTGCGAGCGGAGATGGCTTGGCGAGGCAGAAAACGAGATCTCTCAATTTCACGGGAGAGAAGCCTCCTACGCCGATTTTGGATACCATCAACTATCCAATTCACATGAAAAACCTGTCCGTCGAGGTAATAATAATTCATTAATTTGAGTACATACGATACGAATTTAAAATATATTAATGCAACCACAACCTCGAAAACACGTGATTAACGTTTTTCCTTGGCAGGAGCTGGAGAGACTGGCGGATGAGCTGAGGGAGGAGATAGTGTACTCGGTGTCGAAAACGGGCGGGCATCTGAGCTCAAGCTTAGGCGTGTCGGAGCTCACCGTCGCGCTGCATCACGTGTTCAACACCCCAGATGATAAAATCATCTGGGATGTTGGACACCAGGCGTACCCGCACAAGATCCTCACCGGGAGGAGGTCCAGAATGCACACCATTCGACAAACCTTCGGCCTAGCCGGATTCCCTAAACGCGACGAGAGCGCCCACGACGCCTTCGGAGCCGGCCACAGCTCAACCAGCATCTCTGCTGGTTTAGGCATGGCCGTGGGGAGGGACTTGCTACACAAGGACAACCATGTGATATCAGTCATTGGAGACGGCGCCATGACCGCGGGCCAGGCGTACGAGGCGCTCAACAATGCGGGATTCCTCGATTCGAACCTCATCATAGTCTTGAATGACAACAAGCAGGTCTCCCTGCCCACGGCCACGATCGACGGCCCTGCTCCCCCCGTCGGGGCCCTCAGCAAAGCCCTCACCCGTCTTCAAGCCAGCAGGAAGTTCCGCCAGCTCCGTGAAGCAGCAAAGGTAGATTGATCAGTGTAAATTCAGTATCATTCCAGATATAAAGTAACTAATAAACATGGAAATGGAACAGGGCATGACGAAGCAGATGGGAGAGCAGGCACATGAGATTGCATCAAAGGTGGACACCTACATGAAGGGGATGATGGGGAAGCCCGGGGCCTCGCTCTTCGAGGAGCTCGGGATCTACTACATCGGCCCGGTCGACGGCCACAACATTGAAGATCTGGTATACATATTCAACAAGGTCAAGGAAATGCCAGCGCCAGGGCCTGTCCTCATCCACATCATCACTGAGAAGGGAAAAGGCTATCCTCCTGCAGAAGTTGCTGCAGACAAGATGCATGGAGTGGTCAAGTTTGATCCCAAAACTGGGAAACAGATCAAAGCCAAATCTAACACCAAATCCTACACTCAATACTTCGCGGAGTCTCTGGTCGCAGAAGCAGAGGTAGACGACAAGATCGTGGCGATCCACGCAGCAATGGGGGGCGGCACGGGGCTCAACTACTTCCAGAAGCGGTTCCCGGACAGGTGCTTCGACGTGGGGATAGCAGAGCAGCACGCTGTGACGTTCGCAGCCGGGATGGCAACTGAAGGGCTGAAGCCCTTCTGCACCATCTACTCCTCCTTCCTGCAGAGGGGGTACGATCAGGTGGTTCACGACGTAGATCTTCAAAAGCTCCCCGTCCGGTTCATGATGGACCGGGCGGGAGTGGTGGGGGCCGACGGCCCCACCCACTGTGGCGCCTTCGACACCACCTACATGGCCTGCCTGCCCAACATGGTCGTCATGGCGCCCTCCGACGAGCTCGAGCTCATGCACATGATCGCCACCGCCGCCACCATCGACGACCGCCCCAGCTGCGTCAGATATCCCAGGGGAAACGGTATCGGCGCGCCTCTCCCGCCTAACAACAAAGGAACTCCTCTACAGGTACTACGGTATACGGTATAGCATTTTACATAGCTTCTTCATTTAATAGCGTTATTTAATAAATATGGTTTTATTATTTTGTCAATTACAGGTCGGAAAGGGAAGGATTTTAAGGGAAGGGTCCAGAGTTGCCATCCTCGGATTTGGTACTATAGTGCAAAACTGTTTGGCAGCGGCTAACCTTCTTAACGAGCATGGCATGTCTGTCACAGTAGCAGATGCGAGATTTTGTAAGCCACTCGATGGGGAGCTGATCAAGAAGCTAGTGCAGGAGCACGAGGTTCTCATCACTGTTGAAGAGGGATCGATTGGCGGATTCAGCGCACATATCTCTCATTTCTTGTCCCTCAACGGACTTCTAGACGGAAGCCTTAAGGTAAAAACACTGCCATTTACTACGACTCAACTGCCTGGGGACTAATACCGAATATAATTAATTCTAATATTTTTGTTTTTGGGTATTGCAGTGGAGGCCAATGGTGCTCCCGGACAGGTACATTGATCACGGGGCGCAGACGGATCAAATCGAAGAAGCCGGGCTGAGTCCTAAACACATTGCGGCGACGGTTGTGTCACTGATTGGTGGAGCAAAGGACAGTCTTCATCTAATCAACAACTTGTGATCTTAATTTGGTCCAAGAAGGACATAGAATGGTGCCTGAATGCAACCACACAGCAGCAATTGATATCCTCAGAGATTTTAGTGTTTGATATCTCATGTAATGTAATGTAATGTAAATATGGGGAAATATTGCTCTGTAAAACTCTGACCCCTCAAGTTGGGAGAGTTTTCTAAATAATGTTCAGGTGCCAACCTTATGTTTTGTACACACAAATAATCACTCTCATACTTTTATTAAATAAATTTATTTGTTCCATTTTTACATTTATAGTGGTGTTATGTTACATGATTAGATTATCGTCATTCTTTTTCGTTGTAGACAGATTATATATTTCAGCAGTTTTGTAATTATTTTAATTGACATCACTACTGCTACCAAGTGTAAATTAATAGCTACTGGTTTTTATAAATAATTCAGTACTACCTTTTTTTATTGTGCGCACAGCCAACCTAGCTTGTGCCAACTTAAAAAGATGTACTACTATCTTTTACCATTACAAATATTTTAAAATCATGAGCTTGCCTCTTTTTAAATGCTAAAATATGTAGTAGCTGAATTGTGGATGAAGGTGACAATCAGTCTATTTTTCAAACTCAGTAATCCTGGTAAAAAATTGTCAATTCATGCCAAGCTTACTAGACTTTGTTATCCTAATATGAACTCAATCAAATTATACAAAGCTAAGTGGACTTGGTAATTTTGGTATAAACTCAGTCTAATTTAGAAACGAATAGAACGAATATCGAAAATGTTGAGAATATGATCTAACGAATTGAACGAATGTAGAATTTCACTTATTTGAACTTTTCAAAAATAAATTACAACTTTAATCTGTACACTTCCTGCATGATAAGTACAACAAATCCAGATAATCAACAAATTAAGGAATGTAGCTAAACTATGCGTATATGTGGAGAACTTTATGAATGCGACATGATTTAAGATTATCTTTTCCCCCTCGCCTCGTTCATTCGATTCTTTTCGCATTCATAATTAAATATGCTGTATAATTTATTCACAAAATAATTTGTACTATATTTTATAAAAGTTATTCAAATATGTTGAAAAAAAAATTAAAGTAAAGTAAAATTATGATGTTGAGGGTCAATCTATCGAAATTATAATATTGATAACCAATTTAATTGACTAATTGTGTCAAATTGAGTTTACCGTTTAAAGTTAACGAACCCATCACGTTGTAGGCTATAAAATAGATCAATTTATAATGTTGAAATACAAAAGTTGTTTTGGATCAGAACTGTAACGGAGCATACATTTAGGAATAGATATTACTAGTATTTTGTACTAATTATAATAAAATTCTAAAAAATTGTACATGGAACTAGGGATATGATGGTTAAGAAAATATAGTGAATAAATATTTAAAAAGTACTGTATTACACAACTTTTTTTCATTTTGAGATTCTTATTTTTTTACTAATAAAAAATTAATTGTATAGATAAATAAATTTTAAAACAATAATTAATTACTCCCCCGTCCGCTAATAAATGTCCCATATTTTGATCGGTGCGGGTCCTAAAAAATTGTTTGACTTTATGAAAGAAAATAGGGAAAAAAGTTAGTGCAATGTAGGTCATACTTTTATATAGGGAAATTGGACTCTAAAATCATGAATTTTGCTTAAAATTTGGTATTTCCCATGAACTTTGAAATTGGTCTATAATATCACAAACTTTGCATTTTGTTTGGTATTTCCCAAACTCACTAAAATAAGATATATTCATCAAAATCTTATTTTACGTAGGCAACCGTGATACGTTTTATGATATTTTAAATCACTTTTTAAGTTCATAATATGTAGGATAAAAATTCACGCTGAAACTACGTTGAGTAATTGTGTCAAGTATGATAAAAAAAAAGTCTCGTAAGTTAGTCAAATATAGTAATAGACATGCCGTGAGAAATACCAAACAAAATGCAAAGTTTGTGATAGACCAATTTCAAGAAATACCAAATTTTAGGCAAAGTTCATGGTTTTAGGGACCAATTTCCCTTTTATATATTGATTTTATAATAAAATGTGAGTAGAATGAGTTAGTTGAATATGAAGTCTACTTATCAAAAAAAAGAGTAAAAGTGAAATAAGATATTTATTGGCAGACGGACGAAAAAGAAAAAATGGAATATTTAATGACAAACGGAGAGAGTATTAATTTATGGTAGAATTCTGCCAACCAAAAGTTACCAAACTAACCGGTAAATTGATAGGAAAATTGTCGACCACAAAACAAAACTCTTTTAAATGGAGTGTAAGAGATAAATTATTGGACATAAATGACATATCCTGCCAAACCAACATGACAATATAAACGTGATTAGGGATATTCAATTAGTGTTATGTTATTGGAAGTTCATTGCAGACTTACCCTAATAATTAGGGATATTCAATTAGTAGATTGGGCTCAACTACTGCGCCAAACCTGAATTGAGAAATTAACTTTAACCGACATAACTAAATCAAACTGTACATGCCTCAGCTTAGCTACAAATTCATATTCCAATGTGTTGTTTTGAATTGACTGAATATATGATCATTTATCAATTATTTTTTCCAGGAAAACCCTATATATTTGACTGCAAACCTTTTTTTATAGTGGACATTGACCGCAGACGTTTTATTATTGTAATTTAACCCCTAGCCTACAATAGAAGTTATAAGGGAAGTGGATAATATTAAATCTTGGTGTTAGATTTATAGTATTTAATTGTGATAAATTTTATAGTTTTTTATAATTATAAACCTAATATTTTCTCTAGAGATCTATGTAGAGCTCCAATTCCAAAACAAATACTCCCACCTTCCGTCCGCAACTAAAAGTTTTGGTTTGCCAGTATCGATCAATCCGTCATTAGGAGTTTGGTTTACCTTTATTTTAAATGGTTAGTAAGCTTCATATTTCACTAACTTATTTCACTCACATTTTGTAAAACTATGACTAATTATCTCATGACTATCCATCTAGAATTAAGCTGTGATATTCAATCTTATGAACCAACCACAATATATATTTAATAATGAGATATAATCTTATAAACCGAACAGTCTATATAAGGGGATAGAATTTGACACAAACAAAATAATTGAAATGATATTTTTAAAACTAGAAAACAAGTAAAGGATAATTAACTTAGCCTACTGCACGCAAGAGGGCTCACACATGCATCAAAATTCAATAATCATTTTCAATCCATTTTCCTCTATATTTTTAAAAACAAGTGTCAAACTTATAGACTCCTAATTGCTAACAGAGGAATTACAATATTTTCTTAAATTAAAATATTTTATTATCATAAAATATACTAATATTAATAAATACTAGTTCACTACTAGATATTTATATGTATATCAAAATTTATTTATGAAAAATAGACAAAATATAGAAAATTTGAATATAACAAATACCCCTTCCGTCCCACTATAAACTACTAGTAATTTTTTTCGAGATGTTTCTTCTTATGTGAGTTATTTCTTTTTTTGGCAAATAAATAACACAATTACTCAGTATTACTTTATACACTCTTCTAGTTTATATTTTTCTTGATTTTTGTACATTATTTTTCATTCGTACTTTAATCTCTTTACACTTAACTCTTTAAACACCATTTTCTTAAATCATGTGTCCAAAAGAAACGTCTTAGTTGCACTGGAGTATCAACTATTCTTTTAAGGGGGAAAAGATATTTTCTTTATTCATTTAATTCATTAGGTACTATATCTCTCAAGTGGGATACATCAACCATTATTGAATCACTCCAAAGTGGAGTTTTTCCCACAAGATCTGTGGTCATGAATTGATATCCCCACCCTTCTAGCCAAAGGGAATGTGATATTCATCCAAACTCTATTATTAAAAGTTCGTTATTTTAGACTTGCATTCGTGGAAAAATCAGTGTTGAATAACTATCATAAAATTTAATATCACAATAAAATAATTTCCAACTGAAAGTAGTCAACATAAATGTTCCGATCTTTACGTGGCACAAACCGAGTCTTTGGGAGAGATTGGATCGCATCTTGATTGGGGAGCATTGGACATCGGTGCTCGCGACGACCAGGGTGACACATTTGGCGAGATTTAGTTTTGATCATGCCCCACTGCTGGTGAGATGCCAGTTCTCTACCCAGACCACGAGGCCGGCTTTCAGATTTCAGAATATGTGGGTGAGGCACGAGACATTTAGGAACGAGATCGCCAGAGTCTGGGAGGCAGAGACAGGATACAATGGCATGATGAACCTCCAGTTCAAGCTTATCAGGATTAAGAAGTTCCTAAAGGTCTGGAACAAAGAGGTGTTTGGCAACATACTCCAGAACCTAAAGGATGCAGAGGAGGCAATTATAGAGGCCTAGACCTTATTTGATAGTGACCCGACACCAGCACATAGAGTCGGCCTTAGTAGAGTCTCTGCAGAGCTCATCGTCACGACCAAGATGGAAGAAGATTATTGGAGGCAAAAGGGGCGGTTAGATGGGCTGCACATGGAGAGAGGAACTCTAAGTTCTTCCATGGTTGGGTCAAATAGAAGACAGTGAAGTCGAGGATACACACGATTGAGGTAGGGGGCAGGTTCTGACCGAGGAGACAGAGATCAGGGAGTCAGCGGCCGCCTTCTTCCAGCAGCTCTTGACATCGGATGTGGGGGATCTTGCCCAGCCAGATTTGTCTCTTATCCATAGCCTGCCAGACTCGGTAGACCTGGAGGCCTTGTGTTCGTTGTCGCAGGAGAAGGAGGTTAGGGACGCGTTGTTTGGTATCAGTGGAGATAGTGTGTCCAGACCGGATGGGTTTACTTCGTTTTTCTTTCAGCACTGCTGGGACACTGTGGGGATTGATGTGATTGCAGCCGTTGGGGACTTCTTCAGTGGGGCGTTCATGCTTCGGAGCGTCACGGTGACCATGATCATTCTCATACCGAAGAAACCTAATCCGGTCACGTGGGGGGATTACAGACCAATCAGCCTCTGCAATGTCACGAACAAGATCATCACAAAGATCTTAGCTTCGAGACTAGCACTTTTGCCCCCTCTTGTCATTGCGCCGAATCAGAGTGGGTTCATCAAGGGCCGCCTGCTGAGTGATAATGCCCTGCTGGCTCAGGAGCTGATCCATGACCTGGGGAAGGACCTTTCGAGCAAAGGGAGATCGCCCAATCTGGCTCTCAAGCTAGATATGGCAAAGGCATATGACAGAGTGCAGTGGCCTTTCTTGTTGAAGGTCTTGGAGAAGATGGGATTCTCACTTGCCTGGGTGGGTACGGTTAGTAGATGCATCTCGTCGTGTTGGTTCTCTGTCTTGGTGAACGGTGGTCCGGCAGGCTTCTTCCAGTCTTCCAGGGGGTTGAGGCAGGGGATCCGTTATCGCCTTCTCTCTTTGTGCTGGCGGCAGACTACCTCTCGAGATGTCTAGATAGACTGATCAAAGGGGATAACGAGATGGTTTACAGATGTCGCAGGAAGACACCAGTTATTACTCACCTCTTCTATGCGGATGACATCATCATTTTCTTGAGAGCTCACAGAGAGGCGGTAGAGAAGTTGGTGGGATGCTTGGATCACTATATTGCCGTGTCTGGTCAGATGGTGAAGAATGGGAAGACACATTTCTACTTGGTGGATGAGTACATGGAGTTTGCTGACATTGTGGAGGAGGTTGGAGGTTTTCAGAGAAGGGTGATGCCTTTCACATACTTGGGGGTGCCGATTTTCCAAGGGGCGAGGAGAGCAGACCATCTTTTGCCCCTTAAGCAGAAGCTGATGGACAGGATCCACAGTTGGTCCCACCGACACCTTGCTTTTGGGGGTCGCCTTGCTCTGATTAAGAGCATGTCAGCCGCCATCCCCCTGCACATCTTACAGGTCATGAACCCTCTGCTTGGCTTTCTGGATGAGTTGGAGACTTCTTGCTCAGGATTCTCTCTAGGCTCAGTTCATGATCCAGAAGTACATTATCCTTCCTTGTCATTTGCATACATCTCATTGTTCGTCACATGATAGTCCTACTTGGCGTCGTTTGCGTTATATTTGGTCATTCATGCATGATTATATTCGTTGGTCCTTGGGTGAGGGGAAGATCAACTTCTGGGATGTGTCTGGCTTAGGGCTAGCCCCATCCAGAGTCTATGCGTCCCGGGATATGATCCTCCTCAATCCCAGGCCGTTGCATCATACTGGCATGAGCATGCATGGGATGAGGATATGCTGCATAGTTTGTCTTTCAGGTTTGACGTACCTCTCGATAGGGCTGGCAATTTTTGACACGACACGATAACACGACACGAACCGGCACGAAAATAATGGGTTTGGGTCAGAGCTTATTGGGTTCGTGTCCTTATCGGGTCGACCCGTTAAGGACACGCAAATTTCGTGTCGTGTTCGTGTTATCCGTTAACAATACGTGTTTGTGTCGTGTTCGTGTTATCCGTTAACAAATAATATTTTAATATTATTAATTCTTATTATTTTCATTTTTAATAGGTTTAACCGTTATCAGGTCGTGTTGTTATCGAGTCGTTATCGTGTCATCTCGTGTACGTGTTGTTATCGTGTCGTGTTGACCCGAATTGGTTCGTGTCGTTAATGGGTTCGTGTCGTGTTCGTGTCGTGTTCGTGTCTGAGGATTTCGTGTCGTGTTCGTGTTCGTGTTTGAGGTTTTCTTAACGGGTCGTGTTCGTGTTTGCTGTTATCGTGTTCGTGTCGTTATCGTGTCGACACGATAACGACCCGACACGCACGATTTGCCACCCCTACCTCTCGATGTGATCGACCAGATCAGAGCCATGCTGATCGAGTTGGGGGCGAAGGATGTGAGGCGGTGGAGTCTGACTAGCCATGGTGAGTTCTCTGTGACCTCAGCCTGGGAGAGCATCCGGACGAGAATGTCGAAGCGTGAGATTTTTTGGCTGATTTGGAATGGAGGGTTGACCCCTACCATCTAGGTGTTCATTTGGAGGTTGTTGTTTGGTAGGCTGCCGGTGGATGAGAAGTTGCAGAGGAAGGGGATTGAGTTAGCGTCTAGGTGTCAGTGTTGTCTGTCTCCTTCTATTGAGTCCTTCAGTCATGTCTTTCTTTCGATTTAGTCGGCGATTTCTGCATGAGAGTATTTCGATTCCTGGTTTCCTTCCTCGCACACACCGATTCACATGAGCCCTGATATTGCACTTAGACTCGGTCACTACCGGAGGTCCTCTTTCCAGAGGGCTCCCGCTATGCATATTAGTTTTCTTGTTCCCTGTTTGATTGTATGGTTTCTTTGGACGGAGAGGAACGGCTGCAAGCATGGCAGTCGTTCTTTTCATCACTCTCATGCTATTTGGCAGGTCACTTGTACGTGTTTGTGCTGGCCTGCAGGATCACCCCAATTCATTGGAGGGGATGTTCGCCGTCGGTTGATTTCATGTCTTCTTCTCTCAGACAGCGTGTTCTGCAGTCACTCAAGGTCCTATGGCATTCCCCTAATGCTCCTTGGGTGAAGCTAAACACTGATGGAGCCTTCTCTACATCGACATTGGAGGCGGGGGAGGGAGGATTGGTTCGTGGTTCTAATGGAGGCCTTCTGCGGGCCTTTTACTCTCCGGTAGCTGCTTCTTCGAGCTTTGAGGCGGAGCTTTTGGCTCTGATTTGGGGTTTGGAGATGGCTATGGAGCTTTCTACACATATTTGGATAGAGCTGGACTCAGCGGCTCTGGTTACCTTGTTGTCATCTGGACAGCTTGGCTCTGCGGATCTTAGACATCATATGGCTTTGATCCGAAGTATGACTTTTCAGCCGCAAGTTCGATTCTCACATATCTACAGAGAAGGAAACCGTGCTACCGACTTTCTGGCAGGTAGGGGGTTCTGACCCATGCCCTGACATACAATGATTCATTCTCTGCGCTTCGGTATCTGAAGGCACTTGTTAGGATGGATCAGCTGGGATATCCTAACTTTCGTTTCCGACGTAGAGATGTGGAGTGACCTTGTTCACATGGTAGTTTGCATTACTTTATATTTGTTTCTCCCTTTTGTTTATTTCGCTCATAGTTTATTTTTGATAGCATGGAGGATCCTGACTTGTGGGACCTCTGGTTTACATTTTCATGTTCTTGTTTTGGATCCTAGTCACTTTTGGGCTAGGATCATGTTTTGGAACATTACTTTTTGATCTTATTCACGGGTTGGGGGTCTGCCTAAACCCCGCCCCAATAGGTGTTTTAGATTAAAAAAAATTGGAAAAATAATCCCTGTGTACAAAGAAATCAAAAGCTGGCATGGGCTCCAGCCGACTTCTATTTAGGGAAAATCGGGTTTATGGGGCACTTTACACTAAAGATTACGTAAATGTACCCATTTTGTTATCTATTCCAAAAATGGGAAAAACGCCAACCACATTGGCGTTTCTATTAGTAAAAACGCCAACCTCATTGGCGTTTATCTTCGCGTCGTATTGGAGGTGTATTTTCGCCAAATACAGCGACGGGAAAAAACGCCAATGAAGTTGGCGTGTATACCAGGTAAAACGCCAATGTAGTTGGCGTGTTTAATTAATAAAAACGCCACTGAGGTTGGCGTGTTATGCTTAAAAACGCCAATTTGAGCGGCGTGTTTCTGTTGAACCATATCCTTATCAGATCTCCCCCAACATCGCGACCCTAAACACTTTCCCTCCCCAAAACGCGAAAACCCTTCCCAAACGCATAAAAACCTTTCGCTCGGGTCGACCCGGTGGTGGATTTAAGCGTGGATATTTTGAATTTGGCTAATTCTTTCAACCATTAGTCCTTCTAATCGGTTAGTATATCAAATTTTAGACTCATTCTTCTAAACATTAGTCTTCCAATATTTGATTGATTGTTGTGATAATATATATTGTAGTGTAATTAATATAATAGTTTGACCAATTATTATGGGTACACTAATATTTTGATGGATTATTATGATAGTATATATTTTAATGGAAATATTTTGACCAATTGTTATGCTATTATATGTTATAGTATATTTTATGGATTGTTATGATAATACATATTGTAGTGTATTTAATAGAATTATTTTGTCAATTTTTTGGCTGACTCTACATAATGATGAATGTAAAAATAATACATATTTATTTGTGTTTTACATTATTGCAGATAGTATGACGTGGTGTGTCAATTTATATTGGGGTGGAAAGATAATTCCCGGAGCAGTTATTTCGTATGATCCTCCTTTTGCTAAAGGATTCATTATGTTGGATGAAACAATTTCGTACGATGACCTTGTGGAAAAAATTTGTGAAAGGATGGGGATAAGCATATATGAAAACAATATTCAAATAATATGGAAACGTACTATATGCTTTGGATCCGGAGTCACGTTTATAGGTGTTCAACTAGAAGAAGTATGCATGCAACTAATGTTTAGTGAGAGTATGGTTATTGGAGGTGTAATTGAATTATATGTTGAGTATTCGGCAATTACTCAACATCATAGTCATCATGTCATAAGTTATGATGCTGGTACGTCAACGAGAGCCCAAGAACCATATTTTGCTGCAACACAAGATTTTGATGTTGGTACGTCTACGAGAGCCGAAGAACCATATTTAGCTGCAACACAAGATTTTGAAGCTGGAGGCGTGCATTTAGGGGATCGTGACAATTGTGATGTGGTGGAGGACATAATAGGTCCTGATAAAGCCGACTTTCTTGATCCACAATCACCTTATAATTCTGAAGATTCCGACACGGTTAGTACAGACTCAGATGGTGATCCGTCGGATGATGAACAATTTGTTGCTTCAAGACCATCCATTCCACTTGGAGAAACAGCAGTTGGAGAAACATCAGTTGGTGGAAGGGCAGTTGGAGGAAGAGTAGTTCCACAGTTCCCACAGCCTGG
This sequence comes from Salvia splendens, assembly GCF_004379255.2. Lineage (NCBI taxonomy): Eukaryota > Viridiplantae > Streptophyta > Magnoliopsida > Lamiales > Lamiaceae > Salvia > Salvia splendens. The sequence goes on from NC_056035.1 coordinate 31,035,799, forward strand.
AATCAACTACTTTCGCACCTTACCAGGTCCATATGATAGTTTTGATCCCAAAAACTTTGAGCGTGATGATCCCAGTGTGCATTATTGGAGTGAAAAGGATCCTACCAATGTCGGTTTGCATACTAAATTTAGAACGAAGTTGGAATTGAAGGCAGCTGTGACTCATTGGCATTTGGAAAAAATCCGACAATATACAGTTGTTGAAAGTAAAGGAAAGAGATGGCATGCAGTTTGTAAGTGGCCACAGGGAAATCCGAAAGATAAGTCCTTACCGCCATGTTTGTGGGAGTGCCGAGCAACACTGAGGAAGCATGATGAACACTGGCAAATTAGAGTGTTCAGCACTGCTCATACTTGCATGGGGGATCGTAACTATAATGGTCACGCTAATCTTTCGTCGGGTATGATAGCGTTGAGTGTTCGCCATCAGATAGAAAACGATCCTTGCTACAAGGTAAAAGCAATTGTGGCGGATATTGAAAATAGATTTCATGTCAAAGTTAGTTACAAGAAAGCATGGTATGCTCGGAGGACAGCGATTGAGCTTGTATACGGTGGATGGGAGTGGTCGTTCAAAGTTTTACCAGCTTATTTGAATGAAGTGCAAAGACAAAATCCTGGCACAATTGTGGAATGGATGCACGATGACATATTAAGCAATGGTATGAACAAGGTATTCAAGTACGTATTCTGGGCTTTTGGACCAGCTGTGGAGGCTTTTCAACTATGCAAACCAGTTTTAACGGTTGATGGAACTCATCTACGTGGACGATGTCGAGGTAAAATTCTTATTGCCGTTGGATTTGATGCTAATAAGAAATGTTTGCCTGTTGCATATGCCATTGTTGATGAGGAAACCAAAGAAAGTTGGAATTGGTTTATGGAACGCATTAGACTTCATGTAGCAAAGCATGAAATATGTGTCATATCTGATAGGCATGTGGGAATCATAGATGCAATGAATTCTCCCATATGGAAAGAAGAACCCAATGTGGGTCATCACAGATTTTGCTTGGTACATGTTAGAAAGAATGTTTTGCAGAATCACAAAGGTATCATGGTCAAAAGACTTGTTTGGAAAATTGGTATTGCTACCAAGAAGCGCAAGTTTAAGATCAGACGTCGTTTACTTCGAAACGTCAACAACGAGGCTTTGCAGTACCTTGATGCCGTGGAGTTAGAAAAATGGAATCTGGCGTATGACAAACACAAAAGATGGGGTGAGGTTTCCACTAATATGGTGGAATCTTACAACAATGTGTTGAGAGGCGCAAGACAACTCCCAATTAAAGCTTGCATTGATATGATATTCTGGAGGACAATAGAATGGTTCAATGACCGGTCAATTGCATCAACACAGTGTGCCACACCACTTACCCCGTGGGCGCATGAAAAGGTGTGCAAAAATGATGCAAAAGGTCAATTGCATAATGTGAGAGCACCCAACACAATTGCAGGGCATTATGTGGTTCGAACAAAGCGTCGAATTGGTGGAAAGGGCGCTAATAAGTGGAAGGTAAAGTACTTGGACTCGCACTGCAAATGTCAAAAGTGGCAGATGTGGAGACTTCCATGTTCACATGCAGCGGCAGTTGCGCGTTTTAGAAACGACAACATGCTGTCGCTTGTTGATCCCGTATACCGCACAAGTGTTTGGGTACACCAATATTCTACGGTGTTCAATCCACCCAGACACCAAGATTATTGGGCCGTGCCTGAATGGACTTTGCAATGTTCACGAGCTCAGTTAATGCCTAAAAGTCGCGGTCGATACCGTACTACTAGGATTCCTAATCAGATGGATGTCCGTGAAGCTGACCAGCCACGAGCCCGACGCCGATGTAAACATTGCCGTCAACCAGGTCACGACAGGCGCAACTGCCCGAATGCTCATTCAAGGATGGATACTCAGTTGGTAGATGATGCCGCTGACGATTTTTTGCATCCACCTCCACCAAGGATGGATAATCAGTTGATAGATGATGCCGCTGACGATTCTTTGCCTCCACCTCCACCAAGATATGCAGTTCGAGGTCGTCATTCTGTCAGTCACACTGATGATGTCGATCACGATTTTATGCCTCCACCTCCACCAAGATCTGCAGTTCGAGGTCGTCACTCTGTCAGCCACACTGGTGGTACAGGCGAACACATCGGTCTCAGTGATGTCCCACATTCTCCACCTCGGTCTTCTGTGCGAGACGAATATTTTGGGGTTGATTTAGAGAATGTCGTTGTGCGAGAGACTCCTCCGTCTAGACTCTCAACCGCCAGAATCGGGAAGGGGATCCGTAGCTTTTTTACGCGGAAAAGGCGAGACAATTGAACGTATGCATTGTGTAATATTGGATTTCTGTATTTAGCAAGATTTGGACTAATGTATAGGGTAATATTTGTATGTACTTATATATTGAATAATGATGAAATGATTAAAAACTCTTAGCTGTGGGAGCGTTTTTTTATAGGACACGCCGATGTGAGTGGCGTGTTTGAAGAGACGCCTACTTAATTGGCGTCTTTTCACTTTAAAACGCCAACGTGAATGGCGTGTTATTACTGAAACACGCCAACGGGACTGGCGTGTTTGTTCAGAATGTCCGCTTTCGGCGTAGAAAAAACGAGCAACGAAAAAACTAACTTAAAAACGCCAATGGCGTTGGCGTTTTTAAATAACACGCCAACGGCAATGGCGTCTTATTAAAAACGCCTCAGCCGCCTGCTCGGCACCTCGGCCGCTGGCTCGGCATCTCGGCCGCCTGCTCGGCACCTCGGCCGCCTGCTCGGCACCTCGGCAATGGCGTCTTATTAAAAACGCCAACGGGAATGGCGTGTTTGTTCAGAATGTCCGCATTCGTCGTAGACAAAACGGGCAAAATATAAACTAACTTAAAAACGCCAACGGGAATGGCGTTTTTAAATAACACGCCAACGGGAATGGCGTCTTATTAAAAACGCCAACGGGAATGGCGTGTTTGTTCAGAATGTCCGCATTCGTCGTAGACAAAACGGGCAAAAATATAAACTAACTTAAAAACGCCAATAGCATTGGCGTTTTTCACAAAGACTTACATTCACAAAAACGCCAATATCTCTTTATTTGCCTGTTTTCATTTTCATTTCTACTAGGAAATAATAATTCAGACATCCAAATACTTAATCATAAAGACTTAAAATCAATGAGTTCAAATCAAATGAAAAAACATCAATATCAAATTACAGTAATATCAAGAGTTCAAATTAGTTCAATCGTCACGACGTTTCCGCATAAACAGACGCCGTATCCCCTTCCCAATAGTAGATGTAGATCTAGGGATCCTTGAGGGAGGAGTATCTTGAACAACAGCGTTCTCAAGATCCTCCTGCACAGACGACCGCGGTGGAGAAGCGGGGACATCACTGAGGCCAATATCTTCTCCGGTACCACCGGTATGGCTAATAGAATGACGGCCTCGAAGTGCAGAGCTCGGTGGAGGTGGGTCCTCAAAATCGTCATCGGAGTCGTGTACGAACTGAGATGACGACTCTCCGCGGACGGTTTTCTGCTTGGTTCGTCGTTTTGCCTTTTGCCTTATGGGTACGTCCACGTCCATTGCAGAGCGCTGCGAAGGAGGGTAGTCCATCAGCTGAGGCTCCCCGGATATCTGCAGTCCTTCTTCAACCATCCTCGAAATGGTTTCCATATCCGGACAGAAATGTCCTGTCGCAGCTCGACCACTTAGATAGTGACGTATTTTGTGAAGCGTCTCCACCTACAATTTTTCAAAGTTAAGTACATATCATAATATGAATTTGAATAAGTAATCAGGGTTTAGTTAAGTATGAATAATGTACCGTAAAGTTATGAGAAGATGCGGTTTCGTGGAATCCCTCTTCAGCATGCACGCCGGGTTTGGTTAAATACACCACAGTGATCTGGCGAAACCAATTCATATATTCTTCCGTTGCAACAGGCTCAGTACTGTCCTCCAGATCAGTCCATATCGTAAAGTGTCTGTTGTCCCACTCCTGTATATAATTGGCGTGCCATTGAACCCAATTCCGACCAGCTTTTCCACGGCGATCCTGTTTCAAAAAATTAGAACCGTGGAACCGGGGGAGATCCGGGATATACGGTTGGACAATCCCGAATTGGCGCAACACTCGGTGTGGCAGGTGTGGCTCAGCCAGATTCCAACAAATAAGCGTTGTGATCGACATCCATATAGGACGACCGGCATCACAACTTTCCGGCAACTCCCGGTGGAGATAAGGCCTCCAAATAAACTACATGTGATACAAATTTTTCAAAATAATTTCCATAAAAACAAAAAACAAAAAACCAAAAACATTTTATAAATATATGAAGTACCTGATTAGGATGCATCATGGAGAACTGATCTCGGAAATTTTCAACACAATGTCCGGGTGCTTTTACATATGACGCCGGGCCATTCCATCTAAAAAATTTAAATTATGAGCGAAGAACACGAAAATTGATGAACATTAAGTTTAAAAACGCAATTAATGAACAACTTACGCGCTTGCACATGGTAGATAGTCTGTATGCACGGGATCTAGCATCCTCGGTCTAATATTTGGGATTCTCTCCCAAGCCCAAAGTTGTAATAGAGTTAAGGCTCCCCCTACATCCGTCCTCTGACCAACGGCCGCTTCACACAAATTGTGGTACAAGCAAGCAAGCGTCGCCCCACCCCAGCTATATGTAGAACACCGTTCTATATCCATGAAAAAGTGTAGGTAGAAGAACGGAATTTTATTTCCGGTGGCGTTGGGGATCATCAGACCACCAAGTAATAGCAGACAATAGATACGAGCCCGCTGAGCATATATGTAGTGTTCGTGGTCATTAGACAGCTCAATCCTCAATTGGCGCGATAAGCTCGTCTGCTTAAAAGCCATTTCCTTCAACTCGGATGCTTCCGGTATGAATCCTAGAAAATCCATACACCTGTCCGTCCAATATCCCGCGTCCGTCGGGGGGATGTAAGTTGTCAGAGCCTCTCCATCAACTTTCAGGCCCCATAAGACCTCCACGTCTTCCAGTGTCACAGTCGCTTCACCGACTGGAAAGTGAAACGTGTGAGTCTCTGGCCTCCAACGTTCAATCAGAGCTGTGATAAGATGGTGGTCAATTTCTTTTGGTTTACCACACCTTAACATACCCCCAAACCCCATCTGGTCCACTATTGTCAAGACATGTTGCTGGATGGGAACATCCCAAATTTTTCCTTCAAATCGTCGGCAGCGTACATCTTCGGATGGAACTCCTGCCCATATGTTGTTAGAGACGTGTTGTCTCTGAAAATATAATACAGATGGATCCGCAGGACCACATGCAAGCCGACGACGAGAGGTTGAAGATGATGCCATAATTTACCTACATAATTCAAATTCAACAATAACCAACCATAACATTTAATCCAATTTCATAAACCAAATTCAACAATAACCAACCATAAACCATTTCAATAATTAGATACAATTTAATCCAATATCACAAAATTGAACACCAACATCAAATAAGCAAGTTACACAACATTGCACATTCAAAATCATAAACCAATTCACCTACACAAAATTAACAATTTCAATTAACAATTCGCCCAACCTACCAATTTCAATTTTGCCTAACCTAAACAAATTTAACAATCTAAACTAATCAACCAAAACCCACATAAATCAAAACAATTTGCCCAATTTTTTAGCTATAAAAACCCTAGGGTTTAGGCTTATAATCAAATTTATACACAAATTAACTTAAACCCAACACAATCCAACATAATAATCAACAATAATATCATTCAACCAATCCAAAATGCATAATATTTCTACTCAATTCACAACCCATTACAAACCCTAGCTATCCACCAATTACTATAATTATGTAAAAGGTAAGCATACTAACCGAATAAAATAGATGAATTTGGGGGAAAATAGCACCGATTGATGAATGTAGGCCGAAATCACGGAGAGAAGGCGCGCAGCTGGAGAAATCGCGAAGGCTGTGTGTTGTGAGGTTTTCGCGATTTGGGGGAGGAACGCCTGGTATATCAGTCTGATTAAACACGCCACTCAGAATGGCGTTTTTCATGATTAAGTAAATACGCCACTCCGGTTGGCGTCTTTTACAAAACGTCAATATGTTCGGCGTTTCAACAAAGAAAACACGCCATTTACAAATGCGTTTTTTTATTTATACACGCCAACCAAGTTGGCGTGTTTAATCGTAATTACAATCCGAGAGCATACACCAAAAATACGGCACAAGTATAAAACGCCATCATCGTTGGCGTATTTACCTAAAAACACGCCAATGACGTTGGCGTATTTACTAATAAAAACGCCAATGTGGTTGGCGTTTTTCCCATTTGTGGAATAGATAACAAAATGGGTACATTTACGTAATATTTAGTGTAAACTCCCCCACAAACCCGATTTTCCCTTCTATTTATTTTGTAAGTTAGATAAAATATAAATTATAGACAACTTAGAAGACTTGAAAATATGTAATATGTTAGATAAAATATAAATTATAGACAACTTAGATGACTTGAAAATGTGTAATTTAATTAAATGCGGTCCATCAACTGCAACGCCGCCATTTTTTATTATTGAAATCAACACAAGACTGTCGTCGTTGTTGCTGAAAAAAAATGTTTTTTAATAGTTAATTTGAATCGTACATTATTAATAAAACAATTGTAATAAACTGTCGTGTAATGTTCTCCATTTTGAAGGCGATGGTTCATCCAATATTTGCATGTGAAGAAGATATAAATCATATAATTAGGAAACACACGTAGTAGTAGTAGTTAAGTTTAGATGTAGTTACGCTTGTATTATAGCAAGTCATTGCTTCTGACATTTCACATGTGACTAATGACGTTTTTTTAAGACTTTTAATTTTATGACCAATTGTTTTTAAGTGGAATTGCATATAGAAAAAAAAATTCTATGTATCATAGAAATTAAGGATGGGTTTTAACTTTTTAAGTTTTAACTATCTGCAGCAAAATTTGTTAACAAATTTATATACTCCCTCCGTCCCATAATAGTCACATTTTGCTATTTCGGTTCATCCCACAATAAGAGTCACATTTCACTTTTTTACCATAAATAGTAAGTAGGTTCTACATTCCACTAACTGACTTCACTCACATTTTATTATAAAATTAATATAAAAAACTGAGTCTCATATTTCACTAAATTTTCCAACCAACTAACTATTCTTTATTTTTCTTAAAATTTGTGTCCGTAACAAGAGTAACTCATGTTGTATGATGGAGGGAGTAGTACTCCCTCCGTCCCAAGATAAGCGAGTCATATTCTTTTTTGGGATGTCCCACTATAAGAGAGTAATTCCTTTTTTTAGCAAAAAATCATCTCTTACTTTATTCTCTTCTTATTTCTCTACTTTTCTATATCTCATATTTTACGCTCTCTACTTTAACTCTTTTAATATCAATTTCTTAAATCTAAAATACGTATTCCCTTCGTTCCATCCAAAATAAGTAATATCAATTTCTTAAATCTGGGACGAAGGGAATACACATTTTACTCTCTCTGCTTTAACTCTTTATGAAAAAAACAATATTTTACTCAATCTTACTTTATTTATTCTTCTATTATAATCTTTTTTTCATGTCTCTATTTTATTCTATCTTCACCTAACTCTTTCAAACATCATTTTCTTAAATTTGATGTCCAAAAGGATCATTTCACTTGTGGAAGAACAGAGGGTGTATAATTGATTACATTTTTTAATATATGAACACTTTCAAATTTTCATACAATTAAAATTATTTTAATAGATTGAGCTATGAGAGTTTTTGAGTAGGCAGACCCAACCCAATTCAAGTCGGGCTAAGCTGATTGGGCTTTTCTAATAAATCTGGGCATAGCCTAGCTTACGCCGTTTTCGTAACTGAGGCGGCTGAGATGCGCTGTTTATAAAATTAATATATTTTTTAAATTTTTCATGCATTTTAAAAAATAATTTAAATTTTTTATATATAACTATAAATTAAAATATTTAAAATTTCCAAATTCTTTAACAGATATTTTTATTATAATATATACTCCATAATCTGTTGGACGATTTTTGAAATAAATGATATAGTATTATTAATATTTATTAAATAAATATGCATGTTGAAGTTTAGTTCACTGGAATTACTTTTGATTAAATTAAATTAAATTAGTGGGAAATGTGGAGAAAATATAAATGGTAGAAATAATAATAATATAAATAATTAAAATAAAGTTACGACTATAATAGAAACAATTAAAATATAGTATGATTAATAGTAGTGGACGGCAGGTCCAGGGTTTGGGCGTGAGGCGAACCTGGGCTTATAAAAGCCCAATTGAAATCGTTTCAACTCAAACTCCTTTAGTTTGTATCTTGCTGCTATTGGGCCTCCTTGACATGTTTGTTGGGTTACTGATGGATGGTAGAAAAAATTTTAGTTTTTCTTTTTCTTTCAAAAAAGAGTATCGATATGGTTTTCGATCTATCCTTGTAGTGACTCAAAGCTCCGAAACATTAATTAGAGGGAAGCGTCTTACCAATTGAGTTGCGCTTCATTATCTTATAATTTTTTTAGGTTGGATGTTGTGTATATGCATGAGAGAAAAATAAATATGTTTTTAATGAATTGAATTAAGTTATGTTGAATGAGAGTAAGATAGTCTAAATATAATGTCAAAAACCAAGTCATCCATACACAACAGGCCAGTAATTATATTCAATAATGGAAGTGGTGAAAGCATCATTTACTTTGTTACCGTCCCTGCAAATTTGAGTGAGTTTGGTCGTGCATTCATTTCAATTATGATTCATCAATTCCCCAAATTAGTACTCTAATCAAATGATAGATAATCCAATTGCACCTTCGGGTCAAAAATAAAGTGAAGAAAAATTCAAGAAGTCTTAAAGTTAGTTTCCCTATTTTCGAGTAGTACGTAGGTTGATTTTTATTACTTCGAACTAAGTTCATGGAATACATTGGAAATTATCTATTGGGCCAACAATTCTAGTAGTATATGTTTGTGTTTGCATATGATGACTTACGAATATTGATGCCTACGAATAGTTCATCACTTCCTTGTGTATGCCTTTCCAACTTTCAACTTTGTCCTTTTATTTCCTTCTCCTCGTCGGATGCGTTTGAATTGGTAGATAGACACATTTAAAGTGCATTTAATAGTCCAATTGAATGTTTGATATGTTGGTTAAATTTTCTATGACCAGCTCTATGGGCAAGGGTCCGTTGAATTAAGACTGAAAAATTGTGTTTTATTGTTATGGTAAATTGAGTAATAATAATATGTGCAATACTATATCAATCTTAAATTACTTGAAATTTTACTAATATAGCCCTTAGCCTTGAAAATATAGAAAAAGTCAGATGATAATTTTAGAATTTATTACTATAGTTTGACTTTAAATAACAAACTAAACATGTGATATTAAAGATTATAAATAACATACCATCAATTCAAATACCACAAATAGCAATGGAAAACCAAAAAAAAAATATTTCTACAAAATGATTGTGTTTTTATCTAAATGAAAGATAAACATTAATTCAAACACACTATTCTAATATTAAACTAGAATATGGAGGTATGCAATAAAACTCTTCAGAATCAATTAAACATTCAAGTCATTTTATCAGAAATATCAATATGTCATATATTTTATTCATTTATCAGTTTATTTTCTATTGTTATTGTTATTGTCATTGTCATTGTCATTGTAGTCGTCGTAGCCTCGTAGGCATTGATCTATAGTTATTACTTATTTATGCTATGAGAAACACGAATCCTCACAGTTCATCACATATTTGTCTAGCAAGTTATATTAATTAAATGCATATATACTAGAGCCACTCGAAACTAAAATGAGGTCATCTAACAAATCGAGCATCTAGAGTGATTACCTTACACACAAATCCATTTTAATGTAAATATCATATTAAATATTAATTTTATTCCAACTATTTACTAAACTCAAATCCAAAAAATATTCCTTACTCATTAACTTTTTATACTTTTCAATCATATCTATATATTTTATCTATATTACATACTAACCCCATGACACTTGTCAATAACTTAAATTAAATTAAATAATATGATAAGATTTATTAATTAATATACCTATATATGAAATCTATTATTTATTAAATAAAAAAATTACATAATTTAGAAATTTTAAATACAATAAAAATATTACTCCATCCGTCTTATTCAAGATGTCCACCTTTCCTTTTTAGTTTGTCTCAAGATGTCTACATTCTATATTTGGAATTAAATCTCTCTCTCTCTCCTCTCTGCTTATTAAAATATTCAATTACTTTATAACAAACAACTATTCCACCTAAAATTCTATGCCACTCAAGAATGTGCTATCTTAATGGGACCGAGGGAGTACAAAAGTTATCACAAGGTACAAATAAATTAACTAAAATTCAAAATTAAAATTCATTTAAATATACCACAAATATATAAATCAGGTATCGTTTTAATTATTAATGTTTAACTGTTGTTTTGTTATACTTAATAGCCTATATAGTTTGATATTAGACATTTGGCATAATAGTATTAGTTTAAAATTAAAGATTTTTTGGTCAATTTTTAAACTAAAATAAACCAATTATTAATATTAAAATTTAAAAGCTATCAAATTATGTAGTAATTTACTAAAGCATAATTAATCAATATTAATAGGCATAACTAATTAAAATTTCTATTTGTTAATTTAGAAAAAAAAACGCGTGTAGTTTTTCAACTAATCAATAAAATGAGTATTATACTAATATGGGTCAGTCCACTAATTAATTAACAACCAAATATTAATAGAATAAATTAGGTTATTTTCATATTTTCTTCTCCCAGTCGTTGGAATTAGGGGTGGCGAAACGGGTTACCCGCGGGTATCCGCACCCAACAAGTCGGGTACCCGTACCCGATTTCAGCTAAATTTGATGTCCCAATACCCCCCCCCCCAACAACATAACGGGATTACCCTCTACACGTGTCGGGTTTCCCGTACCCGACTCGAAACCGGTGCTTCTAACTTTTATCATGCAGAAAGTGCTTCGAACCAAAAGTTGAGTTCATAAAACTAATTTTATATTTATGCTTTACGTTTTTCGTTAGTACTTACTGCATCAATGCAACTACGTTTTTTTTCAAAAAATTAACTCCTATATAAGGGAGAAAATTACAAATAAACTCATATACTATAGATAGGAGGAAATTACAATTGATCTCAGGAGGGCTCGAACTCGGCACCCCATGCAATAAGGTCTAAGCCGCTAGGACAAAGGCTATGGACCTGCATCAATGCAACTATGTAAGTCATCTACTATTGCAATTTTATGCAAGTGGATGAATTTTGGGATTGTTGCTGACTTGCTGCAATGTGATCCCATATTTTTTTTCTTTTTAAATTTGCTCTTTAATCTTCACTTCATGCAAAATTTCCAACTATATATGAACTATTCAAAATAAGGTGATTTCTAATCTCTCTCTTGAAAATGTTTCAAAAGAACTCTTAGATTCTATAAAGTATTAAAAGGTGGGTATTATCAGGACTAACGGGTATACCCACTACCCGCAAAACTCTAAAATACACTACCTGATCCCGCCCCATTTCCTGTTATCATCGGGTAGCGGGTACACGATACCCGATGGGAATTACTCATTATCCGCTACCCATTTTGCCACCCCTAGTTGGAATGCTGCCGGTAAGTTTTTATTTATATGTAGAGTGAACTACACTAATACTCCCTGATCTTGTCGAAAAATACACCAATGGTCCCTAAAAAATTTTATAGCCTATTTGGTCGCTAAAAATTACATTTTTGGTACATGTCGGTCTTTTATACCCCTCTGCATTCAAAAAAAACTCCTAAATGCCATTGAGGGCATTTTCGGTATCTGGCAATTATAGTTTTGGTAGCCCTTCAATCATGCAATTATTTTGGACATACATAAAAGCACCTTTTACAAAAAAAAATATTTTCTTTTGAATTAATTCACTTAAATTTTTAAATAATTACTAGAATAATGTATAGGTTAAGCTTTATAATGAAAAAATTACTATAGTTCGCTTTAATATTTTTAGTAAAAAAATGTTACTTGCAAGAGTTACCTTTAATTTACGTTAGATATACTTCACTTAAATTTTAATTATTATATTTTAAAAATAATTTTCACTATACTATATTTTATATGTAATTAAAATATTTATTTTTCACTAAAGTATAGTTACATTTAAATATTTAAGTAACATTTTTTAGATAAAAAATTACTATAATTCACTCTAATATTTTTTCATTCTCAAATTTAAAAAATTGAAGTAAAAATTTTAAGTAACAAAGAATTTTCAATAATTCACTTTAAATTTATATTGAAAAATATTACTATTAAATATATTTTTTTTTCAAACATACAGATTAAGTTGTATAATAAATAATTTTTAATTTTTAAAATAAATAAAGCATAATTAAAACATTTGATTTCTTATTTAAAATTTTGAAATCATAAAGCATCAAATATTATTTAAATGAAAGTACAATTGAGTTTATAAAAGAAAAAGGTGATGAAAGAAAAAATTAAAAAAATTAAAGAGTAGAAAGGTCCAAAATGCCCCAAAATTTTAAATATTCACACTAGTGGTGCCTAGGGTTACTTTAGTGTTATTGTACCAAAAATGATAAAAAAATTTAGGGACCATTGTTATATTTTTTGATAAGATGAGGGACTATTAGTGTAGTTTACTTTTATATGTATTTTTACTGCTCTCCCTTCCGCTCTTTTTTTCCTTTTTCTAATGTTGATAATATAAAATAATTCGGACTTGAATGTAATAAAAAAAATTCTTAAAAGTTTTTTGATATTGTTTTAGTGCAAATCTAAAGATATGTATTTTTTCTTCAAAAACCTAGGAATTGGTTTTGTAGTACTGTTAGGGTATGTTTATTAGCCCAAGTTGGAATATCCAAGAGAAGAAACAAAATCAGAAAATAAACCAAATTATGGAGTAATGTATTTCTCGATTTTTACGTTTTTAAAATTCACCACATGTTTGATACACCATGAGAAGAAAGGGATATGCATTGTGTAGACATTATTGCCCTTAATTTTTTCTATTATTGCCCTAGTCCTAGAAATATGGAGTACTATATATAATTTCTCTGCATTTCTTCCCCAACACAGCAAGCTGGCATATTGCTCATTGCTATATTTTGTTAGTTTTTATTGATGTGATTTTATAAATGTATTTTCTCGTTTTTTATTGATTTGCCTTCCACTAAATACCATATATTTGCCTTCCACTATATCTTTTACTTATTTTACCAAGATTTGGTAGATCGACAAGTTTAAAAAAATCTGTACCGAAATGTCAATTGGAAATGTCATACATTTTTTATTAATTTTATTTGATTTGCTTTCCCCTATAGCTTCAAGTTTTTATTGTTTTACCAAGATTTGGTATATATCCACAATATATATAACGACTGATTTTTATTGTCATAAAATAAGGGAAAAATAATTTTATATTAGTGAAGAAATTACATAATTTTTCAAGGAGTTAAAAAAAGGATTTTCCTAAAATCCCAAATTAGCTTTCTTGAAAGATGATATGGAAGTTCACCTCATAAGATCATAATCTTGAGAGTAGTCCAGCAGCTTCGTTACAATAAGAGAAATTTCAGAATATGGGTTTAAATTCGCTAACCTTTCGAGATAAGGGATTCAATTCGCTTACCTTTCGAAATATGGGTCCGAGACATGCGAATTTTTCAGAATAAGGGTTTTACACCTTTTTATATTTATTCTCTTCATTTTTCTTATTATTTCCCTTCCAATAATTATAGATTTACTAAACTATCATTTAACTCATCTCTAAAAAATTTTATTTTACCTCCCTCCAAACGATTTGCGCTCCACTCTTAAAAGTCAATCTTCTCTCTCAAATTCTCACGTTCACGCCGGCTCCGCCTCTGCCTCCACCTCCACCCTCCACTTTGCCGCCACCTCTTCCTGGCGCCTCTTCATCGTCTCTGCCTCCAACCTTCACCACCTCCGCTTCCACTCTTCGCCGCTCTTTCCAATTCCGATCTCGAGCAACCTCTCCTCAATCCCATCAACGCGTAATAATCCACGTTTCCGCTCTCTCCTCCGGCTAGCCTCTGCTTCAGCTGCACATAATTGATTGATTGAAATATCTTGCTACACATAAACGTGTCTTCAATGGCAAATCTGATCCTTGTGGATTTGTACACATTACAATTGGAGATCCTGGGAACCGAGAAGGATTAGCGAGCAAGTACAAGGAGCAGCCTGAGTGGTCTGCCTTTCGTGAAGCAAGTTTCGATCATGGTGTTTTCAACGTCGTGAATAAAATGTTTGCTTTCCTTGATGAATTGATTGATTTTGGATCCCAATGTGATGATAGGGAGAGGAGGTGTTACACATAACACACTGGAAGATATACACAGCCACTGCAAAAGGGCTGAGGCTGTGAGAATAAAGTGCTTGGTGGCGTAAACGTGAGAATTTGAGAGAGAAGATTGACTTTTAAGAGTGGAACACACATCGTTTGGAGGGAGGTAAAATGAAAATTTTGAGAGATGAGTTAAAAGGATAGTTTAGTAAATCTATAATTATTGGAAGGAAAATAATAAGAAAAATGAAGAGAATAAATACAAAAAGGTGTAAAACCCTTATTCCGAAAAATTCGCATGTCTCGGACCCATATTTCGATAGGTAAACGAATTGAATCTCTTATCTCGAAAGGTCAGCGAATTTAAACTCATATTCCGAAAAAATTGGAAGTGTATCAAACAATGGAAAAGATAAGGAAATGGATCATTTTCTAAGCTTCACTAACCTATCAAACATACCCTTAGAGGTATTATTCTACTGCATTTTAAGTTTTAGTTGACTCACTATCACTATTAACTCATTCCTAACTTGGAATAAGCATCAACAAGACAACAACCCTTTATTCATTTCCTTATATTATTCATAAATCTCATCATTATTTTTTACTTTTCTTATTTTTATAAAAAATTGAAGAAAATAAACAAATCTAAATTAAAAACGGAGATATGGTTTGTTGGGTTCAAACCCAATACTGCCTTGAGAGCATCCCCAGTGGTCGGCGAGCGAGCGGCTCGCCGAACTATTGCAGCCGGCGAGCGCCAAATCGGCGAGGGCACGCCGATTCCAGGGCGCTCGCCGATCGGCTCGCCGCTATTGCAGCCTCCCGATTAGCGAGGAACCGGCGAGCCAATTTTTTTTTTTATTTGCGAAACACTATATATACGCGATTTGCACGACATTTTCATTCGCACCACTTGTTTTAATGAGTACTCTCTCTATCTTAATTTCTGTTCAAGATCAACAACGCGAAATAGATCTCAACAACGAGCCAACTTCAGGGTCGAGCGGGTCTCAAACTCCCACGGTCCCCGTGGGAGGTGGATGGAATCAGATGCCCGGGTACTACAACAACATGTACCCTTGGCAGCAGATGATGCCCGGGATGGCATCTGGTGGTGGTATGCCTGGATGGCAGGGGATGTCGGGGGGTCAGGGGGACCGGGGATGCATCCCGGGATGTCGATGATGCCGGGGTGGGCACCCGGGATGCAGGGGACGCCGGGGATGGCGGGGATGCAGGGGACGCAGGGTACACCGTGGGGGCAGGGGACGCAGGGTACACCGTGGGGGCAGGGGACGCCGGGGGGCTCTGACGTCTATCGCCCCAGCTTTGATTTTGGTACTGCTGCTTCGTACACATCGACCCCAGCAGATACGCAGTTCCAGGGGATTGAGTCCTTCTCCTTAGAGAAGTTGGGTATAGATCTCGGGGCACCGGACACTCCCGTGGGGCGGGGTCGGGGCGCACCCAAGAAGAAGAAGGGGAAGAAGGTGGTCGGCGAGTAGTCGCAGACGGAGGTACGGAAGAAGTAGCCAGACGCGGAGAACGTCGCACTGTCCAAGGCGTGGGTGAGTGTTTGCGATGACCCTCTCGCCTCGAATAATCAGAGGATCGTTAACTTGTGGGCTAAAATAGCAGCAACCTACAAGGCATTTTGCCAGAGGGGAGGCCACGCAGCGGGGAGGAGTGCTGGAAGGGGTGGGACCGAATCCGGTCTGGGGTGTCCCGATTTTCGAGCTTGTACACCAACGCCCTCCGAATGAAATCCAGCGGCCAAACTGACGACGACTCCAGGAGGTTGGCGGAGAAAGAGTTCCCCCTTCCCGGGCTTTACAAGGACTTCACCTACTGGAACTGCTACGAGGTGCTAATGGATTCCGAGAAGTTTCGGGCAGGTGTCGACGTGGGCTGGCCGAAGAAGCAGCGCCTGAACTATTCAGGTGATTACGCCGGAGGTAGCAGCGGTGGTTCCCACGACCTCCCCGAAGATGCTCGGGAGACCTCGTCCCCTTCCTCGTTTACTCGCCGCACTCGCCCGGTTGGTCAAAGACGGGCGCAACACCTTCGCCAGAGGTCCCAGGAGGTCCAGTCGGCATCCCCCCTGTTGGCAGCTCGATAGCCGACCTCGTCTTCTTGGCGCGTCAACAAGCGCGGGCTCAGATGATCAAGGTCATAGATCAATGGAAGAATGCAACTGAGCCCGAGGAGAAGAGTTTTTTTCACGCCGTGCTCGTGAGTATGCGACAGGATTTGAATCCCGGCGCGGCACAGGTGGGGGACTCTGACGCGGGCTCAGATGCCGCAGATTTGGGGGTCCCGGATAGCGGCGACGACGGCGAGGAGTGAGGCGGCGCCGGAAGGGGTGGGCACGTGCGTGGATTAGGATTTTTTTTAAGTAATGTAATTTTTTTTTACTTTTTTTTAATTAATGTATTTTTAAAAATTTAATATTATTAGAGAATTTTCTCGTATAAGTGTCGTAAATTTAATTCCGTATTTTGTATGATTGTTTAATTATTTATTTTTAGTGTTGATGATGTGGCAAGACTATGGCTGGACTATTGCTTATCCAGTTGCTTGTCCAACTGATGTGGCAGGAGGAATTTAGTGCTGCTGATGTGGCATGGCTAGGCTATGGCTGGGCTATTGCTTGTCCGCCGACCACTGGATATGCTCTGAGGGCAGAAACACAACTAGCAAATTGTATATGAAACCTACATAATTATAAGTATATAAAAACAAAGAGAAAACAAAAAGAAATCGAGAGGCATGTCGTTGAGCTCAGTGTGCAGCCATGAGGCTCGTCCCTCTCCTCTAAAGTGTTCCGCTGCTATCCCCTCTGAACATATTATTGTAGCTATAAAGTCATGTTTTGTATGATAGAATGGAATAAAGATGAAAAGAATAATGATAGCAATGAAATATGAAAATATTAGTAAAATGAAGGTATCAAACTATCAATAAATGATGATTTTTTGCATTTTTTCTATATTTTTATTTTTTTATTTTATTGTATCAAACATATAAATAGAGTGAAAGTAATATATACTTTCGCCTATCCAGTTTTTACTATATGGGGTATTTCCGTAGATATAATTGGGGGGTGGGGGAGAGTGGAGTGGACCCACGGAGAAAAAAATCAGAAATTTCATTATCTATGTTGTGAAAGGCACGTGAACATTTCTGTTGTGCCGTATATAATCAAGCAGAGCGGGACCCACTAATTATTTTTATTTTATTTTATTTTTTCTTTATTTCTCTTATTTTATTCTTATATTTCGTACCAAAAAAATGTCTTAATTAAGAATGAATGGAGGAGTACAACATACACGAATATAAAATGTTAATTGTCACTCTTTCAATTCTGAACATAATTATTGAAGATTGAGTACATAGTTATGAAGTGTTGATGAGATCTTAACTTAAAACTAAAAAGTCGATGTAATTAATAAGTGGGTACCGATCTAATAAGTTACCAACAAATTGGGTTTCCAGCACAATCAATTCATGGTGGTGTTTTAAATATTTAAGATGGAGTGGTGAATTGAAAATAAGAGAGGTACACTAAGATATGGGCAACTGCGGTTTCATAAATAGTCTAATTCTTTATAATGATAAACGCCAAAGAAATACTCACAGCGCAGCGCCAGAGCAAACGACAAAATAGAAAGAGGAAGCCCAAAAATAAATGAAGCCACCACGTTTCTCCATTGCTAGAAGATAGAGCCGCCTAAATTCTATTACCTCCATTTTAATAAATATGAAACATTTAAATTTCAGCATAAAATTTTATATAATATTATTTTATAAATTAATAAAAAAATAAATTATAAGAGATATGAAAAAATAAAAATGATATTGTTTTCATTTTAGGAAGCGTTTCATTTTTAATAGGACAAAAAAAAATGTTTCATTTTTAATAAGACAACCTAAAGAGAATACGTTTCATTTTTAGTACTCCCTCTGTCCTACTATAAGTTAAGCGTTTATTTTCATTACGAAGATGATAATAAATAGTTAATGTGAAAAGAGTAAAATAAGAGAGAATAAAGTAGAAGATAGTAGTATTTATATTATTCTCCTACTTACTTTTACTTTCTCTTCACTCTAACTATTTATTTTCACTTTCGTAAAACAACGGTCGAATAGAAACGCCTCACTTATAGTGAGACGGAAGGAGTAGAACATAAGAAAGTATTTTGCACCACTCTCATTCTAAAAATTTCTGAATTTATGGAGTAATGTAATTTACTTAAAAAGTAAATTATAAATAATTTTTTTCTTTTAAAAACTTCAATCAGCATCCTCTAGAATGGATATGCTTTTTTTTATTCTGATTGCTCTAATATATTATTGTTGGATAGCCATGTTTGTAATAATTTAACTTAATTTACTAATTGCGGAATTACGTTTTTCGATTGTAATCGACCTTCGAAATTTTGATCTAGGGATATAACTTCAATTTATAAGAAATACACCATTCATCCCTTTTTAAGTGTCTATTTTTACTATTTTAGTATGTCCCAATATTAAGAGTTTATTTCATTTTTTTCCTTAAATGGTAAATAGGCATTACATTATTGCACTCACATATTATTATAAAATCAATATATATAAATGGACTCTTATTTCACTAATTTTTTCAATTCACTTTCATTTACATTTATTAAAATTCATGCCTAAAGAAAGTGGGCTCTTAATGAGAGACGGATGGAGTAAGTAGATAAATATTGTGATTCGAATATAGGTGGAACGCATCCAGTGTTGGACACATTGAAGGCCTTGAACCGGCCTCAGAAGAGAGCTATGACCAGCCGATTGCAAGATGTTATACTCGTCCTCATTATAAAGAAAGACGAAGCAAGAGACGAGGAGATCCAAAGCATGAAGACATTGCTCATAGTCCAAGAAGAGAGATCGGGCTTCAAAGGTACGTCAAGGGATGTCATCCGGTAGGATGACACAACACCATGTCAACTACTCGACCGGGTGGAAGGTCCAGATGGGTCATGGCATCACACCAGCCTGGGTGGGAACCAGGAGATCAATCACCGAGTTAGGTGAGGAGCATTGGAATAGCTAGCTAGGGTAATTCGGTCGGGTGCTAAGCAAGCACATGTCTTCCCCGCCACCCACTGATAGGTGGAGGGGAGGAGTCTAGGGACTCCCACTACGATCGGGTGTATTAAGTCTTAATCCCACTAGTGGTGGTACGGTGCGGAAAATGTTTTTGCTATCATTTTTACATTTTTTTTTAATTTTCATTGGATCCACAAGTATAAATTAGGGGTGGGTCGATACGAGATATCGTATCGAAAACGTTGTATCGTATATCGTATCGAAAATATCGATATGAAAGAATTTCATATCGTTATCGTATCGAAAGTTTCGATATATCGAATTTCGATATATCGAACTTTCGATATGGATAATATCAATATCGTTATCGTATCGATATTTCGATATATCGAATTTCGGTACGATATATCAAAATATCGATATCGTATCGAATACCTGTATATCGAAAATTATAATTTCAAATATGTTTCGATATATACGATATATTCGAATATTCGATATAAAACGATATATCGAAAATATCGATATATATCGTATATTCGATATAAAACGATATATCGCGATATAAGGAAATTCATATCGTTATCGTATCGAAAACTTACGATACTGTATCGTTTTGTATCGAAAATTACGATATATCGAAAATCCGATAATTTTTCGATATTTTTCAATACGATACGAGCGATATATCATTTTTCGATATTTTTCCCCAGCCCTAGTATAAATAGCCCAATGTGGATTCATTTGACTAATTATGAATGAATTATAAAACTCATTTGAGTATTATATTCTTTACGAAATTATCTATGACTTAAATCTCTTTGCTGGTTACATTTATTGCGTTTACAATACATTTATGTATACCTTCTAGCTTGAATATTGCTAGTAGGATGAACTCAATTGGAAATAACTAAATAGTTATTGGTTATCTTCAAATCCTGTAAAAGAGGTCCGAAGATCTTAAGTGAGATTCTCACCTTATTATACCTTTTTTCTTATCATTTTTTTCTTTTGTTCTTTCATCTTGTTTGGTTGAGTTTTAAGTAAAATACTGCAAAGACATGTAGAAGCCATTTCCATGAAAGTTAAGTGAACAACATATCATAACTTTTTTATTAATCAAGTAAGTTACAGGCTTACATAAAATAAGATATCTTGATTTGAGGAATGATCACATATTATAATAATGGTAATATATTACTAATAATAATGGTAATAATTGTTTATTTTGAAAAGGTTGAGTGGTTGTTCCTATTAAGCTTCCACTTAGGATATAATAAATCTGAATTAAGTATAGAACAATGAACTAATTATTTTTGAACTGAAACAAAACAAAAAAAGAAAACAATTAATAGCTCCTTTTTATAAAAATTAAAACTTTGAAAACGGTACAAGTTTTATATAAAATTGATAAAGTAAGAAAAAGAAAGAAAAAATAGATAAAATATGATAGAAAAAAGATTAAGTAATTGAATTAATGTTAGTATTGTCTGTGGTCTGTGGAGTCGATTTTCTAAATAGAAAATCTCTATTGCTAAATAACAGAAAAAAAAAGAAATTATTTCTATTTTTAAAGATTAAGTAATTGAATTAATGTTAGTATTGTGGAGTCTATTTTCTAAATAGAAAATCTCTATTACTAAATAACAGAAAAAAAGAAATTATTTCTATTTTTAAAATATGAAATGTAGGTAACAGAACAAAAAGGAAATTATTTCTATTTTTAGAAAATAGATAATATATAAAAATAATAGATTTGACCGACGCGTGGTCGAATCCTATGCGGTTTGGTTGCTATTTGTAGGGTTATTGAACAAATATTTGTTATAACCAATAAATCCATGATTAAGTTTTAAACTAATTAAATGTCGGTTTTATATTTTCTTTATCTTAGCAAGCGTACGTGTGTCGAAAGGTATTTTTGATAACGGGTACGCCTCCAATAACTCAACACATGAAAGTTGATTATGTTATCATACGTGTTTAAAATTATTGGCCAAGTAACGAACAAACTTACAAGCTTATAAACAGCAGAAGATAATAACAATAATAATAATAATAATAATAATAATAATAATAATAATAATACTTAGCATTTCATTTTATTTATTTTAGTAGTGATGGGAGTTTATTAACAAAAATAAAATGAAATAAATGTGGCTTAATATTCTCTTCATCTCATAAAAATATAAACATTTGAAATGACAAAAAATTAATACATAATTAATAAAATGTGATAAAGGAGGAGAATAATAGCTAAAGTAGTGCTATTAGATAGTGAGACTCACATTATTACTAGTGTTTAATGGGTTGTAATGGTAGACCATAATGATATAAATTGTAAATAAATTGATTTATACGAAAATGAATTGGTGACCACATTCCATAAATGGAAATGCCCATTTTTTAGACGGACATAAATAGAAATCCATATATTTTTATAGGACAAATGAAGTTATAAATATTAATATTATTTTGTTGACAAATAATATGCACTTTGAGATCGACACGGGTTTTAATTAAAATTGGTAAATTAAGAGAGAGGTTGAGAGAAAAAGTAAATAAAGTATTGTTAGTGGAGAATAGGTCTCACCTCATTAGAGAGAAAAGACTTTCCAAAATTAGAAAGTGCATATTCTTGTGGGACGGACTAAAAAGGAAATAGTGCATATTCTTTAGGGACGGAGGAAGTATTATTTTTCTATTCATCTCTCTTACTTTAATAATTTTTTTAAAATCTTTTTTTTTACTTTATAAATTTGCATTAAAAACAAATTGTTTCCAAAATTCTTATTTTTAGGAAACGGATATAACGAGCAGTTAGGGCACCCGCAACGCGTCTCGTGGGTGTCCCTTGTCTCGTCCCTCCGAGACGAGACGGGCGCGGGACGCGTTGCAGCGTCCCGTCTCGTCCCCAGCCCGCCGAGACGCTCGTCCCTCCGAGACGGCGCGCAAGCTGTCTCGCCACGCGCTTGCGCGACGTGGCGCGCTCCGACGCCATGCGTGACTAGGGGTGGGTAGGTACGGTATACCTTACCGAAACCACCATACCGTATACCTTACCGTAAATCGGTATGCGAAAAAATCATACCTTTATCTTACCAAAATTTTCGGTATACCAAACTTCGGTATACCTTATTTTCAGTATGGAGAATTTTCATACCGATATCGTACCTCATTTTCGGTATGCCTTACCAAAGTTCTGTATACCATACTTTTGCGGTATACCTTACTTTTAATATCAATGAAAATTGAATATTTGAGTTTTTAGAATACTATTTATATTTTATAGTAATTGAAATAATATACGGGGTATTAAATACTAGTATATTTTATTTATATTATATTATATTATATTATATTTCACAATAAATTTTATGATTTAAAAATATATAAAATACTTTATATTATTATATTCATAGTTTACGGTATATACCTTAAATTACGGTATATACCGAATTTCGGTATGTCGCGGTATACCGCGGTATATAAAAATTCATACATTTACCTTACCAAAATATTTCAGTAAGGTATCATACCGTACCGAAAATCACGGTATACCGAAAATTCGATATTTTTGGTATTTTTCGGTACGATAAGGCCGGTATTTCGGCATTTTGATATTTTTTCCCAGCCCTATGCGTGACGCCCACTCGCCGACCCGCGAGTGGGCTTCGTCACGCTAACGTAATAAATCATTTTTTTAAAAAATTGAATTTAATAAAAAAATATTAAATACGGTCATTTTTCTTTTTTATTTATTTTTTATTTTTTTACTCTATAAATACTCCTATTTCATCCTCATTACACACAAACACACATCTATTCTTCTCAAATTACCTCCATTTCCTCTCCAATTTCCATCTCAAATCATCTCTTTTATTCTTCTACCAAAGTTAATACATTCATGGATCCATTTGAGCAAATGCGTCGAATAATGGAAGAATCACTTGAAGAAGATCGACGTAGAGAGGCGGAGGAAGCCGCGCCGCCCCAAAGACGATTTCGGACTTACATCCATCGTAACCGGGAGGAAGCCGCCGCAAGGTTAGTACGCAACTACTTTTGTGATAACCCGGTATGGGGAGATACCTACTTCCGTCTCTGTTTTCGCATGCGGCGACCGCTATTTTTCCACATCGCAAATACATTGGCAGCCCAGGAAGAGTTCTTCCAAGAAGGGTTCAACGCCGTTGGCCGACCCAGCCACACGACGTTGCAAAAATGTGCTGCAGCAATTCGTCAGCTTGCGACTGGACAAAGGCGTCCGTGCAGCCTTCACTGACTAATTTCTCCGGAAGCCAAGCACGGAAGATTGTCAGTGTCTGCTCCACCTTCACGAAGAAGTGCACGGATTCCCCGAGATGCTTGCCAGCGTCGATTGCATGCATTGGCAATGGAAGAATTGCCCTGTGGCGTGGAGGGGGTCATACACGAGAGGCCACAAAGGCACTCACCCCACCGTTATACTCGAGGCCGTTGCCGACTACCGGCTATGGATTTGGCATGCGTACTTCAGGGTCCCCGGATCGAACAACGACGTCAACGTGCTCAACCAATCCGACCTCTTCGCCGAAGTTTTGGATGGTAAAGCGCCGGCCATCAACTTCATCGCTAACAACCGGCGGTATAAAATGGGGTACTATCTTGCCGACGACATCTACCTGAAGTGGCCAACCTTCGTGAAGACGTTAACAGGCCGGTAAACGAAAAACATGCTCTTTTTGCGCAGAAGCAGGAGACTGCTCGCAAGGATGTGAAGAGGGCGTTCGGGGTTCTCCAAGCTCGCTTCAACATTATCAAAGCCCCGACTCATACGTAGATCATGGAGAGTATGGTCGACATCATGTATACGTGCATAATCTTGCACAACATGATTGTCGCCGACGAAGGACCTGAGGGGGGAAATTGGTTCGACCCTGAAACCCGTGGAAGCTCTACCGCAAGTAGTCCGCCTCGCAGTGGAGTGCATCCATCTTTGCAAGATCGATTGTCTATTCGGGCAAGGACACGTGATCCTACCGCTCACGCCCAACTCCAAGATGATCTAATGAGCACATTTGGGCAAAATTTGGCGGAAGAAATTAAATTATATATTTTTCATTTTTTTAGGATTTTTAATTATGTTTTTTAAATTTTTTAAAAATTTTAAGTTGTAATTTTATTTTATTTAATGAAATGTGTTTTTATTAATTGAATTTGTTGGAAATAAAAATAAAAAATGAAATTGAATGAATACTAAGTTAAGAGATGGTTAAAAGACGGATAAGAAATGGAGGGTTGCAGGTTCTGTCTCTTAGTTAAGAGATGGAGTGAAAAGTACAATGGAGCCCATGAATAGTTAAGGGATGAGACGGTTAAGAGACGGATAAGAGACAACGTTGTCAGTGGAGAATAGATCCCACCTCATTAGAGAGAAAAGACTTTCCAAAATTAGAAAGTGCATATTCTTGTGGGATGAACTAAAAATGAAATAGTGCATATTCTTGAGGGACGGAGGAAGTATTATTTTTTCTATTCATCTCTCTTACGTTAATAATTTTTATAAAATCTTTTTTACTTTATAATTTTGCATTAAAAACATAATGTTTCTAATTCTTATTTTTAGGAAACGGATATAATGAGCAGTTAAAGGTTCATTTTTTGGAGGCAGTAAACTCGTGATGAACTCAATCTTTACAACTCGAACCAGTTGACCCTTCTTCACCTTAATTTCATGAACAAACAGTGGAAGTCGCATTCCGTCGCGGAAACTGTGGGCCCCTACGTCGGCACAGACATATGACAACTACTTAACACAAAATATCACTCGCCCCTATTTTGTGGCTCAAACCCCCTCCACGTGTCCATCCCTCACTCGTCTCCATCCAGATTTCCACTCTCCCTACTTGTAAATTTAGATAAAGATGCGCGAGCTCTTCTGATTGCCCTCCAAACCACGACTTCAGCCTCGTCACTCAAACTATTGGTTGAGAAACCAAAACAAATTAGTTGTACTATTCCATTTTTTCAACTCAAATATGGGGATGACACACGACGGCGGCCCCCGCCCGAAGCTCTTCCCCGCGGCTGCGAAGCCCTGCGGCTACTGCAAGTCCGCCGCGGCGCTCCTCTTCTGCCGCGTGGAGTCCGCCTTCATGTGCATCCCCTGCGACTCCAAGGCGCACAATGCCTCGAATGCGAAGCACGAGCGCGTCTGGATGTGCGAGGTGTGCGAGCACGCGCCCGCGGTCGTCACGTGCAAGGCCGACGCGGCCGCCCTCTGCGTCACGTGCGACCGCGACATCCACTCCGCCAACCCCCTCGCCAGCCGCCACGACCGCGTCCCCGTCGTGCCCTTCTACGATACCGCCGAGTACGCCGCCATCAAGTCCGACGCCGGCTTGTTCGCAGACGGCGGCTACTCATGGATCCCGACCAGCCCCATCGCCGCCCCTAAAGACGCGCCGCCTGATTTGAAAGCCATGGAATTGTTCTTCCAGGATTCCGACCAGTTCATCGACTTCGATAGCTACCAGATTTCGTCGCAGCCTTACAGCGACAGCGTCGTCCCGGTCCAGACCCCGGTCAAACCGCCCCTTCCGGAAAACCGGTTCGAGATCGATTTCACTAGGTCCAATATCAACTCCTACAACAACAACACGATATTCACAACTCCATCCCTCAGCCACAGTGTAATTACACTCCCCATCTGTTCCTTGTTAACTTTGAAAATTTTAAAATAATTCAGTCATTTACTATTTTTAAAAGTAACACTTAAAATGCCTCGATTAACAAGGCGGAGGGATTACTAATTAAATTCGTTAATTACTTCATCTAAAAAATATTATTGTGATGATCAGGTCTCATCCTCGTCGATGGACGTGGGGGTGGTGCCGGACGGTAGCTCCCTGTCAGAAATATCGTATCCTTTCGGTCGAACCACCATTGGTCTGACTGGGAACCAGATGGACCGGGAAGCGAGGGTGTTAAGGTACAAGGAGAAGAGAAAGAACCGGAAATTCGAGAAGACAATTCGCTACGCTTCTCGGAAGGCGTACGCAGAGACGCGGCCGAGGATCAAAGGCCGGTTCGCAAAGAGAACTGACTCGGAATCCGATATCGACCGAATATTTGGCGCCGGCGCAGCTAATTTCATCGCCGATGCGAGATTCGGCGTAGTCCCCTCGTTCTGACGAGAGAGATTGAATTATATATATATAATTACTGCTTTATCTCTCTAATTTTCAGCATAATTAGATTTCTTTGTGAAAGAAGGATAGTATTAGTAAACTCTACATGTTTTTAATCTTATTTCATCTTTCTATAAAATTTGAAGCAAATTGGTATGATTGTAAATCCGAAAAGCTCTACTACTTTTTGTCGAAGGGCTTTCCGGTGAGTTGCTATGTCAATTTCTCTTTCTTTTACTATATTCTTTTAATTTTTGTTGGATTTATAGTGGAAGGAAGAATATTGAATTTTGCATAACGAAATCTTTATGAATTATTGATTGTCTTAAAGTATCAGTGCTGCCTAGTCCCTAACAACCCTATTTCAGTCTATGTATTCAGCAAGCTTCCATCGGAAATACTAGTAATAAATTATGTAGCCTTTCTTTATTTAATTTCAAGAATTGAATATTTTTAGTTCATTTTTGTTATCCCATGACTTTCTAATATAGCTGATTATGTCATAATTTTTTTAAAAAAATCAATATTATCATAATTAAAAATCCGACACTCTACATATATTCATATCAAAAAATTCAATTTTATCATAATTAAAAATACGACACTCTACATATCTTCATATCTTAATGTATATGGCCCGTTTGATAAACAAGTAATGCCTAGATATAGATACGTGTTTATACGTTTCTAAATATTTGGTACAATAATTACACTACCTTAGAAGTCCATGTTTTTCTCTATAGCCCATCTCACAAAATACGTTAAATAGCAATTCTGCCTCCATTCATGTACTCAGAATAAAAACTTTATCTCTTTCATACCTAGCGACGTCAATCTCACAATATATCTTTCAGTAATGGCCAAAGATAGACTTATAATACAAGAAAAATTGCTAAGAATATACAGTCATGGTGAGGGAGGTCCCAACTCCCAACCACAAATTTGGATGAGTACAAATATTATTGATTGTCATGTAGGAAAGTGGATCTAAAACTGGATGCTGGTTGGCTGAGGCGTCATGTTCAATGCTAAAAATGATAGTATTATAATTAGAATAGCTGTGCACCAAGCAATAACATTTATCTCATTGCAGCTGTACATGAAACCAGTTTTGCCGAACTTCTGTTAGCTTTTTTTAGCTACAAAACGAGAGTTCAGATTTTTATAAGATAGTTGTCCAACTCCAACTAAATATGTCAGATGAGTTTGTGGTTTCTAAAGCATTTTGGTGTTACGTGCTCATAATATAACGTTAATGGTAGCCATTAACGTTAAATCACTTTCAGTTCCGTACAACTTAGTGAGCTGATTGTTAGGGCGAAGGATTAGCCTCTAGTTGTTGGTAGGACTTGGGAGAGATATATTAGGATTAAATAAATATTAAGGTATTTAGTTATTCCATCCATATATTAAGGTATTTAGTTATTCCATCCATTCAAAGTAAGTGAGTCATATTACTTTTAAGTTAATTGAGTCATTTATACTTTTATTGAAATTCAATACTTTTACTTACTTTTATTTTAGTACTCCATTACTCTTACTTTATACTACTTTCTCTGTCCTAACTAAGTTAAGTCAAAACTTTTGGGCAGGGAGATTAAAAAATTGTGTTAAAAAGTAAGAGAGATGAATAAAGTAAGTGATGAAATAAAGTAAGAGTGATTGAATGTTTTGTTTTTTGTCAAAAAAAAGAAATGACTCAATTTAGTTGGGACATACCAAAAAAGAATACGACTCAACTTAGTTGGAACGGGGGTAGTACTATCTTTCTAATTTATTTTATCTTGTACTCTATTTTTTTTACTTAACTCACTTGACAACACTTTTTTTAAACTTGTAAAGTAAAAAAATGTAGTAACATGTAAAGGAAGAAATATTAGTTAAGGTATTTAATATTTTTCTTCACATTTCTTAAAAACTCGTATTGAATCAAAATAAAACTAAAAATTGTGGACGAAGAATTTTTTCTTTGAACTCTACGAATTATCTGAGAATTTTATGCTTGTAAGATGGAAAATGGTTATGTATTTTTATAGGTTTTTATAAAGGATAGGGTGACATGACATGAGGTTAAAAGCTCACAACTTTTTTTTTCACTGGGGATATCGTTTACGAGTTTCATTGCAGCAAAAAGGCGATTCCGTAGCCTTGGCGGCCCCCACACTCCGGCCCGACATCATGTGAAGGGGTTCAATCAGGGTACGCAGTAGCCCGTTAAGGGGGAGGCCTTAACCCACTGGCTGCCAGAAGCCCATCTCCCAAGGCCTCACACTTGTGCCTGAGAGATGGAAGCAACTACACGACAGCAGTAGGATTCGAACCCAGGCTCATTGCAGCAAGATCAGCCCCTCCGTTGCCAACTGCGCTACGCCCCTGCGGGCAACGTTTACGAGTTTCATGTTAGTAGGTATCGCATATATTATGTCGGTTTCAACTGCAAGACCAACTTCACATTAATCTTTTTTACTACTATTATTTTTGAAGCGCGTGGTATTCATTCAATATGATATTAACTCATGTTAAGAGTGTATAGTACTCGTTCCGTCTCCTAATAGAAGTCATTTTTATTGTAGGCACGAGTTTTAAGAAATGTAAAAAATAGATGGTTGAAAAAGTCACTAGAATATGAGATTAACTTTTTTTTATATTAGTTTTATAATAAAATATGAGTGAATTGAGTTACTGGAATGTGTTACCTATTTACCATTTACGATAAAAATAAAGTGTGACTTTTCTTATGAGACGGACTATAAAGATAAAGCGTGACTCTTATTTTAGGACAGATGGAGTATCTATTAGCATAACATGATAGACCCACCCAAAGACTATAGGCGGAAAGTTATTTTGAATTTTATACCATGAACCGTTATCTTTATATCTAAATTGTGTGAGTGTGTGACCCTTAGAGCATCTCCAGTGGGCGGACATCCCACTAGGACATCCCAAAAACACCTCCTGCCATGTCACCAGGACATCCCCTCCTATGTCCGCCCTTCCCACTAGGACATCCCGCAATAAAAAAAAATCATACATTCACAAATAAAACAATTTACATTTACGGAAATAAAATTTGACCGAGAATACGAACGGGAAAAATTAACAACTTCATCGGAAAAAACATACATGATTCGAAAAAAAAATTACATACTAATAAAAAAAACTTCATACATTATCACGTCAACCCCTCCGAGTCCAAACCTCTTCGATGATATCCTGCTGAAGTCGAACATGGGCATCTGTTTGCCGCATGTCGGCAAATGCACGCAGCCGCGCGACCTCTCCATGAGGTACCCCCATATTCACATTCGCGGTGGCCACGCCGTGACTTGGACCTGCACCCGTATCATCTTCATTGGTCCACTGAGTCAGTTCCGCAGCTTCATTTTCGACAATCATGTTGTGCATTATGATACATGCGTACATGATATCGCCGATGTTGGGAATATACCACTGCCGTGCAGGACCCTTCACAACCGCCCACCGACTCTGGAGCACACCAAATGCCCGCTCCACATCCTTGCGCGCTGCTTCCTGACGGCTCGCAAAGTATGTCTTCTTTTGTCCGAGCGGATGCTTGATTGACTTCACAAAGACGGGCCAGTTTGGGTATATTCCATCCGCCAAATAGTACCCCATATTATGCTGGTTGCCGTTGGCGACGAAACTGATGGCGGGACCAACGCCATTGCACTGAGCGTTGAACAGGGGCGACGACTGGAGAACGTTGATGTCGTTGTTGGACCCGGCGACTCCAAAATAAGCATGCCATATCCACAGCCGGTAGTCAGCTACAGCTTCAAGGATCATCGTGGGATGCTTGGCTTTGAAGCCGGTAGTGTACATCCCCTTCCAGGCGGCGGGGCAGTTCTTCCACTCCCAATGCATACAATCTATGCTGCCCAACATCCCAGGGAACCCGTGCACCGACCCATGCATATCTATCAGCATCTGGCAGTCTTCGGGGCTCGGACTCCGAAGATACCGCTCCCCGAATATCGCTCTCACGCCCGCGCAAAAATTCTGCAGACACTCGACGGCTGTCGACTCGCCAATGTGGAGGTACTCGTCGAACATGTCGGCCGCGCCTCCATACGCTTGTTGTCTGATTGCGACAGTGCACTTCTGCAAGGACGTGAGTCCGGGTTTGCCAGCTGCATCCTCTCTGATCCTAAAATACAGGTATCTTCTCTCTAAAGCACCCACGATGTGCAGAAACAGCGGACGATGCATCCTAAAGCGTCGCCGGAATAAGGCTTCCCCAAAACGCGGTTGCGGAGCGAAGTAGTCCGCATACAACCGAATATGTGCAGCAATGTGGTCACGGGGTACTTGAGTTCGACGATGGATCGGCCGAGGTACCGCCGCCTGCTGCCGCCGCTGCAACCTCTGTTGTAGCAGCCTCTCTATCGCACCTTCAACAGCGACCTCCAACTCATTCTCGCTATCACTTTCACTAGACATTCTAGATATACTTGAAATTAGAGATGTAGAGAGAGAAACTTGTTAACACAAGTGGTGCGAATGAAATAAAATTCAACGAGCCGTATATATAGAGTTTTAAAAAAAAATTAAAAAACGGGACGTCCGACCGGACGTCCGACTGGACGCCACAATGGCAGACGTCCGCCCGCCCGTCGCCGGGACGTCCGAGGACACCCGACATCCTCACGGGACGTCCGTATCCGACCCTAAACGCCACAATGGCGGACGTCCCGGTCGCCCGTCGCGACGTCCGACCGGATGTCCGACCGGACGTCCGCCATTGGAGATGCTCTTAGTCAATAAATAGTCTATAGATCTCTCCCCCGATTTAAAACAAAAACCAAAAGTCAATTGTTTGATGTGCTCTGTGATTTTTTATTCACTTTCTCAAAATCAAAGAATTTAAATTCATATTTTAACATATTCATGAGTTATTTTTATTAAATATGACCAATATATTTCTGAGCATATATAAGAATCCATTTGAAAAACTATATTTACATAATTTATGGCAAAATAATATTCTCTTCATTCGTAAAAAATACTCATATTGTCATTTTTATGCATCTACCAAATAAATCTCATATACTAAAAATTCAAAAAATGACTCTCATTTTGTTACTTATTTATTTATTTAATTTATCTTTCTCTATCCTACTTTATTCAATTTTTTTATTTATTCTTCTTTTATTTTACCAATCTTAAATTATGACTCTGTATCATTTACCGCTAAGATTATTTTTTAATAGACAGATTGAGAATAATACACATGAGAAATATTTCTCACAAAAAAACAATTACTACCTTGTAGTTTTGGTAGGAGAAAGAAAGAGGGAAAAGGAAAAGGGGAACAAACAATTGCATTAATAAGTGAAGGGGCCTCACCATCCATCATCCACTACAAAAATGGTCCCGAGCCACATGAAGTTCACGTGCGGAGTGGCCCAACATGCTATCTTCATCGGGGGCCCACTTTACATCTTATTGTCTCCATCTCTTTCTCTCTAAATACAGTCCAAGTCCAACAAACACTCTAGATTCTTTGCTACTAAACATATCAAATAATCCTTTCATGTTTGGTTAGATTATCTTATCAACACATTTTGTAAGTTGGGTAGGTTGCGACCTCTACAAATGTCAATTAATTCTAAAATTTGTAGATTGTCCTAAATAGGTTACTAAATTTAGAGGGTCAAGTTATAAGTTCTTAACTTGATAATATCAAATTTCTATTCCGTTTACGAAAAATAGTCTACTTTGTGGGCGACACGGGTTTTATTGAAAAAATAGCGAAGTACTAAGAGAGATAGAAGAAAAAGTAGATAAAGCACGGGGGGAGAGAGAGAGAATGGATAAAGTGCTCTTTGTCCCTTAAAATAGATTATATTTACCATTTAGTGATGTCCCGTAAAAGTGGACCAATTCTATTTAAGGAAATTTTTTTCTCTCCAATTAGGTGAGTCTCATTTTTCACTAACTATATTTCAATCACTTTTTCCTTCTATTTCTCTCTTACTTCAATCACTTATGGGACGGAGAGAGTACTACATAGGATCACGAAGAAATAAGTATGTGGCATTTTGTTTAGTGCGTCAGAGATTATTATTCACAAGAGATGTTCTAGGCAAGATTTCAGGATAGTGACACAGATTAATCAATTTAATTTTCTAAATGTCTATTAGGATAAGGCTTTTCCAAGTCTCCTTAGATCCATAGGGAATCTTCGATCAATCCTAGGGCTAGGTACTTCCTCTGTCTCATTAGGCATGAAATGTTTATTTTTCGCACTTGTTTATGGAGATATGATATTCGTACTTCACCTTAGATATGTGGTAGTTATACAGTTCACCTGTAGTCAAAACATAGAAATTTCTAAAACATAGTACATAAGTGACTGTTTCACAATTCACTAGCAATATGTTACTAAAACAATACAAATGCATTCAGTATAATTCAATTGGGGAATTAGATTTTAAATTAAAGCCTTTAATTCCAAATTCAATGTATATTACTACAAAATGATTAGATTTGGAATTGAATACCAATTGTGAATCTAAATTCCCTCATACTCAATCATTTAAATATATACCAAAGTTAATATCTAGAATTTTGATCATAAAATTATACACCCTATTTGTCCCATAAAAATAGAGACTCTTTTTTCATTTGTTTGGTACCATAAAAATAGTCTAATTCTATTTTTGGTAACCTTTTTTCTGTCGAATAAGGTGTGCCTCATTATCCACTAATATACTCCAATAACTTTTTCTTTGCATTTCGCTCTCTAATTTTATCAATTAATTAAAACTAATGTTGTCCCTAATATCTGTATTTTTACATTCACATAAAAGTTAAAGTCAATGTCAAATTCAAATTTTGGCTAGTGTTTTTTACTTATCAAACTACAAATTTAAAATTAGAATACACTCTTATACTCCCTCCGTCCAATAAAAATATGTACACTTTTTTTTATTTTCATACGTCCCATAAAAATATAGTCATTTCTATTTATGGAAAGTTATCCCCAATTCATTACAACTTATACTACTATAACCCACCATTACAACTCATTAAACACTCATAATAATATGGGTTCCACTATTTACTAACACTACTTTAACTATTATTCTCTTATTTTCTTTTACTTTATTGACTAATTCGCATGTTATTTTGGATGCACATATTTTCATACGACATAGGAAAGGAAGTGGTATCATTTACTGAACTTTACCAAACTAAGAATGTAAAAATCTTGTAACATCAAACTAATAAAAATAATAATAATGACGATGATTGATGTAATTGGATCTAGAGTCAATGGGCTTCAGTTTTGGAGTCAAATAGCCCAGTGACGAGGATTGAGGCCTAGAATAAAATCCCCTGCCTCATCTCTAACTTAACTTTCTAATTTACGCCCAACCTATACTAATCTAAAGTGACAGTTCAATTAAAAGACAAATTTACCCTTTTTGGCGGGAAAAAATTATAGTATGTGAGAGGGCACTTTTGGTAAATTCAGTTGCCTAAATTTAGAGTTTATTTTCTGATTTTTTTATACTGCAACCTATATTTTCAGCAGTTTTCAAGATATATTTTCAGCAGTTTCCAAGAGAGAAAAATTGAGTGAATAACAGTTATGCGACGATTTTCAAGAAATAAAAAGCTGTAATCTTGCAAGTATAGACAAAGCATACCCGCCAATCTTTAAACTATTTGTAAAATCTCTATATAAACCAACACAAACAAAATCTCTATATATCCCAACACAGAAACAAATAACAATACTTCAATGCAATTAGAGAGAAAGATGAGAAGAAGAAAAAGAAGGTGAAAAGATCTGATCGGCGGCAAGGCTGCGAGTCTGCGGCTGCGCGATGCTGCCCACGAATCCGGACCAGCGACCTGCTGCAGGAGACGACAGCGTTTGATGATGGCGAGTAGCAGCCGCGGCGGGAATCAAACTCCGAGACAGTCGCGCCCTCGGCTGTCTTCTCCGGGCGAGCAGACCGGCGGAGTGGGTGTTGGGAGAATCAGGTGCAGTTCTACAATACACCCTAAGACATAACTCCCTCCATTCCCTCATCGTCGGACGTCATTTTCTGCAAGAGTACGTACTAGGAGACCGACAGAGGAAGGGCGATGGACGAGCGGCGAGGCAGTGCGGAAGGCGTGGCGGCGATGCAGGTTGATGGGCTTGCCGGCGTGGTGGCGATGCACGAGTTAATTCCTCCAATTGAGAGAGAAAGAGGGAGATGAGAGTGAGAGTGCAGCGCCAATTTGGGGAGAGAGGGAGAGAGAGGCGCCGCTTTTTCATATAGGGTTTAATTTATGGAGTACTATTATTTGGGTTTATTTGTGTTGGTATTTTAGTTTAAGGAGTGTATTATTTGGGCTTTATTTGGTTGGTTTTTTAGTTTAAAGAGTGTATTATTTGGGCTTTATTTGTGTTGGTATTTTAGTTTATGAAGTGTATTATTTGGGCTTTATTTGTGATGAATTTTATGATTAAAAATTTATAAAAATTTAGAGTTCCAAATTGGGTGTTATGGCTATATTATCATTATATTTATGTTTAAATATAATGATAATATCTTTTAATTTAAATTCTCTTTTATAATTAACTTTGTATATTATTATTTTGCCTTTTATTAGACTTTTAATTTAAAAATATAGGTATAGTTATTGGAAATTGGTATATATAGTAAAATAAATCTTTAACTTGATGAATTCGATAATAAAGTTGTAGGTTTTCCATCGAAAAATAAATAAAAAAATGGAGGATGTTGTAGTCGAGTAGTTTTAAAGAGTACTATTATTTGGGTTTAGTCGAGGCGCCGCTTTTTCATATAGGGTTTAATTTATGGAGTACTATTATTTGGGTTTATTTGGGTTGGTATTTTAGTTTAAGGAGTATATTAATTGGGCTTTATTTGTGTTGGTATTTTAGTTTAATGAGTGTATTATTTGGGCTTTATTTGTGTTGGTATTTTAGTTTATGAAGTGTATTATTTGGGATTTATTTGTGATGAATTTTATGATTAAAAATTTATAAAAATTTAGAGTTCCAAATTGGGTGTTATGGCTATATTATCATTATATTTATGTTTTAAATATAATGATAATATCTTTTAATTTAAATTCTCTTTTGTAATTAAATTTGTATATTATTATTTTGCCTTTTGTTAGATTTTTAATTTAAAAATATAGGTATAATTATCTGTCTCATGTTGGATTATTTTTACGAAAATCAGTCTTCAGTCATGGACAGTTGTATGTTGCTATATCTAGAGTTACGAGTCGTGGAGGTCTCAAGATTTTAGTTTGTGGAGATGAAGATGATAATAGAAGCGATGCTACTGTTAATGTTGTTTACAAAGAAGTTTTTCAAAACTTATGAACTATTGGTTGGTTTGTTGTTGTTTTCTAATTTTTCTCTTTAATCTCTACTCAAATAACAAGTTCTTTATTTGTGTATCTTATTCTAACTAACTCATACTCTTTGATCATTAGTCATACATCTCTTATTTGTCATTTATTTTACTTCACTTATATCATAAATTAAAATTATATAATATTGATTGCCGAATATGAAATATTTCATTTATAGTTGATGAGTAAATTCTTCATTTATTAAATGTTTTATTTATAATCACATGTATGTTTTTGTAAATCTTTATATTATTTTTAATTCTTAGTTTCTATATTTCATTAAAATTTATATTTATTATTTAAAAATTATATGCCCCGTGCATAGCACATGTGTAAATACTAGTATATATAGTGTGCTACTTAGCTCAGCAATTCATAATCCAATGATCTTGTTTATACCAATGCTCTCTTATAACCTCCAAAGTCCAAACATAAAGTTGTGTGCTCAAACTTAAGATAGTATACACATGTTGAGTTTTTTTTTTAAAATTAACTCCCATATAAGGGAGGAAATTACAAATAAACTCTTATACTATATATAAGAGGAAATTATAACTGATGTCAAGAGGGCTCGAACTCAGCACCTCATGCAATAATGTCTAATCTCCTTGTCGCTAGGACAAAGGCTCTTGACGTATACACATGCTGAGTTGCGAAGTGATCATATGAAATGATACACGAACCAAAAACAATCAAATAAAAACACATAAACCGTGCCTCTACACAAATCTCCCTCACAACATCCATATAAATCAGATCAGATATAAAAAATAAAAAATGAAACATCATACTCCTTCCATCCCTAAAAGTATGAACTATTTCCTTTTAAGTCGGTTCGCGAAAAGTATGAACTTTCTACTTTTAAAAATTCTTTTCTCTAATGATGTGAGACTCGTTTTTCAGCGACAACACTTTAATTACTTTTTCTTATATATGTCTCTTAATTTATCAATTATGCATTAAAACCTGCGTTGAACCAAATTTTCATACTTTTTAGAGACGAGAGAGTATAAACAGAGTCTCATCGCCTCTCCCCGTAGCGCCGGAAGGGAGCCTCCATCTTCTGCGCCTCCAACGCCCCGAAAACACCGTAGACGCTGCTCTCATCCTCATACCCATTCCTCCCATCACCACCACCACCATCACCATCATCACGAGCCATCAAATCCTCAGAATACTTAACGCTCTTGATCCACGCAGCCACCGGCGCCGCGGTACTCAGCAGAAGCACCACCTCCTTCATCGTCGGCCGCTTCTCTGGCTCACTCTGCACGCACAGCGCTGCCACATTAATCGCCTGAACGAGCTGCCTCTCGTCGAAATTCCCACGCAGCTTCTGTTAGGAATTCTTGTATTCATCTAATGAGCGCAGCGGAAATTGCAGACAAGAATAACAGATCTAGATTCATAATCATATTGCAAGTTGAGCACGTAATACACAACGGAACTAAATCTTACTTGTTGTTGTGTTTTCTTCTACGATTGTGTCCTGCAAGTTGAATCCACTACTATCGAGGTCCACGTGTATTCTGATCCGATGCAGGAACAATTCCTCGGTACAATCGCTCTATAGAGAAAGCTAGGAATTCTCTACAAAGCTTTACGTATTTTCTCTCTAATGTTACGATATTTCTCATCACCCACAATGGAGAATAAATAACCATTATATAGACAAAGATTCATTAGGGTTTCATGATTGTTGGGCTTATGGACTAATTATAATTGTAGCCCAACTATAATTATTTAATCCATATTAATCTAATCTAGCCCATATCCTTTCAATCTTCCACTTGGACTAGCATTAGATATAATACGCAGTTCCAACTTTGTACCCTTGAGCGGATCCAAATACACTTATAGTGTGACCCTTTAGGCCCTCATTATCGACGACGATCTAATCGAAGTCTGCACAAAACTCCTAGACTGCGTTGGCAGCGTAGCTCGATATATGAAGGACGTTTACGTGAATTCGGTAAACAAGCCTTTACACAAAGTTTATAGTAACATCCTTTCATTCACGAACCACCCGATTGAGCCTAAGATTTGTCATGTGTCATCCAAATAGCTCAATCACTTTATCTCATCTTTATTAAATGACCCATTCGATCATATTCAATTACTTTAATTGAATATATCTTTGCATTGGCCAATGACTTAATGGTCAAGTAATATAGAGAATTTGAGTGTTCTCTCGAAATTCTAATCGAGGAATGAATCTCATTCTTGGCTCAACTACCATTTCCATTTATCTTATGATGTACCCAACACAAGTCCGTGTCTAAATCCTCCGAGGGGAGGCAAAGCGTTGTACAAGGTCAAAGCACATCACTCAACAAACAAAATGTGTAATGACCTCAGATCCAAGGACTGTTACATACTTCATGTACTAATAAACTGTAGACACTTCACAAAACAGTTTAATAGTAGGGTATACCAATACTCTCCAAAGTATACCATGTGTCCATCACGAGTATCTAATATCTCATAGTTGTGAGAACAACTACATTCTCGAAGAATGTGATGCAAACCCCATGCTAACCTATAACATATCACCAATATCCCATTCTTGATGATCATTGGTTAGGGCTATTTTAGAATTATACTATATCATTAATGTCTCACACCATTAACGACAGTCACAATTCAAGGGAACAAATATTTAGAATAAAATCAAACATTTAAAACAATTATTCCAATAAGTGCACAAAACCCATAGGAAATAAAATTTTCATATAATGTGATCAAGTAATATTGTCTCAACACAAAATGTTTCTAAGACATATAAAACTGTAACTCTCACTGATTCAAAGCCATCTACCAACATGCATAACACCTAAGCTCTCAAAGTGCTTGTTGTGTTTTGCTATACATAACGGTTTGGTGAAAGGATCAGTCAAGTTATCATCAGTGGGTACTCTTTCTAATTTTATGTCGCCTCTTTCAATTATTTCTCTGATCAGATGATATCTTCTGGGAACATGCTTGTTCCTGTTCGTAGCTCTAGGTTCTTTTGCTTGCGCAACAACACCAGTGTTGTCACAATACAAAGGTATTGCACTATTGGCACTCGGAATGACACCCAGTTCTTTAACGAACTCTAACAAAGCAACAACTTCTTTGGCAGCTTCAGATGCAGCAATATACTCGGCTTTGGTGGTGGAATCGGCAGTTGTACCTTGTTTGGAACTATTCCAACTCACTGCTCTACCATTGAGGACAAAAACATATCCAGACTGAGACTTATAGTCGTCATGGTCTGTTTGGAAACTAGCATTAGTGTACCCAGTAACTGATAACTCTGGTTGTCCACCATAGACTAAGTAATATTCTTTAGTCCTTCTAAGGTACTTAAGAATAGTCTTAACAGTTTTCCAATGTTCCTCACCGGGATTTTGCTGAAATCTGCCTGTCATGCTAAGCGCATAGGCCACATCTGGCCTAGTAGAAATCATGGCATACATAATAGATCCTATAGCTGAGGCATACGGGATCCTTTTCATGTTGTCTCTTTCTTTGTCATTAGAAGGACAATCCTTCTTTGACAATACAATGCCATGTCCCATAGGAAGAAAACCTTTCTTAGAATTCTCCATTGAGAAGCGCCTTAGCAACTTGTCTATGTAAGTGGATTGTGATAATCCCAACATCCTATTCGGTCTATCTCGATAGATCTTGATTCCAAGGATGTAGGAAGCATCACCCAGATCCTTCATCATAAAGGAACTAGACAACCATTCTTTCACGGATTGCATCATGGAACGATCGCTTCCCATAATCAAGATGTCATCAACATATATGATAAGGAAGACAACGTTACCATTCTCGCGTTTACTATAAACACATGGGTCCTCTTTGCTTCTGACAAAACCAAACGATTTGATTGTTCTGTCAAAACAAATATTCCAACTCCTCGAAGCTTGCTTAAGTCCATAGATGGACTTCTTTAGCTTGCACACTGCATTCGGCCTTTCTTTCGATACAAAACCTTCTGGCTGTGTCATATAGACATCGCCTTCTAATTCTCCATTGAGAAATGCGGTTTTGACATCCATTTGCCAAATGTCG
This sequence comes from Salvia splendens, assembly GCF_004379255.2. NCBI lineage: Eukaryota > Viridiplantae > Streptophyta > Magnoliopsida > Lamiales > Lamiaceae > Salvia > Salvia splendens. Next base: position 31,075,990 of record NC_056035.1, read on the forward strand.
AAATTGTAGTATGCAGCAATTGCAAGTAATATCCAAATGGACTTGATCTTAGCAACTGGCGAAAAGGTTTCATCATAGTCAATGCCTTCGCGCTGACTATAACCCTTTGCCACTAACCTAGCCTTGTAGGTTTGTACTTTGCCATCTGCATCTCTCTTCTTTTTGAAGATCCATTTGCAACCTATGGGGTAAACCCCATCTGGCAAGTCAACTAGTTCCCAGACTAAGTTGAAGTACATCGAGTCCATTTCAGATATCAAGGCTTCAAGCCACTTCTCTCGATCGGTGTCCGACACCGCCTCGGTACAGGTCTTAGGCTCATCGTCGTCTAAATCAACTTCATCATCTTGGTTCTCAACCATTAGATTCAGTCTCTCAGGTGCACGACGAATCCTTCTAGGCCTATTGAGTTGGTTTTCTTCTGGCTCGGGCTGTTCATTCTGATTGTGAGTAGGCCCAGGAATATCACTATGATCTTCTTGAGGTAGAGGTGATGCAACTATTGTATCATCTTGTATTTGATGCATCTCATTGTCTTGAGGAGGTTCTTCGAGAGTCCCTCTAAGGTCTCCTCTAATAGTATTTTCCCCTCCCAATAGATCATCAAAAACTCCCACTGAGTTATTGTTCAAACCATTTGACAATACATCATCCTCATTGTTAACTTGTGGTTCTTGAATTTCTTCAAGATCTACTGTATTTTGACCTTGTTCCTTGCAGACATAACTGTCTTCAAGGAACGTCACATTCCTTGATGTTATCACCTTGTGATTTTCAGGACAGTAGAAATCGTATCCCCTAGTTTGTTTAGGATATCCCACAAAGTAACACTTCTCACTTTTAGATTCCAACTTATCAGTCATTTGTTTCTTAACAAAAGCTGGACAACCCCAGGTCCGCATATAGTTAAGACAAGACTTTTTGCCATACCATAACTCATATGGTGTTTTCTCAACTGATTTAGATGGAACTCTATTCAGAATGTAAATAGCAGTCAATAAAGCATGACCCCAGAGAAATAAAGGAAGACTAGCTAAACTCATCATGGATCGAACCATATTTAATAATATTCGGTTTCTCCTTTCAGATACTCCATTCATTTGTGGTGTACCAGGAGGTGTCCAGTCCTACTGAATTCCATGCGATTTCAAGTAATCAAGAAATTCTCGGCTCAAGTATTCCCCTCCTCGATCTGATCGAAGAGTTTTTATACTTTTCCCAAGTTGTTTCTCAACTTCACACTTAAACTCTATAAATTTCTCAAAGGCCTCAGATTTGTGTTTCATAAGATACACATATCCATACCTTGTCAAATCATCAGTGAAAGTAATGAAGTACGAATTACCACCTTTTGCTTGAGTTGGAAACGGTCCGCACACATCTGTGTGGATCAACTCTAGCACATCATTAGCACGCACCCCTTTCCCAGAAAGTGGCTTATTAGTCATCTTTCATTTGAGACAGAATTCACAAGCACCATATGATTCAAAATCAAATGAATTTAGATAGTCTAACTTTCTCAATCTCGCTATCCTTTTCTCATTGATATGACCAAGTCTACAATGCCAAAGATAAGTAGCATTATCCGTATTACATAGCTTAAGTCTTTTATTTTGCACATTGAGAATATCCCGTTTGCATTCAAGCATATATAATCCATTCTCTAAAGAGGCATTTCCATAAAACAATCCATTATTAGAAAACGAGCACCTGCTGTTTGCAAAATGGAAGGAAAAACCTTCGATGTCCAACATCGGAATGGAAATAATATTCTTTGAAATAACTGGAACGAAATAACAATTATGTAAATCTAGTCTATGTCCTGAGGGAAGATCTAATCTATAAGTTCCCACGCGTTCGGCAGCAACTTTTGCTCCATTTCCAACACGTAGGTCTACTTCCCCAGGTCTCACTTTCCTGCTGTCAATTAAACCTTGCACATTATTACAAGTGTGTGAACCACAAGCGGTATCCAATACCCAGGATTGTGAGTTATTCATAGACATATTTATCTCAATGACAAACATAGCTGAGCTCCCACTCATTGCACCTTGTGCCTTGAGTTTTGGGCAGTCTCTCTGCCACTCCGTGAAATTTGACCTAGTCAATTTGTTTGTTTCCATCATACACTCATAAGATAAGTTTGATATTATCTGAACAGAAAATAAAACGAAAAGCAAATTAGAAAAGCATACAAAGATCACAATCGCATCACTAATCAAACAAGGGTTTATTGTATTGATTAGCTCCCACTAATTTTAACATATATTATGTCCCCCAAACATAAAATACGAATTTATATCTAATATAAATTTTAGTGGTCCAAGATCCAAGTCTATATTATTGCAGCCTCTGCGAGGGCTGATGACTATAATAATATCACCAGGTAGGCCTCCAAGCCAATTGTAACAACAATTTTACAATTCTTGGTTTATTAATCTAATTAATATACGTCCATAAATTATTCTGGTTGCGAGGGCTACTCAAAATAATTTAAGCAAGTCAACCCCATCACACGATGCCGACCATGCATCTATGAATGAGCCTAAACCTTGTAGATTTAGAGTAAACGTGAGGGCGTAAAACTCGTGGTCGAAAAGGCTAGGAGCATCAAACAATTGTGATGGACGACGCGTTTGTTTCAAAACAAGACTTATATTTTGTGGGGAATAATTTTGTGATACTAATTTTGTGAATATAATATCCAATATTAAATTTCAAACAATTACTGGGCGCCGCCTACCCAGACATAGTATAACACGGACTACAAATACTGGGCGCCGCCTACCCAGACATAGTATAACACGGACTACACATACTGGGCGCCGTCTACCCAGACAATAAACGGTCTCTAACTACTATAGTTGAAATAAATAAGCAAAAATCAAATAGCATGCTTATCACATAAGATATCAAATAATGCTCAACAAATAAAATCAAATTTTATTCTCTAATTAAATGTGGATTTCATTATATTAATTCTAAATTAATATAATTATACATATTTAATATGAATTCCAAATTAATATTGTGATGTGGAGTATATATTATCATTTCCAGATGATAACTATGTCCCAATTTGTTAATCAAATTAACGAAATTAATTCAATCTATATTAATTCTAAATTAATAAATTTGTAAATCAAGTAATAACTCCATATCATCATCAAGCACATATATTATTTATTATTCCAAAATAATAATATTAACAAATTCTTGCTCATTAATCCATTAATCCAATTAATAAATTTATCATCTAATCTATATCAATTCCCAACTAATATAAATAGATATTTAATATTAAAAGATTAGCTCGCACCGCCCGTTCACAAGATTATACAAATAATACCCAGTTTTCAAAATCCACAGGTCAAAATTTCGCATGAAGTTTCGAAATTGTTGTAAAGAATTTCCAAAAGGCAATAGAACTTTTGCTGAACTTTTAGATAAATGAAATCTAATTTAGATATTCAAAACATATGCGTAATCCAATTTCCACAAAATTCCAGAGAGGCGGAGAGAGCTGTTCAAAATCAATTTTCGAAAGCATTAACCTTTTCGTAAAGTTTTGGAATCAGATTCCAAAGTATACCCAATTACATATGATTTTAATTTCCAAAATTATTCCACGAACTAATTAGAGGACAAAATCAATTATGAATCAAGCCCCGGGCTCTGATACCACTGTTAGGAATTCTTGTATTCATCTAATGAGCGCAGCGGAAATTGCAGACAAGAATAACAGATCTAGATTCATAATCATATTGCAAGTTGAGCACGTAATACACAATGGAACTAAATCTTACTTGTTGTTGTGTTTTCTTCTACGATTGTGTCCTGCAAGTTGAATCCACTACTATCGAGGTCCACGTGTATTCTGATCCGATGCAGGAACAATTCCTCGGTACAATCGCTCTATAGAGAAAGCTAGGAATTCTCTACAAAGCTTTACGTATTTTCTCTCTAATGTTACGATATTTCGCATCACCCACAATGGAGAATAAATAACCATTATATAGACAAAGATTCATTAGGGTTTCATGATTGTTGGGCTTATGGACTAATTATAATTGTAGCCCAACTATAATTACTTAATCCATATTAATCTAATCTAGCCCATATCCTTTCAGCTTCAGGTCCGCAAGGTCCTTAAACCGGCCTTTACTTATGTGCGGCTCGGCCCACTCGGTGATGGTCCGCTTGACCCCGCCCGGAAGCTTCTGGATCGGCTTCCTCCCGGTCATAATCTCCAGTAGAAGGATCCCGAAACTGTACAGATCGCAGCTCTCCGAGACTTTCCCCCACATGGCGTACTCTGGCGCCAGGTAGCCCAGAGTCCCCTTCACCCGAGTCGTCATGTGGCTCACCCCCTCGGGTATCAGCTTCGCGAATCCAAAATCCGCCACCAATGGCTCGAAATTCGAATCCAGCAGCACGTTGCTTGCCTTTATGTCCCTGTGGATTATGTGCGGCGTAACTTCATGGTGCAGGTACCTGTTACCGCTCGCATTTTTTCATTTTAGTTCGTACTAATTTTGACCATTTTTTCTTAATTTTGACCACATATTAGATTTTTTAAATTACTTTTCTATTGAATTGAAATAAATGTGAATCGAATGAATGGAGAGTAATACAGTATGCCCTGGGCCGATCCCATTGCGACTTTCATTCTCTTTTTCCAATCGAGCTGGACTTCGCCGGCGAACTGGCCGTGCAAATGAGAGAGCAAGCTGAGATTAGGCATGTAGTCGTAGACGATGAGGCGCTGGTCGTTTCCCGCGCAATAACCTCTGAGCCCTAGCAGATTCTTGTGCCTCACTCTTCCGAGCACCTCCACCTCCACCGCGAACTCCATCTCCGCCTTGGAATTCATCGACTTCAACTTCTTCACCGCAATCTACACTTACAAATGTCACTATCCGTCTCCCCAATAATTTTGTGCATGTTTGGTAGCGAAGATAACTCATCTATGTTTGGAATGCTACGAGCGAAAATGACATTTTTGTTCATTGAATTCCAAATATAGATGAGTTTATCTACCTAAAATTCAACTTAATTCATTTTTTGCTCGTAGAATTTCAAATATAGATGAGTTATCTACGCATACAAATGTCACTTTCCGTCTACCCAGTAACTTAAATTCAACTTAATTGAAATACCTGAAGGCCGTCGGAGGTTCGGCCCCAATAAACACTCCCGAACCCGCCTTCGCCAAGCTTGTAGTTGTCGCTGAAGCCGTTGGTGGCCGTATGCAGCTCCTTGTAGGTGAAAATTCTCCATTGATTGATGTTCTCGCCTCCTCCTCCTAACGTCAAACTACATGATAAAAATAAAACATGAATTATTTATGGTTACTAAAATTATGGTAAGTAATTGAGAATGCCTACCCTTCTTCAACTTTATCATTACCGCAGCAACTGACGGATGATCCCATGGCTTGAGAGACAGACTTAATTTGTTTTTTCGATTGGAGAATCAATCGATGAAGATGTTTTTAATGAATTTTAGTTGGAAAAAGTGTGTCCTTGTCAATTGTGGCACTGCCGTCCTCGCCGGCTGTGTTAGATTAACTGATTATATAGTTTAATTAGTGTGTCCTTTGTCAATTGTAGTATACGTATATTTTTGTTTTGTATCAACCTCTCTTCTAATTATTGACATAGTCATTCTCTTTCTCTCCCTTTTATTTCATGCTATGTCAAAACTTTTGGACTGCAATATTATGTGTTATGGAGTACTCCCTCCGTTCCATACTAGTGGAGTCATTTTGTCATTTTGGTACGTTTCATGGAGTCATTTCTCTTTTTAATAAAAGTCAACACATTTCTTCTCACTCACATTACTCTATCTTACTTTATTATCTCTTCATCTCTCTACCTTTTTTATTTCCTACTTTATTCTTCTTTTATCTAACCCACTTAATATATTTTTTCTTAAGTTCCATGCCGAAAAAAAATGTCTTCACTATTATGGAATGGAAGGAGTACTATTTTGTATCAACAAGAAATTAATTATCTCACTATGAGCCAATTTAGTGATATACAACACCCAGTGCCATCAATGTTCCGAGATAGGATGCACCTACATATTGGCATTGCAATCTTTCACAATGATCCAAGTTGTGAGCCTATCATTAAAGAAACAATTAGTAAATGATAAACCATGTGATAAACCATTTATCTGAGTATATTATGGAAATACGGATTACAGATTCACAGCAACATAAAGATTGATTTTCATTATATATCCTAACATTTTGAAGATGCAAAATCCAACGGTATATACATCACTAAAGAATCGAGAGACATTCTTAGAGTTCGAGATGAAAGCATCAATTGATAAGAAATCGAAATAGAAAGGAAAATATTGAGAGGCCAAATAGAGTGTAAAGCTAATGATATGAAAATGAGGGTCTCTTATATTACGTATAGCATCATAATTCAAAATCAGGACCAAATCTCCATCCTTAGATTATAAAATGAGTGGATGAGATTAAATTTTACGAATATCAATAAATAGTAGACAAAATATCAACAAAAGGGTAATATCGTCATTCTATTATCATATCATAATTTTCGTGTTTTTTTTATATCAACATACTGTATTAAAAATATCAACACAATGACATGAATAATTCAACACAAGTACACGAAAATATCAATACAGTTTTATTGAGATTTCACATGCATTATACTGAGATTTTACATGCATTATATTGTGATTTTTTGATGTATTTGTTGATAAAAAATTGTTTATCAACATATACGAAAACTGAAATAAAAATCATCAAATTTCATCATCCTAACGTCGTCGGAACATATGCAATTGAGATCTCGTTAGAATCCTTATAAAATTGCCTTTAATTTGATATATTTTTGTGAAAAAATAATTTAAATTGAGAGAGTTACATAAATTTAAAGTTTTAGGATAATTTTAATAAGAGAGAATTGACATTAATACCCTTTAATTTTATTTAATAATTATTTAAATTTAAAATATAATCCACTTGGCATTATATTAACCACTATATCTCATAATCTAATGATTAAAAATTGGTCTTAATTTTGGATTGTTAACTAGTTAGCAATTGATCACCTCCCATGAAAATAATATTTCCAAGGGCGGATCTATATGGGAAGAATAAGGGGAAAATGCCCCTCAACATATTTTAGTTAATCTATTTATTCTTCAAATTTTGAAATTTCTTGATTTCCTTTGTATATGCCCTCCTCAAACTCCTAAGGCCACCCGCAACGCGTTATGCGGGTGACACGAGTCCCGTCCCTCCTTGACGAGACGGGCGCGGGACGCGTTGCAGCGTCCCGTCCCGTCACCATCCCGCCAGATCCCCCGTCATGCCGAGACGCTGCGCGAGACGTCTCGCCACGTGCTCCCGCGACGTGGCGCGCTCTGGGGCCATGCGTGACGCCCACTCGCCGGCCCGCGAGTGGGTTTCGTCACGCTAACGCAATAATTCATTTTTTTAAATTCAAATTTAATAAAAAAATTAAAAATTTGAAAATGGTAATATTACCGTTTTCGACTGTTTTCCTTTTTATTACTCTATAAATACTCCTATTTCACCCCCATTTCACACACCAACACACATCTAATCCTCTCAAATCATCTCTCTTTCCTCTCCAATTTTCATCTAAAATCATCTCTTTTATTCTTCCCCAAATTTAATCGATCTAATGGATCCATATGAGTAAATGCGTCGAATAATGGAAGAATCACTGGAAGAAGATCGACACCGGGAGGCGGAGGAAGCCGTGCCGCCCCAAAGACGCCCCAAGTAAAATCATTCTAATAGTGATGTGTTTTGTTAACAACAGTGAAGTAAGATCATGCTAAGAGTGATGTGTTTTGTAAACAACAGTGAAGTAAGATCATGCTAAGAGTGATGTGTTTTGTAAACAACAATGAAGTAAAAGCATGCTAAGAGTGATGTGTTTTGTAAACAACAGTGAAGTAAAATAATGCTAAGAGTGATGTGTAACATTAGAAGCAAATAGTTGGCCGACATTTGTTTTCGTAAAATCAACATCGAATTTATCCAGTAAGTTACACATGGAAATGTCTTATGCTTTTTGCATGAGGATTCATAATTTCACAAATCGATATTTAATCTGTTCGACCAAATTCTCCATACTAAATCCACCATCAACGACAAGATTCATCAGTCCACCATCTGTTCGACCAAATTCCCCAATCAAAATCTTGCTTCATTTCCAAATTCCATTCCAGAAATGGCGTTAGCAGCTACGACATTCAGTTCATCAATCTCCCGCCACCAAATCCGAGCTCTCTCCCATTCATCTTCTCCGAAATCGAATCTCGAAGAATCGATCCGAGCAGCTGTCGAAGCAAAAGCATACCGCCAAATCCCCCATTGCAATTGATTAGTCTTTGAAATCGCCAAGAAAAGATTAACTGTTGCAACCTAATGAAATCAAAAACTCAAGTTCAACAACCATCAAACCAAGAAACATCAATCCCAGAAAACCACAACAGTTTAATTACGAACGTAACACACGATGTTCTTCTGAGAATCCCAGAGTGCAAGGTTTCGCCGAGCTCGGGGCCGGCGACTTCGAGCTCCAACGAATAACCGATGGCAACGTGGAGATCGCCACGGCCGTGAAGGTCGGGGCGGAGCTGCAGTGGCCGCTGACTAAGGAGGAGCCGGTGGTGAAGCTGGATGAGAAGCACTACCTCTTCTCGCTCCCCACTATATTTCCGGAAACCATATAATTGTACGAGTAATTTTCGAATAATAATTCAACATATGAAAAGAATGACTTGAATTTGTTATTTTTCTTTTGGGGAGAAGACAAGTATTAGAAAAATATTATGAAATCTGAATCCAATTATTCATGTACCTTAAAAAGGAAAAGCGCAAGATTTATCGCAGAAGAAGAAAGAGAAAAATAATAAATAAGAAATAAATAATGAAAGAAAAAGGTAAGAAAGTTTTATAAGATGCGTCTCTCTTTATACGAAATCAAAAGATTTAACAAAGAAAACTAAAAACAAGTTTATACTTGACTCAATAGTAGTATTAAATTAAAGGGATATTGACACCTAATATAATGAAACTTTCAAAAAGTTGAGTTTTTTCCCACGAACTTTAAAATTAGCAAATAATATTACGAATTTTATCCTAAGTTTGTTATTTCCCACCAATAAAAAATTTCCGGCTATATTAATAGATTGAAGCACAGATTTGGAGGGTGCAATTCAAGAAAAACTATTCTCTAAGATTGAAAAATTTGAAGCTCTCGAAGTTAATGTCAAAAAATTACGAAAAATAATCTGTATCATGATATTATTTACCGGAATTTTTTCATTGGTGGGAAATAACAAACTCGAGGCAAAGTTCGTGATATTATTTGTCAATTTCAAAATTTATGGGAAAAACCTAATTTTTTGAAAGTTTCATGATATCAGGTGTCAATATCCCTAAATTAAATGCATGAATATAACCTTGAAAACGTCTAGGTCAACCCACATGAGTTTGGGGTGTGATATTGTGGTGTGGACGCATGTGGCTTGAGTTTCTTTGGATGGGCTTTGTGTTGTTGTGATATGTGGGGCCTTGTGAAGGAAGACTGTCACGCCCGCATTTTCTAAGGATAGAAAACACGGTTGATCGCGACTAGGGGATGATTAAAGAAGCGGGGAAGAAAGGGGAAAACAACACAACTCGACCAAAACTCGAAACAAATGGGAATGGCTTGAATAAAATCAGAGTATCTCAACAATCAACAACTCCAAAAATGAATAATATTTCAGCGATACAAGAACTCAAAAGAAAAACAACTACTTAGCGGAAGCATTTGAGAGAAGGAATATACCACGTGTGAAGACATGACACATTCTAAACACTTAAATTTCTTCAACGGTCTTGCTCAACACCCACCGCACCCGTCAAGCTCAACCTGTAATTTTTAAAAGAAAAACAGGGCTGAGTACTTGATGCACTCAATGGACTCATGCCGAAAACATTTTATAAAAAGTATTTATCATGCCACCATTGAGTGACCTTGGGGTTTTAACTTCAGAAATCGCCCAAGACACTAAAATCATTTCCATCGTAAAATTCGTGACTGCAGTCATTTTCCCATAGATGTCTACCATATCTGATCCATTGATGACAAAGAATGTGGCCACATCCCAAGTCACTAGACCGGCCGACCCAAAAGACGGCTCACGATCTCCATAGGTGTACACTAGCCTGAGTAGGGACTCACTCCCTAGACAGACCCGAATTCGATTATCCATTGATGGCAAAAGCCACATCAAATAGGTTCCATAGAATAAAACAAAACACGGCATGACAAATATTCATATCATTTTCACATAAAAAAAAGTATACTTAGGGCATTGCCCTTATTTAAAAAGAAAGCCCACCTCGCTTGCTTATACCACACAATCACGACCTTACGCAACCTTTTACTCTTGATACCCTCGTATGTGCAACAACCCTTGTCAATATCACCACACAATCAGGCTTTCCATTATTACAATTATCATGCATGTCCTATCGTTCCTTTCATCGTTTTCTTAGATTGTCCATTCCCAAACGTTCATCAACATAAGGAAAAACATGCCACAATATTTCTCAACGTGTTACACATAATCATGCCAGGATACCTTCCTAAATCATACATGCATCATATAATTCATTAAAACTTAGCAACAAGTGATATTTTCACCTAACAACAAAACTGGCAGAATTGAGCGGTTGGTTGTAAAAATCACCAAAAATCGCCCCGACCTCATATGAAGCTAAAATTTGGTCACAACACAGTAGACACATTCGAGTTCATCCAGTTAAAATTTCACACTTAAATCATATCATTTGGTCAGTCAAAACATTTATGCAACTCTCTGATCGGAACATAAAAATTCTGGCAGCACTGCGCAGTTCATTTGAAAAATTCACCAAATATTCATCTGATGTCCAATAAGGCTGAAACTTTTACACGACTTAGAAGACACTCAAAATTTATTCAGTTAAAAATTCGTGCCAAAATAAGATCGTTTGGTCGGTCGAACACACGTCGGAATATACTATCCGAGCACGATGATTCAGAATTATTCTAAATGAATGCAAAGAATTCAAGGCTGGGAATTGATCGGTGATTACCTTCTTAGGCGGCAGAAAACTCTCTTCTCCAACTCGGTTCATTCTCTAAATTTTAGTTCTCGATTTTTCTTGGTATTGAATTTATGTGTAGAAAGATCGTGGCATTGATTGTATATATATAGGCAAAACTAATAGACATTGATGGATTTGGTGGTTGGAGAGATTTAGGGAGTATAGATATGGGGAAATCGTTTGGTGATATGGTTTAGAGAAATATATTTGACCAAGTCAACTAGGAAAAGATTTAATTAGATTTTTTTGATTTTTTTTTCTTCTTTATTTTTTTGGGGTGTTACAATCTACCCATCTTAACAAAAATTTCGTCCCGAAATTTGCTTACGTCCTTCGAATGGTTGGCACCTAGCTTGCTCCAAAGTTTCGCGCCATTCCAAGAATAGAAAAAGTTTCATTGTCCATTGGGCTCCATCCCAGTCTCGATCTCCTTGCCTCGTCGTGCCTTGACAAATTAGGAATTCACCCCAAACTTTCAGATTTTCGTTCGTTTTCATCACTCGGGAAAGTGATAGATTATCTCAACTTAAAACTACGGTTTGCGCGTATTTAACCTAGCCTACAATGTAAGCACACTATGTTCACAACATACTTCATCATCTCACATCTCAACATCTACCACAATTAACGACATTCATACCACAAGATAAAACACACAACATTTTCACATCCATAGCAAAAGACTTTCGAACTTCACATTTATATTTAAAACTTTTGAAACAAAATTTCTTTACACTTTCACACTTTCCTCAAAAATTTCCACATCTCACTTTTAAAGTAAAAGTTTTGACTCAAAACTAAACGTACTTTCACATCAACTTTCATGCTTCGTATAAGACATTCCATAGAATAACGCATCATACCTTGCACCTCATAACGTAAATATCATCGCACTTCCATAGCTCAAGTTTCCAAACGAAAAAGTTAAAAACTATTTTTCTCGAAACTCAAAAATTTTCGAACAATTCATAAACACAGCATTTTCCATTGATCAAATCTTTTCATAACAGACAAGTCACCCAATTGCATAACATATCGCGAAACACACACATATATTTTTTTATATAACCAAAGCTCATCTATCTCAATGTAAAACATACTTTATTTTAATAACCATAGCTCTGCTATCCCATTGTAAAACATACTTTGTTTTCATAACCATAGCTCTTCTATCCCATTTTAAAACAAACTTTGTTTTCATAACCATATCTCATATATCCCATTGTAAAACATACTTTGTTTTTCCTAACCATAGCTTCTCTTCTCCTTTCCTGAAAACTTTCTCATAAAATTTTTTCATAAAATTAAATTACCTCTTTCTTGATTGAGCGCGGCGAAGCGGGATGTTGAGCCTTCAATGCATAATTATTATTATCATTATTATTATTATCACTATTATTTTAGTCTAGCGAAACAAGTCTAGACTAAGACTGAAAAAGACTCTCGGGTCCAGAGCGGAAAGAAAAATTGCTCTGATACCACTTTGTCACGCCCGCATTTTCTAAGGATAGAAAACACGGTTGATCGCGACTAGGGGATGATTAAAGAAGCGGGGAAGAAAGGGAAAAACAACACAACTCGACCAAAGCTCGAAACAAATGGGAATGGCTCGAATAAAATCAGAGTATCTCAACAATCAACAACTCCAAAAATGAATAATATTTCAGCGATACAAGAACTCAAAAGAAAAACAACTACTTAGCGGAAGCATTTGAGAGAAGGAATATACCACGTGTGAAGACATGACACATTCTAAACACTTAAATTTCTTCAACGGTCTTGCTCAATACCCACCGCACCCGTCACGCTCAACCTGCAATTTTTAAAAGAAAAGCAGGGCTGAGTACTTGATGCACTCAATGGACTCATGCCGAAAACATTTTATAAAAAGTATTTATCATGCCACCATTGAGTGACCTTGGGGTTTTAACTTCATAAATCGCCCAAGACACTAAAATCATTTCCATCGTAAAATTCGTGACTGCAGTCATTTTCCCATAGATGTCTACCATATCTGATCCATTGATGACAAAGAATGTGGCCACATCCCAAGTCACTAGACCGGCCGACCCAAAAGACGGCTCACGATCTCCATAGGTGTACACTAGCCTGAGTAGGGATTCACTCCCTAGACAGACCCGAATTCGATTATCCATTGATGGCAAAAGCCACATCAAATAGGTTCCATAGAATAAAACAAAACACGGCATGACAAATATTCATATCATTTTCACATAAAAAAAAGTATACTTAGGGCATTGCCCTTATTTAAAAAGAAAGCCCCACCTCGCTTGCTTATACCACACAATCACGACTTTACGCAACCTTTTACTCTTGGTACCCTCGTATGTGCAACAACCCTTGTCAATATCACCACACAATCAGGTTTTCCATTATTACAATTATCATGCATGTCCTATCGTTCCTTTCATCGTTTTCTTAGATTGTCCATTCCCGAACGTTCATCAACATAAGGAAAAACATGCCACAATATTTCTCAACGTGTTACACATAATCATGCCAGGATACCTTCCTAAATCATACATGCATCATATAATTCATTAAAACATAGTAACAAGTGATATTTTCACCTAACAACAAAACTGGCAGAATTGAGCGGTTGGTTGTAAAAATCACCAAAAATCGCCCCGACCTCATATGAAGCTAAAATTTGGTCACAACACAGTAGACACATTCGAGTTCATCCAGTTAAAATTTCACACTTAAATCATATCATTTGGTCAGTCAAAACATTTATGCAACTCTCTGATCGGAACATAAAAATTCTGGCAGCACTGCGCAGTTCATTTGAAAAATTCACCAAATATTCATCTGATGTCCAATAAGGCTGAAACTTTTACACGACTTAGAAGACACTCAAAATTTATTCAGTTAAAAATTCGTGCCAAAATAAGATCGTTTGGTCGGTCAAACACACGTCGGAATATACTATCCGAGCACGATGATTCAGAATTATTCTAAATGAATGCAAAGAATTCAAGGCTGGGAATTGATCGGTGATTACCTTCTTAGGCGGCAGAAAACTCTCTTCTCCAACTCGGTTCATTCTCTAAATTTTAGTTCTCGATTTTTCTTGGTATTGAATTTATGTGTAGAAAAATCGTGGCATTGATTGTATATATATAGGCAAAACTAATAGATATTGATGGATTTGGTGGTTGGAGAGATTTAGGGAGTATAGATATGGGGAAATCGTTTGGTGATATGGTTTAGAGAAATATATTTGACCAAGTCAACTAGGAAAAGATTTAATTAGATTTATTTGATTTTTTTTTTCTCCTTTATTTTTTTGGGGTGTTACAAAGGCCCTCAATTTATTTAGTTGAAACTTGTATCTTTGCAGCAAAAAAAAAGGCGATTCCGTCGCCTTGGCGGCCCCCACACTCCGGCCCGACATCATGTGAGGGGTTAAATCAAGGTACGCAGTAGCCCGTTAGGGGGAGGCCTTAACCCACTGACTACCAAAAGCCCATCTCCCAAGGCCTCACACTTGTGCCTGAGAGATGGATGCAACTACACGACAGCAGTGGGATTTGAACCCATGCTCATTGCAACAAGATCTGCCCTTCTGTTGCCAACTGCGCTACGCCCCTGCGGGTAGTTGAAACTTGTATCTTACTTACAAAGGTTGGGGTTGGCCGAGATGAATATTAACTATGTGTCCTCTTTTAAATACCATCGTTCGATTTTACTTGGTTTCTAAGACATATAGTGACAAATGGATGGAAAAAGTTTATGAATGTGGGTCCAATTTTTATACTCCCATAAAGTAAATTGCCGGAAAATTAAGTCATGAACTTTCACTTTTCTAATATTTCCCACGAACTTCAAATGTAGCACCAACTGCATTAACATATTGTGCATGCGTCGCTTTTGCATTGCACGTGTTCTGGCCATTAGTTAAAGATGACATGGCTTTTAGCCACTTACCAAGTGGGTCTCCTCCTAAATTTATGGAAACTCAACCCGGCCTAGCACATTTGACAATTCTACTTCAGCCCAACATTGCTTAGTCCAAGAGAATTATCTCTTCAACCATCATAGATCATCTACTTATTCCATACGTGTTTTGAACTTAGTTCAATCTCTCACACATATATGTAAATCAGTAATACTATTCCCCGTGTCAGCCCTTTCCAGTCTCATTTTGATTCAGTATGGTTTTAAGAAATTGTTTGAGTTTATACAGAAAAATAGAAAAATAAGTTAGTGGAATGTATGCCTCATTTTTATATATTTAGTTTATAATAGAAAGTAAGTGTAATGAGTTGAATAGTAGATCAATTTAGCTAAAATAGAAAACAAGAAATAAAGACTTTAAATCACGAACCTCCCAAAATGAAAAAATGAAACTCTAAATCGCGGAGTAACATTTACCATATGCATGCAAATAGACAGTTTGAGGTAGTGCGAGTGGACAAATTGTACAGCTGGCTTTGTTAGATTCCTTGGTAGCAAGTGGCATGAAGACACAAATTGTCTTGATATGGTAAATTAACAAAATCTTAAAACTGTGATGCCAGCTGCTGAAATGTGAAGGCATGCAGTCACTTCTCTAAGACTGAAATAAACCAACAAAACAAGGAAAAACAGCAGAGCGGAATCTGCATCTGCTTTCTTAAAATAAGGGATTGGACAAAAAGGGAGCAAAAGCAAGATAGCTTCCTCATACACCTGTCATATTTTTTTTTTTTTATTATTTTTTTTTTTTACACCTGTCATTCTCTTTTCTCCATAAAATTTATACATTCACCATCACCAAACATTTTCATACTGCCGCATCTTTTTTTTTCTTCTTTGGTTAAATAAATACTATAGCATTATTGGTTGAAAATAGTAACTTTTTATGTGATATACGTCTATATTGTTTAAGTAAAAAATAGCGAACTAGTGGTACAAAAGCAGCCAAAGTAAAAACAATAAAAATGCAACAAAATAAATGTCTGTGTAGAATGGAATGGAAACATGCCAGAATTTTAACTGGATCTAAATTGAGAATTACACAATCAAGGTGATTGTAAATGAAAGTATATTATTCCTTTGATGCCAGCAAATCTATTTCTATTACTAGTTGTAAAACGAAAAAAACTATATATAATCCTCATAAAAATACCCTATTTTACCCCTTTCAGTGATTGATTATTTGATTAATTAACCCCATCCACCAATTGGACTAGTTTCCAACAAACACGCAAACACACATAATAATCAATACCTATAAATATACATGCGTACACATATTTTTCCCACAATTAATGATTTTAAGTTGGAGAGCCCAAAGCCAAATTGATGTAGTCCACTCAACAACACAATATGCATGCTTTTTTGTACCTCACTAACACTAATCTCCCCAATTTCCATGCTTGACGATGAAGTATTAATAAGTGTGAAATGTGGTATTAGATTGGTGAAAATTCGGGTTAAAATTCATATTATTATCACATATATTTATTGTACTATATAAATTTGATTCCAGTTAGATTTTGATCAGTCACACGGTGATAGTTTCACAATTGTTATGATCACAAATATATACTCCCTCCGTCCCACAAGAATATGCGTTTTTTCCTTTTTAGTCCGTTCCTATAAAAATATGCACTTTCTAATTTTGGAAAGTCATTTCTCTCTAATGAGGTAAGACTCATTCTTCACTAATAATACTTTAATTACTTTTTCTCTCTACATTTCTCTTACTTTGCTAATTTTACATTAAAACATGTGCCGACCCCAAAGTGCATATTATTTAGGAACGGATTATGGATGGAGTATAATGTATAGCATGAATCCATAATAGCAACCTCTTATGGTATGATGGAGGAAGTACTTTACTTGTATAGATATTTAAAAAAAATTATTTTTATATTCAATTCATATGAAATGTCCAAGAGTACGTACCGAGCAAATTATGATCACAAGGTAGTATAGTAAATACTAAATACTAATGCAATAATTTGAAGTAGTAGTAATACTTGGTTAATTGACATAGTTATACACCATAAATGCTTCAACTACATCAATACCTATTGCAACATTCAGGCTTCCGTTCGCCGCGACAGGTGAACTATAAGCTACTTTGTGTGTGACGTCCACGTGTTTCCACGTGGCACATGTACACGACAACCAACTTTCACTATACCGGAATAACTGACTGTGGTTGCATTTCCCACCTCAATAAACACCTTAAAATTTAAGGAAATCATATTCCTCTGCTTCGACTAAATTCAATAACTGCTGGAGCTTTTTCTGAGCCCTTTCATTTCTCGCTCATATTCAGTCCTCCAATTTCTGCATTTAATTCCTCTGAGTCGCAGAAAATAGAATAATTTAACACTGAGAGAGAGAGAGAGAGAGAGAGAGAGAGAGAGAGAGAGAGAGAGATCGTCTAAAAATTATTTACATTCCCGCAAAATTCATAACAAAAACCACTTGTAATTCTACCATATTAACAGAACCAAAATTCTAATTTTGGATGTTTTTGTGTTCAAAATCAGCTTCAGAGAGGGTACTACTTTCAGAGCTTAAAGTACTACTGGTCCTCTTGCTACTAAACGACGACGTTCTACTGGACATCGGAGTGGCGAGGAAAGTGGGCTTTTCCTGGCCGGCCATGATCACTAGAAACTTCTCCTCCATCACCGGCGGCTCGGCCCTAGAAGCTCCGTCCCCTCCTCCGCCGGCCTCGAGGTCCCTCTCGCCGTCTTCGGAGAGCTTCCAGTAGGAGCAGGCGAGGATCAAGAGAGCGAAAGCGATGAGCCCCAGCATCGCCGCGAGCCCGCCGAAGAGGTACGGCACCGGCGAGTGCCACGGCGACCGCGGAACTGGCGACGGTGGTGATGCTGCTGCTGATGATGCGTCAAAACCCGCCATGTTTGTAAGGGTTTGGGTGTGCTTAATTAGTTGATGTGGTGTTGAGGAAGAAGAGATGTGAGGGAAGGGAATTTATAGAGGGAAATATGGTAAGAGAAGAAGGTGGATTGGATTTTCTAAAGTTGGAGGACCCAGGTGGAATTTACGTTTAATTTTTATGTTGTCATCAGCAAAAGCAAAAAATAATTGTGTGCTATTACATCAAAGAAATTATAGAATTGGGTCAAATTTTATCTATTTTGTAATTTTATAAAATGGTTAATTATATTATAATTTTGACATTTTGTTCAATTGTTACATAGTCTATAATTTGGCAAAAATTATACATGCTTTTGACAAATAAAAAATATCACGTGAACAAACCAATTGGCTATTTTAACGACTTCTCAATTAGTCTTTAATGTTTGCATATATATATATATATATATATAGTTTATATATCTAGTTGAAATTATGACAATATATATTTCTATTTGTCAAAAAGTTATATAGGATTGCCACATTGATATTCCTTGGGTTCAAGTTATGTATACTCTTATTTGGAGTTGACTAATTATAACAATTTTGTAAAATTATTACTCCCTCCATCCATCAATACAAGAGAAGTTTTGACTTGATAGGAGTTTTATGAAATATAGTAGGAAGTTGGTAGAAGATGAGTTTTACTTTTATGGAAGGCGGGTCATACTTTTATATACTATTATTAATTTTATAATAAAATGTAAGTAAAATAAAGTTAGTGAAATATGATGTCTATTATTAAAAGTAGTGAAAAACAAATACAGTACAGTAGAAAATTTTTTAAAGAACAAACGTAAATGACAAAATAAGAAGTTTATTAGTGGATAGAGTACTATAATCGTATTAATAGAAATAGTATAATTAATTAGTTGAAGTATCTTTTTTTATACGAGCTTATCACATCTAATTTCAACAAAATAATGTCGATAAACTATATTATAATATTTTATTAGTATCTTGTGAGAGGTAGACATTTATATCAATTTCCACCACAAACAAATTTTAATCTGTATGCGTATCATAGTTCGATTGGATCAATTTACATTTCTCCATTAAGCGTCTTCCAATTAGATGCATATTCAAATGAATTAGTATCTTTTTATATAAAAAGTTTGATACTGTAAGGCACAATTAATCTTTTAATGGGTAAAGTTGGATGAGTCATTATTTTACAAGGCTGAAATTAAGACGCAATTCCCTCATCATGTAGACTACTTTTACCCTAACTCTTCAACCAATTAATGTTGCATAGGATCTCCCTTCATTTCGTCGAATACATTTTTATATTGTGCTTCTGTTCTAGTGTAGTGCATAATTTCTTGCAACAACCTCAAGCACATATAGTAATCTCAATAAATTTTACATATATAATACTTTATCATAACAATAAAAATTAATAGTCATTTAAATTATACAGTTTAGTCAAATTCTGGTATGTTTCACTATCTCAGAAATTTGAAACATGTTGTTTTGAATATCATCAAAATGTCATTTAATGCATGAATGAGACAATTTAGAAAAATTGAATTTTCGTGATTTAATTTTGCAATTTCAACAATTACGAAATTGATCAAAACGTTAACTAAACTTCATGATGTAAATAGCTATAGTATAAAAGAGAAGACGACTGAATAAAAAGCTTCATAGTTGGTGAAGGTTGGTACAAATTATACGCATGAGTATATACGCATAAAATAGTACTAATGTCTATGTTTATCAAATTTTAGAGCATCCACAACGGTGGTGGGAGTGAAGGCCGCCGTCCGTACCAGCGGCGAGGACGAGGACCGCCGCCGCTGGCACGGTGCTGCTCGATGCATCGAGCAGCGCCGTGCCAGCGAGCAGGCGACGTGGCGGCTTATGATTGGGCAACGGCATAGCCGTTGCCTTTGAATTATTTTTTTTTATTTTAAAAATCATTTTTAAATTATATAAAATGATTAATTTTTTTTTTCCAAATCCCAAAAATATGGCCGTTTTTTTCCCGTTTTTTCTGAATTTTTTTTAGTTTTTTTTTTTATTTTTTCCCCCAAAATCATCTATAAATACACACATTCATCATCCATTTATCACATCAATTCATCTCCCATTGTGAAGGCCCCGGCTCGGCTTTGGTACTTGAATAATATCGCCGACATCATGTTCACGTGTATTATCTTACACAACATGATTATAGCCGACGAAGGGCCAAGGGCGGCTAGCTTCTACGACGAGGATGAAGCCGGAAGCTCAACAGCGAGGTCTCCCCCACGCCGAGGTGAGCATACGACGGTTGGCCAGAGGATCGAGACAAGGCACACAATGCGCGATACCCGAACCCACATTCAGCTAAAAGAAGACCTAATCAAACACATGTGGGCGAAATTCGGTAACGAGTAGTGGTTTTTTTAATTTTTAGTATTTTAATTATGTAATTTTTAATTTTTAGGATTTTAATTATGTCGTTTTTTATTTTATTTGTCATTTGTAATATTATTTATATTTTTTTAATGAATTTTAGTATTATGGAAATGTTTATGTTTAATTGAATATTAAATTAATTGTGCTCGTCCTTGCGGAAGAGCACAGTTGTGGGTGTTGTGCTCTTGCCAGAGAGCAGGCATGAATAGTACCGCCCGGGCCCACAACCGTACCGCTGGCAAGAGCACGGTTGTGGATGCTCTTATTCAAAAGTATATTTTTAAATAGTTTAGATTACTGACAGAGCTTTTGCACAATAATATTTATGCAGAATTTAAATATAGTGAAAGGAAAGAAAGTAGTATTAGAAAATGTTGGACGAACTTTATTAGTAACAAATGCAGATACGTGTCTATCTAAAATCCAACGTTTTACGCAGAGTATAAAGCGAGTATTTAATGAATTATTAAAATTTATGTCTATTAAACATTGGATTGTCATGATATTAAAAACTGTGTGTACATTCTTAATGACAAAATTAGATTCTATTTCATGATTAATTATGCTACTTTGCTCTTATAATTAATTTAATTTTATATAAATTTTAATTAATAGTTTATTCTATATTATATTTCATTATTATCTTATACAACGAACTGAATACCATACGATAATATATGTACGTTTTATTTGAGCATCTTCGATCCTCGCCGTGGTGCGGTGGCGCCCACCACTATCGCTCCGACGTACACGCTAAGGACGATTCCTTTCCCAAACGATACGGCCAGCTTTGCCACATCGTGAAATTGTTTAAACATACGAACCCCACCACTATATGAGTACATTAAAACCACACTAATTAATTAGTCGTAAGCACCTAATTTGACAATGGTCTATTTTATTATTACAGAAAAACAGAGAGTACCTTTGGAGAATTTACACATAATTCCAAAACCGAATCCCACTTAATGGATTGATTTAATTAAAGTTGACGTGACCATTAAATTAACCTTAATCACATTGATTACTACTCCATATGATTTAACCCTTATGAGCGCTTCACACTACGTGCATATTGAAAAACATAAATACGTCATTCTCTACAAATTATCCATAATGAGGTTATATTAATTGAAATGAAAGTACTAAAAAAGTTCTGAAATCTGACGCAGTATTTTTAATATAATTATAGACACTAAAAATAGAAATTAAATAATAGTCTTTGAAAACCAAATTAAATGTGGGGTCAGTCGGTTAGGTGAACTTGGACTAAAGAAAATTTAACCAATATAAGATTGACGGTTTATTCCCACAAGTCAAGTTAAAACAAATAAAATAATAAATACAATTATATGTGAATGGTTTTTCAGATGGGTAATAGTATATAATTAATCATGCAATCCTACTTAAATCACCATTTGGATGGGTTCTCCACTATGATTATCTTTAGTTGCTCATACAAATTATAATTAAGTGGGTTACCACAACAATTATGGTTTTGGCTGCTCTCACTTTCCCTAGCAGCTTTCCATATCGTCCATCACCATAATAATTATGAGCACTATCATTATAAAAATAATTTACATCAATTCATTATCTAATTAAAAACAGTTGAGACGTATTGCACAAGAGTGATACTATTACATGTTTTAGATATTGTATTGTAATTTAACTGCGAGTATATAATCGAGAATAAATTCTTGAATCAGAATCAGATTACCATGGGGTACATTGTTGCATATTAATTCCCTCTTCAATATTCTACTAGATATATTGTCCAATAACATTTTTTAATGGTTAACTAATTATACTTAAAACAACCGAGATTTCACTATTTTCTTTGATCTAAAATAATATCCTCATAGGATGAAATTAAGTATTGTAGTGGAGAGAGCACTAAAGAATGATTCGCCTTTAAGGTTGTACTTTAATTTGGAATCTTAGTTCTATCCCAAAAGCTTAATGCAAATTTTAATGAAAGCAAAAACTAGTTAGTGCTACCTCATACATGGTACATTTGAGGATAATGTTGGAACATGCTCGACCAAGAGGAATAAACACACACACTATCACACACTATATATATAGGTTGGGTGTGTCTGTATAATTCTAGATCTACTGAATGGGGATACTGATTCTTATCTCCATTTTAAAGAAAGCATTGTATCTTTATTATTCAAATATATACTCCTCCAGTTCCATTAAAAATGAAACATTTTCTGTTTTAAGTTATTCCATTAAAAATGAAACATTTTCTAAAATGAAAACAACATTATCTCTACTTTTTCATCTTTCTTACTTTATTCTTTCTTCATTAATTCACAAAACAACACTTCATAAAATCTCGTGCCGAAAATCATATGTTTCATTTACAAATCAATATGTCGTTATCTTTCCTTTTGGTTCATCGTTGCAATCCACATGGTAGTTGACGTCCCACTCGCAACATGCAACACAGACAGTGCGTTAACTGCATAGATAGTGCGGGAGTCGATCATCTCTGAAGCTAAGACCAATCGCACGGATCGTGTGGTTGGTAATCAAATCACACACTCGTGTACAATGTGTAGATCCACGGGGTTGATTTTCGTGTCACATTGTCGATGATTTTATGACGCACATTATTTTTTAAAAAAAAGAGCAAAAACTTGAGAAACATAACACACTTATGTATGTATTTGCCGATTTTATACCAATTAATGCGTCTGTATAAGTGTATATGATCAACACTTACGAAACGAGAAGAATAGTGGTTGTGTGTCTTTCTTGAGTGTCGATAGGGCAAATAATTATTTCTTTGATAAGATATGAAACAACAAAGCAAAGCAAATGCCAAAATCTTGCAACAAACAAAATGGCATTTCGATTTTTGTATGTTGGCCTCATTTCAACTTACCTTATTCCCTTCACATTACATATATCGATGTAAAAACAAGGTGCGTGTGGTAGATATCACTATTATTAAATGGACATGGAAGATGAGTAGGTCCAATAGCTTAGTATGAAAAAAAGAAGAAGACAAGACTCCATAAACTATGGCCTCCCATGTAATGAACACAAGGATTTGTACAATTTTGTATGCTTTCAATGAAAAGTAGCTCAAACTTTTAAGTGAAAATCAAGCAAACATTCATCGAGTGATTCAGCATCCACCCACAACCTGGGTCCTTATTCCTTTATGTTCTATCTCTTCCTATTCCCGACAATCTATAGTACTATTTCTCACCACTTGCAATCATACACTCCCTCCATAAATTCTTTTCTTCTGCTTTTGAAAGTAGGCCATTCTAACTCTTTCTTTAATGACAAGCTAAATACTCAAACATTATTGATCCATACATATTTATTTTTTTTGAGACGTTCCAAGGTAAATGATGCATTTTCTTATTTGGCCAAAAATAATCATTACTCTTATTCCTTATTTTCATTGCTATCTTTTTATTAACATAGAACACCATTTCTTAATTCACATGCTCAAAGAAATGTATCACTTTACTCTGGATAAGGTCCAATTCGCCATAAATTGAACAACATAAGGTGACAGGAAATCCAGAGAACCACCTTAACGTGAACTAGGGAAATTGAACTGAACTGCTTCTGATATTTTACTCCCTCTATCTTTGAAAAGTCTAAATTTTCTAATTTTAAAAATCCAACTACACTATTAATAATGTGAACTTCACTCTCTACTAACACTACTTCAACTATGATTTCTTTACCTCTCTCTTACTTTACCAATTAAGCATTAAAACTTATCCACATCCAAATATTCATACTTATTTTTATTATAATTAATCGCTATTGTTATTCATCCCATAGGAAAAAGGTTGAAGTCAGCCCAGCCCAGCTAGGAAAGTCGAGGCCCAAGTTCTGTAAACAATGAGGCCCATAATACTATGCGATACCCTTTGTGATGTTCAGTTTGGGACATATTGTTGGACCCATGCACTGGAAATTTGAATTCGAGTATTAATATAAAATTCATTGGGAATATTAAATCCAATTTTATCCAAATAATATATGTGCACTTCCCTTTAGGGCGTGTTCTCCTTTCTAGTTGAGATAACCCAAGAAATCAAATCTGGGTGTGTATTCAGCATGGGCCCACAGACCCATTCCTTTATCCAATAGTGACCAATGATTAGAATAATATGTAATTCTTTTTGCTCAAATGTCGAAAAAGTCCTCAGCATTGGAACCCTAGTTTTTATTCACCATCACCATCTCAAAGCGGGAAACAAAAGCGGGAAGCATACGGGGGAAAGAAAAGGGCGATTTTCAAGTACGTGTGAAAAAAGAGGGTGCAATTGTTGAGATTTGGCTTCAAGAAACTAAATTCACCAGGTGAGTCGTGCCCTATTCTACTGCTTGGTGTTTGTATTGGTCTGCAACTTGTTCTTCAAATTTGTTTGTGCAAAAATATTTGCCGCAAAACGTGTAGAGGCGTAATCACTGGACGGAGATGTTTATGCCCTAGTTTGTTGAGATTACTTTGAAGTATTTTTCCATTAAAAATGTGCGCATTTTTGCTTTTGTCAGTTTGACTAATGGAGTAATGGATAAAGGGACGAGTTCGTTTATAGCACAAAATTGTGAATGATGTTGTTAGGTTCATTGTTGTAGTTATCATGTCTCAGTCAATGGGCTTCAGTTGTGGATCCAACAGTGGGTTTACCAGCCAAGGTGAGTAGTTAGAAAATCAATTTCTCCAAAATTTTCAGAGCACCTTTTCGATTTTCGTGATGTTAACATTATGCCTTGCGTCGGTTCCCATTTTCTGTGTGCAAAGCGGGTACCCAATTTGTGCGAACGAAGTACCGAAAAGGGGAGCGCAGTCGGCGTATGTGGACAACACGTGAAGAAGATATATTGGCTTCTTCTTTGATTGAGCTGGTCGCTAACAGGTGGAAATCTGACAATGGTTTCCGAGCTGGTTATCTGGGGCGTATTGAGCAACGTCTGCGCGAGGCATTCCCCAATACTGATATTACGGCAACCCCCCACATTAACTCAAAGATTGGTGCATGGAAAAAGTTTTACAAGAGTCTTTCTCAAATTCTATCGAGGAGTGGTGTGGGCTTCACTGCTGACTTCAAGATTGATTGCGATGACGAGCAGTGGGAGCAAATCGTCAAGGTAAATCCGAGATGAATGAACTTAATATTCGTTTACTATTGTGCTTGAACATTCTTGTTAACTGAGCTTTATGGGTGGCATCTCAGCTTGACAGCAATGCCAAAACAATGCGCGATAAGGCCTGGACTCATTGGGATCAGTGGGTGCTCATATTTGGGAAAGACCGTGCAATTGGGACCAGTGCTGAAGATATCGTTGATGCTGCCCGATCACTCCAGTAGCAAAATGTTGCTGACAGTGTGAACTACTCAAATGACTACTATGTGAACATGGAAGATATACCTCAGGAGGACAACACTCAGCCACGACCAACCCCGACACCTGAGAACTACGAGGAAAGCACTGGTCAAAGTGGAAGCACTCTGCGTACCAACAACAAAGTTGGAAAGAAGCGCAAAATAAGCTATTCTGATGATTCAGCTCTAATGGAGTTCCTTGGTAAGTTACATGCTGACACTAACACCCGGCTAGAGATGATATCGACTAGGATCGGCTATGAGTTTGATATCGGAAAAGCGAGGCAGGAAGTATTTGATAAACTTGGAAGTGTTGTGGGCTTGACCCTGGCACAGAGGTATGATCTTTGCGACATACTGTGTGAGAAGATGCAACGCCTTGAGATCTTCATGGGCATGCCTGCCGAGTCCAAACTAGGCTACGTGCTTAGGTTTCTCAATCAGAAATAGATCTCGAGGTCAACCAGCTAGCATGTTGGTGGTCGATTCCTCCTGACTCTTTTGACAACTATTCGGTCTGTTATAATATATTGGCTAGAAGACTCTTTGCACTTAGTTTGTAATTTCAGACTCTCACTTGATGAGTGTTTTGTATGTGCCCCTTTGTTGCACCTATTAAGACCAGTCGTCTAACCGGGTCGGACTCTTTTTGTAGTGGTGCTTATGAACCTATGCAAGGGGTTAATTATGTTCAAACTTTTGTGGTTCTATCTTATGTTATTGTAAATCCTTTAAAATTGGAAATCGATACAGTACCCATTACTTTGTGATATGCGAATAAAATAGACACAATAAAAAACTGAGCCCAATAGTTAAACTTCATTCCATGGTTCTATTTCAACATGAAAACCAACTACTTGGTGACCTACAACTAGTACACACCATAATATTTAGCTACTCCATTCCTTAGTTCGGTTGCAACTTCAAACACCATACGATTTTTTTAGGATCACAAAATGTTACATACGCATAAACAGAGAGGCAAATTGGGAACAAGACAAAAGATGGTGGAGTGCAATGCCTCTAATTTTAGCACACAAGTTAATATTTTGTAGTAGTTGGACTTGCACGTGCCTCCTCGTCGAGGTCGAATGATCAAAGTTCAGGGTGGCGCCACCATGCAGCCGGAGAGGACGACGCACACGAGCTTGTGATAGGACTTGCACGCTGAGGAGTTCCACCCGCTTGGACTAGTGCTGAGTTTGTGGGATACTTGTTGCTCTTAGCCACGCGGTTCACAACAACTACATCTGCTCCGGCATTGATGAGAGGATTGGGTGGCTGGTTGGTCGATTCACGGTCAGAAGCACCATCCTCGTCGACGAAGAGCTTGCGCTTGACCTTAAAGGTAGGGAAGATAGCGGGTGAATTAACTTCCTCATCCCCATCTCCATATGGTTCGACCACGGTGGTGTCCGAGATGACGATCACTGTCGGAGACTGCTGCTCCAATTTGACGTCGTCCATGCCGAAAAGCATTGCAAGCTCATTGAATATTGGCTCATGCTCGTAGTAGTACGCTCTTGCATATGAGTTTTTCTGAAAAAATATTCGTGTATTACATGTATGTTATATCTATAAACCATGTGAGTGAAAAACACAGAAGGAAAATATTATTGGTGATCATACCTCAAAGATCTCCTTCCAAACATCATCATCAGCGGTCACGATCTTCTCCGGCCTGTTCCAGTGCGTACCACGGTGGGCGTTGACCTCCTTGAAAGTCCGGTAACGCAACAGCATGATCTTAACGCGAGCTTTCAAGTCCCACTCAGTGTAAGTCATACCCAGCTTCCTTTCTATTTCTCTCATGGCAGTAAGCAAGAAATAGCTAGGGAACTCATCGAGAGTCCACATAGTCTCATTCTTCAGGCGTATCAGTGTGTTTACCAACACATCGTCGCCTTCGGGAGTCCACAGACCTTTGTACAAAAACTGAGCTTGACGAGGGATGTTCATAGTGAAAACCGAACAACTATTTTTTTGGAAATGATAATTTTATGAAGGGTTTATTGTCTGTAGGTATTTGTCTTTCAATTTATAAATGGATTTCATAGCTAATAAAATTTTATGAATAACATATACCTAACAATGAAATGATTAAGGGTGCCTCTTAAATTGCAAGAGTCTTCCTTTATATTCATGATTTTATACTCACTGACTCAACCACCTCTTCATTAATGAAGAGGTGCTGCCTAAACAGTCAATTCTAATGCCGATACTCCTGAAAATGTATGATGTGCTGTCATAATTCATTTGAGAAGTGGTAGTTCGACGTCTCATTTATTGGAGGCAGCTCAAATATAGCTTGGAACCATAATTGACCCTATGTTCTAATGTGGCTTTGCATCTAAATTAGAATTTTATTAATTTTTCACCCATTGAGGTTTTTACAAATCAATGCGGAAAATAGTCATTAGGTCCACCGGTGGATACCCTTGATAATTATAAAAAAAAAAGAATTTTATTAATTTTCAATTTGAATTCACTAATCAAAAATAAATTTAATTAGAATAATGCATGTATCTGAACCTATTGGACTCTGCCTCTTGAAATATTATATGTGAATAGAATATTGCATTGAATTAGAGTTTATCTTGAACCTATTGGACTCTGCCTCTTGAAATATTAAAAAACTCAGATTTTAATTGTTTTATTGGACATTAAACATGAGCTTTTGTGTGCTTTCTTTGCATTAGCTTAGATTTTATGTCCATATTTCACTATAAAGGTGCTTTGATGAGTTTATCTAGTGTTTGAAGTTTAAATAGGTAAAAAATGGACAAAATGAGCCAACACAAGACTGGGGTCTGCTTCAAACGTTAATCTGCCTATCCATATGAGGTCCAAATCCTCTTTTGAGACTACTATTGTCTTCATCATTGAAAGAGCTTCGCGTGGGTACCTCACACGCCCTAATCGGAGTTCGGATGAAAGAGATATGACCGATCTACGAAAGCCACGCGCTACTGCCGGGAGTGCTACCCGACCGGGTGGATTTTATGTTGAATAATACCACCCGGCCGGGTCGCCAGATTTATTCATGGACAGTCCAGAGCCTTCCACCCGACCGGGTGGATTTCATGTTGAATAATTCCACCCGGTCGGGTCAGTCGAACTGACGATTTTGTAAGCCTTACCCGATTTTAGGCTGGCACTGACAATGAATATAGTGAGATAAATAAATTTTAATGTGACGATAAACAAAATCTTTTTGTAGTGTAATAAACAAAAATCATAAGCATAAAAATACACCCCCCAATATTTGAGCTGCCTCCAAGCAATGAGACGTCGGCATACAACGCACCATATTTGCAATATCCCAAATTAAGATTCATAGCAACTATAAATTGTAGGTAGTAAAATAAGTCTCCATTACAAGTAGTTAAATAATCCTTCTGCGACAAAAGCGACAAATCAGAATCCATTACAAGCAGAGGATTTAGCTTCACATCAGTTACCAGACTATGCAGACAAAAAAACGGCCATTACAATCGTTTATTAAAATACCTTTCCAATCAAAATACCCAGGAGAACAAACACAAATGCCATGAATCCAAACACAAGATGCAAGGTGAAGGAGGAGTGGGCATTGTGCAACCCACATATGGTGCAAATAAAAGGGTTTATCGCATCACAACCTGGACGTGGGACATCTGCCTTTACGGCCTGCCCAATTGCATTGAATTTCTGAACAATGTTGCCCTCAACGGGGGCTTCAGGGGCTGCGCTATACTTGGCTTTCTCATCGCACCACATGAATGATCCCGAATGTTTTCTTCCAGATGGACACTTCCAGTAGGACCTGCCCGGATTCATAGCCGCCTTCCCTGCGATTCACAACTCTATTTTTCCCTTCCCACAAGAGCAATCAGGCCAAGCTTCCATAGTCGGTGGTATCTGATAAAGTAATTATCCAAAAAAAATGTATAATACACCACACATACACTGTAAAAAAGGTGCACAAAGTATAGTAGACAACACATAAATACAAACAATAACAGAGATGGATAAAGGTTGAAGTGATAATGTTAGAACACACATGTCAAACAATAACATATTCCAAATCATCTATTCATCCACATTTCTGTTGCAATGTTCTCTCGTAATTGGGTCCAGTCGGTGGTTGGCTCAACGGACTCAACAAACTGTGTACCAATGCCCTCATCTTCAAGTATTGGGTTGTACTGGGCACCATCTAATTCGGCTTCTATCGGATCCACGGGCATCTCACGGCGGATGAAGTTATGCAACAAGAAGCAAGCCATAATTAGACGGATCTGTGTTTTTATTGGATAAAACGACGTACTACGAAGGATCCCCCAACGCATCTTTAGCACGGCAAAAGCACGCTCGATAACATTACGCGCCTTTGTATAACGCATATTAAACAGTTCAATTGCATTCTGTGGGGCCTCGGTACCTGCACCCCATTCCTTGAGATGGTACCAAACACCTCTAAAAGGCGTTAGGAACCCATTGCTGTTGGCGTAACCGTTATCGCACAAATAATAGTATCCTGAAAAATGTTCAAAACACCAACAACTCAGATTATAATGTTCAAAACAATTTAACTATATTCCTAATAAGCACTCAGGTTGTTAAACCACCTTGTGGGACCTTGAGTCCATTTTCCCTTGACAGCGCATCCCTCAACACACGAGAGTCCCCAGCTGATCCCTCCTATCCTGGCAGGACATAAACAAATTGCAT
The DNA here is from genome assembly GCF_004379255.2 of Salvia splendens. Lineage (NCBI taxonomy): Eukaryota > Viridiplantae > Streptophyta > Magnoliopsida > Lamiales > Lamiaceae > Salvia > Salvia splendens. The sequence continues at coordinate 31,106,548 of NC_056035.1, forward strand.
GTTACGGTCACAGGCAGCTAGTGTGTTTGTAGCTATTTGCCCCTTCCGAGACCGGTACCGAGGTTTGTCTGAGCTACTGACTAACACGGGTATATGTGTGCCATCCAAAGCACCTAGACAACCCTACAAGCATGTGATATCTGTGTAAAATAATCGAATATCAGAAAATGATGTGGAACATGGACACAAAGGATACCTTGAACCATTTCCAGCAATTTTCAGCACAATTGTCAGTGACTGGTGTAGGTTTTGAAAGCCAAATTGAATGCAAGGACAAAACAGCTCCTAAGACCTTGTTTACATAGTATGAAACAGTGGCCCCCCGACCTCCAAAACTCAAACCCGACTTCCCTATTCTTTTTGTGGTGCGCAAGAACTCCAAGAAAGATGGCAACTTGTTCCTCCACCCCAACGACCTTGCCAGTATGCATCCCACAACGCTCAGTGAGAAGATAACATAGACGTGCGAATGTGTTACGATCCATTCGTATATTGGCAACACAGTATGCATCACTCAAATGAAGTAGACTGCCAATTCTATGCAGTTGTTTAGGTACCCTACAAATCACATTGTACCGTTTAGCCGTCTCGAGGATTCGACGCCTCGAACAGCCTGTGTGAGCCCTCAGATACCTATGCACAAGCAAAAATGTCTCCCCTCCGAAATATGTACAGAATATCCTCAACCATCTGACATAGCCAAGCATAATTGACATTTGGTTGCCTCATCTTCCAATCAAGTCAGTTCACACAAGATAATTTGCTGCAACGAAATTCGCATAATTTATACAACAACAAACCGACATTTGCATAATTTATACAGTTAAGAGCTTCCCACTGAAGTTTAGATTCAGTTAAAAAGGTGAACACAAGCCGACACGACCTACGAATTACATACAAAATGAATCAAGATTGATAAGACATAAGCGGGTCCAAAACCACCTAAACAGACATCATCTGGGCCAACATAGATGGAAAATCATAGACAAGCCACATTTGTTAATACAGTTTCGTATTTGTAGAAGACGTAATCGACATAAGTGAAAAATAAGATTCCAACCTTTACTTACCCTGCAGATGTGAAGTCGACGACAATTTCCGATCTGCACAGCTGTGGCCAGACATTCAAACAAACAGCTTGTCAATGGAAATGTTCTCAACATGCTTCGACATTTACGTAGTAGTTAAAGCTTTAGTTAGAGCTCAATTGACATAGAAACAACTACAGAAGTGACAAATCGAGAAGAGAAATTGACCTACCGCGCAGTATTGTGCTTTACGCTTCCAGATCTGTGGACATACCCAAAAAAAATTGAATTTTAGGTCACGTATATTGATTCGCCCAACAGATTCAAAGTTTACACACAATATTATATGCTCCGTTTGTCGGATGTCGAAGAATCCCCAAGCTATCTTCGATCGTCGAAGAATAGATAGATGTTCATTTCGGATAAGCAAAAAACTTCAAATTAAATCACACGAAACCGAAGAGCCTTACATGGAGAAGGAAAAGCTGAAAAGGGAATTGCGGTCTCTTTCCCTGCAATTTTTGGATGTGGTAACCCCTCTCCGCGACCCAGCCGCTCCCCAAATTGAATGAGATTTTGAATCCAATTTTTCACTCCCCTAGTCGAAGAAGATGGAGTGTATTCCGCCAATGGACATGTCAAAAGCGAGGGCACATTAGGGATTTAACCTCCAAGTCTGGGTACACAGCTCGATGCAGATTAAAAATCTCATCTCTTGTGGAAGATTTAAAATCTGGCCCAAAACACGTGAACAGTGCGGGCCTGTCCTTTTTTATCGGGCCATCTCGATTTTAAAACATAGAAGGCAAACACTATGATATGAAGGGATTTGGAGTGGAATCTGGGCATAACCAATAAAATAAGGAGAAGACGCCCTTAAAGTTTAAAACACACCAAAAAAGGCAATTTATCTCGCTATATACCAATCGATTCAACCCTTTTTCATTATCCTGAATTCCAATTTCAAATTTTCACCACCATTTTTCCAGATCTACACTTCTCACTCTGAAAATGCCTCCGACTGATACGAGCCCCGATCTCAGAGTAGATTCTCCATCTTTCCATCTCTCTCCCTTTATGTATAGTAGAGGAACCAAGTCAGCTACTGCATTTTCCTTTTAACACATTTAAATCCGTGTTTTGTGTTTTGTGTCTGCAGAGATCATCGACTAATCCAGCTACTTTAAGTATGAGGTAAGTTGAAAACTCGACAGAATGTAATTTTTTTTTTCATTTTATGTTTTGTTGGACAGTGTGACGAAATGTGCAAAAATAAATATAAGAGAAATTCGCGGTTTTCCCCAATTTTTTACTCGCTAATTTAGAATCATTGTTTGGTCAGTGAGTACGCGTTTGCGGATCTCAACAACTTGGAGCACTGTGCCAAGTATTTGAACAACACCTTAGTCACCTTTGGCTTCCCTGCTTCACTCGATCTCTTTTCTAATGACCCCGTAAGTTGTTGATTGCGATTTTAAGGATTTTGCTGAGCTTTTATTTCTAGTACTTGTTGTAGAAATAAGGGGGAGGTAGGAATGGGGGTTATAACACTTGTTTTGCTATGCGTTTAATGTGGATGGAACTTTTTTGAAATAGGTGTCGGTGTCGAGAACTTGCAATTGCATACATGCTTTGTTGCAGCAGAGACAGCGTGATGTTGAGTTTCGCGAGTCTGCCAATGAGCAGAGGCAACGGTATTCTTCTTACCAAGTATTAGTGTAGATTGTTGCATATACTTACTAGTTACTATGTGGATAAGGGTTAGTGCATGATTTGCTTTTGCGGAATTTTGAGCTGGTTCAGTCATTAGGTTTAGCTTGTAAATTCGTCCAAACAAACCAAAAAGGAAAAAAGAAATTTGAAGTAGAAGATTGAGGAAAGACTTTTGTTTTTCATTTCTTGAACGTTGAGTATAGTAAGGCTGTTGTCCTCCTGTTGGATCTTTTTCCGCACTCAGCACACATGTTTCTGTTTCCAATCATGTGGATAAGGAACATTCTGATCTATGGAGTTGTAATGATGGCAAGGAACTTAGGCAGGGATCTACTAGGTTTTATATTTTTTCAATTTCTATAGTAGTTTAGGAAAATAATTCAATGTTCTGACAGCCAGATAATGTGTTAGTACTTTGGTGGTTTTAAGTCGGTCACAGATGTGGACAGGAACGGTTTAAGAATAAGAACTGAAGCATCAAACGATACCTCAAATTATTTTGTGCATTTACGGTGACTACTAACTACTCCCTCCGTCCCAACTAAGTTGAGTCACTTCTTTTTTGCACTCGTGGTGGAAAAATCGTAATAAATAGTTAAAGTGGATATATAGTAAAGTAAAAGCGACAATAATATAGAGAAGAGTTTTATTACATTATTCTTGCTTTTACTTTATTATTATATATCTACTTCAACTATTATTTACGATTTTTTCAAAACGAGTGCAAAAAAGAAGTGAGTCAACTTAGTTGGGACAGAGGGAGTACTATTTTGCCTAAGAGCATAATGAATTCAGTTATTGGCAACTTGATCACAATTTTGCTTAGAAAGTCACTTGCATTTTATTATTTGACAGGCTGTTATCAGACATTTCAAGATTGGAAGCTAAAGTGGAGAGGCTGGAATCCCAATTGTCTACGAAAGATAGAGAGATAGCTAGTATGACGAGAACGGTGCGTCCAGTTTAATCATTTTGAAACATCAAGGGGGTTGTCTTTAATTGATATCTTTCTCTGGTTCTGTAACTAATTCAACCAATAGGAAGCGAAAGCTACAGCAGCTTTCAAAACCCAGATCGATAAGTTACAGCAGGAGCGAGATGAATTTCAGAAGATGGTTTTGGGTAACCAGGTTTGCATTTAACCTTCTTCTTGTTGTACTAATGCACTCATTGCTATATTACAAATTATAACTTGGTACTTGATGTCAGCAAGTGAAAACTCAACAGATTCATGAGATGAAGAAGAAAGAAAAAGAGTATGTAAAGTTGCAGGTACGACTTTTTTGTATGTCTCATTATTTGTTAAATGAAATACTACAAAAAACGTAGTTTGAAGGTGGCGTAAATCACATAAAGATAACCATATAGGTAATCAACATATCATTTCTTGCAGGAGCGCCTCAATCAAGTAGTAATGGAGAAAAAGAAAGAATCTAGATCAGGCATGGAAATTATGAATTTACTACAGGTGAATATGTTGTTAGTATAATAGTTATCTTATTATGTTTACTATAATTCTTGTAGTTTCCTCATGCACGTATGCTATATTTACAGAAAGAAGGCAGGCAGCGTGGGACATGGACTGGGAAGAAGGCTGACACTGATTTCTACAAAAAGATTGTGAGTAATGTGGGCTTATTAAGTTACTAGAGGGACACACGTTTCATTAATAGTTGCTACTTGGTGCCACCTGCCTGTAGGTGGAAACTTGCGAAGCAAAAAATCAAGAATTGATGGCAGAAAATGCAGATTTGAGAACATTATTACGTTCAATGCAGGTACCTTTGATCGTTTAGACTGATGATGAGTTTGGAAATGTATTTTGTGTTACGGGTTGTTTTTCTTAATTTCTATTTATAGACATATATTGTTCCCAAGGATCAAATTACAGGGTGGAGCCATTATTTATTGTTCAGTGAAGGTGAAAATTTATTGAAATAATTAGACAAATTGGGGCTAACTGAATGGAAGCATAGTGTAGGTGCTGGAATACATGAATCCTCTCCCTTGTTTCTCTACGTGTTAATATGTTATTGTTGGTCTTATAGACTATGTGCTATTGGCCTATTGTGTGCATGAAGCACGATCACTTGAAGTGACTGTAAATCATGGGCTTGCCTCATGCTCATCCTGTCTCTTATCATGTTTGAGTATCTGGGAGGAGTTCAAGATTTATTTATAAATTATTAGACAAGAATGGTGATACTATAATTTATAAGAAATTTTGTCAAGGTATATTATTTATATACAGTGTAATGCACGACTTACACAGGAAGGAGTCTTTTAGTGCAATGAAGATTTGTATCTAACTTATTCCTGAACCCAGGCTGATATGCGTGAATTCTTGAATGCTCCAAATGGAAAGCAGTCTTCTCCTGTCAATACTAGGTCAGATGCTGACCTGTCACAGTCCCCTTTGGTAGGGAGGACGGTATGTCAGAATTTAGGAAATAGATAAAAAATCCGATATTAATACTATGCTATACTTCCATCTGCATGAATGAGGTTCAATTTTTACTTTACAGGATATGTTTGATCTGCCTCTTCACATGGGCAGAGATCAAATTGAAGAAAGTCTCCGAACAAAAATGAGCTCAATAAAGGATCGCATGGTTCAACTTCAAGATGCACACAAGGGTGCAGAATTCACTTCTGAAGTGTCAGAGAGAGAGCTTGAGCTTGAAGCTCAGCTTGTTGAGGCAAGAAGCATTATCCAAGAGCAGGTATCATACTGTTTCTTAAAGTCCTAGCCAGAAATATTTGCATCCTCGAAGTTTTAGCTGTCGGAAAAAATGCATTTTATGCTCATTTATGTTTGTTAGTAACACGTGACTTATCTTCTGAATTCATTATTGCTGTGTAAGCAATTACCCCTTACTTTGCTGATTTATTTTCTTTCGGACAAGCATTGTTCTTATTTTATTCACTAACTTATTCTCGAGTCATCACATGTACATTTAAGCTTAAAATTCTTTCCCTAAATGTGTAAGAAAAAAATTCCTGTCACAAGGCAAGGAACACTACAGTGGACTAGATACATTCTGATAAAATTTAGTGTTAAACCAAAAATTTTACAAGGCAGCAAGATGAATTTTAACTCATCTTAAGGACATGAGCTTTTCTGAGGTTTTAGATAAAGTTTCTTCTGAATAAATTTCATTTAAGAATGTTCAGAATAGAAGTATGCTATTCTGTGAAATACAGATTGTCATTTTGATTACTGTTCTGCTCATGCCACTTTGTCCCTTGTGTTTCTTTGTTTGGAATTTGTTTTGCATCTGACACCTATACTAAGTTTCACTGTCCTCGTACGCAGGAATCTATAATGTCTAAACATATTCCTAGATCTAATAAGCCAAGGTACGTTTCCACAGATCATTCCCCTTCCTCAACCCTTCCTCATGCATGATACACACACACCCACCCCTGTGAAGATGAGTTATTATATGGAATCAAGGGGGAAGTTAGAGAATCATCTAAATAAAAACAGAAGATTAATGTCTTATGCAGGACACTAAGTGGCCATCTAAATTCCGAGAGGGAGTCAATGTTGTGATCACTACGAGGTATATTGATATGCTTATTTAGACATCCTTATCTTTAAAGGACATCTGCACCTATGAAGTAAACATCTCTACTTATCAGTGTTGTTATAGAATTGCTTTGTTTTGTAGGAACTGTAACCTGAAAAGTCCTTGTTGCTAGGTTCTACATGACACTTGGTTTGATAACATATTCCTAGTAATAGATTCTACTGGTGAAGCTTAATGTGCATTGTCTAAAAGCCGTACACTGATAATGTGTTCTCATATTTTGTTCGGAGCGTTCAGGAGACTGCAAATTCTCACGAAAACAGATAGCTCATTGCCTGATAGTGTGTGTACATTTGTAATTGCTCTGTGCTTTAATTATCCTAACATGTAGTAGACAATAGGTTCAGCTGAAACATATCGTTTGTTTAACTCGAGTTATGTAGTATTTGTTACAATGACAGTTCCTTTGCTTCATTTATTCTCCAACTTTTATCTGAGCTGTATATTTACATGTGCTAGTTATGATTGACCAACTATCGACGTATCTTGCAAACATGTATACTACTATAAAATAAATATTTAGTGGTATAAGTATAAAAGTCAAATCCGTATATCACCATCTCATGATTCATGAATGGCCTCTTATATTAGGCTTATGGCTGCATAAATTCATTGCATAATCACAGGCTTACTTTAGTGATGCCGGCCATAAAATTGGATATTTTTTTATGTTTGTTACCGACGTTTGTTTTTTTGTTTTTTAACTTGTTTGTTTTGGTTTTGATTCAGCGTTTTTCACTTTTAACATTTAATGTGATTATAATGATCTAAGTAATATGAAAGTAAACTATAGAACAATAAATAATACTCTCCTCGTCTACTGATTGAGGCTAATCAACTGAGGATTTGTCAGTCATTCTGGAGATGCTCGACTAAGGATCCAATCGAAATGAAATTGAACCAATGGTATCAGGAGGGTAAACTATACAATGCAGAAATCAATGATTTTTAGGCGCGTCGATGGGTTGACATATGCAACGATAGAGGTTAAAATCAATCATCGATCGCTTGTTTTGGGTGGATTATCAATCGCCCAACATTCCACTAACTCATTCATCTAGCCCGGTATACTAATATTTTGATATGTTTCTCCATCCCTAATTGCTGAGTAGTGGTGGGGCTTGAAAACCAAAAGAAAATGGTAGCTCTGAGTCGAGGAAAAGTTAGTTGTACCTTAAGTGCACATGGATAACACCAACAACTGTATGACCAAAAACCTTAACGTAACCTTGAAAACAGAGGTGGGCGCTTTGCTTGCCTATGTCAAAAAGAAGTATATGAATCACCTCTATTAATATACTATCACTCAAAACAACTTAATTTAATAACAATCACACGCTAATCATCAGCCTACTCAGTCACAATCATGTGCCTTTGATTCCATTCTCACTCTTCCATCTACATCAAATCTACACATACTTAAAAATAGCAAAAGAGAAACAAGAAATTGACAATGGCATTGAAAAGCAGAGAGCCAGCTTCTATGCTTGAAGGTGATGGGCTTTGCATCAGCAGAATTCTTGCTAGAGAATCATCAGTGGGGCAATCTTCACGTGTGTTTTATCGATCCAACGAAGGCATTCCGTTTCGATGGGAAATGCAGCCAGGAACAGCAAAGAATCCACAGCAAGAGGAGCAAGTTATTCCTCCTATTTGCCCACCACCACTCATGCAGTGCTTAGGCCTCCCTCTCCCCAATCTCGATGAGCCGGAGCCACCGCGGCTGAAAACATCCATGATTTGGAGGCTGAGAAAAGTGCTGAAAAAAGGAATCACCACGAATATGATAAAGAAGGTGCGTGGAATAAGAAACAAAGAGCAAGAGAGCTCTAGATTCTCTTTAACCTCCGATGTTTCCATGGTCGATTCTCCCTTCTGCTGCAGCCCTTGGAACATTCCAGCCATCCTGGTAATTAATTAATTATTTCATTTTCTTATGCTTCTTTTATTAGGATAGAAGAGTTATCTTTATCTTGGCTCAACAACCATTTGGTAGCAAGGTTAAATTTGCATGATGGCCTTATAACATCCATTTGTTACACTAAAATAGACTAAATCAAGATAAATTATTGTAGGGACAAAATCCGGCTACATTTCCATGAACTTTTGAACTTGACATATAATATCTCGAACTTAAATAGTTGTTGAATTTTTCTCATCATCGACAAAATCCGGCTACATTTCATTTGCTATTACATCACATAAGATAAGGTCACCACTGAAAAATGACAGTGGTGTGATTACAAAATATCTCATTTTAATGTAGTTGGATTTTGTCGTCGGTGGAAAAAATTCAACAACTATTTAAGTTCGTGATATTATATGTCAAGTTCAAAGTTGGTGGGAATTTTTATTTTATTTTTGAAAAGTTTCGTGATATTAGGAGTATATTATGATCGCTATGCTTGTGTAAAATATAGGAAGAAGGGAACACCAGAATATACTACTGCAACATACACAAGAATGAATTCGCCGTGGAAGAAGGCGATTTATTTATGAGCAGAATTCTCTCCCAAGTTTCCGCACCGGAGCAGTTTTCCGACCCGCTGCACGGCGGGGATTCAGCGGCGGGCGTGCCGTTTGGATGGGAGATGCATCCAGGCACGCCCAAGGTGGCGGCTGAGGATGAGCTCATCCCGCCACCCAGCCCTCCGCCAGCGGCGCAAAGCCTGACACTGCCGCGGCCTGCGCCAGCTGGCGGATATATGAAGACGAAGAGCTCGGCGTGGAAGAAGGCTTGGCTCTGGATAAGGTGGCGCGGTGGGAAAACGGAAACATTGAAAATGCAGCACGAGATCAGCTTTAGGTATAATGAGAAATGAGGTGTTGATGATCCTTCTCCTCCTCCTCCTCTTCGGAAAACCTCGTCGGTTGGGCCGCTGCCGAGAAGCTGCGGTTGGAGGGTGTCGAAGATTCGGAGGAATTTGGCGGGGAGGTGTGGGCCTTGGAAGCGAAGAGAGTTACTTGTTTTTGCTGGGAGAAAGTGAAACTCCTTTGTTGTCGTAGTGCTTGTTTGGTAGCTTAGATAAGACCAAGATATATAAGTGATATGGGCTTATTTAACCGTATGGTAGATAAGATGAAGCCCATATTAGACACTAAAAGCGCATTTTACTTTAATTATCTTGTGTTATTTTAACACGTCTACTAAACAAACACTAATATGTCCTCTTTTACTTTTTAATTGTGTAATAGATTATGTGAAACTTGTATGAAGAATTTGTCAGTATATTACTATGTGTTTATGTATCAAAACGAAATTTGAATATATTACTATGTGTTTATGTATCAAAACGAAATTTGATGGCCTTCAACAGATGGTGGGATTTATAACTCAAGTGCAAATGCATCCATTCCTATTATTTGTATGTAACAATTAATACTAATCTCTATTTATTATTTAATCTCGGTTTCTTAAACACTCAGTTGCTCGAGAATACTACTATTAGATTTTCAAATTTTGAAACATAAAATCAGGGCTACTGATAGAGATATTATTATTTTTAGAGGACTTTTATTTATTAAATTAAATAGGGTTATTTGATCCAAAAGCGTTCTCTCTTTGACATCCAATAGACCAATATAATCTTCAATTTTGCTGTATTCTCTTAAGGCTTCCTGTGACCATTATTGAGCCCAAATAATTTGGATCTGAACTCTAATTAAGTTTCATATTTTATATTCGTGGTGTATTTCTAGAGTTGACTTTTATTGAAATACTTATTTCTCCACAATACATTAGCTATTGCCAATAAGTGACAAGTCGATGAGTGCAAAATCCAAATTCAGTATTGATCTTCAATTTTTTTTGCCCTTTTCTCTTAAAAAAACTTATAAATGTAATTGAAACACACAAGTTTGGGCTTGATCTTCAAAATTACTTAATTGTAATTTTTTAATTATATATATATATATATATATATATATATATATATATATAATACAATTGTCAGTTGGACAATTTTATCCCCAAATGCCCTATGTAAAATGATTATACGGAAAAACATAGATGTTCACCATCCATTTTTGAATTTAGTAGACCATAATTAATCTTAATTGGTATAAAATTTGACTCCACATTAATCGTATTCTATAAATCAATATATTTTATGTGTATATAAATAAATGTTTTGCGTTTACTATAAAGAAGATGCTATTGATGCACTTTTTATTAGCACTATAAATATCTACAAGTATACAGAGTTATAAATAGTATAGCTAAAGATTAGTACCGGATATCGATCATTGGGAAAACAAACACAAACTGTCTATCTTCTACTAAAACTCAATTACTATCTGGAAGAACCGAAAGTGTTGGAGATTTTTGAAAACAAAAAACAATTATAAGCAAAGAAACAACTAATTGCAAATAAACACGGAGATAAAAGTATAGAGATAAGAGAATTCCGGGGATGTGCGCTAACAGTTATGGATATACAAATTCCAACTACAACACCCTAGCACAGTTCTTACTTTGATAGAACGAGTCACCTAGGTTATGCTTATGCGATGCAAACGTTGATTACAAACATTAGGGTTGTCAATCCTAAATACGTAACTCCTTAAAGCTCCTAAGACCCCTGAAAAGTCCTCACTCTCAATTAACAGTGCAGTTTTAAAGGAAGCTAATTGTAGTGTCTATTAAGTGGATCTAACTCGCCAACCTCCTCTCACGATTATGTAGCAAATAATATTAATTCATCATAGAATATGTCGCTCAAACGTGAAGCATTATCCATTAACTTAAGGAAGAAACAAAGTAAGAACAAAACGGATGTTAAATAGAAAAATGAATTGTATAACCAATGTCGTTACTAACACATCCCTAGAATCCTATGAATTTAGTTACACATAATAGAATAAACTAAAAACATAGATTGAAGGTAAGACAATGAAAACATAAAGACTAAAGTAAATAAAACCCAAACGTAAAATCCTTGTAGCTTTGATGATCTTGAATCCTTCTTCAACCCTTTTCACAATGAAGCACGCTAACTTTTAAGCTCTAGAAATATTTGGCAAAGAAGATCTCTTTTTTTTTATGAAGCTTTGGGGGTATTTATAAGAGAAATTTCGTCCCTCTTCAAACAAGGAAAATGATTGCAAAGTATGATATGTCTTGGAGAGAAAGTAGGGCAAATTATGCTTGCCGCTATTTTCGAGTGGGCCGCTGCACCTTAGCCAGCGGTCGCTGTGGGTTGGTCCAAGGCTTCTGTCTCTTAGATGGCGGGCCGCTGCACTTGTTTCAGAGGTGGCCAGCGGTCGCTGGCTGTGTTGCAGCGGACCGCTGGACATGCAGAACAACTCCAAATTTCCAACTTCGCGTTTTGACTCATTTTTAGGCTAAAATATGCAAATTTCTCACAAACATGTCAAAAGACCAAAATAGATAAAATATGCAAATAATGGACATGTAATGCAACTGGTGAGGTCGAGATCGACAGATTAGAATTGGATCAAGTTATATGGAAGATAACCGAACCGTTCGGATCAGTTAGCAAATTGTTGTTGCCACTTAATCAAATCAATCCTCAAACCGACTCACGCAAGAAAAATATTTATAACTCCCAATTTTGCACAACTTTAACAGTAAAGCGGCAAGTTCGGGGTCGATCCCACAAAGAAGATGGTGTGTGAGTAGTGAACAGGGGGGTTGGCTGCTGCCACGCTTTAACTTGGGAGTTTTTAACTACTGTTTTTAATCTAGGCAGAATTAAACTAGCTAGCTTGATCAATAGAACTTTAACTACAGGGTCAAGTAAATTGCAGGTAACAGCGGAAAAGTAAATGCGAGGATATAAACGAAAAATAACTTCGATTAAACTAAAAACTGAGTACAACGTGAATTTAAACTAAGCTAACACTTCGGAAACTAAGAAAGCGATAAAAACTAAGAAGAATCTCAGCGGAAAACTTAAGATAACGCTAACAGAAATGAGTATTTTGCAGCGCTCCCTTCGGTCGCCCTTTTAACTAAGCTATCTAAACTAAGCTAGAGAACTTAACTAAACTAAGCTAGAGAGCTGAACTAAACTAGATAACTAAGCTAAGCTAAACTAGACGGAAAGTAAAGTGTCGGATCTCCTTTCTCTTGTGGTGGCACACCCTCTATTTATAAGCTCGATTCGGCCTCCAGCTGGATAACGATCTTGATAGGGAATATTCGCTAATGCTGAGAATGAGCGACTCATTGATTGCTACGTGCTCTTTCTTCTAGAATGACGACGCTTTTGAGTAACAGATTCCTGACTCAGCTCCGTCCTTGCGTCTCATAAGCTAGCACGTGTCCCCTTCTAGAACGTCGTCCTTGATAACAGAATGGTGCGCCATATCCAGCTCATTTCCTCACGTGTTCTTCTTCTAGAAGCCAGCGGTCCCCGCCTAACTGCTTTATCACTCCCCCTTGATCAACTCCTCCGATTCTTGGCCTTTTATCACCTTTTGTACTTGCTTGATCAGTTTGGCCTTGCTGCCTTGGTCAAGTGGCATTTCTGCACATTTAACACTTGTTTGTTTTAAAAATCAGAGCTCTGGATGAAACATAAGAACCCAATAGTATCTCATTTAGATGGCTTCAGTTAATTGGATAAAGATGGGTTTTGTGATTAACTACTATTATCCCCCGTGCTTGCACGGGCCAAATAAATTTCATGTACTGATTACATATTCTCAATAAATCAAATAAATGAGAAATAATGAAAATAATACTATTATCTTCTGGACTTTAAATATAAAAATGTATGCAATATCCTTATATAAGATCATTAAAAATGTAAAATTAAATAAGTTCGAGAACTAAAGCAACACGTACACATATGTTGATTAGAACAACTTGTATATATTTTTCGAACAAAACAAACACACTTTCACAAAATCCATTGTTCGAAGAGTTTTGGAAATTCAATACACATATGCATGTTATAACAAATATTATCAGGTATACCAGCTAAGTGAAATTCTTTAATATTATAAAAAATATGTTGTTTTTAATATATTATATGATGATGAAACAACATTAATAAATTTTGATTAAGACATAGATATTATTTATAGTATATGATAAAGTAATTATGCATGCATATTAATATAGTTATTCTAACGGCCACTCGCGACCCAAATAATTTTTCTTGTACTAAATTTACATTGCCAATTAATTAGTTAAAAAGATAAATAATATCATTTCACAAAAATAAAATTAAGAAATAGTATATATTACTCCCTCCGTTCCATGATAAGCGAGTCATATTCCTTTTTGAGATGTCCCACTATAAGTGAGTCGTTTCCTTTTTTTAGCAAAAAATCATCTCTCTTAATTTATTCTCTACCTACTTTTTCTCTCTTTACTTCTCCACTTTTTCCTATCTCATTCTTTACTCTCTCTACTTTAACTCTTTAAATATTAATTCCTTAAATCTTGTGCCAAAAAAATGTTTCACTTATCTTGGGACGAAGGGAGTAACAATTTAAACAAAAGATTTAAACCAATTTGAAATTAAAACAACACAGTCATATAGTATGTGATATTATAAAAAAAATATCAAGAAGGTCTGTATTTAAATGAATGTTATTTGAATTTCTCAATAATCATATAAGAATCGATGACTTTTTCTGTTAGTAAATCTTAGCGCAACTTAATGCATGCCTAAAGACTACATACATATTTAATATTGAAGAGAGTAAAAATATTAGTTTCCTAATCAAAATAATAAAAGGGATAAATTATAGTACTACTATGCAAACATAAATTTACAATATGATTAAGTTTGTCAAGATTTGTTGAGAAATAAATTATATAAAAGACCAAAATAACTTGTAGTATGTAAGTTAATAACTATTATTCAAATATCAAAGTAGTTTTATGTTTTCATTTGCAATATTTTCTTACTATTCTCAATTCCAATAACGTCTAAAATTTAAAGGAACATGATGTGAAATTATTCAATGATTCTCCCATTCACAAAATAAATAGTATTAATAATTTGCAACCGTAAATTATTGCTTTTTTATTCAGAAATAAAAATAGTGTGATCACATCTTCCAAGGATAAAACTTTATATCATAGTTTATGGGATGAAACATTTACATATTATTAGAAATTACTAAAAGGAAATAATTTTATCATGTTTTTAAAAAAAATATTAAAATCAAAAGAATATCAATACATGAGAATATTCTTAAAAAAATATTAACAAAAGTCTGAACTATTTTAGTATTTTTATGAAGGCCTAATTAATTAATTAATTATTTTTATATCTAAAAGTATCTTGGAAAACTCAAAATATAGTAAAAAATAAAAGTCAATTAATTATTTTCATATCTAAAAGTATCTTGGAAGACTCAAAATAAAGTAAAAAAATATAAGATATTACATCTTTCCACTTTCCCTCCAAAAAAATGCATCAATGACTTTTTACCCGACTTACATTTTAGATTATGATAGATGATAGATTAGTACTTTTGAGTTTTCCCTTATTTTTTCATTGTTTATTATTCCCTTAATTCCTCACCAAACAAGACATTACTTTTTCGCACGTATTTTAAGAAAATGTATTTTTGTTAGTTAGAGTGTCCACGATAGACCAGCCGCGGCGGCCATCGTGTTGCGCGGCGTAGCCGCGACGGTCTATTGCAAGCCGCAGGGGCGCCGCTGCGCATGGGGGACTGCCGAGTACCCTGCGGAGCCGTGTGGCTGGTAGCGGGCGAGACAACGGTGCCGCGGCGGTCTATTACAGCCCATCTTAGTCCACTATAATTATTACATGTAATAATTCATCTTGTTAAATACGTGTTTAACAAGGTTCTCTCCACCAATGTGGGATAATTACCATTTTTAATTAATCCCTGGGTTTTATCTTACAACTCCTTTATAGCTCATAATTGTGACAAACTTTAATTCATAATTTCTCACTCACCGGGAATCGGTTTGGAGAAAATGAATATACCATAGTTATCTACTTTGAAAGTAGATCGTTGTTGTTGCATCTAATTTTACAAAATTAAATGTCTCATCACATTTATTATTGGTCAAAGTCCATTGACCAAATACGATTCTAACAATCCCCACATGTAAGTGAAAATTGCCAAATGCATATGTATGCAGACACAAGCTCAACCCTCAAGAGGTATGTAACCATAAGGATAGATAGTTTTTGGCTTTGAACCATCCATAGTCAACACCATCGGATACACAGGCGGACTAGTAGCGCGATGCTTTGAACTATTCCTCCACGGCGTGTACCGAGACAATGATGCTAACACTTAAACACCTCAACCTCATCCGTTCTCAAGTTTTGTGTCCATTGCGGCCTTGGACACCACTTTGGATTCATAAGTGTATTATTTGAAGCGGCACCACTTCACACTTACATAGGTGATTCCTCGTCGAGTATCTTGTCATACTCGGTCTCCTTTGAAAACTCGATCTCCTCTAGATCCTTTAGGAATCATTAAAAGTCATAGACTTAACCTCACCACTAGATGAGTGTTTCACACGAACTCTCATAGCTTAGTTTTCCCATTGAACCAACTTTTTGGGATCTCCAGTCATCATGGTTGGGTTACCAATATGACAATTTTTTAGTTTGTGGAATTTAAACTCATTCACTCTAACAATTTATTCATTTGATCACGATTTAACCATATGGTTAGCGGATCCACTAGATTACCCAATGACTTCACATAATCAAATGTAATCACCACTGTTGTGGTCAAATGTCTCATGGTATTATGTCGAGACTTACCATTGTAAAACTGTAACACCCCGACTTTTTCTACCTTTTTGTTCTCGAAAGGATGTCGTTTACGCCTTTGAAAATTTTTTCGCCTTTATTTATTTGTCGAGAGAAACATTTCATTTTTTTTGAGCCAAACAATTATTCTTTCCTAGCCCAATTCAAAACCCAATTGTTATGAGCCCAAAATTAGTCCACCTATTTTTTAATCCAGTGATATCTATCATTCTTCAATTTCAAATCCACGGTAGTTATCTCAAATATCTCCACCACCACAAATATCTCAACCGCCATCTGAATCAATTGATCGCAACATATAGCAATCTGATCATCTTCAAAAAATCAGATCTTGAATTATCCCAAAATATTCACCTCAAATTCAACCGGAATTCTTCTTTTCAATGTCTCATCACGTGAGTTAAATGGAAAACATTGCTGTGGACAAAGAGTATTAGGAAAAGCTGGGAGTTGGAGTTGATGCCTCTGAGAGTGTCCACAATGGTGGCCCTTGATGGCCACCATTTGTGGCCCGGCCACCATTCGTGGCTCTCATGTGGCTTCCGTAATGGTAAAGTCAACAAAACTATCAAAAATAACAAGGGCCACCAAATGTGGCCCTCTTTAAAAAAAATTAATTTGTTTATTTTTTTAATATTATTTTTTAATTTAAGTCTAATAAATTTTATTAGTTTTAAATTTATGATATTTATAAATTTAATTAAAGTAAAATAATGTGGATTGTAAATTAGAAAATTCACAACCTAGAAAAAATGTAACAATAACTTCGTTGTATTATATTGAAATAGGAAAATTATACAACGAAAGTGATATAATTTAAAAACAACAAGCCGGAAACCCAAATCACTCTGCAGCGCCCCTTCTACGGTTCCAGACCTCTTCAACCATATCAACCTGCAGTGAATCATGCGATATTTGGCTCCGCATATCGGTGTACCTCTGGATCAAGTATTCATTACTACGTGGTACACCCATCTGTATGGGCTCCATGGAAATACCCGAGCTCGTACTAGCACCTTCTTCGGGTGTCCATCGCTCTGCAGCAAATCCTTCGTCATCTATTATCATATTGTGCAATATGATACATGCAGTCATGATGTCTGCGACATCATTTTCGTGCCATTGTCGAGCCAGGCACCGTATAATGGCCCATCGCGCTTGCAGTACACCAAAAGCTCGCTCAACGTCCTTCCTAGCACCCTCTTGTTTTTTCTCGAAGTAGGTTTGCTTCGGCCCAACGGGTTGTCGGATCGTCTTCACAAACACGGGCCAGCGAGGGTATATCCCATCGGCCAAATAGTACCCCATGTTGTACTGAGTTCCG
Source organism: Salvia splendens (assembly GCF_004379255.2). Classification (NCBI taxonomy): domain Eukaryota; kingdom Viridiplantae; phylum Streptophyta; class Magnoliopsida; order Lamiales; family Lamiaceae; genus Salvia; species Salvia splendens. Next base: position 31,123,955 of record NC_056035.1, read on the forward strand.
TTGGCCGTGAATCTCACTTGCGGCCCCTCACCCCGACTCTCGTCATTAAACAAGTGTGACGATCGTAGAACGTTGATGTCGTTGTTCGATCCAGCGACACCAAAATACGCATGCCAGATTCGCAAGCGGTAATCAGCAATGGCTTCCAAAATCATCGTGGGATGTCTGCCTTTGAAGCCAAAAGTGAACTGCCCCTTCCAAGCCACTGGACAGTTCCTCCACTCCTAGTGCATGCAATCGATGCTCCCCAACATCCCCGGAAAATGATGTGCAGTCCCGTGCATAGCAATCAATCTCTGGCAATCATCGGCCGATGGCTTCCGTAGATACTCCCCTTTGTAGATATCCTTGATCCCCCTGCAAAACTGCCTCAACGTCTGTAGTCCAGTCGTTTCGCCCATCTGTAGGTATTCATCGAACATGTCAGCGGGCCCGGCATAGGCAAGCTGTCTAATTGCCATCGTACACTTCTGGAAAGTCGACAAGCCGGGTCGGCCGGTGGCATCATATCGCAAGTTGAAGCACCTGAACCGCTGCGCCAAACACGTCGCTATATGGACGAAGAGATTTTTCGACATTCTGAATCGCCGACGGAAAACTTCTGGCGGATAACGGGCGTTGTCGTTGAAGTAGTCCTCCATCAACCTGCGGTCTGCCCCGATATGATCACTATCGAAAAATCGCCGATGATGGAATGGCCGGCCAACTGCTACCGCCGCCTCAGCCGCCGCCTCCGCCGCCTCTTCTGCCTCTTCCGCTTCACGTTGCACCGCCACAACAAGGTTTTGGAACTCTAGATCTACCGCTTGTTGGAATTGTTCATCGTCGGAATCCATAATTACAAGGTTAAATTGAAGTTGGAAGGGAAGATTGGAGGAAAATGGGAGTAAAATGGAGTTGGAAAATGGAGTGGAAATGTAGTATATTTATAACAAAATTTCGAAAATTAAAAAAAAAAAAAAATAAAATTCCGCGTCCCAGCCGCGATTCGCGGCCCTTGCAATGGGAGGGCCGCGGCTCACACGGCTCAGCCGCGTGAAGGCCGCGGCCGTGGCTCAGCCACGATTCTCGCCTCACCGCCCCGGCTCTCGGCCTTTGCAATGGGGGGCCGCGCGCCGAGCCGCGGGCCGCGACTCCCCCATTGTGGACACTCTGATGAAGATATCAGCAAGGCTTACTACCAAAATACTCATGTCTTCCTCACATTCATTTTCAATACCAAAGAATTGAGAAATTAGAGAAAGAGAGGAAGGAGGCGCGGCGAATCGAGGAGAGGCGGACATGCATCGTGTTGGCGAGGCTGTCTCGGCGGAGCAGCAACGTCCGTCCAGCGGTGAGTTTCGGATAGGCGAGCGTCACTCCGAGCACCACCTTACAACGGCTGCTCGGCTGAACGGCGGTGACAGCAGACACAAAACAGCGGTGGTGCTAGGTGCAAGAGTGAAGGGGGTGAGACAGCGATGGCGATCCCAGCAGCGGCGGCGAATTGATACGGAGAGTGAGCGAACAACGACGAACAGCGACAGCTCCTGCTGTATCGCGGCATTGGCAGCAGAGAGGCTGCGAGCTGAGGAAGGGAGATGACGATGTGTGACGGTAGAAAGAGAGAAATAAGAGGCGAATAAGGGATAGCAGCGGCGCTCTCCGTGAACAGCCAAGGCTGGATAAACCGGGCATGCAGCTCGGGAGATGACAGCAGCAGCGAATGGCGGACAGCGGCTGCTCGGCGATGACGAAAGCCGAGCTGGAGCGACGGAGATAGAAGAGAGACGGAGAGATGAGGTTGTACGCAATTTGAGAGAGATGAGAGACGGAGGGAGAGATCGAGAAGAAGAAGGGGACTTCAAATCCCATTCTAGGAGTTCACTGTTCACGAAATGGATTACATTAAATCAATGGGTGACGTCACACCTGCTTTTCGAGGACAGAATGAAACACAAGTTAAAGCTTTAAACGAACGAGGTGGGCTTTCGAACTAAAGTGTTTTCAAGAGCTTTCGTTTTAATATATATCGGTTTGAGCATCATGTTATGTGTGATAGATTTATTATTTTTATTCCAATGATGAGGCGAGATATGTGATCAAAGTGAAAGTGTTGTTGCGCATGTTATGTGGTGTTATGTGTTGATTTATTAAGTGATATTAAAATTACTTGGCTTTGTTGATGTGATGTGAATTGATGCTCGACCTTGACAGAAAAGTGATTTGTGTTTCAAATAAGTTTTGAGGAAAATAAAGTATGCAAAGGGAATGTCATGCCATGTTTTTGTTTTGAGAAATGTCTATCTGTTTGTTTAACAAGGGAGTTGTCCTTACTAGACCTATTAAAATTGAATTCGGGTTTGTCTAGGGAGTGAGTCCCTATTCAAGCTAGTGTACACAGAGGGGATCATGCGCTATCTTTCGAGTTGGCCGGTCCGGTGATCGAGAATGCGGCCACATTCTCGTTTCGCATTACGATGTTGATGTTGATGATTGCTTAGTGGGGAGTGAGTCCCTACTATGAGTTTAATCGAATTCGGGTCCTAGCAAGGGTGCGTCCCTACTCGGACTAGTGTACACGATGAGGACCGTGAGTCATCGAACGGGTTGGCCGGTTTTCGTGCTCGTGGAAAGTGGCCCCCTTACACGGCACCCTAAAGAACAGATATGGCAGTTTCTTAAATAATTCAAGGAGAAATGGTTGTGTTTTGAAATGATGAGGAAAAAAGATTTGAGGATGAGTTGAAAGTTTGTGTTTGAGATATTTTAGTGTCTCGGGCCGTTTCAAGTTAAAACCCCGAGGTCACTCAACGGTGGCATGATATAACTGTTTTTATAAAATTGTTTTGGCATTTGTCCACTGAGTGCATCAAGTACTCAGCCCTGCATTTCTTTTTAAAAATATGCAGGTTGAGCGTGACGGATGCGGTGGGTGTTGAGCATGAAAGTGAAGAAGATAGTAAATAAAATTTTCTGAATATATTATGTCTTCATACATAATAGTATTCTACTCTCGAATGCTTCCACTGAATATTGTTTCTTTTGCCAAGTATTGTTGAGATAAATTTTGTTTCGAGTTGTTGATTGTTGAGATACTCTGATTTTATTCGAGCTATTCCCACTTGTTTCGAGCTATGGTCGATTTGTGTTGTTTTCCCCTTTCTTCCCCGCTTCTTTAATCCTTCCTATAGCAGCTTAGCTATCATAGTGAATCAACACTGGAGACACTGGCTTAGACCACCATGAAATATCATCAAGGAAGTTCTTAAGTCACCCGACTTCCTCACTAGCTTTATCTAAAGCTATGAATTCCGATTCCATGGTTGATCGGACTATACATGTCTGTTTTGTGGATTTCCACGAGACAGTACCCCCAATAGTAAAGACATATCCACTTGTTCAAAGTGGGTCTTTATTATCGGATATCCAGTTCGCATCACAGTACCCTTCAAGTACCGGGGGGGGGGGGTATCTCGAGAACTACATCCCATGATTTTGAGTATATTTCAAGTCCCTCAAAACTCTTACAAGAGCTTTCCAATGCCCCTTGCTTGGATTTCTCGTGTAACGACTCAACTTGCTCACAATACAAGCAATGCCAAGTCTAGTGTAATTAGTCAAATACATAATGCACCCAACAACTTGTGCATAATCTTCTTGTGCAACATGCTCGCCCTTGTTCTTGCTCAAGTGAACATTGAGCTGTATAGGTATCTTAGCCGACATGCCATCATAGGCGTTGAATCTCTTTAGTACTTTCTCAACATAATGAGATTGTGTCAAGATGATTCCTTTGAATTTTCTTAGAATTTTAATTCCAAAAATCACATTGGCTAGACCCATGTCCTCCATGTCAAAGTTTCTCTTTAACATAGTTTTCGTATCGTTAATCACTTGGGTGTAACTACCAATGATTAACATATCATCAACGTAGAGACACACTATAACGTATCCATTATTAGTGTTATCAATGTAGACACATTTGTCACATTCGTTGATTTTAAATCGATTTGATAACATCACACTATCAAATTTCAAGCAACGATGCTCGTTTTAATCCATAAAGGGACTTTACCAGTTTGCAAACCTTTCTCTCTTGTCCAGGTACTACAAAACTTTCAGGTTGTTCCATATAGATTTCATCTTAAATCACCATTTAGAAACGCAATTTTAACATCCATTTGATGAATCTCAAGATTGTGCACAACAACAATCGCGAGAAGCACTCGAACTGATGTAATCCTCGTTACAGGTGACTAGGTATCAAACAAATCGTACTTATCTTTTTCTTTAAAGCCTTTGACTACCAGTCAGACTCTATACTTATCAACTATTCCATCTTCCTTAAACTTCCTTTTAAAGACTCATTTGTATCCTAAAGGTTTAGCACCTTTAGGTAGAACAACCAACACCCAAGTGTGGTTTAACAACATTAAATCAATTTCGGTTTGAATAATTTTTCTCCAATGCAACCCGTCAGGGACAGCAAAGGCTACTTTTGTTGCTGTTGGTTTTTCATCCAACATAAAAGCAATGCAGTCATGACAAAAGGTCTTTGGTGTTCTGACCATACTACCACGTCTTAATACTGTATCGTTGGATCAGGCCTTGTTCGCTTGCGCGATTCTGACACTTTATCCGCTGATTTAGAACTAATGACTTAATTCTCAATTCTCATCTTATAATTGGATGCAACATTTTCCTTGTCTTTGCGAGGAAATATATTTTTCAATAAATACTACATTACTTGACTTGATTGTTGTTCCTACGGTCGCAGTCGGTATTTCAGACTTGTAGACAACAAATCGATATGCACTACTATTAAGTGCATACCCAATAAAGATGCAATCAACCGTTTTAGAACTGATTGTAATCTCTTTGGGCGGATGAACGATCACCTTTACCAAACACCCCCACACTTAGAGTTATTTGTAGGATGACTTCCTTCCCTTTCACAACTCATAACGAGTAACATCCTTACTTTCGAGTGAGATTTTGTTTAGGATGTAGTTGGCTGTCAAACCAGCTCCCCCCCACATGTTCTGGGCATCCCAGAACTAATAAGTAACGCATTCATCATCTCTTTAAGAGTTCGATTATTGCGTTCTGCAACACGATTAGATTGTGGTGAATATGGAACAGTCGTTTGATGAATTATACCATTTGCATTGCATAATTCCCCAAACGCGGCAGTGTATTCGCCTTCTCTATCACTTCGAATCATTTTGATTTTATATCCAAGTTGATTCTCGACTCCGTTCTTATAATTTTGAACGCTTTGATTGCTTCATCGTTACTTCTTAAAGGATAAAGATAACAATATCTTGTATAAACATCTATGAAAGTGATAAAGTACATTTTACCACCTCTAGTTTGCAAAAATTTTAAATCACATACATTAGTGTGAATTAATTCAAGGGGTTTCGTGTTCCGTTCAACAGAATGAAACGGTAACTTAGTCATTTTCACCTAAAGACAAATCTCACATTTGTTTGAGTATTGACTTCATTTGTCTTTAGTAAATCCAAGTTTACTAACTGTTTTATAGCATTATGATTCACATGTCCTAATCTATAATGTCATAAATGAGAGGAAGTAGAAGCATTTTTATCATTAGCGAATGGCTTTTCAACATGGCGAATAGCCGATTCACTTAATTTAAAAAGACCCTCAGTTACATAATATTTTCCGATGAGTTTTCCAAACTTATACACATAGAACTTATCAGACTCGAAAACAAGTTTAAAACCCTTATTTACAAGTATTGATCAAAAACTAGGTTCTTGTGTATGTCCGGGACATGTAGCACTTCCTTCAGAGTGATTGTCACGTCAGACGTCTTCTTGAGGACCACATCTCCAAAGTCGACACATTTGGACGAGGTTTGGTTCCTCATGTTGAGCTTCCTCCCCTCAACAATCTTGTAAGTGTAGAACTTACTTCTATCGCCACACACGTGGGCAGTGACGCCTGTGTCGATATACCAACCTCCTTTGTTCTCGACATGGTTGACTTCTTCAGTTACCACGGCGGCTATATTGCCTTTGACATGTTTGATAAAGTTGGCTCCACCAAGCTTCTTGGTTGGTGGCTTCATCTTTCTCCCGACATTTGGACGTGTGCCAAATGTCTCACGACATTTTTCAAGACACGGACGGGTGTCAAACTGGATCGATGTGTGTCAAATGTCTCTCGACATTTGCTAAGGCACGAACGGGATTGAAATGTCTCCCCATGTCTCCCGACGAACGGGAGACTGACGGGTGCAAAATTTGCTCCCGACATCTCCTAAGAGACGGATGAGAGCAATTTATCCGGACACCTCACATGGGATGTAAGGGTGCACAACTTCTACCGACATTTCCAAAGGCATGGATGTGAGCCCATGTCTTCCGATGAACGGGAGACCGGCGGGTGCAAAATTTGCTCCCGACATGTCCCACGGCCCAGATGTGTGTCATACGTCTCCCGACATTTCCTAAGGGACTAACTTGTGCCAAATGTCTCCCGACATATACTAAGGCACTAACTGGAGAAAAATGTCTCCCCATGTCCCCTGATGTTTTAAAGGCATGGACGAGTGAGAAATGTCTCCCGATATTTCCCATGCTATGGACGGGAGTCGAATGTCCCTCCTATCTCCCGACGAATGGGAGACGTGCCTTGGGACCAACGTGTGCCAAATGTCTTCGAACATTTTCTAAGGAACGGGCGGGAGCAAAATGTCTCCTATGTCTCCCGACGAACGAGAGACGTCCCTTGAGATCAATGGAACACGCCCAACGACCCTATCCATGGGGATGATGAGAGACGTCCCGTAGGACTTCCCTGTCATTGACCATTCACGAGGTCTCTCCCCAACATTGGAGTCATTCGTGTTGATCCAAAAGGCATCAACTCTCGTGTTGGACCCGATGGTCCCAACACTCTATCCATTAGAGGATTTAAGGAGCCACTTAACGTGGAGCCACTAGTTCTCGTGTTGACCCTTAAGGCCAACACACGTGTTGACCCCTAAGGCCAACACACGTGTTGACCCCAAAGGCCTCAACACTTGATCCATTTTAGGATCTCACGGAACCACTAAAAGTGGAACCGTCATTCTTCGGGTTGGTCCCGAAGGCCCCAACACCCGTGTTGACCTCGAAGGGTCCAACACTCGATCCTATCAAGGATCTCATGGAACCACTTAATGTGGAACCATCGGTGCAACCCAAATTGGTTAGAAATTGCTCATGGCGTTTTGGGTAGTCTAGGGTAAAGTCGGGGATTCGACGGGAGTCGCGGTCAAGACGGTAACCCGACAGGGACCCAGCGAAGAACAGTGGGGAGGGCGATGTTGGAGTTGGGGAAAGCAGCGACGGGATCCACCTCCATGCTAAGGTATTAGTTTCAAAAGTTTTAGATTCAGTTTAGAGTCCAAACTCTTTCTTCAACGGCAAGTATATCTTGTCTTGCGATTGTTGGTTGAAATTGTTGTGAGATACAAAGATACACTAACTGAGCGTAATACAACCCAAGTGAAGAATGAAGATAAAAGTACAATAAACTGAATTGGAATAATCAAAACAATAATTGAAACTGTAAACCGTAGATGTAAGCCGAGTCGAGGAGTCCTCTTTCTGCAAGACGAGATATGCCCTGGTAGTGCTCTCAGATTGGCGTGTCGTCCCCAAAGATAAAACGACTTCGTCTTGTTCGTTGCAGCACCGCAAACATAACAAGCTCCAGCGAACTGGATGGTGGCAAGGGTAGAGCTTCGACGGAAGACTATGCAAAGAGAGGGAGAGAGCTATGCAAATGATATGCTTACTTTGCTTGTGGTTGTGTAGGGAATGCAATGGATGCATGTCTATTTATAGGTCAAGTCCACTCATTTGAATTGATGGAGTCAACACTCATTATGAGTGTCATGATGGCTTAACTGTAACCGTCGGGGGTTATAAACCGTTACGGGAGCTGGAGAGGTTGATCTTGGACGAACCTATCAGGACATGCTGCGTATCTAGGTTCGTTCACGACGTGGACTTCGTCACATGTCAAACACGTTGGCTTTACCGCGTCATACTGACGAGGCGTCGGACACAAGCACGTGCACGGGCTCGGGCTCGAGGCTCGCGGCGGGGCAGGCGGCGCGCGCGTGTAGGCTCTACATCCCATCTTAATCCACTATAATTATTACATGTAATAATTCATCTTGTTAAATACATGTTTAAGAATGTTCTCTCCACCAATATGAGATAATTACCACTTTTAATTAATCCCTTGGTTTTCATAACTCCTTTATAGTTCACAACTGTGATAAACTTTAATTCATAATTTCTCACTCACCGGGAATCGGTTTGGAGAAAATGAATATACCACAATCATCTACTTCGAAAGTAGATCATCGCTGTTGCATTTAATTTTACAAAATTAAATGTCTCGTCATATTTATTATTGGTCAAAGTCCATTGACCAAATACGATTCCAACAAGCGCGCATTGTCTTTAATTTATTTATTTATTTTTTTATTCATTAATTTTTATCTATAAAATATCTATTCCCAATTCATTTTTTCCATCCCATTATATTCTATTTATTTTTGTCTAATTAATTTTTTTTCTAGCCCATTTAAAATATACCAACAATTAAAAAATATGAGGCGTGGCTGTGACGTGGCTGGACAAGTTTTATGTGGCTGATGCATGGCTATGATGACTAGGAGGACAAGTTTTTTTTGTGGCTGAAGCGTGGCGGTTTCACTATTGTGGACACTCTTAAGTGTAGAAAATAAAGTAAGATAGACGAAAAAGTAGTGAGAAAAAAAAAAGTAAGAGAGAGAGTTCAAAAGAGGAAATGACTCACTTAGCTTTAGATATCTCAGAAAGAAATATGAATCACTTAACAAGGGACATTTAAAGAATAAAGTAGATAAAATTTAAAATAAGATTAATTATATTTATCACAGTTTATTAGCAAATTTAAAATAATTTAATCTGGTCAATCTTAATTTGTGCTTTTTTGATATATTAATCTATCCGTCCCACTTAAGATGACACGTTTTCCTTTTTAATTTTGTCTCAACTAAGAACACACATTTCCTTTTTGGAAACTTTCTCTCTCCAATTAATACACCCAACCACTTTTTCCAACTCCTATTAAAATATTCATCTTTCTTTCTCTCTCTATTTTAATACTTACACCCACCTTTTCTCTCTCCAATTAAACACATTAACGAGTGACTCATAAAATCCCGTGCCGGCCAAGGAATGTGTCATATTAGCCGGGACGGAGGGAGTATAAATTATGAATCAAGTCAAATATGAAATTTAATTAATTATTAAATAAATATAAAATTAGTTATTAATAAATACTTATTTCAGCGAATCAAATATTAATGTTTGGGTTTGTTTCGTCAAAGCGACTTACAGTTACACCCGATCGCGCTCGGCAGCACCTGCTTGGGCGACTTTCGCCGATCGCCCAAGATCGACGCTCTTCTTGTAGTAGGTGCCTGATCGACGCCTTATTGTGAATGTTATCTGTTGGAATAATTGACTGAACAATACCTCTCTATGATTATTAACCAAGAACGGCGGAGAAGGAGCATAAACTGTAGAGCGGAAGCTTACCTTGATTCATAACGAATTGAAAGGCAGAATTGCTTTGCAGCGGCTATGGATCTTCCAAACGATCAGAGACGTCATTTACAATAGTCTGCCGAGAGAATATAGAGATATCGAATGTTCTTCTGACGTCTGGAGACCATAACCTAATCTTATAGTATTTATATAAATATAAGACCCTTTATTTTCTATTCGGTCCCTCATCAAATAGAAAATACCATATGGTATCTTGTTACGGACTCAATTCCCACATCTGTTGTGAGAACAACTGATGTGGGGTATATAGACTAAATGGGCTCTCTCTCCTAACAGGCTAGTCTTTCGGGATGAGTACTCCTGTTTGGTCTGTATCAATTGGTGTTTTCATTGAGAGCCCAAACGACTCGGAGTGGTGGCCGGGCAACGAACTCGCCGTGACCAACGAGTGCATTTGGGACAGCTTGGAGTGGTGACCCACGGAGTGGTGGCCGGGCAAAGAATCCGCCGTGACCAACGAGAACTCGGAGTGGTGGCCCACGGAGTGGTGGCCTGGCAAAGAACCAGTCATGACCAACGTGGCCGTGACCAACGAGGACGTTGGCCCTTAAAAGAGGATCGAATGTTACGGACTCAATTTCCACATCGGTTGTGAGAACAACTGATGTGGGGTATATTGACTAAATGGGCTCTCTCTCCTAACAGGCTAGTCTTTTGGGATGAGTTCTCCTGTTTGGTCTGTATCATATCTGCACTTATTCCCATAACGAATAAATACACTTTTAGCCCGAAACTTAATCTTTATTGAAACACTTTAATTGGACAACTAAAAGATAGTCATACATATTTAATTAATTATATGGAAGCCCAAATTTCTAACACTCGTAAGGTCCATTAGTTTTAATGTTGTATGTATGTTCGGTGTTAGATTATGAAACGCGGGCACCACCACTATCTCATTATTTTGTCATACTACTAGTCATTCCCTTGGTGTTAGACATGCACAAACCAAACCGACCCGGCGGTTAACCGTCCGGAGGGTTGCCGGTTAACACGGGGCGGTTCAGGGTCGGCAAATTGTGAACCGTGAACCGGCGGTTCAAAACCAGCAGTTCGGCGGTTTGAACCGCTGGTTCAACCGAATTTTTTTAAAAAAAAATTATTTATAAAAATTGATTTTTATATTTAAAATTAATTTTTACAAACAAATAAATACAAGAAATTCGTAATAGCCCATATATATTTGATGGGCTTGCGAATTTATGAAACCATTCTTGGTTGTTTATCTTTTATAGAGACATTCTTGAATGTTTTATGTTCCACTTTCGATGTGGGACAAACTCATTCTTGGTTGTTTCTCTTTTATAGAGACATCCTTGAATGTTTTATGTTCCACTTTCGATGTGGGACAAAATCATTCTTGGTTGTTTCTCTTTTATAGAGACATCCTTGAATGTTTTAAGTTCCACTTTCGATGTGGGACAAACTCATTCTTGGTTGTTTCTATTTTATAGAGACATCCTTGAATGTTTTATGTTCCACTTTCGATGTGGGACAAAATCATTCTTGGTTGTTTCTATTTTATAGAGACATCCTTGAATGTTTTATGTTCCACTTTCGATGTGGGACAAACTCATTCTTGGTTGTTTCTATTTTATAGAGACATCCTTGAATGTTTTATGTTCCACTTTCGATGTGGGACAAAATATGTTGAAGTACTTTCTTTTATAACTACATGTTTAGAGCATTCATTCATCTTTTTCTAATGTGAGATACAAAACTTTCTTTTGTCTTCTACTTTTTTTCATGTTTTGTATGATATATATAAACAAAATTATTATTCAAATATATTCTTGATTGATAAAAATATAGAATTATTGAGAAATATGATTTGTATATAGAAAATATTTATTTGTATAATAATTATTGTTAGATTTATACAATTTGTATAAGAATTATTCTGTCAATGTGTATAATATTATTTATTAGTTAACATATATATAAATTTATAAACATAAGCAAATCATTAATGATAAATAACTAATGAATAATAGTTTATGTAATAATATTTGTTATTATTACATAAACTATTATGTCCTATTAAGTATTGATATTTTATCTTCCAATCAAGGGCCAACCAACCGATTCCTATGAATAGAATAATTTGCTTTGATCATCAACCATTTGGATTTTTGTTATCACTGTAGTGGGAATCACTATATATAATTTTTCTTTGTATATATGTAGTATGTCCAATATTATTTATGTATTTATAAACTATTATGTCCAATATTATTCTATAATAAATTTATGTATTTATTGTCAAATCAAATTATTCTATTTCATTAGTTATTTATGTATATGTTTATAAAATATCAATACTTAATATTGGACATAATAGTTTATGTAATAATAACAAATATTATTACATAAATTATTATTCATTAGTTATTTATCATTAATGATTAGCTTATGTTTATAAATTTATGTATATGTTAACTAATAAATAATATTATACACATTAAAAGAATAATTCTTATACAAATTGTATAAACCTAACCAATAATATTATAAAAATAAATATTTTCTATATACAAATCATATTTCTCAATAATTCATTATTTTTATCAATCAAGAATATATTTGAATAATAATTTTGTTTATATATATTATACAAAACATGAAGAAAAATAGAAGACAAAGAAAGTTTTGTATCCCACATTGGAAAAAGATGAATGAATGCTCTAAACATGTAGTTATAAAAGAAAATACTTCAATATATTTTGTTCTACATCAAAAGTGAAACATAAAACATTCAAGGGTGTCTCTATAAAAGAGAAACATCCAAGAATGATTTTGTCCCACATCGAAAGTGAAACATAAAACATTCAAGGATGTCTCTATAAAAGAGAAACAACCAAGAATGATTTTGTCCCACATCGAAAGTGGAACATAAAACATTCAAGGATGTCTCTATAAAAGAGAAACAACCAAGAATGATTTTGTCCCACATCGAAAGTAGAACATAAAACATACAAGGATGTCTCTATAAAAGAGAAACAACCAAGAATGATTTTGTCCCACATCGAAAGTATAATATAAAACATTCAAGGATGTCTCTATAAAAGAGAAACAACCAAGAATGATTTTGTCCCACATCGAAAGTGGAACATAAAACATTCAAGGATGTCTCTATAAAAGAGAAACAACCAAGAATTAGTTTTTCCCACATCGAAAGTGGAAAAAAAAACATTCAAGGATGTCTCTATAAAAGAGAAACAACCAAGAATGGTTTCTTAAATTCGCAATCCCATCAAATATATATGGGCTATTACGAATTTATTGTATTCATTTGTTTGTAAAAATTGATTTTAAATATAAAAATAAATTTTTATAAATAAAATATATTTTTTTAATTTCGGTTGAACCACCGGTTCATGAACCAGAATCGGCGGTTAAAAAAACCGGCGGTTTTGATCCGCCTGGTGAACCGGCGGTTTTTGAACCGGAACCGCCGGGACCCTTGGCGGGCCGGTTCCAGTTCATGCGTATGATGAACCGTGAACCGCCGGTTCATGAACCGGAACCGGCGGTTCGGAACCGTTGTGCATGCCTATCTTGGTGTAGGGAGGACCATATTTCTCGTTCTTTGTTTTTTTACAAAATTATAAATTTATTTTTATGGTAGTAGCATAATTTATTTATGGGAATCACTTGTGAAATTCCGAATTACCAAAAATGACATGAACACAAAAAAGTGACTTTTCCAATTCATGAAGTAAATTAGAAACACAACCCATACCCCTATTTTGTGAGCCTACGCCCATGACATCGGATGCTTAAAAGATTTTTGGAGTATTTAAATATGTGAGGATCAGATTATCTGTACGGATACGACTCTGCTGCATCTCTAACAAAATGGACCATTATGAAATTTGTTTCTCCAATTGAATCCAAACCCCTCACAATCAAACTGTGCAGCTTCAAATTATTGTCTGAATATAACAAAACAGTGATTACGATGGCCTTTTGCATCTTCAAATTTCAACATCCACAATGATGCCCCGAAAACTAACTGAATTAATTAAGTTATGAATCTATTTTTGAAGCTTCAGAGTTTCATTTCACCACAATACATATAAATTAAACATACAAATACAATTTTGGCTACAACTTAATTTTTTTCATTCATCATTTTTTTTACTATTCTCTAGTTTTATATAAAATTGAAATAATTAATTATAAAATTCAAAACTACTTTAATAAAATATATCGAAATTAACATGAATTGAACATCATAAATTGCATAATTTAAACTCCTAATATTACTTAGTTAAATAAACTTTAGTGGTTGCGAGTTCAAATAAACTCTAAATATTTTTGAAACCCAATCTGAGTTGCGAGATGTAGAAGTGGAAGGGATGGACGGAGGGAACACGGGCTGACCCCGTCGAATTTCTCGCCGGCGAGGAAGTGCCGGAGTTGGCTGATGCAGTGTTGAGTTTCGCCGAAAGAGAAGGGTGGAGAGAGTTAGGGTTTCTTGTTTTGAAATTTGAGAATGAAGGAGAAAGAGAGAGATCAGCGATGTGGTGAAGGGAGTAACTGGGCCATGCCCAATTATTTTTGACTTTGGGCCTCAGATAAGAATTTATTTCTTGGATTAATTTCCTAAGCCACGGGAGAAAAGAAATATTATGCCGTTTGAAATAGTATTAAAAAAAATATTTAAAGCAGACTTTAGTAGTCACAGGAAGTATTTTTTTAAAATACTTAAGATAATGCAAAAAAATTTAATACCCGAACAGTTTGGCCAGATTATGAATAAATTAAATCTCCGATTTAATTAAGGAATTAAGATTTCTAAAGTTTGAAAGAGAGAAAGAAAAAAAATAATGAGCTCACACTTAGGCATGCATGCATGCATGCAAGATGAATAATTACTTAAAGCCTAATTTAAGTATATTAATTTTTATAAAGGAACGTCGTCGCACGACGCGTAATCTCACGATAGGAAAGCACCAGTTTGCAAGAGTTTAAGCAATTGAGGTGGGCTTCTCTTCTTTTCTTTCAAAGCATGTTTTATGTGAAAACATGATTATTTTGAATGAGTTGTCATGCACCAGTTAAATCGAATTCGGGTCCCAGTAGGGCCGCAAACCCTACTCGGACTAGTATACACACAGGGACCGTGAGCTAGCGCCAGGTTGGCCGGTCCAAGGGCTATGAGCTAGCGCCAGGTTGGCCTGCCCAGTGATCGTGGAATGTGGCCACATTCCCGATTCACGCAGTTAAGATATGGTACATCATCAGAAGTTTAAAAGACTGCAGTCTATTTCAGAAAGAAATAACAGATTTTAGTAACCGGGACTTGTTTTCAAAAAAACCCTGTGTTCACTCAGTTTGGCTGACAACTAAAAGAAAAACAGTTTTCGGCATAAGCCCACTGAGTATACCAAGTACTCAGCCCTGCATATTATTTTCCTTAATGTGCAGGTTGATCAGTCGAGGCAGAGGAGGTGTTGGGACAGAAGACTAAATAAATAGAAGGATAGTTGGTGTAGTATGTCTTCATACATATTACATCTGTCTTGGTACTCTTCCGTTGCGTAAACTTAGACTTGTTTTAGTAAAGACAATGTCTCAGAATTCACTCTGATTTAGTACAATGTTATCTTTATCACTTTCAGACAATGTTTCCTTGAATTAAGTTATATTCATGATGAGTTGAGACAGTTCAGTATGTTTAGTCGCGAAGTAGCTTCACTTTCTTTGACTAGGGAGTTGTGGTCGTGACAGAGTGGTATTAGAGCACTTTTCTTTCGCTCTGACCCAAGAATCTTCTTTCTAAGCCTCAGTCCAGAATAATAGCACAAGGCTAGGAAGTGAACAGAATGATAAGTACAAGATCTCAACACCTCAGCTCGACACGATCAACTGCACCAGAAACAGGGGTCGACGCCCGCTCGTCCAGAAAAGAGAATTTTAAAGAAAGAAAATATTTTTCCGTTTTGAGAAGGAAAATAAAAATTTTCTAGATTTTCAGAAAAAGAAAAGAATTTTCACAGCCCTATAAGGAAACGAAAATGTTGATTTGAAATGTTTGCAAAATGCAATGTGATAGCTGATACTTTGTATGAGATGTGCTTAATGTATATGTGATTTATGTTCAAAGAGCTTGACATGAATGTATAGATGTCATGTGGACTATGTATGCGAACCTAGAGTGCTTTAGAAAAGTACCGTAGGTGAGACATATGCGGTCAAGTACTAGCAGAATGAGAATTTGTTACAGCCTTCCAGGGCGACGAGACTAGCTGAAACCATCGCTTAGGGAGAACCCCTAATTCCACGAAATTATTGGAAAGCAACAACGAACCAGAAAGCACTGTTGTACTACCAGCAAGGAAAGGAAGTCCATTCCTTAGAACACACAGATAGTACGTATATATATATATATATATATATATATATATATATATATATATATATATATATGCAGGGGTGAGCAAAAAAACAGGAAACCGAATATCCGAACCGAACCAAACCAAAACTTTGAAATTCGGTTCGATTTTTTCAGTTTTTCGGTTCAGTTTGGTTTTAAAAATAAAAAATTTCGGTTTTTCGGTTCGGTTCGGTTCGGGCGAAGAAAAAAACCGAAAAACCGAAAAACCGAATTATATATATATTCTGTTGATTTAATATATTATATTATATATAATATATATATTAGCGAAGAAAAAAACCGAAAAAGCGAAAAACCGAATTATATATATATTCTATTAATTTAATATATTATATTATATATAATATATATTCTTTTAATATATTCTACTATATAATATATATTATATGTATTATTAATTTTATATTATATATAAATATTCTATTAGTATATATAAAATAAAATAAAATACACATATATAAATATATATTTATATTATATTTAATTTTTTCAGGCTTTTCGATTTTTTTTCGGGTTTTTCAGTTTTTTAAGTTCGGTTTTCAGTTTTTCGGTTTCGGTTTTTCAGTTTTTCGGATTCGGTTCGGTTTGGATTTTGAACTAAATTCGATTTTTCGTTTTGGTTCGGTTTTGGCAAAAAACCGAACTGAAACCCGAATGCACACCCCTATATATATGTATACTAGACGGTTATGAGATATAGCCACAGACAGACCTAGTATGACCTCTTCCAGAGACAACGAATCAGTTTATACCATCTTTTACACAGCTTTTCATATATATGTGTACTTTCAGTCATGAGCCATACTTGAGAGCCTTGTTCTTTTCATGTAGAGATGGTTCGATAGCGCTATACCCACTGACGCCCACTCCGGACAGAAGCTGATCCCGATGCTGTCGTGCATTACTACAGGACGTGCCGGTGCTGTCATGGGGATACTCTTGCCGAGTTCGTCGCCCATTATGGCAAGCTTTGGGACGAGGCGAATCGGTATGGGGTGAAGCCCTACGAGGGCATAGTCACACTCGTAGAGTTATTCCCACCGGAGTGGCGAGGGTGGATGGCGGCCACAGCACAGTTATACCCCTCGTCACAGCCTCTTACCTATGAGCCGACAGGAGACATGCCGGGCTTCTTGAGTGCGGTCTCAGCCGGATGTTTCCACTTTGGGAATGGGCCTCCGCCAGCCATGCAGGCCCAGGTAGCGAGCGTTTCCATAGCCTGCCACCATTGGCCCTTATGCGGGCGGCATATGGGATATTCGAGGAGGGACAGTCGTCCCGAGCTCCCGGCCGTCGCAGGGGTAGGGCAGAGATGGAGGACACGTCGGCTTCCAACGACGAGCTTCAGCCCTTGGAGAGCGGCACCGGAGATGGAGATGATGAGGAGGCTACAGAGGAGGGTCCAGAGGAGGAGGATCCCGATGAGGATCCAGAGGAGGATATGATGGGGGACGACGACACCAGGGAGCCACAGATTGACGGCCCCGTAGACTTGATGATGGGGGTCATTCCTCCGCAGCCTATTGAGCCTCCACCAGAGATCCCTCCACCTCCCATAGAGCCCTATCACAAAGAGTTGCAGCAGCCTCTCCATCCGGTAGATCTAGCCTTCTACAAGGGGTTGTATCTCTACTCAAAGCATGTGGATCGAGATTTCGCCGCCGACCCCAACATTCCAATGGCGCCAGATATGGCCCCAAGGGTTCCCCAGCCTATCGTCGCACCCGAGGATGAGGGGGAGCTGTGGTCACCAATTGAGATGCTCTTTCCAGGAATGAGCCACGATGACCCAGTGTGGATCAGTAGCGATTCAGAGTAGGGTCGGTTGGATGGATCGTAGCCATGCCAGCGTAGTAGATTAACTTTCATTTCTTTTGTAGAACTTTAATGCCATCATATGTAACAGATATTAAGTCCTCACGAGAGGCAATTTTCCCCTACTTTCAATGAATGCTTATGACGTTGCACAATTATGACTCCTACTTGTTTATTTTTAAGTATATGCATGAAAGAAAATGCATGAAACATGAAATGAATCCTAAGGAAAACAGACTTGTCTAATGAGGAAAGTGGATAAATAGTACTAATATCACCTTTTAAACAGAATGCCGCCCAGAAGACACGCGGGCAGACCAAAAAGGAACACGCAAGTACCAGAGCGTGTGCCCCAGGGAAACCAAGCTGGGGAAGCGGGAGCTCAGCCGCCACCTCCTCCACCACCGCATCCTGCACCACAGGAGAGACGAGTGGAGGAGTTATTCCTCAGGCAGAACCCTCCTGTTTTCAACGGTCTGGGAGGCCCAGCCACAGCAGAGACCTGGGTGCATGCTATAGAGCGCATCTTCAACTTCCTATAGTGCACGGACAGGGAACGTCTCACCTGTGTGAATTTTCAGCTGGCTGAATCCGCCGACTTCTGGTGGAAAGCCAGGAGAAAGATTATGACTCGCGAACTACTGACACACCTAACCTTAAGAATGAACTGTACAACAAGTACATTCCCAAGAGCTATCGCAAAGCAAAGGAAGTAGAATTCTACAGTCTGAAGCAGGGAAAGATGTCGGTGACCGAGTATGATCGGATGTTTTGTGATATGTCTCGCTATGAGCCTGGCTTAGTGGACACAAACGAGAAAATGGCAGAAATGTTCTGCACTGGCCTGAGATCGGAGATAAGGATGGCTCTGGCCAGTCATGGGGTCTGTTCTATGTCGAGTCATTGGGCCGAACCCTTGATATCGAGGCAGCTATGCCCAAAGAGAGGCCGACTGCACATGTCACCACTGCCCCACCGCTGCCACAGCAGCAGCCCCCTCGAGAAAAGAAGAAGTGGGAAGGGGACCGTGTCTCGACTGATGCTAAGAAGCCACAGTTCGCTCCAAAGCCACAACAGAGCAGTTGGCACCAGACTGCCCCAACCTAAAATGTGGAGCACCGAGCCCAGACACCTTGATGTGCAAGATGCTCGAAGAAACATGTCGGCGAGTGCAAGGCCGGGACAGATGGATGCTTCCACTATGGCCAGAAGGGGCATTTCGCCAGGGACTGCCCAGGGAAAGTAGCTGCGACAGGAGGACAGCGTTCGCAACTGCGGGCACTCCAGGCTGAACAAGAGAAAGAGAGTACAACACTCTCTGCTCCACAGACTCAGCGGCAGCTACGCTCGAGACTTCCCCCCACAGGCGAGAGCCTTTGCACTGCGGCAGAAGCAGCCTAAGGCCGAGAAGGGGAAACGGGAGCAAGGCAACTTGGCAGGTATGGGAACTCTCCTCAACGTATCTATCGCCATTTTGTTTGATACCGGTGCATCGCACTCTTTTATATCAGTACCTTGTGTGGATACTTTGAACTTGCCTACGGACGTGATTGAACATAAGATGAGGGTGTCCTCACCAGTAGGAGGCCTTAAAGACATCTCACGAACGTGCTCGAACATAAAATTTTCTATGGGAAATCTGAACCTAGTAGCTCATAACTTACATGTGATGTTGATGTGGAGCGTCGACATCATACTAGGAATGGATTGGTTAGCCGAGAACTACGCTACCATTCGTTGTAAGCAGAGACAAATAGCGTTACAGTACCCCGGGACAGAACCCGTAATTTTCCATGGGATCTCCATGGAGAGACGAAAGTCGATTATTTCTGCCCTACAAGCAATCACCATGATGAGGAAGGGATGCCCCGCATACCTCGTCTATCTGAACGAAGAAGAGAAAAAGGACAGGAAAATCGAGGATGTGGCGATAGTGTGAGAATTTCCTGACGTGTTTCCAGAAGAACTACCAGGCTTGCCGCCAGACAGGCAACTGGAGTTCACAATCGACCTGGAGCCAGGATCAGCTCCAATGTCGAAAGCGCCTTACAGAATGGCCCCAAAGGAGTTGGAAGAACTCAAGATGTAATTAAAAGAACTACTAGACCTGGGTTTCATCCGACCCAATGTGTCGCCGTGGGGCGCACCAGTGCTATTCGCAAAGAAGAAAGATGGCACCTTGAGAATGTGTATCGACTATCGAGAGCTGAACAAGATAACCCTCAAGAACAAGTATCCTTTACCAAGGATCGACGACCTCTTCGATCAGCTGCAAGGAGCTGGAGTTTTCTCGAAGATGGATTTGAGATCGGGTTATCATCAGCTGAGAGTGCAACAAGACGATATACCTAAGACTGCATTCCGCACCAGATATGGCCATTATGAGTTCACTGTAATGCCTTTTGGGCTTACAAAGGCTCTAGCTGTGTTCATGGACCTAATAAACCGCGTGTTCCACCCGTACTTGGACAAGTTCGTTCTAGTCTTCATAGATGATGTGCTCATCTACTCGAAGAATGAGGAGGAATACGAGGAACATTTGAGGGCCACTTTAGAGACGTTAAGAGCCGAGATGCTCTACGCTAAGTTTAGCAAGTGCGAGTTCTGGCTTAACGAACTAAACTTCCTTGGACACATAGTGACAGCAGAAGGGATCCGAGTGGACCCTGCTAAAGTAGAAGTCGTGCAACGTTGGTAGTCGCCAACGACGCCCAATGAAATTCGGAGTTTCCTAGGATTGGCAGGATACTACCGAAGATTCATTGAAGGATTTTCTAAGATAGCGAGACCAATGACTCAACAGCTCAAGAAAGGAGTTAAAGTCAATTGGACCCCAGAATGCGAAGCAAGCTTCCAGTTGCTAAAGGAAAAGTTGACCACAACGCCAGTTCTAGCCGTGCCGGAAGATGTAGTCGACTATGTGGTGTATACGGATGCATCGAAAGTCAGACTCGGGTGCGTGCTGATGCAGAAGGGCAAGGTGATTGCGTACGTGTCACGCCAGTTAAGGCCGCACGAGTTGAACTACCCGACGCATGACCTAGAATTAGCAGCAGTGGTGCACGCTTTAAAAATCTGGAGACATCATCTCTATGGAGTTCGATGTGAGATTTTCACAGATCATAAGAGTCTCAAGTACTTCTTTGAGCAGAAGGATTTGAATATGAGACAGCGCAGATGGCTGAAATTAGTTAAGGACTATGACTGCGGTATAAATTACTACACAGGCAAGGCCAATGTGGTAGCAGATGCCTTGAGCAGAAAGACTGCACCTCAAGTGGCTACTTTCCTCACACATGAGGAAGAGCTTATCCGGGAATTCGCCAAGATGCGATTAGAAATAGTAAGAGCCCCGGAGACAATGGACAGCAGAATTTCCACCTTGGTCATAGAACCAGATTTAAGAGCCAGAATCATCGACGCCCAGAGACGCGATGAGGCCTTAGAAAAGACTCGTCTCAGAGTAAGGACCGGAAAAGGAGATAGTTACCGCGAAGAGGCGGATAACGCTCTCACTTTCGAAGAAAGACTATGCGTACCCAACGATGAGGCACTTAGGAACGAGATCATGAGTGAAGCTCATGAGACGCCCTACACTGCCCATCCTGGAAGTACAAAGATGTATCAGGATTTGAAGAAGCAATTTTGGTGGGATGGCATGAAGAGAAGCATAGCTTCGTTTGTAGAAAGATGCCTGGCTTGCTAGCAAGTGAAGGCCTTGCATCAACGACCGTATGGGAAGTTGCAGCCCCTCGAGATTCCAGAATGGAAATGGTAGCATATAGCAATGGATTTTGTGACAGGATTGCCAAAATCTCAGCGAGGAAATACTGCCATCTGGGTGATTATAGATCGTCTCACCAAAAGTGCTCGCTTCATACCAATTCGTATCACATACAGATCAGACAAGTTGGCATAGATTTATGTGCAAGAGATCGTGCCCCTGCATGGTGTACCAGTAACGATCAACTCAGATCGAGATTCAAAGTTTACCTCTAGATTTTGGATAAGCCTTCAGCGAGAGTTAGGCACTCAGCTGAATTTCAGCACAGCTTTCCATCCACAGAAGGACGGACAGTCCGAACGGACGATTCAGACATTAGAGGATATGTTGAGAGCCGTAGTGCTCGACCGTGGAGTAAGCTGGGAGCCAGCACTTCCACTTATAGAGTTCGCCTACAACAATAGTTACCAGACAACTATCAATATGGCCACATATGAAGCACTCTATGGGATGAAGTGTAGATCACCGCTTTACTGGGATGAAGTTGGTGAGAGAACGATTCTCGGACCAGACTCGGTAGATGAAATGATAGAAATTGTCCGACAGATCCGAGAGAGAATCAAAGAAGCTCAAGATAGACAGAAATCCTATGCAGATGCTCGCAGAATGGATTTACCGTTCAAAGCAGGAGACAAGGTCTTTCTAAAAGTATCCCCATCGAAAAGGATAACCAGATTTGGCGTCAAGGGCAAGCTGAAACTGCGTTTTATCGGACCTTACGAGATCTTAGAAATAGTCGGCCCTGTGGCGTACAGATTAGCGCTCCCGCCAAGCTTCAGGAATGTTCACATGTGTTGAAAAAGGGTACAAATACAATTTCCAGAATCTCAAATTAATAAACTACAATCTTCGGCGATGAGAATAAATGAAACGAGATCCGTCAACTAGTAAATTATACATGTGTTGAAAAAAAAAACAAAGGAGAGTTCAAAGTGAACTGCTACAACCGAGCGTTTAGGGGGTGGACCAGGTGTAGCCAGCCTCTCGGTCCTGCCCAAGATACAGCTCCTTTAGAAAAAAATAGACATAAGAAAGATGAAGTTGTCAGCTTTCACTAAAAAGGAAAAAGGAGGCATTACCTTTTGGATGTTGGAAAGTTTGCTTGAACTAATGAAGCAATTCCAGCCAGCCTACACCCCATCAATGAGCAACTCGTATTTCTGTTATGGTCAAGGGAGTCAGCCACAAAAGCCACCAAAGACCTGGTGCACCTGCAATAAAAAACAACAGCTCATAAGTGAGCCAGTACTAGACCCCATATAAAGCCATTTTCGGTTAAATGTGCAGCAATAGGGCACCAGAACAAAGCACCAAATTCAGTTAACTATCAGAGCATGCCCAGGAGCTGTTGGCTCAAATGAATGCACGAGTACACCCTGCGATTTTCTGCAGAGTACAGCAACTGCCATGAAATACCAGAAACAGTCACCAAAGGAGTCAAGGGACTCAGAGTACACGCTCTGCAGAGCTGCAGAGTAAGGCAGCCAGCTGCACAGTCATGAATCCCTTTTCTCAGCCAAGTACATCATGCTTAACAGGCTTTCAGTCACAAAGCTTCTATAAATACCACCCCTCGGTTCCATTTTCCTCCATCACACCACAAATTACTCACTAAGTGGAGCAGCAAGAGGAGGAGCCGAGTGAGGAATCCAGGCCAGAAGCAGAGGGCGACATAACAGCAGCAGTGAAGGTAACCCCTTTCACTCCCGAGGCAAATTAACATCTCATGTCATCATATAGTTAGATTCCAACATAGAAACCTTAGGAAGCATGCTCAAAACAGCATAATCTTATAACTAAGCATGGGCATAACACAGATAGAGCCCTAGAAAGCTCTAGGCAGCCAAACCAGGCCAGAACTTAGAGGCATGATGATAAAAGCCATCACAGTAGCAGTTTTCGAATCAAACATCTTCACAACAATAACTACTTAGCTGAACCGAAGGGGAATCAATTGATAGCACATCCTAGGGAGCTTTCAGTTACCGAAATCATAAGTAATATCAACAATCCAGATATTAGCTCCCCCTCCAGATTATAGCTTAATATACTCACTCTCTGAATACCACACGAATACTTCTAGTAGTGAAAAGAGGGTGAGAAACTTAGCTCTTAGTAGCAAACGTGGCTGTACAAGCCGAAGCAACGAGACCTCTGGAGTTGTGCCGCCGCTGAACGGATCGGACACGGCGGCGACGGTCGCAAAACCACAATGCCCAATTGGATGGTCGGCACGACGGCAGTTCCACAGTGTGGGGAAGACTGACGCCTCTCTCCTCTGGCGAGTACACGATGACCGATAGCGGAGCCCGTTTGGAGATGGAGCCTGTTGGGATTTACGCACACACAAGGCTTTCACACACTCAAGAAGATCACACACACACTCACTGTTGTATGAGATCACACAATGCAGAAACACACACACTCACACTTTGAGTATTGAAGATGATAATCTTGGAGAGAAACTGGAAAACTCTTTATTGATAAAACTCTTCTCTTACTCTAAACTACATACACGGTTTATGAGCTATTTAAAGCTCTACAATCAAGTAGCAACTGCTACTAACTAACTACAACAAGAATCAAGAAAACAAGAAGAATAACTGCTACATGGGAGTTAACTAACTGCTGCTCCAACGGCTAGTTCGGCTAGGTTGCTTCTTCCTTCTCGGCTTAAGGCCGAACTCCCTTCTCGGCTCAAGACCGAACTCAAGACCGAACTCCCTTCTCGGCTCAAGACCGAACTCCCTTCTCGGCTCAAGACCGAACTTCCTTCTTCTGCCTTCTCGGCTAGTTCCAGCTCAAAGCCGAGCTTCCTTCTTCTGCCTTCTTCTTCTCGGCTAGTTCCAGCTCAAAGCCGAGCTTACCGAACTCTGCCTTCTTCTTCCAACTGAAATGAGCACTCCATTATTACAATTCTCCACCTGAGGGCTCATCTCAGTTCTTGCACAAACATTGATCAACTTCTTGCAATGATCAAACTTGTCTCTACCTAGAGACTTTGTTAGCATGTCAGCCGGATTGTGCAAGGTGTTAATCTTAATCACCTTCACTCTCCCCTTTTCAATCTCATCTCTTATAAAATGCAACTTTATGTCTATGTGCTTGCTCCTTTCATGAAAACCCGGATGTTTAGCCAAGCACATAGCTGAGCTGCTGTCACAATGAATCACCATTGTCTTTTGGTCAAAACCAAAGTCAGAAATCACTCCCTGAATCCAAAAGCTCTCCTGTACAGCTGCAGTGAGAGCTATATATTCTGATTCTGTTGTTGAGAGAGCAACAACACTTTGCAATCCTGATTTCCAGCTGATTACAGTTCCAAACATGGTGAAAAGATAACCTGTTTGGGACTTTCTGTTGTCCAGGTTTGCAGCATAGTCTGCATCACAATAGCCCTGCACAACCTCCTCAGATTCACCTTCCTAGCCATTGAAGACAATTCCCCAGCCACTGGTTGACTTCATGTACCTCAATATCCACTTAAGAGCATTCCAATGCTCCTTCCCCGGGTCAGCCATGTATCTGCTAGTCACTGAGATAGCATGTGCCAGATCTGGTCTGGTACAGATCATAGTATACATAACACTTCCAACCACACTAGCATAAGGAATAGACTCCATCTCCTCAGCCTCTTGCTTAGATTTAGGGGCCTGCTCCTTTGAAAGCTTAAAACTCTGGGACAGAGGAGTTGATGCAGCTTTTGCATTTTCCATTTTGAATCTCTGCAAAACTTTCTCAATATAGTCAGTTTGCAGCATCCACAGCTTCTTGCTGCCTCTATCTCTCTGAATATGTATGCCTAGGATCTTCCTTGACTCTCCTAGATCCTTCATTTCAAAGCTTGACTTCAGATATTGTTTAACTTTCTGAATTTCTGTCATAGAAGGCCCTGCAAGTAGCATATCATCCACATAGAGTAATAGGTAGGCAATGGGAGTCCTGCCTGCCTTCTTGATGTAAATACAATCATCATATTCTGACTTGGAGAAGCCAATCTTCTTCATCTGTGCATCAAACTTCTTATTCCACTGTCTAGGACTTTGCTTAAGTCCATAAAGACTTTTCTGTAACAGGCACACCTTGCCTTCTTCTCCAATCTTCACATAGCCCTCTGGCTGTTCCATGAAGATAGTTTCCTCTAGATCTCCATTGAGGAAGGCTGTCTTCACATCAAGCTGTTGTAGCTCCCAGTCAAGCTGATTCACCACAGCCAATAG
Organism: Salvia splendens; assembly: GCF_004379255.2. NCBI lineage: Eukaryota > Viridiplantae > Streptophyta > Magnoliopsida > Lamiales > Lamiaceae > Salvia > Salvia splendens. The sequence goes on from NC_056035.1 coordinate 31,149,803, forward strand.
GATCCTAATTGAAGTGTGCTTCACAACAGGTGCAAACACTTCATTGAAATCGATTCCCTCCTGCTGTGTAAAGCCTCTAGCCACCAGCCTTGCCTTGAACCTGACTCTATCCTTATCAGTGGTCTCAATCTTTCTTTTAAACAACCACTTACAGCTTACCAGCCTCCTTTCCTTACCATCTGTACTCAGCTTGGATTTGTCCACCAAAATCCATGTTTTGTTCTTGAGTAAAGACTCTATTTCCTCATTCATGGCTTCAATCCATCTTTCTCTATCTTTACTCTGCATAGCTTCTTTATATGTGAGTGGATCTGCACCATCAATGCTTTCAGCTGCACACAGAGCATAATACACAACATCAGAGAACTTTGTTGGTGGCCTTGTTTCTCTTCTAACTCTGTCCCTTGCAAGCTGATAGTCTCTGATAGAGTCTGATATAGACTCACCAGCCTGGTTGCCCTGAGTTGGAGCCTCTTCTTTATCTGAATCAGACTCACTCCCTGAGTCAGTAACTCCACCTGCTCCTAGGCCAACCCCCACAGGCTCCACCTTGAAAAAATCACCCTCATCTTCACTGGAGTCCAGCTTATCTTTCAGGTATGGCATCTGATCCTCCAAGAACACCACATCCCTACTCACCAAGACCTTCTGCTTACCGGGCTCAATACACCAGAGCCTATACCCCTTAACACCCCTCTGATACCCCAACATAATACATTTCAGAGCCCTAGCTTCAAGCTTGCTTTGCCTAGCATGAGCATAGGCCACACACCCAAACACCTTGTACTTTGAGTAGTCACTATGAGCTCCATACCACATGTAATCAGGAGTTTCAGATTTCAGGGCAGTAGATGGGCATTTATTGATGAGATAGGCTGCTGTATACACAGCCTCACCCCAGAACCTGCTGCTCAAACCAGAACCAAGAAGTAGGCACCTCACCCTCTCTAGGATTGTCCTATTCATCCTCTCCACAACACCATTTTGCTGAGGATTACCAGGGACAGTCCTATGCCTCTTCATACCCTTCTCTTTACAAAACAGATCAAACTCAGCAGACAAGAACTCTAGGCCATTGTCTGTTCTTAAGCATTTAACACTTCTACCCTTCTCTAGCTCAACCTCCTTACACCATATCTTGAACTTTGTGAGTGTTTCAGATTTTTCTTTAAGAATATATACCCACAACTTCCTTGTATAGTCATCAATGATAGCTAGATAATACTTTCCTCCACCAATTGAACACACCGGTGAAGGCCCCCAAAGATCACTATGTATGTAGTCTAAAGGGGCTGTAGAAGAGTGAATACCTGTAGGATAGGGTGCCTTCTTTGCTTTTCCAAGTATACACTGCTCACAGGGGTTCATCTTGTTGAAATCTCCAGAGATCAGACCCTTCTTGATGAGTTCTTTCAAGCTTCCTTCAGCTGGGTGGCCCAATCTCTTGTGCCATAGCATTATGGAATCATCTGACACTGCATTGCTTTCTCCATCAACAGCCTTAGCCTTCAGATAATAGAGAATATGCTCTCTGTCAGCCTCCATCATCACTGCATCTCCAGATTTAACAAACAATTTTCCTTGACTCATCAATATGGTGAACCCTCTCTGCTCCAGCATTCCCAATGAGATGAGATTCCTCTTCACTTCTGGAATATACCTCACCCCAGTTAGGATCTTTATAGAGCCATCTTGTAGGCTTAGCTTTACCTTTCCTATTCCTCTGATCTGACAAATGTGATTATTACCCAGCACCACAGTGCCGGCTGCTTCTTGAAGGTCATGAAACCAGCTCCTATTTGGGCACATATGGAAGCTGCACCCTGAGTCCATAATCCACCTATGACTGACCCCACTGTCACTAATATTCATGAGTTGAGCCGGGGGATCAGCACTCTCCACACAATCAGATTGGTTGTGTCCCTCAGAGGCCATCTTTCTCTTCCATGCATGACAATCTTTCTTCAAATGTCCAGGTTTCTTGCACCAATAGCAAGCTCTGGTTTCCTTCTGAGCATCAGAACTTGAGGGTTTAGGGCCCTCAAACTTCTTCTTGAAGTTCTGCTTCTTGAACTTCTTCACATTCAAGGCCTCTGCAGCTTGAACATTGGAGCTTGCAGAGCCTCTGTTGGCTGTCTTCTGGAGTTCTTTGGCCATCAAGGCTGAATAGACTTCTGCATAGGTGATAGGTTTATCTCTTCCATAGATAATTGCATCACTTAACTGGTCATACGAGCTAGGCAAGGCATTCAATGTGAGAATGGCCTTATCCTCATCTGAAATCTTGACATCAACAGATCCCAGGTCATCAATGATCTTGTTGAACTCCTCTAGCTGCTCAATGATGGACCTATCTCCAGAAAAACTATAGGCATACAGCCTCTTCTTGAGATACAGCCGGTTAGCCAAGGATTTGGCCAAGTAAACTTCATCCAACTTGTCCAAGATCTCCACCGCAGTCTTGGCTTCTTGAACATCCCTCAAGACCTTATCTCCAAGGCACAGAATCACTGCAGAATGTGCCTTGAGCTGCATCTCCTCCATCTTTGCCTGAGCTTTATCATCAAGCACTGGAGCCTTTCCTTTCTCCTCTGGTTTTGCAAGAACTGCGGCCAAGCCTTGTTGAATCAAAACCGCCTTCATCTTCATCTTCCACAGGCTATAATCATTCTTGCCTGTGAACTTTTCTGCATCAAGCCTTGCTGCCATCTCTAAAACCGTTTGATCCTCTGCAAATCAGCTTCAATATCCCTTCCCGCAGACGGCGCCACTTGTTGGGATTTACGCACACACAAGGCTTTCACACACTCAAGAAGATCACACACACACTCACTGTTGTATGAGATCACACAATGCAGAAACACACACACTCACACTTTGAGTATTGAAGATGATAATCTTGGAGAGAAACTGGAAAACTCTTTATTGATAAAACTCTTCTCTTACTCTAAACTACATACACGGTTTATGAGCTATTTAAAGCTCTACAATCAAGTAGCAACTGCTTCTAACTAACTACAACAAGAATCAAGAAAACAAGAAGAATAACTGCTACATGGGAGTTAACTAACTGCTACTCCAACGGCTAGTTCGGCTAGGTTGCTTCTTCCTTCTCGGCTTAAGGCCGAACTCCCTTCTCGGCTCAAGACCGAACTCAAGACCGAACTCCCTTCTCGGCTCAAGACCGAACTCCCTTCTCGGCTCAAGACCGAACTTCCTTCTTCTGCCTTCTCGGCTAGTTCCAGCTCAAAGCCGAGCTTCCTTCTTCTGTCTTCTTCTTCTCGGCTAGTTCCAGCTCAAAGCCGAGCTTACCGAACTCTGCCTTCTTCTTCCAACTGAAATGAGCACTCCATTATTACAGAGCCGACGGCCGGGAGCACAGCGAGACTCACCATGGGCGGAGGGAACATGTGCAGCTCCCCTCCCTCTTCGATTAGGGATTTGAAACCCAATCTGAGTTGCGAGATGCAGAAGTGGAAGGGATGGACGGAGGGAACACGGGCTGACCCCGTCGAATTTCTCGCCGGCGAGGAAGCGCCGGAGTTGGCTGATGCAGTGTTGATTTCCGCCGAGAGAGAAGGGTGGAGAGAGTTAGGGTTTCTTGTTTTGAAATTTGAGAATGAGGGAGAAAGAGAGAGATCAGCAATGTGGTTAGACATGCACAAACCGAACCGGCCCGGCGGTTAACCGCCGGTTCATGAATCGGAACCGGAACCGGCGGTTTGAACCGTCCGGAGGGTTGCCGGTTAACACGGGCCGGTTCAGGGTCGGCGAATTGTGAACCGTGAACCGGCGGTTCAAAACCAGCGGTTCGGCGGTTTGAACCGCCGGTTCAACCGAATTTTAAAAAAAAATTATTTATAAAAATTGATTTTTATATTTAAAATCAATTTTTACAAACAAATGAATACAAGAAATTCGTAATAGCCCATATATATTTGATGGGCTTACGAATTTATAAAACCATTCTTGGTTATTTCTCTTTTATAGAAACATCCTTGAATGTTTTATGTTCCACTTTCGATGTGGGACAAAATCATTCTTGGTTGTTTCTCTTTTATAGAGACATCCTTGAATGTTTTATGTTCCACCTTTGATATGGGACAAACGCATTCTTGGTTGTTTCTCTTTTATAGAGACATCCTTGAATGTTTTATGTTCCACTTTCGATGTGGGACAAAATATGTTGAAGTACTTTCTTTTATAACTACATGTTTAGAGCATTCATTCATCTTTTTCCAATGTGGGATACAAAACTTTCTTTTGTCTTCTACTTTTCTTCATGTTTTGTATGATATATATAAACAAAATTATTATTCAAATATATTTTTGATTGATAAAAATAAAGAATTATTGAAAAATATGATTTGTATATAGAAAATATTTATTTGTATAATAATTATTGTTAGGTTTATACAATTTGTATAAGAATTATTCTTTCAATGTGTATAATATTATTTATTAGTTAACATATACATAAATTTATAAACATAAGCAAATCATTAATGATAAATAACTAATGAATAATAGTTTATGTAATAATATTTGTTATTATTACATAAACTATTATATCCTATTAAGTATTGATATTTTTTTAAGTATTGATAATAATATTGGACATAATAGTTTATGTCCAATATTATTTATGTATTTATAAACTATTATGTCCAATAATATTCTATAATAAATTTATGTATTTATGATCAAAGCAAATTATTCTATTTCATTAGTTATTTATGTATATGTTTATAAAATATCAATACTTAATATTGGACATAATAGTTTATGTAATAATAACAAATATTATTACATAAACTATTATTCATTAGTTATTTATCATTAATGATTTGCTTATGTTTATAAATTTAGGTATATGTTAACTAATAAATAATATTATACACATTAAAAAATAATTTTTATACAAATTGTATAAACCTAACCATAATTATTATACAAATAAATATTTTCTATATACAAATCATATTTCTCAATAATTCATTATTTTTATCAATCAAGAAAAATAGAAGACAAAAGAAAGTTTTGTATCCCACATTGGAAAAAGATGAATGAATGCTCTAAACATGTAGTTATAAAAGAAAATACTTCTACATATTTTGTCCTATATCAAAAGGAAACATAAAACATTCAATGAAGTCTCTATAAAAGAGAAACATCCAAGAATGATTTTGTACCACATCGAAAGTGGAACATAAAATATTCAAGGATGTCTCTATAAAAAAGAAACAACCAAGAATGATTTTGTCCCACATCGAAAGTGAAACATAAAACATTCAAGGATGTTTCTATAAAAGAGAAACAACCAAGAATGAGTTTGTCCCACATCGAAAGTGGAACATAAAACATTCAAGGATGTCTCTATAAAAGTGAAACAACCAAGAATGAGTTTGTCCCACATCGAAAGTGGAACATAAAACATTCAAGGATGTCTCTATAAAAGAGAAACAACCAAGAATGAGTTTGTCCCACATCGAAAGTGGAACATAAAACATTCAAGGATGTCTCTATAAAAGAGAAACAACCAAGAATGGTTTCTTAAATTCGCAAGCCCATCAAATATATATGGACTATTACGAATTTATTGTATTCATTTGTTTGTAAAAATTGATTTTAAATATAAAAATCAATTTTTATAAATAAAAAATATATTTTTTTAAATTTCGGTTGAACCGCCGGTTCATGAACCGGAACCGGCGGTTCAGTAAAAAAACCGGCAGTTTTGAACCGCCTTGTGAACCGGCGGTTTTTTGAACCGGAACCGGAACCGCCGGGAGGTAGGCGGGCCGGTTCAGGTTCAAGCGTTTCTTGAACCGTGAACCGGCGGTTCATGAACCGGAACCGGCGGTTCGTGACCCTTGTGCATGCCTAAATGTGGTGAAGGGAGTAATTGGGCCATGCCGAATTATTTTTGACTTTTGGCCTCAGATAAATAAATTAGAAGGAGAAGAGAATGGGTCAATTAGTTAAGCTGGGCCGAAAATTAAATAGTCTGGGCCAGAATAATTAAACCTTATATGGGCCTAAGAATTTATTTCTTGGATTAATTTCCTAAGCCACAGGAGAAAAGAAATATTAAGCCGTGTGAAATAGTATTCAAAAAAATATTTAAAGCGAACTTTAGTAGTCACAGGAAGTATTTTTTTTAAAATACTTAAGATAATGCGGGAAAATTTAATACCTGAACAATTCGGCCAGATTATGAATAAATTAATTCTCCGATTTAATTAAGGAATTAAGATTTCTAAAGTTTGAAAGAGAGGAAGAAATAAAATAATGAGCTCACACTTAGGCATGCATGCATGCATCCTAGATGAACAATTACTTAAAGCCTAATTTAAGTATATTAATTTTTGTAAAGGAACGTCGTCGTACGACGCGTAATCTCAGGACAGGAAAGCACCAGTTTGCAAGAGTTTAAGCAATTGAGGTGGGCTTATCATCTTTTCTTTCAAAGCGTGTTTTATGTGAAAACGTGATTATTTTGAATGAGTTGTCATGCCCGGTTTTTTATTTATGATTACCTATCTGTTGGCTACGCCAACAAGTTAAATCGAATTCGGTTCCCAGTAGGGCCGCAAACCCTACTCGGACTAGTGTACACACAGGGACCGTGAGCTAGCGCCAAGTTGGCCGGCCCAGTGATCGTGGAATGTGGCCACATTCCCGATTCACGCAGTTAAGATATGGTATATCATCAGAAGTTTAAAAGACTGCAGTCTATTTCAGAAAGAAATAACAGATTTTAGTAACTGGGACTTGTTTTCAGAAAAACCCCGTGTTCACTCAGTTTGGCTGACAACTAAAAGAAAAAAAGTTTTCGACATAAGCCCAGAGTATACCAAGTACTCAGCCCTGCATATTGTTTTCCTTAATGTGCAGGTTGATCGGTCGAGACAGAGGAGGTGTTGGGACAGAAGATTAAATAAATAGAAGGATAGCTGGTGTAGTATGTCTTCATACATATTACATCTGTCTTCGTACTCTTCCGTTGCGTAAACTTAGACTTGTTTTAGTAAAGACAATATCCCAGAATTCACTCTGATTTAGTACAATGTTATCTTTATCACTTTCAGACAATGTTTCCTTGAATTAAGTTATATTCATGATGACTTGAGACAGTTCAGTATGTTTAATCGCGAAGTAGCTACACTTTCTCTGACTAGGGAGTTGTGGTCGTGACAATTAGTTAATGGATGCTAATCATCTTTCATTTTTGGATTTCATATACATAATTTTACATATTATGAAAACAGTAAAGATCATATGATAATGTGTCAAAAGTGCAATAATGATATCGATAAATTAATATATTTTTATATATAAGCGTGACTCGTGGTTTATAAATAATTTATATTAACACATAACATGGATCATGGATATGTGTGTATAGAATAGATATAAATATTAAATTTGTAATCTATCAATACTAAGTTTAAATAATTGGATAAAAGCATTTACAGAAAAGAAAATTTCTACAATTAAAGAATATGATCTAACTGCATAATTGAGCAAATTACTCATCGATCCTTAATATTACTCCTCCCGTCCCATAAAATAGTATTCTTTTCCATTTTGATTCATGACAAAATTCATCTACTTCATTTTGACAAGATTTTCTCTCTCATGAGATAGATCTTATCTTTTACGTACTTTACTACTTGCATGTTAAAATTTGTGTCGTGCGCAGTCGCTGAGGGAGTATTATGTTTCAATAATAAAGGGATTACCATATGCACTAATATAAACATCAGATGTGCATTTTAATTTTTAAGATGAGTTGTATATAATTAATATAATAATAGTACAATATTATTTAGTTTGATGCTCTGTCTATATGCATAAATAATATACTTTATTCCATTATGCGTAAACATCTCCCATGTCCATTTTGTTGATACTAGATGCTATAAAGCACCTTTACAACACCACAAAAGTTAGAAAAAATAAATACATTTCTCTCCCACCAATGCACAAACTTTATAAATAGTGGTAACTTCAATATTGCCACTTACATTTCCTAATACAATCAACCAAACCAAACCAAACCAAACCAACCTAAATAAACTAGTCTTAAAAAAAATGAATTTCTCATCCTACCCTCCCTTGTTCCGCCCACACCACAACGGCCAATCACACTCGGTCGAGCAGAACTCTTTCGAATTCGATCTGGCTCCATCCGCACGGCTTCCAGTGATCGATTTCGAGGCCCTCGACCGTGCACATCTGAGCGAGGTGTGTCGCGAGTGGGGCATGTTAAGGCTGACCAACCACGGCGTGCCCGCGGAGCTGCTGAGCCAGCTCCATGACCACGCCAGCGAGCTATTCTCGTGTGACTTCGAGTCGAAAGAGGGGATTGTTCCCACCGCCCCTATGCTCTACTTTTGGGGCAACCCTGCTCTCACCATGTCTGCAAATGCTCACCACAAAGCCCCTCCTTCTAACAACCACCACAACTGGCTTGAAGGCCTCAATGTTTCACTCAACAACATTTCTCATTCCCATTATCAAGATCCACTCCTTGAATCTTTCAGGTTGGTTCGCACGTGTTTTTGTTTTTGTCTTTGTCTTTGGTTTGCTTCTTTTCCGATTTGATGTTTTGGTCCATCCTGCACTGCAGCCCCGTCACACATCTCTCCACGTGTTATTATACTATTCGCCGATTAGTAGGTATTTTTGTTGATTAATTTCTGTGAATTCGCGATGGCATATAAAAAAAGTAAATGGTTTGTTATTTTGCTGATGTGTGAATTTGTCCACCTGTGATTATATGATTTGGCAGCTATTTGGAATCCAAACAACCAATTAGTAGCTACTCCTCTCGTCCCAGTTTAAGAGTCATATTTTGTCATTTACATCCGTCCCAATTTAAGAGTCTCATTAAAAATTTACCATATTTGGATATAAAATGTAACATCATTGTTCATGAAATTTACACTCAAATGTCATTACTTTCATAAAAATAAAACAAAACAAAATCCTAAATATACGAAAAGTCGAAATGGTCTCGCTTTCCACTACCTCACTTCAATTATTAGACACTTGGCGAGGTTTTATGAACGACAAGCGCGAATTCGGATCAAGTTATATGGACAGATAACTGAACCGATTGGATCAGTTAGCAAATGTCGTTGCCACTTGATCAAGTCGATCTCTCTTTTGCTCGTTTACACACCAAAGTAATTTATAACTCCCAATTTTGCACTACTTTAACAGTAAAGCGGCAAGTTCGGGGTCGATCCCACAGAGAAGTTGGTGTATCAAGTGTGTGAATAGTGAACCGGGGGTTGGCTGCTGCCACGCTTCGACTTGGGAGTTTTTAACTACTGATTTTGCTCTAGACAAAATTAAACTGGCTAATTTGAACAAGGTAAATTTAACTACTGGATCAAGTGCATCATAACTGGATCAAGTGCATCATAACAAAACTGAAACTAAAGCAGTAAACGCGAGGATGAAAACGAAAACAACTTCGATTAAACTAGAACAGTACAGCGTGAATTTTAAACTAAGCTAACACTCTAGAAATTACGAAAGCAAGTAAAACCGAGAAGAGCCTCGGCGGGAAACTTAAGACTACGCCGACAGATAACAAGTATTCTGCAGCGCTTCTTCAGTCGCCCTTTCTAACTAAACATTACTTTATCTAAGCTAAGCTAAGCTATTCTAGAGAACTGAACTAAGCTAGAGAACTAAGCTAAACTAGGCGGAAAGTAAAGGATCAGATCCCTTTCATGTGGTGGCACATTCTCTATTTATAGGCTCGGCACGAACTCCAGCTGGATAATGATCTTGGCAGGGAATATTCGCTCATGCTGAGAGTGAGCGACTCATTGATTGCTACGTGCTCTTCTTCTAGAACGACGACGCTTTTCAGTAACAAATTCGTGACTCAGCTCCGTCCTTGCGTCTCATATATCAGCACGTGTCCCCTTCTAGAACGTTGTCCTTGATAACAGAATACTGCGCACCATCCAGCTCATAGCCTCGCGTGTCCTTCTTCTGACATCCAGTGGTCCCCTCCTTAACTGCTTGATTACTCCCCTTGATCAACTTCCCCCGAAATCTGGTTTTTTCGCCTATTGTACTCGCTTGATCAGTTTGGTCTTGTTGCTTTGGTCAAGCAGCATTCCTGCACATTTAACACTTGCTTTGCACGATAAACCGATCAAGTAGAGTACATTTTACCCTTAAACCGATACATGAAATGAGTTTTATCAACACTCCAACAACCACTACCACACTTCAATTATTAAACACTCTAACAATTTTTGCCCTGGCTAAATTGCTCTCCTAAATTGGGACGGAGGGAGTATTATTTAAATAGCATATCAAAAAAGTAAATGTTTCTTTAAATCGTGAACAATCTAAAATAGCAAAATGGTCAGGTGTTTACTAGAGGAATACGGGAGGCATCAAACAAGGCTGGCAAAGGCCATATTCGGCGCCATGGCCGAAGACCTCGGCTTCTCGCAGCCCAAATCAATATCGTATCTATCTCCGGCCACCGGAATCATACGCGTGTATCGCTATCTGCGCTGCCCGGGCCAAAGATGGGGCATCCCTGACCACACAGACAGCTCTGTGCTGTCCATCATCCACCAGGATCAAGTGGGGGGGCTTCAAGTTTTGAAGAACAATCAGTGGCTGGATGTGGGCCCCATCCATGACACACTCATTGTCAATCTTGGGGACATGATGCAGGTGTCTTTTTAAGATTGGCTTTCCAATTTTTTTGCTTTTTTGTCTTACTCTTTTGTGTTTTAACTTTTAGGCGATGAGTGATGACAAATATGTAAGCGTGAGGCACAGGGTGAAGGTGAACAGGGCGAGGGAGAGGGTGTCGATAGGGTATTTCGTGTTCCCGGCTGAGGATGGGGTGATAGAGGCCTCCAACTACGAGCCTTTCACTTATGCAGACTTCAAAGCTAGGAATGAACTTGACCTCAAGATCCATGGTGCCAAGATTGGGCTTCCTAGATTCAGGAAGGAACAATCTATTTGACCACCATTGGTCAATTGGGGACAGGTCCTAGTACTCACACCATGGCTGTCTGTGTCTGTGTCATTGCACCTTTTACATTTTATTACATAAAGAAGGGGAAGGAGACGAAAGAGAGGAGGGAGAATTAGAAAGACTGCTGTGTGGGGTCCTCTATTGATTTACATTTTAATTTCTATTGTCATATAAGACGTTATATACTCCTACTAATATAATTTCTAGTTTGTTTCGAGATTTGGGAATAGTGGATATAAATCTATAATGAATAATCAAATTTGCATTTTTTTAATTTGTGGAATTATACTACTTCATATGCTAATTTTCTTGCATTTATAGGATAATAGTATTAAGTTTATAGGATAAATTTATGTGTTACTGTGTTAATGTATATATTTTCTTTTATTTTTGTTTTCTCATTTTAATAAAAGACTATCATTTTAATCATTTTCAAAAGACAATTTTTTTTTAAGTAATTGTGAAAAGTTGAAAGTTTATAATTTAATATTCTAATTCCAAACATAATGATATTGAGCAAAACTTTCCTAAATTTATTAATTTGAATGAATATTATAGTATCTCATATAAAAAATATATATTTTGTATTTGTAATTCAATAATGTAATTGGGTTTTCATCATTTTATAAATTTTTAAAATAAATAAAGGAGGTAAGAATAATAAAAATATTACTGTTATAGATATATATACTATTATTTTTTATTGTATAATTTTAGCACCGACTTATTCAAAGTTCTAGTTCCGTCCCCGATTGGGTTATATCATAGAATCATAGAATATTCTAAAGCAGTGGAACAATAACTCGGCTTCTCCTCTTTTAGTAGTGCAATGTAAGTTGGTATCACAAACTAATATAGTTGATTGGATTAAATGAACCTAAATTATGATTCTGACTTTTCCCAAATTGAAAGGTGTATAATTTGTTCTGAATCTTATTCGAGACTAGAGGCTGCAATTTATAGGAGTTAAGTCAAATTGCAAACACGTGATTTGCGATAAGAGTGCAATTGATGATTTTTCATTTTTTGCTAACATTTTGTTTGTTTTAAAAATCAAAGCTCTTGATGAAATCATGAAATAAGAACCCAATAGTATCTCATTTTAGATGGCGTTCAGTTAATTGGATAAAGATGGGTTTTGTGATTTAATTAGTACTTCTGAATTTTCTCTTATTTCTTTATTATTTAGTAGTTTCTCACTTAGTGAGGGACAAAGAGAGGGAGTACCATAAAATTCAAAATAGGATTAATTATATTTATAGCGATTTATTAGCAAAGTAAAAATAATTAAATTTGATGAATCTTAATGTAACGACCCGTTAAATCGTTACCTACACGAAAGAATAAACCACGTATCAAATACACTTTCGACAACAAATCGAGACGAAAAGTTGGATAAGAACCGCATCACATCAGGCACGTTTTCCAAGTGGATAAGAACCACGTCACATCAGGCACGTTTTTCAACGCCGCATTAATTACGCGTCACATCGAAACGAAAAGACGTGAATTTTTGTCTTTTATGAAAATATTTTCTATAAATACAACCTCCTTTCATTTCATTTCATTTCTTTCGCAATCGAGAATCCGAGAGAGAGAAGAGAGAGGAGGAGCCGATGGCGGCGGATCCGCGACGGCGGATTCGTGGCAGCGGCGACAGCAGTGAAGGGAGAGGGACGAATCGTGTCAACGTTTATTTCTACCGTTCGTTTTCTTGATTCAAGAAGGTATAACTAAGATTTCCTTCTCATCTCCTTCATTGAAACTTTATTCTTGAATCCTACATGCATATAGAGGGTGCAGGAATCATAGATCGCAAAGTTAATCGGTGGGAAAGTGAGTTTGCTTGAGAACTTTGATAGTTATGCTATTGTTGATTAAGTTGTGTGAAGTTTGATTTGAATCCTTGGTAAATGATCTAAGTTTATGTGCAAACATGTTAAGAGAGTCTTATCAAGCATGATTGTGTGTTATAAGCATGAGAAAATTTTATTTGGATGATTGTGGAAGAAACTCAAATTTCGAAATTTTGAGTATGAAATTTGTGGTGTTCGGACAGTGGATTCCGACGTGTATTTGACTGACCAAACGGTCGAATTTTAATACGAAAATTTTACTGAGTAAACTTCAAGGTGATTTCTGTGTCTCGTATAAATTTCAGCCCTTTTTGTCCAAAAATGAATTTTTGAAAAATGTTTGAAGTCGACTGCGCAATTCTGCCAGTAACATGTGTTCTCGGCCAGAATGTTTCGAAATCTGTTTGACCGACCAAATGACCTCCGATCGATTTGATTCTTGAACTAGATGAAAATTTGGAGTGTCTTCTGAGTCTTGTGAAAATTTCAGCCTTATTGGACATCGTATGAATTTACGGTGAATTTTTTAAATGAACTGCGCAGTGCTGCTAGAATTTTATGTTCCGATCAGAGAGTTGCATAAATGTTTTGACTGACCAAATGACACGATTTTGATGTGAAATTTTAACTGGGTGAACTTGAATGTGTCTAATGTGTTGTGACCAAAGTTTAGCATCATATGAGGAAGGATGAATTTTTGGTGAATTTTTGAAGTTTACTGTGCAATACTGTCAGAAATTATATGTTCTGACCAGAGAGTTCAATATGTGAAATGACTGACTAAATGGCGTGATTTCGATATGAAAATTTTCATGGATGAACTTGAATGTGTCCTCTGTATTGTGACCAAAATTTAGCATCTTTTGATATTGGGTGATTTTATAGTAATTTTTACAAAACGGTCGCGCAATTCTGCCGGTTTTCTGTCTTATTAAAATGACACTTATTTCCAAGTTTAAAAGTATTATATGATGCATGTATGTCCAAGGAACGTGTTTAACAATGCGATCACGTGTGATACGTTGAAATATATTATGGTTTATTTTTCCACCTTTGTGACGAACGTTGGGTTGGGTAAATGGAGAATAACGATGAGAGAGAAACAATAGGACATGCATGATAATATAAGTTTACGAAAGGCTGATTTGTGTTGTCGTTGGCAAGGGTGATTGAGTATACGTGAGCTCGAGGAATGAGGGTTGCCTTAAATGGATGTTGAATGGTTTAAGCAAACGAGGTGGGCTCTCTTTTACTAAACTCTTTTACGCTTTCAAAAGTATGATTATGGTGTAATAAGGGTGGTTTAAAAGTGTTATGTCATGCCATGGATTGTTTTGATTGAGATTATGTGCCTGATGCCTAGTTCGTATGAGTTTACTCCGTTAGGCTATATGGCTATGAATGAAACGAATTCGGGTCTGAATAGGGCCGCAAACCCTATCAGGCTGTGTACACAAGTGGGATCGTGAGCCGTCCTTGCTAGTCGGCCGGTCTCGTGGGCGAATAGTGTGGCCACACTTTCGTCGCACTATGGAAAGAGAATGTGATTGAATGATTGATGAGAAAGTGGGGAGATTGATTGTCTGGCCAGACTTTGAAATATTTTTGTGTTCTCGTGATATTTCTTAACTACACATAAAACTCGAGATCACTGATATGGATGACATAACTGTTTTTATGAAAAAAAAAATTCGGCATGAGCCCATTGAGTACATCAAGTACTCAGCCCTGCATGTGTTTTCCCTATGTGCAGGTTGAGCGGGATGTTGCGGTGGATGTTGAGTCGGCATAGGGAATATGGATGCGTTGTGTCTTCATACATAGGCGTCATCCTTGACTCTCTTTAAAACCTTATTTCCGCTGCTATATTTTTGAACTAAAATACTATTCTTTCAAGCTACTTGAGTCTTTCTTATGAACTAAAATCCTTAAATGATATTCTTAAATGTTTGTCCCTTGGTCACGATCGACTCGTTTGTAACACCCCTGGGGTGGGCGGTCGTGACAGAGTGGTATCAGAGCTTCGTTCTTTCGCTCTGGTCCGAGAGTCTTCTTTCACCTTAAGTCTAGAATGGTAAACCTTAAACTGGAAGTGTCACGAAGTCTCAACATCCAAAGCATCACGCTCAACTAAAGAAAGTGGGGTATGTTTTAAGTTGTTGAAAGAATGTGAGATCGATGTATGAAATTGATGATGATATGATGAGGATGTTTTGGCAAGTGTACGCATGTGAATGAATGTTATACGTGAAGCTAAATTTTGATGATATGATTATGTGGAATATGAGTACGATTGACATGAAAATTTAAGCACGTGTTATAAATGTGAACACGATGTTGTGATAGTATGATTATGTGAAGTATGCACATGATTGGCAAGATGATCTAAGCATGTGTGGTATGTTGATCATGATATTGTTATGATGTGATTATATGGAGCATGAGCAAGACTAGTATGATGACTAAGTATGTTTTATATGTGTGAAAGTACTACAACGTGAGCATGTCAACATAGGATGATGGAGTGTTTTACATGAAGGACGAAAGTTGATGAGTTGTTTTGAGAATGTTAAAATTTTTAGAAAATAAATGAGTAATCTAAGAATGTTGTTTCAAACATATATGTGAAGTGCATGAGTGTTTTGTTTGGAATACAAATGTGTTATGAGTTTTGAAAGATTTGCATGGTTTGATATGTAGAAAAAAAATGGAAAAAGGATTTTGTGGTTGATGTTTTGTAATATTAATGAATCGTTGTCTAGTGGAGTTTGATTGAGGAAAAAAATGTTTATGTTGTGGAAAGTTGTTAAAAAAAATTGAAAAAAAAAATTTTGAAAAAAAAAAAATTGAAAAAAAAAATTTTAAAAAAAAATTAAAAAAAAAATTTCCTTTTCGATTGGAAAATTTAGCTATGGAGTGTGATGTTATATATGTTATGAGGTGCGAAGTATGAAGCGTTACTCTATGGAGTGTTTTATACGAGTGATGAAAGTTGATGTGAAAGTATGTTTTGAGTTTTGAGTCAAAACTTTTACTCTAAAGTTGAAATTGAAATGTGAAAATTTTGAGGAAAGTGTGAGAGTCTGAAGAAAATTTTATTTCAAAAGTTTTGAATGATAATGTGAAGTGAGAAAGTGTTTTGCTTTGATATGTGAAAATGTTGTGTGTTATAGTACTTGTTGTGATATTTTGTTCTCTACGAGATGATGAAATGTGTCGTGAACTTAGAGTGCCGAAGATGTAGACCTAGTTGACCACGCGGACCGTAGTTCTAATTTGAAAACTCACCTATTGCTTTCCCGAGCAATGAAAACGAACGAGAATGAAAAGTGGGGCGAAATTTCCAAATTATCGAGATATGAGACTAGAGTATCGAGATAGAGGATGGAGACCAGTGGACCATGAAATTTTTCTATTTCTTGGAATGACGCTATGAACCTTGCATGCGAACATAGAGTGCCTAAGAAGTATGTTAGATTGAATGATATCGAAGTTAGTTGGTGACAACTGCAATATCACTTTTCCGAGTGATAGGACAAATGGAAATATGTGGTGTGAACTCGAACTTTATCGAATGATTACAAATTCA
The DNA here is from genome assembly GCF_004379255.2 of Salvia splendens. Lineage (NCBI taxonomy): Eukaryota > Viridiplantae > Streptophyta > Magnoliopsida > Lamiales > Lamiaceae > Salvia > Salvia splendens. Next base: position 31,166,280 of record NC_056035.1, read on the forward strand.
GAATTGTTTTTTTTTTTCCTGAATGACGAGAACAAGGAGAATGCGAAAAGACGTAGCATATGATAAAGAGTTTAAGAAAAGAAGAAGTGCAAACTGAAGAGATGTTCCAAACGAGAAATGTTCGAGGCAAGAAGAGATGCGAAATGATGTAATCCTACAACGGATGTAGAGATCATACCTGCGATCTAGTAGATAAATCCGATCTTCGGTCAAAAGTGGCGATGCGGCGAAAACGACCGTTATATCATGTTGAGAGCGCGAGTATAACTACAACGCTTTAAGAAAATGACGATTATCACGTGCAAGGAATATATGAAGATATGTCTTTCGAATACTGTTATTAGTTGTAACGACACGATGAATCTTAACTTGGAATCAACAGTTTCGTAGAACGATGTTACCATGTTCGGCCTCAGAAAGATGAACGTGAGAGTGTGACCCTCGTAGCTAGAATGAATGATTTTAATCAACAGTACTTACTTGGATTATAAGAAATTCTTTTTGGAATCTTTCAATTAACGGTGAGCCTTTGTCTAATTACGACCTTGTTTGACTCACAATTCGCAATTATTGCACGTTATTTCTTTTCCTATATCGAGTCATGACTCACTTTCAGTTCTTGAAAATTTGTGGTTGCCTTCGTCATTTTTGGACATCTTGATTAGTAGTCTTCTTTGATTCATCTTTTGTAAGGACAATATTTTGACTTTATGAACTTCCGCCTTTGAGCTTCATTTCTAAAGTTGTTTGCAGTTATGACTTTCAGTACGATCCCATTCCCAAACATGTTTCTTCAAAGGATGGAATATTCTTCTTGGAACTTTTGTACACCTTTTTATTTCGTAACTATGCATGCGGCAAGTTCTTCCTTGCAGAAGTGAAATTTTTTTTAGCTCAGTTTCACTACACATATTGTTTCATGCTCAATGATTTTCTTTCTGCAACACCAAGTTAAGGCTATTGTGTCTCTTTTTCCTTAACGTGGTTGATCTAGCCGATCTTCCTAAAAAAAAAGTTCACTTCACGTTGGTTGCAACCCTGTGAATCCATTAATGTGACATCATTATTCAATAACATGATGTCGTCGAACCATGATCAGTGCTACCTCATGACATTTGTCTATGCTTCTAAATCCTCCCACGATTGACCATCTCGTGTCATGACATGTGTGAACCATCATTCATTGATTTTGCAAATTTGATTTGACAATTGAAATATCTTATTTGGCAGCCTACTATGTAATTTGAGACCTGATTCAGTTTCATCCTGTTTTCAAGGCCTATCTCATATTCTTTCGAGCTCTCGTCAGAAGTAAAGTTTCAACCTTTATGAGTTTATTTGAAACCTTAATTTCCAGAATGAACATGATCAAGATCAATGAAACTTAGACCCTGCCTTATTTTTTCAAACCAATTTCTGCAAGTTGGTGATGAGATCTAAAAGAGTCGAACTAGAAGTGTTGTTCTTGTTTTCTTGATTAATTCTACAACCTTTCTGATTAAGACACCTTCAGCAGTGTTGCTACAATTTTGAATTCAGTTCATATCCAAGTAAGACTGCATGATCAATTTTCGAGTTCTTGATACTAGACTTGGAGAAAAGGGAGGGGTTGAGCTTTTCGAATGCACACGGGGGAATAAGTTTCTATACTCAGACATGCGTAAAAGTGATGCACCAGCTAGAGGCAAATTTCTTTTCAAACCCCTGGCGACGAGCCGACTATTTTTGTAAGGGATTTCTTTAAATCGACAAACCTCTATAATCTCCGCATTGCAAGCAACCATGATGATAAGGAAAAGGCGTCCGGCGTATCTTGTGTACTTGAACGGAAAGGAAAGGAAGGAATTAAGAGTGGAAGAAGTGGCAGTAGTACTAGATTTTTTTTCTCGATGTGTTTTACAGAAGCTTTGTCTGAACCGCCAACCGACAGACAATTAGAGTTCACTATTGATTTGGAACCAGGGCCTGCGCCAGTATCGAAGGCGCCATACCGAATGGCCCCTAAAGAGTTGGCAGAGTTGAATATTCAGTTGCAAGAATTGTTAGACTTGGGTTTTATCCGACCTAGTGTGACACCGTGGGGAGCGCCGATGTTGTTCGTAAAGAAAAAGGATGAAACAGTGAGAATGTGCATCGATTACCGTGAGCTCGACAAGATGACCTGAAGAATAAGTACCCACTGCCGAGGATTGATGATTTGTTTGACCAACTTCGAGGAGCGTGCATATTTTCAAAAAAAATGGACTTGAGGTCGGGATATCATCAACTAAAGGTCCGACGAGAGGATGTACTTAAGACTGCTTTTCGCACTCGTTATGGCCATTATGAATTCGTAGTGATGCCATTTAGGCTGACCAACGCCCCGGCCGTCTTCATGGACTTGATGAACCGAGTTTTCCATGAGTATCTTTACAAGTTCGTGTTAGTGTTCATCGATGATGTTTTAGTATACTCAAAGAACGAGGAGGAACATGGAAGGCATCTGCAAACTGTGTTGGAAACGTTACGAAGGGAGAAGCTTTATGCCAAGTTTAGTAAGTGTAAATTTTAGTTGACTCGAGTGAACTTTCTTGGTCATATCGTGACGGCAAATGAGATTCAAGTAGACCCCGCAAAGGCTGAGACTGTGCAAAATTGGAAATCGCAGAAAACGCCGAGTGAAATCCGCAGTTTTTTTTGGGATTGGCGGGATACTACCGATGCTTCATCGAGGGATTCTCTAAAATCGCGAGACCAATGACTCAATTGTTGAAGAAATGAATCAAAGCGGTTTGGACACCGGAATGCGAGGCGAGTTTCCAACGGTTGAAAGAAAAGTTGACAACATCACCTGTTCTAGCGGTGCCGGCAGCCGACAAGGACTTCGCCGTCTCTACTGATACATCAAAAGTAGCACTTGGATGCGTGTTAATGCAAGATGGGAAGGTGATAGCATATGCTTCCCGACAGTTGAGACCGAATGAGCTGAATTTTCCGACTCATGATTTGGAACTAGCAGCAGTAGTGCACACACTGAAAATTTGGAGACACCATCTCTATGGAGTCTGATGTGAGATTTCTACGGATCATAAGAGTCTCAAGTACTCGAGCAGAAGGAGCTAAACATGCGACAATGACGTTGGTTAGAAGTCGTGAAAGACTATGACTGTGGTATTCACTATCATCCGGGCAAGGCGAACGCAGTAGCCGATGCTTTGAGTAGGAAGAACCAACCACAATTAGCTTATTTCCTAACGCAAGAGGAAGCGTTGATTCGCGAATTCGATAGAATGAGATTGGAAATAGTAAAAGAGCCCGAGACAGTAGGAGGAAGAATAACGACGCTAGTGATCGAGCCAGACTTGATAACCAAGCTCATAGAAGCCCAACGACGTGATGAGAAGTTGGAAGAATTACGTGTAAAGGTGAGAGCCGAGAAGCTCGATCATTATCGTGAGGAGGCGGATAATGTTTTGACGTACGATGGACGATTGTGTGTGCCGAGCGATGAGACGCTAAAAGATGAGATTATAAGTGAAGCGCACGACACGCCTTATACTGCTCACCCCGGAAGTACGAAGATGTATCGAGATTTGAAGCAACGTTTTTGGTGGAATGGGATGAAAGGAGACGTAGCGTCACATGTGGAATGATGTCTAGCGTGCCAACAAGTGAATGCCTTACACCAGCGGCCATATGGGAAGTTGCAACCACTCGAAATTCCCGAATGGAAGTGGGAGCATATAGCCATGGACTTCGTGATGAGTTTGCCAAAGTCACATAAGGGGCAACACTGCGATTTTGGTGATTATCGATCGACTGACTAAAAGCGCGCACTTCTTACCGATTAAAGATTTCCTATGGATCGGACAAATTAGCTAAGATCTACGTGAGTGAGATTGTACGTGTGCATGGAGTGCCAAAGACTTTTGTGTCCGACCGCGATACGAAGTTCACGTCAAAGTTTTGGATGAGTTTGCAACGAGATTTGGGCACGCAATTGAACTTCAGAACTGCTTATCACCCGCAATCGGATGGACAGTCAGAGAGGACGATTCAAAAACTTAAAGACATGCTACGAGCCAATGTCTTAGATTGAGGGGAAAGTTGGGAAACTGTTCTGCCGTTGGTTGAATTCGCCTACGACAATAACTACCAAGCGACGATCGATATGGCTCCGTATGAAGCTTTATATGGCAGGAAGTGTCAATCCCCACTATATTGGGATGAAGTTGGCGAGAGGAGGATGTTAAGACCCAACGCTATAAAGGAAATGACCGAAATTGTGGATCAAATCCGCGCAAGGATCAAGGAAGCTCAAGATAGGCAAAAGTCGTATGTTGACGTGCGTCGAACGGAAATCAAATTCGACGTTGGTAATAAAGTGTTCTTGAAAGTATCCCCGACGAAAGAAGTTGTGAAGTTTGGAATGAAGGGCAAGTTGAAATCGCGCTTTGTAGGACCATACGAGTTTATCGATGAAGTAGGTCCTGTAGAGTATCGTTTGACGTTACCTCCCAGTTTTGGGAATGTGCACAACGTGTTCCATGTGTCGCAGTTGCGCAAGTACGTGTTTGACCCCAAGCATGTGATTCGTCAAGAAAAAGTGATCCTAAACCCCGACATGAGCTACGAGGAAAGGCCAGAGGCAATTCTAGATCGGAAGATACAAGAGTTGCGAAACAAGTCGATAGCATTCGTGAAAGTGTTGGAAACACCATGGTTCCAAAGAAGCCACGTGGGAGTTAGAAGATGGAATTAAAGAAAAGTACCCCGAGTTGTTTATGTAAGACGATCAAATTTCGGGATGAAATTTCTGTTAAGGTGGGTAGAATGTAACGACCCGTTAAATCGTTACCTACACGAAAGAATAAACCACGTATCAAATACACTTTCGACAACAAATCGAGACGAAAAGTTGGATAAGAACCGCGTCACATCAGGCACGTTTTCCAAGTGGATAAGAACCACGTCACATCAGGCACGTTTTTCAACACCGCATTAATTACGCGTCACATCGAAACGAAAAGACGTGAATTTTTGTCTTTTATGAAAATATTTTCTATAAATACAACCTCCTTTCATTTCATTTCATTTCATTTCATTTCTTTCGCAATCGAGAATCCGAGAGAGAGAAGAGAGAGGAGGAGCCGATGGCGGCGGATCCGCGACGGCGGATTCGTGGCAGCGGCGACAGCAGTGAAGGGAGAGGGACGAATCGTGTCAACGTTTGTTTCTACCGTTCGTTTTCTTGATTCAAGAAGGTATAACTAAGATTTCCTTCTCATCTCCTTCATTGAAACTTTATTCTTGAATCCTACATGCATATAGAGGGTGTAGGAATCATAGATCGCAAAGTTAATCGGTGGGAAAGTGAGTTTGCTTGAGAACTTTGATAGTTATGCTATTGTTGATTAAGTTGTGTGAAGTTTGATTTGAATCCTTGGTAAATGATCTAAGTTTATGTGCAAACATGTTAAGAGAGTCTTATCAAGCATGATTGTGTGTTATAAGCATGAGAAAATTTTATTTGGATGATTGTGGAAGAAACTCAAATTTCGAAATTTTGAGTATGAAATTTGTGGTGTTCGGACAGTGGATTCCGACGTGTATTTGACTGACCAAACGGTCGAATTTTAATACGAAAATTTTACTGAGTAAATTTCAAGGTGATTTCTGTGTCTCGTATAAATTTCAGCCCTTTTTGTCCAAAAATGAATTTTTGAAAAATGTTTGAAGTCGACTGCGCAATTCTGCCAGTAACATGTGTTCTCGGCCAGAATGTTTCGAAATCTGTTTGACCGACCAAATGAACTCCGATCGATTTGATTCTTGAACTAGATGAAAATTTGGAGTGTCTTCTGAGTCTTGTGAAAATTTCAGCCTTATTGGACATCGTATGAATTTACGGTGAATTTTTTAAATGAACTGCGCAGTGCTGCTAGAATTTTATGTTCCGATCAGAGAGTTGCATAAATGTTTTGACTGACCAAATGACACGATTTTGATGTGAAATTTTAACTGGGTGAACTTGAATGTGTCTAATGTGTTGTGACCAAAGTTTAGCATCATATGAGGAAGGATGAATTTTTGGTGAATTTTTGAAGTTTACTGTGCAATACTGTCAGAAATTATATGTTCTGACCAGAGAGTTCAATATGTGAAATGACTGACTAAATGGCGTGATTTCGATATGAAAATTTTCATGGATGAACTTGAATGTGTCCTCTGTATTGTGACCAAAATTTAGCATCTTTTAATATTGGGTGATTTTATAGTAATTTTTACAAAACGGTCGCGCAATTCTGCCGGTTTTCTGTCTTATTAAAATGACACTTATTTCCAAGTTTAAAAGTATTATATGATGCATGTATGTCCAAGGAACGTGTTTAACAATGCGATCACGTGTGATACGTTGAAATATATTATGGTTTATTTTTCCACCTTTGTGACGAACGTTGGGTTGGGTAAATGGAGAATAACGATGAGAGAGAAACAATAGGACATGCATGATAATATAAGTTTACGAAAGGCTGATTTGTGTTGTCGTTGGCAAGGGTGATTGAGTATACGTGAGCTCGAGGAATGAGGGTTGCCTTAAATGGATGTTGAATGGTTTAAGCAAACGAGGTGGGCTCTCTTTTACTAAACTCTTTTACGCTTTCAAAAGTATGATTATGGTGTAATAAGGGTGGTTTAAAAGTGTTATGTCATGCCATGGATTGTTTTGATTGAGATTATGTGCCTGATGCCTAGTTCGTATGAGTTTACTCCGTTAGGCTATATGGCTATGAATGAAACGAATTCGGGTCTGAATAGGGCCGCAAACCCTATCAGGCTGTGTACACAAGTGGGATCGTGAGCCGTCCTTGCTAGTCGGCCGGTCTCGTGGGCGAATAGTGTGGCCACACTTTCGTCGCACTATGGAAAGAGAATGTGATTGAATGATTGATGAGAAAGTGGGGAGATTGATTGTCTGGCCAGACTTTGAAATATTTTTGTGTTCTCGTGATATTTCTTAACTACACATAAAACTCGAGATCACTGATATGGATGACATAACTGTTTTTATGAAAAAAAAATTTCGGCATGAGCCCATTGAGTACATCAAGTACTCAGCCCTGCATGTGTTTTCCCTATGTGCAGGTTGAGCGGGATGTTGCGGTGGATGTTGAGTCGGCATAGGGAATATGGATGCGTTGTGTCTTCATACATAGGCGTCATCCTTGACTCTCTTTAAAACCTTATTTCCGCTGCTATATTTTTGAACTAAAATACTATTCTTTCAAGCTACTTGAGTCTTTCTTATGAACTAAAATCCTTAAATGATATTCTTAAATGTTTGTCCCTTGGTCACGATCGACTCGTTTGTAACACCCCTGGGGTGGGCGGTCGTGACACTTAATTTGTGCTTTTTTGATATATTATAAATTATGAATCAAGTCAAATGTGAAAATTAATTAATTATTAGATAAATAGTACTCCCTCCGTCCCCTAATAGGAGCCGCTCTTTGACCGGGCACGAGTTTTAAGAAATGTAGAGAAAAGTTGGTTAAAAAGTTAGTGGAATGTGGGACCCACATTTTTATATTGGTTTTATAATAAAATGTGAGTGGAGTGAGTTAGTGGAATGTGGGGCCTACTACCATTTATGGTAAAAATGAAGAGTGACTCTTAATGGGGGACGACCCAAAATGGAAATTAGCGACTCTTATTCGGGGACGGAGGGAGTATAAAATTAGTTATTAATAAATACTTATTTCAGCAAATCAAATACAGTATTTTTCTTCTTTGTTTTTTTATAAAATTATACATGAAGACAAAAAAGTGACTTTTCCAATTCATGAAGAAATTAGAAACACAACCCATACCCCTATTTTATGAGCCTACGCCCATGACATCGGATGCTTATATGATTTTGGGAGTATTTAAAAATGTGAGGATCAGATTATATGTATGGATACGACTCTGCTGCATCTCTAACAAAATGGACCATTATGAAATTTGTTTCTCCAATTGAATCCAAATTCCTCAAAATCAAACTATGCACCTTCCAATTTATTGTCTGAATATAACAAAACAGCGATTACGATGGCCTTTTGCATCTTCAAATTTATAACTCTATTTCTGAAGCTAAGTTTCATTTCACCACAATATATACATGTAAAGTAAACATACAAATACAATTTTGGCTGCAACTTAATTTTATCATTAATCATTTTTTTTACTATTCCCTAATTTTATATAAAATTGAAATAATTAATTATGAAATAAAAAATTACATTAATAAAATATATAGAAAATAACATGATTTGAATATCATAAATCACATAATTTAAACTCCTAATACTATTACTTAGTTAAATAAACTTTAGTGGTTGCGAGTCCAAATTTTTCTGATTAGATTTTTGCTGCCGATGCATTGACATTAATAAACATAAAAAATAAAAAAAATAAAATAAAATAAACATATAAATAAATACTATAAAATAGGATGCAAACTTGCTGACGCCTAGCTTTCAATGACCACCCAAACTTTTGCGGGTAGGTATTACTCATTTAATCGGAAAAACCACAAATAACAAAACAGTTATTATCTATCTAATTATGCATTCCCTCCACAATAGGTAAAAGTAAAAATATCTGAAACCTAACAAGCACTCAGTTATTGATATTGCTAATTTCAATAAGTAAAACTCTAGTATTTATACTTAATTAATTGGAAGTAGATGAGATTATGCGCATCAAAGTCTCCTACATATTTATTGACTAGGGTAGGTGAACTGTATGTCCATAGACCATAGATCAATTTTCAACATAATCAAATTTATAAGTATTATAAATATATAATTAAATATAAGTTTGGGTCCAAACTCATAACTAGAATTTTTGTGATGGAGTTGGAGGATTGAGATGTGATAGAAAATATCTATATCGGGAGCACCAGTATCCATACATCTTTAGAGTCATAACATATTTTCAACCATGTGCTGTCACGTGGCATGTATGATGCAAAATAATCATGCAATAATGCAAATAAATATTAATGAACACTATAATGAATTTACGCAGATTGCATTCAGACTATTTTATTTTGTATTATAGACAGTTCATGTTGTATTATAGACATTGACTTAAATAATGCAACAAAAACAGTCTATAATGCAATTTATCTATATATATTTTGCATTATAGACAACATATGTTTATAATGCAAAAAAATAACTATCTATAATGCAAAATTGAGAGTGTATAATGCAATCTATTTATAATGTTTATAATGCAAAAATAACTATCTGGAAAGCAAAATTGAAAGTGTATAGAGCAATTTGTGAAAATCAATCTACAAAGTTTACTAACGTTTTTTTGCATTATAATGCTATTATTTTGCATCATATGTGTCACGTATCAGTACCAAGTTAGATGCATGTTATAACTTCAAGTTTAGTTATTTTTGAAGTGTTCCCCTATCCTATATAGATAGGATAGTGACTAAAATTAAATTAAAATACATATTAAATATTAAATTTAAATTATAAGATTTTGTAATGTAATGGTGAGTAACTTTTCAAATAATATGAGATATTTTTATAAAATAAGATTGAAAATTCACAAATAAATATATAGATAATAGTATTTGATTAGTTTTGATAAGTCCTATTATAGTAATAATTTGTGATGTATATATTCAATGATGCAATGATTTAATGTTGTATTGATGAATATTTTTGAATATTTTCAATTCTATATATCTTTCTAGATTGAAATTATGTTTTCACATCTCATAAGTGGCGAAGCTATATGAGGCCGGGGGGCCATGGTCCCCCCTCCAAATTTCAGTGCTTACTATATTATACATACTGTTGGAAAAGAAGACCACATTAATATGCCGCCCACATTCATTATGGAGAGTTCCTAAGCAGTGTAGAATTCCTAAGTATTGTAGAGTTCCAATCTCTTTTATTGATGTACTAGAACTTTCTCATTCACCCTATAAATACTAGGGTAATGAACCGTTGGAGAAAAACAACAAAAAATAAACATTGGAATATTTCTCTATACACTTTATCCTTTCAAATGTCTATCCAATCTTTTTCTACCTCTCTCGATTACCATCTTTAAGATGGTATCAGAGCAGGAAACTAAAAAACAACCTCCAATGGAGGTCAGCCAAATACACACTCTCAAATTATTGATCGAGACAATCGCAAATCTAATTGATTTGTACAAATCCAACACAAACCAAAGCCAAAATTCATACCCGTTGAAGAATCTCGGCGTAGGGTCCAAGCGCACAGCAGCCACATCGACTCAGGCAAACAACCGAAGTAGAAACATATCCCTGCCTCCTAACGGAAACCATATCGAATCTGCCCACAAGGACAAACTTCCTAAACCGAAGAAGACGTACGCCAATGCCCTTGTTGACGGCGGAAGCAGCAACACCGGTCGACAATTGCATCCGTCAAATTCAGAAGCGGCGGCGGCGGCTGAAGGAGCGACGGCTGCTGAAGGAGCTGCGTCGGCAGCGGAGGCTGCTGAAGGAGCTGCGGCGGCGGCGGCTGAAGGAGCGACGGCTGCTGAAGGAGCTGCGGCGGTGGCGGAGGCTGCTGAAGGAGCTGCATCGGTGGGGGAGGCTGCTGAAGGAGCAGCATCAGCGGCGGAAGCTTTGCAGCGGAGAAGAAGAAAGAAACAGGGGATGTGCCGGATTTTGGCAGGCGGTGAGGACCGAACAACCGCCTCAGGAGAAGATTCTGAAATTGGAAAAGGGGAAATGGCTGAGAAGGAGGGGCCGAAAATAGGGTGTTCTAAAGTCTCCACCACCATTTTGCAATTAAGCCCCTCAAATTTGAGAAAATCCCAAAATAAACCCCACCATAAAAATCCCTACCAAAATCCCCCCAAGTCAATTCTGATATTAACAAATCCCCCCCAGTTGACCAAACAATTGCAGAAAAAACCCCCTTTTGTCCGAATTTTTGAAAATACACCCCGACATTTTGAATTTCAGCCTTCCATTATGTGTACAAACAAATTCCAAGCTTTAGCATACTCATCTTCCTCAAACATAGGACCTAAAGACTATCATTGGATTTTTGACTGTGGGGCAACCGATACCATGTCCTTTGATGCATCGGACTTCCTCGATATTTCTCAATCCACAAAAACATTTGTCCAAACGGCCAGTGGGGAATTAGCTCATGTTGAAGGGGCGGGAACTATAGCTATATCACCAACCCTTCGCCTCTCAAATTGTCTTTATGTTCCCTCTTTGTCCCACAAATTGTTGTCAGTGAGTCACGTCACGAAAGAACTTAATTGCAAACTCCTAATGCAGCCTCGTTTTTGCATGTTGCAGGATATCAAGACGGGAACGATAGGTGGGCGTGGCACTGAGCGACATGGTCTGTACTACGTAGATGAGATTGCCCAACACAGTAATGCGCTGCTAACTCATGGACTGAATGAAAGACAGATATGGCTCTTACACCGTCGGTTAGGGCACCCATCTATAGGTTATCTCCGTCTACTCTTTCCTAAATTAGTTTCTTCTTCACTTGTTTTGAATTGTGAAACGTGTGTTTTGGCTAAAAGTCATAGACATTCCTTCAAGTTGAACAAAACTAGAGAAAAATCTTCGTTTGCTTTAGTTCACTCTGATGTTTGGGGCCCTGCTCCGGTTATCGGGGGTCAAGGATTTCGGTATTTTTTGCTATTTGTTGATGATTTTTCTCGTATGACTTGGATTTATTTTTTAAAATCAAAATCAGAAGTCTTTGAAAAATTCACCGAGTTCTATAGCCTTGTCCAAACCCAGTACAACACCAAAATCCAAGTCCTTAGATCTGATAATGGGAGAGAATATGTGAACTCTAGAATGAAAACCTTCTTCACCGAAAAAGGTCTCCTTCACCAAACGACATGTGCATACACACCTGAACAAAACGGGGTGGCTGAGCGAAAAAAACCGGTATATCCTTGAGATCACCCGTGCACTTCTAATAGAATCCCACATCCCTAAATCTTTCTGGCCTGAAGCCATAGCCACATCTGTTTACCTTCTAAATCGTCTTCCCACAGGAATCCTAAACTTCAAAACCCCTTTAGAAATATTCTCTTCTAAACACTCAATTCCCTCTTCTCTCAGTCTTGAACCCAAAGTTTTTGGTTGCACTGTCTTTGCTCACATACCCAAACATGATCGCGATAAATTCTCACCATGTGCAGTCAAATGTGTTTTCTTGGGGTACGGGAAAGGTCAGAAAGGGTATAGATGTTATGACCCGTCAACAGATCGCATGTATGTCACTATGAACTGTAACTTTGTTGAAAGTGAATATTTCTATAGCCAATCTAGTGGTCAGAGGGAGAGTGAGACGGGTAATGCGAATAGTGATGCACTTAATTGGCTACCTCTATGGGGAGAAACCATTCAGGGGGAGAGAAATCTGAGGGAAACCGACCAAAATCTAAGGGAAACCATTCAGGGGGAGAGAAATTTGAGGGAAACCGACCAAAATCCTATCACAAGTGTGAGTCAAACAGCGCCAATTCCCCAGGAACAGAACATGTCGCCTCAGGACACTGCCGAGCTATCTGACCAGTCTTTGACTCCTGAGGTAAAAACTTTTGATTCCAATATTCCTATCCTACCCGAAACTGCTGACAGTGACAGGGAAAATATAAGTGATACAGAAGAGCCACCTACAGAACAAGAGACTGGGCATGGCAAATTACCCCACAGGAGTACGAGGGGTGTTCCTCCTCGACGATATTCTCCAAACTGGAAAGGACGGAAATCAAGGTACTCAGTTGCAAACTTCACACAGGGACACCTTACTGAAATGGCTAGAGCATTCGAAGCTGCTCTTTATGAAGAAGAAGAGATTCCGCAATCATTCGAGATGGCAATAAAACACAAGCACTGGAGGGAAGCCATGAAGAAGGAGATTGATGCCCTGAGAAAAAATGAAACATGGGAGAAGTGTACTCTACCTCCGGGAAAGAAACCAGTAGCGTGTCGTTGGATCTTCACCATAAAACGACGAGCAGATGGTTCAATCGAGAGATATAAGGCAAGATTGGTTGCTAAGGGATACACTCAAGTGTATGGAGTTGACTATGAGGAAACTTTCTCCCCGGTGGCCAAACTAAATACAGTAAGAACCCTTCTGTCTGTAGCTGCGTGTAAAGAGTGGCCATTATACCAGTTGGATGTTACAAATGCCTTTCTTCATGGTGAACTTGAGAAAAACAAGGAAGTCTATATGGAGGTCCCACCAGGCCTAGACGAAGAATTTGGAAAAGGGCAAGTATGCAGATTGAGGAAGACCCTCTATGGGTTAAAGCAATCACCAAGAGTATGGTTTGGAAGATTCTGTCAGACAATGTTCAAACATGGCTTCAAACAGAGCCATTCAGATCACACACTATTTCTGAAAGAAAGGAATGGAAAAATGACATGCTTGATTATTTATGTTGATGACATGATCATAACAGGAGATGATGTTGAAGAAATCCAAAATCTGAAGAAGAATCTTTTCAAAGAATTTGAAATGAAGGACTTAGGAGCTTTGAAGTACTTCCTAGGGATTGAAGTGTTGAGATCCAAGCACGGAATCTTTTTAAGGCAGAAGAAGTATATACTTGATATGCTCGCCGAGACGGGCATGCTTGACTGCAAGCCGGCTGAAACTCCAATGATACCCAACCATGGGTTGAAAATTGTGGATGGAGCTAAACCTACTGATCGTGAAAGATACCAACGACTAGTAGGAAAGCTTATCTACCTTTCTCATACGAGGCCCGACATCGCATATGCCGTTGGAGTGGTTAGTCAATTCATGCATCAGCCTCAAGAAGATCACATGGATGCTGTCATGAGAATTGTAAGATATTTAAAAGGAACCTCCAGTTATGGGATATTCCTAGAGAAAAGAGAAGATTTGGAAATTGATGGGTACACCGATGCAGATTGGGCAAGCAATCCAGTTGATAGAAAATCAACTGGAGGATATTTTACCTTTGTTGGGGGTAATTTAGTCACTTGGAGGAGCAAGAAGCAGAAAGTGGTTGCCTTGTCAAGTGCGGAAGCTGAATTCCGAGGGATCAGAAGCGGTCTTATGGAGATACTCTGGCTTCGAAGATTATTAACAGAAATTGGATTTCCACCGACAAGGAGAAGTCGGCTTTTCTGTGACAATAAAGCTGCAATTAGCATTTCAGAAAATCCGGTACAGCATGATAGGACCAAACATGTTGAAGTCGATCGTCACTTTATCAAAGAAAAACTTGAAAGCGGGATTATCGAGTTCCCATTTGTCCGATCCGAGGAACAACTGGCAGACATTCTCACCAAGGCGTTGAGTCCTACAAAATTCAAAGAATTCCTTGGCAAGTTGAGTATCGGAGATACCGTTACTCAACTTGAGGGGGAGTGTTGGAAAAGAAGACCACATTAATATGCCGCCCACATTCATTATGGAGAGTTCCTAAGCAGTGTAGAATTCCTAAGTATTGTAGAGTTCCAATCTCTTTTATTGATGTACTAGAACTTTCTCATTCACCCTATAAATACTAGGGTAATGAACCTTTGGAGAAAAACAACAAAAAATAAACATTGGAATATTTCTCTATACACTTTATCCTTTCAAATGTCTATCCAATCTTTTTCTACCTCTCTCGATTACCATCTTTAAGACATACATATATGCACAAGATTATTGCGAATATCTAGCGCGGGGTTGATGACCTAATCTTATAGTTATTTTTTCTAGTTTCACAACGTTCAGTTTTTCTATATTTTATGTCTGTTTTAGCTTCATAAAGTTCCTTTATTTTAATTTTATCGTTAGTTTTGTTACATAAAATTCTAAGAGATCCATAAATGTATCTTATAAATATTATATTAGTAAATTCAATTTTAAAGTTATGTCAAACATGTGGGGTGGTAAATCGTGCGTGTTGTGTCATTATCGTGTCGACACGATAACAACAAACATGAACACGACCCGTTAAGAAAACTTCAAACACGAACACGACCCGCTACCCTCAGACACGAACACGACACGAACCACTTCGGGTCAACACGACACGATAACAACACATATATGACACGACACAATAACGATACTATAATAACAATTATAATATATTAATATTATTTCTAATATTAAATTTTAAATTTTAATTTTAAAATTAAAAAAAATTTAAATAAATAAAAATAATAATAATATTATAATATATTAATATTATTTATTAACGTGTAACACGAACACGACACGATAAGGACACGAACCCAATAAGCTTTGACATATACCCATTAATTTCGTGCGGTTTCGTGTCGTGTTATCGCGTCATGCCAAAAATTGTCAGCCCTACATGTTATCCATCTTTCTCGCAGTCCCCACTTAGGTGGTATCAGTTTTTTTGGAGCTGATCACCTATTTCCTTTCCTAAAACATTTCCTAAAACACACTCACAAAGATGTGTGATGGACCCCACCCTATTTGAAATGTTTTAGGAAATGTTTTAGGAAAGGGCATAGGTGATCCGCTCCGGAGTTTTTGGCGACGACGAAACAAAAAATATCTCACAACTAGGCATGCACAAACCGAACCGGACCGCCGGTTAACCGCCGGTTCATATATCGGAACCGGCGCGGCGGTTCTGAACCGCTGGACGGTTCGGCGGTTCACATGGTCCGGTTCAGGTTCAACAAAATATGAAACCAGAACCGCCGGTTCAACAGTTGAACCGGCGGTTCAATTAAAATTTAAAAAATATATTTTTTATTTATAAAATTTGATTTTATATTTAAAAATTAATTTTTATAAATAAATGAATACAAGAAATTCATAATAGCCCATATATATTTGATGGGCTTATGAATACTATGAAACCATTCTTGGTTATTTTCTCTTTTATAAAGTCATCCTTGAATGTTTTATTTTTCACTTTCATTGTGGGACAAACTACAATGAAGTATTTTCTTTTATAACTACATGTTTAGATCATTCATTCATCTTTTTCTAATGAGGGATACAAAAATTTCTTTTGTCTTCTACTTTTCTTCATCTTTTGTATAATATACATAAACAAAATTATTATTTGAATATATTCTTGATAGATAAAAATAAATAAATAAATATTGAGAAATATGATTTGTATATAGAAAAATAATTATTTGTATAATAGTTATCGTTAAATTAATACAATTTGTATAATAATTATTTTTTTAATGTGTATAATAGTAGTATATATTAGTTAACATATACGTAAATTTATAAACATAAGCAAATCGATAATGATAAAGAACTAATGAATTATAGTTCAGGTAATAATATTTGTTGTTAAATTATAATAATAGAAGATAGAGTACTAATATAGACAAATAATGATGAGAGATCTATCATATAGTTATAAATAAGGACTTTTATTGAAAGAAAGAGTACAACATCCAAGAATATGTAACTATAAAATAGAATAATCCAATACACTCTCTTTCAAATCAAATGCACAAATCCAACATTAAGTATTGGCATTTTAAAAATCAAAAGGTCTAACTTTAAGTATTGCTTATTGATTTTTATATGTAAATTGTAGTAATTGTTATAACTTAAAAGCTGTAACTTTTAGTCTTGTTCATATTTATTATCAATAAAATTGCAATTTTCACCTTATTATTTGAATTTTATTTGTGCACATTTTATAGATAATAAAGACTAAAAAGACATAAAAATAAATAAATTGCTCATACTTTAAAGTTAAACCTTTTGATTTTTAAAATGTCAACACTTAATGTTGGACTTGAGCCTTTAAATTGAAAGAGAGTGTATTGGGTTATTCTCTTTTATAGTTACACATTCTTGGATGTGTTACTCTTTTTTTCAATGTGGAATAAAAGTCATTATTTATAACTACATGATAGATCTCTCATCATTCTTTGTCTGTATTAGTACTCTATATTCTATTATTATAATTTAACAACAAATATTATTACATGGATTGTTATTCATTAGTTCTTTATCATTATCGATTTGCTTATGTGTATAAATTTATGTATATGTTAACTAATAAATATTATTATACACATTAAGAGAATAACTATTATACAAATAATTATTTTTCTATCTACAAATCATGTTTCTCAGTAATTGTATATTTTTTTCTATCAATAATATATTCAAATAATAAGTGTATTAATATATACTACATCCGTCCCATAAAAGATGTCTCACTTTCCTTTTTAGTTTGTCTCATTAAAGATGTCACATTTCTATTTTTTACAAAAAGTTCTCTCTCACAATAATATAAATATTATATTTTCTCTTTCCACCTAACACACAAAACAAAACTTCCTAAAATCGTGTGTCATTCCACAAGTGTGACATTTTTTGTGGGATGGAAGAGGGAGTATTATACAAAAAAAAAAAAATAGAAGACAAAAAAAAGTTTTGTATCCCGCATTGGAAAAAGATGAATGGATGATCTAAACATGTAGTTATAAAAGAAAACACTTTAAGATATTTTTGTCCCACATTGAAAGGGAAACAGAGAAACATAAAATATTCAATGATATCCCTATAAATGAGTAAAAACCCAAGAATGGTTTCATAGAATTTATAAGCCCAAAAAAAAAATTAAGTGAACTGCTGAACGGCCCGGAACCACCGGTTTTGGCCCAAAAACAGGAGGTTCGGAACCGCCGCCTGAACCGACGGTTTCGGGCCGTGAACCGGAACCGCCAACTACCAATCTGGGCCGGTTCAGATTCAATGGTTTCATGAACCGTGAACCGCCGGAACCGACGGTTTTTGAACTTGTGCACACCTACTCACAACCATAAAAGTAAGTTGGCCCCCCAAATTTAAAACTCTAGCTTCGCCGCTACATCTCATATACCACATTAAAGATATCTATAAAGATTCTAACGAAATCCTCATTTGCATAGTATCACATAAAAAATTTGCATGAAGTGGGTATCTTTGTACGCTATTAGTATATTAAAATAAATTGAATGTTATAACTTTGAAGTGTTTCATCAAATTTTGCAATGTTGCAAATGATAACCTCTATTGATTGTTAGTGTGATAATGTACATTTAACATTACGATAAAGTAATTTGATATCTTTTATATATATATGGGATGTATTTTAAAATGACTAAGACAAAAAAATGAACAGTTTTAAAGAAAATATATTTAATCCCAATAATCATCCCTTATTTTTGGATTTCGTACATATATACATATTTATGAAAATCGTAATTGATAGGGCTTGTTTCAAGCATGGTTTATTGGTAGTTATTTCACTAATCGGGGTTCTAAGGATGGGAAAAAGTGGTTGTTTGAGTGTGCAGGAACCAAAAATTGCTGAAGCGGCCAAGTATAGAAGCGACTTGCTCAACTCGAGAAAGAAGCGAAAACTGGCCAGAATTAGAGGCAAACTAATCAAGTTGAGATAAGCTGAGCAAGCAAACCTAGAGGAGTTAACCAAATGAAGACATGGGATGATGAGTCAGAAAAGAGAGAAAAAAAAGGTGCTCTTTTTAGCAAGGGGCATTAACGCCAAATCAGGACAATTCTTACCCTAGGGATTGGTGCCCATGCCGTCCTATAAATAAGAGAGGAATTGAAGCAAAGAGCATCACGGATCACTACTCACTAAACACTCTCGTAGACACTGAGCTGTAGATAGTATGAAGCTAGGAAGCTAGGAGCTGCTGGAGTCAAAGTTCTACCACCCAATCCCTCTCTTCTTCCTCATCTAGGAAGAAGAGAGCTGAATCATCGAAGAATCATCCTCTATTCGTGTTTTTCTTAGACCCCGAGGGGCCAAACAATTTGCTACTCTATTTTTAGTTTTACTTTTCCGGATTACTGTTAAATCTTAGTTAGTTGTTTGATGTTTCCTTCATAGTTAACTCTTGTCATTTCCTGTTTTGTTCTTCGATCTTGGATCTGAGTTGGAGTTCTGAGGTTTAAGTTGAGATTTGTGAAGATCGCTTATGAAATGAAGTATTCGTTTGAAGTTGGTGTGAATCTGATGTTTTCTGAGTTGATGGTTGTTATTTCTGCGTTTGATTTCGCTTGATTTCTAATTATTAGTCTAGATTTGTTTGTTAACGTTTGGATTTTATTTATTCTCTTTATATACGTCGGATCTGAGTTTTGAGATATTGGTTGCATGGAGTTTGAGTCGTTTCATGTTGATCTGCTCTCTGCATGTTCGAATTGCATGGATCTGTCTTGAATTTGTTTTCTAGTCTGCTTTAGATGAATGCTCTGTTTAGATCTGCCATGGATGTTTCGCTGCTCTGCTTTTGTTAATCGTAGAAGAAGGTCGTAGGTAGTTAGACAAGCGTCTATGTCAACTTTTCATCGTATCAGCTTTTTGGTAGTTGAAGGGGTACAAGAAGGTGCTGACTGTTATGATTCTTTTGATGGTGAATTCCTAGGTTCAGAAGATTCACTAGAGCACAGGGTCTAGGAGATCATGAACTTTCAGAATACAGTCGTTGTCACAGCAATCCCCCGCTTTAAAATCTCAACCCTCTACACTATTGGCTAGTATAGGGAAGTCGGGATCGAATCCACGAGGACGGAAGGGTTAGAATGCATTGAGGGGACTTTTGGATGGTTCGGCTGCTGCCACGCAACATGAGGGCTGAGTTTTAACTACGTCGATATCTCCCATCGCCATAACTTTGCGGATCGTGAGCGACTAACTTAAGGTTTCCCATAACGATTTCTATGTTCGAGCATGTTCGAGAGATTCCTATTGTCCCACCCACTAGTGAAGACACTACCATCTTATGTTCAGATTTGCTAACAGGCAAGCTCAAAGTATACATACACAAATCAGATACGAATGAATGTGATGCGCCCTTATCAAACAACACAACGACAGGAGTGTCGAAAATTTCGCCCATACTTGTCAGGTTTCCTTTTTCACGATCACCTCGCTCCATCTTCGGTTGTTTTTGTTCCAACGCGTACGCTCTAGCTTGAGTCGGAAGTCTTGGGCGGTGGGGTTGTTGTTGCCGTGACTGCTGGTCGCGATTTCCTCTCGATTCACCCCGCGGTGCCCTTGGTTGCTGACGGGATCCTTGATCGTTCTGCCTCGATCCTGATCCTTCCTTCTTGCTCGGACACTCCCTAAAGAAGTGACCATTCCCTCCGCAATTGTAACATTGGTAACGTTTTGATGTCGACATTCTCCGAAGTGATACTTAGAGCACACGTTGCACTGTGGTGCCCTGGATCAGTAGTCTCCTCTCTGACTAGAAGTATGTTGTCCTCCTCCGTGTTGAGATCGATGCTGACTCAACTGGTACCGTTTTCCGTCGTATGGAGTCCGAGAATCATCCCACTTCCTTTTCTCCCGGGAGTGGTGTGTCATTTTTGAGCATGTCTGACTATAGAAACTTATTCCTTGTGTATATCCGAGTCGACTACTGCATTTCCCTACCGTCTAGTATCAAGGATTCGAAATTTGACCCAACAGTCTTACTTGGATATGAACAGATTTCAAATTGTTGCAACATTGCTAAGGATGTCTTTAGTCGGGAAGGCTCCAAAATTAATCAAGGAAACAAGAACAACAATGCAATGATTGAATTTCATTGGACTTAACCCGTCCATTCTGAGAATTAAATGGTTTAGAGGTATCAAATAAAACCCATAGAGCTTTGAGAATTTACTTCTGATGAGAGCTCAGAAGAACATGAGATAGGTCATGGAAACAGGATGAAACTGCAAAAATTCTCAAATTCCATAGCCGAATGCTAGATCACAATTTACAAAATTCCGGGCAGCAATGAAGGATATCGTTCAAACATATCAAGGCCTAAAATAATTAGTCGCGGCAGGATTTAAAAACATGGACAAATGTCATGAAGTAGTACAAATGATGGTTCAACAACATCAGGTTATTAGAAAAGATGAAATCGCGGGTTTGTTAAAGACAACTCAGAGTGAATGGAACTTTTCAGAAATTTAACACGATCAACCCGTTAAGGAAGAAGAGAACAGGATAGCCTTAACTTGGTGTTGCAGAAAGAAAAATCATTGAGTATGAAACAATATATGTAGTGAAACCGAGCTAGAAAGAATTTCACTTCTGCAAAAAAGAACTTGTCACATACATGGTTACAAAATAAAGAGGTGAACCAGTAGTTCCAACGATAATATTCCATTCTTTGAAGAAAACATGTCTGGAGGTGTGATCATACTGAAGGTCATAACTGCAAACAACCTTAGGAATGTTCAATGACGAAAGTTCATAAGGTCAAAATATTGTCCTTATGAATGATGAATCAAAGGAGACTACTCAATCAAGCTATCCAACGTTACAAAGGCAAACACAAACTTTCGAGACAAGTGAGTCATGACTCGATATAGGGAAGGAAAAAAATAATGGACATTACTTGCAAATTGGGAGTCAACCAAGGTGTTTAAATAGACAAGGGCTCACGTTTATTCAAAACGTCCTGAAAGGAACTTAGAATCCAAGTAAGTACTGTTGAAAGTAAAACGTTCATTCTAGCTACGAGGGTTGCACTCCCTCGCACATTTTCGCGAGCCTGAACATGGTAACATCGTTCTATGAAATCGTGGATTCCAAGTTAAGATTTAGCGTATCGTCGAAATTAATAACTATTTTTGATGGTCGCATCTTCAAAGTCTTCTTGCCATGCCACGTACTTTTCGAAATGCATTGCCATTGCACACGTGGTTTTAAAGTGTCGTAAACGTCGTCGTACTTGTGTCGCATCGCCACTTTGGCATGGTATGCAAGACTGCATAGTTTTATTAGATCTTAGGTATGATCTCGCCATTGTGAGGATACACCAAAGCTCGAAATATATACTTTCGTTGGTTTTATCACTCAGGAAAGTGATATTGCAGTTGTCAACTTACAACTAAGTTCTAGCACGTTCAGCCTGGCCTACCTCGTAGGCACTCTATAATTTCAAGTATAGCTTGAAGTCTCGTACTTCAACGTATAGTTGATCATTACCTCACTCAAGCTTCATATGGCTCCTACGTCCGCAACGAAGTTCAAAAGTTCCACATTTCACTTTGATAGTGGTTCTCCACAATACCTCATACTTCATCGGTCATAAATTTTCACCACATAAACGTCATCCATATATTGCACAATCAACACATTTATTCGTATAAATCATTTGGTGTTCCATAGCATAACAAACATCGTACATTAATATATGTGAATAGCAACACTCAGTCAATCAATCATCCATGGAATCGCATTTCATAAATCATGCAGTTCATGCTTATCTGTATCACAATCACAACTCGCAACTATACGCGTATCATGCTTTGCATTTCACAGTTTCATAGTCATGAGATTTTAACCGCTAGGCATAAAATTTTGTCGTTCCTGAAAGCAACATGTATTTTCTTCAAGTAAATTTTGCAGTTTCGTGGACGTAATAGCAAATCTCAACATCAATCAATACAAGTTCACAATCATACTTCAATATCTAGCACATTCAACGCCATCATGCCTCACTGTTAAACAAAAGCAATTGTATAATCTCATAGTGTCTCCCGGTTCATATCTTCATAACATTTTCCAAAAGCCATAGTATTTACTTATCTCTCACAGGTGTTGTTTCATAGTATAATCAAGTAATCACACTCATACTTCACGTTTCACAAATCATGAAATTTTCAATCATTTAGAATTTCATCTATCCAAACTCATAGAAGTCCAATCACATATTCGCCGATTTTCCTTATCGGGGTGTGCACAACAGTATTCATCATTTTTGGCATAGTCGTATTAAGCAATTTCATCTCCATGTATTTTCATCATCCCACACTTCCAAACAACATTTTCAAAGACGTAATATTATCTTCGATTCCTATCGAAATAATTTCATTTTCCACCAGAGGAATATCCCCATCACACTTTCAAACATTTCACATGTTCAGATCAAACTTATCGAAACGCTTGTTACATCATTCTTCGTGGTTAGGCGGAGACGAGTCGTGGTGTTGAGCCTTAGACGGTTATCAATTAGTAATTTACACATGAATAAACTTTGGCTCAACAAGGCTCTTGGGTCCAGAGCGGAAAGAACTGAGGCTCTGATACCAAACTGTCACTACCGCCCTTCTAGGGTATAATAAATGCGGCGATCGCGACTTAACAGGACTTAAATGCAATCAAGAAAAGGGCTAGGGTTTTATAAAAAGGGGTTTGACCAAGGAAATAAATGAACAATAAATCAAGAGAAAAGGGTGACACTTTGACAGATAGACCAAAAGGAGAAAACAATTATTATCATTGGTATTCAAAATAATACGGGTTCAACGTACTCCAAAACTTATCATGTCTTTAGATTCTAAAACGGAACTCAAAATAGTGTCAAGATTAAACAATAAGTAAAACATTTTTCAGCGGAAGCATCCAAGAGAAGAGTGAAGTTATGTATGAAGACACAACGACACTCACAGATCAAAGATAAACAATTCATTCTTCAATTAACTTGCTCAACACCACCATACTCTCGTCGCCCCCCAACCTGCACATAGGAAAACACATGCATGGCTGAGTACTATAAAAATACTCAGTGAGCTCAACACCATCAGTCATTTTCCCTTTAGACGTTAACCATATCTGCCAATACATAACTTGGAATGTGGCCACAAACCAAGTCACTAGACCGGCAAGCCCGTACACTAGCACACAGTCTACCATAGGTGTACACTAATCCAAGTAGGGTTTGCGGCCCTACGAGGACCCGAATTCGATTTAGATAATAGTGGCAAAAACCACATCAGATAGGCATGTTAAAATCAAAATACCGCATGATAAATATAGTTGCATTCCCATCGATAAGATATTTAGGACATGATCCTTATTTAAAAGAAAGCCCAACTCGACGGCTTAGATCTCAAGTACTTTCTTCCCCTTGCTATCATGCTGAGAGCGCGAGTTATCACCTTTAAAATTTATGTGTATCATAAATCAGTCTCAATTATCGACTTAAAATCATGCATGTCCCCAACGTTTCCATTTTCCCATCAATTCATTTTATCAACATAAGGAAACACACCATAGCATACATCAACGTACAACACATCACTACATCATAGAATGGGTTCCTTAACACATATGCATCATGTATATCATTCAAAGCTTAACAACATAGATTATCTTTGCATGACTTAAATCTGGCAGAAAAGCGCAGTCGTTTTGTAAAACTCATTAAATATCCATCCGACCTCCGTTGGGGCTGAAATTTTACCACAATACAGTAGATATATCAAAGATCATCCAGTTAAAATTTCACATCAAAATCACATGTTTAGGTCGGTCAAATCAAAAATGAAACTCACTGGTCGAGAATACAAATTCAAACAGAACTGCGCAGTCGACTTCAAAAATTCATTAAAATTTCATCTTTCGACCAAAAAGGCTGATTTTCACACAGAACATAGAAGACACCTTGAAGTTTACTCAGTTAAAATATCGCAGTAAAATAAGATCGTTTGGTCAGTCAACCACACGTTAGAATCTACTGTCTGAATACCACAGTTGTCATGCTTCCAAATTTCGAATTAGGGTTTATCAAATATTCATTCCAACGTATATATTCATACTTCCAACACATAATCACGCTTCAAAAAGATCTCACCATCATGTTCTCATATATTCACATATCATTCTCCACAAATCATCCACAGGTTCATTCTTAGACAACCTAAATGCATATACATATCCCTTTTTTAATGCAACCATCAATCCCACCCGATTAAATATTAGATCTACGATCTCTACACTTATTATATGCATGATGGAATCAAAATCGAGGTTTCAATGGAGAGGATGAGGAAAAGAAGTTTAATTATACCTCTCTTGATTGAAACGATCAGTAGAACAACGTATAATCTTGATTCTTCAACAATTCTTGGCAAAGAATGAAGAGATCTTGAGGGAAAAAGAAAAAAACAAGTGGAAGAGGAGTGGAGAGGAGAAGAGTGGCGTGTAGTTGGCTAGGGTTAGGATTTTCTTTCCTCTTTTATTTATAGAGTTAGAATATAATCCCCAATTAATTACATGAAGATTTGGGGAAGATTTGGTGGGGAAGAATCGACGTGATTTTTGGGGAGGAATAAGGGGGATTTCGAAATTATAGGCTATTTAATTAGCCTATGATTTAATTTGGTATTTCAAGGAGTAGAATAGAATAATACGGAGTAGAATAAAAATAATAAATCCTCCCAATAAATAGTGAGTAGGCGATTTTTATATATATTCTCCTACAAGGAATTAAATTCAAATCCTAATTTAAATAGGATATGACAAGATTTCCTTAGATATGGTAATATTTGCTAGGATGTTTATATTTATTCATGGAATGGAATAAATAAGGGATCAAAATATATAATGAATAATTTCCTCCTCCCATAAATAGGAGAATTTCAAAATCTCCATGGTGTAAGGCATAAGTGTCGTTTTTCTCATGGAGAGAATAAGAAATAATCGGACTTTGGATTTAATTTGGATAAATATCCCAAGCAATTAATTAAATCCAAGGAAAAATAGGATTTCTTCTCCAATAATAACAGAGGTCGAAAATACCAAATGAATACTAATGCTCCTATTTAATCTCACTCATCCCTTA
This sequence comes from Salvia splendens, assembly GCF_004379255.2. NCBI lineage: Eukaryota > Viridiplantae > Streptophyta > Magnoliopsida > Lamiales > Lamiaceae > Salvia > Salvia splendens. The sequence goes on from NC_056035.1 coordinate 31,191,922, forward strand.
AGAAATAATTCGCCACAATATATTTCACCCCGCATAGATTATTCACACAGCCACGTCACAATTTCAACCATTTTCACCTCCACCACATATTCTCAACACTTTGACCTTTCAATGGCCACGTCATATGTTCCACATCTTTGACTATTCAACAGCCACGTCATATGCTCAACGGATTTGACTAATCAAATCAAATCTAAATTCCAAAACGCAATTAGGTCACATAGAAAACATGCAATTAATTCACTCATCATTTAATTCACATATTTCACGGCATTAAAAGCATTAAATGCAAAAATTTTATGCTTCGCAAATTAGGGTTCCGAAAGTGGGGCGTTACATGATCAGTGGCCCATGACTTAGATGGATCAAGTGAACCGTCAAGACATTTGGAACTGTGTAAATATGTATGTACATATCTTTTTAAATCCCCTTTGAAAATTTTTTCAAAAATATTTTCGGGAGTGTAGAAATGATTGGATCAGGTCGTTGAAAAAAAAGATAAAATCTAAAGAGCTCCGTTTGATGGAACACACTTGATTCAGTTAAATCGAAACTCCTACATTTTAATTTTTGTAAGAGTGAAATTGAGGGTAACCGCCACACGTCAGTGAATGAAAAAACTGGGGGAATGAGTTTTTGGAGGGAAATAATTGAGAAGTCACTAATCGAGTAGTGTCTATTTAAACCGTCCACGTACTCCACCCCAACAACTACCCCCAAATTCTAATCGCCATTCTCTCTCTGCAGGTTCCGGTGAAACTCAAACCCTAGCGCCGAAATCAACCACAATCCGCCGAGAGAAATGGAAGGAAAGTCACCAAAAGCTTCACGAAGTACTCCCGCCACTAAGGCCATCGGTAGTTCGAGACCTCTGCAGCGGGAAGTTGGAAGGTCAGGAGCGATTCCGACCATTACCACACCCCCCGCCTCTGAGAGCAACCACCCTTCCACCCTCACATTGACCAGAGAACGACTTGTGGAGATGATTCAGTCGTTAAACACGAACTTGGATCCCGCCGTGTTTTAGGCCCAACTCGAAGCGACCCCAACACCTCCTGCTGCCACACAGCAGAACTCGCAAACCCTTCAACTGGAAACCGGTGATGCAAATGTGGAGAAGGAGCATAGTGATGGGACCGATGTAATTGAAGACGAAGACAACGTAGTGGACGAGATGAGAGGACCACTAGAAGGTGGGGAAGAGGTGGAGCAACCGTTGTCGACATTGTCCATCATGACTTTAATGTTTGATACTATTCTCTTGCGTTCCTTATTAAATAATTGACACTGTTTAATTTCGCACAAATATTAAGAAATTAATATATAATGGAAAATAAGTGAAAAAGTTAATAGAACGTGGATCCTATTTTTAGATATTAATTTTATAATAAGATGAGTAAAATGAGTTAGTGGAATACGAGAATTCTGACTAAAAGTAGTAAAAAAAAATTAAAGTGTAAATTAATTAGGACCGACAAAAACAAAGTTAGCATCAAATAAGGGGGATGGAGGAAGTATTATTATTCGACTCAAACAGATTTAGTATAAGAAATTTATATATTGCATTAGCATGAATTTGATCTGACAAGATTTAGTATAAGAAATTTATATATTGTATTAGCATGAATTTGATCTGACAAAAATACAGTTTGATGGCACACGAATTTATAAATATTGTGCCGTCAACTTCCTATATAGTATTGTTTCATCATCAGTTGCCCAACATCCAATATCATGACATAACAAATATACAAAGATATCTATGGAGTATTTAGGAAACGCGTTATAATAAGATCATTAGTTCAGTCAGTCAATGATGTATCGTATTTTATTTTACTTTATTCTAAAGCAGAATGTTTAATTAAACATTAATAATAGATCGAAACAGCGCGGCGCCGAATTGCCTACCAATCCTTGCTTTTCTTCTCACGTTCGGGTGCCATTTTGTCTTAATTTCGTCTGAATCTTCTTCCTTGCATCATCTTTCTCAATATGTAACTAAACAAACAGAAATTACTAGAATCCATTGGGGCTCCAACTTTTATAGAAGTATTAATAGTTTCAATCGGTAAAGGGGAGAAAATAAGTAAAATTACATAGAAATAGAATGTACAATGTAATGAAATTTGTTTATATCAGAGGAAATATGAGAAAAGGAAATTGCAATCTTTTTCCAAAACACATTTATTCACCCTTTATTTTTTTTATCAATAAATGTGGGAGAATTCTACACACTTACATTTTGACAACTCTACTGAGGGAGAATTCTAAATTTTCTTTTGTCTCATGAAATCGAATTATTCTTCTACTCTCTTATCCGTAGCCGAAATTTTATCCCCTTCCTAGCCAATTCCTATATCACTCCGCTCTCGTGTGCACGAAATATTATCTAAGTTTGATTCGGCATAGATTTTAAGAAATATTAAAAAAAATAAGTTAAGAAATTAGTGAAATATAGAGTTCACTTTATTATATTAATTTTATAATAGAATAGGAGTGAAATGAGTTGGTGGAACATGAAACCTATTTAATAATTATCATAAAAGTGAAATATGACTCTTATTAAATAATAAAAAATAATAAAAAATTATGATAAAATAAAATATAACTCTTATTGCAAGACCAAATAGCAAAATATAATGTACGAGACAAAGGAAGTATTTTGGATTGAGTTGGGCGTAGAATGGCACGTTGAAGACTTCTTCTCCTCACCATTTTATCATCTGAAAAAAATAAAAGGGTGAAAGGTTAATAGGGGCAAAGTGGCGGGAGAAGATCTGAAAAAAAGGTGATGGAATGAATGCGACGTGTAAAGCAGTTAAAGACACAAATTTTCCGTAGAAGTCCCTCATCAATCTATTATTTACGTTTCAAACTAAAAAAGTAAAACGCGAAAATAGGTCTGTTTTGGTGAGTGAAGACCGCCACAGTCATCCCATAATAGCCCACCACTTGCCTTCTTCTGCACTACCCTCCTTTTACCATTACTTCTCATCTCCTCCTCCATTAATTTATTTTCTTCTTCACAAAATTATATCATCATGCAAAATTACAACCACCATTATTGTAATAACATATAAATCCTATTAACTGACACAAAAATAGGGAAGATTGAGCTCAATTGAGATCTCTAGACTCTATATCTGTGTTCATATTTTACCCCCCTTGTATCTCTGAAAGTGTGAGTTCCAAAGAAAACACTCTGATCAACATCATCTCTAAATTTTCGATAATGGATATGGATTCTTCTTCCCATCCCAACTGGCTCGTCTTCTCGCTTTCCAACAACACTCTTTTCCAACACCCCTTCAACTCCAATCCTAGTAATCCTCTCCCTCTCTCTATCTCCTCTTTTTCCTCACCTCCCTAATCCTTTTCTTTTTCAATTAAATAGTAACACATTCATACAATTATTACCGTTTGTCAGCATATGCATACACCACTATATCATCCAATTTTGTGTAATTTCACCTTTCATTTTTTCCGTGGTTTTTAGGTAGCAGCAGTGCTAGTGCAGTCGTTGGTAATGGAAGCGCCGGCGGCCCCAAGCTGGAGGATTTCTTGGGTGGCTCCGCCGCCGGAGCTGCGGTGGCTCAGTTCGACGGCATGCCGGAGATGGAGATGTACGATGACTCTGAGCTCAAGACAATAGCTTCTAGCTTCTTGCGAGGATTTTCCGATGAACAAACCGATAATAGCCCCCGGAAACAGATTGCGGCTGCTCCGCCGGCCAAGAAAGCCGTCGAATCTTTCGGCCAGCGCACCTCAATCTTTAGAGGAGTCACCAGGTACTCTCTCTTTCTCATTAAAAATGAAACATTTCCTAAAAATAGAAATAATACTGCATAAAATCTCGTTCCGGAAACTAACTAAATGTTTGTATTTATTGGGACAAAAACAGTATTTAATACACTATCTTTATCACAATAAAAATATTTCATTTTACCATTTTGGATCTTCTTCCAAAATTTGTTAGCTTTCACTTTTAGTAAGTTTTCGGGATAATTACACGTATATAAAATGTTTTACTAATATTTCAAATTTTTACAAAAAGTTTTAAGTTAATATAGCATACACAAAGTTTAATTAGTAGTTCAAGTTATGTTAAATTATTGTAACACCGTTACATTTTTCTTCTCAATTTCATAACAAAAAAGTTTAATTAGTATTTCATGTTATGTAATTTTCTTTTTTTATGGGATGGAATGAGCATATGATAAAAGGTTGAATTTGAATTATGTTTTGTGTGAATGTAATTTAGACATAGATGGACTGGAAGGTATGAAGCTCACTTATGGGATAATAGTTGCAGAAGAGAAGGGCAAAGTCGGAAAGGAAGGCAAGGTTTGTATATATATCTACTTTTTCAGTTATTAGGTTTTTTTAAAAAAAATTTGATGAATGGATCAATAATCAATATTTCTATTTTGGTTAATTTTTCTGCAATGTATATTCGACTGATATTGTTTCTCTTTATGGAATGTGGACGTGTTGAATGATTGTTCAAATGGACGAATTTATTGCAAATATGCCAGTTTATTTGGGTAAGTACTGAAACCACATTTCTGTCTCACTTTTTATCCACTTTGGTGTAACGAAATATTTTGTTTTCTTTATATTCATATATTCATGTGAAATCTTTCAAGATTGGTTTTGATAAAATGATGTTTAATTAATCTGTTAATCATTTTGTGAAAAAGGTGGATATGATAAAGAAGAGAAAGCAGCTCGTGCTTATGATCTCGCCGCCCTCAAATACTGGGGTCCGACCACCACGACTAATTTTCCGGTCACCGTTACTATACTTCACTTGCTATTTTTATGCAAACAATTATTTGATCTTAAAGTTTAATTTTTAAAATTGTGGTTTATTTTTTTTATTTAACTATAGGTATCCGATTATGAGAGGGAAATGGAGGAAATGAAGCACATGACAAGGCAGGAATTCGTTGCTTCACTTAGAAGGTCTTGATTTTTTATATTTCCTTGGAAATCAAACATTTCAATTATTTTTGGTTCAATTTTAAAGTTTTTGTTTCTCTCATTGCAGAAGAAGTAGTGGGTTTTCTCGAGGGGCCTCCATTTATAGAGGAGTAACAAGGTGTGTTGCCCCTATTTTCTTTGGGCATATCAAGTTCTAATCAATTTTGCAACATTAAAAATTGCAGATTATATTATAATGTTGATATTTTTCTGGGTTATTCCTTAATAGGTAAAATATGAACTATATTAAAATTTTATCAAACTTAGATGATTTTGTTTTTATATTTTGCCTCTTTTTTCTTTTCACAAATTAAGAATTTATTTTTGTATATTTTTGTGAAGAACGAACCTACGGTTGTGATGATCGAAATGCAAAATTAATGAAATGACAACATGCAAGGAAGAACACAGGCGAATTACGTGGTTCGGCGTAAGCCTACATCCACGGGCAGAATCTGGTGTGTTTCTTTATTGATCACTCGAGAAATTACAAACATAAGAGCACTCAAAACTCTCAAGAATTTACAAGATGGAAAACCCTCAACTCGCCCGAAAACTTCTTGCTTCGAGAGCTAAAAACGCACAGCTGAAAGATAACACTTCCTCTCTTGAATTCTCTCTCTATCACTTTTGATTTCTGTTGTTGTTGTTCCGGAATGAATCGCAACTCCCTTAAGAAGTATCGATCAAGAAAACCGCCGAACAGCTTCCTTTGCCGAACAGCTTCCAATTGCCGAACAGCTTCCAATTGCTGAACAGCTTCCTTTTGCCGAACAGCTTCCAATTGCCGAACAGCTTCCAATTGCTGAGCAGCTTCCTTTTGCCGACCAGCTTCCAATTGCTGAACAGCTTCCTTTTGCCGAACACGGTTATAACCGTTTCCAACGGCTAGTTCCTGTTTTGGTTCCCAACGGCTATTTCCTGACTTGATTCTTCCACCAGCTCAATCCGATCTTGATGAGCTCAAACACTAACAAATCCTCCACCTTTGAGCAATCTAAGATCCATCACCACCAGTTCCACCTTCCTTCCCATACTTACAAATTTCGGACCACCCCAACCAAATCCAAGCAATGTCGGAACTTGGATCTTGGTAGGGCTTTAGTAAGTGCATCAGCCGCATTGTGCTCGGTGCTGACCTTCTCAATCTTCACCGCACCCTTCTCAACCTCATCTCGAATGAAATGCAGCCTCACGTCTATATGTTTGCTGCGTTCATGATATGTCTGATGTTTCGAGAGACAAATCGCGCTATTGCTGTCGCACTTGATCACAACATTCTCTTGCTTCACCCCAAAATCACCAACTATACCCCTAAGCCAGAAGCTTTCCTTTACTGCCTCAGCAAGAGCTATATACTCTGCCTCCGTCGTCGATAGAGCCACCACGGATTGGAGATTAGACTTCCAGCTCACCGCGGAGCCGAACAAGGTAAATATGTACCCAGATTGTGAGCGCCTATTATCAAGGTTAGCTGCATAATCTGAATCGCAAAACCCAATAATGCTATCCTTATCTCCTTCATTCTCTGATTTGAACATTATTCCCAGATCACTACTTCCTTTGAGATACTTGAGAATCCCTTTCAAAGCCAACCAGTGCTCTCTTCCCGGACAGGACATGTATCTGCTCACCACGCTTACCGCATGATAAATATCAGGCCTTGTGCATATCATCATATACATCACACTCCCAACTATGTTGGAATAAGGTATCTGGCTCATCTCTCTTTCTTCTTGCTGATTTCTGGGACATTGTGATTTGGACAGCTTAGTCTGTTGTGATAGTGGCACTGAGGTTGTTCTACTCTTGTCAATCTGATATTTGCGCAGTACTTTCTGAATGTAGCCTTCTTGGGACAACCACAACACCCTCTTATCTGCATTTCTGAATATATCCATTCCCAAAATCTTGCTAGCACTCCCCAGATCCTTGATTTCAAATCCCTTTTTCAATAAGGTTTTCACCCTATCTAGCTCCTGTCTATCTGGTCCAGCAAGCAAGATGTCGTCTACATATAATAGCAAATACACAGCAGGTCCCTCAGACTTTGATTTGAAGTAGACACAACTATCATATCTGGAATTTATAAATCCCATACTCTGCATATGTTCATCAAACTTGATATGCCATTGTCTACTTGCTTGCTTCAAACCGTATAGACTTTTCTTTAGTAGACAAACCTTATCTTCACTCCCATGTATCACAAATCCCTCTGGCTGATTCATGTATATAGTTTCCTCAAGCTCTCCATGAAGAAAGGCTGTCTTCACATCAAGTTGGTCCAAAAACCAACTTCTTTGAGCAACTATAGCTAGCAAAATTCTGATTGAGGCATGCTTTACCACTGGAGAAAATACTTCATTATAGTCTATTCCCTCCTCTTGTGTGAACCCCCGAGCTACAAGCCTAGCCTTGAACCTAATCTTGTTCCCAACCTCCAACTTTTTCTTGTATATCCACTTACAACTCACTGGTTTTTGTGTGGAAGGTCTCTTCACAAGCACCCATGTCTTGTTCTTGATCAGGGACTGTATTTCATCTATCATAGCCTCCATCCACTGCTTGCTCTCCTTAGAACTCATAGCTTCCTTGAAGCTTGAAGGCTCTGCATACTCTATGTTTTCTGCAACACATAGTGCATATAGCAAGTATTCTTCTTCACTGTATCTTGTAGATGGTTTAGGGATTCTTCTGACCCTATCTCTGGCTAGAACATAGTCACCCAAATCCTGCTGCTCTTCTTCAGGGTTCAAGACATCAGCATCTGCTTCTTCTTGTTCACTATGATTTCCCATCTGCTGTTCAGGCTCAGCAATTCTATCTGCTCCAGAAACCTCCACCTGAACTGATTCCTCAGCCTCCTCAGGTTCTGGAACACCCATCTCCACCATCCTCTCAGGCTCTGGTTCTTTCTCAGAATGAGATGGCCTCTGGCTCTCTTGAGCCTTTTCTAGAAATGGCATCCTACTTTCTTCAAATTGCACATCTCTAGAGATAATAACTTTCTGATTTCCTGGCTCTATGCACCACAGTCTGTAGCCCTTCACTCCCTTTTGGTATCCAATCATCACACATCTCAAGGCCCTTGGCTCCAACTTACTTTGCTTGATGTGTGCATAAGCCATACAACCAAAAATCTTCATATTCGAATAATCCATGGCCTTTCCATACCATCTCTGATCAGGAGTGTCAAAAGCTATAGCTGAAGAAGGACTTCTATTGATGAGAACTGCTGCCATACTCACAGCCTCACCCCAGAATCTCTTAGCCATTCCAGAGCCAAAGAGCATACATCTAACTCGCTCTAGGATGGTTCTATTCATGCGCTCAGCAACTCCATTCTGTTGGGGATTAGATGGAGATGTCCTATGCCTCTTCATACCTTTCTGCTTGCAGAAAGAATCAAACTCCCCACTCAGAAATTCCAGCCCATTATCAGTTCTTAAACACTTCAAAGAACACCCTTTCTCCACCTCCACTTCCCTACACCACTCCTTGAATTTCATGAATGTCTCTGATTTTTCCTTCAAGATAAACACCCATAATTTTCTAGAAAAATCATCAATAATGGATAGAAAGTATCTACCTCCACCCAATGAAGCTGGTGTAGCTGGGCCCCACAAGTCACTGTGGGCATAGTCTAGTGGTGACTTTGAGCTGTGAATTCCTCTTCCATAGGGCAGTTTCTTACTCTTTCCGAGCACACATTGCTCACACAAACCCAACTGCTCATTGGGATTTTCCAGCTTAATCAACTCCTTCTTGGCCAATTCTTTAATTCCAGTTTCTCCCAAGTGTCCGAGTCTGAGATGCCACATTCTTAAGTCTAATACCTGCACCAGATTCATAGATCCAGTAACCACACTTGCCTTTAGATAGTATAGGCTTCTCTTTCTCTCAGCCATCATAACAACATCACCATTCTTGACGATGTTCATAATCCCATCAGATAATATGCAATTATATCCTGCTGCATCCAACACTCCAATAGAGATCAAATTCCTCTTAATCTCTGGAATAAACCTCACACCAGTGAGTAACCTGATGGAGCCATTATGAAGTCTAAGCCTGATGGACCCAATTCCTCTGATTCTGCATATCTGGTCATTTCCTAACAAAACTGATCCAGCTGCATTCTTGATTTCCTCAAAATGACTTCTAGTTGGACACATGTGGAAGCTACATCCAGAATCCATGATCCATGGAAGTTCTTCCATGTCCTCAGTCACACACAGAGCCTCCGGGACCACCAACTCTTCTGCAATATCAGCATTGTTCTTGCCATTCTCTTCCTCGGCCTGCTTCTTCTTCCAAACCCAACAATTCTTCTTTATGTGGCCTGGTTTCTTGCAGTGATGGCATGATCTGGTCTCTTTCCAGTCAGCTGTCTTGTTTTTCCATGGCTTCTTCTGTGACTTTCTTTTCACATTCTTCTTGTGATCAGCAACACTCAGACTCTCAGACACCATTTCAGTGGACTTTGGATTAGATTTCTGGATTTCCTTGAGCTTTAGAGCAGAGTACACCTCTTCATATCCAATCTTGGACTCTCTACCAAGAAGTATAGCATCCTTGAAATGCTCATAACTTGGTGGCAAGGAATTCAACAACATCAGAGCCTTGTCCTCATCTTTAATCTCTTCATCAATGTTCTCAAGATCATCGATGCATTTCCCAAATTCTTCGAGCTGTTCCAACACACCTTTTCCATCAGCAATCTTGAAAGTGAGAAGTTTCTGCTTCAGGTGCAGCCGATTTGCCAAGGATTTGGCCATGTATAATGACTCCAACTTGGACCAAACTCCAGCCGCTGTCTCCTCCTTTGAAACTTCTCTGAGGACTCTGTCATTGAGGTTGAGTATCAAGGTACTATATGCCTTGTACTCTCTGTCTTGAGCCTTTGCCTTCTCCTTTTCATCAGGCTCGGGCTTCTTCTCCTCATTACTGCCTCCACCATTTAGGGTTTCCCATAAACCCTGTTGCATCAAGATTGCTTTCATCTTCAGCCTCCATAGGCCAAAATCATTTCGGCCTGTGAACTTTTCAACATCAAACCTTGCTGCAGCCATTATTCAAACAGGTTGAGCGCCTTCTTGAGGAAACAAAGAAAGAACTCCCAAAACTTTATGCCTTCTCGATCAATTCAGTGGACGAATTTCCCACAGACGGCGCCACGTTGTGAAGAACGAACCTACGGTTGTGATGATCGAAATGCAAAATTAATGAAATGACAACATGCAAGGAAGAACACAGGCGAATTACGTGGTTCGGCGTAAGCCTACATCCACGGGCAGAATCTGGTGTGTTTCTTTATTGATCACTCGAGAAATTACAAACATAAGAGCACTCAAAACTCTCAAGAATTTACAAGATGGAAAACCCTCAACTCGCCCGAAAACTTCTTGCTTCGAGAGCTAAAAACGCACAGCTGAAAGATAACACTTCCTCTCTTGAATTCTCTCTCTATCACTTTTGATTTCTGTTGTTGTTGTTCCGGAATGAATCGCAACTCCCTTAAGAAGTATCGATCAAGAAAACCGCCGAACAGCTTCCATTGCCGAACAGCTTCCTTTTGCCGAACAGCTTCCAATTGCCGAACAGCTTCCAATTGCTGAACAGCTTCCTTTTGCCGACCAGCTTCCAATTGCTGAACAGCTTCCTTTTGCCGAACACGGTTATAACCGTTTCCAACGGCTAGTTCCTGTTTTGGTTCCCAACGGCTATTTCCTGACTTGATTCTTCCACCAGCTCAATCCGATCTTGATGAGCTCAAACACTAACAATTTTCATCTTTTTTCTCTATGGAAAAATAATGTTTCAGGCATCACCAGCACGGTCGGTGGCAAGCAAGGATAGGAAGAGTCGCCGGAAACAAAGATCTCTATCTTGGCACTTTCAGTGAGTTTTCATTGTATTCGTTTTCCATTTTTTTATGATTTTCGGAAACATTTTTTGAGTTAAATAAATAAGAAAGTGATAAACGACAAATTTGGACGTCACTGTTTAATGCTTACTATGTTTCTATTGGTCCGCTGCGGCGGTGGCTGTCCTAAAACTAAAAAATATCTTCCAAAAACAAAGAACATAAATAAAAAGCCAATAAATCTGCTACGTCGCGTTTCACATCTGGTCCAGAAAACGGTGTCAGGAATAAATAAAACAATTATTTCGTCTATTATTGTTTGCATATACTCTCTTCGTGCACCAAAATGTTATTCACTTTTGCTAGTTCGGTTCGGTTCGGTTCATAAAATGTTGTTCAATTTTTTTTAGTAAGTGGATTTTATTTTATATTAATTTATTACACTCATATTCTATTATAAAATTAATATATAAAAATGGGATTCAGCTTCCACTGATTTTCTAAATCTTGTTTTCGCATTTTTTAAAACTCGTGATTGAATTAACTAAAAACTAAATGTAGGCACTCAAGAAGAAGCAGCGGAGGCATATGACATCGCTGCGATCAAATTCCGTGGCCTAAACGCCGTGACCAACTTCGACATGAGCCGTTACGACATCAGGAGCATCGCCAGCAGTAATCTACCGATTGGCGGGGCTAACACCAAGCCCAAAACGACGACAGAATCAACACCCGACCACAAACCCTCACAAGGCAAAAGCAAAGAAGAGCTCTCATTTCCAACGTCCACCATAAATTTCGCGCTTCCCGTGAAGCACGATCACTCGGCCAGCTTGTGGGCCGCATTAGGGTACCAAAATTCAGCCGATTTGAGAAACCCTAATCACGGCATTTTTCAAGACTCGAGCAGCAGCGGTACAGCCCAGTTTGGCGTGGACTTTCAACCCAACGATAACGAGGGTTTGTACAAGTACCAACAGCATGGTAGTGTCGTCGACGTCGCGTTGCAGAATCGTACGAGTCATGAAGCGGTGGTTATGAGCAACGGTGGAAACTGGATTCTGCCGGCGAAGAGTAATCTGCCATCGTTTCAGACACCTATATTTGGGGTGGAGTAAAAGGACAAAAAAAGGGGATGGTGATGTTAGATGGAAACAAAGGGAGGTGGGTTGGTCAAAAAAGGAGCCTTTGCTTTTTTGCATGGGATTGAAAATGCAATGGGATTCACAATCATTTCACTCATACTATTACCCCAATTTTAGTGGACATGTTTGTGGAAGAATTTGAATCATTATGTAGAATGGATAAATAATCATGTGCTAGTTGATGAGTTCACAAAAAAAGTAGAATTAGTATGTATTTTATTGGTAAGGTTTATATGAATGACATTAGAAAGCTTCAAATTTTAGTTCCAATTGTCGCCAATAAAATAAATCTCAATAAATTAAATTGCGACCAAAGCTTGTCTGAACAATTTGACTGCCTATATTACTTAAAAACAATTAGATACAGCGCAGAATAGTTCTTTGAATGGAGAAAATTAACAAATGTTCACAAAGTATAGCTAAATTTTGAGAAAAAGTAAGAGCATAAATGTTATTTTATGTGAAATCTATTTAAATTTATGGTATGTATGGTAAATTTGGAAATGAATATCAAATTTGAAATAGTTTGATTTGTATGGTTGAATTAATACTAGAGGGGAAATTTGATGTGTCGGTGTAGATTTGATCATTCATATCATGTATATAAAATTTAGCCATAAGTATGTTGTTATAAATTCGGCCAATTGATATTGGGCTTACCAAATTGGGTCCCACCCAGGTTTGGTATGTTTGTATAAATTCAGTCAATTCTTCTTACGCATACAAACCAATAGTCACATAAAAAATCATAAGACGAGCATCATTCAATGGATTTTTACCAAAGATAGGAATACTCAATTTTAGTGGGTCAAACAACAAATCCTTGTGGACCATAAGAAGAATGGGAGTTCGGCTATTTAGCGCCCACTCAAAGTTGGTCCAAGTAGCTACCAACAATAGAATTAAAATTCTAGTCAATGCAATCTCTTTTCTATATCAAAGTCTTGATCCATGTTTAACATGGTATCAGAGCACTGTTGATCCCGTGGATTGATCACAAGCTCGATAACTTCTGCAAATACTCTTATAAATACCAAAATCATGAGTACAATCTAAATACCTCAAATTCTTAATCACGATTCGCTTCTTGAATGTATATCAAAATTGATTGGTCAATACAAAGAATCAACCTACCAACAGTGCAATGAAAAACAGGTCGCTGATATTGCTGGGAGAGAACTGATGTGAATCAAATTGTAGTCCTTTATTGCATTATTTTAGCACACCTTTTTAGGTGAAAAAATAAACTCATTTTAGTGCACCATACCAAAATCTAGTATATGGTACTTTGTGATTACAAATTTTGGTACTCCCTCCGTCCCAAAAAATTTGAGTTGTATTCATTTTTAGTCTGTCCCAATAAAGTTGAGTCATTTTCTTTTTTAACAAAAGACAAAACATCTAATCACTCTTACTTTATTCCATAATTTATTTTACTCTCTCTTATCTTTCCTACTTTTTTCATCTCTCCTATTTATTTAATATAAATTCTTAATATCCGTGTCTAAGAGTTTTGTCTCAACTTTCTTAGGACAGGGGAGTACAAAATACCGAAATACATTATATTGTACCATTTCATTTATTTATATATCAAAAAAATAGTGCTCCTATATGCATACTGAAATACTGTTATATCTTACCCTTCCATTTAGATTATTATTCGGTATGTACTACCATATATCCAAAAAGTGCGGTATATACGATATGTTCAGTATACCGCAGTACTATACAAGTGTATATGAAAATTTATATTGTTACAGGTACCAAATCATATTGTACCGAAAATTTGGTATATTTTTATATTTTCTCAGTCTCATGTTACTCACACTTTTCTATTTTGGCTCGTCTAAAACTACTTACACTATTTTTATTTTAAGCAAGAATCGGGATATTAATTAATACTCCATCCGTCCCATAGATATAGGTCATATTTCCTTTTTCATCTGTCTCATACAAATAGTCCATATCTATTTATGGCAACATTTTTCTCCTTTTTTACTTTATCATTTATGGTCCCACTATTCACTACACAATTTCACCTATTTTCCCCCCTCTCTTACTTTACCAATTATGCATTAAAACCCGTACTGATCCAATATGGCCTATTTCTATGGGACGGGAGGAGTATATTAGAGTTAATTAAGTGTTCCCTTATTAAATGATTTCTCATTACACTTAAAATACTAATTTAATTACACTAAACAATCAATCCCAAATTTACGACTTAAAATTAAAAAGTGCGAGTAACATGGGATGGAATGAGTATTTTTTTCGATACGATAAGTGCGGTATACCCATATTTCCACCTACCTACGGATGGAAAAATACTGAAATTTGTTAATTAATTGCGGTATTAAATATACCCATAATTTGTTAAAATAAACAATGTTAATTAATTCAATTATTTTCATTTTAAATATAAATGAGATAATATATAATTTTTCATAAGGACAAAAAATGTCATTTTTCATTTATATCTCTATCTTAAATATAAATGAGATAATATATAACACCCTACTAAAATTATCAAAATTTTAATTTTATATACTAAGAAATACTTAAAAACAGTAGTAATTGAAAATTTTATTTTATTTTTATTTGTTGGATCTGTTCTAATTAAAATATGACTATATATCTTACTATAATCTTGTGTAACAAACCGATACATGAAGTGTAGCTAGATTATGTGTGACTATTCAACCAGTCTAAAGAAATAAATGAATGGAGACTTTACAACTTGATCAAAAATAGACCATTCGTGAAAATGGGTTATTAGCACTGATAACTGAAGGACATTGTTTAGAAAAAAATTATGAAAATAAAAAGTGAGATGCAGTGCCATAGGTGTCATAGTCCTTTAATAATATGTACAACTAATGCCAATGATTTCTGGACTCCTGTCAAAACTATGAAGCCTATTCCACCAATAACCAGCCCAAACACACAGAAAAAAAAAAGGATTGCATATTTCATTTTGTTGCTTGAAAATGTTGTAATACAATGAATTCTGATGGGGCAGTAAAAATTGAGTAATTTGCT
This sequence comes from Salvia splendens, assembly GCF_004379255.2. Lineage (NCBI taxonomy): Eukaryota > Viridiplantae > Streptophyta > Magnoliopsida > Lamiales > Lamiaceae > Salvia > Salvia splendens. The sequence goes on from NC_056035.1 coordinate 31,206,955, forward strand.
ATGGGGAAATTTTATACATTGACTTATAAAATATTAATGGTTTGAATGGATTAAATTTTTTTAATACTCCATGACTAATGTTCAAAACAATATTTTAAAAATCAGACCAATGAAGGAACCGACTAAGATATCGGTTCACGGAATACTCCATGACTAAGTACATTTTTTAGTAGAAAAATTTTCAAATATAACAATTAATGTTAAATAATGTGAAAATAACGAAATACTTATAATACATACTGTATAAAATTAAAGGGTTATAGGTAGCATTATTCATAAATTATTAAATGTATGGTACTAGTAATACATAAGGTTTGATGAATGATTAATATAATAATATGTATATTATACGCACATTATTAAAATTAATTAATTTAATTATAGTATGATATAATTTTAAGTGCAAATTATTAGATATCATGGATATAAAAAATCAAATGTTATAGTTATAATGTATTTAAAGAACATCCTATGACACAAAATGTATTTTTGTGGAGTGGTAATACACTTCATAAGTGTGTTATATATTCAGGGTTCGAGAACTTTCTAAGTGCGAGATTTTATATTTTCCCTTAAATTATCCAAATATTGAGAGAATCAGTTCAACTGGTTTTATAGTGCGAATCGGGCCACCGAATTGTATGTAGTGTTGTTTTGTGAGTTAATGAAGAGAAAATAAAGTAAGAGGGATGAGAAAGTAGAGATGGTATTGTTTCCATTTTAGGAAATGTTTCAATTTTAATGGGACAAAGGGAGTACTTCACAAGTATTGTAACATACATTTTAAAAATTTTACTTTTTAATATAGTCATTTAGACTAAAAATATAGAGAGATATAATAGGTGAGAAAATAGTTGAGATAAGTTGTGTTGGAAGAAGTTTTTTTTCCACAGTGATGTATTAGCAAATATTATAGGTAGGGATGTCAATTTAGCCCAAAACCCGCGGATCAACACGAATAACTTGGTAAAATCATAGGGTTAGGCCTAAAAATCGGAACCCAAATGTAGAATAGGGCTACATGGGCTAGCCCGTTCGGTCAACGGGTTATGTGGGCTTGCCCGGGTGGGTTGCGGGTTAGCCCATGGGTTGAGAATTTAAAATAAAAATATAGTTAGAATTTTAGGTTATATATCTATATTAAGTATATATGGTAATATCGATATTAAACGCAAAATTAATATGAAGTATATATATGATAATTATGTCTTCTCTATCAAATTAAAAGTTAGGGTTAGATGGAATATGGTTGATATGAAGTATTCCCTCCGTCCCATAGAAATATGTCATATTTCATTTTTCGTCCGTCCCATAGAAGTAGCTCATATCCATTTACGGTAACCTTTTTTCTTCTTCTCTTTTACTTTATTATTTATGGTCCCACCACCCACTACACAAATTCAATTATTTTTTCTCCTTCTCTCTTACTTTACCAATTACACATTAAAACTCGTGTCAATCCTAAAGGGCCTATTTCTATGGGACGGCAGGAGTACTATTTTTTTGACATACTACTATCTATACTATTCAACTCCATTGAAATCCATGATTTTCATTTAATTCTAGTCATATTCAAGTGTGCTACTAATTAAGCGATATGTTTATATATTGTGTTTCAATTTTCAAATGTTATAATTTTCTTTCTCTTGATCACTTTGGTAATACTCCCTCCGTCTGCCATTAGGAGTCACATTCCTTAGCGGTACGAGTTTTAAGAAATGTTAAGAAAAATAGGTGGAAAAGAGTTAGTGGAATAGGGTTCCCACTTGTATATATTAGTTTTAAATGAAATGTGAGTGGAATGAGTTAGTGGAAGGAGATACCCTATTACCATTTATGGTAAAAGTGAACCGAGACTCCTATTCGCGGAGGGACTAAAATGGAAAAACGGGACTCTTATTCACGGACGGAGGGAGTACTTTACTATTTGCGACAATCTGTTTTTTTATAAGTTAGAATATTGGCCTGTGGGTTAGCTCGAAACCCGAAGATTTAGGGTTAAGGTCGAAAATTTATAACCCGAAAAATTTACAACCCGAATAACTCGCACCCATATAGCCCGAAAGCCCGAGTGGATTGGTCTTAACCCGGGTGGGTTAACCCAATTGACATCCCTAGTTATAGGTTAATTGGGTCAAAAGAGGATGAATGTTAATTTTTGACAACTTTGTTAAAATCTGGCAAAAATTGGACCAAATTGATAAGGTAAGAATATGAAAGTACCAAACTTAACTTTTTTAACTAAAATTGTAGTATAATTGACATGTTTAGGGACAAAAATGGAATTTAATTTTGAAAGAAATATACCCCCAAAGGCCAAAACACTCCTTCAACAAACATCCAGTGCAGCTATAGTAAATTGGCCTCTCCACGCCGTCGGGCAATTCTTCCACTCTCAGTGCATACAATCGATGTTCCCTAGCATTCCAGGAAAGCCGTGCGTCGTCTCGTGCATCTTCATCATGGCCTGGCAATCCTCAGCAGTCGGCTTTCGCAAATATGTGTTGCTATAAGCCTCCAAACTCCCCTACAAAAATTCTTCAGGCACTCGCGACCAGTTGTCTCCCCGATGTGAAGGTACTTGTTGCATCGTCTGCGGTATCGTCCGCGTGACCCGCAGTGGGGAGGACGATACCGCGGACGATGCGTGTTCCGACGCCATGCATCGTCCGCATGGCTACAGTGGCGGATAGCCCGCCCGATGCATCGGGCGGACTATCGTCCGCCCCACTGTGGATGCTCTTAGAGACCCGAAGTGATGCCATATTTTTATTCCCCACTTTGTCCATCAATAAACGTCTCATTTTATCATTTTCATCCGTCCATCAATAAATATCTTATTTATTTTTTTCACTAATATTGATAATGGTTCCTACATTCATCAATTTTATCTCGCTCGCATTTCATTATAAAATTAATACTAGCACTATATAAAAGTATAACAATTGTTCACTAACTTTTTCAACTCACTTTCTACTACATTTCTTAAAATTCATGTCAGGAATAGTAACTTGGTTAATGAGATTGGGGTATAAATGGTACTCAATTATTAAAACCCAAAACACTTTTATCTCTTACTTGATTCACTTTTTTACTTTACTCCTTTTACTTAACACAAAAATTAAAACTAAATTAATTCTCATACCGCTCAAGAAATAAGTCATCTCCTTTAGGACGGAACTAAATTAATTCTCATAGTGCTGAAGAATACAAGAAGATGCAACATTGGATAGCTGGGCGGGGGGAGAAAGGTAAAAAAGGGCTTCTATATTCAGCCGCTCTTTTTTCGTCTACTAAAACCACACACCATCTCATAGTACATTATTCGTTTTTACTCTAATATACTTTTCCTGATCTCTTCTTCAACTGCCCATCCCTCCTCTTTCCTCCCTCCCACCTCTCCCTTCCCCTCTCTCCCTCTCTCTATTTTATTTAGATTATAAAATTGCTAATCAGTTTGTGAATATAGCACATGTTTGTGTGTGTTTAGGCTCTAAAATACAAAAAGGGAAGTTTTTAATTTTTTGGGTTATGATTGTGTTATCTGTGGAGATGAAAGCTTTGTTTTTCAGGTAAAGGAATAATGTGGGCATACTCTATTACAACCAAACACTAGCTATGGACGGTAAAGATTCTTGCTTTTCCCTTTTCTCTTTACGATCGCTTTGTTTTTATTTTCTTCTCAACTTTGCTATGGAAAAAGATTAAATCTTTTCTATTTCAATGATATTTTGGGATCGATGGGATGTTGGGTTCGTATTCGATCTGTTTGATGCTGCGATTTCTTGAATTGATCTTCATTTTTTTGTGGGGTGGGGGGGGGGGGGGGGTCGATGAAATTGAATGCACGCATACTCACACACTCACGCACAGACTCCATTGCTGCTACTTTTCCTATTCTGTTTCCCTTTTTACGATTCTGTAAAATATGTCTGTTTATGTGCTTTCCAAATTATGAAGAAAAAGAGGCGATGGTGGATTCTGAAAATGATGCGGTTGTGTTTACTTTTTCTTGTATTTTGATTTCTATTTATTGTCTTAATTTTCAAAGATGGTTGTGTGGTCATTTAGCTACTGTGCTATGACAAGTTCCATGGTGATTTTAGTGCTAATAACATTGAACATTTGCAGTGGTTATCTAGTTTTTGAAATAGAACTTTGCAAAATAGATGGCAATCTGTTTCTTTGATGCTTCGATTGATCTGATTATTATGTGTTGTTCTTGGGGTGTTCCGCGTTCGTCTTCTATATGCTTTTTTCAATGCCTTTTAGGCCTCGATCCTGTGTTATGCGTTTGAAGTTTCCATTTTTTGTATGAGTTACTCGTACTTATTGTGTAGTTTAACTATGCTATCTATATGTGCATGATCTCACCGGTTTATTTTCATTAATTGAATTTGTCGTGATCGTGAGAGGTTGAAGATACTAAAATTGAATTTTGTCCTTTGCTTCAACATGGTTTCTTTTCTGCTCTACTGAGTACTCCTATCTCTTCTTATTTGTGTAATACTTATACCCGGTTCAGCTTATTGTGATTAGTATACAATCTTGATGACCTTGTTTTGAACTCAGAGTTGGTGTTTGATCCATCAAAATGCAGTAAGTTGAGTATGGAACAGAAGAGGGAACTTGTGTATGAAGTGTCTGAGTGGTCAGATGGTGCCACAGAAGTGCTGCACACCTGGAGTCGCCAGGAGATATTGCAGGTCCTCTGTGCCGAGCTGGGGAAGGAAAGGAAGTACACCGGCTTAACCAAGTCGAAAATAATAGAAAATCTTCTAAAGATTGTGTATGATAAGAAAGCTATGGAACGCGGGGCTGCAAGCGTTTCAGAATCACATCCTACCTCAGAAAACGGTGAGAGGACTCCAAAAAGGCTAAGGAAATCGGATCACCCAAACCGTCTGCCTATCAAAGCAGGTTCCCTTGTTACTAGCGTGCCAGATGCCGAGAAAGGTAATACAGTGTATTGCAAAAACTCAGCTTGCAAGGCTAAAATGAATCGTGAGGATGTATTCTGCAAAAGGTGCTCGTGCTGCATTTGTCGACAATATGATGATAATAAGGACCCTAGCCTATGGTTGAATTGCAGTTCGGACCCTCCCTTTCCTGGTATGTCATGTGGCATGTCGTGCCACCTCGAGTGTGCCTTACGTAATGAAAATTCCAGCATATCAAAAGACGGGCAGGATAAAGGGCTCGATGGGAGTTTCTCTTGTGTGTCTTGTGGAAAAGTGAATGATTTACTAAGGTACTGCCTATTTTGCTCATCGATTTAATTTCATACACTTCATATCTGAAAGTGATAAACTAAGCCTACGTTATGCGAAATACCGACTTATTCATGATGTTCTCTTGAGGTGCTTAATTTATTATGGATATTCATGGTAATTAGCTCGAATTTTCTGTTGAATTATACAGCTCGTGGAGGAAGCAACTGGTTGTCGCAAGGGACACCAGGCGGGTCGATATACTATGCTATAGGCTATCGTTATGCCAAAAGATTCTTTCCGGTACCAAGCTTTACCATAATCTTTGTGCATACATAGATGAGGCAGTGTCTAAGCTTGAAGAGGACGTTGGCCCTCTCACGGGTTTACCTGTAAAGAAGGCTAGAGGTATTGTTAACAGGCTCTCTTCCGGCCTTGAAATTCAGAAACTTTGTGCCTCAGCTGTGGAGTCTCTCGATATAATGCTTTCCGAAAGAGCATCTGTTACACCTTCTAGTACGCTCTCTCTCTATGCTCGTTTTAAATTACTCTAACTGACATTTATGTTGGCCTTATTAAGGTGATCTGAATCGCCTAGATTGCGTTGCACTTGCTGGGAACATGTTGCAGTTTCAAGAAACACGCTCGTCGTCTGTTGCGTTGATACTGAATTCTGATGATTCCAGCATGGGAAACGTAGTTGGTTATATGCTGTGGCATCGGAAAGCAGAAGATAAGGACTATCCATCGGAGCCTACCTGCAGGCTGTTCGCACCTGATACACAGCTGTTGCTTTCCAATCTAATTCCGGCTACAGAGTATTTCCTCAAGGTTGCTGTGCTCGAGAAAGAAAGAGAAATCGGGTCCCTTGAGTTTCAATTCAGAACAGAGAGCTCCGAAGATGAGATGCAGAATTTGAATGCCAAGAGTTTAGAAGAAGAAAGAAGTCAAAGTCCGGCCACCAACTGCAGCAGTCTCTCAAATCCTTCGTCAGTTGAGGACGAGAACAACGCAGTCTTGCCCTGCAGTAATGAGGATAGCAACCGAAGAGATAATTATCTTCGTTTTACCAGGAATGCTGATAAGCTTGCTGCTTCGAAATTGTTTGGTAAGGATAACGACAATGATTTCTTGGATCCGTGCCAGGAGGGCAATGGAGATGTTATTTCGTTGTTGGATGAAGAACATAATGCGGTGAATTTCAGAAATAAGGTGAAGGAGTCCTCAACCAGTCAGATGGTTGAGGAAACGAGCACTGACAACCGTACAGGCTTGGAGTGTGTCCCCTACGTCGACAGCTTAGAAGCCCGCTTGCAGGTGGACAGCATGAAGGACGGAGGTGGAAGGAAGAAGAGGTGCAAAATCAACGGGAAGGGTATCGACGTTGTGTCCAAGAGAGACGAGGAGCCTCAAGCAGGCAGCTCATCGAAGAAGAGGAGCGGAGAGAGGCACGATGAGGAATGCCCTGGCATCGGGGACAAGGATTTTGAGTACTATGTGAAGGTGGTGCGGTGGTTGGAATGCGATGGTCACATCGACACTACGTTTAGGCAGAAATTCTTGACGTGGTACAGCTTGAGGGCCAGTCCTCAAGAGGTGCGGGTCGTGAAGGTATTCATCGATACGTTCATTGAAGAGCCGGCGTCGCTTGCAGGGCAGCTTGTCGACACCTTCACGGACGTTATATCAAACAAGCGATGCTCGACGGTGCGTTCAGGGTTTTGTTTGAAGCTCTGGCACTAAGAGGTTGGAGGTTTATTATTATGGGATTGAATTGAATTCATGCAGATCTTCAAGAGATTTGCCTGCTATATTCTTAGAATTTGAAATGTGATTGATTTTTGATTGATCAATCTCCATTGAAATAGCTTATTAATCATTTATGAAGAAAATATGTTGACAGTTGGGATTTGGTACATTTTAGTAGCGCAGTTAAGCATTGCAATGGACAAATAGGCATTTGTTATGTTTACATTTGGGTGGTAATTGGAGTGGGGAGCGTCTGCTACGGTTGCGGTCGTCACGGATTCTTTTCCGATCACCATCTCTGTCCCTGTCCCGATCGCGGCGATCACTCATGGCGGACGGCTGAGATTCAGGATTTATGAAAGGTTTTGGGTTTTACAGTTGGAGTATTATTTAACTATCTTATCTCTTACTTTACTAATTGTGTATTAAACTCATGTCATTCCCACCAATTAGCCTATTTGTATTCTATGGGAAATTAATGGAACCGAGGGAGTACATATTTTTTACACTATTTTTTTTTTCATTCATTATTTAAGAAATAGTATTCAAAATCCAGCGTTACGTTATTTTCTCTACATATTATATTTAATTTATTTATTATATACTATAATCAAATTATTTTTTCAATTTAACTAGAATATCAGATTTTATTAAAATTAAAATATTCACATAAAAATCAAATTTAATTGTTATTTTAATTTAATATATAAATTAAATTCAGATTAAATCACATACTCCTTGTGTCCCATTATAAATATGCGAATAGGACTCCCGTTTTTCCAGGTAAAAACCCGAGATGTTCCACGTAGTTGGACCCTATCGGGTGAGGTAAGCTCGACAAACCACTCGTTCGGGTGAAAAGTGGTTGGCAATCCAGAGGACTAGACTTGACCGGGTGAAATAAGCGGCACAAAACCATCTAACCGTGTGAATCACGAGCAGGGGTCAGTACCCAGCCGCGTAGAGTTGTGTTGTTTTGGCAACCGGCCGCCAGGTAAAAATTTGCGCAAGATGGCCAAGACATGTAACTTTAACCCTTATGGCTACTCGGGAATCGCATGAGGAAATAAAAACAAAATAAAACATGTTCATCTAACAAAAACTATAAAAATATAAAGGAAATAATATTGTTTAATCTCCCTTAAATTCTTTGCTCATTGGTCTACTTCTCCCAAAGTCGAAATATGAAATACACCTTTCGTCCCACTCTTAAGGAGCATTTCTTATTCGATACAAGATTTTATATAGTGTTATTTTGTGAGTCAAGTGAAGAGAAAATAAAGTAATAGAGACAAAAATAGAAAGAGTGATACTCCCTCCGTCCGCGAATAGGAGTCTCGTTTTTCTATTTTAGTCCGTCCGTGAATAGGAGTCCCGGTTCACTTTTACCATAAATGGTATTCGGGTCTCACATTCCACTAACTCATTTCACTCACATTTCATTTTAAAACCAATAGATACAAGTGGGGCCCATATTTCACTAATTATTTTCCCCCACTTTTCTTGATATTTTTAAAAATCTGTGCCGCCAAGAAATGAGACTCCTAATGGTGGACGGAAGGAATATTTTTATTTTAAGAAATGTGACATCCAAAAAGGAAAATATGTCACCTATAGTGGAATAAAAGGAGTATATACCTAATTTATGTGTGTCAAAACTACGTAAAAATTGGACCAAATGTGTATACATAGTGATGACGAAGCTGAATGCAATTAGGGCTACATTACATTAAAAATCGGAACTTTCCACCTCCAAGAACAAGTCGTGTGTCTTCTGGCCTTCAAGCGGGTCGTGCCACACTTTTGGCCAAGGCCCTTCTTTCCTGCATCGACACATGGACCGTGTTTGTTCATGCGCTCCAGCACGGGTCTTGTGACCTTCTCGACATGTCTATTGTCCATGCATCGGTGCACAACTCATGAGGGAAGATTTCGGCCACGACTACTGATACAGCCTAGGCCGCACGGGTCGTGGATTTAAATTATATTTTCACGATAAATACATCAAATAAAATATTCATTTCGTCCACAAAAAATAGACAAGTTTTACCATTTTGGGTCATCCACCAAAATTAGACTAAGTCTAGTATTGGAAAGTTATAAACCAATACAAACTCTACACATCATTTGAAATGTGGACTCCACAATCAACTAACACTACTATCATTTATAACTTTGTCTATTTTTCTCTCCCTCTCTCTTTCTTTATCAATTATGCATTAAAACTCCTATCATTAACAACTTTGTTTATTTTTTCCCTCCCTCTCTTTCTTTACAAATTATGCATTAGGTCACCCGCAACGCGTCACGCGGGTGGCTCGTAACCCGTCACGCCGGGACGAGACGGCGGCGAGACGCGTTGCAGCGTCCCGTCCCGCCGAGACGAGTGGCGAGCCGTCTCGCCACGCGCCCGCGCGACGTGGTGCGCTCCGGCGCCATGCGTGACGCCCACTCGCCGGCCCGCGAGTGGGCATCGTCACGCAAACGCAATAAATCATTTTTTTTAAATTCAAATTTAAAAAAATCGAAATATTACCGTTTTTTAAATTTCAAATTTAAAAAAAATCGAGTGACGCCCACTCGCCGGCCCGCGAGTGTGCATCGTCACGCCCACTCGCCGGCCCGCGTAATATTACCGTTTTTTCTACCGTTTTTTTCTTTATATATATATATATATATATATATATAGGGGAGCATTATTCTCCTTTTCAATTCTAACATCCTTTGTTCTTCTCATTGCTAGGCGTTAGATCAACTGCATCAACGGTCTAGATTGACAATTTAAATATGACTCCGTGTTGCATTATGGAACCTGTGTGTCTGCATTATAAGGCTAAAATAGTCATTTTACATAAATAAAACTGCCAGAATTTGGAAAGGGCGAAATTGTTGGGATTTGAAACGTCCGAATCTTCATTCTCGCTCATTAAACGTTGTACACCCAATCTACACTCTCTAAACCCTATCTCCGTTCGCAGCGCTCAATTCTTTGAAGTAATCGACAGCAATTGTCCAATATTTCAGCACACATCCTCCGCCGTTGCTAACACCGAAACGCTACCGGCGACATGGTACGTGACTGTACTTCAAATATTGTGTAGGCACGAAAACTATAAATTGTAACAGCGACAATTCTCGCGGAACAATAAATTCACACCGATTTTTGTTGTTTTGTGTATAAAAGCATGCATTTTGATGGCCGACTGGGTTTTATTGTGTGTTCTGATATTTCTCTGTATTCGACGGGGTTTTATGTATTCTGGTTCTCAGAGCATTGTTTGATTTGGTTATTTACAGACAGATATAATATGCCTAAGCGAGGACGTCCACGCTCACAACCATCCCAAGTTGCAGGTAAATTTGCGGCGCTGCTGGTGGAATTCAATATCATATCTGTCGATTTTGTGGAAGGATAATTGCATGTTTGATTAATGCATTATGTATATATGTAAGTGACATTATGTGCAGTATATGATGGGGTAATGTAGGGTGCTGTGATTTTAACTTACTAGACTCAGCAAAATTATGTTTATGCATTATTTATGTTGTACTATGCATTATGTGAAATAATATTTGCATTATGCTGGCTACATTATGCATTAATACGGGTACTGACTCCGAGTGTTAAGCAACTCTGTCAAAGTTTAAATATGGTTATTGTTTGGTGTGGAAAGTGCATTATGAATCTGTAATTATGCATTTGTTGGAGTGTATGGGCTCCGCATGAGTTGTATTCTTGATATTGTATACTAGTCTTTGTGTGTAATACATGTGCATTTTTTGGGTGTAGACAATGCATTATGTATATATGTAAATGTCATTATGTGCAATAAATGATGCATTATGTAGGGTGTTGTTTTTTGTTAAACACTACACTCAGACACAATTATTTTTATGCATTATTTATTTTGGACTATGCAGTATGTAACATGATATGTGCATTATGTTGGCTATATTATGCAACTCCGTCAAAGTTTAAATGTGGTTATTGTTTGGTGTGGGAAGTGCATTATGAATATGTAATTATGCATATGTTGGAGTGCATGGTTGAGCCTGAGTTGCATTCTTGATATTGTATACTAGTCTTTAGGAGTAATACATGTGCATTTTTTTGTTTGAGACAATGCAATATGTTCTATTTTTTCTGAATAAACTCAGGCAATATTGTATACTTGCATTATTTATTTTGGACTGTGCATTATGTAACATGATTTATGCATTATTCTGTCTATATTAGGCATTAATACTGGAATTGTCTGTGATGGTTAAGCAACTCAGTCAAGATTCATATGGTTATTATCTGGTGTGGAAGTGCAATATAAATCTGTAATTATGCATTTGTTGTAGTTTTTGGTTCAGACTGAGTTGTATTCTTGATATTGGTTACTAGTCTTTGTGTGTAATACATGTGCATTTTTGGGTTTAGACAATGCATTATGTCCTATGTTTTTACTAAATAAAATCAGGCAAAATTGTAAATGTGGATTGTTTATTTTGGATTGTGCATTATGAACCATGATTTTTGCATTATGTTGTCTATATTAGGCATTAATACGGGTATTGTCTATGATGTTTAAGCAACTCAGTCAAGATTCAATATAGTTATTATTTGGTGTGGGAAGTGCATTATGAATCTGTAAGTATGCATATGTTGGATTTTATGGTTCATTATGAGTTGTATTCTTGATATTTGTTACTAGTATTTGGGTGTAATACATGTGCATTTTTTTAAGACAATGCATTATGTCCTATGAAATTTACATTATGTGAAGTGTATTATGCATTATCAAACGGTATTATAAGTATCTGTCATACAATTGTGCAGCCGGTTTAGGTAAATATTAGGAGTATAGTAAGCATATCATAGGTATTGATTGTATTTGTTAATGGCCTCAGATTAGAAACTAAGTTTCAACTTGTTGATTAAATTGACAAATACTTTATGTGATGGTAATAAGTGCATTACTTACTTTGTCCAATGCATTATGGGTAGAGTTTTATGCATTATTTGTTCTGACTGAAGCATTATTTATTGTGATAATTTTCTGATGTGTTGTGTTGTTTGGTCCATATCAGAGAAACAGCTTAGAGACGATATAGACGACAGCGGACGACAGTATACCAGTTGCGTTGGATAAAAAATTCAGAGCCATGTTGGTTGATGTAGGCCCGAGTACTTCTAGAAGTGAGGGTGAGCCGAAGCAACCTACTAGTCGAAAATGTGAACGACTCTATTGTCGGCGAACTGCTTAGGTATTGGAGGGAGAGACCTGCCAAGTTCAACTTTGAACTGTGGGTCGAGAATTATGGTCTGTAGCGAGTGATGGTTTCGACTATAGGTTGATGGAGGTTAATGAATTCCTTGATTGCTTGGTTGACTTTTCGCTTTGAAACTAAAAGTTTTCACAACTCTTTAGTAGATTGTTGATATTGGACAATATTTTTGGGAATATGAATTATGAATGGAGTACATTCCAATATTCAGCCATATACTTTGTGTCTTACGTTTATGATGTTGTGCATTTATTTAAAAAGATGTTGACATTATTATGCTATAATGCTTATCATATTCCACATAATGTAAATGACACATTAAATAATGCAATGTGTAAACCAAATAATGCACTTATTCAGAAACGTGTTATGTGCATTACGTTTATTTACTGCAGCTTGTGTATTTGAACAACGTTTGTTAGACTTAGAACATACTACACCCTAGCCCCTAGGCTTGTTAAACCCTTAGGGAAAACAAGAAACGTGCGCCAAACATCGAAACACGGCACGACTTAAATTAAACGGGGCAGGATAAATGTTCATTACATATCACAAAAAATGCATTACACAAACTAAAGTACGCAGTATACTATACAAAAATGTACATTGTGTATATCTATTTTAAAAAATACCTACGCGCTATGCATCTGCAACCCGAGATGAATTGCTGCAGCTCGTGTATTTGACAACGTTTTTTAGACTTAGAACATACTACACCCTAGCCCCTGGGCTTGACGTGCGCCAAACATCGAAACACGACACAACATAAATTAAACGGGTCAGGATAAATGTTCATTACATAACACAAATAATGCTTTACAGAAACTAAAACTACGCATTATATTACACAATATGTACATTATGTATATCTGTTTTTAAAAATGCCTACGCACCATGCATGTGCAACCCCAGACGAATTACTGCAGCTCGTGTATTTGGACAACGTTTGTTAGACTTAGAACATACTACACCCTAGCCACTAGGCTTGTTAAACCCTTCGGGACAACAAGAAACGTGAACCAAACATCGAAACCCGGCACAACTTAAATTAAACGGGTCAGGATAAATGTTCATTACATATCACAAATAATGCATTACATAAACTAAACTGCGCATTATACTATATAATATGTACATTATGTATATCAGTAAAAAAAACCTACGCGCTATGAATGTGCAACCCAGATGAATTACTACAGCTCGTGTATTTGGACAACATTATTTAGACTTAGCACATACTACACCCTTACCCCTAGGCTTGTTAAACCCTTATGGAAAACAAGAACCGTGCGCCAAACATCGAAACACGGCATAAATTAAACGGGTCAAGAGTAATGTTCATTACATATCACATATAATGCATTACAGAAACTAAACTACGCATTATACTATACAATATGCAGATTATGTATATCAGTTAAAAAACTCCAACGCAATTAAACTCCAACGCGATTGACGATCTCCACTAAGTCGTTCATAATTACTCCTCGTCGATTGGCCACTACAATCCGGCTAATGCGCCGAATCTGGTCGCTCGAGGACTCCGATTTCATATTCCTAAACAATGAATGAACTAGATTCAGAATAAAGAATACTTCTTCACATTCTAATTCTCACTAAGTTCGAAACAAAGCATCACCAAACTAGTATTAAATCACCACAGCAAACTCAAAAGCAGTATAATAAGCTACGATTAAGCAATAAACTCGGTAAGTGAATGCTGAATATATCAGCACTGACAATAACTAGTAATTGCAAATCTAAAACTGCTCTGATTTGAAAAGTAGAACCTGATTAGGTTTTTGGAGTTAATGCGGGAAGATTTGATGGCAGCACCAATCAAACTACTTCCAGTTATATATATTCCCCTAAATCCGCAGTTAAGCAAAATCAGACGAAAAATTCACAAGCAAGAGACGCAGAGGGGTATATCACAATGTGCGAGAAATACCAGGCGGCGCCGAGAACCGAAACGCCGATGGATATGGCGATTCCGATTGCAGAGAATGTGTACGGAGAGATCTGAAGCAAAGCTCGCACCCATGAACTTGATGAAGTCACCATCTCTCCTTCCGAGAACTGGAAAAATCAGTTATGTGTTTAATAAAAATCAATCATGGGAATATCTTCATAAGCGTAAATTAAGAATTTTCCATAACCAACCAACATATTGCTTTCCAAATTAGCCCTTTTCGGGTTTTTAAACATTAAATTTAATGATTATACAAACAAATTTCAGCCTTAAGATTTCGAAAATCAACGGCTAAGATCAAGAAGGAAATAGGAGGAAATATGAGAAAAGGAAATGAATACATCCCTATATATATATATATATATATATATATATATATATATATATATATATATATATATATATATATATATATATATATATATATATTTTTACTTTATAAATACTCTTAATTCATCCTCATTTCACACACAAATACACATCTATTCTTCCCAAATCATCTCCATTTCCTCTACAATTTTCATCTAACCTCTCATCACAAAATGTCCGGCGACGGAAACTCTAGTCGTGGTGGCTCCGGCGGGTTTGTCATCAACGCATTCGGCGACTGGGGGGGTATGTACAATGTCCTGGGTGGTGGTTCCGGTTCGTCGACGCCGGGCAGCCAGGGTTCGGCGACGCCGAGGGGTACCAACCACCCCATTTTGATGTGGATGCATACGTCCGTCCCTCCGCCCCGATGTATTCGAAGGGAATATCCCAGATTCGGGAGGATTATTCGGTTGAACCCACTTCGGAAGGAGGCCGAGGCGGTGGAAGCTCTAGGGCGGAGGCGGACGAGGAGGAGGATATAGGTCGGCATCCGTACAGCCCCAAGGAAACGTTGGCTGTGTACAACGCCTGGATCAGCGTCTCGTACGATCCTATCGTCGGGAATCAACAATCCCGGAAGTGCTTATGGGAAAAGGTCACCAAGGCCTACCACGAGATTAAGCTGAAGGGGTCCCGCCGCCGCACATTTAAGATTCTTCGCGCTCACTTTGACTGAGTCGACAGAGAGTTCAAAAAATTCTGCGTCATCTACAAGAGTGAAGCGGCTCATTACCGAAGCGGAGCCACGGGAGCCGACATTCTGAGGTCGGCTCTGAGAGTCTACTTCGATGACACCGCCAAACAATTCAAACATGTCGATGTTTGGGAGGTCGTCAAAGACGAGGAAAGGAGGGCCGGGGATGTCCGGTCCAGCTCGGGCTCGACCTTGAAGCGCACGAAGCACACGGCGGGTGGCCAATACTCATCTAGTGATTGCGGTTCGGGTAGCGCCGCACAAGAGTTTTCCTCGCATGAGGTTGAGGGCACGGGAGACGATGCCGGGGGGTCCTCCCGTGGGCGCCGCCGGCCGCAAGAGAGAAATGCGGCGAAGGCGGCTAGAGGGAGGAGGGGCCGAGCCGAATCAAGCCAGGCGGGCTTGGGCTCAGGGGCACCCTCGAACTCCCTAATGTCTATGTACATGACTGCCACAATGGCGGACACTTCCCGCATGACGCCTCCCCAATACCAAACCTATCTTGCCGGAATTGAGTTTATGACAAGACAACTTGGTATTCCGCCTACAGGTGACTTCAGTGCACCTTCACCGCCTTCGGGGGATGATTCACGGCCGGAGTAGTTTTTTTTTTCTATAAAATTGTATTTTAAATTATGTATTTTTTTTAGGATTTTAATTATGTGTTTTTTTTATTTTTTTGAATTTTAAGTTGTATTTTTATTTTATGTTGTAATTTTATTTTATTTAATGAAGTGTGTTTTTAATTAATTGAATTTGTTGGAAATAAAAATAAAAAATGAAAATGAAAATGAATAGTAATATAAGAGATGGTTAAGAGACGGATAAGAGATGGAGGATTGCTGGTTATGTCCCTTGGTTAAGAGATGGAGTAAAAAGTACAGTGAGGCCCAAGAATAGTAATTTAAGAGACGGTTAAGGGACGGATAAGAGACAGCGTTGCAGATGGCCTTAAAACATTTATTATTTACAACTTTGTCTATTTTTTTGGACGGAGGGAATATAATTTTATGAGGAATTTTACAAAATCTTAATTGCATTTGTACAAATAAAAAAATTGAAATTTATATTATATTCATACTACATTTTTTTAAATAGCCAAATACATACTCCTGCCAAAACAAGACAGATTTTATCGTTTTGGGTTTTTCGCCAATTAACTTTTTTTCGTTTTTAGTAAATAGGTCACATCCTCCACTAACTTATTACACTCACGTTCTACTATATACTCCCTTCATCCTATTTAAAGTGGAGTATTTCTATTCCCTCACAAGATTTCATATACTGTTGTTTTGTGAGTTAAGTGGAGAATAAAGTAAGAGATAGTAAAAAAGTAGAGATACTGATAATTTCTAATTTTAAAAAAGTATCATTTAAAGTGAGTTATTTTAAAAGGAAAATAATTCAATTTGAGAAGGAGCATAAAAATGAGCCCACGTACCACTAACTATTTTATTTCTTTTCTTTATAAAATCAAAAAAATTCTTAAAACTCGTGTCGACTCAAAATATGTCTTTTGGCTAACGGATGGAGTATTATGTGAAGTATGATCTCCTTCAAATCTTTGCTTTACAGATACATAAAGAATCTAATTGAATGAATGAAAGAACAGAGAAGGATTTTTCTTTAACCCAGTCACTCCAACTCTAAGTCTTGCATCAGAACTTCAACGCCACGCTTTGTAATAAGTGAAAAAAAATATATCACATGTAAATATTCTTAAATTTTAACAAATATTATTATTATTATTCAATATATATCACCAAACTTAGCAGATTACACAAATATAATCCCCACGCCCACACCAAGACCAAGAGAGATACGATTATATAGCTATTCCCTATAGTAGGATTAGCTATCAAATTGCAACAATTTTAAAAAACAAAAGTTGATTAAAAGATATGTTCCTAGCATGTGGAATGCCAAAAAAATAAGTCATTATTGGGTTTTATAATATTAGAGAGAGAGTTTTGATTTGGAACTTTAGCTTTTGGAGGAAAGCGGATGAGTGGGAAGTTTCTCATCCCCTAATCTCAAATCTCGATGATAAATATTCTTTACTTTAATTTTTTATTATTTCCTATCTCCAATCACACCCTTGATCATTTATCATGATTCCATTATCTGTTGTCTAACTCTTATTTTAAACCTTCTCTATTAAAATATTAATCACAAGGTTGGCTAAGATTGATTTAATTTAATCTATCAGACGAAATAACCTCAATTTTATATGATTATTTCAAAATTCAACTTATTTCATTCATTATCCTTGACTGCAATAATTTCATTGAATTTCGGACAATTTAAAAGAAATGGGATAACAATATTGTTTTAAATTTATTCATTATATGTTACCTATTTAGATTATTAAATTAGTTTGGAAAAGTGGTAAGGAATCCCACATTATTGAGAACGTCATATTCACTTGATTAAACATTGTATTAAAATAGCAACAATTAAAAGGCGTAATCAGACCACTAAAAACTCTTCAGACGCCAAAAAAATTGAAAGGGGTTTATACTGTCTGCAAAAAGAAAAACCAACTTTTCTTTTCCTTCTATTCAATATTCAACCTTTATAATAATCATTATTATCACTTTTTCTATTTTAAATTTTTGCAGCAGCTTTTTTTAGCAAAGAAGAACTTGCCTGGCATATTTACTTCAATTGCTTAAATGGCTGAAATTTAGTAATAAAAATAGAAATAGTGTATGTATATGGAGTGGGGTCTTCCTAACACAACACCTCTAAATACAATGCACTGATTAAATTAAAGAAATATAATTAATATTAGTATATGACTAGCAACAGCTAACTCATCTCTTCTTTTCTTTCTCATACACAACACATGCTCATACACAAATCCAGCCTGTCCACCTTAATTATTTTATGAAATCCCCATGATTTTTATTTGATTTGTTGTTTCTCCAAAGAAAGAGGCATAGGACTTTGTATCCTGCCCTCTGTGCTAGGATTATTCAAATGTAACACACCATCTACATATCTTGTCATAACCTTTTAGATTTTCATTTGTTGTTCTTTTTTGAAGTTGAGTTGTATTGTCCGAAATTCGACGTCGGGTTGCCATTTGTATGAAATCTGGAGCATGATGATCATCAGCTGGCTGGCTTGTTTGCTTGCGGGATTCATTTCTTTTTCTTGAGAGATAAAAAGAAGAAAATCTTGTTCTGTTTTTTAATGTGTTGATGATCATTGTTTGAAGATATGCAATGAGATTCATACCCGAATTCGACGTTCATTTCCAGGTAATAGATGTTTTCCTTCATTCTGATCTTGAATTAAAGATGAATGCATCGTGATAGTACTGTTTTTCTTCCTTTATCAGGCAAAAAAAGACAGATCTAATTTTCTTATTCGAGAATTGTAAATTTGTGTTTGAAAATGTAGTTTTCCTAAACAAGAATAGATGGCATTAGATCACTACTGGAATCCATTCATGAAAAAGAATTCTAAGCCTCTCTTTTTGACTTTATTTTTTCATGTGTGCAACAACTTCAAAAGGCATCTAATTTTTAAGATAAAACCACTAATTTTAATACATTATCTTCTCCACACACTAACTCAAAGTCCCATGAAAGGAATCGATGATGTTAACACGCATAGTTAGGCGAAGAAAAATCCCTTCTTGAAATGACACAACCCAAATTAAAAAAATATCTGCATGAGGTTGTAAATTTGTAATAGTAATGTTTTAGTACACTATTAAATCCTCAAATATGAGCAAAGAATCAATAATATTAGGGTCCCCCTCTCTCTCTTTTGACAATTTGTACCACTAATGATTTGGTTTTTGAGATAGTTTGTTAAGTTTTTCCCTTGTTGAAATCTAAGTGGCCACAATCTTTTGTCTATTTTCAGTCATGACAACCAAAATTGAGCATTCCATAATAAACAAAACTCCCCACTATTATCCAAAGCCATCTCTCATGGATAGGTTTCTTGAATCCCAAAAAATTGAATCCATGAGAAAGAAGATGCTGATGCAAGAACAACTCTTCAAGCACCAGGTACACCTCTCCCTCCCTATAAACAACTTCTCAAAAAAATAAAATAACTATTGTTCCTAGTAACAAAAAGTGATCTTATAAATTAAATTCAGGTGCAAGAGCTGCATAGGCTCTACAATCAGCAGAAGAAGATGATGCAAGAGATCGAAAACGGGCTAAAACAGCAGAAGGAGACGAGAGACGTGACTGAACCCGAGGGCACTCCATCATCGAGCACACATCGATTTGAAGATGAGGTGGAGGTGGAGCTAACGCTGAGCATCGGGCATTGCACGAGGAAACGAAGATCGAAGAGCGCGGAGATTCAAGGCTCCGATGTTGCTTCTTCGTCCTCCACCGGTGTGTATGAAGAAACAAGGCGGCCGCATTGGCTGCTGCAGGATCTCAGCTTGAACAGAACATGATCTCTTTTTTTTTTACTTTCTTAACTTAATTAACAGATGCTGAGATTCAGTTGGTGTTTTTAGATGATGCAATTATTTGTACAAACTGTCTAACACTTCTAATTCTCTAGTTTAAAAAAGTGTTTTTTAACGCCCCTGACTTTTCGCATCTTTTATTTTGATTATTCTAGAAAGAGCTTCAAACTCGAACGCCGTCCTTATTATATTTCGAGAATTTATGAAGGAGTTGTTATCCAAGAACCTAATTACTATTTTGCCATTTATGAATCAAGAGCCCAAGTCTTTCCATGTTTTATTTTCAATTAGGCAATCAAAGTGAAGAAAGCTTCGATCGAACTAGACGATTAAAGGAGCATTGGATGTATACGACCGATCAAGAGAATTTTCGATTTTCATTTAATACAAAAGAAATCAAATCCAAATAAGCAATCAAGTCCATAATGATATAAAATACAAGTGTTGGGCTATGTCTTTTTTTTCTCTTGAGCCCAAATTCTTTTATGCTCGGCCCAATAGTTGAAGATCAGCCACTTGAAGCCCACCTATCTCTTTCCCACTTCCTGCAGTGAGCAAACAAAGCCATTTAATACCAAGACCTGTGCAGCCACCGTATTAGTAGAAATGAGACAGCCATGCTTTTCCAACAGCCTGCAAACCTGAAGCATTCAAACAAGGAGGAGTTATTAAAGATAAGTACATATACACAAAATGTCAAAAGTAGTTAACGAAAGCCAAGGAAGAGCTGGCTGTTCCTAATCAAAATCTTGACCAAATTCCAAAAAGTTACAGGAGCTGCAACAAGAACACAATCTCCATGTAAGAGCATCCACAGTGGGACGGATGTCCAGGTGGATATCTCGACAGACTTCCCAAAAACACCTCCTGCCACGTCATAAGGACATCACACTGCACTGTCACGTCATAAGGACATCCCACTGCACAATGGCGGACATCCCCAAGGACATCACGACGGACATCCACAATAATAAAAAATCACAAATTCACCAAATTAAACAATTTACGGAATTAAAATTTCAACACGAATACGGAGAAAATGCAACCACTTTATTTAAAATAAAAAACATACATAATTATTAAAAAATACATTGTTTAAAAAAAACAACCTCAAGCTTCGACAAATGCGGCCCCCGTCTCACTCCTCGTCGTCCCCGCAGCCAGTCCCGCCATTTGGGGTTGGGGCATCATCGGCGCCATTCCGGGCATCATCCCGGACATCGGTGCACTTCCGCCGGCATTTCCTCCAACTTTAACGGGAAAAGTCGTCGTTTGTGACTCGCTCGTGGCGGGGAATCACTATCGTAGTGCTCCATTTATCTTCAAAAGAAATGAAAGTAGAGAAAGAAACTCGTTAAAACAAGTGATGCGAATGAAATGAAGTTCAACGCAGAGTTGTTAGGGTCGCGGGGCGCACCGGGTCGATGGGGTGAAAATTCAGGTCGCGGGTCGACGAGTCGACGGGGTCGAGAGACCCACAAAGCTAGGTTAATTTTTTTGCCTTTTAATATTAAATAAAATAAATATATTGCTCTAATGTTTATAATATATCAAATAATATAAATGTAGACGCAATTCATGTGAATAGAGATAAAACGGAAAATAGAAATGATCAAAATATCAAAACAATTCATAAGTCATAACACAATAAATAATTGAAACCATTGTCTGAAAATATCAAAACAAAGGAATATATGAAGGGTGGCGGCAACAGATCTTTGAATTGTTTATTTGTTTAGGAGTGAAGAGGCCGAATTCTAAAGTGTAGAAAGTAGGTTTGAAAAGTTTGATGTGGTGCATGCATATATATAGAGAATTGTGATTGAGAGAGTCAGAAAACATGTGAGAGATTTGAGAAAATCAGAGATAGCATGTGTTTAGGGCGACCCAGGCGACTCACTCGACCCAGGCGACCCACTCGACCCAGGCGACCCACTCGACCCAGCGGCGACCCTATATCTCGATCGACCCACCCATGTTGGGGCGGTGATGGTCTCGACCCAGGCAACCCGGGCGACCCGAACGACATTTTGACAACACTGGTTCAACGAGAGGTATATATAGAGTTTTTTTTAAAATTAAAAATCGGGACGTCCGTCGTGGCACCGCAATGGCGGACGTCCCGACGGACGTCGTCGGAAAGCCGCGGAACTCCGGTGTCCGCAAGCGACGTCCGCGTCCACCGGGTTTACGCCATTAGGTGGACGTCCCGCGCAGACGCCCGCCGGATGCTCTAAGTCCTTGGAGTACAATCTGCGGCCGAAGTACTACTCAATTAATGATAAAGTAATAAGCAACAACTAAAAAGGAGAGCCAAAAAGATACCAAATCAGCTCCAATAAAGCCACGAGTACACACTACAAAGGCTGTCACAACAGCTAGCAAGAAGCCAAGAAGGGGCGGACTTCCTTGGCCATACCGGAAACAGCCAACAAAGACCAAAGGGACAGGATCCCTCTTTGGCAGAGATTAAGGCAGACCCAATCCCAACAAGCTGCAATCCCTCTGCCAAAATCCCAACAACAAGCAGATTTTCAGCCTATATATATGTGCCTCCATCCAGTCCCAACTCTTTCTCACACCAATTGCAAAATCTAAAAATCATAATCAAAGTAGCAGTAGCTAGAGTATGCAGCAAGAGAAACACAACTGATCAGGTGAAAATCATCTCCTTTCTCAGCATTTAGTTGCATATCACATATACTTATTAGTATAACTGCAATACACAATCTTTCCCCAATAACATCCATGTCAATGATTATTCTTCTGTCACCACATCCATGTCAATGATTATTGCTACCAAAAATGTAATCCCAGCAACACCCTTTTGCATCACATATATAGCTCAAGAACATAGGAGCATGCTTTAAAACCCCACATCATAACAGATCAAGGAGTGAAACTTAGGAAACAACAAAACAATTGTTGACGAATGCAGCTGAGAGAGAGAAATATGGAGTTAGATGTCGACGGAGAGCGATAGTAGCGCTACTGCAGCAGCACCGCCTTACGGAGAGATCGCCGACGAGCCGGAGAGAGAGCTGCTAGCCGGCGAATAGAACCGTAGGCGCAGCGGCTGACCTTGAGGAGAACAAAATAGAAGGAGAAAGGTAGATGGCGACGCCGGTGTGATAACCGGCAGCCTTAGACGCCGACGCTGAGTAGAAAAGACGACCGGCGATTTCGCCGATGAGAGGGGTAGGAGGCGCCGCTGATTTCAATTTAGGGTCCCTACCCTAGTTTTGAATTTGGGGATGCAAGAGAGATAGATAGTTACCGATGGATGTGAGGAGAGTAAATTTCATGTGCATTCTTTAATTATTAGGCCATTCTATTTTATTTGACTTGTTTGATAGCCCATGGAGGATAAAAAGGGCTCAGTTAGTAATCAAGGAATGGAGGGCCCGTGGGCCAATATTTGTTATCACTAATAGCCGTTTGATAGGCAAGATAGCAGTTGGGCCGAGGAATGGAATAATGGACTGCCTTGTTTGATTAATTAAAGTGAGTTTCAATTTAGTTTATGTGCTGTGCCAGAAGAATTACATTATTTGGACCAAGTTGTTAAGGAGTTTAGCTTAATTCTCTAATTCTCGGATAAAGTATTAAGTTATCTAGGATGAAGTTGGAGACGCGAATGGTCGATCGGCATCACCCCGCGACACCTCGGGCGGCCGCTAAGGAAAATAGAAGGGAAGATGGAGACGATGTTCTCAAGTCACAGAAATAATTAAGTCTAATAAAGAAGTGCTATTAATTGAATTTCCTGATTTAATTAATATGTATAAAAGAAATTAATTAGGAGACATGAATTCTTATTAAAGGTTTAAGTTTTCTTTAAGTCTAATTAGTAGTTATTTTGTTTTCAAGAGTTATACATAGAAATTCGAGCAACTAGTTGAATCGAGCATTGGAGTTAAGCATGCACAAACCGAATCTGCCCGGCGGTTAACCGGCGGTTCGGAACCGCCAGTTCATGAACCGGAATTGGGACCGGAACCAGCGGGTCGAACCAGCTGGCGGTTCGGCGGTTCAAGCGGGCCTGTTCAGGTTCGGAAAAATGATGAACCGTAACCGGCGGTTCAACCGAATTAAAAAAAATATTTATAAAAATTGATTTTTATATTTTAAAACAATTTTTACAAATAAATGAATACAAGAAATTCATAATAGCCCATATATATTTGATGGGCTTGCGAATTTATGAAACCATTCTTGGTTGTTTCTCTTTTACAGAGACATCCTTGAATGTTTTATGTTTCACTTTCGATGTAGGACAAAATCATTCTTGGTTGTTTCTCTTTTATAGAGACATCCTTGAATGTTTTATGTTTCACTTTCGATGTGGGACAAATATGTTGAAGTATATTCTTTTATAACTACATATTTAGAGCATTCATTCATCTTTTTTCACATCTTCTATTATTATAATTTAACCACAAATATTATTATATAAACTATTATTCATTAGTTCTTATCATTAATGATTTGTTTATGTTTATAAATTTATGTATATGTTAACTAATAAATAATATTATACACATTGAAAGAATAATTCTTATACAAATTGTATAAATCTAACAATAATTATTATACAAATAAATATTTTCTATATACAAATCATATTTTTCAATAATTCTTTATGTTTATCAATCAATAATATATTTGAATAATAATTTTGTTTATATATATTATACAAAACATGAAGAAAGTAGAAGACAAAAGAAAGTTTTGTATCCCACATTGGAAAAAGATGAATGAATGCTCTAAACATGTAGTTATAAAAGAATATACTTCAACATATTTGTCCCACATCGAAAGTGAAACATAAAACATTCAAGGATGTTTCTATAAAAGAGAAACAACCAAGAATGATTTTGTCCCACATCGAAAGTGAAACATAAAACATTCAAGGATGTCTCTATAAAAGAGAAACAACCAAGAATGGTTTCATAAACCCGCAAGTTCATCAAATATATATTGGCTATTATGAATTTCTTGTATTCATTTATTTGTAAAAATTATTTTTAAATAAAAAATCAATTTTTATAAATAATTTTTTTTAAAATTTTGGTTGAACCGCCGAACCGGCCTGGAACCGGCGGTTCAGACCAAAAACCGGTGGTTTTTTGAACCGGGAACCGCCGGTTCATGAACCGGAACCGGCTGTTCGGAACCGTTGTGCATGCCTAATTGGAGTCAACCTCCTCGAGTTGAACTTGATGTCTGGTGTGTGGATATTTGATCACACTAAAACAAACACATCCTTTTAAAGTTATTTGCACGTGGCAAGATTTAATATAATTAGATCAACAAATTTGGTGCATATTAATTGGTCTTGTGATTCAGATTTTTGTTATTGTTGGAATACATGCAAAATATATATATATATGGTCTATTAGAGTAATACTATCACCCCAGCGGATAACAATTAGTACCATATATTAGTCATCCGATGCCAAAATAAATGCATCGGATTTAATCTCCCAAGTATCAATACAGAGCAAAATAATGCCAATAAAAGGGTAATTTGGTCAAACTCTAAATACGCACACCATATATTTTTGTGATTTCCGAATTACTAATAGAGATCCCATCCTAATTTCGTGCGATAGATTAATTAGGTTGATATACCCATTTTATAGTGTGTTGATCGATATACTTATCTCATTGTATTGATATTTTTAATAAACTATATTGATATTGTTTATTACAACAACGAGAGGAGGTTTATATTGCGTGTTTTTACTGAATGTTGATATAGTGGCAAGCCATTGTGGATATACATGTTTGTGTTGATATCAATTAGAATGAGAAGGTACGTAATTAAATCCATGAATTTGTTTGTAAGTCAAAGCATTTCATAGAATGTAAGTACGTTATGAATTTCAATTATTCATTTATAAATTTAGACCTTTGCTGGCCCACAAATTCTCATTGTCTTTAATGTTTTTCTTTACTAGTGTGTTTTTCATTTCCTAGGCCACTCGAAAAGCTCTTTAAATTGCTTAAAAGTGAGATTGTACATGTACGAGGTATTTGATCAATTATGATTGAAAATAAAATTCTCAAATGCTTTTTGTAGTTTCACAATAGTTGGTGAAATATTTAACGATAATAGCTTGGCTATTTGAGCGTAACTATGTACACAATATTTTGTTAGAACTCGAAAATCTCATTCTTCATTCTTCATTCTTCATTCTTCACTCTTCACGTTATTACAAGCTCAGTAAAGTAAGGCACTCCAACAAATTCACATTCTTCCGAATCACACCAAATACATGACTAGTACTTCTTATTTGCAAATATGAACATTCAATAAAAATTAATTTGGTATGAAAAAAGAAATTTAATTAGGCCTTGTGCAATCAATCCTAATCTCACCCCGGTTGCCGGTGAGCACCCCAACCCTGCCGAGCTTGGTCATGGCGGTGGCGAAGGCCTGGTTGAAGGCGGTGTTGCTGTTGGCGAACTGGTTCACGGTGTTCCTGGACCTGCCGTCGGTGAAGAGCACCTGATCGGAGGTGAACAGCCCCCTCCCACCCTGCAGGTTTCTGAAGTAGGCGTTGTCGAACGTGTTGGGCGACGCCGGGTCCATGTTGATCGCGATGCGCGGGTCCACGTTGATCGGGCACATCTGCCTCAGCTGTGCCGCGTACTGTGGGTTCAGCGTGGGGTCCCCCTGCCCCCGCACCCGGCTTGAGAACCGGCTGCAGTGGGAGAACCCGATCGTGTGCGCCCCTGCTCGGACGACACAGATTTTAACGTGAAATTCGTAAAGCGATAGAAAGGAAAAAAAATTGATTGGGGCATTGTTAGAAAAGTATATGTGGGGCCAACTTATAATTGAGAAAAACTTGTCAAAGTGCAAGTGGACTGATTTTTTAGAACGGACCAAGATGGCAAACGGGAATATTGTTTGGAGAATGAGGGAGTCTGTTCAGCTCTCCCCAACTACTTACACTATTTCTATTTGAGTTAGAATTAGAGTATTTAATTAATATATTACATTTAGTTAAATGTCCCCGTATTAAGTGATTTCTCTTAATTATACTAAAAAATCAATCCCAAATTTACGAACAAAATAGTAAAGTGCGAGCAACATGGAACGGAGGGAGTACCTGATAGTGCCACGAGATCGGTGGTGTCCAGACCGTGGTTGGCGAACAACGCTCGGAGCTGGTCTAGGTTGAAGCCTGGACCGGGTAGTTGGCGTTGTACGCTGGCCATGGTAGAAATTCTACCATCTCTTCTTCCTAATTCCACAGGGTAGTTTGGACCTCCAGCCTTAATTTATGAAAGAAACATTAATTAATTGTTTAGAAAATGATGAATTATGATTTTATAGTAGTTAGAAATTAGAATGTATACCAAGTTGACAACATCTCTCGTAGCCAATGCTAATATATCAGCACATGAAACTCTGTTCCGGCACTGAGGGTTGCTGTCCACGGCTGCCTTGGCCTTAACAACAGTATCGAAGCCATCTCCGGCAAGAGAAAGGTTGTCGGGATGGTCCTTCTCCGCCTGCCCGTTAGGCGACGCGATCATAATCGAAGCGTCACATCCCTGTTTATATAAAAAAAATTGTTCAAATATTTGAGACGGATGGGTGGGAATTTATTCGTACGTACCCTGACAAAGCAGTCGTGGAAGAAGAGGCGAAGGGTGGCCGGAGCAGTCACGAAAGTCTGCCGGAACTTGGCCTGCACGGCCGAGCGGACGAGGGACTCGACGTTGGGGCATGTGCTTCTGTAGAAGTCAGTTCTCAGTTGAGCATTGGCAGAGGTGGTTAGGATGGCAAGGGTAAGAGTAAGCAACACTAATGCTTTTTGAGTCTCCATGTTGTTGTTTTGACACATGAAAGATTTGGTGATTGTGGTGTGAGATGGAGAGGCCTATTTATAACTGACACATTCCAAGAGTGAAAATCTTTTTTGTGGTTTTTTTACACTTAGACTATTGCAACTTGTTGAGTTGGGTTGGATTGAGGGAGGGTTGTCCTCTATTTCTATTATTAGTTATGAGATTGAATTGTATTTTAGAGCTGACTAATTAGATGATTAATTGTTTTAAATGATTGGATCAAGCTGTGATTGTATTTACTCAGTCATTATGCATGCTTTTGTGCTAGTTCTTGCTGCAACGTGTGCTGCAATTTGTGTAAATGCACATGGACTACTGGCATGTAAAAACCTGTGGGTTGACTCAAGGTTTTAACATGCAAAAACTCAAGAAAAATTAGGCAAAAAGAAGTGAAATCTATTATAAGGTAACAAAACTGAAGCAAAATCTGTTAAATTATGTGTAAATTTTGATCAAGAGGTTAGTTAAATTGAATTGGCAAAGTCTTGATTTAGGACTGTAAGAAAATATGAAATGACCTATGAATTGCTTAAATAAGACAGCTGGAGCTGCATATTCAAATTATGTTAATTATACAAACAATAGACTAGCAATGTTAATAATTAACACATATAGTAGATGAAATATTAAGTGGACCAACTGGGACAACGGTTTTATTTAATTCACTATTGTACATGATAGCGTCATTAAGGACTCCATATTTTTCCTTTTCTAAAAAAGGGAATCCTTATAAATTAGTAAACGATAGTTGGTCTAATAACAAGTAGAAAACTCAGGACTATAACGTTCCAACTCCCACGTAGAAATTTCCATCTACACATCTTTTCAATTGAGTTAGCAAAATAGATTAGAACAAAATGTTGCTTTGTTTAAAGCACAAATCAATAAATAATAATAACAAAAATTAGCACCACAAAACCAAAAAAAGCACTGTGATAAAGCTAGAAGCCAAGTTTGTACATAAGAGACTTCAATTTCCAAAAAGAAGAAGAAAAAAAGCTATAGGCCAAATTTGTGTTGGCCGCATATAATTGGTTAAGCGAGGGAGTGACGATCTGGCCCTTGATTAATATCATAATTTATTAATTATTATATTAAAGTTATCCAATTATTGTTATATGTTGTTGATAAAATGCTTAATTGGACGTTTATCCTAATCACCTAACCTCACATGCTTGACAGTGCTATACAAAGCGAAGATTCGCTGTTGCCATTATTCAACCTTCTCCTTGTACAAATTATTGTGGTTGTGTCACTCATTTAAACATATACAAATTTATGCCTGTCTTCTAAAAAATATAATACTATAGTATAAATATAATTTTAAGTTCCTACTTCGTAATATCCATACATATATGGATAAATTGAAGCAAGTGTATAATCCAAACAGCACTGACTTTTTTAGGAGATGATAAAGAAAGAGAACATTGGGCCACCACTTAAGCACCCCCCACACAAAATAAAAAATAAAAATGTATATGCAGATTATAGTAATAAAAAGTGAAAACAACCCAATACTACAATTTACCTCCAGAATAAAATCAATGGGCTGATTTGCCACATTCCACCAATCAAGATAGAAGCTAATATCCACTATTCCTTACTGCTATTGGGTAGATAGATCACTAAAGAAAAAAAGGCAAAATGTTTTGGATGGAATGAAATAATCCTAAGCACACATCACACCTAATTTATGCCACCAATTAGCACTTATAGAAATATAAGAATAAGATGGATAAAGGTGGTAGATGTAAGAACTCAGATGAGTTATAGTTAAATCAATACCTAGAGGATTCCTTTGTATATAACTTTAGCAAAAAATCATTTCAACACTCAAAATCATCTGGTTTTATGTAGGCATGCTTCTTGATTACATTTGATATGGCATCGCATGCCCAGCAAAAACAACAGTTTTTACTCGACAAGTATACGCCCAAACAGTCCCAGTTTAACAAGCGATAAAATCAGATAGATTACTGTATTAAGGACAAGACGATAAAAGAGGTCTTGAACAGATATAGATGGCACCTTATACCTTCCAGTCAAGCACCTGCACCAACAAAATCAAGTCATTTATATGAAAATGGACTTAGAGGATTATTAAGCATACTATCACGGTGTGGGTGCCTTATCGGTATACTAAAGATGCCTGTACATAAGCATAGTAGAGCTTTTAGCTGCCTTGGAGGACTCTTCGAGGATCAAGCTGCCCACTGCAATAACTTGAAGGCACAGCAGAAAGTTCTTGCCTTCCTTTCCACTCTTCACCAGGCTTCAAAGTGATAGGCTTCTCGATTGCAGCTGCCTCAATGCACAGCATATGCTTATATTCATCATCTCCAAAGTCAGCCATTGATTTTGCCTTCTTATCCCAAGGGTTCCAGACAACTTACAAACAAAACAAAGCTCTCTGTCAAAACACAACTACGGAAAACCATATTAATAGTAGCAATTTTTAGCAAGGCAAAGTTCTCTAGGTTTCTTCTCATAGATAGAAATCTCAAGTTTTACCACATGATCGTAAAGTAACTAGCCTGAAATTCTCTTAAACTAAGGATTCATCATCATTCCCCTCCAGTTTCTTTCACATAATGTTAATTGCATTTGCAATAATGTTAACAGCATTGCAGATCATATAGATAGGATTATGTTATAGTCACTGGAGAGAATGCATAAAACCTTAGGTATGCAAAGAGATAAAAACTATACCAGCATCAGAAAGACCATCTTTACGAATGACAAAAGTTCGCTTCTTCTCGTGGTCCAAAATTGCAATCTTTGTAGGTGTGCTCAGATATATTTTGTCAACCTAAGCAATAATTAATAAATAGAAAATGGTTATATTAGCCAACACATTTAGCAACAAACAGATACCTACTTCTGACTCAAAAGTGATTGCATCCCCTTGTTCAGTAAATCGTTGTCTGTTTTGCAAATTATCCAGATAATCCAGTGTCTCCAATCCCTCAACACGTACTTCACTGCAATGAATTCAACAAAATGCTATATTCAGCATAGTTGAAAATTAAATGCTATGCATGTTATTGGAGTACTTTTTTCTCTGGTATATATTTGGAACATATTATTATATTAAACATAATGCAAATAGCTATTTAGGGGCATATTTAAATAAAAAGAAAGGGCAGTGGGCACCAAATCACATTTCTCCAGAATTAAAGTTCCACAAACTAGATTCACCACCACTGCTCATAACTTCATATGCTATCAAAGTATTTTCGTGTAACATTAACTTATCATATTACAAAGTAAATTTAACTTAATAACAAAAGAACTACTCCCTCCGTCCCACAATAAGTATCCCATTTTGCCATTTTGGTCCGTCCCACAATAAGAGTCATATTTCACTTTTACCATAAATGGTAACTAGGTCCCACGTTCCACCAACTTATTCTGCTCCCATTATATTATAAAACTAATATATATATATATATATATATATATATATATATATATATAAGTGGGACCCATATTCCACTAACTTATTTAACCCACTTTTATTTATATTTCTTAAAACCCGTGCTATAACTAAATAGGACTCCTATTCCGAGACGCAGGGAGTATAAGCATATCCATATACATAAGTGCATACTGTAACAGTGAACTTTGATGTGAACGTTTTGGTTCTTTGAACTTTGCTTCTGTATCTCCAGGCAGTGATCCATTACTAGTGTCCCCAGTCAATAGTAAAGAAGGCAGGATACAATTTCTTTACATAGTTGCATGCAAACTTTTTCTATAAGTAAATAAAATAATATAATAGGAAGGTAACTGCATACATTGTAAATATCATCACTTTAGAAATAATTCATAGCTCAAATCTAAAACGAAATGGTAAAACTACCTTATATCAGAAACAGAGAAGTAAGTATGATAAGCAAATGTGAATGTGAAAGGTTTTCCATCAGGGTTGGTGTTTCTGATGCGAGAAGTCAACATCAGATCTCCAGCAGGTCCCAGAGTTACCCGTAGGCGAAACTCAAAACTGCACAAGAACCAGAGACCAAAACATGAGAGCTTCTCCAGGGGATCATAACCTAAATGTCCCACCAATGAAACGTGAATAAAGCACAAAGTCCACAATTTACCTATGAGGCCAGATTTTCATGTCCTCTTCAGTGCTCTTCAGAAGCAAGTCTACATATGTCTTGTTGGACGAATTGACAGGGAATGGAGGTGGAGAAGGGTCAACGGACCAAAACCTGTTCCTAGCAAATCCATGAGCCTCAAGTGGTCCAAGGTTGGAGAACTGACAAAACAGAGAGCTCTATAGGTCAGGAGCATGATCAGGCAAGAGGAAGGAAGCATATTGAAGATCACATTACCTGCGGGAAGCATATAGGGATGCCTCCACGAATCGCCTTTGGAGGTTTGAAGATGGCCTGAGTAAAAAATAAAATGTAGGTTAGGAGACTTGAATACACATCATGACAGATTTGTTCAACACCATGTACAAGTTAAGCAAGTTGGAGAAAGTATAGGAAAAATTAAGTTAGGATTTCTCATATAACTGACAACTAGTTAACATACATAAAAATGTTCCAAAAATTACATAAATAAAATATAGATCTACTGATAGTTGAAGGGATAAACTCTGCAGTTGCAGCCCTGTATAGAGTGGAAATGACTTTTGAGAGCAAAATAGACCTGAAATCCACTCCCCTGAACCATTGATCAGTACCTTCTCCAACACAAAAGTATTAAGGAGCAAGGAGAGAGGGAAAACAGACACTTCAGCCAGTAAATAGTTTCTTCCTCAAATTACTTAAATTGGCATGTAGGAAAATTTTTGATACATAGTGAGTTCATGTACCAAAAGGAAAGAACAAGAAGGCCTAAATAGCGGAAATCACTAGTCCACAAAAAAATATTCCCTATTATGATCAGTATTCAATAATCTAAGCAGTGCAAAGGTTCTACAAGGTCAATCTCACCGCATCCACCAAAGCAAGAGCATTTAGTCAAACTATCAAATAACTTCATCAAAAAGGCTTTAATATGCACTATAGCAAAAGAAACTTTAACTCAGCTAGTTACCAATTTGGAGCATCTTCTGTATTGAGAAATAAGATGTGCATGACAGTTTTGGTTGCAATAGCTAGTGTAGCAAAGAGCGCGCAATACAAGAAAAAGGATGAAAGGGGTAGGATTGGTTTCTAGCTGTTTTATAGTATGCAGTTTGCAAAGAAGAATGTTTGACTCCTATGGTACACTACCCCTCAAAGATAATAGAATCAAACCTCAACCAGAAGGAATAAAAATTTTGGAATTTTAACTGAAGTTCTCTATTTTAAAAAAGAATTTGTTCTGGAGAGACAATTTTCTGAAACTTAATTTTAGGGACCAGCTAATCTGTTAAGTAATAAGTAAGTTTCACCAATTCAAAATTTAACTTATTCAGCAATGAAAGGATAATATTTTAAAAACAATTGTATCTCCCATGCTCTTATTATCTCATTAAAAGCAACTGCATTAGTTAACCAGTGCACACCATAACTCACAAACAGGATAATTAATTCTAGCTAATTCTTCACACTAATAAGACAAACTAAATTAAAGTTAAAGATCCTCAAAAACATCATACTGGAAACAGCAAAGCATTTTCTTGATTCTAGATTACTCTACTAACCTGAGCTGTGAAATGTGGGCTTAAGAATAGACATTTTAAACACCCATATGAAAGGCATAAATGATTTTCCGAAGTGAAATGAGATATGCGAGCAGAAAAATGGTCACTGTACAAGCATACTTTCTCACTCATAACTCTCTGTCGTGTGCAAAAATAAGTTGCAGCAACCATATTAAGGTATGACCAAAAAACATCTCAAGATATGGTAGCACAGCACAACACCATTGCATGAGTACTCTGTCTACACACAACAATTCTGAATAAAATATACCAGCATTTAGGCCATCCACGGTGGGGCGGACGATAGCGCGCCCGATGCACTATGGCTCCGCGGACGACAGACGATGCGTCGTCCGCGCCCTACGCTTAGTCCGCGGACGATAGGGCATCGTCCGCGCCATCGTCCGCCCACTGTGGGCGCCGCGGACGATGCAACGCGTTTTTGTTTTTTTGTTTTTTTTTTAATTCAAAATTTGTCTATTTAAACATCGATTGTCATTCTATTTTTCATACGAACATTTCTCGCATCTCTCATTTCTCTCATCTCTCACGTTTCTCCATCTCTCACAAACCAAAATGAACGACGACGACGACCGGAGTTCCTCGGAGGACGGTAGTCCGACCTTGACTCGAGCCTTAAATGCAGCCGTGCACGACGCAATGGCGGAATGCTTAGCCATAATGCAACGCGAGGAGGCGGAGGCGGCAACGGCGGCGGTGGCGGCGGAGCAAATCCCCAGGCCTATTCGACGTCGGACGTTTGTCCGACGCGACCACGCTGCAGCTCACGAACGTCTACGTACAGACTATTTTACCGAGTAACCACGGTGGGGCCCGACTGTTTTCCGCCGCCGTTTTAGAATGTCTCGTTACCTTTTTCTCAGCATTGTCCAGACAGTCACGTGATGAATACTTCCAGTATCGGGAAGATGGCACGGCAGACCCGGACTTACGCCGTTACAAAAGTGCACAGTTGCACTCCGTCAGTTAGCCTACAGCACCAGAGCGCTGACATGTTCGACGAGTACCTCCACGTCGGGGATACAACAGGCCGCGAGTGCCTGAAGAGATTTTGTAGGGGAGTTGTGGAAGCCTACAGCGACACATATTTGCGAAAGCCGACAGCTGTAGATTGCCAGGGCCTAAGGGCCTAATGAGAATGCACGAGACAGCGCACGACTTTCCTGGGATGCTAGGGAGTATTGACTGTATGCACTGGGCGTGGAAGAATTGTCCGACGGCGTGGAGAGGCCAATTCACTAATGGATACAAGGGCAGCCACCCGACGATGATCCTCGAAGCCGTCGTTAACTATCGGCTCTGGATCTGGCATACTTACTTCGGTGTAGCCTGGTGGAACGACGACATCAACGTCCTCAACTCATCCACCCTCTTCACCGAGCAATGCAACGGCAACGGCCCGGCCATCGAGTTCACCGCCAACAGGCGCCAATACCACATGGTGTACTACTTGGCCGATGACATATACCCAAGGTGGCCTGTTTTTCTAAAGACGATCAGCTGCTCAATTGGTGAGAAGAGAGTTTTATTTGCGCAAAACCAGGAGGCGGCGCGGAAGGATGTGGAGCGGACATTTGGTGTGTTCCAAGCACGGTGGCCAATAGTGAAAGGGCCGGGTCGTCTCTGGTTCAAGGAAGTCATCGCCGATGTCATGTATGCGTGCATAATCTTGCATAACATGATAGTCGAACATGATGGTGGGAGCATCACCGATTGAACCGATGACTAAAGTGCATCTAGCTCCTCCAGCACAGCGACCGAGCCCCTCGCTCGAGGATTACCGACGGGCTTCAAGGAGGTTCTATTTAGACATGCCTCAATGCGCAACCAACACGACCATGCGCAGCTCATGAACGACATGGTTGAAGAAGTGTGGGCCCGCGTCGCTGAGTTTGTGTATTTTTTTTGTAATCCGTATTGTAATGTACTCCCTCCTTCCCGGACTACTTGCACTTATTTCCTTTCTGGGCGTCCCAGGTTATTTGCACTCTTTCCATTTTTAGTAAAAATTATCACCTACAGCCGTAATATTTGACTTTGTCTATCACTCATTCCTTAATCTCCGTGCCGAAAAGGAAACGTTCAAGTAGTCCGGGACGGAGGGAGTATTAATTTTATAAATGAAATGAAGGTTTTTCCCAATTTTTGTAGTTATTTAAGTATTCAATAGAAGAAAATGCTTATGGCGCGTCTTAGGGCGCCCCACTGCAGGTGGAAGGGTAGGAGGATAAAAATGCTGACGTGCGGTGCATAGGGCGGGCTTTAGGGCGCCCCACTGTGGATGCTCTTAAGATTGAAATATAAGAATCCATAACAGTACAATTTAAGGAGTTTATAACCAGCAAGCAAATCAAATGCTTATGCAATTAAGAACCTTATATACACAAAGTAATACCAGCCAAAGTTTCCAATAGTAAATAATGCAACAAAAGTCAATAACAGGCCAAGGAGAATACCTTACTACTAACAAAAAGCAACTCTTCTCCATGCTCGTTCTTCCAAGATGTTACATGAGCACCATAAAGATATACCTATAGAGAGCTCGAAGACATAGCAAATAAAGAACATTCAATACACATATAGCCCCTGAAATAAACAAAATTCTGAATCCTGATAGCATATTACCAAAGGAGCAGCGAGATATTCAACTGGTACATAACAATGTCTTCTCCAAAAGTAAGATACGAATCCACGAGTTCATGATATGAAGAAATATCACAGCTACTACATTTTTTTTCTTCGTAATAATTAAAAGTGAGTCCAAACTTCTTAAAAAGCAGCTCAGATTAAGCAATCACCATCAGTTTAAATAGATGCGCAACAATATAAACATTTAGATAGATACTGAAAACAATTTAACCACCACATTACGCCCTAAACCCCTACCGCATCACAATGTTATCCAAAAATGGCACTGTACTGGCACCAAAGCACAACGTAATAGTACATCACATTAAGGAATTCGCCTAAATCCGCACACTCCTCATCACATAAATGTTACAGATCAAGCGAAGCTAGACCGAGATCAATCAATTCCCACTCTAACCTCACTACATCACCACCATTTACTCCTCTTCCATCCGAATTTCATAAATACACAGCAGAAACCGCACGGAGACGTCACGGCAGAAAAAGCAAAGATTAATTCAACGGCAGTACCTCGACGGAGCTGCCGCGGAAGTCGCGGAGGACGACCTTGTCGAGGCCGTTGATTCCCCTGCATATCTGCACCGTCGGATTCTCGGTAACCGCTGGAGCCACAACCGGCGACGGCGCTGCCGATGACATACCGTGACGTCACTGATGAAGCTCCGCCTCCGCGGAAAAGTGAGGAGTGAAGGTGGAATATTAGTTGAATTCTCTGGATTTTGCGTTGAGCAGCAAATCCTCACTTATTTATAGCGAAGAAATTTATGTGACGGAAAATGGAAGATTTTATATTTATGATTTTGCAAATTTGCTTTTTTGAGAGAGTGGGGCACCGCTTTATCGGTAGCCAAGTCTTATTCACTTGTCTTTTACTCTTTCCATTTTTCCTCCTTTATCCAGAATAAATTTTCGACTAGATTCTTGGTAATATTGCACTAATAAAAATTTAATCAAATTCCATCGCAATTTTAAAATCAATTTATAAGTTTAGATATATGTTTGCAATTTTCGACTATGTTAGTATATATTTTTCAGTCAAATAAAATAATTTTCTTATATAATGGAGACATCGTTCATTTTTTATTGGCGATGATAATTCTTATCAAATAGTGCAATTTAACTACATTTTTTAATCGTTGGATAGTTACTAATAAATTTATAATACACAACTTTTTGACTAATTTATAAATTTAAGGATTAGATCAACACTTGACGAAATGTTATTGTTTTTCCCACATTATGCTCGTTCTTAGATAATCATTTTATCCCTTAAACCCGCTATAATCATACTTTAAGAGGACCAATTTTTTATTCATCACAAAATTTTATATAGTGTGTGAATAAGCGACATTTTTTTGTACTCGTTTAGAATATTATTGCTTTCCCCACATCTATTATTAGGCACGGATTAAAGTCTTTAATAGCAAAAATTCTTTTAATCTAATGCGAATTTCAAATTCATACAAAACTAACTAATACATAAAGCATAAAATAAATACTTATTACACTAAAAAAGATAAGAGTTTCACTCCACACAAAAAGATAGAACAAAATATAGAATTAACAAGAGTACAATTATTAGAGGAAATAGGGTGTGAATAAGTTAACAAGAGTACAATTATTAGGGTGTGAATAAGTGACGGACTCCTTTAAGATCAAGATATGGCAACCCTTTGCTATTGTATCTTAGCAATCATTTACATTAAACTCCACCACTAGCTATACCACACTCAAGGCACACCTTCACAAAGCGACTAACCTAGGGTTAAGCCACAAAGCAAGTACTCGACTATGGGATGGCAAGGAATGGCAAGGAATACTTTCAAAAGTCAACTCTTGAATCAAATCTATCTATCATGAAAGCACCTAAAAAGACTTTATATTAAAAATAACATTTTATTGAATATAAAATTAAAATGACAATCAAATTTCATAATAATTTATTAAAAGTGATAAAAACACATAATTTTTACTTGTCAAATCTCACCCAAATATGTCCAATTAATTCCTAAAGTTAGATGTGGAGTTTGGCATCGTGCATCATTGCCCAAAGGCTGGTGTTAGTTGAAGCGTAGAGAAAATGAAGAT
Source organism: Salvia splendens (assembly GCF_004379255.2). NCBI lineage: Eukaryota > Viridiplantae > Streptophyta > Magnoliopsida > Lamiales > Lamiaceae > Salvia > Salvia splendens. The sequence goes on from NC_056035.1 coordinate 31,244,944, forward strand.
TTGGGGTTATGATAATGGAAGGGATTAAATGATTAATCATATTGGGAACTCCACGTGTCAGCATTCAGGATCATCCGTTGGCAATTGAAGAGCCCCAAAAAATGAGCTAGAAGAGGAATAGGAAGAGTTTATTCCAAATCCACACACACAGTCTAACTGGCCAACAATGCCAGTTGCTTTAATCTCCCTCTCAAACCCTCTCACGCTGAGACCAGCAACACCAAGCATCCTCCCAGCGCCGGAAAGCCCTTTTCCATATCCTGTCGCCACCGCACCAATAATGATTTCCCAAGGTAATTACTACTTTACTAATTCAACACACTTGAATTTCTTTTTTCCATCATTCCCTTCTTCAATCTTATCATACGTGGCAGGATTAGTGAGAATCAGCTCTCCAAGCTGGCTTTGGCTGCCATGGCGGCTGGGGTATTGACACTCGGATCTGTTGATCCCGCCGCCGCCGCTAAAACCGGTGGCAGGATTGGTGGCCAAGCTTTCCGACCATCGGCGCCACGGGCATCTGCCCCAACACCCAACACTTCCAAGGTAATTTATCCGTACTTGATTCCAGTATTTTCTCTACGTTTCTTTGGACACTATAATTGAAAAATTGATGTTTAAAGTGTTTATGTGGAGTAGGAAAGAAAATGAAGTATGAGAAAATAGGCACGTGATCCTTTTCTAACTGCTAACTGTGTCAATAGTCTTGTTATAAGCCTTGTTATAGATGTCACGCAAAAGCATAATTTTATTGATATACAAATGTATTCTTGTTGACATCTTGTGTTGACATATACTCCCTCCAGTCCCATAGAAATAGGTCCTTTAGTAAAGTAAGAGAGAAGGAGAAAAAGTGGTTGAAATTGTGTAGTGCGACCCATAAATGATAAAGAAAAAAAAGAGAAAAAAGGTTTTCATAAATGCATATGGATTATTTCTATGAGACGAATAAAAAAGAAAATATGACCTATTTCTATGGGACAGAGGAAGGTCTCATAAAGTATAACAACACTATTGACATAGTTAACAGCTAGCTACCTAAATGACCTAGACCCGAAGAAAATAACTCCCAACTAACGAAAAAAAATGCTTATGACTCAACTACTTTAAAAGGAAGAGAGTAATTTATTTTGTTTCCGACTTGCTTTTGGATAGCTAATTTATTTAGGTACAAATGATACTCATGAAATTTGGAATTTTTCCGTTATAATCGCACAATACCTTCTCTTGATGTGCTAGCTAGGTCTTGCAAGTATTTAGCTTCGTTTAACCATGTAAGTCATCATTGTTATCAATGTGTGCAATGTTCATAGAACGGAGGAGCAATGCGCTATGATGGCTGGCTGGCCGACTTAAAACTTTAATGGTTGCAGGACGAATATATACGTGAACCCTCCAGTTGCGCCTCCTCTAGTGGGTGGGTATGGCTACGGCTTTGGTGTGCCATATTATGCAGATGGGGCTGGTCTCCCTTCTCATTCTTCGCCCCAGCTCCAGGCGTTGCTGTTGGCGTTGGAGGGGATTTCGACCTTTTCCTTCTCTTCATTGTTCTTGGGGCAGCTTCTGCATTCATTAGGAGATTATTCAGATCAAGACAAGACGACGATGAATACTAAAACCACCAAACGAACCTAGATGTGGCTCGAGAGTCGCAATACTTTGTTCGATCTTGGTGTTCGTTCCTATGTACATATTTCACTCTTAAAGAGACCACTAGTCTGAAACTTCTTGTTTCATTAAAACAACATTCTTGCACATGAGTATAAATTAGCAAAGATAAATATGAAAGCTAGAGAGTGAAGATGCAAAAATAGAAGATCCTCTTAGTTATGAAAACTTTGTAACAGGGAGATGCCATTGTATTCATACAAGAGTTGAAGATCAGCTTAACTGACATTACATTAAGAAACAAGAAACAGAAGAAATAATGAGGAATTGGGCATCATGTTCCTCTCAAGAACAGTTTTTATCTAAAAGGTTATCGTCTGTTCTTCGAATGTATTCTCTCGCCCCCAGAACAGCTCCTCGCATTGATTCCATTAGGCTTTTGTCTAGACGGTGTAGTGCTGCTGGATTGTCTCAATGTCGAGCCCCTTCAGCTTCACAACAGATTCAACGTGGCCCTTTAGTGTGTGCAGCTCGCGCAGCCTGTGGAATAATGGCATACAAATTAGCTCATTCTCGAGTTTGGGCGGAAAACCATACGAATAATACATCCAACTAAAAGTTAAGTTTTTACCTTGCAATCTCGGCTCTCCTCTTGGCCTGCTCTGCGATTTCTGACAACTCGCGGTAGCTGCTCTTCTCATTCAAGATGTTGTTAGCTTCTGGTGTTTGAAGTCCATGCAGAGTTCTCTGAGCATGAGCCCATTGAGCTTCTCTCTCTTCTTTTCCAAAGTCTTTCTTGGTCGTGAACGCAGTCTGATTCAAAGAGATCGACATTAATTTTAAACAGTGAAGGGGAAATAAGTTACTTTCGTCTGCACACGAGAAATATATGCATACCTTGTTGTCATACAGGTTTTGCCACGCCTTTCCACTCAAGACGTAACGGATGGCGAACTTCATCAAGTCGAGGGGCACATAAAAGACAATGCTGTAAATCCAGATAACACCAGCCCATCCCCAGCCACAGCCTTGAATTCTTGCAAAGCCCCAGTTGGCATACACAGCTATCAGAGTTGCAATCTGGGAAAAGGCAAAGTTTTTAGAGGAAGGATAAAAGAAGATGCAACTATATAATGAGAAAGGTTTACGTATTTTTTTACCAGTTGAGCAATCGCGAAAGCAGTCAAGAGAAGAAGCCCAGGGCGTTCCACAAACGACCAGCTGCGGGATCTGGTCACGAAGATAAGGGCTTGGCTAACAATACTCACTTGCAAGTATACAACAGCCATCATTTCTTCCTCGTTATCTCTGATAGTTCTGACTCCAAATTTGTCCTGCAAATTAGTTTGGGTGGTGAGGTTTGGTTGCAAAATCTTCATAAAGAGGAGATATATAATCGAACTAAGTTCCTGGGTTGGATACTTACTGGGAAAAAGTCGGTTTCGTAGATTAGCCAAAAGAAAATGACAGTCATTAGAGCAAGATAGCCTCCAAGAACTATGCCAGTGGCAAAAATCTCTTTTAGCTTCCAGCTATCAGGCAATGGAGATGGCTTCACTCTATCCTTAGAGATGGTCATAATTGTACCTGAATCCATGGGAACCATAAATTCATTACTCATAATAAAAAGAGGGAATGTTAATTGTCAATGCAAAATTAATAAATAAATGGAATGTATCTTACCATCATTCAGAATGGCAATGATAAGCACCATGAAGGGGGAGAAATCAAACTTCCAAATCAATGCAATGAACATGAAGCCAAACTGCAAGGAAATAGAATAACTCAAGGAATCAATCTTTGCAAAGAATGAAGGCAAAAGAGTTTTCTTTGTTTTTAAGTAGCACAATTAACTTACCACAATACGGATGGTGATGGACACTGCATATATCTGGCAAACAGAAAAAAAGGTAACGCCTTAATCACAGCTTAACTTAAGGTGCAACGAAAAGTATACGACAAATAAACTCACCGTATAGTTCTTCATTCTCTGGAAGATAGCTCTGCTGGTCAGCACTGCACTAATGATAACACTAAGCCCGGGTTCAGTTAGCACAATGTCAGATGCACTTCTTGCAGCATCAGTAGCGTCAGCAACAGCAATTCCGATATCTGCCTTCTTCAAAGCAGGGGCATCGTTGACACCATCGCCTGTCATTCCAACAATGTGCTTTCTCTCCTGCAGTTTCTTCACGATTTCGTATTTGTGCTCTGTATGGAAACAAAAATAGAATGTAAATTTTTCGTCCCCTATCGAAAAAGCTAGAGAACTTTGATATAATATGATTGTAAATGGGAAAAAACACCCACCTGGGAAGACCCCGGCAAAACCATCTGCCTTCTCAATAAGTTCTTCAACAGGAAGGTGGGCTATAGACTCATCCTTGTGATTACCCAGCAAAGAAGCAGATGGGTACATGTTTACTCCCATACCAAGTCTACGGCCAGTCTCCTTACCAATGGCAAGTTGGTCACCTAGAATTCGAAAGTATATTATAAGATGAACTCACAAGTGTCATTAGTTTTAAGGCCACCATATCATGACAATAACTTTACCTGTAATCATTTTAACGTTAACACCGAGGTTTAGAGCTCTGCGGATGGTCTCAGCACTGTCATGTCTGGGAGGATCAAAAAGGGATAGAAGTCCAATAAATTGCCATGGACTACCAGGGGCATCCTTCGATTTCTCTGGAACTTCCTGAAAACATGAGACAATTATTGAGAAACCGGGTAGCTTGAGAGGGTTGACAGATAAATGGAGGAAAAGGAAAGTCTGAATGAACTCTAATGAAATCGGACCTGTCTGGCAACAGCCAAAGACCGAAGTCCACGCTCAGCAAATTTATCGATAACGCTGTGAACTTTTTTCTTTAAGTCTTCTCTGCAGTTGCACAGGGTCAAAATCTGATAGCAAGGAACAGCAGTTAATACTGTTACAAGAATATTTATAAGTTATTGGAGATGAATTATCAAGCAGACCTGTTCGGGAGCTCCCTTGCTAGCTCGGTGCCAGTTCCCTTGGTTGTCAATGTATGTCAAAGCAGTCCTTTTGTCCACAGGGTTGAAAGGGAAGAAGTGAACCTCTTTGATACCAGCTCTTGCCTAATAATCAAGTTCGTATGAAATAAGAACTTTATGACATTTAAGTTTATATATGAAGAAATAGAGAAATTTGGATTACCTCTTTTGGATCAGCAAGTGTACCAACAATGGCAGCATCGATAGCATCTTGGTTTTCAGTTCTGGATGCCCTTGCAGCAAGGAGTAGCACGTGCTCGGGATCCACACCCTTAGTGAAGACCTCGATCAAGGATTTATCAACAGTCAATTTGTTTAGGGTCAAAGTTCCAGTCTTGTCACTACACAAGACATCCATTCCAGCCATTTCCTCAATGGCAGTCATTCTCTTGGTGATTGCACCCTGCTGCGATAGCCTGTGGGACCCAATAGCCATGGTGACAGACAAGACAGTGGGCATAGCGATGGGAATACCTCCGATCAAAAGAACAAGGAGGTTATCTATCCCCTTTCTGTATGGTCTGTGCTGGATTGGGTACATCACTATGATCTCGGCTACCATACCAACAGCGATGGAGCAGATACAGAAGTTACCGATTGCAGTGAGCACTTTCTGAAAGTGTCCCACCTGGTTGGTGCTGTCCACTAGATGTGCCGCCTTTCCAAAGAAAGTGTGGACACCGGTGGCAATGACTACTGCTTCTAGTTCACCCTGTTTGCAGGTCGAGCCAGAGAAAACTTCATCATACGCGTTCTTGGTCACTGGAAGGGATTCTCCTGTGAGAGCAGACTGGTCAATCTTTAAAGGATCGCCTTCAAGAAGACGAGCATCAGCAGGGACAATATCTCCCAGCTTAATGCTGATAATGTCTCCAGGCACCAGAATAGCGGCTTCCTGCTCGCTCCATCGACCATCCCTGAGAACCTGGTTTTAAACAGACGAGTACTATTAACCACAAGAACCGAAACTTATTGACTATGTCACTATTGTTCGTGTGTATTATTATACCTTTGTTTTGGGAGCAAGACCAGCCATAAGGGCTGCAGCAGCATTTCCTGCGTTGTTCTCCTCGATGAAACTTATAGTAGAGTTGATAACAAGCAGGCAAACAATACCAACGAAATCCTGCCAATCCGGGGGCTTTCCGCCTCCATTAGCCAGAGCAATGGCCATGATAGCAGCAGCCTCCATGACCCAAGAGAGTGGATTCCACATGAAACCGAGGAACTTGAGAAATTTGCTTTCCTGTACAACATTATTCATACATTGCTCGAAATCACGACGTTGTCTTCTCATTAGTACAATGTTTAAATCATCAAAGAAGCAAGAAACTGGTGTATACCTTCTTCTCTTCCAACTTGTTGGGGCCGAAAATTTGAAGCCTGTTGGCCCCTTCGTCGGTGCTCAGTCCCTCCCTGGTGCATTTCAGTTGCTCAAACACTTCCTCAATTGGGACTTTCTCCTGTTATTTGAACAAGGAAAAAATGGTCAGTTGTGGACATGAACTATAAATCACATTTTTTGCATGGATTAAATTGATCATGACAGTGTAAAAATAATGCATCACTAAAATTGATTACCAGCTCTCTCCTTCTGGCTTGTTAAACTATTACATGATTGAATAAAGACTTCATAATCATAAATCAGGTCATGTTTGATTCATTATTGAATATAAAGATGAATCTAATCTCAACTACTATTATTCAAATAATATAGATTACATTTCTGGTTGATAATCTTAACAATCACCAACTCTCCAATTGTTCTTCATAGTTGTCATTTTCATTTACTACTTCTAAAAAAATGAATTATTTCAAAGTCAACTCAACTTAATCATTTAGTACATATTCATGTTACCATAATCCATCAACAGTATCTAAGTAAGCACTTATCTTTAATACATCAGTGACTATCCCAACTCATTAAATAAAAAAGCTGACATTTAAATAGCTCTAATCACATTTTCCAACAACCCCACAAGAAAATAACATTAATGTCAACAATCAACATCATAAGCCAAGTCAGTCAGCCAGCCACAAAATGTTCAAACAAATTTGAAAAATTAAAACTTTTTTAGTTGAAAAAAAAGTGTGATTGCAGAAAAATTCACAAAATAATCAATTAAAATTGTGAAAAAGTAAAGCATGTGCGTGCGCGCACACAGCCCAAACTGTTCATTCACATGAAATAGTACAAACTACCATGTGGGCCCAAGATACATGGACAATATAACCATTGACTTTCTTAGAACGTGTTTGGGGCCCACCCAAATCCGCAAAGAATGGCCTTCGTTACGCAGCCAATACCAATTCAGTTTAGCGGGTGCCACTTTTCAGATGGGCCCAATACCACTTTCAAAGGAAATCAATCACTTGAGATGGGACAACCCAAAATGGAAAGCTGATAACTTGAGGTGGGACGGAGGGAGTATATAAAAGTAGGACCTATAATCCACTAACTTTTTCAACTCACTTTCTATTACATTTCTTAAAACCCGTACCGGGTCAAAGTGTGTCAATATTTGGGGGACGGATGCCGTAATAAGTTAAAATAAAGAAATATTAAATTAAGAGAGAATAATGTAAAAGAGACTCTAATATATGGTATTCTCTATCTTCTTTTGAGTTCTCTTAGTTATAATTATTTATTATCATTTTCTAAAAACACTAAAAATAAAAGGTTGCGTTTCCCCAAACGAAAAAATCTTGAGGTGAAACGTACCACGGAAAAAGTAGCTATACAAAAATTAATTTTCACACACATCTGTGCCCATTTTTAAATTGAAAATATAGTATGACTTGCAGAGATGAAATAACATAAATTGAAGAACAATATACGAAACTTCAAAGCCAAACACGGCCTAACGCCAGTGAAGTAGGGATTGTACAAAAGTGGCTTTTCCAATATTCATAAACAGGGCATCCTTCAGAATTACTCAACTTGTGACTATCATAAAAGAAAATACGCGCAATTGAGCCATAAAAAAGAAAAAAAAAATTGTTAGGCCGATAAGGATCGGCCAACATCTACATGTGCTACTAGCATAAGCATATATTCACATATCCGTTGTTTAATTAGCTCTATTTCTTTCTCATCCATTTTACAAAAATTATTTTTGGATTCTTATACAACTTTGACTATGTGTGTGTGTGTGAGAGAGAGAGAGATTATGTGAATAAGTACAAATTTTTGACAGAAAAATGCGAAAGAGGCGAAAACGATGGGAAACTGAAGAATGATGAAAACCATGGCACAGTTTGTGTGTGTGTGTGTGGAAGATGAAGCAAAGCATCTATCTAAAATGGTCAAAATCGGAGAAACCTTTAGGATACCCCTAAATAACAATCTAATGGAATAAATGAAAAAACCAAAACAACACCTTATGCAGCAAGCAACAATAGAATCGAGAATTTTATTATTATTTTTTTTAAAAAAAAGGTAGAGAGAGCAGATCTTATTGCAATGAAATCAATTGAAAATACGAAATTGAGAATGGGTAAAATGAAAGGAAGGGGAGAGTTTAATTATACCAGATCAACAGTCTCATTCTTGATTTCTTCAAGGCTGATAGCTTTATCACCGCCCATGGCTGGCTAGATGTGAAGAGGAGGAAGGGAGAAATGGAATAGTTCAGTGATGGAGTAATGAAGGAGCTCTCATTCCAAGAGAGGAAAATGGTAAGAAGAAATGCTCTGCCTCACACCCCCTTTTTATATCTCTACTGGCTTGACCCTTCTCTCCCTCTAATTTCTTTTTTTTTCTAATTTAAAATAATAAATAAATAAAAGTCTATTCACATTTACTCCTCGTGTAAATTAAAGGCGCTAAATATCTGTACGTATCTTAGTATTGTGGTATTAACCTTTTCATAGCTGTATGTATACTCCAGCAAATACCAATAATTGTTGATTGGCTCTGTATTTGAATCCGGTTGGTATTATTTAAGAAATGTTATAATTGTGGATTGGCTATATTTGTGCCAAATTTTATCAATTGTATTTTCCCCAACTAAGTTATATTTTGTATAAAATGTGTACGTATATGGTGTGAGTGTATGTATGTATAATTAAGCGCATTAACCCTCTCCCTCAGGGGCGTATGCACATGGGAACAAGGGGTACAACTGTACCCCCAAAACCTTGTGGTTTAATACTATATGTAGTACTACTTTAACAAAATCGATATATGTCCCAGTGGAAAATGCGCTTGCCTTCCATTTTAGAGATCCGAGATCCACCCTTCTCAACTGCATTCCCTGTTGCTTTTGTTTTATCTTCTCAAAATTAACTTTGTTTTAATCCATATGACCTTTGTATCTCCCTCACAATTCATGTTTAAGTTTCAGTATTTGTTTCGTTTTTAACAAACATTTTTTAGTTTAACCACTAACTTGTTATTTTTTAATTTAATTATATATTTTTTCATATTTAATTTTCATTAATTATTTTTAATAGATACTTATACGACTAATATAGAGTAAAATATTTTACAAACAACTCAGGTTTAATTACTAATTTGAAATAAGTATCATAAAGTAATATTTATAAAATTAACCTCCTCATTTATTATATTATATTATATATATATATATATATATTAATATAATTAATATTGCTAAGTAACAAAACATAGATACTTGTATTTCATATGCATAATGACTCTCTACGTGACACTATAAATAATTTATTATTTATTTAAAATGAAGTTTTTTGGTAAAAAATAAAGACATATTTCATTTTAAATATTAGAACAGTTAAGAAAACATAACAAAGAGAACAAAATTGATTAGTCACATTGTGAAATTTTAAGTCGTATTTTTTTCGCACCCCCATATCGAAAATCCTGGATACGCCACTGCTCTCCCTCTCCCCGGTGAGTTGTCCGTTGCAAGATGCCTTGGGGCGCCAACCTCTCCACAGACGCCGGAGACCTCCGTGGGGCCCACGCATGACAAATTCTACTTCATTATTGTTGTAGTAACTGATTCCTCGGTATTCACCTCCCTTGTACAATGCTACTACTCCCTCCGTCCCATAAGTACATGCATTCTTTCCTTTTTAGTCCGTCACATAAGAATATATATTTTTTAATTTTGGAAAGTCTTCTCTCTCTAATGTGGTGGGACTCATTCTCTACTAACAATATTTTAATTACTTTTTCTCTCTACCCCTCTATTACTTTACCAATTTTAAATTAAAACTCGTTTCGTCCTCAAAGTGCATATTCTTTAGAGATGAAGAGAGTATTACTAAATCATTTATTTTGGTATATTGGTTTAAAAATATCCTAAATTTGGGCTGAGTAAGAGCATCCGCAGCGGCGGACGTCCCGGCGGACATCGGACCGGCGTGTCGGACGTCCCCGCGCGACGCCCGCCATTAGGCGAGCGACCGGCGGATGCGGACGTCGCTTGCGGAAACCAGAGTTCCGCTAATTTCCGACGACGTCCGCCATTGCGGGTTCCCGACGGACGTCCCGATTTTTAATTTTAAAAAAACTCTATATATACAGCTCGTTGAACTTCATTTCATTCGCGCCACTTGTTTTAACGAGTTTCTCTCTCTATACTTTCATTTTTTTTGAAGATAAATGGAGCACCACGATAGTGATTCCCCCGCCACGAGTGAGTCACAAACGCCAACGTTTCCCATTAGAGTTGGGGGAAACCTCGACGGAAGTGCACCGATGTCCAGGATGATGCCCGGAATGACGCCGATGATGCCCCAACCCCAAATGGCGGGGATGATGCAAGGTTACTATAATATGTACCCCCTTGGTGTGGAGGGATGGGTGGGATGATGCCCCAAATGCCCGGGATGCAGGGCATGCCTGCCGCTGCGGGGGGAGCAGGCAGGGGGTCCCCCAATCACCTGGGGACAATGTCTATTGCCCCTACATGGATTTATTGTCGAGTGATTCCCCCCAGAGTACTCCTCTGGAGACTCAGTTCACCGGCATCGAGACTTTCTCTTTTGAGGAGTTGGGACTATCTCCGGTCAGGGAGTCTCCCACTGAGATGCAACCGGCGGCAGGGAGGAGGCGGAAGTAGGGGAGAGGGAAGGGCAAGGGCACTACCTCGTCCTCGCGTGCGGGGAATGAGAGTGGGGCGGGGGCCGAGGGGGTGGTGGAGGAAGCCGGCGGGAGAAAGAGGACCATCTGGAACATAGGGGAGTGCGTCGCGCTGGGGAAGGCCTGGGTCGGTGTAGTCGAGGATCCCTATGTCGGGGCTAACCAGCACATCGACAGAATGTGGTGGCGCATTAGCCAAAGCTACCTCCAATTCAAACCGCCAGGTGGGAAGCCTCACGATGGAGAGCAATGTTGGAAACAATGGGAGCGGTTGAGGAGGCAGCTCAGCCGATTTGCCAACATCTACCAAAAAAACCTCCACACGGCATCAAGCGACATGCCTGCCGATGATGTGAAGCTTCTGTCTCACCAGCAGTACCCCGACAGTGAATTGGGTTTCGGGGAGTTCAAATATTGGGAGGTCTATCTTGTGGTGCAGACTTCCGCCAAGTTTAGTGCGAGTGTTGAAGCTGGCTGGCCGAAGCGGACAAAGTTCAACGCCTCTGGGGAGTACAGCAACAGTGTCGGTTCCCACGAACTCCTTGACGCCGAAGCAGAGTTCCTGACCCCTCAATCGTCTTCCCGCCGCCGTCGCCCGGTTGGGCAAAAGACCGCGATGCGGATGGCTAGGGGAAGAGCCAACGAGTCCCACGAGGTCCAATCGAAATCTCCGTCCCTGGTCACTCTCGAGCTCAACAATCTCGCCCGTGTGCAGCTAACGCAGAGTATGCTCGACATCATGGACAAGTGGTATGCAAAGACTGATCCCTTATACAAGATCATGTTGAAGGATGCCATCGACACTATGAGACGCGATTTGAGGATGGCACCCCTGTCCGAGAGTGGCGACGGGGACGACGGGACTAGCGGCGAGGATGACGAGGAGTGAGACGGGGGCCGCATTTGTCGAAGCTTGAGGTTGTTTTTTTTAACTATGTATTTTTTTATAATAATTATGTATTTTTTTTGTTTTAAATAAAGTGGTTGCATTTTGTCCGCATTCGTGTTGAAATTTTAATTCGTAAATTGTTTAATTTGGTGAATTTATGAATTTTTATTATTGTGGATGTCCGTAGGGATGTCTGCTGGGATGTCCGCCATTGTGCAGTGGGATGTCCTTATGACGTGGCAGAAGGTGTTTTTGGGAAGTCCGTCGGGACATCCGTCCCACTGTGGATGCTCTAAGGATATTTTTTAAACAAAAAAGTTTGAAAAATTACTATGTTCTTGAAAAATAATGTTTAATTGGTAAAATAAAAGAAATAATTAATAAAATAAGATAAAGAAAATGAGTAAAATAAGAGAGAGGCGGAAAAAATTGTAGAATAAAATTAGTGGATTGTGGGGTCCACTTTCTAATATAGAAAATATATAAAATTTTTATTTTTAAAGTACGGTCTAAATGGAATTAATTTCTATTTTTAAGACAAAAAGGGGAAGTATAAATTTTGAAAATATACAATTTTCCCAATTTGTTTTAGAAACTTTGTTTAGCAGATTATGATCCTACCTGTTTAATAATGAGATTTAGAACAAATTCCCTTAAAAAATGCATTCCTTATTTTTTACGATCATATAAATTCGATAAACCTAATACATCAAATTTACATATTTCATCAATGGTGTGATATTTTTAATCGATGTTGGTGGTTTTCAATTTTGCAATTGGATTTTGATTTCTGGTCAATCCTACATGCATTCATGTGATTAGGTGAGTCGTTACGTAAGAATAATGATTATCTAATTATTGATACAAAAGTAACCGTTCAAATTACTAAATGCATAGTATTATTTAAGTATTTAACAATTAACACACAATTGGTTCTAGTAAATCACTGTCGTATTAATGTGGACGAGATATATTAACATATAAGATGGTCATTTTGAAAATATTACCACTTGGAATAAAATATTTTTGGTTTTTGTATCAAACAAAAAACTTGTTATTTGAATTAAATTTACTTGGATTCTTCTTTTTGAAGTAAAACATAAAAACCTTATACATATTAATATATCATACTAGTAAAATTAAAATAGGTATATTTTTGTACAGATTGACCGCCATGATAATAATTACGAATCTCTTCCAAAATAATAAAGTATGAAAATGTCAACCATATATTAGATTATCTATGGAGAAAATGGCATAATTATGTGTACCGAATTAAAACTATTGGAGACTACTTTATAATGGGATGTGATCAATATCTATTTCAATGATTTAAATTCTAATATCGCCGTAATTCAGTAAATAAATCTGCTGACTGCATTTATTTAAATTATCTACATACATGATCTCTAGCATCGGGGTCAACAAGTAGAATGTTATCAACACACTAGCAGATCTACAATTAAGTACTCAATTGACTATTTTATAGTATAATGTTTTGTTTATTTAAGAAGGAAATAGCAAAGTAGAATCGGTAACAAAAACTTATTATCACATCTCGAATTTGGGAAATAGTGAAATACAAAGATTAATTTGGTTTATTACAATAAATATAACTTCTAAATTCTAAAAGTCTATAGAACAATGTATTTATGAAATTTGGACCGCAATTAATTATAGTTGCAAGAGTATGGGCAGAGAGAAAAATACTAAAATACCAGTATTCCAAATTTATCATACCTAAAAAAATACTATTATTTTTTCTATATCTTATTTTCAATACGATATATTTACTGAAAGATTTCGATACACTGATGGTATGAATTTTCATATACCAGGATATACCGAAATTTTAATATCCATAGTAAATTACGGTATATTACTATTTTATGGTATAGCGTGTATATTCAGACATCAATATACACTGTAAAAATGGTATGTAAAAAATTGTATGTAGATTGTAGAGTGAACTGAATATATTATGTATACTAAATGTATTTATAATATTATATACTGTACGAAAATGTGCTATGTGTAAAATCCGATATACTGGAATTTAATTTGATTTCCCATTTAGGCTTATGATTAACTAAATAAAATATGTCATGTGGCATTTAAGTTGCATTTGGAATAGAATAATTAAAAAGGTTAAAATATATTCCAAATAATATAGAATAAGAAGTATAGTTTATGATTATACTAAAATAATTATAATTTACTAACCAATTTGATATAAATACTATAGTATGTTAACAATTTATAAAATTAACCAATCATTTCCTTTTCTTATCCATTCTATCACACATTAATGATTGCAACATACTTTTGTCATTCTTAGTCACAATAAATCGCTACATAATTGTACTTTTTGTGGGATACGTAACTAATCAATACTAAACCAACACATTATACTCTCCTGGAAATCATCCATTCGAATACATCTCTCAAAATATTTCTGGAAATATGTACCAACAACCCCCCCCCCCCCCCCCCCCCCCCCCCACCCACCACCACCACAGTACTCTTTCGAACAATTGAACAAGGGAATATTATGGAGCATTACAAATATTAATAACCAAAATAAAATAAAGTGGAGCTTTATCATATAATAATAATAATACCTACTTTTTACTGAAAGATGATTTACAGCGGACAAAGAGAATAATACTTATCACACATGTATTATATAATCAAAATAATATATGAAATATAATAAATAAATAAATAAAGTGAGTAGAATAATACGTACCTACTGTTTACAAAAAGATGATTTAACCAATCAATATAAATCATAACTTCCAAATTATTGCTTAAGAAAATCTGGGAGCATATTATGCAACATTGTTATAAATAAGTAATTTCAGTAATAGTTGTACTGTAGTATTTTTTTGGTAAAAGTTAAAATAATTGATAATTAATATATTCATACAGTGATTAACATAAATTTTGGGTTATAATATAGTTTAATTCGTTATCGTGCATTGCACGGAGAAAAGGTGTACTAGTATATTATAAAAGTGATATGTAACTGGTATATTAAAAATGTATCGTAGAAAAATATAGTACTAAGAGCATCTATAATGGGGCGAAGGATAGCCCGTCCGATGCATCATCCGCCCTATCGTCCGCCAATGCAGGTGGGCGGACGATGCTCCCCCATCCTCCGCGGACGATGACCAATTTTTTTGCATCCTCCGACCTATCCTCCGCCCCTGTGCGGGGGATAAGGAGGAATGGAGGATAGGTCCGGCGATGCACACATTTTCATTTTTTTTTAATTTCTTCTATTTATAAAACCACATTTTTACTTCATTTCACTTCACTCTCTTCCTTATCTCAATTTCCACTCTTTCTATCTCCCTATCTGTCTATAGTTGTAACTTTTTTTTAATTAAGTCAATGTAGGGTTTTCCTTTAATTTGTGGTGTTTTTATATTTATTTGGCTAATAATTGATATATTTGCAAACATAAAAAATAAAATAAAAATTTAATACAAAATATTAGTTAAAATTATAGGGCGGACTATAGGGCTTTCCACTGCAGATGTATGGATCGGAGGATAAAATGCTGATGTGGCGGAGTATAGGGTGCCCTATAGGGTGCCGCATTATGAATGCTCTAACTAAACAATTTAATTGAAATTATCAAGTTTGATTGCTTCACCAATGTATGATAATATATACTATAACTAAGATCAAGAGTACATTTCAAAATAACCTAAAGCACCCACCCCTATCCCCTCCATTCTCATTTTATAGAGTATTATTCTAACACATTCTCAATATTATGCACAAGAAACAATTTACTGCAAAATATTGACACAAAAAACATGTGTGTTCTTATTGATAAACAATGGTGAATGGTTAGAGCATCTCCAATAGCACTGGACGTCAAATAGCCATCAAATAGCCTTCACACTGCCACATCATCAGCACTACAATTCTCCTGCCACATCAGCTTGCCACATCAACTGGACATCAAATAGCCCTCACATAGCCTTCACACTACCTATCCACATCACTAATAACAATTATATAATTTAATTTACACTCGTATCAACATACGGAATTTAATTTACGAGACAAATACGGAAAATTCGAATAATAATATTAAAATTTAAAAAGTACATTAATTTTAA
The DNA here is from genome assembly GCF_004379255.2 of Salvia splendens. Taxonomy (NCBI): domain Eukaryota; kingdom Viridiplantae; phylum Streptophyta; class Magnoliopsida; order Lamiales; family Lamiaceae; genus Salvia; species Salvia splendens. Next base: position 31,260,671 of record NC_056035.1, read on the forward strand.
AAAAAAAGTACAATAATTAAACAAATTACATTTAAAAAATTACATAAATTTGCATAAAAACTAACGCCTTGCAATCCTCCGCGCCCACAACTCTTCAACTAAATCCTTTTGCAGTCGAATATGAGCCTCCGTCTGACGCATGTCGGCATGTGCATGGAGGAGGGCTTCTTCATCGTGCGGTACCCCACCTCGTACGTTGGCGGTGGTGACGCCGTGGCTTGGACCTGCTTCATTATCGTCGGTGGCCCAATCAGTCAGTTGTACACCTTCATCTTCGACGATCATGTTGTGCATGATAATACAGGCGTACATTATATCAGCAATGCAGTCGACATGCCACAAACGCGTTGGTCCCTTAACTGCAGCCCATCGAGCTTGAAGCACACCAAATGCGCGCAAAGTAGGCCTTCTTCGGATCTGATGCGCACCGGATCGTCTTCACAAAGACGGGCCACTTAGGGTATATCCCATCCGCCAAGTAATAGCCCATATCATGCTGGTTGTCGTTGGCGACAAAACTGATGGCCGGACCGACGCCCTGGCACTGCTCGTTGAAAAGGGGCGACGAGTTGAGGACGTTTAGGTCGTTGTTCGAACCGGCTATCCCAAAATACGCATGCCAAATCCACAACCGGTAATCAGCCACGGCCTCGAGGATCATCGTGGGATTTTTTCCCTTGTAGCCGATCGTGTAAAATCCCTTCCAGGCAGCGGGACAGTTCTTCCATTCCCAATGCATACAATCTATGCTGCCTAGCATTCCCGGGAACCCGTGCTGATCCCCGTGCATCCGCAGCAGATTCCGGCAATCTTCGGGGGTAGGCTTTCGGAGATACTGATCACCGAATACTTCGATCACGCCCTGGCAGAAATACTTCATACATTCGATGGCAGTCGTCTCACCGATGTGGAGGTATTCGTCCCACATGTCTGCCGCGGTGCCGTAGGCCAACTGCCTGATTGCCGCAGTGCACTTTTGAATAGGGGTGTGGCCGGGTCTGCCAGCCGCATCGTGCCTGAAGCGGAAATACAGATATCGCTGCTCCAATGCGTTAACAATACGCATAAATAAGTCCCGCCTCATCCTAAAACGACGCCTGAAATGGTTGGCGTCAAAACGCGGCTCCTCTGCGAAGTAATCTGTGAACAGGCGCTGATGTGCAGCTTCATGATCACGATGCACCACTTGTCGACGTTGGACAACTGGTCGTGGGCGAGGTGCCGCCGGCTGCATATAACTCTGCATCCATCGATCAACCTCACGGCTCGTATAGGCATCTAGCTCTTCGTTCATCATACGCTCGTACTCATCCGCATCCCCACCACTACCACCGGCATTACTCATTTGTTAAATTGATTTTGAACAGAAAGTAAGGTAGAGAGAATACTCGTTAAAACAAGTGGTGCGAATGAAAATGAGGTTCAACGCGCGTATATATAGTGTTTTCGAAAAACAAAAAAAAAAATTAATCCGACGCCGGTTTGGCGCCGATCCGGGACGCACAATGGCGCCCGTGAGGATCGGCGTCGGAACCGGCGTCAGCGCGGGAATCGGCATGGCGACGCCGATTTCGCCCACGCCGGTTCCAATGGTTCGGCGTCAAACCGGCGTGGGCGAAAAATCGGCGTGGCGGTGGTGACGCCGGTTATTGTGGATGCTCTTAGTCACACTCATAAATACGTTTCGTCTGCGTCAAATTGTACTCATTAATCCAACAAAATTATTGACCATATATTGAATTTGCAAGACAATTAGACAACCAGAGACGTGTGGATGTATAGAGTAGAATCTGATTAATTATTTCCATATTAGCATAATATAGTTGGCGAACATTTATAAATGACTTATATATACCTCTCTTTTTTTAAAAGTTTTAAATGCATTAAAGTACAAGACATTTTATTAGGTGATTTTCGTTTTGAATACTTAATTAGTTAATTTACATCGTATCAATTTCTTAACAACTTGCAATTACAACTAAATCAAAACGGTACGGCGATAACGACTTTGTTTTAAGCAAATTTTATTTTGTTCTCCACTTTAATTAAATTCAGATTAAAATAATTTACGTTTGAGACAAGATTTTTTTTTATTAATCTTAGAAAAATAAACCCGAATCATCGTTCAGTAATAACGTATTCGGAGTATTGGGGAAATTTATAATAATGGGAAAAAAGAGTCCTTGTAAAGTTCATGTTTTGTTGAGAATATTAAAAGTCTATTTTTTTTATGAAAATCACCCCGAAGATTGAATGCAAATATCAACCTTTTAAAAAGAACCAGTTTGATTGTTTCGAAATAAAACTCTTTTTTTTTATTAATTTCCATTTCGAAATAAAAGTCATATTTTTTATTATATGGCATTCCGAAATAAAAGTCATTTTTTTATCGCATGCCATTTCGAAATTAAAGTCAAATTTTCTATTATATGCCATTTCGAAATAAAAGTCATATTTTTTTTATTATACGCCATTTCGAAATAATAGTCAAACTTTGTATTATATGCCTTTTCAAAATAAAAGTCAAATTTTTTATTATATGCCATTATGCCATTGGATATCAATACCTTTCGACATCCGTTTCTCTCTTTTTGCAGCTTACAAGTCACGCCACGCATCAAAGAAATTGTATGGTGAGCATAAAAGAATTTTATTACTTTAGTTGAATACGAAGCTAAAATATAGACTTTATGAATTATTGTTTTACCATTTTTAGAAATATGGACTTTATAATTTAGAAAATATTTGAGTAACATATTATCCATGTACATTACTCTTTTGCAACTTTTACTATTACTATCCAACTAAACCTACTAATAATATAGATATCACTATTTACTATCACTAATTTCAGTACATTTTTCTTCTTCTATTTTACTGTATCAATTTTTCATTAAACTTGTATCCCACCAAAAGTTTATATTTATCGGGGACGTATGGAATTGAATAGTCATTAGCATATAAAAAACACAAAATTTAAATACGCGTGTATGGTTATAATAAATAAAGTGATTAATATTTGTTCGATGTCAATGATCTTGGATTCAAATTCACTATAATAATACTAAGTTTTACCTTTTTGCATAGGGTTATTTTTAATAGTTTCATAATTTTATTAATAAAAACAAAAGATTTCTACTAAGATTAATACAATTATGAATTTGCCTCTTATATGCTATTGAACTAATCCTCTTTTACTTATAATACATAAATTAATTGACATAGCATATTCAACAGACACCAAAACATAATCATACAGTTGAATCAAAATAAAATTTGAGCATAAATTATTAACATGAAAAGATAATTCATCAAACCTAATACAAAATAGACCTCTCAAATAAAGCTGTACAAATTAATATTCATCAACATTTAATAATATAATAAGAAGTTGTTCAGCATGCAAGATTACATATTATGATTAAATATGTATTATGTTTGGTTCGTAAGATTAATCTACAATTTAATTTTAGATTAATAATCATATGATAATTAGTCAGAACCATCACCATTTAATTAAAATAATTTTATAATTTAATATTATACAGATAATTATGTAATAATTAATCATGATAACTAACAATATCTAATAGTATAATACTAGTATTTATACTGACTGAAATAATCACACAAATTAGCAGACTTGGAAATGAGAGTGCGGTTGACTTTAGCGAGGTGGGGCCATGCCATCAATAATTATGGACTATTATAAAATAACTGTTTTATTGAATGATTCTTCCATTGTCATGACTAATGACAATAAAACAATATGAATGGTGGTTATTAACTCATTTATATCAACCATTCATACATTGAAAATTCTATATGTCCCCACAATTGAATTAAAAGCTGCCTAATTAAAGTTATTCAATATATTTTTTAATGTTATTATAAGTCATGTGTTTCCAATCTCAACTAAATTTGTCCTTTTTTTACAATTTCAAATGTTCTTGCAAATTGCAAATGCTTTTAATTTCTATTATAAATTAATCCGCTTACCTAAAATTACTATACAAAATATCAATTATTTTTCTAAACTTTGAGAGAGACTCGTTGCGTGATAAGCCAAATATATCTAGTCAAACCACCTTACGGGGCAGGTTTATGAGCAGACTCGTGGAGAGCCAGATTCTAGTCAACTAAATATTTATTTATTTTTAATAAACTCATCAAAAAAATTATCATTTGTATAAATAAATAAGCAAAAGCGATTTTCAACAAATTAAATTGCATAAAGTTTTCGTCGAAGATTTTTTTTCTTGCATTTGTTCAGTGTATTAAAGTATTCAAATTTGAGAAACTTTAGTCATAAAATACTCACTCAAATTGTTTTTAAAGAAATTTTCATAAGTTTATATTTTTTAAAAGTAACATGTTGATTATGCTAAAAAAACATGGTCCGTTCCGTACATGGTAATGAAACTGTAGTGAAATTCAGCGAATTGAATTTTAAGGAATTGAAGTCTAATCCAATTTGAGATTCCTTCTTTACTAAAATGAAACACTTCCTCCATCCCATCATTAACAATTCTTATTTCTTTTTGGGATGATCTACTGATAGGGATCTGATGTTAGGTTTAGTATACCGAAAAACATGTTTCGAGCAAGTTCGCGCGAATATAATCTTGCTTGTATACGGAAAACTCTACAATCCACTTTTAACTCGATTCAATATTATTCGAGCAGTTTGCACGAATAGAATCAGTATATTATTACATTGTGTTTGCTTGTGCGTTTATAAGATGTTTTATAAACATTTAAATGCATAAGAAGTAAACAAAGCCTACGTCTTTTGCTTAGTAGACTGGTTGTGGGCGTCGTCCACTTTAAGGTAACTACTGTCGGTTCTATGCAATGCTTTGCAAAAGAAAAAGAAGAATTTCACAACCTAGATAAGCTTTGGCTACCTATCGCGAAAGGTTGCAATGTCTGTCCGATTATTTCTAAGCCTTATTGAAATAAGATGACGTTGGTGTGGTATAGCACTGAATGGATCTAACAGCAAGACGTGTCTTTATGCTATCTACTGAAAGACTAGGTCTTGATAAAATACTATTTCTTAATCTACATACGTTAGCATTGAGCATACGGTATTGATTATGCACTACTTTGACTTATCAAAAGGTGCGAGTTTTTCGCAACCCAATAATCCTGATATATTGGGTAGTGGTGATTAATATCTAGCGGTGCTAGGATTGCTATTATGTTGAATCGTGTGCGAGGTGAGTCTCGTTTGATAATGTCCTCAAGAGGAGCTTGAACAAGGTTTTATTATTCGGAAACTGGTCAGTTGGAATTTAATTATTCCATGAATAATAAATAAGTGTTTCTTGCTAAGTCCACTCTTGGAATTGATAAGATGTTAATTATTTAAGTCCATAGCAGACTTTAATTAATTAATGGACATTTATATCTTAAGCGCGGGAAATAAATAATAAACAAAATGGAAACCCGAATTACTTGTAACTTCAGATTTGGATGGGGAGGTCAATATTACTTCTGTAGTGGATGCTCGTAATATTCCAATATAAGCTTGTAGTATTAAATTGTGGGTTCAATTTAATTAGTAAAAAGCTAATTGGGGAGAGCCCATATCCAAAACCTTTCATAGATCCCTGACTGGGCCCAATATGAACTTAATATAAATAGGAGAATAAATGAGACAGAAAACACAATTTTTAAAGATGAAATTTTCGTCCCTTCTCTTTTTGAAGGAGAACGAAATTTTCTAATTTTCTCCTCCGTGAGTTTTTCAGCTCCTCCTCCGCGAGAAAGTTCTGTCTCTTTATTCGAGTCCTAGTATTTTGATAAGATCAGCCCACCCTGATATCGAGATATAGTGCGGGAACCAGTCAGAAGATATGTGGTCTAGTATTGAAGATCATCGTGGAGAAGGCGCGAGCAATCGACGATTCTTTGGAGAATCAAATCGGTAACTCTAAACCGTAGAATTCATGTTTTAGGATTTATATTCTTTAAGCATGAATTATTTGTGTTCTAGCTTGCAATTCTGTGTTAACATGTTAATAGATTAATCCCATAATCTGTCAAATAGATCCTACGTCTGATTTATTTGTTTTGTACAAGTCTTCCGTTGTGCAAGGGGCTCCAAACCCCAACACCTGATATTCTATTTTATTCTGGAAGTGAGATGATTTCTCTCCGTATATTTATTTAGTTTATTTCTATTTTAGTATTATTTAATTATTATAATTTCATTTACTTTTCCTAATAGTTAGGATTTGATTTGATTTGATTTACTTTCCTAGTTTATAGGAGATCTTTTTGTACCACACATATTATAAATATGTGTATAGTCTTTCATTATTATTAAGCTGAATGAATTAAATTAATATTTATCCTTCTCTCCCTACGGTTCTCCCTTTTGGAGAAATTGATTTCTCTCCAATCTCTCTCAATCCATGCCTCTTTCACTCAAACAACTCCTTTGATAGGCAAAAGCCTATCAAATTGGTGTTTTCATTAGGTTCTCATCCTCCAATTGATTTCCTTTCCACCACCATGTCCGTTTTGCTGTTAGACTCCCTTCCTAATGCTCCTCGATTTTCTGGTGTTAACCCCGTGAGATGGATTTTTGATATTCAAGAATATTTTGACTATCATCTGTTCTCTGATTTTGACCGTCTGTTCGTTGTGGGGTTTTTTTTGACCATCCAGCATCCGTATGGCTCCATAAGTATCAACGCTCGAATCCTAATTGTTCATGGCAAGAATTTCTGGATGTTGTTTATCATAACTTTGATGAGTATGCCATTTACTTCGCAGAGACGAATAAACTTTTCAACAAAATTATGGAGGCAGTTGAATATTTAGCAAAAAAAGAGGTCATGGCTAAAGACGAGGCCACATCTGATTCTATCGTCGAGACTGTTGCAAAAAACGATGATGAGTCAACAACAAACGTCAAGTCTGATTCCGTCATCGAAGAGACGGAAAAAGATGATGACGACTCGCCTCAAAAGCTGGATGAGCCAATGGTTTTGGTTGAAACCAATCTTCCTCCAAAATCCCATAGCCCAAAAATCATTGTTGTCATCATTGGTTATGTTACTGAAGTCTCGGATGAGATCTCATGTCCAAATATGGTTTCTACATCACTCGTTGCGGTCCCAAACGATACAATTTTGTTTGCAAACAAAGATCCAAACAAACACATCGACAACGAGATGAAAGATTATTTTTCTGACTTCCACCTTGAGGGCAAGGTGGTTTTCAACGGTAGGGGAGTTGATAGGGACCTGATATTCTATTTTATTTCGGAAGGGAGCTGATATTCTCTATGTATATTTATTTAGTTTATTTATGTTTTAGTATTATTTAGTTATTATGATTTTATTTACTTTCCCAAGTAGTTATAGTCTTTCATTATTATTAAGCAGAATGAATTAAATTAGGAATTAAATTAGTACTTATCATTCTCTCCCTACGGTTCTTCCTTTTGGAGAAACCGATTTCTCTCCAATCTCTCTCAATTCACGCTTCTTTCACTCAAACAACTCCTTTGATAGGCAAAAGCCTATCACCCACCTAAAGTGAATTATTTTCCATTTGACAAAATATGATACTCTCTCTTACTTTATTATCTCTTCTACGTTATTCTCTCATCACTCATCTACTTCATTCTCTCTCTGCTTAACTATCTAAATAGGAGTATCATTTACTTAAAAAATCATGTGCCCAAAAGAAATTTCTTGCTTATGACGGGTTAGAGGGAGTTTTTGATATGAAAGTGAATATGAAGGAATTGCATACACACGTCTATACACACAGGGACGGAGCCAGGAATTTATACTGCGAGGGGCAAAAATATACATAGGCAAAATTCAAGTATTTTAGATGGGGCAATTAATGAGAAATTAAACTAAATAAATTTTATATTATATAAATTATATATATGTGAAGAAAATGGAGGAGGGGCATTTGCCCCTTCTTGATACATGCTGGGTTCGTCCCTGTATACACAACATACACACAATACACACTGAATACACACATTGCATAAACTGTATACATACTAGAACACTTCACACGACATGCAACATTCCACACTTGATGAATACATGAAAAAGTACTTTACACACACTTGCTAAATACACACAAATCATAAGACACACAGTACACACACTACACATGCGCGTGCGCGCACACACAACACATGCAGTATAAATACCAAAATCTTTTTTAGTTTTCTCTTTTTTATGTTTTCTTTATGTTAATTTATTTTTTTATTTATTATGATATAATTTATGTGTTTTAGTTTTTTATTTTATTTTTTCTTCTATTTTTTTTCTTTTTCTTATGTTATGTTTTATGTCTTTCTACTATTAATTTTGGGTGAACTATAAAAAGTCACTGGAGAATGTAGTTGGTATATTTTCACTATCTGATAAAAAATATATCATTCCATGGACAAAAACTTAATTATATTTGAGGTATTTTTGCTTTAATTTAAGACTTTTTTGCCCTTTTTCATTCTTAAGTTTCAAGGGATAATTTTGTCTTATGTTATATTTTTGGCATTTTATATGTTACATAGTGGGCTATATTATTTTACTTCCTCCATCCACCAATAATCGTCTCATTTTGCTATTTTTGTCTGTCCACCAATAAATATTCATTTGTTTTTTTTACTACTTTTGGTAACGAACCCCACATTCCATTAACTTTATTTTGCTCACATTTTACTATAAAACTAATAAGTAGTATATAAAAGTCGAACCCACCATCCATGACCTTTTCCATCCACTTTCTACAATAATTCTTAAAACTCGTGCCCAGTTAAATTTGGCCTTGTAATTGTGGACGGAAGGAGTACATCTTTACGTCAAATTTCATGTTGGAGTTTTATGATTAAAGATGCATATATAAATTATCGAAAAAATGATGTATATAGTATACAATACTAGCCGTTGAAATAAATTGTTACTTATAGCAGTTATGGCACCGATGGCACTACCGCTTAGCCAATATTGTCATAAATGTTAACACTTGTTTAAGCCCTTATCATCAAAATCATGACAACACCATTATATTTGTGTACAATGTTCAATGAGTGTATTGCGTGAATTTTCAATATGTGTATTATGTGTGCGAGTAATATGTATGTTGCGTGTGTTAACCGTATATTGTGCGTGTAATATGTATGTCGTGTACCGTATATTGTGCCCTTTATGTGTGCTTTTTGAGTGTGTGTGCAATGTATGTTGAGTACAATATCTGTATTGTGTTTTTATGTTATGTGAAGTGTGTGAACCGTGTTCTATGTATGTACAATGTATGTATTATGTGCTTGTTTGTGTGTGAATAATGTAAAATTTGTGTAATGTTTGAATAAATGTCAACACCGATCTAAGCCCTCATCATAAAATCATGACAACACCATTATATTTGTGTATTGTGTGCAATGTATGTGAATTGTGTATATTGTCTGTGTGTTTTTCAACAGGTATTACGTGTGCATGTAATATGTATGTTGTGCTTGTTAATGGTATATTGTATGTGTTATGTGTGCTTTTTGTATGTTTGTGAAGTATATGTTGAGTGCAATATCTATATTATGTGTTTGTGTTATGCACAATGTTTGAATTGTGCTCCATGCATGTACATTGTGTGTATTATATGCTTGTGTGTAGTGTATATAATGTGAAATTTATGTATAGTGCATGTGTGCAATGTGTGCATGACATGTATGTGTGTCCATCGTGTGTGTTTTCGTATATGTATATGTAATGTGCATGTGTGTATACTGTGTGAGCAACGTGTGTATTGTATGACTATGTGTGTGAATTACAGGTTATGTATATGCAGTGTGCGTGCATATTTTGGGTGTAGTGTTTGCGTGCACAATGTGTGTATTGTGTATGTGTGATTTGCAGATGTATACGTAGTGTGCATATTCTCTTTATGGCGTTTATATGTGTGCAGTGTATGTGTTGTGTTTGTCGTGTACGTGCATGTGTGTAGAGTGTGTATTTGTGTTTGTATATGTAGTGTATGATGTGTTTTTGTATTATGTGTGTGTGTGCAGTGTGTGTGAAATTTGGGCGTGTGCAAGCTACGTGTGTATGTGCAATGTGTGTATTGTGTGAGTGTGTGTGCGCTATGTATCGGTGTCTATGTTCACAATGTGTGTATTGTGTGTGATATTTGCATACAATGTGTGAATGTGCCCAATGTTATTACTATTTGGAATTCTAAATATCTCTTAGTACGAAATTCAAATCGTAAAATTGATATGATTTGCAATTTTATTTTAATTCTAAATTTAAATATTTTTTGATATCTAACATTGGATTTTGAATCGAAGGCTCTAATTTCTATCACCCATTTACCATTATATGTTACTAAACGACGGCATAATCTAATTGAGCAAAAAGAGCTAGAATCTCATCAACTAGTATCAATATCAAACTTTTCCGATACATACTTGTAGTAGTATTACATATATAAAGCTTTATAATGAAACATAAGCCAGTGGAATCCGTCGCTTTTCTCCTTGTGTGATTTATATTTTAATTAATTTGGTTGAGAAAATTTGTAGCCAAACTAAACTCGAATAGATCACTATAATGATTTATCATTCATCCTGTTGCTCCAAATTTTGTTAACAAGTGCCTGACCTACTTCATTAAGCAATCATTTTAACTGTCCAAAAACAGCTTTGTTATTCTATTCATTTTTTTTGTTAAATAAAGCATACTCCTTCCGTTTTAAAAAATAGACTAATTTTACTATTTTGGATCGTCCCCTATAATTAGTCCAATGTCTAAATATAGAATGATTTCAACCAATTACACATGACTAATATTATGAATCTCACAATACACTAACACTGCTTCCACTAATTTTTCCTCCCCTCTCTCTCTCTCTTTACCAATTGCATATAAAAACTCGTGTTATATACAAGTTTGTCTATTTTTTTAGAACGAAGAGAGTAATATTTTTAACAAAAGAGTCAACTAACATCCATTGGCACACATGCTACAGTTTTATTGTATATACTATTTCAAACGGTTTTTATGGTCATCAATCCGCTTTATTAATAAATCATTCAAAAGACTATATATGAGGCGCCAAATGGTGCATATGCAACCGAATTAAAGAAACAAGAGTAGTATGAAATCAAACGAAGATGTTTCATAAAAAGAATTGGTTTGTTTAGTTCGTCAGATATATTAGCCATGTTAATATTGTAGTCCACTAACTTAGCTTTGCCCAAATTAGAATATGTGGAAAAGAATTCGAAAGAAAATAAAAGTTCATATATTTCATTCAAAATTTCAAGTCCACATAAATATCAGAGTTGATTTATTTAATGATAATCAACCCGATTTAGAAAATTAAAAACAGAGACACAAATTTTTAAAAATACAGAATTTATTGTATTGCTATTGTATATAGTATATTTATATAGGAGTACAAACCCCTCCCGATATACTCGCCTTGTTTCCTGAAGATTATGTTTGTGCCAAAAATAGCCACTCATTAAATCTCTCACACACATTATTTAAATAATATTAGGGCAATAATATTGATCCATGTTACTGGCAAGTGCAATAGAAATTATTGAGTCAAATATCACAACTTTCTTTATTTTTTTAGTTTAAGGTTTTCATTAAATCGATGATCTCATGTTGCCACATGGGGAAGACACTTGTAAATTAAGATTTATTTTAGAAATAATTGGTGAAAATAATTGACTCACAAACACCGTCGGCTACGTCAACATATTTAATATTAACAGATTAGGAAAAATATAAGATTTCAGATTTTTTCCTCAACTACATGCAACAACATTCGATTTATAAATAATAGTCTGTCCAGATTCCAGTTCACTCATTTATACTTTATGTACGTAACATGTTTTGAATAATTAAAATTCTTAATAATTATAATTACAATAGTAATATACTCCATCCCCTCCGTCCCACTAAAAATGAAACATTTTTCTTTTTGAATTGTCTCATTAAAAATGAAACTTTTAGTAAAATTGGAACAATATCATCTCTATTTTTTTCTTTTCTCTACTTTATTCTTTATTCATATTAACTCATAAAATAATACTATAAAAGTGTCGTACTGAAACGCAAATATTTTATATTTATAAGAAGGAGGGAATATATAAAAAATTATTTAAACCATAAAATAGAAACCTCTCTTTTGTCTAGTACTATAGTTCTATAGCTAATCAATCACGGTTTCTTTTAATTACACAAACCTCTAAGTCTACTCATAGACGTGATCATTTGTACACGCATATAGTGTCAATTAATTATACTCCTACTATAATACTTTTAGAAAAATATCTTGATCCAAAAAGGCTGGATCATCTCGATGATTGTGTGTGATCGGTAAGGGCAGAAAACAAAGTGTAAATTCTTTCATGGTCATCTTAAATTTAGTTATTAGTATGCGAATAATTAATAAACAGTGTGCATTAAATATAAAAATAATTATGTGTTTGTTGGTCAAAAAATTGGAAGTAATAGAATGATTAATGTTTGATACTAAGTTTTCATGTTCAAGTAACTGAAACATTTTTTTTCGATTATCTAAAATATAATATTAATAAATTTAATTAGAAATATACATAAGGTTCTCAGATTAATACAGATATACAAAGATGAGGACTATATACACATTTTAGATAAGAAAATTAACATGCACTAGTATTTAGAGTGCATCGAAAGAAATGGTAGAATTAGGTAAACATGACGACATCATAGAGAGTTAAAAAAAACTTGGTAATAGAATATATATTTATTGGGGTGGGTTAGAATTAAAACAGCTTGATATACATAAACAGAGGTTAAATCGGATTTTTATATTGAGGGTCCAAATTATATTAACCGACCGTTAGTATAAAGTATTTTCGGTATCATCTTCATCAAAAGCAGTTGCGATATAAGCAATAGAGGGACAATGAAAAAAAATTGCTGATGAGAAAAAAATATTTCGAAGACAAAAAATTCATACTATAATAGATTTATATATTTATGGAACAAAAAATTAGTTCTTTTTATTCTTAAATTGCACTCCAAAAGTCATTATTTTATGATCTTAAATCAATACTTTTTATATAGTTAGAGTAAAAATAGGTACAAACTAAAAATAAATAAGTGAAACAACATAATAAACAAACAGTTGCAAAATAACACATAAATTTATGGTAAAATTAGGAAAATAATAAAAACTTAAGTGCTACTAAAAAAACATGTCTCATGAGGTTCGAACACTCTGCCATGGAAATGTAAGGCATCTGCCATAACATGGCTTTGCCACTTTGAATAACTAATAACAATGAATATTTTTTGCAACTTGTATTGAACATTTTGTATGTACATAAAAGACTACACCCTGATGTTTATTAATCCTTTATATATACACAAAATGTTCATTATATGTGCATAAAATCTGCATATGAATTTTGACAATAATAGAATTATTTTTTGAATCACTATATATGTATTTATTGAATAAATAATAATATTACTTGTCAGGGATATTGAATCACAAAATTTACAGATCCATACATATTCTCACACAAAATATCTAGGAATAACAGCATTAGTTTAAGTGTTAGTAGAAAGATTAGTATACCAATTGATATGAACATTGTAGGCATAATGTATGAAAACTTACAGTTTACTAAAATGCTTTTAGATGCGCGGTTGACTCCCGACAAGGAATTTTTCTATACCCAAGTAATTTGAAATTTGTAGTGCAATTTAGGACTTTAGACAATAAATTAATAGGAGTGTGATTTTTACTTTACAAAAAATTCCTCACACATTGGAGAAAAATTGAAAAGCAAAATCATTACTGCAGGCTCAAAGTGAGAAAAAAAAAAGTTTAAGGGGACCCACAACGGGTATGGGTAGTGTGTTTCAACCGGGTTTTCATTTAGTGCTCCATTCGTCCTCATAAAAATAAGAATTTCGGAGATGGCACGAGTTTTAATGTGAAAGTAGCAAAATATGAGAGATGTAGAAAGAAAAAGTGATTCGACCAAAATGAAAAAAAAGACTAAGTTTATGAGACGGAGGGAGTATTTGTTAGTATTAGTTTTTAACAATCATCAAGAACCACTTTCTCCAATTCTAAATACCACTCTTCTTTTGTAATCATATAGTCCTATATTGGACACAAAGTCGACACATCGAGTATTATGGGTCTGACTCGAATTTGAGTCATCTTGGGCTCAACTCGAACGAAGGTCATCCCTAGCCTAACTCAAGTCTCTGCAGCTCTAATACCACTTGTTAGGACCGCCGACTGCACATTAGCTTGAAATTGTACTATTTGAGTCAAGACATGCAGCGACCCATTTCTCGTGACTTGATTTTTTTTCTTACGTGGCAATTTGATTATGTGATGCCCGAACAGAATTATTTTGGAACCCAACAATCAGTGGCGAAGCCACGTAGGGGCCAGGGGGGCCAATATACATGTAATATTTGTAGCGCAGTTGGTTGGGGATATCACCTTACAACCCAGACGACGCAAGTTCGAATCCCCCTCAGGCGACCTGTTTCTTCCCTCTTTGTTATGCCTTTCTTTTCTTCACCGACATCGAATGAACTCTATAACTATTAACATTGACTTGGGCCTCCATCGTAAAATTCCTGGCTTCGCCACTGCCAACAATTATCCTACATAAGAATCAATGATAAAAGTAGACAGTATGAATAACTGCCGATGAAGTTATGGTGGATGCCTCTACCCTAGACCTAGAAACCCGCGACAACCAATCACAAAGTGCAATGGATCTTTTCTAAAAAATTCAAAGTCAGAGACACCTCTTATTTGCGAAGATCAACTTCTACATGATCTCATATAGTGAAAAAATTTGGGCACACTTCCTCCGTTCCTTGATCGATGTATAATTTTTTATAATTTAGATTATGTAATTTGTTTAATTTTAAATTGGTAGTATAATTTTCAAAAGTTTAATCCTTCAATAATAAATATATTTTGTTCATTGCATGCATTTTGTGACCTTCCGTTTATTTTTGTCAACCTTTAACACCAATACGAGAAGAGTTGAACATACATAAATAGTGGCATGCATCAAAATTTCTTTTATGAATATTGGTGTTCATTATAATCAATCAATCAACCCGTACATATTTGTATGATGAAATTGGAGGACAACATCTCTTGGGCAACAAAATGCACGTTCTTGCATCGAACATTGCACGACACACAATGTGCTAGAGCATATATATAGTTGTTAGCAAAGGGAAAATCAATAGTAGAGACATTATCTATAGAGTTAGTGTAGGAGACAAACACATAAGGCTAAAATCTGCGCACAAGGGATGGGGCTACTATAGTGCAATCTTATACATTTATGATGCTCTTTTGTGCTGTTTTAGAACAATATGCATCCCACTTGTGGCCTACTTTCACTTTTTCAACATTCTTTTGGGATGGAGAAGAAGAGGTGAGAGAGAGGTTTTATCAAATTCCATCCCCCCAAATTTAATGGTCCCACTAATTGTGTTTGTTTCTTTTTCAATTTTCTACTCCATCAAAATATGGGAAAAAAATTATTCCACTAATTTAGAAAAGAGATTTCAAGTGCATGAGCTTGTGGGTTGTGACAAGGAAAGGGACTTTTAGGTGAATCATTGGGGGCACTAAAGAAAAATTCATTGAATTCTTATAAGTTGATGTTTCAACTTATGCCTCCCATCAATTGTTGGCCTCTCATGATAGAATGGCTAGAATTTTAGGGCCTTGGGTTTGTAAGGGCTTGGTTTAGATAAGACAAGTTGACAAATGAAAAAGAAAATTTGGGAAATTCCAAAGGAGTGATGATTTTCAGGTTTTCTAATGAACTATCTAAGTTTTCACCAAGCCATAGAAAAAATTGCATTTCACTATCACACTTGGAGATCCTTTATAAGTGAAAGATAAATGGACTAGAGTAATAGTGAATTAATTAATACTAGTTGGACTAGGAATTAATTAATTCATACAATATAAACTAAGTTTATTGGCCCAAGACCCGTGTAATAGTTACTCTATATATTCTCTATCGTAGAGTATACGGAAGTATGGAACTACAAAAAACCTAATTCTCTTGAGAGAAATGCAGAAGGACAACACTACTTAGCAAGAATTTTGTAGTTTTCTTTATGATTGTATCGAAGAATAGTTCATGCATCAAACCAGAATATGCACGGATAGCAATAGTGGTGAATTCAATTGCAGATATAATCAATCTGTTAGAATCAAACAACACTAGTAATATTTATACATCATATTAAATAGAGTTATAAATATATGAGCAAGAATCGACCCATATGGTTCCTCTAAGAGGGTAAATCATTACAATAGTTGAGGCACTTTGATGAAGGTTAATTCGTGGCCATAAGGAATCTTTAGAGGCACCTAATACAAACTCAACTTTGGCCCATACTAACAATTTATAAATGACTTATTCTTGCACCTTTTGGGTCAATCAAATTAACCTGTCCCATGAAGCAATTGATGTTAACACCCCCAATATATTTAAAACAGACAAAAAGAAAAAAATCAAACCTTGTCATTGTTGTCCCTTCGTACCCTGGTCCGTTGGGGTTAGACTTGTTTTCTTTGATGAAAATCTCCCTTTATTAAGACTTTCTCGTTTCTAATTTTTTATGTAAAGGTAATTTATGGAAAGTATTATACTCTTATTTAGCCATATTGGAGATGAAATCAAGGTAAGAATTTATGAGATAGTTTTAATTAAATTCTAACAATTTGCAATCATCCATCCGAATAAAGTAGCATCATAATATTTGCCACTACCAATGAACAAAAGATAAGATGACCTATCATAGCAAATATAAAATGCCGGTTTTGGTGTCTTTATTTATCTACTGTGAAATTGTACGAAAAAGTGTGTTGACGTGGATTCCATCTTCATTGCCTAACTAGGAAAGAGCTTATTGATATATGCACTTCCCAAGAAGCATTGTAGATTTCATGCCATTTGTGAAAGTTAGGGGAAAATTAGGTTTGGTTTTGAGGTCATCCATGTAATGCAAATCATTGCCACTTAGAGTTAGAGTAGATCTTGTGACACGATTCAAATTTTTTATACTTAATTCGAGCAAATATCTTCCACTATACTTTAAAAAGAATAATAACCCTCTTAATAAACAAACAAAACCAATATGATTGTCGTGGTGGTTCAACACCTCGTTCTCTGCCCATGTGAATGAAACAAATCATTTGGTTAGTCCACTAAACTTAATGCGCTGAACGTTGGAAAGAGGTATTAGTCCTTTGTCTGTTGACAAGAGGAATGTATTGAGAAAAATAACACCTATGAGATGACTTTTGACATCTAAAAATCTATCTTATGACAAGAAGTGCCCACTATTTCTTAGATATATTACCTGATTTTAAACTTGAATTTTGTAATAACACAAGATTATCTAATTTTTTGGTTTTCAGAAATGACTTGGGGACATCCTATAAATTGGAAAATAGCAGTGACATCTTACGTATGCAGGATGCTTCACATTAGTGTTTGGGTCGAAATGGGAAGTTTTTGGGTAAATTGGAACTAGCCCAAGTTTGGTTTAAATGCAATTGGGCTTATATTTGTTATCCCACTATTTGGGTTTCATAATTACTCGGTCCACTACAACGGAAATAAGCTATGTCCAACGGATTAAACAAAATGTTACTAGTATTATTAATCAGACTTAGGACTTAATTAACTAGGGATGGACAGTTTAGTTTGACCCCAAATCAAAATAAACCATAAAATACGATCTATTATTACTAAAACTTAACCAAATGAAAATATATTAGTATAATATGTTTTGTGTGATTGGTTACTATGCTTCATAATTATAATAATATAATCTCATAGCTAACGTCATTAAATAACAAAAAGTATGATACCGTTCAAGAATCAAACAATTTCTTTTTGAAAATATAGTACTACTAAACAATTCAATACACGAATGGAATGAGTTATAATATCTTTCACACTAAGATAAGTCTCACAGTATCCATAATGGGGTGGACGATAGCCCGTCCGATGCATCATCCTCCCCATCGTCCTCCATTGCAGGTGGACGGAGGATGCTCCTCCTATCATTCGCGCCCTATGCATCCTCCGTAGACGATGAACCATTTTTTACATCCTCCGGCCTATCCTCCGCCCTATTGCAGGGGATAAGGAGGATAGGTCCGGACGATGCACATATTTTTCATTTTTTAAAAAATAATTCTTCTATTTATATGACCTCATTTTTACTTGATTTCACACCTTTCACTCCACTCTCTTCCTCATCTCAATTTCCGCTCTTCCTATCTTCATATTTTCCTATCGTTGCAATTTTTTTAATTAAGTAAATGTAGGGTTTTCCTTTAATTTGTGGTGTTTTTATATTTATTTTGCTAATATATTTGCAGATATAAAAAATTTAAAATTAATACAAAATATTAGTTAAAATTATAGGGCGGATTATAGGACACCCCACTGCAGATAGATGGGCAAAGGATAAAATGCTAATGTAACAAAATATAGAGCATCCTAT
The DNA here is from genome assembly GCF_004379255.2 of Salvia splendens. Taxonomy (NCBI): domain Eukaryota; kingdom Viridiplantae; phylum Streptophyta; class Magnoliopsida; order Lamiales; family Lamiaceae; genus Salvia; species Salvia splendens. The sequence continues at coordinate 31,279,240 of NC_056035.1, forward strand.
AGGGCGACCTATAGAACGCCCCATTGTGAATACTCTCATAATGATTTACTCTCTCCGTCCCCGATTAATTGTCACTCTATGACTGGACACGGATTTTAAGAAATGAAAAGAAAATTTGATTGAAAAAGTTAGTGGAATATGAGACCCATTTTTTTATATTTGTTTTATAATAAAATGTGAGTGACGTGAAGTGGAATGTGAGACCTATTTATCCTTTATAGTAAAAATGAAGTGTGACAATTATTGAGGGACTGATCGAAATAGAAAAGATTGATAATTAATCGGGGACGGAGGGAGTACTATAAAACAAAAGATTCAAAACTATTGTCGGTTTTTCAGTCTTATTTTAATTTATTATTTTTAGGAAATGTTCTTTAGTCTTTACTCTGATGGAGACAATGATCCACGCGAACATGGGGCGCTGTGCATTGTCACATGAATTCTCGATAAAGTCTTCCTTTGAAAAGCCTTTTCATTTTCAATATTTGTCTTGATTGAATTATACACCCTCTATAGGAGTTGCATATAGAAAGAGAATAATAAAGGTTAAGATATTAATAAAAGAGAAAGAAAAATCTAATACTCCCTTAGAAACAAAAATACATAGGTAATCAATACAAAATCAATGGTGTTCAATTCCCTTGAAAAAATTTTAAACCTTATATTTCTATCACGGCTGCTTCTTCTACAACCATTATTATCCTTCTACAACCATTATTATCCAATCCTATTTAATACTACTAGTACTAATCCTTACTCAGTTAATACACATCGATTCATTTATTAGCACTTACTATTAGATTATGCCACAAGATTATATTAAATTAAAATGACAACCATATTAAAATAACAACATACCACCAATAAATACCATTAGATTTAAGAGTATATTCAATTTTAGCCTGTCATGTGGCAGACTTGCTTGTTTATATATCGCAGATTGTTTGGAACCATATGTGTTGTTTGTCTATGTATCACAGATTATTTGCCTATGCATAACAGATTGTTTGCCTAAATTGTCATTTTAATTATGATGTTACTATATTACTCTGGTTTCATGTCGCAGATTGCTTAGAATTATATGGTAAATTATTTGCCTATGTATCATAGATTGTATGCTACATTGTTGTCAAATTATCATTTTATGATTGGTTTCAACGCGCACAATACACAATTTATGTCGCTAATGAAAAAATTCGAATCGATAATTTGAAAACATAACTGTGAAATGCTTTAAAGGCAAGTAGCAAATTTATAAACACCGTTGTAAGAAACACACTCTACAGACCACAGTCCACTTCCAATCCTCTGCGCTTTGTCTGAAAAGGGCAAAAGAAAAAGCCGGCGGAAGAAAGAATTCACCTCTACTTTCCTCCTAGCTTTGCCAACCTCCGCCAATTTCACTACCAATTATTGAATTGAAAATGCCAATCAAGACTGAATCCGCTACTCCACCGCCGAGGATCGGAAAGATCGGGCCTTACACGGTGTTCGTGACGCCTCCCTCCACGCCGAATGACGGACCCAGGCGCGAATCTCCAGCTCCGGTTCAGTTCCAACCCCCGGCGCCGGTTCAGGCTTCCTCGCCGCCGGCGGTGATGGCCCCGCCTGCCCAATTCTACAAAGAAAAGCCTTCTTCTTTTGCTTTCTTCTGGGACGCTGTAGCCAGGGTTCAAAATGGTATCTTTTGAGCCTTATTTCTAATTCAATTTTGCAATTATATGCATTTTGAGAGGGAAAGATTTGGGCTTTGAGTTTTGTTATAGTTTGATTTGATTTATTTTTGCAGCGCATGCGAGTTTGGATGAGCATGTGGCACACTGGTTTGGCTTGAATCAGTCAAAATATCAGTGGGCATTGGATGATTACTATGAAAGCAATGGAAAGGTAACTTCTTTTTTTGTGTGTGTGAGGGTTTCATGGCTATTAGTGAGATGAGATTTGGGTTTTGTGTTGGGCATTTTGATGCTTTTGGATTTGTTGGGTGTTTTCCCAGCAACTGGATGCCTCTAAATTTGTTTTTTGCTTAATCAAAAGGGTAAAGTTTTGATTTTTAATCTTTTGGTGGATGAAAGCTTAGTTCTTTAGAATAATGGGGTTGGATTGAGTTGATTGGATAAGCAGGCTATGTTATCAGGAACTTGACTGAAAGATTAGAGGGCGAAACTCGAAATGTGAACTCGTAAGGATAAAGGAGAGTACCACTTTCGGATAAGAGGTGGAAAAAGAGTACACTTTAAGATCATTCATACCATAGGAAAACGTAGCTTATTTGTATAACCGGGTGAAAGATTAGGAGGGTGTGGTTGTAGAATATAAGTTGTGACAAATGATGTGCCTGATTGTCGTTCTTGTGAACAATAGTCAACTTATTTTGGAGGGATAAACTGTTTAGTGATGTTCACATTTGCAATACTGTCTGAGTAAGATGTTGCTCAGACTGTATGTGTTGCTTCTTGTATAAATTTTGCTCTCATTTTGTCAGAATTTATCGACTCAAATCTATTTTGGAAATGAACGTTCTTTTCCCTTTTCTAGTTTTGATTTATGGTGATAAAAAGAGAAAGGAGATGGGAATGAATTTTGATTTTTTGGTCTACAACTTTGGGTCAATATTTGGTCTATGTTGTGTAACTGAGTAAAGTCGCTTCTTAAGAGTGAGGGTGGAGGATCATATGCGATCCTCTCTACTGCTCGAGCATATATTCCTGCCCCTATTCTGTTGGATCACTCAGATCCTGTGTTAACGCAATAACAAAGTTGATGTTTCAAAGATTCAACTCCAACTCTAACATGAACATATATTTGTTGTGTTGTAACTGCATCTAAAACTTCTCACCTTTTGTCACATGTCAATTGCAGAATCAGAACGAAGCAAAACCACAGGTTAAACCGAGCAAAATTCAGAATGTGTGATGCGCTAACAAGCAGGTAATATTTCCATTACTTTTCTCCTTGAGGTTCTACTAAACTTGTTCCTGATCATCGAATTAAATCATTACAGCGAAGAACAGATATCATTTCGAAATTAATCAAGATATGGGATACCGAATAGCAGATTGATTGGTCAGTGTGGGGAAATTCTTGCAATATGTACTACTAGTCTACAATATGGCCGTTATGCTCATGATCTAGCTATCCTATCTACGCGATGTTGTGGCATTTATAGCGCAAGCTAAACTGTTATAGCTTGTTTGTACTATTAATCTGTGTTGTAAAACAAATTCTACTAAAATTTGGCAATTTTTAATACCAGAAGGGGTATCAAGTGCCTGGTTTTTTATTTCTTTCATTTCTTCATACAGTTTTTGTATACATATTTAAGTCTGTTTTTGTACGACGCTTACGATATAAATTTTAAGTTTTCACCTAAAATAGGCACGACGCTTCAAGGGTTTCGTCTTTCGATATTTTTGGTTTTCGGAAAATAGCAAAGCGCGGGTAAAGTTTTAGTACTTTAGTAAACTGCACTTTTATCATCTTGAATTTAATGACTTTCTTTTGAAGAATATTTTGTATGTTTCACTATGCCACATACATAAAGTCCTTTGGCATGGAGAAATTTATTAACCTGTGTTGACAGCTAGCTCATTGCACATACTACATAACTGTAATACCCACAGGCATACTACATAACAATGGAACAGCTACGATGATTCACACTTGCTGCGTCCGTCTATTGAGGCACGGAATTAGATTATGCATGTGAACTGCCACGATGTACAGAACTAGGAAGACAATGAATACAAAAGAGACGAGTGCAGCAACAGAGAACTAAGAGGTATCTGTACATTGTTTTAGAGTTACCAAACATAGCTAGACCGCAGGTATGTTGGCAAAGGAGAAACCTTTGTAACCTTTGTATGCATAGTAAGCGATCCGTGTATAGTAGAATCCAGGAAGGAATAAAATTCCACCCAGTATGGCAAAAAATGTCCCTGCAAATACACCATTGTGCCAAAAAAAGGTTACTAACGAGCCAATGGCAAAATATGCATACAATGTAGTACAAAGCACAAAATGCAACGATATAATACAACAAACAGATCAGGTAGTCTCTCCATCAGCCAACATAAATTCCGGAGCAAAAGGATTATAGCATAGGATAGAGAACAATCAAGGCAGCTACACCAATCGTCACTTGATTGCAATGGAGATACTAGATAGATCATAGACATGATTTTTGCTCAATATTTCGATAATAATCATAATACAAACACAAGCAGTTTCTAGTCTTATGATGCAATGTCCAATCAACGATCTAGAGATCTCTCACCTTTTGTCTTATCAATGTTTCGAGAATAGACCCGACCAGTAGATCAAACCTAGACGAGTTTCAAGATTCTATAGTTGACAGCTTGGCATATCCACAATAAGGAAGAGATCAAAATATCACTTTGAACTTAACGAATCATGTCTATAAACCTCTTCCACAGGGAAACACTATCAGTAATCTAAGGAAAAGTTTTCCATATTGCAATCTATTCATAATGAGATAGACATGATTTTTGCTCGATTGTTATATACTAATCATAATCAGTTTCTAATCTCATGATGCAATGTTCAATCAACAATCTACAGATCTCTCACCTTTTGTCTTAATGTTTCGAGAATAGCTCCGTACAGAATATTAAAGCTAGAGAAGTTTCGAGATTCTATCATTGACAACTTGACATATCCACAAAAAGGAAGAGAGCAAAATATCACTCTGAACTTATAGAACCATGCCTTTAAATCTCACACTAATAATGAGGTGATCTATCAGTACTCAGTAGAGTTTTCCATATTGCAATCTATTCAACTCACATTCTTTTCTGTTTGCTCAAATCACCCTTCTTAACTAAACAAGAGCAAATTTTGATCATACCTAACAAAACTGAACTAATCCACTCCACGCTCCAACAATAAAGTATATGAAAATATAAAACCCTAAAAGAATTTCTGAATCAACCTAAAAACCCAATTGATAAAAAAAAACCCTAGATTCTCCAATTGACAGCTCCAAAAAAGGGGGAAACGAAACACAGACAGTTTTAGCTAAGAGAAGCGTGGGCAAATATATTGAGAGGCGGGGGAGCGAGATTACCGTGAGCGCGGTCTCCACCGACTTTATTGACGGCCATTACGGCGCCGAGGACGATTCCAAGCACGCCGAAGACGAGGAGGGAGAGGGAGAGGGCGATCTCCTTGATTGGGGGCTTGTTGTTCACACTGTATGAGGTTCCCATCATTATGTCCTCGTCGGAAATCGAGAATGCGTGGTCCACATATGCCATCGCTAGTTTCTACAGATTTCTTCAAAATGTTCTCTTTTTCTTTCCCTTATATCTTCAGTAACTAGATTGGATTCCAAGAAACGGGAAAAACTGAAGAAAATAAGAAGATACTAAGCTTGATTGAAAAGGGGAGCTGTGAAAATGGTGACCTTAAGGATTAACAGTGGGCGATCGATACCGTGAGTGGAGAAGAAGGGATTTTGGGGTTTTAATGATTTTTTTCAATTGGACTTTTTCAATATTTTGATTTTTCTCCAAACATTGTTTTCAGATTTTATTTTGCTTAACTAATTGACCTTCTGGAACTAATACTGTAATAAAAAGGTTTTTCGACATTATATTAATTAAAAAAGTAATGGAGTACTCCATAAAAAAAAACTACTACTACCTCTATCCTACATCACGGTCACATTTACTTTTCTGCACCTATTTTATAAAAATAATAATAAATAGTTAGAGTGAAGAAATATTAAAATAAGAGAAAGAATAATGTAAAGAAAACTCTTCTCTACCTTATTCTCTCTCTTATATTACTATTTCTCGACTTTAACTATTTATTATTATTTTTACAAAACGAGTGCAGAAAAATAAATGTGACTTTAACTGTCACATACTTCATGAAAATCAAAATACTACTCTCTCCGTTCAAAAAATATTATTATTTATGGATGACGACTTTAGACTAAGTTTATCAGCAACCACCTAACTCAACCCAACCAGCCACCTTTTTAATATTTAATTCATTTTTATCTCCTCCACATCATCTTCCACATCATCAATATTCATCCAACCCAACCACCCACATTTTCATGGTTTATCAATGACCACCCAACCACACTATATATATTTATTTTTATATTTTTTTAATAATATTATTAATACATGAAATACTTATTATTGTAAATTTATAGAAAAACGTAATAAATGACAAACTAAAAATTATAAAAACAAACTAATAAAAATATAAATTACAATAATTGAAATATGAAATTCAAAATACATAATTGGTGCCCATACATAAGACGAAAACTAGACATTCAATTGCAATTGCCGAATTTTGCCCATATATGCTCAACCAAATCGTCTCGCAGAGCTTTGTTTTTCATGTAAGAAGCTAGACTCGCAATCCTATTCGTAGAAATTTTATCAAACAAGAAGGATTATAGGAGGAGAAAAGATGATATTTTTTTATGCAAAACTATACCAAATGTGGTCTCTATTTATAGAGGAAGAAAAATTATGAATTTTGATATATTTTTTATAATTTTATAATATTTTATATTAAAGATATATTAATTTAAAAAATATATATATATCAACCAATGAGATTATGCCATTTGGCACAATCTCATTGGATGATGAAATTGAGACCAGGCGGTTGGTGTTTGGGTGATGGGCGACCGCGGTTGGCGTCTGGGAGTGACATTTATTTCAATTTTTTATTTTTTTTTAATGTGGGGTGAGGTGGAGGTCGACCAACCCCACCCCGATAAACGTAGTCTTAGGATTTGGTAAAATAAAAGACATAATGAAAAAAAGGCTAAAGTAAGATAAAAAAAAGTAAAGTATGATAAATACGAGAAAAATTAAGTAAATATAATAATATAAAATTTTCATTTTTAGAAATATGACTAGTATTTTTTATGGACATAATAAAATGGTAATATAAAATAATTTTTCGTGGAAGAAGAAAGTAGTACCTAAAAAATTTGAAACTGTAAACAATGATTTAAACGTTGGTGTTATATTTACAATATTTTTCCCTTTTTGTTTTTAGGGAGATTTCTTATTTATATTTTCAATTTTAATGATTAAAATTTATTTTTCCTACTTACGTTTCATTTTTATGGACTTAAAAATAAATACTCCCCCTGTTTCTATAAATGTCTCATTTTTCAATTTAGTTTGTGTGCACTACTTTTAGAAACAATTTCATCACATATTATATCACTAACAAAATATGTTCCATTATTCATTAATAATTTCAATAATTTAACATTTTTCTTTTATATTTTATTAATTTTACATAAAAATTATACTATTTCTAAAGAATTTAGGGGATAAAGGTAGTATAAAAATTAAGTCCATCATGATAATAATAAAATGTATATAGCAAAAGTTACATGCAATCATCCGTAATCATAATTCATAAATTAAAATTAAGTCCATCATGATAATTATAAAATGTAAATAGCAAAAGTTACATGCAATCATCCGTAATCATAATTCATAAATTATCACTTACGGTGTTAGAGCATCCGCAATAGCGGACGTCCTCTATTACGTCGAAATGGGCGGACGCAAACTTCGGCGACGGACGAGAGGTCGTCCGTGGGTTTCAGCGGACTTCCGTCGTGACGTCAGCTACTGCAGACACGAAGCAAGTCCCAAATTTTGATTTTTTTTGGCTAGCGGCAAACTATACAGATTCAAAGCATAACATGTACTTTGTTTGAATCGTTTTTTGGTTTGAGATGTTTTTTTTGGTGAACTATGTATTTTTTTAATTTAAATATGTATGTTTTTTAAATAAAATGGTTGCATTTTTCCCGTATTCGTGTCGAAATTTTAATTCCGTAAAATTGCATATTTGTGAATTTTGATTATTGTGGATGTCTGCCGGGATGTCCTTGGGGATGTCCGCTATTGTGGAGTGGGATGTCTTTATGACGTGACAGTGCTGTGGTATGTCCTTATGACGTGGCAAGAGATGTTTTTGGGATGTCCGACGAGACATTCGTTCTATTGCGGATGCTCTTATAGTAGGTTCTTGTATTTTAAGAATTGTTTAACAGTGTCAGGTGGCTTGTTATTAAGTCAATCATAAAAAGTCAATTTAATAAACTACTAATATTAACCGATCCATTAAGTGTTGGATTGTTATTAAGTTAACATGATAATGATACGACCCAATAATACCTAATATGAATCCCACATATTAAGGAAATTTTTGGTGTGAATATGAACTTGCCTTGCTACCTTTAAATACAAATACAACTCGCACCCAACATGAACTCGTTAACGTTACGATTGACACGACACAATAACATTATTGATAGTAACCAAAATCAGATTTATATGATTAAAACTGATATTATACAATTAAACATGATTTACACGATTAAACCATATTTTAAACCTAATTTATACCATAAACCCCAATTTACATGATTTAAACCTAATTTACACGAACCTAAAGAATGAAATTATAGTAACTTTTAATAAAAAAAGATAATTAAAATAAATAAATAATAATATTCACTCTATCCACAAAAAATAGTCTTATATTTCTATTTCGGTTCGTTTAAAAAATTAGTCTAATGCCAAATATAGAAAGTTTCTTCCAATTTATTAGTACATTTAATCACCGTTAACCTCTTTTTATCTTTCTCTCTCCTCATTTACACATTTTTAGAAAATCTTTTTCTTTCTTTTTCTATTAATTTTATCTCTCTTTTTTTTGTTTATCAAATTTTGAATTAAAACTGTAAAATATGATTTTGAGGATAACATGGATTTTAGCGTGAAATTCATAAAGTAGGAGAAATAAAAAGAAAAAATAATTAGAATATTATTAGTGAAGAATGATGTCCGATTTCGAGAGAAAAATTTACTAAAAATAGAAATGAATTAGTAATTTTAGGGGTGGCACGGTACGATATACCACACCGAGAATGTTATACCTATACCTTACCGAATTTTTCGGTATATCGCACCGCATTGCGGTATACTGAATATTTGGTATGATTATTTCCGATACCGTTACCATACCGCCTATGCGATATACTGTACTTTTACGTTATACCGAAGTAAGGTATGGCATACCGAGTACGGTATACCAAAATAAGGTATGGCATGCCGTTTTACCTGTGTTTCATAACAAAAAAAATTCTATTATAGCCAAATATTTAAAATAAAATTTCACCTATTTAAATAATGTCCAAAAGATTAAAACTACACCACAATCAAATCCATACAGTTGACTTGATTTGCATCTCTGCGTGAGTGTGTTTAGGGATTTTAACATATTAACTATTTTTTAATATATAAATTTTTAATACAACATATATATCGAATTTTTGACAAATATCTTAAATGCGGTATACTGCGGTATAGGAAAAGCTATACGTTTACCGTACCGAAATCTACCGGTAAGGTATCATACTATACCGCAACTTGCGGTATACGACAAATTCTGTATTTTTGATATTTTTTCGGTACGATAAGTGCAGTATTTCGGGATATGAATTTCTTTCAGAAGCAGATGATTAATCATATGCTTCTCCCGTTCCGCCTTAGAATGAAGTACTATTATTAACACACACACACACAAAAAGCAACTTTACTAAAATAAGTAAACAAATAAATACAAAATCATTAACTAAACTAACTAAATCGGCAAACATAAGTAGAGATTGCGACAGAAAAATCCTTGCTTAGAGCACCCGCAACGCGTCGCGCGGGTGTCTCGTATCTCATCCATCCGAGACGAGACGACAGCGAGACGCGTTGCAGCGTCCCGTCTCGTCCCGATCTCGCCGAGACGCCCGTCCCGCAGACGCAATAAATCATTTTTTTAAATTCGAATTTAATAAAAAAATTTAAAAATTTAAATGGTAATGTTACCGTTTTCGACTGTTTTTTATTATTATTTTTTTTCTTTTTTTACTCTATAAATACTCCTATTTCATCCTCATTATGCACACAAACACACATCTATTCTTCTCAAATCATCTCTATTTCCTCTCCAATTTTCATCTAACCTCTCCAATTTTCATCACAAAATGTTCGGCGACGGAAACTCTGGCGGCTCATCAACGTGTTTGGCGACCGGGGGGCATGTACAATGTCTTGGGTGGTTCCGGTTCCGGTTCGTCGACGCCGGGCACCCAAGGCTCGTCGACGCCGTCGGGGTACCAACCACCCCATTTTGATGTGGATGCATACACTCGTCCCTCCGCCCCGAGGTATTCGCAGGGATTATCTTAAATTAGGGAGGATTATCCGGATGAACCCAATCCGGAAGGAGGACGAGGCAGTGGAAGCTCCAGGGCATTCGACGCCGTGGAGGAAGAGAAGGACGCGGCCGAGGAGGAGGAGGATGTAGGCCGTCATCCGTACAGCCGCAAGGACACGATGGCTCTGTACCACGCCTGGATCAGCGTCTCGTATGATCCCATCGTCGGGAATCAACAATCCCGGAAGTGCTTTTGGGAAAAGGTCACTGAGGCCTACAATGAGATTAAGACGAAGGGGTCCCGCCACCGCACATTGAAGATGTCCCGAAGTCATTTTGACTGAGTCGACAGAAAGGTCAAAAATTCTGCGGCATCTACAAGAATGAAGCGACTCATTACCAAAGCGGAGCTACTGGAGCCGACATTCTGAGATCGGCTTTGCGAGTCTATTTCGACGACAACGACAAAGAATTCAAACATGTCGATGTTTGGGAGGCCGTCAAAGAAGTCAAAAGGTGGGCCGGCGGTGTCCAGTCCAGCACGGGCTCGACCTCGAAACGCACGAAGCACACGGCGGGTGGCCAATACTCGTCTAGTGGGGGCGGTTCAGGCAGCTCCGCACAAGAGGTTGCCTCGCAGGAGGTTGATGGCACGACAGACGATGCATGGGGGTCCTCCTGTGTGCGCCGTCGGCCGCAAGGGACCAAGGCGGCGAAGGCGGCTAGAGGGAGGAGGGGCCGAAACGAATCAAGCCAGACGGGTTCCCAATGGCCGCCCTCCTCCCTAATGTCCATGTACTTCACCGCCACGATGGCAGACACTTCCCGGATGACGCCCGCCCAATATCAAGCCCATCATGCCGGCATTGTGTATCTGGCGGGACAACTTGGTATTCCGCCTCCATTCGGTGCACCACCACCGCCTTTGGGGGATGATTCGTCGGCGGAGTAGTTTTTAGGATTTTAAGTTGTAATTTTATTTTATTTAATGAAGTGTGTTTTTATTAATTGAATTTGTTGGAAATAAAAATAAAAAATGAAATTGAATGAATAGTTAAGAGATGAGATGGTTAAGAGACGAATAAGAGATGAAGGGTTGCAAATGCTGTCTCTTAGTTAAGAGATGAAGTGAAAAGTACAGTGTGATCCATGAATAATTAAGAGATGAGACGGTTAAGAGACGGATAACAGCGTTGCGGATGGTCATAGACCGTTACAGTTGTAATCATCTACCAGCATTGAACTGGTGTTCATATATTGCTCTATTTTTCAATCTTTGTTTTATACGCTGTGTTGCCGGCCGACAATCGCTGTCTCTTTTAAATAACAAGATGAAATCTTTCGATAATCCCACGCATTCCCAGTTTCGATTATCCCCATGTTTTCATAACTTTGCAGAAACATTGCAAACAAGAATCGGAGATAGCGCAACACCAAACAAAGATAAAGAGTGATTTTTTTTTGGGAGTAGCAAAGGGAGGTGGGTTTTATGAGAACGATGCCCCGTGTAACAGTTGAAGGTATGAATTCCATATGAGTTTGTTTTACGCCGCCATTTTCATTTTTACATGCTTAGTGATACGAGTTCTTGATATTGCTGTCGAACTGTTTGATGGATTGCCGCCATGAAACCCAAAGCTAGAAATGAAAACCCTGCTTTAAATTTAGCTGGCGATTTCTATTTTGTTGTAACTGTAGAAAATTGATTTGGCAACATCATAATTGCAGAAATTTCATGTCAAAGCAGTGGTTTTAGTTGATTATTGTAAGGATTTTAGTTTGAAATTTTGCAATGAATGCAGTACTGAGCTCTCCTCCATCAGCTGCACTTGGCATAGAGAGTTCCCCTTCAAAACATGCTTCTTTACCTCTGTTCATATTCCTTGGTGGGATCATACTACTCCTTTTGCTCATCTTAATATTCATTTCTCGGAAAGTGATCAAGCCCGCAAAATTCAGATCGCTCGTTGCTCGCGCAGTAAACCGGCCAGGTTTCGTCTTTGATACTTCCCGTTTAGTCAACTCAAGTCATGTTCTCTCATTGTGGCCTTGTTTCATGTGCTGCAGTAACAAGAGACATTCTAAGTGGAAATCTCCGTACGATTAGCTATTTTAACTTGGATGTACTGAAGAAGGCTACCAAGAACTTCAATCAGTTGAATCTTCTTGGAAGAGGTGGATTTGGACCTGTCTACTTGGTAAGGGGTTGGAATGCTACCTTACATGTTTTTGTGATTCCAATTATCTTTCTCGTTTTGTTATTTGAAGGGGAAGCTGGACGATGGAAGGCTGGTTGCAGTAAAAAAGCTGGCAGTCGAGAAATCACAGCAGGGTGAAACGCAATTCCTCTCTGAGGTGAGGATGATCACAAGCATACAGCACAAGAATCTCGTTCGCCTTCTGGGTTGCTGTTCTGATGGGGATCAGCGACTTCTTGTTTACGAGTACATGAAGAACAGGAGTTTAGACCTTATCGTTTATGGTAACACATTCACCTATAACTTTCCTTTTATCGCACAAAATGACTATTGATGAATAATTCTGGCTAAAGTTATTTTTTCGTGTGATTTGTGTATGCAGGGAAAAATGACATTTTTTTGAACTGGGGTACTCGATTTCAAATAATTCTCGGGGTTGCTCGAGGACTACAGTATCTGCATGAGGATTCGCACATCAGAATCATACACAGGGACATTAAAGCGAGCAACATTCTCCTTGATGATAGATTTCAACCTAGGATCGGTGACTTTGGCCTTGCAAGGTTTTTCCCAGAGGATCAAGCCTATCTCAGCACCGCGTTTGCAGGAACCTTGTAAGTAATTCTCTCCCGTGCAAGGAAATTAGGATATATCTTCGTGTAAAGAATAACTTTATAGTGATTCGACTCATATTAGAATCGCTGAAAAATTGGATGAAATAAGAGTAAGAATTGGGGAAACGGAATGATAACCATGACTGTGTTTTGCATCTATTCTGCAGAGGATATACTGCACCGGAGTATGCCATCAGAGGCGAGCTAACTGAAAAGGCTGACATATACAGCTTCGGAGTTCTGGTGCTAGAAATTATCAGCTGCAGAAGAAATACTGACCTAACCTTGCCATCAGAGATGCAATACCTTCCAGAATATGTAACTTTATATCCTACTTATTTTCTTGATTTTGTTTCTAATCCACGAGTGAAACTCACCACATCCACTCTTTTTGGTGCTCGTAATCCCATTAGGCATGGAAGCTATACGAAAGGTCCATGCTAACTGATCTCATAGATCCAAGAATACGCGAAGATGGCTTCGTTGAGAAGGATGTGCTGCATGCCATTAGAGTAGCTTTCCTTTGCCTGCAGCCTCAAGGAAATCAAAGGCCACCAATGTCTGAAATCGTAGCAATCCTAACTTGCAAGGTTGAACTGGAGACGATGCCTACGAAACCTGCCTTCTTGGAGAGAAAGAAGAGGAACGACGAGAAGATTTCATGGGACTCAATATCAGAGCCTTTCCCTTCTCCTTTAAGGAGCGACTCTCCTACCTTCCCTCGGCATCTAAAGTAAGATTTCGCTAAGCAATTTTTCGAGTAATATGCAGAAAACCATATATTCTCGGTTATCCATGTCTTAATGTATGAATAGGTTCTTTCGTTATTTATTCATTCGGCTATTTGTTCCATTCAAAACATCAACATTTGTTATGTAGATAAATAAACTCATGGTGCTAAAATTCTTCCCCTCTCCCGGATTGAAATCAATGACCATTTTGAAACTATGTTTATCAATAAATACAACAATTTAATTGGCTACTTATGTGTATCTGTTCACCCCCATTGCACGTGGGATGGGCCACAAATGCTATATCTGATACCCAAATTCTCTTGTACACAATTTTCATATTTGATGATTCTTCTCTTACAAATGTATTTGCACATATCTGTGTATATGCAAGTGAAAGTGACTGGTATTAGGAGAAAAGGTAGGACAAAAAAGTGTATGCATGCATGAGATGGGATGGATGATTTTGCTGGAACCACCCAACTTATAGTTAATGAAATTTGCCTTTTTTACTCTGCTTTCGGTTGGCCAAAGTATAAGTCTGCATTTAATTAATTATTTTCTGCTGCAATTCAATGCCATTTCCTATATCAGGTTACTAGTCCCATCAACACATAATTAATAACGAATCTAAACTAACTTCTAAAATAGGTACTAATATTTTCAAATAAAATCCTTTATTTTTTGCTGCTGAAAAAAGAATTGATTGGCACTGGTTGATCAAAGAGATGGATACACATTACATATACAGATACAAAATACATCTTCATCTAGAGAGTGTGACTCGATCCATGGCTGGAAAGCATCATTTTCCGGCAATATCATCACCTAAACATACATAAAACTAGAGACCTATGGATTAAGATAGTTAGAGTAGAGAATTGTAGGCTTTAATTCTACTTGTTGTGGAGAGGGTTTGCTCCGGTGGGAACGAGGCGCTTCTGGTCGTCATAGGCTACGTTCCGGGACGAGTATCTGGAGAAATGCAGCCTTATTGAGGTGGTTGTCCTCTGTCTAGAAGATTGTAGATGGTTGATTGGATGAGCAGCAACCAAAACCTTAAGGGTTGAGGTGGTGATGAGAATGTGATGATGGAAGAGAAGAAGGAGAAGGAGAAGGAGAAGGAGAAGGAGAGAAGCCCTCATTGTAAAAATGTGAGCTGAAAATGAAACAAATATGGGATTATAACATGTTTGAAAGTGACCAATGTATTAGTGAGCAAAAGGAAACAAGTATTTGCAGGTTTGAAGGCATTTATTGTGGACAGTGGAGATTTCTGATGCATAGACATCTACCATATCAGAAATCTCTCACCAAACTGCATTTATTGCCTTGAAATTTCCATTGGCCGTCAAATCGAAAGGGATCAAGGAAAAAAGCATTTCTTTGGGTGAATGAAATAGAAAGAATTCTGGAGAAATATGCATCTCTTTTCTTCCCTTTTCCATTATGTGCAAGGGGAAAAAGCATTATGGTTTTGAAGCTTGTCGCCGCTAGGTTTGAAATGAAAAAAGAGCCAAATGAAACGTTTTAAAGTGTTCAATCCTAATCCCCAAAAACAAACCTTTCATCTGCACATACTTTATGCAAAAAGATCACTCAAATCCTACACATGTAGAGAAGTGACGTCTCTGAAGCAAGATGCAACGGCGAAAGAATTGTCGAAATTGCCCATTGAAGGTCTTAAGGGCATTTTTGCCAGAAAAAAGTCTAAAAACCTCAAAAGATATTAACTTGTAGTTGTCGGACTTAAAAGATATTTTCAAAGTTCACGGACCTAAAATGATACTTTGGCAAAGTTCGTAGACCTAAAAAGATGTTCCCTCAAAATAATATTAACTTGTAGTAATATTCTAGTATATTTTTTATTAATAACTTACTCCATCCGTTCTCTCGTAGTTGAGTCGTTTTTTTTCACTCGTTTATGGAAAATCATAATAAATAGTTAAAATGGAGAAAAAATAAAGTGAAAGAGAAAATAATATAGAGAAAAGTATTCTCTACATTATTCTATTATTTTACTCTTTTCCACTTCATCTATTTTATTATGATTTTTTCAAAACATGTGCAAAAGAGAGATGACTCAGCTATGAGGGAACAAAAATTAAGGAGTGTATCTTATTGTAATTTTTAAATTAAAAATTATATAATAATTATTATATATATTATAATTATTTTAGATATTAAAGATTTACTAAAATTTAATTAATACTATCAATTAGTTAAATTAAAGATTTCCGAAATAGCCTCGTTTTCCGTTCTTGATTTAGTTATGTTCGGTTCTTAATTCGGTTTGCTTCGATTACTCAATTAGAGATTGTTTACAGACTTCATGAGATGCACAAAAATGAGGCTATTGCAGAGGGGAATTGATGTTGGGTATGCGATGTACCTTTGTAGATTGGGGACGAATTGGCTTTAAACAGATGAGGTTCTGGCTTCCATTATCACTTCTCTGATTTAGATTCTCGGTTTCTGCCAGGAGTTTGGTGTCAACATTAAATTCTGGAAATGGAATCATTAAATGCACCGAGTACCAATTATTCAACACTTCATAAACAAAATCAATTCCGTCAATGCATATTCAAACCCTAAATCAAATTAGGTCATGAGAATATCACATAACAATTTCACTCGTCATTAAATCCATGGAGTTCACGGCATTAAAAGCATTAATTGTAAAATTTTTGGGTTCGAAATTAGGATTTTAAAAACGGGGCTTTACAATACCGGTACCATATCGGAATTTCGGTATACCGTTCTGAACGGTATATCGAAATTAAATGGATATCTATTTATGATTTTAGGGTTTTCAATAAATACTTTTTGAATATATAAATAAATTAAATGGATATCCATTTATGATTTTAAACTTTTAATCTTTAAAAAATAAATTATATTATTATAATCAGTATAAACAATATGTATCGAATACGTATTGATTTTCGATATATTTCGGTATACCGATAATATTGATATATATCAAATATTCGATATGAAACGGTATACCGCGGTATAAGAAAATTCATATCTTTATCGTATCGAAAATTTACGATACGGTATTGTATCGTAACGAAAATTTCGTTATATAAAAAATTCGATATTTTTCGGTACGATACGATCGATATACCGTTTTTTTGATATATTTACCCAGCCCTACCCGTGTCAGGTATCCCGTACCCGACATTGAGGGTATCCGTATCCGACCCGAAACCCTGATAGAAAATTTGAAAATCCTAATGACCGGCAATGTTTTTCCCTAATTTATTGTATTAATATCGATGATAAACTTTGAATAGATTGAGATTAAAAGTAAGTGGACACTCTATACCTAGTTTCGGTGAGTATTCAATTGTATGTTCGTTGAAATATAAAAATGTTTCAAAAGAACTCTTAGATTCTAAAGAACTATAAAAAGAGGGTAGTATATGTTATTATGTTAATATTAATAATATCGCGTATTATCGGGACTAACGGGTATACCCGCGCGGATAACGGGTTTATACACTTAATATCGGATATTATTGAGATTAGCGGATATATACCCGCTACCGACAAAACTCTAAAACATACTGCCCGATCCTGCCTGTTTCCCGTTATCATTGGGTAATGGGTATTGTTGGGATTTGTGGCTGATCATATGGAATGCTGGTGCATGCAGACGTACTATGGGGAGCAAAGTAGTCAATCAAGAAGAGGGAAGAAGTTAGCCGTTAGAGATGGTTAAAGTGTAGTTGTAACTGTTCCGTTAGATCTTGTGAAGGCTCAATCACTTGATACTAGTATAAATAGTTTGTAGCATGTAGGGATGCGTGTGATATATTCTCATTTTCTGTAAGGCGCAAACATCCATTGAATAAGAGGGTTTTCATTCGGTTTTTCCATATATATGTGCGTGTGTTTATCTTCCTTCAAGAACGTCTTCTTTCTTGTTCGATCATATAGCTTACATTCAACAATTGGCGCCGTCCGGTGGGAATCGAATCCGACGATCTTGAAGAAGAGCCATGGCGACGTGACTCGACGCTGAAAAATTCACCGGGAACAATGACTACAGCCTTTGGAAGATGAAAATGCGTGCTGTTCTCGTTCAGCAAGGCTTGGCTTCTGCTCTGACTCCAGTAGAGGAAGATGCAAAGGGAAAGGGCCATGCTCTCGATGAAAAGGCTAAAGCTAAGCATGATGAAGTGATTCTCAAGGCGCATAGTGAAGTTGTCTTGTGTCTCGGCGATAAGGTGTTGAGGGAGGTTCAATCTGAGACAACTGCAGCAGGGATCTTGGAGAGGCTTGATCAGGTATATCTGGCTAAATCCTTAGCTAATCGCCTCTACATGAAGAGAAGGCTATATTCCTATACTTTCTTGGAAAACAAACCGATTCTTGAGCAGCTAGAGGATTTCTCTAAGTCCATTGATGATTTGGAGGCTGTGGATGTAAAAATAGCCGATGAGGATAAGGCTATACTGGTGCTCAATGCTCTACCCGATTCGTTTGATCATATGAGGGATGCTATCCTATATGGTAGGGATAAGCAAATCACCTTTGCTGAGGTGCATGCGGCCCTTATGGCTAAGGAGCTGCAGAGATGGGCAGTGAGGAAGGCTGATCCACAACCAGAATCTTGAAGAAAATGCAGTAGACCCATATTTAGAAAGAAATGATCAAAACGCTGGATATGAGATTCAATGTTTAGTCACTTCATAAGGTAATAGATGATGAAGAACATACAATTTTATCCCAATATATACTGCCCTATAGAAGGATCTAGACTAACACACCTTAGCATAGATAGTTAAGAAACGAGAAAATGAGAAGACAATTTCTCATAATTGAAAGACAACTTTACATGTTCCTCTTTAATGTGTTGTATAACCGCTGACTCTTCGTTCTTCATTATGAGGCTTCTCGACTGATTCATGAGGAATGCTAACACTTCCCCTCAATTCGAGGGAAGAGAGAGGACATATCCCGAGCTTGTTCCGAAGTCTTCCAAAGAATTGGTAGCTAAGAGGTTTGGTCATGATATCCGCCACCTGATCGGCAGTTGGAACATGTCTCAAGTCGATCTCTTTCTTCGCAACTTTATCTCTAACAAAATGTACATCGAGTTCCACATGTTTGGTTCTCGCATGCAATACAGGATTAGACGCCAATGCGATTGCACTCAACTTATCAACCCAAATTGTTGGAGTCGTCCTTTGCTTCACTTGCAATTCACTCAACAGTGAGCTGATCCATGTTACCTCACAAGCTGCATGAGCTAGACTACGGTATTCTGCCTCTGTACTCGACCTAGAAACAACTGATTGCTTCTTGGAACTCCATGAAATCAAATTAACACCAAGATAACAACAATACCCACTTATGGATTTTCTATCATCGAGATCAGCAGCCCAGTCCGAATCTGAGAACGCAGTGACCACTGTGTTCGAGGCTCGAATATGTATACCATAGTCAATTGATCCTGCCAAATAGCGAAGAATTCGTTTCACTGCTTTCCAATGTGAGTCCAAAGGGCATGACATGAATTGGCTCACTTTGTTCACGCTGAAACTAATTTCAGGACGTGTGATTGTTACATATTGTAGTGCTCCTACTGTGATTCGAAACATCTTCCCATCTACAGTTGGATTCCCCTTCGATTTAGAAAGATGAGAATTAGAGATCATAGGTGTAGAATATCCCTTGGCTTCTTGCATACTCAATTTTTGGAGAAGATCTCTGATGTAGGCAGCTTGGTTGAGGTGAAGTCCCTCTTTAGTTTTAGACACCTCAACACCAAGAAAATGCTTCACTTCCCCGAGATCTTTGAGTGAAAAATGAGCGCCAAGTTGATCAATTACTTGCTGGATCGAAGAAGGATTAGAACCTGTGATTAGAATATCATCAACATATATCAATAAGTAGATAACTTCCGAATTGTTGATCTTGTAGAAAAGTGAGGCATCGGCTCTTGATTGAGAGAACCCCAAGGATAAGAGGACAGAGTGGACAGTAAAGAACCAAGCCCGAGAGGCTTGTTTGAGTCCATAGATAGCTTTATTCAGCTTGCAAACAAGATTGGGGTTTCCTTGCTCAAAACCTGGGGGTTGCCTCATATAAATATCTTCCTTCAAATCACCATGTAAGAATGCATTATTCACATCAAGGTGAGTAACTTTCCATTGTGATGAAGTAGCAAGACTGAGAATAATCCTGATGGTGCTTGGCTTCACTACTGGACTAAAGGTCTCAGTAAAGTCGAAGCCAGGAAGTTGAGAGAAGCCTTGAGCCACGAGTCTAGCCTTGTGTCTTGCAATCGAACCTTCTGCATGCATCTTTAGTTTGAAAATCCAGGTGCAACCAATAGCAATTTTACCAGGTGGCAGCATAGTTAATGTCCATGTCTTGTTTCTGAGAAGAGCTAGAAATTCTGCCAACATTGCATCCTTCCAAACAGGAATAAGAAGGGCAGCAATAACAGATTTGGGAAGAGTGTGGGAGGGTATAGAAGTATTATAGAGTTTGGGTTTAAAAATGCCTCTTTTAGCACGAGTGACCATTGGATGCACATTGGTAGTAGGTGCCGCAGCGGGAGGTGCTTCAGGAGGTGTGGCAGGGGGTGGATCAGTAGATTCTGTAGGAGTTGGGGAAAAGTTCACAGGATTAGGAGATGAAATAGAGGTAGGAGTCATAATAGAGTTAGGTTGCGGTAAAGTAGGAGGAGTAGAAGGTGTTGAGACCGAGGTGCTGACTGTAGGTCGAGGACTCTGCTGAGTGTGTGGAGCGATACAGGCTGATGTAGAGGGAGAGAGAAGGAGGGCAAAGGAACAACAGGATTTATAGAAGCATGTGTAGATGGTGACAGAAAGGGAAATTTGGATTCATCAAAAAGGATATCACGAGTGACAATGATTTTTCCAGATGGGAGAAGTGCCTTATAACCCTTGTGAGAGGAACTATAACCTATGAATGTTGCTGCTTCAGATCTGTTTTGCAATTTGTTTTTGGTGTAGGGTCTCATAAATGGATAACACAAGCACCCAAATACCTTCAGAAGAGTATAGTCAGGCTTGGCTTTAAAAAGAAGTTCAAAGGGAGTTTTGAATAGAATAGGTTTTGCTGGAATTCTATTGATGAGAAAAGATGCTGTAGTAAAGGCATCATCCCAAAATTTTGACGGAAGACCAGCTTGAGACATTAAAGCTAACCCCATTTCAACCACATGCCTATGTTTTCTCTCTGCTAAACCATTTTGCTGTGGTGTGTAAGGGCATGATATTCTGTGTAAAATACCACATTCTTGTAAAAAAGAAGACATTCCTTGAAACTCTCCTCCCCAATCAGATTGAAGAACTTTAATTTTGCAGGATAACATATTTTCCACCATAGCTTTGAAGGCTTTGAAAACATTCAAAACTTCCCCTTTAGATTTTAAAAGATACAGCCATGTGAATCTACTATAGTGATCAATAAACGTCACATAGTAGGAAAATCCATTTCTTGAAACAATGGGAGATGGTCCCCACAAATCACTGTGAATTAATTCAAGCGGAGATGAATGTTGAGCAGTAGAAGGAGTGTAAGGTAAGCGATGAGATTTGGCAATACAACAAGGATGACAAAGTAAGCTAGATTTTATTGAGTTGAAGGAAATATTGCAACTTTGAAGAGCTTTCTCAACAACATCAAAAGCACAATGTCCTAACCTTTTATGCCATAGATCTATGCTAGGGACATAAACAGAATTAACAAAACAAGGAAGTGAAATGGGAACAGCAGCAGGTCCTAGTTGAGCTGAGCAGACAGTAGGTTGCTTGATGTTGTTCTTGATTGAATTTGAAAGATTTGAACTGATAGGTGGCTTGGATTGCTTGGGAAGCAAGAATTGGTACAACCCTTGATCAAGGGTGCCCTTGAGAATGACTGCTTTGGATTCCTGGTCCTTGACAAGACAAAAGGTAGGATGAAATTCAAAGAAAACATTGTTATCCTTTGCAAATTTAGACACACTAAGGAGATTTCTAGTGACATCTGGGACATGAAGAATATTTTTGAGATGAAGATTTTTAGAATGAATAGCAGATGAAGTAATCACATGAGATTGACCAATATTAGCAATTTTAACTCCACTACCATTGCCAAGAAGAAGTTCAGTACCTCCTTGATACTCTGTGCTAGAGTTCAGGTTTGAGATGTCATTTGAAATATGGTGAGTAGCTCCTGAGTCGGGATACCATGAGGAAATGGAGTTGTTGTCAAACCCATATCAGATATTGATTGATGAGCAGACCGTGGTTGGAAGTGTGATCCCCGGGCCTGAGCTATATTAGCAGTAGGATTTGAAGGGTGAAAGGGAGTTTGCTGGTAGGAGAGATTTTGCTGCGGTCTAGGATGTGAGTTGAAGCCACTGGATTGTTCATATCTGCTCCAACATCTATCAGCGGAGTGTCCCGGTTTCTGATAGAGCTGACAAACCAAACGGTTGTTGAAGCCTCTTCCTCCCCTTCCACCTCTTCCACCTCTTCCACCCCTAAAGGAGTGTCCCCCCTATTTCCTTGAAACCTGTTAAAAAATTGTGGATTTCCTCTTCCATAACCACTTTCCTTTCTTGACACGGACATGTTAACAACATTAGCAGAGGGTTGTGAACCATCCAGATTAACAGATGAATTTCTTCCAGATTCTAATCGTGTTTCAAAACTATGCAACAAAGCACTTACTTCTGCTACAGTTGTAGGCTCAACCCTTGAAGTGATAGTCACCATAACGGGATCATATTCCATTCCAAGGCCACTCAGAATGTGCAGGATCTGATCTTCATCTGTCACTTTGCATCCAGCAGCTCCAAGTAAATCACAACAATTCTTTATTTTGCTCAAGTAGTCCCTCATAGATAAGGATTCCTTCTTCATAGTCTGGAGTTGTAATTTATACTGCATCATCTTGGCCTTTGACTGATTTGAGAAGCTTGTTTCAAGAGCATTCCATATATCATTTGTAGATCTCAGTCCAACAACCAACACCATTGCACTTTCGGTGAGAGAAGACTGGATCCAGGCCGACAATCGTTGATCTTGACGATGCCAACTTAAATATTCTGGATTCATTCGCTCAGTTCCTTGGTCTTGAATCATTCTGGGTGGATGATCTCCTGTGAGAAAAGACTCCAGCCCATAGCCTTCAATTGTGGCTAAAACTTGTTGCCTCCATATCAAATAATTTGTGTCATTCAATTTGACAGAGATCGGTTGGTTATTTGGTAAGGTGGGAATATCAGAGGTGAGGGAGGAAGAGGTAGAATCACTATGCAATGTACTGCTTGAGCTTGAAGACTCAGCCATGGTTTCAATAATAAAAAAAAATGGAAGGGGAGATGGAAGGGTAAGAGAGACAGGTTAAAAACCTGCTCTGATACCATGAAGAAAATGCAGTAGACCCATATTTAGAAAGAAAGGATCAAAACGCTGGATATGAGATTCAATGTTTAGTCACTTCATAAGGTAGTAGATGATGAAGAACATACAATTTTATCCCAATATATACTGCCCTATAGAAGGATCTAGACTAACACACCTAAGCATAGATAGTTAAGAAACGAGAAAATGAGAAGACAATTTCTCATAATTGAAAGACAACTTTACATGTTCCTCTTTAATGTGTTGTATAACCGCTGACTCTTCGTTCTTCATTATGAGGCTTCTCGACTGATTCACGAGGAATGCTAACAAATCTCTTAATATCAAGAAGGTATCCAAGAAGCCATTTAAAAAGAAGTTTCAAGATTCAAAGGCTGAAGTCTCAGGTGTGAAGGAAGGCCATACCTGTTATTGGTGCAAGAAACCAGGGCATATAAAGCGTGATTGCTATGGCTGGAAGAAGAAACAAGCGGATGAAGGGAATTCACACTCCAATGTTGTGAATGGAGATGATGATAAAGTGCCTGAGGTTATGAATGTGACTGATAAGTGTGAGAAGGGATTCTGGATTGTAGATTCAGGCTGCTCATTTCATATGTGTCCCACGAGGGATTGGTTTCAAGATATGAAAGAGGCAAGTGGTACCGTGCTTCTTGGAAATAATCAGACATGCTGCATCAAGGGAATTGGAAGCATCATGCTGAGAACGAGTGATGGATCTGTCAAGGTGCTGTCAAATGTAAGGTACATCCCTGAAATTAAAAGAAATCTGATATCTCTTGGGACTTTGGAGCAAAAAGGATATTCTTTTGTGTCCAAGAATGGTGAAATGCACATTTGCAAGGGGTCACAAGTAAAGATGATTGCAAGAAGAAATGGAAGTCTCTATTATCTTCAGGCCGCAGTCATCGAGGGAGAATCACACATGGTTGCCATACCAGATCTGAGGATGTGGCATCAAAGATTAGGATACCCGGCAGAGGGTAGCCTCAAAGCCTTGGTGAATTTGGGACTGATAGAGGCAGGTGGAGGAGAAATGGTGAGAGCTTGTGAAGATTGCTTGCTGGGAAAGTCCAAGAAGCAGAGCTACCCAACTGGTAAGCATACATCTACTTCTCCACTAGATTATGTGCATTCGGATCTCTGGGGGCCCGCTCCAACTAAAAGTCTTGGTGGGGGAAGATACTACATGACAATCATTGATGATTGGTCAAGGAAGGTCTGGGTTTACATCTTAAAGGAGAAATCTGATGCATTCAAGACCTTCAAAGCTTGGTGTGCAGAGGTAAAAAATGAGAAAGGTACTGCACCAAAAATCTTGAGGACTGACAATGGCTTGAAATATCTATCCAAGGAGTTTGATCTATTCTGTCAAGAAAATGGCATAAGAAGACACAAAACCGTCCCAGCAAACCCTCAACAAAATGGGGTTGCTGAGAGGATGAACCGAACCTTGCTTGAGAGGGTTAGGTGCATGTTGAGTTCCTCTAGTGCAGGGAAGAATTTCTAGGGAGAGACAGTCTCCACTGCTGCATTCTTGATCAATAAGTGCCCAGCATCAGGAATTGGTGGAGCAATCCCAGATCAGAGGTGGTATGGTGGAGGATTACCCGATTATAGCAGACTTAAGCCGTTTGGGTGTAAGGCTTTTGTACACCAGAAACAGGGAAAGCTGGATGCAAGGGCACTCAGATGCATGATGCTTGGATATCAGCCCAATGTGAAAGGTTATAGGCTGTGGTGTCTGGAGCCAAATAATCAGAGAATAATAGTGAACAGAGATGTGGTTTTTCTTGAGAACAACATGTCTCTGCTAGAAAAAATAGAACTTACCAGGTCGGTTGATGATATTGATGCTCACTTTGAGGTGGAGGATGAGTCATTAACTGAAGAGATTCAAAGAGAGATCAATGATGTATCAGAACTTGATCCAGAACCAGTTCAGACAGAAAGCATCTGTGATGATCTGACAGACTACCAATTGGCAAGGGATAGGCAAAGGAGGCAGAATATCAGACCTCCTGCAAGGTTTAGAGATGCTGAGATGTTGTTCTATGCACTTCATGTAGCAGAGCAGCTGGAATACTCAGAGCCAAGTTGTTATTCTGAGGCTGTGTCTGGGCCAGAATCAAAGCAATGGCTTCAAGCTATGAAAGAGGAGATTGAAGCTCTCATCAAGAATAAGACCTGGATACTTGTTGATAAGGTTGAGTTCAGAAAGGTGATAGGTTGCAAGTGGGTGTTCAAAAAGAAGATTGAAGCAGCTCAAGCTGACAACATAAGATTTAAAGCTAGGTTGGTAGCAAAGGGCTTCAACCAGCAAGAGGGTATGGATTTTAATGAAGTATTCTCACCAGTTGTGAAGCACAACTCCATTAGGATCCTGTTAGCAGTGGCTGCAAGAAAGAATTGGGAGTTGGAGCAGCTTGATGTCAAGACTGCCTTCTTGAATGGAGACTTGGAAGAAACTATCTACATGACTCAACCGCAAGGGTTTGAAGTTCCTGGATCAGAAGGAAAGGTTTGCTTACTCAAAAAGAGCTTATATGGTCTTAAACAAAGCAGTAGACAATGGTATTTGAAGTTCGGTGAAAATCTGTCTAAGCTTGGTTTTTGTAGATCATCATACGACAGCTGTGTCTTTGTGAGGAGGCAAGAGAATAAAGAGCCTATCTACCTACTGCTATACGTAGATGATATGCTGTTATCTGGACAGGATATTGAAGAAATCAGAAGGGTCAAGAAACAACTTGGTGCTACTTTGGTTATGAAGGATCTTGGAGCTGCAAAAAGGATCCTAGGCATGGATATAGTCACAGAAAGAAGTAAGGGGAAGCTTTGGCTATTCCAAAGTGACTATATCAGCAAGTTCTTGAAGAAGTTTAAGTCTGATAACATGAAAGAGACAGCAACTCCTATGGCGGTTCACTTCAAGTTAAGCAAAGATCAGAAAGCAAATAATGAGGTGGAAAAGGCTGAGATGCAATTGATTCCATATCCTAACATAGTTGGGAGTATAATGTACTTGATGATATATACTCGGCCTGATATAGCTCAGGCTATAAGCTCAACCAGTAGATACATGGTTGATTATGAGAAACAACACTGGAATGCTCTAAAATGGATGATGAGGTATCTGAGTGGGGCTAAAAGTCGTGGGATTCTTTTTACTTCAGAGGGTGGAACTAAAGGGGATCCGTTGGTTGGCTATTGTGACTCTGATTACGCAGCCAACGTGGATACCAGAAGATCTCAGACAGGCTATATCTTCACCTTGTTTAGATCTGCTGTGTGCTGGAAATCGAAGTTGCAGAATGTTGTTGCTTTGTCTACAACGGAAGCCGAGTATATGGCTCTTACTTCAGCCGTGAAAGAAAGTAAATGGCTGTTGGGATTGGTCTATGAGTTCGGGATAAATCAGACAAGTGTGGATATCCATTGTGATAACAATGTAGCGATTTGCTTAGCTAGACACCAAATGTTTCACGAACGTAGCAAGCACATCGACGTTCGACTTCACTTTATCCGTGATGAGGTTGAAAGTGGCAGGGTTAGGGTGATCAAGATCGACACAGCCCACAACCCTGCTGACATGCTCACAAAACCATTGAGCAAAGAAAAGTTTGACTACTGTTGCAGGCTTGTTGGTATTCATGACGTGCAATTCTGATATTCCAGCCAAGGTGGAGATTGTTGGGATTTGTGGCTGATCATATGGAATGCTGGTGCATGCAGACATACTATGGGGAGCAAAGTAGTCAATCAAGAAGAGGGAAGAAGTTAGCCGTTAGAGATGGTTAAAGTGTAGTTGTAACTGTTCCGTTAGATCTTGTGAAGGCTCAATCACTTGATACTAGTATAAATAGTTTGTAGCATGTAGGGATGCGTGTGATATATTCTCATTTTCTGTAAGGCGCAAACATCCATTGAATAAGAGGGTTTTCATTCGGTTTTTCCATATATATGTGCGTGTGTTTATCTTCCTTCAAGAACGTCTTCTTTCTTGTTCGATCATATAGCTTACATTCAACAGGTATCGATGCCCAATGAATAGCGGGTCAAGATGGGAACTATCCATTACAAGCTACCCATATCCATTACAAGCTACCCATTTTGCCCCCTAGTTATAATCTACCATAGCAATATTTTGTTTTCAATACTAAAAGATTATTGAAATAAAATTGAATTAATAGATAATTGTCTGCCAAGCTGACTGCAAATCTTTTCCAAAACTCGAGAGCTCAACAGATCCATAAGAGCATCTGTAACCCTTGGGGCCGGGCCGCAAATTGCGAGTCCCGGCCCGTCCCATGCATTACACGGAAGGGCGGCACGGCTCAGGCCCGTCCCGGTGACGCGTGACCGGCCTGGGGAGCGTCCCGAGTCCCGGCCCGGGACGGGGTTGCACGGAGACGGGCCGCAAGTCCCGCGTCCCGGCCCAGCGTTGCACGGTGACGGGCCGGGCCGCAACCAAATTTTTTTTTTTTATATTTTAAATTCGAAATTTTTATATTTTAAATTCGAAATTTTTGTCAACTACGTTGTCACCGAGCCGCCCGTGCAGGGCCTTCCTCACGACATCCGCAATGTCATGGCTCGTTCAGCTGCGATGCGCCAAGAGGAACAACACACTCGCCTCCAAGCCGATCTAATCGAAGAAATTTGGACTCGCAACAACGTTTTCCAGCATTGACGTTATGTTTTCATGTATTTTATTTCAGTTTGAAAATTTATATGTTGTAATTTTGCAGTATTCGATGAAATTAAATTTTCCGTGTTATAAATTTACAGCGTTTTTTATTTTACTTTCAAAATAGGTTGGAGTTGTGAATAGTGTCATTTATTAGTTGCGGCCCGGGCCGCAACCTGCAGGGTTACAGCAGTTGGGGCCTGGGCCGCAACTGTAGAGGAATGATGACGTGGAGGGGACTTGGGGACGGGGTTACTGATGCCCTAAAGCGTGAATCCAAAACCTAGACGATGTGAAATGCAGTTGATACATTCGATTTTACAAAATGGAAAACAAAGTAAATAAAAACCGAAATTTCGAAACAGCAATGTGAAAAAACCATGGTAGCTTCGTCCTCGCACTTCACCAGAAACAAGCTCCTAACTTTCTCTCTCCTCCTCCTCCCTCTCCTCTGCTTCCTCCTCTTCAACAGAAGCCCTCTCGATCCCAAACTCAGAGATCTCAGCCTCATCTCCCAAATCCCCGCCGTCTCCAGATCCTCTCTCTCCCACGACGAATTCGATGATACAAAACAACCCACTTCAATTTCGTCTGATTTCCAAGAAAAAACGACGCCCCTTTCATCAAAATCTGATCTTGATGAGGAAAATGAAGTTCCCATCTCATCAAATTCGAATCTTGACGACGAATCTCCTCAGAATGCTTCAGAGCCGTTGGATCCATCGGAGTCGGAAGAGGAAAAGATAGGTCTCATCACACCGGATTCCGATTCCGATGACAGAAACAGCACGAAATTGGAAGAATCTGGTGAAAAGATGGAGTCTTTGAAGGAGGCCGGTGGTTTAATTGATAATGCGGCGGCGGAAGAGCTGAGGAATTGTGATATGTACAGTGGGAAATGGGTGAAGGATGAAGGGTATCCTCTATATAGAGCGGGTTCTTGTCCCTATGTGGATGAGGCTTTCGATTGTCAGAGCAATGGGAGGCCTGATTTTGGGTATACACAATGGAGATGGAAACCTCATGGATGTGAACTTCCCAGGTTTATCTCTCTTTTGAGGGATTAAGAAATAGCAATGCAGTGTGATTATGTGTTTGTTTGGTCTAATATGCTGATTTGGTTAATCTAATGGCTTGGATATTTTGGGGAAAAAACTTAAAACAAGTTGGTTTTGATATATTCTAATGTTGCCGTGTTGGGATTGCTTAATTCCTACTCTGGAATATGAAGTTTTGGATCAGAGGTTGGAGTGAGTTGTTGTGTTGCCATTTTTGGTATATACTTGGTGAAGTAAGGTTTACACAAAATTGGTGATAGTGATAAATTAAGTAGTTGGGACATTGTGCTACCAATTCTTCATAATCTGAATTAGCATTTAAATTTTATAAGTTGGGTACAACAGTCAAATTTTTGGAGGCAGTAATATTAGGAAGGACTGTTTAAATAAAATGAAGATGCTAGCATGAAAGTGTGAATCTTGGTTATTTTTCCAGGTAGAAGTTGCAAGAATGAGAATGATAGTATGAAATGAAGCTCCTTTAGTGAATTTCTTTAGCAATTATGATTCATATAGACTTGGAATTGTTCTTATGTATGCTTGCTGTTGTCTGGTCATGTGTTTTGCCATTCACGCGCCATGTTTTAGCGATGCCTATTTATACGGAAAGCTTGTGACTGTGTAGGTTTAGCGCGACGGACTTCTTGGGGAGACTGAGAGGAAAGAGGCTTATGCTGGTGGGAGACTCTATGAACCGTAACCAGTTTGAATCTCTGCTGTGTCTTCTGCGTGAAGGGCTTCCGGATAAGTCCAAAATGTATGAAACTCATGGATATAAGATAACTAAGGGAAGAGGATACTTCATGTTCAAATTTGAGGTAAATCCGAGCAGGTCATTCTTCGTGTCATCAGTATTGAAAATACTTAATGGCTGTTGAACTGGTTCTTGCAGGATTACAACTGCACTGTGGAATTTGTTCGGTCGCACTTCCTTGTCAGGGAAGGGGTTCGTGTCAATGCACAAGGAAGTTCCAATCCTACTCTCTCCATCGACCGTATTGACAAGACAGCTGCTCGTTGGCTGAGGGCCGACATACTTGTGTTCAACACAGGGCACTGGTGGACCCATGGAAAGACGTCTAGGGGGTATGTGAGACGATGATTCCTCACCAAATCGACTCGGCTACTTTGTTAGTTACGTTTATATTCATGAATATCACTCCCAACGCTGCAGGAAAAACTACTACAAAGAAGGCGATTACGTCTATCCTAAATTTGATGCTGTGGAAGCATATAGAAGAGCCATCAAGACTTGGGCAACGTGGATCAAGAACAACATGAGCCGTGAAAAGCTGGTTTTCTATCGTGGTTACTCGTCTCCTCATTTCAGGTACCACCTTCCCAACTCGGTTATGCTTTATTTTACCATTGGTTTCGATCTTGTTCAAATGCTTGCATTTTTTAACGACAGAGGTGGAGACTGGGATTCTGGTGGATCGTGCAAAGGAGAGACTGAACCGGTAGTGCAAGGGGCAATCATCGATAGCTACCCTCAGAAGATGACGATTGTGGAGGAAATCCTCAGGGAAACGAGGGTGCAGGCAGTGCTTCTGAATGTTACACGCCTGACCAATTTCCGCAAGGATGGACACCCCTCCGTTTATGGAAAGAACGTGACTCAACTCAAGAAGGTGTCTACGAGAAGGCAAGACTGTAGCCATTGGTGTCTTCCCGGAGTGCCTGATGCCTGGAACGAGCTCATCTATGCTACATTGGTAGCCAGACAGACATAGTCACTATAATCGTGTAGCCATTAAGTTAATTCCTTACATTTAATCGTGTAGAGTCCTCCTTGAAAATGTAATTGATGGTGAGCAATGCAAAAAAATGTATATTCATATTTGTATTATTTAGATCGGAGATGATTTCTACTTTGTTCTGAGTTTTCTAATGATTGAATCTCGTTACCAATCTGTGTAGAAATCAGCATAAATCCACAAAATAAGTCAGAACCGAACAAAACACATAGGTTTAAACACTTCAAAAAATATTAGGTCACTCAATACATTTGAAATTCGGCAAACTGAACTGAATAAAGATTTTTAACTGTAAGGTCGTGTTCTCCTTTCTAGTTGAGATAACCCAAGATATCAAATCTGGGTGTGTGTATTCAGCATGGGCCCACATAAATGAAAAATTATGTTGTTGTTCGGCTTTTTTGGCCAAAACCCATTCATTTATCCAATAGTGACCAATGATTAGAATAATATTTAATTTTTTTTCTCAAATGTCGAAAAAGTCCTCAGCATTGCCCTAGTTTTTATTCACCATCACCATGTCAAAGCGAGAAACAAAAGCAGGAAACATACGGGGAAAGAAAAGGCTGATTTTCAAGTACGTGTGAAAAAAGAGGGTGCAATTGTTGAGCTTTGGCTTCAAGAAACTGAATTCACTAGGTGAGTCGTGCCCTATTCCACTGCTTGGTGTTGTATTGGTCTGCAACTTGTTCTTCAAATTTGTTTGTGCAAAAATATTTGCCGCAAATCGTGTAGAGGCGTAATCACTTGCCGGAGATGTTTATGCCCTAGTTTGTTGAGATTACTTTGAAGTATTTTTCCGTTAACAATGTGAGCATTTTTGCTTTTGTCTGTTTGACTAATGGAGTAATGGATAAAGGGACGAGTTCGTTTATAGCACAAAATTGTGAATGATGTTGTTAGGTTCATTGTTGTAGTTATCATGTCTCAGTCAATGGGCTTCGGTCGTGGATCCAACAGTGGGTTTACCAGCCAAGGTGAGTAGTTAGTAAATCAATTTGTCCAGAATTTTCAGAGCACCTTTTCGATTTTCGTGATATTAACATTATGCCTTTCGTCGCTTCTCATTTTCTGTGTGCAAAGAGGGTACCCAATTTGTGCGAACTAAGTACCGAAAAGGGGAGCGCAGTCGGCGTATGTGGACAACACGTGAAGAAGATATATTGGCTTCTTCTTTGATTGAGCTGGTCGCTAACGGGTGGAAATCTGACAATGGTTTCCGAGCTGGTTATCTGGGGCGTATTGAGCAACGTCTGCGCGAGGCATTCCCCAATACTGATATTACGGCAACCCCCCACATTAACTCAAAGATTGGTGCGTGGAAAAAGTTGTACAAGAGTCTTTCTCAAATTCTATCGAGGAGTGGTGTGGGCTTCACTGCTGACTTCAAGATTGATTGCGATGACGAGCAGTGGGAGCAAATCGTCAAGGTAAATCCGAGATGAATGAACTTAATATTCGTTTACTATTGTGCTTGAACATTCTTGTTTTTCTGAGCTTTATGGTTGGCATCTCAGCTTGACAGCAATGCCAAAACAATGCGCGATAAGGCCTGGACTCATTGGGATCAGTGGGTGCTCATATTTGGGAAAGACCGTGCAATTGGGACCAATGCTGAAGATATCGTTGATGCTGCCCGATCACTCCAGCAGCAAAATGTTGCTGACAGTGAGAACTACTCAAATGACTACTATGTGAACATGGAAGATATACCTCAGGAGGACAACACTCAGCCACGACCAACCCCGACACCTGGGAACTACGAGGAAAGCACTGGGCAGAGTGGAAGCACTCTGCGTACCAGCAACAAAGTTGGAAATAAGCGCAAAATAAGCTATTCTGATGATTCAGCTCTAATGGAGTTCCTTGGTAAGTTACATGCTGACACTAACACCCGGCTAGAGATGATATCGACTAGGATCGGCTATGAGTTTGATATCGGAAAGGCGAGGCAGGAAGTATTTGATAAACTTGGAAGTGTTGTGGGCTTGACCCTGGCACAGAGGTATGATCTTTGCGACATACTGTGTGAGAAGACGCAACGCCTTGAGATCTTCATGGGCATGCCTGCCGAGTCCAAACTAGGCTACGTGCTCAGGTTTCTAAATCAGAATTAGATCTCG
The DNA here is from genome assembly GCF_004379255.2 of Salvia splendens. Classification (NCBI taxonomy): domain Eukaryota; kingdom Viridiplantae; phylum Streptophyta; class Magnoliopsida; order Lamiales; family Lamiaceae; genus Salvia; species Salvia splendens. The sequence continues at coordinate 31,312,042 of NC_056035.1, forward strand.
AGGTCAACCAGTTAGCATGTTGGTGGTCGATTCCTCCTAACTCTTTTGACAACTATTTGGTCTGTTATAATATTTTGGCTAGAAGACTCTTTGCGCTTAGTTTGTAATTTCAGACTCTCACTTGATGTGTGTTTTGTATGTGCCCCTTTGTTGCACCTATTAAGACCATCCGTCCAACCGGGTCGGACCTTTTTGTAGTGGTGCTTATGAACCTATGCAAGGGGATAATTATGTTCAAACTTTTGTGGTTCTGTCTTATGTTAGTGTAGACTTTGTGCAAAATTTCCCTATTATGTTTAAGTTTGTGAATCACTTTTTGTAAATCCTTTAAAATTGGAAATCGATACAGTACCCATTACTTTGTGATATGCGAATAAAATAGACACAATAAATCCATGCCCAATAGTTAAACTTCATTCCATGGTTCTATTTCAACATGAAAACCAACTACTTGGTGACGTACAACTAGTACACATATAATGTTCAAACAATTTAACTATATTCCTAATAAGCACTCAAGTTGTTAAACCACCTTGTGGGACCTTGAGTCCATTTTCCCGTGACAGCGCATCCCTCAACACACGAGAGTCCCCAGCTGATCCCTCCCATCCGGGCAGGACATAAACAAATTGCATGTTACGGTCACAGGCAGCTAGTGTGTTTGTAGCTATTTGCCCCTTCCGAGACCGGTACCGAGGTTTGTCTGAGCTACTGACTAACACGGGTATATGTGTGCCATCCAAAGCACCTAGACAACCCTACAAGCATGTGATATCTGTGTCAAATAAATGAATATCAGAAAATGATGTGGAACATGGACACAAAGGATACCTTGAACCATTTCCAGCGATTTTCAGCACAATTGTCAGTGACTGGTGTAGGTTTTGAAAGCAAAATTGAATGCAAGGACAAAACAGCACCTAAGACCTTGTTTACATAGTATGAAACAGTGGCCCCCGACCTCCAAAACTCAAAACCGACTTCCCTATTCTTTTTGTGGTGCGCAAGAACTCCAAGAAAGATGGCAACTTGTTCCTCCACCCCAACGACCTTGCCGGTATGCATCCCACAACGCTCAGTGAGAAGATAACATAGACGTGCGAATGTGTTACGATCCATTCGTATATTGGCAACACAGTATGCATCACTCAAATGAAGTAGACGGCCAATTCTATGCAGTTGTTTAGGTACCCTACAAATCACATTGTACCGTTTAGCCGTCTCGAGGATTCGACGCCTCGAACGGCCTGTGCGAGCCCTCAGATACCTATGCACAAGCAAAAATGTCTCCCTCCGAAATATGTACAGAATATCCTCAACCAACTGACATAGCCAAGCATAATTGGCATTTGGTTGCCTCATCTTCCAATCAAGTCAGTTCACACAAGATAATTTGCTGCAACGAAATTCGCATAATTTATACAACAACAAACCGACATTTGCATAATTTATACACTTAAGAGCTTCCCACTGAAGTTTAGATTCAGTTAGAAATTTATACAACAACAAACCGACATGACCTACGAATTACATACAAACTGAATCAAGATTGATAAGACATAAGCGAACCGACACCACCTAAACAGACATCATCTGGGCCAACATAGATGGAAAATCACAGACAAGCCACATTTGTTAATATAGTTTCGTATTTGTAGAAGACGTAATCGACATAAGTGAAAAATAAGATTCCAACCATTACTTACCTTGCAGATGTGAAGTCGATGACAGTTTCCGATATGCACAGCTGTGGCCAGACATTCAAACAAACAGCTTGTTAATGGAAATGTTCTCAACTTGCTTCGACATTTACATAGTAGTTAAAGCTTTAGTTAGAGCTCAATTGACATAGAAACAACTACATAAGTGACAAATCGAGAAGAGAAATTGAACTACCGCGCAGTATTGTGCTTTACGCTTCCAGATCTGTGGACATACCCAAACAAAATTGAATTTTAGGTCACGTATATTGATTCGCCCAACAGATTCAAAGTTTACACACAATATTATATGCTCCGTTTGTCGGATGTCGAAGAATCCCCAAGCTATCTTCGATCGTCGCAGAATAGACAGATGTTCATTTCGGATGAGCAAAAAACTTCAAATTAAATCACACGAAACCGAAGAGCCTTACATGGGGAAGGAAAAGCTGAAAAGGGAACTGAAAAGGGAATTGCGGTCTCTTTCCCTGCAATTTTTGGATGTGGTATCCCCTCTCCGCGACCCAGCCGCTCCCCAAATCGAATGAGATTTTGAATCCAAATTTTCACTCCCCCATTCGAAGAAGATGGAGTGTATTCCGCCAATGGACACGTCAAAAGCAAGGGCACATTAGGGATTTAACCTCCAAGTCTCGGTACACAGCTCGATGCAGATTAAAAATCTCATCTCTTTTGGAAGATTTAAAATCTGGCCCAAAACCCGTGAACAGTGCGGGCCTGTCCTTTTTTATCTGGCCATCTCGATTTTAAAACATAGAAGGCAAACACTATGATATGAAGGGATTTGGAGTGGAATCTGGGCATAACCAATAAGGAGAACACGCCCTAACAGTAAAGAAAGAACAAAGAAAAACTTGAAAGGGAAATCTTATAAAGTAGTTTCTTGATTTATTTAGTTAGTTGGATGCATCTGCAACGGCGCCTGATCGGGCTGCCTCGTCCCGAACAGCCATCGGAACGCCGTTGCGTCTCGCTGCAGAGATCATGTCTCTGTCTGATGGGATGACGCGCCCGGCACACGTGGCTAGATATGGAGTGCGTGGTGACACCGCGAGTGGGCTTCGTTTTGACAGTTGGAATTATTAATTTTTTTAATAAAATCAGAAAAATTCGAATAAAATCGGAAATAATAGAAATTATTTGTTTCCTACTTCGGTACTTCCCCAAATATTACTGTCATTTTTTATTTTTATTTTAATTTTCATTTTTTGAACTCCAATTCATTCATAAATCATCTATTAATACCTTTTTCATCACCATTTTTTACATCTAACCGCAAGCAGTCTCCTATGCCAAGGTGTGCCGACACCACTAAGGGAACGCATATGCCGTCGGGCACTTGTACGCGATGCTGCCGCCCGCGTCCAACTCCAAGAAGAAATAAAATAGTGAAACTCATGAATAGTTAAGAGACAGACACAAATTATTGTAGGTGTTAGTTAAAGGATGAAATAAAAAATAGTTAAAACTGATGTGAGGCAATGGATAATAAAAGGGATGAGATGATTTAATAGTCATTATTATGGATGCTCTAAGGGAATCTACTAAGCTGCGGGATGGGAGGCGGAATGCTCATAGACTCAATAAAGTTGACAGAGAAAATGAATCCCAGGAATAATAGTAACAATCATAATAATAATACTCTCTCCTTGCCATAAAAATATGTGTATTTTTTGTGTTCATCCCTCCAATAAAAATATATAGACATTTCCATTTATGAAAAATATCCTTATTAATTACCCATATACATTAAGTTATTTACAACTTATACCACTATTAAACTACTAATAGCAATGTGGATCCCACCATTCACTAACACCACTTTAATTACCATTTTTCTCATCTCTCTTAGAGCATCCACATCCGTGCTCTTGCCAACGAGCACATATGTGGGCCCGGACCCACTTTTTCTGCCTGCTCTTAGGCAAGAGCACAACACCCACATCCGTGCTCTTCCGCAAGGACGAGCATAAGGGTCCCAACATTCAATTATTCAATTTAAATAAAAGCATTTCCACAAAATTAAAATACATTAAAAATACCTGGAGTAATATTACAAAATACATTAAAAATTTAAAATTACATAATTAAAATCCTAAAAAATAAAAATTACATAATTAAAATCATAAAAAATAAAAATTACATAATTAAACTCCTAATCAATAAAAATTACATAATTCAACTCCTAAAATAAAAAAAACCACTACTCGTGGCTGAATTTCGCCCAAATGTGTTTGATTAGGTCTTCTTGTTGCTCAACGTGGGTTCGGGTATCGCGCTTTGTGTGCCTTGTTTCGATCCTCTCACCCACCGTCGTATGCACACCTCGGTGTTGGGGAGACATCGCGCTTGAGCTTCCGGCTTCATCCTCGTCGTAAAAGCTAGCCGCCCTCGGTCCTTCGTCGGCTATAATCATGTTGTGTAAGATAATACACGTGTACATGATGTAGGCGATATTTTGCACGTACCACAGCCGAGACGGGGCCTTCACAATGTTGAATCGGACTTGAAGGACCCCAAAGGCTCTTTCGACGTCTTTCCGTGCGGACTCTTGACGATGCGCAAAAAGAACCCGTCTCGGGTCTTGCGGGTTGATGAGCGTCTTCACAAAAGTCGACCACCTTGGGTAGATACCATCGGCGAGATAGTAACCCATGTGGTATACATTTCCGTTGACGGTGAAGTCGATCGCCGGTGCTACACCATTCACACATCATTGAAGAGGGGTGAAGAATAGAGCACGTTCAAGTCGTTGTTGGATCCGGTAACACCGAAATATGCGTGCCAAATCCATATGCGGTAGTTGGCGACCGCTTCAAGGATAAGTGTTTGGCCGCCGCCTTTGTGGCCGCTTAAGTGTTGCCCCTCCAAGCAGTTGGGCAATTCTTCCACCTCCAATGCATGCAGTCAATGCTGCCAAGCATACCGGGAAAGGCATGGACTGTTTCGTGAAGACGAAGCAACCGTTGGCAATCATCGGTGGTGGGTGCCCGAAGGAATTCATCACCGAAAGCTGAACGAACGCCCTCGTAAAAAATTTTAAGACAAAGGATTCCAGTGGACTCACCGACATGCAAATACTCGTCGAAGAGGTCGGCCGTTTGCCCAGTAACGAGTTGTCGGATGGTACACGTACACTTCTGCAACGCCAAGAGGCTTTGCCGACTAGCTGCATCTGGACCTGTTTGGACGTATTCAACACTAGCGGACAATGTGTTGACAATACGCATAAACAAGCGCTTTGACATGCGAAAACGGCGCCTAAAGTAATCTTCCGGAAACCGCGGCTGGTCGGAAAAATAGTCGGCAACGAGCCTTTCGTGGGCTCCCTCCCGGTCACGATGAATGTAGCGGCGAGTTGATCTAGTTGGTTGAGGAGGAGGGCCGGGGGTATTCGCTGTGACATATGCTTCATAAATGACACGATGTTGTTCGTAGTATTCTTGTTCTTCGCGCTCCGCTTCCGCAATGAGATGAATGGAATCCATTTGAAGTTTTGAGTGAGAGATGAAGGTGTAGATAAGTTGTATGAAAAATATGAATGAGAGATGAATGAGAGATGATTTGATGTGAAAAATGGATGATGAATGTGTGTATTTATAGATGATTTTGGGGAAAAAAATAGAAAAACGGGCAAAAAAACTGCCATTTTTTTGGGATTGTGAAAATATTTTTTTGGTATTATTTTCAATTTTAAAAAAAAATAAAAAAAATGATTTTTCAACGGATATGCCGTTGGCCAATCAGAACGCGCCACGTCGCCTGCTCGCTGACACGAACGTGCTCGATGCATCGAGCGCAGCAGCGGACAGCGTCTCCGTGCAGCTGGCATGGACGGACGGACGGAAGCGTCCCTGCTCGCCGATGTGGATGCTCTTACGTTACCGATTTTGTCTTATTCCTGTGTCATATTATATGTCCATATTTTTATAGGATGAATAAAATAATAATAATTGTATAAATAAATACTCCCTCCGTCCTGGATAATTTGTCCCATTTTTCCATTTCGGTCCGTCCCACATAATTTGTCTCATTTCACTTTTACCATTTTTAGTAGTGGACCCCATATTCCACTAACTCAATCCTACTCACATTTTACTATAAAACTAATATATAAAAGTAAGACCCACATTTCACTAACTTTTTCAACTCACTTTTCATTACATTTCTTAAAACCCGTGCCCGGTCAAAATGAGACGAATTATCCGGGACGGAGGGAGTATATAAGAATCCACAAACATGGAAAAAGAATACATAGAAAAAGCTGGTGAATCAGAATCAATCCAGGAAAGTTACTCTACTTTCTTACAGAATTTTGATCACTTTTTCAATTTCATTAAAATTCAAACAAATATCGAAATTTTAAAATTGAAGGAATCAAATTATTTTCTAGACAAATTCTTGCAAACAAACATAACTTTATTAAGTAAATGAAAGTAAATCTTCAATTTGGTCCCACCTTTGAATATTTCAAGACTCAACATATATGAAACTCTGAGTCTCAGAAGATAGGTAAAAATACATTTAGCATCAGAGTCAATTGCTATATTTTTTAACCAGTGTTACGTATCCCAAGTAATATGAAAATATATAAGCTGAAATGTGGCTACGACAAGAGATAATCTTTTTGAGTCGTAAGAATCAACATTATTATTTCCCTATTGTGTGAAAAAAATCCCACTTGATTGCAGCAAAGTTTGATTTATTATGAGTGCAGACTCCCAGAAACCAAATTAACCGTTTTCTTTTCCTTGAGTTGCATGTGATTATAAGTGCGCTTGTCTTGGAATTTCGTGTATACTTCTCCTTATGTTACTTCCCTCACAAATCACTCAGTTCACATAACCAAAATCTCCCCGTTAGTCCTCAATAATACTCTTCCCTTTTCGCTAAAAATGACCCACTTTTTACTAGCATGAATTTTATGAAATTATTTGACTTTATAAACAAAAAATATGAATTTTATGAAATTATTTGACTTTATAAACAAAAAATAGATAAAAATATGTGAATCTTATTTTTATATATAATAAAATATGAAGGTGAGAGTCAGTAAGATAAAAAATCCAATTGCGAAAAATAGTAAAAATAAAATGAGATATTTATTGATAAATGAATAGAAACATAAACACGGGTACATGTTTACTCACCTTTCCGCCCCTTAATATGTGTCCTTTTTTGACCTGACATGAGTTTTAAAAAATGTAAAAGAAAGTGAATTAAAAAAGTTAGTGTGGTTAGTGAGTCCTACTTTTATTATGAGTATCAAAATGGAATATGAGTAAAATGTGTGAGTGTAATGTGCAGCCCACTACTAAAAATAGTAAAATGAGACTGATCAAAATGAAAAATTAAGACATTATAAAATACGAGATGGAGGGAGTAATATTTGTAGTATATTAAAATCTTAAAGACAGTGTCCCCTCCCTGTTATATATTTATGGTGACTATAGCTTGGTGTGGTTGAACCAATTTTCCGGAAAGCATGATCACCGGAAAAGACATCTACGATGTCCTCGCGGCCATCATCCCCCTCTACGTGGCCATGATCCTGGCCTACGGCTCGGTCCGGTGGTGGAAGATCTTCACCCCGGACCAGTGCTCGGGCATCAACCGCTTCGTGGCCGTGTTCGCGGTCCCCCTCCTCGGCTTCCACTTCATCTCCACCAACGACATCTACGCGATGAACTACCACTTCATCGCGGCCGACTCCCTCCAGAAGGTGGTCATCCTGGCCTCCCTCTTCGTCTGGCACGCCGTCAGCAAGAAGAGCAGCCTGGAATGGATGATCACCCTCTTCTCCCTCTCCACCCTCCCCAACACGCTAGTCATGGGCATCCCCTTACTCAGGGCCATGTACGGCGACTTCTCAGGCAACCTTATGGTCCAAGTTGTAGTGATGCAGAGCGTGATCTGGTACACGCTCATGCTCTTCCTGTTCGAGTACCGCGGCGCCAAGATGCTCATCACCGACCAGTTCCCCGACACCGCGGCCTCGATCACATCATTCAAGGTCGACTCGGACGTCCTGTCCCTGAACGGGCGCGAGCCCCTCCAAGCGGACGCGGAGATCGGCCACGACGGGAAGCTCCACGTCGTGGTCAAACGGTCCGCGTCCGCCTCCATGATCTCCTCCTACAACAAAGGGATCCACTCCTCCGGCATCACCCCCCGCGCCTCCAACCTCACCGGCGTCGAGATCTACTCCGTCCAATCCTCCCGCGAGCCCACCCCCCGCGGCTCCAGCTTCAATCAAACCGACTTCTACGCCATGTTCAACAGCAAGGCCGCCAGCCCCAAGCACTGCTACACCAACAGCTTCGGCGGCGACGTCTTCTCCCTCCAGTCCTCCAAGGGAGCCACGCCCAGGACCTCCAATTTCGACGAGGAGATGTTGAAGAAGAAGAAGAGGAACGCCACCGGCCGCAGCATGAGCGGGGAGCTCTTCCACCCCCCGCCCCCGCCGCAGGCCTCGTACCCGCCCCCCAACCCCATGTTTTCCGGGCCCAGGAGGAAAGACAGCGGAAGCGCTAGCAACAACAACAACAACAACGTCAACATCAGCAACACCACAAGCAGCGCGAGCACCGCTCTCCTCAACATCAGCAACAGCAACAGCAACGCCAGCACCACTGTCCCCAACAAGGAGCTCCACATGTTCGTGTGGAGCTCCAGCGCCTCCCCAGTCTCCGAAGCAAACATGAGAAACGCCGTCAACAAAGCCGCCTCCTCTGACCTCTCCAGCATCGACGATGCCGCTCTTGCACATTCAAGAGGTAGTTAGCTTTCATTTTCTGTCTAGTAGTAACATTAATTTATTGATCAGTTCGGGATCGGCAGAGAACAACGGGAAGAAGGAGATTGAGATGGAGGATGCGGTCAAGTTCCCGCCAAATGCATCTCCGTATTCCTGCCACAAGAAAATGGATATGGAGGAAGGTGAAGTGATGGACAAGAAAACGCAGATGCCACCAACAAGTGTGATGACCAGGCTTATTCTGATCATGGTGTGGAGGAAATTGATCAGAAATCCCAACACTTATGCTAGTCTCTTTGGCCTCATTTGGTCTCTTGTATCATACAGGTCTCACTTTTTTTCATTACAATTAACCTAGCTAGCTTTTAAATTTCATTGACGTTGTTGATGATGACGATCTATCAACTGCAGGTGGAACATTGAAATGCCATCAATTGTGAAAGGTTCCATTTCTATTTTGTCTGATGCAGGCCTTGGCATGGCCATGTTCAGCCTAGGTAACATTTTTTTCACTTTGATTTCAATTTTGTTAAGTTAATTAATAAATAATTTTGCAGGTTTATTCATGGCATTGCAACCAAAGATGATAAATTGTGGGAAGTCTGTTGCCACATTTTCAATGGTTGTTAGGTTCTTAACCGGTCCGGCCGTCATCGCCGCAACTTCCATCGCCATCGGCCTCCGCGGCGTTCTTCTACATGTCGCTATCGTCCAGGTCCAATTTCTCTACATTAATTTTAAAAAAAGTACTATAATATACGCAACTTATTGAAATAACTCTCTGGAAACAGGCTGCGCTTCCTCAGGGAATTGTTCCTTTTGTGTTTGCTAAAGAATACAATGTGCACCCAGACATACTTAGCACTGCGTACGTATTTTTATACGCAAATACAAGAAATGTTAGCATTATAACGCACCCCTACCAATATGTGTATAATTAATTCAGAATAATAAGATGATTTAATTTAATTTGTTATGTGATATTTATTGCAGAGTTATTTTTGGAATGGTGATAGCCCTGCCCATAACAATTCTGTATTATGTGCTGCTTGGGGTGTAAGGCTGTGTTTGGAAGAGCAGAATGGAGAAATTGTTTGGGTTGCTGAATCCAAGAAGTGGAGATAAATTTAATCAAATGTGATTCTACTAGATTAAACTTTAGATGCAGCCTTGGATATTAATTATCCTTCATTGGAGTCGGTGTACAACTAGGAAATCATGTGCCTCTTCTCTGTTAGCTTATTATATTATACAATTTTTTAAAAATATTCCTTGTCATTTTTCCTTTTTTTGTCTTAGAACGAAATTAGTACAATTTCTAGATGAGCTATTTAAATTAATAGTATTAGCTTATTTTCTCATTGGTACTTGTATTCTCATACAGCAAGCTCTTACTAATTAATTTAATTTATTAATTAATGTTATTCGTTGTTTAAGATATTTACTATAGATCCCGCCTTTATGAATACTGTTACATTTATTTAGGAAGACAGTAAAATCTAATTTCTGACAAATGTGCTAAAGATACTCTTTGTATTATTCATTATTTCAATTATATTAGAGACAAGATCTTGTTAAGCGGAAGTCAAACAAGAAGAATGAGCTGAAATTTAATTTAATTAACACATATTTCTATATCTAACAAATTTAATCTGCAATGACGTTGAATTAACCCTTCATGCATGTGGATGCTTTGCATATAAAATTGATTGAATGCGAAATTAATTGTACTTTGGGAAAAGACGATGCCCCATTTCATGGCATTCTTATTCAACAGATATTTATGCAAATAATTAATTGATAATTGCTGCAAATTTAGCATCTTATTTAGTATTTTAAATGGCTGTAACATGTGAGATAATTTCCTTGTTAGGAGGCAAAGAAACATTTTGCCATTTGATCCTTCTGGGTTTTCCCGATCTGATAACTATATAGATCTTTTAATATGAGAAAATACGTACGGATTTGATTCTTCATGACCAAAAAATCTTTCCATATTAAAAATATATTTACGCAGCGTATATAACTGTGTAACGTAACATGTTATATTATATAGTACAATGTTTTATATGAGTATATAAATACAGAGAGAGAGAATTGTCTAAAAAATACTACTAGTAGCTTTTAGTAGTATATTATAATAATAAATTTGATCAAATATAGTGTATATCAAGATTCAACGCTCAACAATGATGCCACGTGGTCACCAATTTTAATGACGTGTACCGTGAAAGAGCAATGGAGGAATTGTAAGAAACATGATTTGACTACGAAAAATCAATGGATATCACTAATTTATACAACAAATTTCGTCGATATCACAATGAGATATCACAATGAATACGACGATGATAATAGGCAAATTTTTTAGGAGTATAGTTACAGTTATTATTGTAATGGCTTTTGTATCATCGTCGATCGTCAATGAATATCGGTTATAGTTATTATCAGTGGGGAAGTATAATGAATGAAAATAAATTTTTTATGATGTTTAAATGTTCATCATAGAAAATATAAATTAAAAAGCAAAGAGAAACATAATACATGGAGGAGTACACATTATAATGCAAAGAAAAGAGACAAAATTTGAGATAAAAAAATAGGGGAGTCAAACTCGGAACCTATGGGTTGCAAGACAGTGGGCCGGACCAAATGCATCATTGAAATCTCATATCATACATAGTTTGCATATATAATATATACAAATGAGAAAATGATGGGGGACCATGTGGGCCCCCGACTAAACGTGGCTTCGCCATTAGTTATTATCGTATAAGGGTGTCCACAATAGAGTAGACTTGTCTAAACCCAAGCCACAAAAAATTGGCCAATGCCAAGAAAACTTGTCCAGAGCCTAAAAAAATTTGTCCACCCTAATAGTGGACAAGCCCAAGCCATAAATTAATGATTTTTTTCATTCTTGGTATATTTTAATTTATCTAGAATAAAAATTGTCGGACTATAATAATTATTAAAAAAATGCATAATTTAATAAAAAAAATTAAAACCAAATCTTCGTTGCATTTTGAGACTATAAAAATTAGGGTGTAAAATGTGTGTGATGTGAAAATGTGTGGAATGAGGTATTTATAGAAATTTTTGAAAATATTTTTAAAAAAATCGGAACCTGGGCGGGCGCTGCGGCTCTCGGCCGCCACTATAGGGCGACGCGCCCCGCGCCCAAGAGCCTCGGCCAGGCCAACTCCGCGGCGCGCCTACGGGCGCCCCCTCCCCCCGCCGCGACTCTCCTTGTCCCCTATAGGGTGCCGCGGCTCCCTTATTGTGGATACTCTAAAATCATTGTCAATATATGAATTACTACTATCTTTGTTTTCAAATGACTGGTGACACCTGAGTGTGATGCACACTGAATGGATCATAGTGATATAAATACCTTTTTTTATTAATCCAAGTACGAAATCAAAGTGAGCATGTGTAACTTAGTTCACAAATATTACCTCCGTCTCTTACAAATAGAAACTATTTTCATTTTGGATCGTCTCTTCAAAATAAAAAATTTCTAAACTTTCTATTTTAGGAAGTAGACCCCGCAATCACTAACTCTATTTTCACTACTTTTTCTTTTACTCTCGCTTAATTTACTCATTTTCTCTCCATCTCTCTTATTTTACCAATTCTTCTCTCCTATTTTACCAATTGTTCGTTAAAACTCGTGCCGTTGCAAATGTTTCTAATTTTCAAAGACGGAGGTAGTATATTTTATGAGGCATTACTAAATAGACCCAATAAAGGCGTGCTTACTTTGAGGGAAGATAATTGATGCACAATTTAATATGCAAGTATACGTTGCAATTCTAATATACTACATCCGTCTTTAAAAATAGACAAAATTTTAAATGGTACATGTTTTAATGTATAATTGGTAAAGTAAGAGAGAGAGAAAGAGAAAATGTGGTGAAAGTAGTGTTAGTGAATTGTAGGGTCCATATTTAAAATGATGTGTATGGTTAGTATTGGTTTAAAACTTTTCATTTTTAGAATTAGACTAATTTTCAGATTACGGAGACTATTGCAAGCAAATGTTATATATTATCCGGATAATGGTAGTGATAAAATGCAAACTCTATATATTGCACAAACTCCAAACTAAGATTTGGACCGTTAGAAAACGTCAACAGATGACAAAGTAATAGCAATAAAAAATGTCAACACAGTGTCAACACAATTTCAACACAGCATCAACCGTTGACAATGTATTGACATTTTTTGTTGCAGTTGTTTTGTCATCTGTTGATTTTCTAATGGTCCAAATTATAGTTTAGAGTTTGTACAATATTTAGAGTTTACATTTGATCACATCCTATCAAGATGAAGTAACAATTGATAAAAATAAAAGTAAATAAACTTATAAGATCATTTAAACAAATAGAGGAATTAAAAAAATGATTTCATGAATACTTCGATTTATTACTCAAAAGTTAAAGATATTCAATTATTGGATTTAAGTTTACAAGAGCGAATTGTCACACTATTCTATATATGTTTCCTCTCAGACAATAGAGAATGTAGATAACATGTAGAGGTTGGTCAACCATACTATGAATTGTACTTCCTCCGTTTACGAGATGTTGTCCAAGTTTGACTTGATACGAGTTTTAAGAAATGTGAAGAAATGTGAGTGGAAAAAATTAGTGGAATGTAGATCCCACATTTATATATTATTTTTATAATAAAATGTGAGTATAATGAGTTAGTTGAAAGTGAGGTCTATTTACTAAAAAAGGAAAAAAATGCAGAGTAAACAACATTTCACGGACGGACCGAAATAGAAAAACTGGACAACATTTTATAGATGGAGGGAATAGTAACTTCTAACAGTGACTAAGATCTTTCAAATTATTACTACTCCCTTCGTCCCACTTTAGGAGTCCCGGTCATTTTTGTGCACCCGTTTTGTAAAAATGATAATAAATAGTTAAAGTGGATAAATGATAAAGTAAAAGAGAGAATAATGTAAAGAAGACTCTTCCCAACATTATTCTCTCTCTTACTTTACGATTTCTCCACTTTAACTATTTATTACTCCCTCCGTCCCATAGTATATGTCACACCTGGGAGATGACACGAGATTTTAGGAGATGTTATTTTGTGTGTTAAGTGGTGAGAGAAAATATAATTTTGTAATTGATGTGAGAAGGAACTTTTTCCAAAAGAGGAAATGTGACATCTTTTGTAGGACAAACTAAAAAGGAAAGTGTGACATCTACTATGGGACGGAGGGAGTATCATTTTTTACAAAACGGGTGCACAAAAGAGAGCGGGACTCCTAAAGTGGGACGGAGGGAGTAATAGATTTACATTTTTTTATATACTCACTGATAAGGCCTATTTCATGCATCGGTTTAGGGGTAAAATATATGCTACTTGATCAGTTTATCGTGCAAAGCGAGTGTGAATTGTGCAGGAATGCCGCTTGACCAAGGGCAACAAGACCAAGCTGATCAAGTTGGTACAAAAGGCGAAAAAGGCCAAAAATCGGGTGGAATGATCAATGGGGTGATCAAGCTGTTAGGCGGGAACCACTGTATTATAGAAGAAAGACACGTGAGACTGATACGCTGGATGACGATCATCAATCGGTTATCAAGGACGACATTCTAGAAGGGGACACGTGTTGACGCGTAAGACGCAAGGACGGAGTCAAATCCCCAATCCGTTATTGAAGAACCGCTGCATTCTAGAAGAAGAGCACGTATCAATCGATGAGACGCTCAATCCCAGCAAGGACGAATATTCGCTGCCATAGACGTTACCTCAGCTGGAGATTGTTGCGACGAGCTTATAAATAGAGGATGTGCCACCATAATGCTTGGGGCTTCTTTGGCTTTTAAGCTTCTTCTTCCGGGGATCTTCCTTTTTATCTTTTCTTTTCGGTTTCTAGTTTAGTTTCTAGTTCTGAAGATAGCTTAGTTAGATAAATGATCAGTTAGAGAGAGAGAGAGCGACCGAAGGGAGCGCGACAGAATACTCAATATCTGTTCGGCGCCGTTTCAAGTTTCCAACGGAGAGCTTCTCAGCTTACTCGCTTTCTTATTTTCTGAAGTTGTTAGCTTAGTTTAATTCCGTGTTGTTCTGTAGTTAAAGAATCGATCTTTTTGTATTCCGCATGTTCACAGTACTGTTTTGAGCATTGAGTATAAAAATCGGAGTTATTTTGTTTTCGTCATCTCGATTCCTGTTCCAGTCTAGTTCAGCTTTAAAATCTCTGATCCAGTGTTTAATCATGATGAATGTCAAAATGTTTTGTGTTTTCGTAGCAAGCCTAGGTAGTTAAGTCCTTTTCTAACATGACGAGTTACTTGATCAAGTAGATAGTTTATATTCTGCATAGAGTAATCCAGTAGCTTAAAAACTCCCAATTTAAAGCGTGGCCCTGTCACTACTCACACACTCAACGCACCGGTTTCTATGTGGGATCGACCCCGTACTTGCCGCTTTACTGTTAAAGTAGTGCATGTTTGGGAGTTAAAAATATATTTGTGGTGGGAACGAGAGAGAACACCTTGATCAAGTGGCAACGACATTTGCTAACTGATCCACTCAGTTCAATTATCTTCCATATAGCTTGATCCACTCGCTTCTCAAATCTCGTCCGACCACTCACTATAGTGTTACGGTTATAAATTCCAATCAAATGTGTAATTTCTCTCTCAATTCCGCAACACATCAATAGATTATACATAAATTGGTTGTCAAGCAATCAGAAGCATTATTCTATAAATCTGAATAAAATAAATGAAGTTTTGAATATCAAAACAGTAAACATAAAGAATTACTCTCGAATTCCTAGAATTTTTTATTAGCTACTCAACAAAAACAATGATTAAAGAATGAAATACTATGACAAACAACTAGATATAGTACGTGTTTGAATTATCTTCAATCTTTCTCTTGCCTCGATCTTCAAAACTTATAACTTATATTAAAGATGGATGAATTTATTTGTGAAGTAGAAGACTCCTTGAATACTCCGAGATGAATGTTTTGATGTATGGAATGTAGTATTCATAGGTTTGAAAACGACTACATATGGGATATGATTTAGCTTTAAAAGACAATAATTTCATTAATATATTGAATTTCTTCTAAAATTCTGTTATTCGTAAAATGGTCATAACATTCTCTACAGAATTCCGATGAAAAATGCAAAAACTTACACGATGCTCTTTGAAAGATGAAGAGAATAATGTCATTTAAATACCAATTGGAATTCATCAAAATAACGGGAATAATTGACATGCTCGACATATAAAATTAGTAAAAACCCAGGCCTTAAAAACATGTAAATTTTGTTTGTCCATAGACAATACAAGATAGAAATTAAAAAAAAACACACATGGTAAAGATTAGCATTCAACATTGCCTCAGAAAATATGGATAGTAACAAATTCAACAAAACATAATTTCTATCAAGTAAAGTTAAGTGTGACAAGTGCACTTTTGTTACTAACTCTTTGATAACTTTGAAGAACATTCTCTCACAAGTATATTAATATGTGTAGATGTGTAATCAAATACTAACTTTTTATAGTAATAACTAATAACTAAATATCAATTTTATATGTTAAAAATATCAACACAAAGACATAAATTTATCAATCTTCTTGTGTTGATTTATATTGATATAATTATATCTTTGTGTTGATAATTTTAATACATAGAATTGAAAGTTATTAGTTATTACTGTAAATTAGTTAGCACACTAACACAACCCGTGTGTATCTCTCACTCTAAATGTTTATATAGGAAAAGTGTATGATCTTAGATTATGCAACATACAAAGTTGCTCAAGGCCCAATCCATTTTTAACATAATGTGACTAAAAATTTAAAAAAAAATCAGAAAGATCTTTTAAATTGGTTGTAATGTATGCTATCTGAATAGGTAAGAAAATACCGAAATAGTATAACTAAAAGTGACTAAACACAAATATGGCATCATACTTATTAGGGTTAGTATACTAAAAGAATGTTTCAAGTGTGCATGGTGCTTGCACAAATGCATACTCATTGAGTGTATACAACAACCTTAGATCCACTTCTCTTTCCCAAAGGAGATAAAGTAACATTATCATTGAAGTAGCTAGAAAGAGCGTGTGCAATTGATGTTTCTCAATCCAGAAGGTCCAGATGATTCACTAGATCACAGGGTCTAGGAGATCATGAATCTATCAGAAATGGTCGTTGGATACGCTTTTTCCGCTTCAAAACCTATTGGCTAGTATAGGGAAGTAAAGGATCTATCTCACCAGGACGAATGTGCTACGAAACTGCATTCAAGATATTTTGGGAGGGGTTTGGCTGCTGCCACGCAACAAGTGGGTTGAGAATTTAAACTACTAGACTTGGGAAATGAAAGTTAGACCACTCTATCTACCGGGTCTAGGAAACGGGCATGTATGACACATGCATGACTCAGAACGCAAAATTAGCTTGAGAGACAAAATCAAACAACTAGAGACTAAACTGACTTTACTAAAATGACCCAACAAACTAGCACAGAAGGTGGGGACCAAATTTCCCTAAGTGACCAGGTTCTGGAAAAGCTGTAGAAAGCACAAAAGACAAACAGAAAGCACAAACACGAGTAGAAATAAGACAAGTTTCAATGCATGGTTCCCCTTTTAACCTACCCTACAGAAAAGAAAAAGAAAAACAAACTCCTAGACCTAGACTCAAGAAGACTTGGAAAAAAAAAACACAAACACACATAGAAAACAAACAGGACAAGGAAAAACACATCGACACATAAACGCATAAACTGGTATTATTTTCTAGCAGCCGTCCCCACAAGATTAAGGTCAATCCAAGCATCTACAGCCTCAGATTCCTCCCCTCCCTTCTTCTATCTGGCCAGGTTGTCAGTTCGTCAAGATAGCCTTAGTTCTTACCATCTGATGGATTCACTCGATCACTCATTCCTCACCAGGGATGTTAGGATCATTCGCTCATCATTTTGTCATACCACTGATGCCTTGAGTTCTACTGACTCAGGGAAGTTCCTTAAGGTCTTCCACTATGTTGTAATGGGGCCATGAGATTGTAGTATATGTAGGTGAGAATCCTAACGGGGTCTAAGTTCAAAAAGTGTGAGTAAAACATATGAATGACATGTGAACTTAGGGACAAAAGATGGAATCAACCTCCCTTTTTACAATCTAACTTCCCGAAATTGGAACTGTTCCCTTGTCGTTTTAGCCTTATTCTTCTATTCCACTGTCTACCGGGTCAGGTTACAATTTTATTTTCTGCCCTGAATTTTTCTAACATTTTTCTCTCTTTTTTCTTGGGTCAGGTTACAACTTTTCCTGCCCACTTTTTTTTCTTTCTTTCTAAAATTTTCTTGGGTCAGGTTACAAAATTTCCCTGCCCATTTTCTAACTAACTCTTTACTTATATCTCCTCTGCTTCACAACCTATTTCCTACCCCAATTGGTGAGTTGCCCCCACTCCTGCCCCCTTGTTCACATGGTATGCAATCTGAGGTTTCAAAAGAAAGAACAATTCCACAGAGGCTCAACTTTGCTAACTAGGGGGTACCCTTACGATGAGGCTGGTCCAGTAAGTTCGAAGAAATTAAGCTCAACTGGCTTCTCCTATTGTCTTTAGTCTTTACTCTCCTATGTCATTTCCCTCTAAGCATCAATGGCAGCCTCTCTATTTTTTTATTTAGTAGAAAGTGTTCTACTCTTAAGCTTTTAACTCACCTTTAAGAGGGCTTCACAGTTGGTTTAAATTAAGGTTTTTCTATCATTCTTACTTCATCCAAACTGACTTCGATTTATTAAGGAAAATGGTTTCACAAATTGACATGTATTTTCTCTTCAATCACTCTCCCTAAGAGGCTCTTGCTTTTTATTTTTACCAGTTATGCATAAACACAGATCCTAAAAAAAATGACACTCTACTAACTCTTAGACCTGGCAGACATATATACATGCTCAGACCTTTTCTACACTAACCCCTCCCCCTCTTCACTTCATCTCAGCTTGTCCTCAAGCAAGTTTGATGAATTGGAACATGGTGTTCAGTGTAGAACAAACAAAACAACACAAACTTCTCACACTTAGACTAGACACTGGACTAAGTGGGAGAAGACACAGATCAACAGAGACTAACATAACATGGATAAAATAGGATTTCAAAACAGAACATCCATGAAACACAGAACATATCCAAAACACATAGACTCACAAAACAATACAGACACATATGAACAAGTAAAACACACAGCGTGACAAAATAATTCTTCTCATTAATGGATAAAAATGGATTTGTATAGTTTTACATATACAAAGCAGTTCGAAACATGCTTTACAGTACACTCGACTGTCAAACTCTCCCACTTATAAAGAAAGCATGTATTAGTCTTCTATACCTCTAACTCCCAATCGTTCCACATAATATTCAAACGTCTTGTCGAGATGGATCTTTGTGAAATGATCTATCAAGTTGTCCTCCGATTCAATCTTGACTACTTCTATGTCTAGTCTTTGCACGATATCTAGTATAATATGATACTTCCCTATATGTTTAGTATCCTTTTGAGCTCCTGATTTCTTTGAGTTAGATATCCCTCCAAAGTTATCATAAAAAATTATGATGATACCGAGAATACTCAGAATCACGTTCAACTATACTAGGAAGGTTCTGAGCAATAAACCAAAATAATTTTTATCCAAAAATTTATTTGCTTCAAATCTTGGCGTGATCATTGTTTTTTCAACCGCCGCCTTCAAGCAATCGCAAAAAATATTTCCATAGATGTTGTCACTTGTTATAAATTTGCAACTAAGATGAAGATCAATATAATTGAAAATGCAAGCAAGAATTTATTTGGTTCCATTGCAAGAACCTACATCGTGTTACAAAAGAAATGATAATAAACTCAAGAATACTTGGAACACATGTCTTACCATGTAACATACTTTGTAATGCTCTATTTAAAGGTTGTCATATCATTGAATGAAAATCAAGTCAATATAATGTAGTCTCTGTGATTCTTCTAGTTTATTTTATGCATTATTTTCTTTGTCGTGTTTGATTTTCTATGTGTTAGTATAGATCAGCCGAAGGCTTGATATAATCCGGGTATAGCTATTACAATTCTGAGGAGATCAACCTTGTAATCTGATACAGAAGCAAGAACTATAACTACAAACACTAGAAATCGCACCTGAAACACTAAGTAAATGATTAGTAACTTCAAGAAAATTATTAATGCAGTAATATAACCGGATAGAATCAAAGATTAAAGAAGACATTAAATTTTTGATGTGGCTCAAGTTGCACCAGGTACAACTACACAGATCTATATAACCGGCCGACAATTATCCAGCCAACTCCGATTTGCACCAAGGGAGAACAAAGATCGACCGCAGTCAATCAAGGAAAGTCACACTGGAACCCTAGATCCACCACCGCACATCATATACTTAACCAACCGCTTCACACCGGCTCCAAGAACAACACTCAACTCTCGGAGGACCTCCTTCCACCAAGAACCAACAATCAGTCCAAAGTGACAAGACCAGAAACCAGAGGTTTCCACACACAACCTCACAACACCTCACACCTTACACTCACACCAGAGATGAAGGAAGAGATGTGAACTCTCAAGACAACATAGAGAGAAGGCATCACAATCTAAGGGGAAAACCCTAGATCAGAGAAGGAGAAGCAGTTACACCGAGAGAGTAGAGAGTGAGAATGAGAGAGAAAAAGTGAGGCGGTTGAGATCCAATGGAGTATATATATGAAAGAGAAACAACACCCAATCACATACTGACATGTAGCTAGGATTAGGAGTTGGGTCAAGAAAGATGGGTTGTGGATATTGGGCCCGGGACTAATCACTTGGGCCCTCCTGCATATGGGCCACAATTCTACACTATGGAATTAGCTTTACAATCTCGTATCTCTCGTGAATCGCAGCATAGAAAAACTAATATTCTAATCTACATTCTTTGTTCTTGATTACAAGATAGAACATGTAGCTACTTCTTCCCCTCTTGATTTCTGATATGAGAATTGATTGTGTAAAGTTACGAGTTTGGGAATTGGGATTGGAGAAGACTGTGGTTTGATCAAATTGATTAATTCTAACAGTACTATTACACTACATGCCCTCTTACATAGGATATGGTAATAAAAAAAAAAGTAGTACTACAAAAAAAAATCTATTATCCAATTTTTAAATTTCTGAAATTAATAATATTATATTTTCCTTTGTAGCAATTTATGTTCCTTCGGATAATAGTTCGGGCTTGGTTGAATTCATGCGATTTTACTGATATTTTCTTCGTTAAACTTGTCATATAAATTTTCACACGGAGTAGTGATTGGAGCAATGAATTTTTTTATTTGTAGTATTAATTAATTTATATATCATTCTTTTTAATAGTATCGATGCACACAAAAAATACACTCTCGAACATCATCATGATTATATGCTACCAAAAAAAAGAATATAATTATCGAATGTAAATGAAAATTAATGACGTTGAAAGGGGCCGAAATATAGATTTATATAGGTTCATGTTCACCTCCATTATTTTTGCAATAAATTACAGTGTGCATTATATCTAAAGTAAACTTCGTTCATTAAAATCATGATAAAAAAAATCAAGACATTCTGAAATAATCTAATTAAATTTAAAGGGCATCATTTTGAATTTTTACAAGTAAAAAAGAAGTTAGATATTGCTCAATAAATGATTCACTAAGCTACAAACAAAATATTGTCCTTAATCATAATGGTATTCATTCTATGCAAAATATTAAGGCTTTGTTAAATTACTTTTATTGGAGTATTAAATAATTAGGGAAGAAATGCAGTGTATCTTTATCCTCAACTCTAAAAAGCAAATTCTCGGTATTAATAGTGCACAGTAAAATTAGTTAATAACACTGTTGTTGCCCTCACTATCACGATGTGTTGATGTTCAATGAGCCCAAACAAATTCTTGAATCATGCATATAGCTATTTGATCCCTATATTTGGTGAAGATTTATAAAATGTGACCACGAAATTTATATTAGTTATACTAGGGTTAATATAATTATCACAATTATTATATCTTTCTTTATTTACAGATAAAGTACATTATTAAGATTGAAGCATATTTGAGTCAAGAAAAGAAGAAAGAAAGAAATTAATGATGCAGGAGGGGTTACAAGTTAGAAAGCTGAATTTTACCTGAGCATTATAATGTATTAACTCCTGCTGTTAGTCTTTTCTAATACAGTAAATTAAATTCACCCCTAAATGCAAGCAAATATTAACAGTAAGTCAAACATGATAAACATGTGATTGCTCTTTCTCTCTCTCAATTTCTCTTGGTTTCCTCGTAAGAGTCATATATATGCCTAACGCATGTCATTATTGTTTGATTTTGAATTGATAATCACTCCATTGATAATAAATACATAATTAAACATGTGGTTAATCTTACTTACACCCCAAACTTATAGTGTAGCTGTTATAACTCATCTCATTATATTAAATAACAGTATAAATGTGGCTCCCAATCCTAACTCATTTAACAAGACATGGATAATGGAGATGGTAAAGTTTGCCTTGGCCTCGGCCTCGGCCTCGGCCTCGGATTAGGCTTCCCTCCAAAAAGAGAAGTCCCGCAAAACAAGAACAACAACAACAACAAACGTCTTCTTGTTTTCGATCTCTCCATCCCAATTCATCCAAATAATAGTCATGATCACAGAGATGATGATCGCGACGTTGATTTCTCCATGTGTTATGGCCGGAAGAAATTGAGGCTCACTGGGGATCAGACCACCTTGCTTGAGGATAGTTTCAGACAACACACCACCCTCAACACGGTGAATAAATTGAATTTGAAGAATTTCTGCACACACTGTACACAAAATACACACACTATACACTATTTTAGTGATTCTCTCTCACATTACTTATTTGCATAAATGGTGGAATCTTGCAGGCCCAAAAACTGTCCCTTGCAGAGAAACTAAATCTCAAGCCAAGACAAGTTGAAGTTTGGTTTCAAAATAGAAGAGCAAGGTCTCTCTTTCTCTCTTTTAATAGTACTATGTATCCAAGCACAAACACAAATATATTACTTATATTATTTTTTATTTATTTTTTTGTGATGCTAAATTAATTTATTGCAGGAGTAAATTGAAGCAAACTGAGGTAGAGTGTGAGGTGTTGAAGAAAAATTGCGAGAGATTAAGCGATGAGAATCGGAGATTGAAGAAGGAGGTGTTGGAGCTACGGTCATCTCTGAAGATAGGAAAGCCGGCAGCGGCGGCGGCGACACCATCACTATAAAAATGGGACAGGTAGGGGCGGCGGAGGAGGTGGTCCTAAGCCAAATGATCAGCGAAAACGGCTCCATAGCTAGGGTTTAACTTTAATTATACAAAAAGAGATACTCACACTGTATATTTTATGTAATGATTAATTATTAACCGAAATTTAATAAATATTTTGCACTTGGTGGACCATCTCTAACCACTAATTTTATTTCTTTTCTGCAATAATTTCTTGCGACTTTAATTTGATTGAGATTACTATTCTATAATCTTTGCTCACATCACAATTTGCAATACAATAATTAATTTGATGGATTTCCAAATTTGAGGAACCACAGCTCTCTTCTTGGCAAGGATGTCTTGAGTTGGATTTTAATTTTATATTAATACAGTAATATTATTATAGTATACATATTCACCATCTCCGATTCAAGATCATTCTGGAAAAGAAAAAAAATTACGTTATGTATACACTTATTATGAATAGCAAATACCATCTAATAATTCATAAATATTTTGTCATTGTATGCTTTAAGGTTAACTTGGTCATTGGGCAAGTAGAAATTGTTATTTTGAGTGAAAATTTATGATGCAATTGACAAGTTTGTATCTAATCTCAATTAGCTACTAGTTATTTTCTCATCAGTGTTGAATGTTATTTGTTGTAAATGAATGGATAATGATGTCTCATGTTTAAGTTTATGACAATATGGATTATTCAAGAAAATACTACTCCCAAATACTCCTCCATACATGTGGTATGGCATAGTACATCATATATAAGCTAGATAATCACTATACATGGTAAGATATTATCTCAATCAAATCTTCCTAATAATGTGGTAAAGATGCTTCGCAATCTTCTCATTCAATACGTGATCTTCTCCTTGATTTTGTAGAATATTCCGGGTCTCTTTCTAACACTCCCCCTCAAGTCAAGTGACGGGGTCTCCAAAACTTAACTTGCCCAACACTTCTTGGAAATTATTTGCGGAGACGGCCTTAGTCAAGATGTCTGTTAGTTGATCTTCTGATTTTACATAGGGGATCTCCACTATCTTCTCCTCAAGATTTTCCTTTATGAAATGTCGATCAATCTCGACGTTTTCGTTCTGTCATGTTGCACTGGATTCTCTGAAATGCTGATTGCAGCTTTATTATCGCATAACAGCTTGCAAGTCTTCTGTGACTCCAAGTCCAACTCTCTCATCAATCTTCTATGCCCCAGTATTTCGGTTAAGCCACTTCTAATACCTCGGAATTCAGCCTCGGCACTTGAGAGTGCTACTACCTTCTGCTTTTTACTTCTCCAAGTTACCAAGTTTCCACCAACGAAGGTGAAGTATCCTCCGGTGGATCGTCTGTCCATCGAGTTCCCTGCCCAGTCTGCATCAGTATATCCGCGGATGTCTAGGTGCCCATTCTTCCGAAACAGTACTCCATGTCCGGCAGTTCCTTTCAAGTATCGTGCCACTCTAAGCGCTGCCTCCCTATGTTCTTCTTGAGGACAATACATAAATTGGCTGAGGACTCCTACAGCATAGGCAATGTCTGGCCTAGTATGGGATAAGTAGATGAGTTTCCCAACAAGTCTCTGGTATCTTCCCCGATCGGTAGGGTTTGCTCCTTTTATGATTTGGAGCCCATGATTCTGAACTATAGGAGTGTCTGCTGGCCTACAGTCCAACATTCCTATCTCTGCCAAGAGATCCAGTATATACTTGCGTTGGCTAATAAAAATCCCTTTTCCAGATCTAAGTACTTCAATCCCGAGGAAGTACTTGAGGTCACCCAGATTCTTCATTTCAAATTCCGCAGCAAGATGCCCCTTTAGTCGCTCTATCTCGGCATCATTATCTCCAGTGATAATCGTATCATCCACATAAATTATCAAGCAAGTAATTTTCTCACGTTCTCGTTTGATGAATAGTGTGTGATCAGAACTGCTTTGTTGATACCCATATTTCTTCATCACCTCTGTGAATCTGCCGAACCATGCTCTTGGAGATTGTTTTAACCCGTATCGGGTTTTCTTCAACTTACACACCTTCTCTCGCCCGAACTCTTCTGAAAAACCTGGTGGAGCTTCCATGTAAATCGGGTCTTTCAATTCTCCATGAAGAAAAGCGTTAGTGACATCATACTGATGGAGAGGCCAGTCTTTATTTGCCGCTATAGATAGAAGTACTCTTACAGTATTCATTTTGGCAACTGGAGAGAAAGTTTCAGAATAGTCGATACCTTGAGTTTGTGTGTATTCTTTTGCCACCAGTCGAGCTTTATATCGTTCAATACTTCCATCTGGTCTCTTTTTGATAGTGAAGACCCATCTGCACCCTACGGTATGCTTCCCTTCGGGTAGTGAACTGATCTCCCATGTGTGATTTCTCTGCAAGGCTTTCATCTCAACCAACATTGCTTCCTTCCAATGTTTGATTTTTATGGCTTCTTCAAATGTTCGAGGTATCTCCTCCTAGTATAGTGCAGTTTGGAATGCCCTTGCCATTTTGGAGATATTAGCTTCAGCAAAGCTTGCTATTGAGTATCTACTTCTTCTTCCTATCCTCTCTGGTGAATATCTCTTGGAGGGATTCCTCTTGTACTGCGCAGCGGAAGTACGTATTGTCCTGTGTCTTGGTCAATAGTGGTGTCTTCCTCTGTATTAGGGGGGTTAGAAGTACTAATCGTATCCTCAGAAAGTGTGCCAGAGATTACCTCGGATTCCGGTACGGTTGGATCAGAGGATGGCGGCGGAAGCGCTGAAGGGCTCGTTTCTGTAGACAAATTCGACTCATGGATGGTACCAACTTGCTCTGGTGGTCCCATATCGAAGTGACTTGGCACATGCCACCGAAGGGAGTCGCTTTCTTGGGTCTCCCCCTGTCTCTCACTCTCCCCCTGAGTCCCAAGGTGGTAATAGAATTCTGTTTCGAGGAAGTTGCAATTCATGGTAGTGGTAATTCTCTTAGTTTTAGGGTCATAACATCTATAGCCCTTCTGAGTGATCCCATACCCCATAAATACACACTTAATTGCACACGAAGAAAATTTGGTTCTTTCTTGTTTTGGAACGTGTACGTAGACAGTGCAACCGAAAATTTTGGGGGGAAGAGATAAGGCCGCAGGGATTTGTGTTAAGGTAGCCAGGTGGTCCAAAGGGGTTTTTCGATGTAGTTTTTTGTGGGAAGGCGGTTGAGGAGGTAAACAGAAGTAGCTACAACTTCAGGCCAAAACATTGGTGGGACTTTGGAATAAAAAAGAAGTGCTCGAGTCATTTCAAGGATGATCCTATTCTTCCTCTCTGCTACCCCATTTTGGGTTCCATCTTAAAACCAATTGGTGATAGGAGGAGGGGCCCATGAGATTTATATACTAGTTTCAGTTTTCTCTTGACACCGATGTGGGACAGTTATATGTTATATTCTTAGTTTCAATTGCCAACACCCTCCCTCAAACCTTTCAAGGTGAACCTTGGAGGGGTTGGACTTTTCTCTAATCGATTGGACAATCGGCCCAATTTTTTTTCGATCGGTTGGACCACTTGGTCCAAATTTTTAAGTCCAGATATACTGCTAGGACAGTCATTTTTTCGGTTTCGGCCCAGATATACTGTTGGGTCAGTTAAATTTGACCCACAGTCGGCGACCCGCTCTGATACCATGATAGAAATCCATGGGTTCCATCTTAAAACCAATTGGTGATAGGAGGAGGGGCCCATGAGATTTATATACTAGTTTCAGTATTCTCTTGACACCGATGTGGGACAGTTATATGTTATATTCTTAGTTTCAATTGCCAACGGTATTTACATACTTACAATTTTCACGTGGCAGGAATAATAAAAAAATATGCCAAATTGTACTAATAGACGTTTCTTAATTCTGTTTTACATGAAATAATCATTTATAAATAATACAACTTCATAAAAATTAAATCGTCATAATATGTAGAAAAATTCGGCCACATATGATCATTCGTTAGTGACACACACTATATTCTTGTCCATTTAAGAGTTGTAGGTAAAAGTGACCATCCACGGTAAGAAATTGAAAATAAGAAAACAAATAAGCTATGAATTGATAGCCTCATATAAAAAAAACTGGCCGAGCTTAATAATTATACTACTAATAAACAACGATATAGTACTATATTATTCTCGATTTTGGTCCCTCTCACCTTAACAAACTAGGCTATCATTACAATTTCTCCTTTTGTTTCATACTTTATGTCTTAAGGTTTGTGGCGCATATTTTATAATAATGAGGGGGAAATAGTTTGCTTTTAAGTAACAAAAAAAATGATACATGCATTCCTAAAATGAATATATATTAGGACTTAATAAATTAAAAAAAATTTGAACTTTGCTGTCATATTAGGATTTTACAACTACCTTGATCGTCGGCTATAAATGTAAAAATAAAATTCATTATTGGCAAACAGTAGTATAAAATTTGTTTACTGATCTCTTAAAGTTGATATTATATATTCCACAGATAAAGCATAAATATTATAACCTAATTAAATTAAGATTTGCTGTGTGTAGTTGTATAATTGTAATGTCTGAGACTATAATCAAAATAATTTAAATTTGGGTCCACATTAATTTACTTTTTTCTTTATGTTCATTTGCCTATAAAAAACAGTTTTAAAATTTAGGTTATATCCAGTTTTTATAGTAGTAGTACTAGTAGTCAGTGTTCACAAGGCTAAAATTAATTTAATACTTTAAAGGGGTGTTCGGTTTGCAAGATTGTATCCGAGATTAATTTTGTAGTGTGTTTGGTTCATGAGATTCAATCCCACAATTCAATCTTAGATAGATAATCACGGGATAATTAGTCATAGCTAACCTCCTATGACTAAAATAATCTCACAACTAAATCCTAGGTTATATTTTGGTATTATTTTATTTTGGAAACCGAACACCACCTTTAGACTAAGTAAACTAAAACGTATTAACATTTGACCACGTTTATTAATTCTAATTCTAATTCAAAGTTCAAACTATCATTTTCGGTTACTAATTCTATATTAGCTGCGTAATTATAAGCCTAAAAATATTAATTGTCGTGCATAGTAACATTAATATTTGTTAGACCAATACTTCATTTCTTTAATTTTGGAAACGCTACTCTTACTTCTCTCGTATAGATACGCATATGTATACGCATACAAGAATGTTCAAACATACGTATTATAATTATTTATAAGTCGCCTTCAATAAAAATAATTAATTGTAATTTACAACGATTTCCCCTTGACACACGACACATCATAATTTCTCAAACCAATTATGCAGCTAGAAGCTAGCAGCTAACATCTAGCAACTAGCAAATGAATAAAACTAGTGACATACATGAAACGGAATTTGTTGGGTCAAATTTATTGATATTATATATACAACCAAATGGCTTGTCTTTGTAATGACTAATTGTGAATTAAGCATATTTTTGAATGATTAATTAGAAACGAGAACTTATACAATCGAAATATAATTAAAAAACTATTCTCTCGAAAATATCTAAACCACAAGTTTTGGACTTATTTTTGTGGCTAATAGGCAATTAGACATAATTAAATAAAGATAATAAGGATAAAAAATAATAAACGAGGATTAATTAAGTAGGTAGGGGATTCTAAGGTATTGATTTCATTGACTCTTCAATAATTCAATTTGTAAATCTAACATACAATTATGACTTAACTCAAGTTATTATACTATGACGATCGTTATAATTTTAAACAAATACTCCAGTTGATTATAAATTTGATCCAATTATAAATTGTGACCATGTTACTCCTAATATCCATTGTCATCGCACTTGGTCGCAAATATCATTGGTTATTATTGACTTGACGTTAATAATTCATATGATAAAGCGTTAACACTTCTCTAGAATTTTTGCAAACACAGCGGATGATTAAATTATGGCTAAATAATCAAAAGCAGTAACAAACATGTATTATTAAAGTAAAATGTGATTTGGACTTTAGATAAATAATTAGAAAAACACTTTGAGTCAAATTGTCGCAAAATCTTATAATTTTATGAGTTTAGTACTCATAGACAAGTAACTTCTAAAAACAAAGGCAGACATGGTAAACATAAAACTAACTAGATAAATCCGAATTGAGAAATCTGTCATCTTCGTCATCTTTGAACTCTTGTCGCGCTTCACTTGATTGGTCCCAGAGCTCTCAAATGATAAGAGGATAAATGAATAGGTGAACTAGGATTTTTGTGGAATGGTAGAAACTTCTAAAGCCATCCACAACGCTGTCATTAAACCGTCCCTTAAATTACTATTTGCGGGCAACACTGTACTTTTTTACTCCATCCCTTAACTAAGGGACGGAACCTGCAACCATCCGTCCCTTAAATTACTATTCATTCAATTTCATTTTTTATTTTTATTTCAAACCAAATTCAATTAAAAAAACACGCTTCATTAAAAATAAAATAAAATTACAATATAAAAAAATACAACTTAAAATTTTAAAAAATTAAAAAAGACATAATTAAAATCTTAAAAAAAATAAAAATGATATAATTTAAAATACAATTTTACAGAAAATAAAAAAAAAAACTACTCCGCCGGCGAATCATCCCCCGGAGGCGGTGGAGGTGCACTGAAGCCGTGAGGAGGCGGAATGCCAAGTTGTGCCGCCATAAACGCAAATTCGTTAAGCCAGGCTTTGTATTGGGCTGGCGTAAAGCGGGAAGTGTCCGCCATTGTGGCGGTCATGTACATGGCCATAAGGGAGTTGGGGGAGTCCCCCCGAGCCCGCCTGGCTTGATTCGGCTCTGCCCCTCCTCCCTCTATCCGCCTTCGCTGCATTTCTCCCTTGCGGCCGACGGCGCCCACGGGAGGATCCCCCAGCATCGTTTGCCGGGGTCTCAACCTCCTGCGAGCCAAACTCTTGTGGCCCGCTGCCCGAACCGCTCTGACCAGACGAGTATTGGCCACTCGCCGTGTGCTTCGTGCGCTTCGACGTCGAGCCCGTGCTGGACCGCACACCGCCGACCCACCTTTCCTCGTCCTTGACGACCTCCCAAACATCGACATATTTGAATTGTTTGCTGGTGTCGTCGAAGTAGACCCGCAAAGCCGACCTCAGAATGTCGGCTCTCGTGGCTCCGCTTTGGTCATGAGCCGCTTCATTCTTGTGGATGGCGCAGAATCGTTTGACCTCTCTGTCGACTCGGTTAAAGTGAGCGCGTAGCATCTTATATATGCGGCGGCGGGTCTTTTTCGGCTTAATCTCGTGGTAGGCCTCGATAACCTTTTCCCAGAAGCACTTCCGAGGTTGTTGATTCCCGACGATGGGATCGTATGAGACGCTGATCCAGGCGTTGTACACTGACAGCGTTTCTTTGGGGCCGTACGGATGCCGGCCTAGATCCTCCTCCTCCTCCGCCCTGGAGCTTCCCCCGCCTCGGCCTTCTTCCGGAGTGGGTTGAACCGGATAATCCTCCCGAATCTGGGATAATCCCTGCGAATACCGAGGGGCGGAGGGACGGGCGTATGCATCAACATCAAAATTGGGTGGTTGGTACCCCCCCCGACGTCGATGAACCGGAACCACCTAATGTGTTGTACATGCTCTCCCAGTCGCCGAACGCGTTGAGATCCCACCCGCCGGAGCCGCCACCGCCGGAGTTTCCGTCGCCGGACATTTTGCGATGAGATGTTAGATGAAAATTGGAGAGGAAATTGAGATGATTTGAGAAGAATAGATGTGTAGTTGTGTGTGAAATGAGGATGAATTAGGAGTATTTATAGAGTAAAAAAATAAAAACAATAAAAAAAGGAAAAACGGCTATTAACGGTAATATTACCGTTTCACATTTTTTATTTTTTTATTTAATTCGAATTTTTTAAAAAAATTATTGCGTCAGCGTGATGATGCCCATTCGCGGGACTGCGAGTGGGCGTCAGGCATGGCCTGGGAGCGCGCCACGTCGCCTCGGCGCGTGGCGAGCCGTCTCGCGTTTCGTCACGGCGGAACGGGACGGGTGACGGGTTGGGGACGAGACGGGGCACGGCAACGCGTCAAGCGGGTGGCCCGTATTCCGTCACGGAGGGACGGGACGGCGGCGTGACGCGTTGCAGCGCCCCGTCTCGCCCTCAGCTCGTTTCGCGTTCCGTCACGGCGTGACGAAGGGGGAGACTTCACGCCACGCGCCGAGGCGACGTGGCGAGCGCCGGCGCCATGCGTGACGCCCACTCGCCGGCCGACGAGTGGGCATCGTCACGCTGACGCAATAATTCATTTTTTTACAAAAATTTGAATTAAATAAAAAAATTAAAAACGGTAATATTACCGTTAATATAGTCGTTTCCTTTTTTTACTCTATAAATACTCCTAATTCATCCTCATTTCACACACAACTAAACATCTATTCTTCCCAAATCATCTCCATTTCCTCTCCAATTTTCATCTAAAATCTCATCACAAAATGTCCGGCGACGGAAACTCCGGTGGTGGCGGTGGCGGCTCCGGCGGGTGGGATCTCAACGCGTTCGGCGACTGGGGGAGCATGTACAACACATTGGGTGGTTCCGGTTCGTCGAAGCCGGGCACCCAGGGTTCGTCAATGCCGGGGGGTACCAACAACCCAATTTTGACGTGGATGCATACGCCCGTCCCTCCGCCCCGCGGTATTCACAGGGATTATCCCAGATTCGAGAGGATTATTCCGTTGAACCCACTCTGGAAGAAGGTCGAGGTGGGGGAGGAGGCTGAGGCGGTGGAAGCTCCAGGGCGGAGGCAGAGGTGGACGAGGATGATCTAGGCCGGCATCCGTACGGCCCCAAAGAAACGCTGGCGGTGTACAACGCCTGGATCAGCGTCTCGTACGATCCCAACGTCGGGAATCAACAACCCCGGAAGTGCTTCTGGGAAAAGGCAACTGAGGCCTACCACCAGATTAAGTCGAAGGGGTCCCGCCGTCGCACATATAAGATGCTCTGCGCTCACTTTGACCGAGTCGACAGAGAGGTCAAACGATTCCGCGTCATCCACAAGAATGAAGCGGCTCATTACCAAAGCGGAGCCACAGGAGCCGACATTCTGAGGTCGGCTTTGCGGGTCTACTACGACGACACCGGCAAACAATTCAAATATGTCGATGTTTGGGAGGTCGTCAAGGACGAGGAAAGGTGGGCCGGCGGTGTGCGGTCCAGCACGGGCTCGACCTCGAAGCTCACGAAGCACACGGCGAGTGGCCAATACTCGTCTGGTGAGGGCGGTTCGGGCAGCGGGCCACAAGAGTTTGCCACGCAGGAGGTTGAGACCCCGGCAGACGATGTCGGGGGTCCCCCCGTGGGCGCCGTCGGCTGCAAGGGAGAAATGCGGCGAATGCGGCTAGAGGGAGGAGGGGCCGAGCCGAATCAAGCCAGGCGGGCTCGGGGGGACCCCTCAACTCCCTTATGGCCATGTACATGACCGCCACAATGGCGGACACTTCCCGCATGACGCCCGCCCAATACCAAGCCTGGCTTAACGGAATTACGTTTATGGCAGCACAACTTGGCATTCCGCCTCTTCACGGCTTCAGTGCACCTCCAACGCCTTCTGGGGATGATTCGTCGGCGGAGTAGTTTTTTTTATTTTCTATAAAACCGTATTTTAAATTACGTCATTTTTATGTTTTTAGGATTTTAATTATGTGTTTTTTTATTTTTTTGAATTTTAAGTTGTATTTTTATTTTATGTTGTAATTTTATTTTATTTTTAATGAAGTGTGTTTTTTTAATAGAATTTGGTTGGAAATAAAAATAAAAAATGCAATTGAATGAATAGTATTTTAAGGGACGTTTAAGGGACGTATGGTTGCAGTTTCCGTCCCTTAGTTAAGGGATGGAGTAAAAAAATACAGTGGGGCCCGCGAATAGTAATTTAAGGGACGGTTTAGTGACAGCGTTGTGGATGGCCTAAGATGTGTAAACCTAAGCCCTAGGCTCCTTTTCCCAAAAACAGGTTCATAATGATATTTTTTGTTGGATTTTGTTACTATAAATCTATTGATGTTACATGTTCTATCAGATTAGATTGTGTAATCAGATTTTAGGCTTTTAGTTAGACTTTTAATAATCAGATTCAAGGTTCTGTAATTTTTGTTAATCAAGAGCAGTTGTTATCAGATTCTTAGCGTGTTATCCAGTTCTAACCGTGGTATCAGATCGTGTTGTTATAGTGTCATGTCATGTATGTATTGTTATCGTGTCGTGTTGACCCAATGTGGTTCATGTTGTTAACGGATTCGTGTCGGGTTCTTGTCGTATTCGGTTTGAAGGTAGCAACTCGGGTTCATGTTTGGGTTTTAGATTTTCTTAATAGGTCGTATTCGTGTTTGTCCTTATTGGGACAGATCGTTAACAGATTGACCCGATATTAACCCAACACGTACGATTTGTCACCCCTTACGTCTCTCACTTGATATTAATATCACATTTTCCCTTTGTGTTTTTTCCCTCACCTTTTCTTGTCTTAATAATCAATATTAACTTTCTTCTCTTTACTAGAAATGAATAGTAATTCATTAAACGCATTATTCAATAGGAAAGGCGAGTGAGTCCCAATTTGGTCCAACTTAATATCCATATTGCCGATGTACTAGTCACCTAACTCATGTTGAGAGAGTTAGATAATTAATGACCAACATCATTCCATCCAAAATCGATTAATGAAAACGAGTTTCATAATTGAACAGCGAAAAGCTTTATACCATATGCAAATCCATTTTTAAAGTAAGCGCTTGTATTAAACGCCAATTTTGCCTTTGGTTGAGTCTCGCTTATGCAAAAGGGAGATACTATTGGCGTTAACTAGTATCCTCGCTTTTGCATAAGCGAGACTCACGATCAAAACCAAAGGCAAAATTAGTGTTTAATGCAAGCGCTTTCATCGAGGTTAAATATGTCATTGTTTGTCTATCATGTTAACTAGGACTTAATTTTTTTTTACTTCCTCCGTCCATACTAGATGTCACACTCTCCTTTCTAGTTGTCCCACAAAAGATGTCACATTTCTTTTTTTTGGAAAAACTTCTCTCACGCATTAATATAAATATATTATTTTTTATCCCCACCTAACATCTCCTAAAATCATGTGTCATTCTTCAACTATGTCATCTATTATGGGACGGAGGAAGTACTAGTTTTTCCATTTAGGCCGCCCACAAAATTAGACAAAGTCTAAACAAGAAAAGTTTTGAACAAACACACACCACTAAAAATGTGGACCACACAATCCACTAACACTAACTTCAACTACATTTTAACTTGCTCTCTTACTTTTTCCTATTTCTCTCTTACTTTACCAATTCCACATTAAAACTCATGTCATATACAATTTTGTCAATTTGTGGGAGACGAGGGATTACTACCTTGCGTGTCCAACGTCAAAGTTTCGTAT
Source organism: Salvia splendens (assembly GCF_004379255.2). Lineage (NCBI taxonomy): Eukaryota > Viridiplantae > Streptophyta > Magnoliopsida > Lamiales > Lamiaceae > Salvia > Salvia splendens. The sequence continues at coordinate 31,346,256 of NC_056035.1, forward strand.
CAGCAAATACTTGCTTGTGAAACAAACAACCACTCGTATTACTATATAAACCACAATCAAGTTACTATATCTGGTTTGATATCTAATCTTTATCATCCCATCATTGCAAACATTATGCTAGCATTAATTAATTGGTAGTTTTCGGGCTGAAGAATCGTTTGAATGGATTGTTATCAGGTTGTGTTGACATTATCTACCCGAACAAAACTTGTAAGTGAACTATTGACCAAGGACGAACCCACCCCGATACATTCAAGCCCCAACACAACCTTTCACAAATCGAATCTGTAATCCATATGATCATATTCGTGTTGACATGAGTCACACATGACACAAACCCAACATGGCACAACAACCACACGATAAGTCGATAACTACACAAAACGATTCATGCTTCTTGTAGAGGAGATATGACACATTGACGACAGCAAGGTGGTGATGGGCGTAGCGGTGGTGACAAGGAATAGAGACAATGATGAAGACATGGAATAGAATGGATGAGGCATATGAAAAATGTGAAAACAAAAACCTAACTCTAACTCTTAAAAAATTAAAAAGTGAATAAAATAATTAAAATGATAACATCAATTATTAATGGGGCTATACAAATCACTCATACTCAACCTGAAATCATTGTGTCCTTGTTTTGTTGGGTTGACCTGATAAGGACACGGACATGAAAAAGCCTGACATTAACCCATTAATATTGTTCGTGTCGGTATTTGTATCATGTCAAAATATACCAACCCTATTTTCCACTATTGGAAATTAGCAATTTAGCATTATCAAATTATAGGAAGTGACTATACTATTTCTACCGCTCCAAATTCTTTTATTCAAATCTATTCATTCTTACTATCAAAACTTCCCAGACCTAACATAGATGCTTGGGCCACCAATAATCGAGAACCCAGATTCTTAGATCTTAGCGAATATTTTATCTCACGGAAGAGTGAGTACGGAGGCATTGAGAGACTAAGAGAAAAAATACAGAGTAATCTTAAACTAGGAAGAAGCAAAAATGGTAGTCCAATATTTCCAGTTGGATTTTGAAGTTTTTGGGGTGAACAGTTCTTGTGCAATTTGTAGTTCAAATATAGCAGTCAGTATTAGATCAGCGCCTAGTTCGCACTACTTGGAAGGAACCAATACAACATCCAAATTTTCCTACACAAACTGCAGGATAAGCAAAAGAGCAGGAAATAGTAGGATAAGTAGCAGTAAACTCGCCACATATTGAATGTTTACCTGCTAACTCATGTTTCAATAGGGTTGGCAAAGGTACAAACGGATAGAGTACTGTCTCAAAGTTCATCCTCCCCCACACTATCAATGCCTAGAAGTTTTGCGAGCTCTCCATTTCCGTATGCTTCGACTGTATCTGCAACAAATTCGCATGTTCTTACAAAAGAAGTAGCTAATCTAGTTTCATGGGGAAGAAATCGAATTAGGAAGGAGAAATAGCTCACCATCAGAGCCTCCAAGATGTTTCCCGTTTATAAAAACCTGCGGCACAGTTCGCCTCCCCACAATCTTACTCAAAGCATCTTGAATTTTTCCACCATCATCTGCAAACCATCAGTAGATTTACAAAGAATGAAACACATAATGACCCTTCATAGTTGCTGACGTCCTAATTTCATAGAGTTAAAAAAAGATAGGAGCATGCAGTGGAACAAGTTTGAGAGAAATGTGTATGGAATAACAAATAATGCTTTGCTAGTGCCTCATTTTCAATAGTTATTATCTCTTCAAATGATAAACGGAAAGCTTGTGAACAAGAAACCTCTCTCGTCGAGTTCCACAACATACGGCTCCTGCTTCAGCTCCTTGAAGACTGCTTTAGCTCTTCTACAATATCTATATAGCAGTGATAAAAAAGCAGAAACAAAAATTAACATAATATTCCTACAGATTGATAGGCAACAGCTTAAATGGACAAGTTTTACCACAGATATGGAAAAGAATTTTCTAATTCATTATAAGCTCAGTAGCACAGTTTAATAGGAAGAAGAATCATAATACAGTAGAACAACATAAATAGTTCCTAGGTATTGATCACCTAGTTTCACTCAGATTAGTACGTCTGATTTACTTAAACTGATACCCTACTTCATTCATCCAAAACATTTATTTTAAATCAGAAATATATGTATATGAACTCAGCAATCATCATACATTCAACCTCCCCAACCACCCCCCATCCAAAAAAAACAAGAGGACGAAGAATGGATTTGGAAATTGCAATGACACTTTACACTCTGGTCCTGATCCCTAACCTTCAACAACCAATGAAAGATAACTACATCCAGCAAAATCTGCTGATCCTATTGAAATAGTCTGAAATAGTGATTTTCAGTCCTGACATTTATTGTATACCACACACAAGATTCCACAATCAAACAAAAAAATAGTTCAGTTTGTTTGGGAATTCATATGAAAAATCACATCTCTCTAGAAAAAAGATCTTGGATAATACTCCACATGATACTAGAGCCAATTAACATAGTTTGCCGTCTACAATTGATATTGCTTCTTAATTTCACATGATCTCAGTTAGCAATTCCATTGACTATATGATAAGAAATTTGTGTTTTATACCTTAAGCAAAAATCCTTTAAAGAAAAAACAAACAAAAATCTAATGAGAAATAAGAGTAAGGAGCCTGAGCACTAATCTATTAGCCAAAATCCCTACATTGTATTCATAAGTAAACAATGGTCGAGAAAAGCCGATTCAGAATGAAAAATCCAATATTCCAATTCACATACTAACAACATCAAATCACTATTTCCCAAACAGAATGATAAATTACGGTTAACTTTCCAAATTTAAATCCTTTTACACCAAAAATTTCTTCATCTCATCCTAAGCTGGACATCAAGTAAAAGAAAACCAATTCTACCAAATTTTTAGAGGAATAAGAATACCTAATTATTAAAAAAGAGTTCAACTCAAAATAACTAATTACTGTATAAACGAGTTGATTTAAAAACAACATAATACAGGAAAATGAGCTTACGGGCAGTAAGATTTGGAGAAGATGACTACGGAATGAGAAGAAATGGTCTTCTTGACAAAAGCAGTTGATGATTTGGGCTTTGCTTCCACGCTGGTGCAGTACGACGCCGTCAAAATGGAAAGCATTAATGTAATCACCGAGACGTATTGCAGAAGTGATACATTTGCTGATGTTGCAGAAGGCGTCACCATTTTTCAGTACAATCGGAGTTGAATCAGAGGAGGAACGATTCAATTTCAGGGATGTTTGGAAAACCCTTATTTTTAATTTTACCCCTTTCGTTGATTTTGAATTTCGTTTTTATTTGCATTTCTTGTCGATTTTCGGTTTATTTTAATCGATTTAACAAATTTTCCCATACTAAATAAAACTAAGGCTCATTTCATCTTTCATTCAATTTTTCACCTGATACGTACGTCTCATATTAGTCACAATTCAAACTTTTAATGGGAAATATTTTTTAAATATTGTATATATATTTATTTAAATATATTTATTAAGTCAAATTAAAACAATAAGTATAAATTTAAAAGTTTTATTAGTGAAAGTTAAAAGTTACATTAATTTCAACTAAATATTACAATTATAAAATTGAAAAACGAAGCGTAGTCTGAATTATTGCTAGATTTTTTATCAAGAAACTTGATCAATGGGTCATGGTGTTAGCACTCAAGGTTGTACATCACTGTTGTGTCTATGTAAATCGTTATGGTGTAGTTTTTAATCAAAACACATTATCCAATCTTATTAAAGGTGGGTGTAAAGAAACAGAATCGAAAGCTTCACAAGAACAAGAAAGATGGAGAGAAATCTTATTGAATCTGAATTGGAAAGTTTCGTTGATTACACTATGACATGAGCCCTATTTTTCAGCTAAGAAGAAGTAAAAATTAATCATCAGCTAACTTGTTGATCTAACGGCCACAATACAATCTATCAACTATACAAATCTACAGACAAGATTAAACTCTCATTTAAACATTCCCTCAATTCTCTAAGTGTTGGGCTGAGTGCTGTTGGGCTGACTTGATCAGGTTGGGTTGACTTGAGCATACTCTACAAATCTCTACCTTGCTCAAGTAGCTCCAACTCCATCCTGCAAGAAAATCAATCTCATGCACTGCTCCACCTTCTCTCTTGACAAAGCTTTGGTTAACATATCAGCTGAGTTTACAGCAGTATCTACTTTGAACACCTCCACCTCACCCTCTTCTATCTTCTCTCTGATGAAGTGCAAACGAACATCTATATGCTTGCTTCGTTCATGGAATACCTGATGTTTTGCAAGGCATATAGCACTGCTATTGTCACAACCAATAGCTATAGATTTTTGTACAACTCCAAGCTTAGCAGCCAGCCCCTTTATCCAGAAACTCTATTTGACTGCTGCTGTCAAGGCAAGATATTCTGCCTCTGTTGTTGATAATGCAACATCGTTTTGAAGACTTGACTTCCAACTGATTGCGGATCCAAACATGGTGAACACATACCCTGACTGAGATCTCTTGTTATCTACATTGCCAGCAAAATCTGAGTCAGAAAAACCCATTAGAGCATTTCCCCATTCCAGCCACTGCTTCCTTCATACAATATTCCCATATTTGTAGCTCCCTTTATGTATCTCAGGAGCCATTTTAGAGCTGCCCAGTGCTCTTTTCCATGTTCAGACATAAACCTGCTAGTCAAGCTCACAACATGAGCAATGTCCGGCCTTGTACAAATCATGGCATACGTCACACGCCTATGATGTTGGCATAGATGTTGGCATATGAGATGAGCTCCATTTCCTTTCTTTCGTTCTCATTCTTTGGTTTTTCATCCGCTGACAATTTAAAATGTTGTGTCAATGGTGTAGCTGTCTCTCTAAGGTTATCAACTTCGAACCTCTTCAACATTCTCAGTATATAGTCAGACTGACCCAGTCAGATGTTTCCAAGCTTCCTATCTCTGATTATATTCATCCCAAGAATTTTCCTTGCGGGTCCAAGGTCTTTCATGTCAAAGCCTGACCTTAGATCATCTTTTACTTGCTGCACTTCCTTAATACTAGATCCAACCACAAGTATATCTTCTACATATAGGAACAAATAAGCCACTTGCACTCCACCTTTTTTCTTGAAGTAGACACAAGAGTCATACTTGGATCTAGTAAAGCCACATTTCAGCATATGTGCATTGAACTTCTTATGCCACTGTCTGCTAGCTTGCTTCAACCCATAAATACTTTTATTTAGCTTGCAAACTTTCATTTCCTCTCCAAGTTTTGCAAAGTCTTCAGGCTGCATCATGTATATGGTCTCCTCTAGATCTCCATTCAAAAATGTTGTTTTGATATCTAGCTGTTCAAGTTCTCAGTTTCTGTTTGCCACAACTACCATCAGCATCCTAATAGAGTTATGCATTACAATAGGTGAGAATATCTCGTTGTAATCAATACCATATTCCTGGCCGAAGCCTCTTGCAACCAACCTGACCTTATATCTGACAGAGCTATCTACCTCTAGTTTTCTTTTGAAAATGCATTTGCAAGTGACCAACTTTCTTCCTTCCACTTTATCCACCAGACTCCATGTTATATTTTTCATCAATGAATCAATTCCTCATTCATAGCCTGCAGCCACTTATCTTTATCCTTGCTTGCCATAGCTTCTTTGTATGTTAATGGCTCTTCAAGCTCCAACTGCTCTGCAACAGTTAGAGCATAAAATATCATCTCAGAGTCAAAAAATCTGGCAGGAAGTCTTGTTGTTGTTCTCCTGACCCTGTCTCTAGCCAGCTGATAATTTGTTAAATCCTCAGATGTACTATCTTGCTGATGAGTCCCTACATCTGATTCAACATCCTCATCAGTGCCCAACTCTTCATTCTCAGCACTTTTCTCATGTACACCCGGACCTTGAGCTCCATTTGCATCAACACCAGACTCCACCTCAAAATCATTACTATCACTAGCAACATTTCTGACACCATCAGAGGCATTTCTCTTGTTGAGATAAGGCATCTCATTTTCCAAGAATATCACATCTCTACTGATCAGAATCTTGTGATTGTAAGGCTCTATACACCAGAGCCTATAACCTTTGACCCTCTTTTGATATCCCAGCATTACACACATCAATGCCCTAGGATCCAATTTCTCTTGCTTCACATGAGCAAAGGCTAAGCCAAGATCTTCAAATCAGAATAACTTGAATGCCTCCCATACCATCTGAAATCTGGTGTGTCGCCATTAATAGAGGATGATGGACACTTATTCATTAAGTGTACTGCAGTAGAAGCAGCCTCCCCCCAGAATTTATTTCCTAAACTAGAAGAGAAAATCATGCATCTAACTCTTTCAACTATAATTCTGTTAGCTCTTTCTGCCACCCCATTTTGTTGGGGATTCAAGGCAACTGTCATGTGTCTTTTAATTCCCCTTTGTTTACAGAAATTATCAAACTCTCTAGACAAATACTCAAGCCCATTATCAGTCCTTAGGCACTTCACCTTACAACATTTCTCCAATTCAACTTTAGTACACCACTCCTTAAACCTTCCAAAAGCTTCTGGTTTTTCTTTTAGAATATAAATCCAAGTTTTCCTCGAATAATCATCAATCAAAGACATGTAATATCTACCTCATCCTATGGTACTCATTGAACCAGGCCCCCACAAATCACTATGTATATACTCTAGAGGTGAGGTAGAATTATGTTTACCTGTGGGGTATGGGAGCTTCTTTGCTTTCCCTCGGATGCAATCTTGGCATGGATGTATTTCTTGTGTTTCATCAGCAGAGATAACTTGTTTCTTCACTAATTCTTTCACACTGCCCATCGCTGGATGGCAAAGCCTTTCATGCCACAGCTTTATGCTGGCTGATTTCACTAGGTTCAGCTCATCCTTTTGAATCTTAATGACAAATGCATAAAGATAATAAAGGCTTCCTCTGCTCTCAGCTGCCATGACCATACTATCTCCCTTTTTCACCAACATCCTCCCACCAGAAGAAAAGAAACAACGGCCTTTTAGTTCCAATGACCCCAATGATATCAAATTTCTTTTAACTTCTGGAATGTATCTGACATCTTGTAGTACCTTTACTTATTGATCTTGCATTTTTAATCTGATGGATCCAACTCCTTTGATACTACATACCTGATTGTTCCCCAAAGTTACTGTACCAGAAGCATCATTAATCTGCTCAAACCAATCCAGATTGAGACATAAGTGGAAGCTACAACCACTGTCCATGATCCAAGAAGCCACATCTATAGTTTCCATCACATCCAAGGCCTCTGCTACTTCATTTGATTAAACACAGTCAGAAGTATTTGCACCTTGATTTCCAGATGTTGCTAGCTTCTTCTTCCACCTGAAGCAATCCTGTGCACGGGTTTCTTGCACCAGAAACACACCCTGCTCTCCTTTTGATCATTTGCAGGCGCTTTAGGACCATCATACTTCTTCTTGAACCCCTTTTTTCCCTTGAACCCCTTAATGTTCAAGCTTTCTGACGCATGGTCCCTAATTCTTGGATCTCTATTTCTAGCACCAGCAGCCTGCAGCTCCTTTGCTCTGAGCGCGGTATGAACCTCCAAGAACTTGATGGTTCCTTTTCTCCCATACAATATTGCATCACGTAGCTGATCATACGATCTTGGCAGAGTATATAGGAGAAGTATTTCCTTATCCTCATCGTCTATCGAAACATCGATGTTTTCAAGATCATCGATGGCTTTGTTGAAATCATCAAGCTGCTCAATCACTATTTTATCCTTCGAGAATTTGTATTAATAGAGCCTCTGCTTCATACACAGACGATTGGCGAGAGATTTTGTCAACTATAAACTCTCCAACTTCGCAAGAATTTCGTCCGCCGTTGTTTCTTTTGTGACCTCCCTCAGCACCTTATCGTCGAGGCACAAAACCACTACGCTATGAGCCTTCGCCATGATCTCAGCTCGTTTCGACAGAGCCTTCTCATCAAGATCACACGCAGCTGTCTCCTTCTCTCCCTCAACGCCGCAAACAACCATTGTTGAATGAGCATCGCGCGCATCTTCATCCGCCATAGACCGAAGTCATTTTTTTCGGTGAACTTTTCCACTTCGAACCTTAAAGCCATTTCTTCCCGTGAATACGATTCCAAACAAATACAATCTCAATTGCCCGTGCTTCCCACAGACGGCGCCAATTTGTAAAGAAACAGAATCGAAAGCTTCACAAGAACAAGAAAGATGGATAGAAAATGAGAGAAATCTTATTGAATCTGAATTGGAAAGCTTCGTTGATACACTCTGACATGAGCCCTAATTTTCAGCTAAGAAGAAGTAAAAACTAATCATCAACTAACTTGTTGATCTAACGGCCACAATGCAATCTATCAACAATACAAATCTACGGACATGATTAAACTCTCATTTAAAACCTTCCCTCAATTCTCTAAGTGTTGGGCTGACTTGGTCAGGTTGGGCTGCATTGAGCATACTCCACAGTGGGTATGGGTTGAGTGCGTGTGCAGGGGCTCTAATCATTGGGGTCTCCCCTTTCACTTTCCTCTCTACTGCTTTGTGGCGTATGGAACGAGTGACCATTGATGATTGTGTGCAAAAACTCTCATGTAGGAGATTTAAAGTTGAAGGGTAGGAGCATCGTCTCTATTGGATAAGCGTCTTGAGCAATGAGCTTTGTTTTCTTGGGGCGCCTAACTCAGTACCACCCGAAAACTTCAGGTGATTTTAAATACTCCCTCCGTCCTCCAAATTTTGAGATAATTTGACTTGGCACGAGTTTTAAGAAATGTAATAGAAAGTAGGTTGAAAAAGTTGGTAGGATGTGAGTCCTACTTTTAAAGTATTAGTTTTATAATAAAATGTGATTGGGAATAAGTTAGTGGAATGTGAGATCCATTATAAAAAATGGTAAAAAGTGAAATGCGATAAAATTTCAGACGGAAATGGAAAAATGTGACAAAATTTCAGGAACGGAGAGGATAATTGGAAACATGTCCTCATATATGAATTATTTGTGGTCTTTATCATAAAACGCTATGTGAGCCTCTTTGAAAATATTGTTCCAACATTCGCTACTCATGAAAACCTTCTATAGATTGTTGACAATACCAACGTGTACACTAGGGGTGGGTCGGTACGGTATACCGTACCGACCGTGCCATACCGCATACCGTACCGGAAATTATGGTATGTCAAAATTCCATACCGATACCGTACCGAATTTCTGGTATACTGAAAATTTGGTATGATAATTTTTTATACCGTTACCATACCGTAATAACGGTATGAGGTATGGTAACGGTATACCGAAAAAAACCTATTGTATCCAAAATAATTATAAATGTAATATATATATATATATATATATATATATATATATATATATATATATGTATGTATATATATGGATGTATTCATTTCCTTTTCTCATTTTTCCTTCTTAATCTCAACCCTTAATTACATCAATCGGATGGTTCAAAATATTCGCTGATGCCATTTAATTATAATCAATTAAAAGTCGATTAAGGGTAGATTTGGTAGATAATTATTTGTTAGTTATGGAAATTCCGTGATTCTCTCATTGGCAGATACTGCGGTTTTTTTACTTCTCTCACGTCGAAGAAGGAAGGGAAGGCTCAGGCGTATATGATTTTGCATCGCTAGTTTTTTGCAAGATTTCAATTATCACAATTCTCAATTTTCTCGTTAATCAATCCTCGACAGTTCAAGCTTGTCTACTTGGCGTTGTAGCTACCGTTTTTGTTCTTAATCAATGGAAGAAGGTAAATCACGAATCAGCCTGATTTTGTTTATGTTGCGGATGTTTCAGTACAAGTTGTAGCAGTTTGATTATTTGATTATTAATCAGCATTTAAATCGTGTATTGTGTTGCCATGGTATAACATTAGCGCTTGTTGTGAAACCTTCCTCCATGGATTCGCTCTTGGCATTTCTAGGGTATTAGGTTGAAACGAAGCATGTAATGCACATATTGACGAAGCATAATGAACTTAGGTGTCTATATAATGCATAATTCGTGAGCGGCAATGTTTCGGGTAAAAAGATTTCGTCTGGTTTGCGATGTGTGGCGCACGTTGCTGTTTCCCCTAAGGGTTTGATAAGACTAGGGGCTAGGGTGTAGTATGTAAACATTAATAACAATGTTTAACAAATCTTTGTGTTTGACCTATAACTGTATTACGTAAGTCTTCAACTTACATAGTATACTAAATAAAGTTCTTAGAAATAATGCATAAAGTGAATATGTGTAATGCTTTATATTATATGTATAATGCATAAAATCTTATTTGCAATGTGTATGTTGTACGAATTAAGATAGGTATGATTTTATGTCTCGTTTTCCCAGGGCTTAAATATCCGTTGTTAGCTTTGAATTTCAGCACACGTTTCTTATTTTCCCCTAAGGGTTTAATAAGACTAGGGGGTAGGGTATAGTATGTACAAATAAAAAAGACATTTTTAATAGCGCGTGTTATACGTATGCATAAATCACGTGTTTGTCCAACTGAAATATTTGACATATTGAATTTGTGAAAATCGTGCATTACTTGTCATCTTATTATATTGCAAAGTTGTTATTTTATGCTGACCCCTTTTTTTTCCAATTATGTACAGTGGTTGTTGTACCTGAATGTTCTCCCGGGATGAAGCCTGTTGAAGGTCAGAAATTCCAATCATTGGATTTTGCTTTCGCTTTCTACGACGTATATGTCCGCGCAGTTGGCTTTGATACGCGCAAACAAGCTATGGGGAAGGTTGATGATGTCATGTACCCAGGTACTGTATGATCTTCACTCCTTTCACTGGAAAGGATAATCATGGTAGTCCTGTGACATTTGCGGCCGGGTTGGTGTGCAGCGAGAAAACAGGGGCATTTGCTTGGTTGTTCAGACATTTTGTAGATTGTATGGGTATAGCACCCAGGATGATTGTGACCGATCAAGATTTGGGTATGCGATCAGCGATTGAAGAAGTCCTAGTCGGCACACGTCACCGTTGGTGTATGTGGCATATAATGCATAAATTGGCAGTCAAGGTACCAAACAGATTATTGCGGGACGACGATTTCAAAAAGGAGTTTAACGATTGTGTTTGGTCGGACCTATTAGAGCCGGACAAATTCGAGGAGGAGTGGAATAGATTGGTCGAACATCATCAGCTAGAGGACATCGACTGGTTCAACACATTGTATGCATATAGGAAGTACTAGATACCGGCGTACTTCAGGGATTTTCCTATGGGATCGATGATTAGGACTACGTCCATATCTGAATCAGAGAACAGTTTCTACAAAAATTTTCTGAAGCCCCGAGCTAACATAGCCGAATTCTACCTGAATTTCAACCACGCCATGGAATTCCAGCGGAACAGTAGAACAGCTTTGGACTACCATGATGCCACTTCCATACTAAAAGAGCAGGTTTGCGTAGGTGTCGTTCGAGCAAGGACGTATCCTACTGATCAGGATGAAACAATCCCCTGCTAAGCCTAAAACCTGGTATCAATAAATCCTCAACCCTCTTCTACTGGGTAGTATAGTGAAGGTAGGGGTCGAATCCCACAGAGATGATTGCATTTTGGGAATTGTGGTGATATTCTGGAAAGGTTTGGTTAGCTACCACGCTTGGGTTGAGTCTCTACCTAGACGGGAAATTAAGATGGTGTCCTACTGACTAGGAAGGGTGAATGGTGGTTGACATGTAGTGGTGTACGTGGAATTATGGTGGATGCGGTGTAACAGAAAATATGTGGAAAGTACTAGGTTTCTATAAAAGGCTAAACATGAAAGCAGAGAATAAGTGGTAGTTGTGGTGACTAGACTGACAGTTCTGCAGGGTGTACTAAAGGTGAAGGACAAAAAGCAAAAAGCATCTAAAAAGCAAAGTGGTCCCAAACTTGGATATGGACATCATCTTCTTCAACCAACACAAACTAAAATCAGAAAACAAACCAGATTCAGCACCGTAAAAACACAGACTAATAACTCACGAACACAGATCTACAATCAAAAATTTCAAATCGAAAATCAAACATCGAAACTGAAATCCCGCCTACTGATCAGCATGGAAGAAAACAGGAAACACATAATTGCACCTTGCATGAAACAAACCTCTATGAAATAAAAGTAAACAGATTATGCTAACTTCGAAGAAATAAACTACGTAACTGGAAACTCACGATTCGATACTCAAAACGACCAGAAACTCTAGATCTAAGCTAACTAGGCAGAAGGAAAAGAGATCGGCGAAGTAAACTGAACAGAAAACAACTTCATGGCATAAAACACGTTCGGATCTTCAACAAGTACTTCAAAAGCAGAAAATATCCAAAAGCAACAAAGATCCAACGTAAGGAAAAACAAGCAATTTAACTACGAAAGCGAAATAAAAGTGTTTTGCCACGCCGGGCGATGGAACTTCTAACTACGATCTTGATGACTGGGTGAGAACGTCTGGAACTCTGGGAACTTCTTGATGACCTTCAAGTGACCATGGCAGTGGCGAGGAACGAGACTCTGGACTGGGCTGAAGGACTGAACTACCGAGAGAATTCTACCTAAGAGTGATGATGATGAAAATCGATCTCCTTCTCTCTCCATGTGGCTTCCTTTTATAGGGAGGCTTACCCTTGATTTTAGGGTAAAACCTTGTGGTGAGATGACTTCTTTGCCCTTAATTGTGGTTGATCAGTCCCAGCTATCCTTCTTCTCCATCTCGAGTCATTTTTGCATGTATACTGGTCAGTACGTAATCGTCCTGACGCCCTTTTCACCTGAAGTATCTGAAACTTTGCCTACTGGCTAGAACACTCAACCTGCACGCTTAAGCAACTTGTTTTGCAGATAAAGTTCAAATATGCACATCATACTGACCAGTAACCAAGGCCTAGAATACGACTTATCAAACTGCTCACACTTACCACATGCTTGTCCTCAAGCGTGAAGAACAATCAAAAGAAATAAGTCGAATTCTAGCCTGGTTACTCATCTGACCGACTCTACCTAAACTAGACTCTATACTACGACGCAAAGAAAAACACTTGAACAAACATAGAAAAAACACACAAACAAACATAAAAAGACTAAAACACAAAGATCGGACTATATTTTCAACCATCCCTCCCCTCGGGATCAGGTGCAATCTGGCCTTAGACAGCCTTGAACTTCTGTCACCCCCCTTTTCTTTCCTAGGCAGTATATCCGCTTGTCAAGATCGCCCACACTCTCGGCCGAACACTAGGTTCACTCAGTCACTCATACCTCACCAGGAATGTTAGGACTGCATTCTCTCATTATGCTCAACCACAGTTGCTTCGGACTTAGATCTCATGAGCAGCTACTGAAGGACTTATAGGCTTGTAACGGGGCTTTTGGCTTGTAATGTTTTGGGTGGATGTTCCTAAGGCTCTAAGGTTCAAAATTTCTATTTTATTGATGCGGGGGGGACTGTGTGCATTTGGGCTCTTGGTTGTTGCTTCTCTTGGCTGGCGCTTCTGGTTTTGATCTCCAACTGGTCAGTAGCTTCTTGTGGCTTCGCCACCCTTATGCCTTCTTCATTTTTTTTGTGGCCAAGTTTTTCTGACCATTTGCCTTCATCTTTTCTCTCTTTTTTTTCTTTCCTCGTGGCTTCGCCACCCTTATACCTTCTTTTTGGGCCTGGGATGACTCCCTGGCCGATTTTCTTCCAAACTTTCTTGTCCAGCTGGATTCTGCTTTCTTGTACACCCTTCTAGCCAGTAAGCTTCATTCGCTTCATGCCTTGCACACACACAGTCCCAGTGGCTAGGGGTATTTATCTGGGTATAAAGAGTTAGAAAAGAGGTCTAAAGGTGGTTTTTTTTTTTGGGGAGGGGGGGGGGTTCCTACTGCCTTCAGTGTTGCTACACGCAGTCACTTCACCCTAGTAAATTTGTGGCAGCCGCTCTTTTCTTTTCTAAACATGTGGAAAGTGGTTCCACTTAAAGCTTATAACTCACATTTTAAGAGGGCTTTCGTGTTTGGCTCTAAGTATGGGCTTTTCTCTCATACTCACATCATCTATCCTGACTAGGAGGTACTAATAGGGATGGTTTCGGTTTTCCAGCATGTCTTATCTCCCTCAATTCCCCTCACCGTCAGTTCAAGACAGTTGAGTTTTAAGCCCAATCAACACACAAAATAAAAAACTAGACCTAACAAGACACTAACACAAGCACAAACACAAACCACACATATACACATACATCATATTGGCCATTGCGTCCCCCCTCTCACTTCACAAGTGTCTGCCCTCAGATAGGGCTGTGAAGTGGAAAAGGTAATGGCCAGTATGATGGACACATAGACAAACAGACAAAAACAACATATTAAAACTAAAACTTCTCACACTTAGACTATGGAATGGGCTAAGTGGGAGAGTTTGAAAACCTAAACAGAAACCAACAAACAAAACACACATATATACAAAACTCCTCACACTTAGGCCATGCAATGGGCTAAGTGTGAGCCAACATGCTTACGAAAAAAAAAAACAGAAAACACAAACACATGCGCCAAAAAGACAAACCCTTAACTTCTCACACTTAGACTATAAAATAGGCTAAGTGTTATGAATGGGGTTTGCGCACAAACAGAAATTATACTACCTAAATAAACAAAACACAAACAGAAATACGGAAAACTAAAAACATAAAAAAACTAACTGGTCAGTAGGTGTGGTGGTCACTTGTTCCTCCTGCTCCTTCGCGGGGCAGGTTGTGGTGCAGGTGGTTCTACCGGTTTCTCCTCCTCCTTCTTGGATTGCTTGTTCCCAGATTCTGCCGACTCTTCGGCATCTCCTTCCTCTTGTTCCGCCTCTAGTTTCTACTCTGCTTCTTTCGTCTCGGTTAATACCTCCTCTGATACTCGTGGTTCATTAGCTCGGCCTCCATGGCCACTTGGTTCAACAGCTTCCTCTTGGCCTCGTTGTGTTAACTCCATCAATATCTCGTCTATCACGGACGCCATCCTGGCCATTTCTGTTATCAACCGGTGGTTTTCCTCTCCTAGCCTGGTAACAATCGTCTCCAAAGCTTCTTGCTTCTGACTCTGCCTCGTCTGTCCTGCAGACTCCTTCAGGATCCCTTCCATTACTGATGCTAACCGTGTCATTTCTGATCTCATCTGTCTGTTTTCCTCCGCTATCTCGTCCACAGCCTTCTCTAGCTTTTCCTGTCTCTGCTCCTGATCTTGTGTTCCCGGATGTGCTGCAGATCTCCCAGTCGGTATAGCTTCTTCTCCCATTGCGTAGAATTGGGGTGCACCCTGCCTCATGTAAACGGTGTTCGTTCGGACGAATAAAGGTGTATCAAAAAGACCAGGAGGATCCACCATGATCTGGTCGGATAAATCTTCGGCCCCCGTGATGATGATGTTGTTTCTGACGAACACTCCCAAGACATGGCAGAGAGTGAGGTTCCTCGCTGGGTGGGTGGCAATTAGATGGCATTGGTAGGCGGTCCAAAAACCCAGATGCAACTTCCTTCCCTGCTTGGCGCACCAGAGAAGATATAACTCCGTCATCGATGTCCTAACAGCGGAGTTCGACTGCCCCAATAAATTGAAATCCAGGTAAAGCTGTACAAGACGCAGAATTGGGTTGATGAAATGAACGGAGCGGGAAATAGTGGACTAGAATTGCCCTGCATCAGGGTGAGTAAGTTCCTCCCAGGCTTCCTGGGGCTCAAATTCCACATGTCTGGGGGAATTCCCCGCTCCCCACTTCTCCACTCAGGCCCTATGGCCTCCTCTAAACTGCACATTCCCAGGCACACGGTCCACTCAATCAAGCTCATCCGTATCTCTCCGCCAAACAGCCTAAAACTGATACATTCCTCATCTAGATCAGTGGTGACCTTAAACCTAAAGGTCGTGAAAAACTCCTTCGCTAATCTAACCGGGACACTCGGATCCCCATTCTCCAACAACCATTCGAATCCTAACGCGTGCAAATAAGATAGAAACTGCTCGCGGGCACCTAACTCATCTAAAGAAGGAATGTGAAGTACCTTTCCGCTCTTCACCTGCTTACTCCCTTCATCCTTGCTATCGAAAGCTTTCTGTAGCTCCTTCGAGTCGAAAAGCTTCATCTCCTCCACCAGATCATCAGTAAGGTCCACTGTCCAGCGCCGGTACCTCAGTCTCTCTACCGGTGGGTGGACTAACTCTCGATGATCATTCTGAAGCTGTTGTTCTACGTACTCCTCATCCTCCAAAGAGATATCGCTGTCGGAGGCTGATTCCTCGCTGGCAGCGTATTCGCTATCACTTCGCTCCCTCCGGTGTGCCTGGACTCGCTGAACTGACTCAGTAATGACTATGCCAGTGTTTACTGTACGTGGCTTCTTGTTGCTGGGCTTCTTCTTCATAGGGGCCTTCCCCTTTCGTTTTCTCTCTTCACGGTATCTAACTTCCTCACCGTCATCTATGTCTTTCTCTTCTTCGGGTTCCTTCTCAGTTTGTGTTGAAAGTGGATCCTGGATAGTAGGACTGGTCTCCTTGTTGCCTACTGACCTGGATGCGAGGTCCAGACCCTCAGCCATCCCGTCAGCCTCTTCACCTTGGCCACTCAGTGTTGGAGATACCGCTCCGGTTTCCATTGCAGTATCCTCTAGGTCGGTAACAGGTAAAGGCTCCTCCCCAGGTTTTGTGGGAGTGGTCCTTTCTTCTTCACTCAAGATCTCCACGGGATTTGCCTCTGTGTTCGGCTTCGCCTTACTAGCTGCCCATTTTCCCAGGCATCGCTGCGATGCCCTTTGCGGCTTCGGTTGTACCTCCTTCTGGTCTCCCTTCAACACTAACTTCCTCTTAATTGCCTTTGGTTTTATCACGGGTGGTACTACTTGTTCAGATTCCTCTAAACTCTCTACCGTCTCCTTCTGAGCAGTATGCTCCTCAAATCCGTGGTAGCAGGAGGAATGGTGGAAGACAAGTCAGAAACTCATATCTCTATGCAATCCTCAATCAAATCGGAAAATATGCTCATCATACATCGTTGAAACGTACCTGGAACGTTGCATAGGCCGAAAGGCATGCGACGGTATGCATAGGTTCCAAACGGGCAAGTGAAGGTCGTCTTGTCCTGGTCCTCAGGATCCACGTAAATTTGGAAATATCCGTTGTATCCATCCAAAAAGCAAAAATACTTCTTACCGGCTAGCCTCTCCAACATCTGGTCGATGAAAGGCAAAGGAAAATGGTCTTTCCTCGTTGCATTGTTTAGCTTTCGGTAGTCGATGCACATTCGCCAACCCGTGACTAGCCTCGTTGGGATCAGCTCATTCCTCTCATTCTGAACTACTTGGATGCCCGACTTCTTTGGGACCATGTGGATCGGGCTGACCCACTCACTATCCGGTACTGAATAGATAATCCCTAGCAACAACAACTTCAAGATTTCCTTCAATATTTCCTCTCGCATGTTCGGGTTTACCTTCCTTTGAGCATCTCTATGTGCTTTCGCTCCTTCTTCCAGCCTAATATGGTGCATGCAGACGTCGGGGCTTATCCCCACTGAATCTGTAAGACTCCATCCAATCGCCTTCTTGTTCTTACTCAGCACAGTCAGCAGCCTAGCCTCCTGTTCCCTTGTAAGACTGCTACTGATGATCACTGGATATGAATCCTCACCTCCGAGGAAGGCATACTTCAAATTCGAGGGTAATTTCTTCAGCTCAACTTGGGGTGGAAGTGTGTCTTCGGGTAAGGGGTTTTTCTCAGTCTCTCCTTCTTTTTCTAAATCTCCCTCTGATGGTTCTTCTATACTGACTGGTAGCTGAGCCCCTGCGGCTCCAATGAACTCCAATTTCTGACAGAATTCCTTGATCGCTACTTCTATTTCTTTATCAGTCAACCCTTGGCTACTGATCAGATCACACCATGCAGCAGCTTCTATGTCAGCCTGTTCATAAACATCTAAAGCCTGGAGTTTCTCCTGCAATAGTTCGGTCTCAAGAAAATCTTGGACTAGGGGGTCAATCACATCAACATAGCATAGATTTTCAGAATCGATGGGTTTCTTCATGGCATCATTTATATCGAAGGTAAACTTCTCCCTATGAAAATCAATGCAAATAGTCCCCTCAGCCATATCCACTATTGTCTTGGCCGTTCTCAGAAAAGGTCTTCCTAACAAGACTCCACTAGACTCCCTCGCTTCATGCTCACTCATTTTGATCACATAAAAATCAGCAGGGTATGTAAAATCATGCACTCTTACTAACACATTTTCTAAAACTCCCTCAGGACTTATGCACGACCTATCAGCCAGTTGGATCAACACCCTAGTATTTGACAGTCTCACTCCTTTCAACCGGTTATAGATAGACAATGGCATGACATTTATAGATGCCCCCAAATCACACATTGCATGTTCGACCTTCACATCTCCTACAGTTATGGGTAGGGTGAACATACCTGGGTCCGCTCTCTTGGGTGGTAACTTCTCTTGCACTATTGCTGACGCTATCCCTTCCACCATAATCTTGCCATCCTTCTGGGCTCTCCCGGCTATGAAGTCCTTTATGAATTTCCCGAGAGGGGGTAGCTTCATGGCTTGGAGGAATGGTATGGTGACATCCAACTTCCCAAAAATCGACAAGTAGTCAACCGGGTTCTCTTTCTTCCTCTTTGCAACAAATCGGAATGGGAATGGTTTCTCCCCTTTTTTCTCCTCTACTGGTCCCTGGGTCTGGGCCTCCATTCTGGGCTCTTCCTCTTGAGGAGGTTCCTTCCTGGTCAGTAGGATGTCGGGTTCACCTCTTACACTTGGTGCATCATCCAAGAAGAATGGATCCTGCATCCGAGGCATAGGTCTCCCTAATTCTTCCGCTGAAATGGTATCGCCTTCTATCTTCGTTCCATTGGATCCTCCACTAGGTCGTTTCGGTTGAGGCGCGTCATAAGTAGTTCCTGACCTCAACGTAACCTTACTCACATTTGCCTTTTCGGGCATTTGGACTGTAGATGGGAGTTTCCCCGCATTTCCCTTCAAATCACCCACCGAACTGGCCAGTTGAGCTAACTGCCTATTCATCATATCCATGTTCGCCTTATGTTCCTTCTGGGCATTTTGCATCCCCTGCACCACTTCGTTATGAGATTGTAACTCACCCTTTATACCCTGCTTTGAAGCGAGCAATTCTCCCATCATGTCCTCCACTGATCTCCTTGGCCTGTTCGAATTTTGGAAATGACTCGCCCCTTGGTGTTGATAGTTCTGAGAGTTTTGCTGGCCTTGATTAGGCGGGTATTGGTTATACTGGGCATGAGGGGTGTACTGATCTTGAGGATATTGATTCTGATGCTGGCCTTGGAATTGATTTTGGTTCCGATGGTGTTGGGGTCCTGGGTTCGGCTGATTTTGGAAATTTTGGAAGTTTCTCTGGTGGGGCGGCACATAGACAGGGTTCGGGTTCTGGTTTTGTGGGTTTTGGTTTTGGGATTGTTGGTTTCTTCCTGACTAGTTGGGCTGGTAGTCTGGGTTTGCTGGTCCACGGTTAGGGTTTTGGTTCGGATGGGGGTTATACTGGTTCTGACCTTGGTTCTGATTTTGGCTTCCGTCACCCCATCGGAAGTTTGGAAGTTTGGATGATCCCTCCATGTTCCTCCATGGTTCTGACCTTGGTTCTGATTTTGGCTTCCGTCTACCTTGAATCCAATGCCCACTAGAATTGAAGTACCCCGCAGCATTAACTTGCTCCATATTCCCGAAGTGATTAGGCTGATCATAGTTCGGTCCTTGATTTCCCTGCTCTGCACCCTTGTAATTCCCAGCTGGGGGAGGTGGTGAGTGCTCTTTTCGATCGCACTCAGGAGTGACTTCTTCAGCTCATCCATTTTCAAATCCATTTTCTGCTCCAGCTTATTTTCCTGATAAGTAAACGAGGCAACAGCAGCCCGCTCTCGGTTGTATCCTTCCCTTGAATGGTCATACTCTTTCTTTGCGTTCAGTAGCTTCCTTAGGACTCTCTTCGCTTCGCTGACCCGTAATTGCGTGAAGCTTCCTCCTGACGATGAATTTGCCAAGTCCTTGGTTACCGCGTTCATACCCTCGTAGAAAGTATGATGTACTTCAATGTCCGCCATGCGATGGTTGAGACATGATTCCAAAAGACCCATGTATCTTGCCCAATAATCACTCAAGGGTTCATCATACCCTTGCTTCACATTAGTTATTTCCCTCTTCAGCGCGCTTGTCTTGGATGACGGAAAAAACTCGCCCAGGAATGCTGACTTGAAATCAGCCCAAGTCTCAATAGAGTTGGGGGGCAGGCGCATGAACCAGGTGTTAGCTTCCCCCTTGAGCACAAATGGCAAAGCCTTCAGCCTATAATCATCCTCAGTCGCTCCTGCTGGTCTCCTCTGCGCCCTACAAATTTTACAAAACTCATGAAGAAACTCATACGGCCCTTCAGAGCTCTTCCCACAGTATGTAGGCAGGATCGCGATCACATGAGGCTTCACATCGTAGGCGGTTTGCCCTGGAGTAACGACTATGGCTTGCGGGGGTTCTCCTTCAGTATGTGCGTTCAGCGTCCCGATCTCCGGGTCCTCATCTCCCTGGTTGGCCATTTCCCTTGGGTTGCCTTCCAACAGTGGTTTCTCTTCTGGTATTGGTCCCTCTATGGTGCCCTTCTCTTCGTCACTACTCGTGCCTAGGTCAGACAAGGTGGTCGACAGGCCAGAACGAGTGGTTACGAGTATAGTTCCTCGCTTGAGTATTTTCGGCCTCCACTGATCAGGAGACGAGCTACTGCTCATAAACTGAAATGAAAAGAAAAAGGAAAATTATACACAATATATACACCAAAGTATCACACACAATAGCAACTCAAAAACGCCATCCATCCCCGGCAACGGCGCCATTTGAAAGAGCAGGTTTGCGTAGGTGTCGTTCAAGCAAGGATGTATCCTACTGATCAGGATGAAACAATCCCCTGCTAAGCCTAAAACCTGGTATCAATAAATCCTCAACCCTCTTCTACTGGGTAGTATAGTGAAGGTAGGGGTCGAATCCCACAGAGATGAATGCGTTTTGGGAATTGTGGTGATATTCTGGAAAGGTTTGGTTAGCTACCACGCTTGGGTTGAGTCTCTACCTAGACGGGAAATTAAGATGGTGTCCTACTGACTAGGAAGGGTGAATGGTGGTCGACATGTAGTGGTGTACGTGGAATTATGGTGGATGCGGTGTAACAGAAAATATGCGGAAAGTACTAGGTTTCTATAAAAGGCTAAACAGGAAAGCAGAGAATAAGTGGTAGTTGTGGTGACTAGACTGACAGTTCTGCAGGGTGTACTAAAGGTGAAGGACAAAAAGCAAAAAGCATCTAAAAAGCAAAGTGGTCCCAAACTTGGATATGGACATCATCTTCTTCAACCAACACAAACTAAAATCAGAAAACAAACCAGATTCAGCACCATAAAAACACAGACTAATAACTCACGAACACAGATCTACAATCAAAAATTCCAAATCGAAAATCAAACATCGAAACTGAAATCCCGCCTACTGATCAGCATGGAAGAAAACAGGAAACACATAATTGCACCTTGCATGAAACAAACCTCTATGAAATAAAAGTAAACAGATTATGCTAACTCGAAGAAATAAACTACTAACTGGAAACTCACGATTCGATACTCAAAACGACCAGAAACTCTAGATCTAAGCTAACTAGGCAGAAGGAAAAGAGATCGGCGAAGTAAACTGAACAGAAAACAACTTCATGGCATAAAACACGTTCGGATCTTCAACAAGTACTTCAAAAGCAGAAAATATCCAAAAGCAACAAAGATCCAACGTAAGGAAAAACAAGCAATTTAACTACGAAAGCGAAATAAAAGTGTTTTGCCACGCCGGGCGATGGAACTTCTAACTACGATCTTGATGACTGGGTGAGAACGTCTGGAACTCTGGGAACTTCTTGATGACCTTCAAGTGATCTCCCTCAGCACCTTATCGTCGAGGCACAAAACCACTACGCTATGAGCCTTCGCCATGATCTCAGCTCGTTTCGACAGAGCCTTCTCATCAAGATCACACGCAGCTGTCTCCTTCTCTCCCTCAACGCCGCAAACAACCATTGTTGAATGAGCATCGCGCGCATCTTCATCCGCCATAGACCGAAGTCATTTTTTTCGGTGAACTTTTCCACTTCGAACCTTAAAGCCATTTCTTCCCGTGAATACGATTCCAAACAAATACAATCTTAATTGCCCGTACTTCCCACAGACGACGCCAATTTGTAAAGAAACAGAATCGAAAGCTTCACAAGAACAAGAAAGATGGAGAGAAAACGAGAGAAATCTTATTGAATCTGAATTGGAAAGCTTCGTTGATACACTCTGACATGAGCCCTAATTTTCAGCTAAGAAGAAGTAAAAACTAATCATCAACTAACTTGTTGATCTAACGGCCACAATGCAATCTATCAACAATACAAATCTACGGACATGATTAAACTCTCATTTAAAACCTTCCCTCAATTCTCTAAGTGTTGGGCTGACTTGGTCAGGTTGGGCTGCATTGAGCATACTCCACAGTGGGTATGGGTTGAGTGCGTGTGCAGGGGCTCTAATCATCGGGGTCTCCCCTTTTACTTTCCTCTCTACTGCTTTGTGGCATATGGAACGAGTGACCATTGATGATTGTGTGCAAAAACTCTCATGTAGGAGATTTAAAGTTGAAGGGTAGGAGCATCGTCTCTATTGGATAAGCGTCCTGAGCAATGAGCTTTGTTTTCTTGGGGCGCCTAACTCAGTACCACCCAAAAACTTCAGGTGATTTTAAATACTCCCTCCGTCCACCAAATTCCGTGATAATTTGACTGGGCACGAGTTTTAAGAAATGTAATAGAAAGTAGGTTGAAAAAGTTGGTAGGATGTGAGTCCTACTTTTAACGTATTAGTTTTATAATAAAATGTCATTGGGAATAAGTTAGTGGAATGTGGGATCCATTATCAAAAATGGTAAAAAGTGAAATGCGACAAAATTTCAGACGAAAATGGAAAAATGTGACAAAATTTCAGGAATGGAGGAGATAATTGGAAACATGTCCTCATATATGAATTATTTGTGGTCTTTATCATAAAACGCTATGTGAGCCTCTTTGAAAATATTGTTCCAACATGCGCTACTCAAGAAAACCTTCTATAGATTGTTGACAATACCAACGTGTACAATAGGGATGGGTCGGTACGGTATACCGTACCGACCGTGCCATACCGCATACCGTACCGGAAATTATGGTATGTCAAAATTCCATACCGATACCGTACCGAATTTCTGGTATACTGAAAATTTGGTATGATAATTTTTTATACCGTTACCATACCGTAATAACGGTATGAGGTATGGTAACGGTATACCGAAAAAAACCTATTGTATCCAAAATAATTATAAATGTAATATATATATATATATATATATATATATATATGTATGTATATATATGGATGTATTCATTTCCTTTTCTCATTTTTCCTTCTTAATCTCAACCCTTAATTACATCAATCGGATGGTTCAAAATATTCGCTGATGCCATTTAATTATAATCAATTAAAAGTCGATTAAGGGTAGATTTGGTAGATAATTATTTGTTAGTTATGGAAATTCTGTGATTCTCTCATTGGCAGATACTGCGGTTTTTTTACTTCTCTCACGTCGAAGAAGGAAGGGAAGGCTCAGGCGTATATGATTTTGCATCGCTAGTTTTTTGCAAGATTTCAATTATCACAATTCTCAATTTTCTCGTTAATCAATCCTCGACAGTTCAAGCTTGTCTACTTGGCGTTGTAGCTACCGTTTTTGTTCTTAATCAATGGAAGAAGGTAAATCACGAATCAGCCTGATTTTGTTTATGTTGCGGATGTTTCAGTACAAGTTGTAGCAGTTTGATTATTTGATTATTAATCAGCATTTAAATCGTGTATTGTGTTGCCATGGTATAACATTAGCGCTTGTTGTAAAACCTTCCTCCATGGATTCGCTCTTGGCATTTCTAGGGTATTAGGTTGAAACGAAGCATGTAATGCACATATTGACGAAGCATAATGAACTTAGGTGTCTATATAATGCATAATTCGTGAGCGGCAATGTTTCGGGTAAAAAGATTTCGTCTGGTTTGCGATGTGTGGCGCACGTTGCTGTTTCCCCTAAGGGTTTGATAAGACTAGGGGCTAGGGTGTAGTATGTAAACATTAATAACAATGTTTAACAAATCTTTGTGTTTGACCTATAACTGTATTACGTAAGTCTTCAACTTACATAGTATACTAAATAAAGTTCTTAGAAATAATGCATAAAGTGAATATGTGTAATGCTTTATATTATATGTATAATGCATAAAATCTTATTTGCAATGTGTATGTTGTACGAATTAAGATAGGTATGATTTTATGTCTCGTTTTCCCAGGGCTTAAATATCCGTTGTTAGCTTTGAATTTCAGCACACGTTTCTTATTTTCCCCTAAGGGTTTAATAAGACTAGGGGGTAGGGTATAGTATGTACAAATAAAAAAGACATTTTTAATAGCGCGTGTTATACGTATGCATAAATCACGTGTTTGTCTATCTGAATAATTTGACATATTGAAATCGTGAAAATCGTGCATTACTTGTCAGCTTATTATATTGCAAAGTTGTTATTTTATGCTGACCCCTTTTTTCCAATTATGTACAGTGGTTGTTGTACCTGAATGTTCTCCCGGGATGAAGCCTGTTGAAGGTCAGAAATTCCAATCATTGGATTTTGCTTTCGCTTTCTACGACGTATATGTCCGCGCAGTTGGCTTTGATACGCGCAAACAAGCTATGGGGAAGGTTGATGATGTCATGTACCCAGGTACTGTATGATCTTCACTCCTTTCACTGGAAAGGATAATCATGGTAGTCCTGTGACATTTGCGGCCGGGTTGGTGTGCAGCGAGAAAACAGGGGCATTTGCTTGGTTGTTCAGACATTTTGTAGATTGTATGGGTATAGCACCCAGGATGATTGTGACCGATCAAGATTTGGGTATGCGATCAGCGATTGAAGAAGTCCTAGTCGGCACACGTCACCGTTGGTGTATGTGGCATATAATGCATAAATTGGCAGTCAAGGTACCAAACAGATTATTGCGGGACGACGATTTCAAAAAGGAGTTTAACGATTGTGTTTGGTCGGACCTATTAGAGCCGGACAAATTCGAGGAGGAGTGGAATAGATTGGTCGAACATCATCAGCTAGAGGACATCGACTGGTTCAACACATTGTATGCATATAGGAAGTACTAGATACCGGCGTACTTCAGGGATTTTCCTATGGGATCGATGATTAGGACTACGTCCATATCTGAATCAGAGAACAGTTTCTACAAAAATTTTCTGAAGCCCCGAGCTAACATAGCCGAATTCTACCTGAATTTCAACCACGCCATGGAATTCCAGCGGAACAGTAGAACAGCTTTGGACTACCATGATGCCACTTCCATACTAAAAGAGCAGGTTTGCGTAGGTGTCGTTCGAGCAAGGACGTATCCTACTGATCAGGATGAAACAATCCCCTGCTAAGCCTAAAACCTGGTATCAATAAATCCTCAACCCTCTTCTACTGGGTAGTATAGTGAAGGTAGGGGTCGAATCCCACAGAGATGATTGCATTTTGGGAATTGTGGTGATATTCTGGAAGGTTTGGTTAGCTACCACGCTTGGGTTGAGTCTCTACCTAGACGGGAAATTAAGATGGTGTCCTACTGACTAGGAAGGGTGAATGGTGGTTGACATGTAGTGGTGTACGTGGAATTATGGTGGATGCGGTGTAACAGAAAATATGTGGAAAGTACTAGGTTTCTATAAAAGGCTAAACATGAAAGCAGAGAATAAGTGGTAGTTGTGGTGACTAGACTGACAGTTCTGCAGGGTGTACTAAAGGTGAAGGACAAAAAGCAAAAAGCATCTAAAAAGCAAAGTGGTCCCAAACTTGGATATGGACATCATCTTCTTCAACCAACACAAACTAAAATCAGAAAACAAACCAGATTCAGCACCGTAAAAACACAGACTAATAACTCACGAACACAGATCTACAATCAAAAATTCCAAATCGAAAATCAAACATCGAAACTGAAATCCCGCCTACTGATCAGCATGGAAGAAAACAGGAAACACATAATTGCACCTTGCATGAAACAAACCTCTATGAAATAAAAGTAAACAGATTATGCTAACTCGAAGAAATAAACTACTAACTGGAAACTCACGATTCGATACTCAAAACGACCAGAAACTCTAGATCTAAGCTAACTAGGCAGAAGGAAAAGAGATCGGCGAAGTAAACTGAACAGAAAACAACTTCATGGCATAAAACACGTTCGGATCTTCAACAAGTACTTCAAAAGCAGAAAATATCCAAAAGCAACAAAGATCCAACGTAAGGAAAAACAAGCAATTTAACTACGAAAGCGAAATAAAAGTGTTTTGCCACGCCGGGCGATGGAACTTCTAACTACGATCTTGATGACTGGGTGAGAACGTCTGGAACTCTGGGAACTTCTTGATGACCTTCAAGTGACCATGGCAGTGGCGAGGAACGAGACTCTGGACTGGGCTGAAGGACTGAACTACCGAGAGAATTCTACCTAAGAGTGATGATGATGAAAATCGATCTCCTTCTCTCTCCAAGTGGCTTCCTTTTATAGGGAGGCTTACCCTTGATTTTAGGGTAAAACCTTGTGGTGAGATGACTTCTTTGCCCTTAATTGTGGTTGATCAGTCCCAGCTATCCTTCTTCTCCATCTCGAGTCATTTTTGCATGTATACTGGTCAGTACGTAATCGTCCTGACGCCCTTTTCACCTGAAGTATCTGAAACTTTGCCTACTGGCTAGAACACTCAACCTGCACGCTTAAGCAACTTGTTTTGCAGATAAAGTTCAAATATGCACATCATACTGACCAGTAACCAAGGCCTAGAATACGACTTATCACATACCCATACTCGCAACTACTCTGTCGTTCGAGAAACATGCTTCCACGTTGTTTACCGACAGTATGTTTAGGATAATACAAGAAGAAATTGTGAAGGGTAATGACAGATGTCGTGCGCTGAGTTTTATGTCAGGAGAAACGGTTGACACATACAAGCTTGGCGATAGCAAGCGCAATGCATATTTTGTTCGTCATGACAAGACTGATGATACTTACTCGTGCGAATGCAAACTTTTTGGTCGGCATGGTTATTTATGCAGTCATATATTTTTCTTGTTTCGGAACAATGAGGTGAAAAAAATCCCGGATAAATACAGTGAAAGCCGATGGATGAAGACTCCCTTAGCCAAGGCTGTACACGGGGAGTTTCAGGATCCCTTGCTTACCCACTCATCCGCTGACGATAGGCAAACTGTGTCAAAGCAGGCGATTTCGATGTTTTATGGTTTTCTTAGACAGTTTGAGACCGACATCGATGCTTTACGTTCATTTGTAGCTGGCGTCGAAGAACTTGGCAACTCTCTTCAAACTGGTACTCCGGCAACTTCAGTCGCTGAGAAGAGGCGTATGATTGAAGAGTTTTATGGAATGGTAAGGCCTGAATCTGTTGCGGTGCATCCTCCCGGTGTCGTGAAGACGAAGGGTCACGCCAGCAGCTCGGCGAGCCGTCTGATTTCAAAGAGAGGGAAGGCTATAAAGGATGCGACTAGGACTCCTAGACGGTGTAAGGCTTGCGATGAGTTGGGTCATCACGACTCCAGGAACTGTCCTGTACTTAAAGAGATGACGATGGAGAAAGATGCGCGGAAGGGGAAAAATCCAGCTTGAATCATGTCGTATAAAAAAACGACATTGGTCGTTCTTTGGTCAATTTTTTATTTTTAGTAGAATGGTTGTAATAGAATTCCATGGTTTACTTGGTTTGTGGGAATAATTTTTGGGTTTATTAGAGCCTTATACATCGGTCCCTAACTCTATTAATAAGCATTATTTGAACTCAATGTACAATGCTTTGTACATTATGCGGTTTTCATTAAGCATTACAAAAGTTTACTGAACCTATATATAGAATTATCGTAATGCACATTGATTTCAATTTGGTACGTGTTGACATTTTGTTGAGGTCGAATTTAACATACCAAACACAATTAACGACAGAAAGTATAGATTTACATCCATTTGACTTTCCACAAAACCAATTCACCCAAATACACACACCAAGTTTACTAATGCATAATCTAATACGTATACTGATATTATATGCAGATATGATGCACATAAAATTGAGGCGTACTATATATATGCCTTAATATTTTAGGTGTACAATATACAAATGCATTATTTGGTTTTGCCATTGCATTACGCCCAAGGATTGGTGTATTATTTGGTTAAAATACACAAACAACGTTTAGTAATGCATAATCTAAAACGAATACTTACATTATATGCAGATATGATGCACATAAAATTGAGGCGTACTACATATATGGTTTACTATATTAGGTGTACAATATACAAATGCATTATTTAGTGTTGCCGTTGCATTATGCACAACGATTGGTGCATTATTTGGGTAAAATACACAAACAACGTTTTGTAATGCATAATCTAATACGAATACTTACATTACATGCAGATATAATGCACATAAAATAGAGGCGTACAACATACATGGCTTAATATATTAGGTGTATAATATACAAATGCATTATTTGGTGTTGCCATTGCATTGCGTACAAAGATTGGTGCATTATTTGGTATATGTTAAGCATTACGAGAGTTAATCGGCCACCTATACAGACAAAAACCATTATACAAACAAGACAAATAACATAATACACCAATTAAACACTAAGTATTTTAAGCCGTCTGAATAAACAGGATGCACATATGGTTCAGCTGAGTGTTCACAAGATCAAAATCAGAAAGCTATTCTCAAAAACATTATTCAGTGTATTCAAGGTTGTAAAAAGATCTATAGTGCTAAGTCTTCCAACAAATACCAGAAACCATCACGCACTATAACCCATAATTCTCGACCCACTGTTCGAAATTGAACTTTGCAGGTTTATCTCTCCAGTACTTGGTTGCCTTAGATTGGTTTGCGGCACCGCGGACATTGTGAGTACAAGTCAGTAGCGTCCTTGCGAACTTGATTCGAAACATTTCTAGACTTTTGCTTCCCTTCGCGGTCAGCCCGCATTCCCAATCTTTCTCCTTCTCTCCAAAGTATGTTTCCAAGTGTCGCATGACGTACACACCATTATCCGTTATAGACAGGTTGTTCCGCCACGGCATTGCAACTACATGTGTAGTGCACTTTCGTATCACATCAGCCAGTCCAAGTCTTCGCTAAAACAAAAAGACATAATTGTACCGCATCAACAAAATATGTTTTTATGCATTAAAGGGGAAAAATCAGAGTGGTCTCATTACATACCAGCATAGATGGTGTGTCCACATATTTGTCGCCGAACGAAGCGTGCGGCTCTGCCAGGGTGTGGTCAATAATGTTCATCTTGCCAGCCGGCACATCAAAGCAGACCACATATTGATGTCTCTTCCCCCAAATTGGGAAGAAGAACTACACGATGAAGATAACATTAAATGGTCTTGTATGCTGTCCTAAACAATTGATTCTCATACAAATAAGTTTATATTCAGACTAACCAGATCGTGTTTCTCCCGTTTACTGTATCCTGCTGCAAGTGCTTCCTCAAAAAGAATGGTCCAAAAAGACGCAAATCGTCTTTCTTCATCTCACTCTTCAGGGCTGTCTATCAATGATTGTGCCTACAATCGTTGTCGGTACTTCAGGTACTTATGTTGCAGATAAAGATTCATTTGGTAATTAGATAACACAAAAGATTCACTCACGCATGGCCTTGTGGAAAATAAGAGTCTGGATGTTGTATCTGGTGCCTTTAGCTTCTCCATATTATTTAAGTATGAGCACCAAGTGTCCACAACGACCGGGCTGACAGGTTTAAATGGTGCCAACGAAAGGAACTCGGACTGCACAGTTCGTTTGTAGGTGTCTTCATAAACAATTGCATCCCTGCATATCAATATCAAACGTAATGTTAACAATTAGCTACATAATGCACTATCAAATCCAAAAAATGAATCTGTGTACTACCTAGTAGCTTTATTATGGTTTACACAGAATACCAAACTGAATGGATAATAAACTTCTAATACTGTATGATTACAAAATGCACACTGAGAATTTCATATTGCAGTAACTACTTACAACAATGCACATATGGAGTGTTTGTAGACTTTACAAACTAATACTTGCAATACAGAAAACAATCAGTAAAGATAATCACCCTCTTCACAAAGAAAAGCAAAACAAATAATACAGACCAGATAGATTCATGCGTCTCCGCTGTGCTAAGGACCCAGAAATATAGCTCCTTGTTGTTGTCGTTAGCCTTGGCTGTAAGCCTTACAGCCCGCCCATTGAAAGGTGACCGCATAGCCGGACTAGCTTTCCTTACACGTGCCGTTTCAACGTTTGAAGCCTCCTGCAAATATAAAATATTCATACCATTAATAGGCAAAATCTTTACACGATGGTATCTATTATTTTGTTACCGATCGGATAGCCTCCTTAGCCTTGTTCACCTTCTCCTTTCCTTTTACAAGAACAGCCGCAGTTTTCAATGGCAAGTCGTCACTAATACCACCCGTCCCAGCCTCAGCAATCACTATCCCCTTCTCCTTGGACAGAGGAGGTCTCTGTGAACGCAAGGTTAAAATACAATTCATTATAATATATAAAATACAGCAATTAGTTAATATGTCCAAACAAATTATCCAGTAGTCATAACATATTTGCTAAAAACACTACTAATAATGCAAATGTCACAATAAATAATGCTGCATGCCTTCATATTAATGCAGAGGATACACCAAATAATGCACATATAAGAAATTTCTAAAACTGTAGTCAGTTTAACATTCCATCAAACATGTAATGCATGCATACCAAATACTGCATACCTGAAACAGTGTGTAACTAAATATTAATTAACTAACATAACCAACACAATCAATAGATAATTTCACATAATGCATCAGATACTCAATATAATGCATCAAACATAATAAATAATGCACATACGACACTGGATAATGCACATTACAACAGACATACCAACTTTAGATTAGTACCAACCTTTGTCATGGCAGGCTGTTTCGCCTTTCCACGCTTAATAGCCATTTCCTTTGTCAGGCATGCTCTGTTCTCTGTCTTTCCCTATGTTTTCAACTCAGTCAGATATGTGCCTTTACAAGTTAACATAAACATGTTATAATGCACGTGATTTTAAATTAATTCAAACCTTGACTCCCCCATCTGAACATGACATATCTTTGATTACCTTAACACTCTTTGGTTTTGTTGTTGTCACCACCTCATTACCACCTTCTCTAACTCCTCTAGTTTCCTCAACCGACGAACCTACCTGCATAATAATACTATTGATTTAATCAAAGCCAAAAAGTAAAAAAATTGTCCCTTTAATAGTGATAAGTCTTGTTATTGATACCGTAGCCTTGCCACGTAAGTCAACAGCCACCACCACGCCAGATGCTGGAACCGAAGTATGCGCTTCAGTTGGGACAATAGGTACGGCAACATCGGCGACTGGATCAGGCATTGCCGAGCCTGCATGATGATCTGCTACTTCTGGCTGACCCAAAACCGGGGCACAATCTACTCTGGCATCAGTGTGGAGGGGTTCAGCAGCTCCGGCGCTCTGGCCTGCTTCTTGGGAAGGCTGTGTGGCGAACGGGTCAGGGCAATCAAAACCGTCTAACACAAATGATGGCCTGGTGAATCCAGTTGTGATTGTCTTTTTCTTGTCATAAGCTGCCATCATCTTTTCCATTTCATCTATCCACTCCTGACTATACTCCTCCTCATCCAGCCTAGCCTGGGTCAGTCTTGTTGTGATCTCGTCATCCCCTTCAAGCTCCTATTCTGTAATTCCCAAAAGCTTACGTCCAATTTGGCTCCCCACACGGAAGCAGTCGTCGTCCAGTAGCTCCTCAGGTATGCTTTTGAAATCGTCAACCCAAATTGAGACTGCATGGGCCAACATAGAGCTAGAAGCAACAAATTTGTCTCGTAGCCTCTTCGCTCTGTGGATGCTTGTAGTGGAGGAATCACCCCCAGCCACTCATGTTCGCCTTTTAAACTCCTGCTCGGCCAGCCATCTCTCTTTGTCTAGTCTCGACTCTAAGCGCCCAGTCCCAAATTGGTTCCTTTCCAAATC
Source organism: Salvia splendens (assembly GCF_004379255.2). Taxonomy (NCBI): domain Eukaryota; kingdom Viridiplantae; phylum Streptophyta; class Magnoliopsida; order Lamiales; family Lamiaceae; genus Salvia; species Salvia splendens. Next base: position 31,378,568 of record NC_056035.1, read on the forward strand.
CTCGCGCTGTTTAAGAGACTCCAGGGTCCAACCCTTCATCGTTGGCCATGCGCGGATGACCCGCCTCTGGATATGTACAACGCGGTCGACGTAGGCGCACTGTTAATATTGACCAAACAAGGTTAGGGGTTAATAATGCAAAATTATGTGTTCATAATGCAACATGTGAATACTTATAATGCAGCTGAATAAATTTTGAACCAATGACAGTGAAAAAAAGTAGTGGCAGTATTAGAATAATATTTTGGATGCAATAACCCTGTGAAGATATTGCTTATGTATTGGAGATACAAATTCACATACCACCAAGAAATGTATTGGTCCATTGAACAAGGCACTTTGTCCGTTTGCGTAGCTTGGAAAAGTTGCCTCTAGGACGGAAAGCACATACCCACACCAATTCAAATTTTTAATATCTTCGACATCCTCGATGAAGTGTAGAATTTTGGGCTTGCAATGCCCATCACTAGGTGTCTCTATTAAAGCATTCTCTAGGAGGAACATGAAGAGTTTCTTGAAATCTTCACCCCCCTCAGTGTCAGCCATCATTAACTCCGAGATGTCCTTTGGGCTCATCTTAAACCGTCCCTTTTGACACCTTTCTGCTACCAAGTCGTTGTAAACAAAGTTTGTCTGTTTGTCAACCGGTCTCGGTATCTATGTAGGGCCCCTTGGAAATCCCAATGTCAAGTGGACGTCCTCCTCGTCCAAACTCAGTGCTTCGCCACCAGGAAGTTGTATTTGGCAGCGGGCGAGGTTTAGGGCGTTCAACACCCAAAATGCAAGAAAGCTAGGGATTTCTTTAATGTCGAAAGAGAGTACTGCACCAAAACCAATTTCCATTACAACCCTTTTCTGCCTTAGATTTAACTGCTTCAAGCAGTTCAGAAATTCCGACGGTGTTCGTCTGCAGTAAAGACGATCAGTCTTTCTTCCCTTAACTTGTGTCTGTTGAACATCACCTGTTGAGGTACTAGGGGCAGCCGCTGCCAACTGTTCCCTTAACTTCTGTGCCAACGCTACCGGAATTAAATCATCAACTGCATCGTCGAGTTCAGATCTTACTCGCTTCTCTGAAATTGCACAAACAAAGTAACAAATCACAACCTTTTCAATAAAGTAGACTATGTTCTGTGTAAAGATGTGTACATATTAATGTTTACATATTAATGCAAACAACGTAATTAATCAGATCACATGAATGATTGCGTAACACATTCGCATAATGCATTAAACATCACTGATAATGCACAAAATATTACTGATAATGCATTACATAATACTGATAATGCATTATTACATCATTGAAATGCACATTTTTTGAAAAAACCTGGCTAATGCATATTTTATTAAACATAATGCATAAATTATGTTCCGAAATGCAATGACCTGATAATGCATTTTCTCAAAATGCAATTGTACATGTGTTACACAAAAATTGTATAAAAAATGCACAATTTCAGTTCGACAATTCATTTCCCACAGAAAATAATAAAAACAAACGATCCTGCCTGAGAATATTTAACAACACTCCCAAGTAGCCTCTGTAATGCAAATTTTGGTAACCATAATGCATAAAATATGTTACATAATGCTTAGTTTATATAAATTATGCTCCTTATAAACAAAATATATTACACTTTATAACTAATATACCTCATATAATGCAGACAGTAACACCAAAAAAATGCATGCTTATAGTTCCACAATTCATTGAATACATCTGAAATTATGAACTCTGTCATTTATTTATTCACCACACCACACAACATGGATAATGCGGATTCAACAGATTTGCTAATACCCTTACTCACAATCTAAAAAAAAGAAAATTGAATTGAAGCAGGCGGATGTAAATTTTACCTGCAGCCTCTGTTACTTGAGATAGCGGACGACCCCTCTTACGCATTTTCGATCTGGCAAAAACCACAAAAACATATCATGATACCAGAATTCATCATTATTTAACCGAACCAAAAATGGGTCTGCAAAATCACGAAACCGCAAAAAACATATTCCCGCCACATTAAAAGAAAACCATAAACAAAGAACAACTAATTTCAGAGATTTTTGCGCCTCGGCGTATTCAAAGATTCAATTTTAACAATATGGATCTGCAAAATCACGAAAAAAAGACGCCTAAATCACTGTTGAAACATACCTAGTAGAAAGGAGTCGGTGTTTCTGAGTAGATGTTAACGTTGATAGCTAATTTCCTCCGAAATTTTGGTCGAATAATGCTCAATCTTCAGACGCGGCGCTGGGGAGGGAGAGTTCTAGGGTTTCGGTTGTGGAGAGAGTGGAAGGAGTGGTATGGGTTGTGGGCATAATGAATGAAGAAAGAAGAAGAATAGGATCGTTTCAAATCCCGTGAAAGTCGCAGATTCCAAAATATGGCGGTTCATCTTCTGTCAAATGTCTGTATTACCCCTGTAATGCTTTTAGCCACCTTCTATAATGCAACACGGAAGTAGATTTATTGAAACAATATGCTCCGTCGATTCCCTAGATCTAACGGGTATTATTAAGAAGGAAAAATGATGTAAGAGGTGAAAAAGAGAATAAGACTCTTCTATATATATATATATATATATATATATATATAAATGTAATATAAATTTTTTAAAATTTAATATAATATATATCCAAAATATTACATTTAAATTTTTTTAAATTTTAGAGAATTCTTTTTTTTTTAATTTTTTTAATATAATATATATATAAATGTAATATATATATTATAACATATTTAATATATATATATAATAATCTATCGGTATACCGGTATACCGCGGTATAGAAAAATTGATACCGTTACCATACCGAAACACTGCGGTATACCGAAAAATCGGTATTTTCGGTATTTTTCCGGTACGGTAAGTCTGGTATTTCGGTATTTCGGTATAATTTCTCACCCCTAGTGTACACAGCTCGATTTGTCTATAGTAAAACAAAATTTGAGCTATTATTTATAGTAGAAGATAGAAAAATATTTTTTTGAATGCATATTCATTTCAAAAACATTTAAAATTAAACTTATAAGGATCTTCATCGGCGTGCTCTCATTATGAGCACGATAGCTCAACATCAAAGCATGATATCTCAACATCGAAGCACAACTCTACAAGGTAGAGCGCACGCGACACTCGCTTGCATGAGCGTGCTTGAGCATGGGTAGTGTTGTTAATTGAATACTCCATTTGTCCCCCTAAAATTGACAAGATTGTATATGGCACGGGTTTTGATGTGAAATTGGTAAAGTAAAATAAAGATATGAAAAAGTAAGAGATGGATAAAAATGTAGTGGAAGTAGTGTTAGTGGATTGTGTGGTCTATATTATCAGTGGTGTGTGTTTATTCAAAATATTCCTAATTTAGACTTTATCTAATTTTGGGGGACGACCCAAAATGGAAGAACTAGTTTATTTTTTTGGGACGGAGTGAATAGAAGGCATATGATCTTTCCTTTTCTTTTATAATTTAAAACTAAGATTTTATTAAAAAAATTAAAAATCCCAATAGTTACTTTATGAATATTTTTAGATTTTACTCCCCCGTCCCACAATAAGAGCATCCGCAATGGTGGCGCTGCTCGCCATCGCCGTCCGCGCCGCTGGCACGGACGCCACCCACCGCTGGCACGGCGATGCTCGATGCATCGAGCAGCGCCGTGCCAGCGAGCAGCTGACGTGGCGCGCCCTCATTTGTCAACGGCATAGCCGTTGGGTTTAAATAATTTTTTTTAAATCGGTTTTTAATTAAAAAAACCGATAAAAAATAATAAAAAATTTTCACTTCCCAAAAAAATTATATCCGTTTATAACCGTTTTTTCCCACTTTTTAAATTTTTTTTTAATTTTTTTACCCCAAAAATACACACTTTCATCTATAAATACCCCCAATTTCACTCCCAAAAATTCACATTAAACTACACAATTCTCATCATCATTCTCTCATCTCCATTCTCATCTCCAATCTCTCATATCCATTTTCATCTTCATTCTCTCATACCCTACAACATCACTATGTCCGGCCAAGGCGATCACTTTTGGTGGCGCGTATCTCGCCGGTACAATGCAAACCAGCCGCCGGGAACGATCGAGCGCGACGAGAGTATGGTGCGCAACTGCATCGGCCGAGCCAACGACGAAATTGGCAAGTTCAATGGCTATTTCCTCCAGGAGTCGCGGAATGCCGGGAGCGGCCGGAGCGAGGTCGACATCATCACTGCGGCGCTGAGCACATACCAATCCATGAACGGTAAGTCGTTCAAGTACCTCAACGTTTGGCAGGAAACGCGGTTCCACCCGAGGTATCTGGGAGGCGTAACATCCTCCTCTTGCGGCTCCTCCAAACGGTCAAGGTCGGTATCCCTATCCGACTCCGGCTCCGAAGAAGTGGCTAGCCAACTCGCCGGAGCTAACTTGGGTAGCCCCGACGCCGGACCAAGCGGTTCCCAACGCCGACCGCAAGGAAGGAAGAAGGCGGCGGCCGAGCGCCGGCGCTCCGCGACTCCATCGGCCCCTGCCCCCGAACCCGCACCCTATGTTCCACCTCCACCCCCGAACAACTCGTTGTGGGCCCTTTTGGCCCAACTCAATATGGCCGATAGGTCAACTATGACCCCCACGCAACTTCAAACGCACGAGGGCATGATAGTGGGTCTCCAAAAACAATTGGGGTTGTTGCCGCCGGATGAGTAGTCTTCCTCGGGTAATATTAGCCAATAATTATGTAATTTTTAATTTTTAGTATTTTTATTATGTAATTTTTAATTTTTAGGATTTTAATTACGTCTTTTTTATTTTATTAGTATTTTGTAATATTTATTGTGATTTTTTAATGAATTTTAGTATTATGGAAATGTTTATGTTTAATTGAATATTAAATTAATTGTGCTCGTCCTTGCGGAAGAGCACATTTGTGGGTGTTGTGCTCTTGCCAGAGAGCAGGCATGAATAGTACCGCCCGGGCCCACAACCGTGCCGCTGGCAAGAGCACGGTTGTGAATGCTCTAAGAGTCTTGTTTTGCTATTTCGGTCCGTCTCACAATAAGAGTCATATTTTACGTTTACTATAAATGGTAAGTGGGTCATACATTCCACTAACTTATTTCACTCACGTTTTATTATAAAACTAATATATATAAGTGTGACTTCTATTCTACTAACTTATTCAAGTCATTTTTCTTTACATTTCTTAAAACTCGTGTTATAATTAAATATGACTCTTATTGCGGAACGGAGGAAGTAGTTTTCAACACTTGACTCCCCTACCACTTCATTCACGCCATAATTTTATTCTTCTCAAATTTCTCGCCAATTTCCATCTATATAGTAATGGATCCAGGAACGAAAAATGGAGGAGGGACGGAATCGCTACTGCACTTCAACCCTTGGTGTCATGAAAACATGCTTAAAAGAACAACAAAAATGTGTCATTTTTTATATACTAGTATATTTTTTTATCTGAGCATCGAGCTTATCATAAACAAAACATTATTATTTATGATTAAATATCATTCATTGGTTGTGTTAGGTGTAAATATGACATGCTCAGTGATAAGGCCTATTTCATGCATCGGTTTATGGGTAAAATGTGTGCTATTTGATCGGTTTATCGCGCAAAACAAGTGTTAATGGTGCAGAAATGCCGTTTGACCAAGGTAGCAAGGCCGAACTGATCAAGTAAGTACAAAAGGCGATAAAAGGCCAAAAATCGGGGGGAGTTGATCAAGGGGGAGTAATCAAGCAGTTAGGAGGGGACCGCTGGCTTCTAGAAGAAGAACACATGAGGAAATGAGCTGGATGAGACGCACCATTCTGTTATCAAGGACGACGTTCTAGAAGGGGACACGTGCTGGCATATGAGACGCAAGGACGGGGTTGAGTCACGAATTTGTTACTGAAAAGCGTCATCATTCTAGAAGGGAAGCACGTAGCAATCAATGAGTCGCTCACTCTCAGCATAAGCGGATATTCCCTGTCAAGATCGTTATCCAGCTGGAGGTCGAAGTCGAGCCTATAAATAGATGATGTGCCACCACAAGAAAGGGATCCGATCCTTTACTTTCCGTCTAGTTTGGCTTAGTTTAGTTATCTAGCTTAGTCCAGTTCTCTAGAATAGCTTAGCTTAGATAAAGTAATGCATAGTTAGAAAGGGGAATTAAAGAGGCGCTGCAGAATACTTATTATCTGTCGGCGTATTCCTAAATTACCCGCCGAGATTCTTCTCGGTTTTACTTGCTTTCTTATTTTCCGAAGTATTAGCTTAGTTTCAATTTCACGCTGTACTGCTCTCAGTTTAGTTTAATCAAAGTTATTACATTTTCATCCTCGCATTTACTGTTACGTTTTCACCTGCAATTCACTTGACCCAGTAGTTAAATTTACATTGATCAAGTTAGCAAGTTTAATTCTGCCTAGAGTAAAAACAATAGTTAAAAACTCCCAAGTTAAAGCATGGCAGCAGCCAACCCCCTGTTCACTACAGACACTCTCGACACACCAACTTCTCTGTGGGATCAACCCCGAACTTGCCGCTTTACTGTTAAAATAGTGCAAAATTGGGAGTTTACAAATTACATTGATAGGAAACGAGCGAGAGCGAGTTTGAATCGATCAAGTGGCAACGACATTTGCTAACTGATCCAATCGGTTCAGTTATTTTCAATATAACTTGGTCCGAATTCGCGCCCCTCTCAAGGCCTTCCACTCAGATAAAAACACTTTTTTCTATCACCGGCCAACACATTTATGCATATAGAGAAAAGAACTCCACTCGTACCATCTAAACCACACAATCTCTCTACATTCCTAATATATACTCCATTTACTAAAATATACAATATTTCTCTACATTCTAATATATATTTACTAAAATATACAATATTTTTTTATATATTATACTCCTTCCGTTCTTTGTTAATAGATACATTTCTTTTCGGCATGAAGTTTAAGAATAGTGTGTTAAATGAATGGTGAAAAAAGTAAGAGAGATGATGAGAGAATAAAATAAAAGAAAAAATTATTTTTTGTCAAAAATAGAAATGACTCAATTAACTTGGAACTTTCCAAAATAGAAAAATGACTTTATTAACATGGAACAGAGTCATTCGCAATACCTCTGTAGACATTATTAGCTATCTGTATTATTTTTTGAAGGGCATAACCTTTTACTATTTAATAAATACTATGAGCTACATATTCCTATCCCTATATTAACAAATATTCATATTATAATTAAAAATTGATTTTAGATATACAAAAAATAATTTTATATAAGTAGTAAGATTTTAATATAGTAGTACTCCATATAGAATTTAGTACACCAAAAAATGAAGAGGGTTTAAGTAATAGTATATCGTATAACATTTAAAATTGGTAAACTAAAACTTAATTAGGGATGACAAAGAGAATGTATCATAATATTTCTCATTTTCCAAATTAAGTTATTAACTTATTATGAGTAATAAATATGTTGATAAAATAACTAAAATTTAAAAAATTAGAAATAAAATGATTCGGAGTGTGATCAAATACTAACTTTTTATAGTAATAACTAATAACTAATAACTAAATATCAATTTTGTATGTTAAAAATATCAACAAACACATAAATTTATCAATCTTCTTGTGTTGATAAACTTATGTCTTTGTGTTGATATTTAAATTTACATGTTGTATTGATATAATTATGTCTTTGTGTTGCTAATTTTAATACATAGAATTAAAAGTTATTAGTTATTAATGTAAATTAGTTAGTAAACTAACACATCCCAAAATGATCCTCCTTTATAGACGTGACTTGTGAGTGGCCATTCTAAAAAGAGCAATGGTGAGTTAAATGTCGTTTGGTAATTAAATAGAATTTTAAGGCTTAAATCTAATCTTTACTCTTAATTTCATTTCAATTTCCACTCCGTTCCAACTCTCTCGCACAGTCTTTGTTAAGGGTGTTCTCCCTTAACAAGGTTTCGACGTCGACGAGAGATCGACGACGGAAGGATAAAGGTGGACGTCACGGGCTTTCCCCGGGATCAGCTCCAAGAACAATACGGAATTGAAATAAAAGCTTGAAAATAAAATAGAAGGATAATTGATATTTCTTGATTAAATGAAATGAATAACAATGTCCACTATTTATGATAGTGGATACTAACTTAATGAGCAAGACAAAAGATATGAAAAAGATATGCACTCCCTAAATATCTAACTAAATAATGCAACTAAATAATAATGCAAGATATGAAAGATATATAAATAATAAACGTATCAACTCCCCCGCGGTTAAAATCCACCTTGTCCTCAAGGTGGGAACCATGAAGCAACGATGAGCGTCGAGGAATCCTCCTGGGTCAAACATACACCGAATAGTTGAGCGTCTCCCTGCATCATCTCCATCAAAAATCACAAAGGGAAGACCCTTATGGACATGATAATTCAGTTCTAAAATCTTGTGAATGCGTCCATGAATGCTCAAGCATAGAGTATCATTTTGCGGAGGAATCAACCGGGCATCAACATCAAGTGATGTTAATCGATGATTCATATTTGCAACATTCTTAACATGTGATGAATCACTCAATAATTCCATTGACGCGGTGTACCTCATGGAATTACCCAAATCACTGGGTTTCGTCTCCTTCGCAGCCTTTTCAACTCCACAAAAACCAGCAGAAGAATCAAGAATCTTCTCGGTGGAATAATCAAATTCATCCTCAATGGAGCCATCCTCCTTGTCTATCAACTCAATCGGAGGCAAATCTTCTATCCGAAGTGGTGGCAGCGGCGACGATTGATGCAAATTAAATTGTGGAAGTCCGAAGTGATTGTGTTGTCCTGGTGGCCCCCAACACGACGACGACTTGATTATTGGCAGCGGTGGGAGGCTCGAGCGATCCAGACGGTAGCTCCACATACGGTCTTGTTGCCCCGGCAGAGTGTAGTACGGTTCCGGACCATGGGGCGCTGGTTCAAAGTTACAAGGCGGCTGTTCACAAGGTGATAAACCTGGTTGATTGCGGCTGCCCGGAGGGTCCCAGCAGCAGGTTGCACACCGTGGTTGGACCGGTTGCGGTGGCTGGATCAATGGCGGCGGATCCCAAGACAAATTAGGGGTTCCTGCAGTCGGATCATGATTCCAACCATACGTGTTCGATGGTTGCTGATAGACAGTTTCCTGGCGCCGCCATGACGGGTCCCAGGAAGTGGGCTGACGGGCTTGGTAGGGATGGTGTTGTGGGTGGAGTCGCACATCCTGTGGATATGGATATGATGGTTGTTGATCTAACTCTCTGATCGGATGGTGCGGGGGTTGATATATGTGCTGCTCAAGTTCGTCCATCGCGTCCAATCTCATGTTTAATCTATTGCAGAAAGCTGTCATCCGTTCCCATAGGGAAACGATATCCTCGGTGGTGTAACGAGCCATAAGTACGACAATGAAAGCACCAATTGTTAAGGGTGTTCTCCCTTAACAAGGTTTCGACGTCGACGAGAGATCGACGACGGAAGGATAAAGGTGGACGTCACGGGCTTTCCCCGGGATCAGCTCCAAGAACAAAACGGAATTGAAATAAAAGCTTGAAAATAAAATAGAAGGATAATTGATATTTCTTGATTAAATGAAATGAATAACAATGTCCACTATTTATGATAGTGGATACTAACTTAATGAGCAAGATAAAAGATATGAAAAAGATATGCACTCCCTAAATATCTAACTAAATAATGCAACTAAATAATAATGCAAGATATGAAAGATATATAAATAATAAACGTATCAGTCTCCCCAATTTTTCACACAAAGACCCACTAAATAAATACATTTAAAATTAATACATACGTTTGGTATGAAAGATGCATCCCCAACCATGCTATTTGGCAAGAGTAGGATTTGGATCCCCTGCTGTGCTGTGCACACAGGGGTAATAAAAAAAATATTTTTTTTTATGATTAAAAAATTGTTTTGTGAGTATGCACCGCAGGGGATCCACCCCCGCAAGAGTATGGTTGTGGGCCCGGCCCCACATTTATTAATTTTTTACTCCACGCTCTTCCCTAAGAACACAACACCTTCATCCATTATCTTCCGCAAGGACATACTCAAGGGTCCCACCATTTCATTATTTAATTTAAATACTTCAATTACTAAAAACATTTCTATAATATAAAAACACATTAAAAATAAAAATTACATACTTAAATCCTAAAAAATAAAAATTACATACTTAAAATCCTAAAAAATAAAAATTACATAATTAAAATCCTACAAATTAAAAATTGCATACTTAAAATCCTAAAAAATAAAACTTACATAATTAAAATCCTACAAATTAAAAATTACATACTTAAAATACCTTCGTGGAAGACTATTTTATCCCAAATATTTTTCAGAGACCTCGTATCATTGCATAATGTGCATCGAGTTGCTCGGGAGACATGTGCGACATATTGGCCATATTGTGTTGAGCCAAAAGGGTCCACAACGAGTGGGTGGACGGTTAAGGTGGAGCAAAGGGAGCAGGAGCTAGAGCGGGAGCGGCAGTTGCGCGACAGTGGTTGGCCTCCGCCTATTTTCTTCCTTGCGGCCGTCGTTAGGAACTACTCGGGTCGGCGTCGGGGCTACCCAAGTTAGCTGCGGCAAGCTGGCTAGCCACATCATCCGAGCTGACGTCGGATAACGACCTAGACCGTTTGTTGGAGGAGCTGGAGGAGGATGATAAGCCTCCCCTATACTTCGAATGCGTACGCATCTCCTGCCAAGCGCTGAGGTACTTGAATGCTTTGTAATAACAAGATTGGTAGGTCGCCATGGAGGCACTGATGATGTCGAGCTCGCTCTTGCAGCTCCTCGCCGACTCCTGTTACTGGAGGTAAATCCCCTGAAACTTTTGGATTTCTTCGTTGGCTCTGAAGATGGCATTGTGCACCATACTCTTATTGCGCTCGATGGTTCCCTCCGGTCGGGTGGCATTGTACCAACGAGAGACGCGGAACCAAAACCTATCCCCGGTTTGGTTCGTGCCAACCTCCGGATCTTCGGAGATTTCCAAATAAGCTTTGAACATGATATCCATCTCCCTCAGAGTGTACTGGGTGCGGACGTGAGGATCGCCGCCACGACCCATGACACGAGTGCTACGAGGAGGAGGAATAGGAGGAGTTTGGGAGTCGCCGCTCCCTCCCGATTCTTGTTCGGGTGCCCATCCGTATCGCCCATCGGGGGCATCTTGCTCGTCCACCGGGTAAGGACGGTAGCCACCCGGAATTTGAGAACCTTGGGTTAGAGGAGGGGGAGAGAATTCCGTTTCCGGACTAGGGAACCGTTCATGGTTCCAACCACGGGAGCCGGAGGGGTGATCACCAGAGCCGAATATTTTTTTTTGCAAGAGTGAAGTGAAAGATTGAGAATTGATGAGAGAATTTAGATGAGAATTGTATTGTGTAGTGTAAAAAATTTTGTGTGGAAACGAGGGTATTTATAGATGAAAAATGTGAATTTTGGGGAAAAAATTAAAAAATAAATTAAAAATGGTGAGAAAATGGATATAATTTATTGGGAAGTGGAAAAATATTTTTTTAATAATTTTTAAATTAAAATTCGATTTTTTAAAAATGAAAAATGCCAACGGAATGGAGTGCTGCCACATCGCCCTGCTCAGCGGCACGGACGTGCTCGATGTATCGAGCACGTCCGTGCCGTAGGCAAGAGTGCAGCGGCTGACAACAGGGTGCCGCGCCGTCGGCACAGACGCGGTCCTTCAGCGCGAGCACCGTTAGAGATGCTCTTATGTTTAGAATTGCACCACCAAAAATATACATGCAATATAGCTCACTATTCTGCTAAGCTAACAATATATTCTCGTCCACTCACGCGTCCAACAAGTGAATCACGTGTTATAAAGAAATTACATTTTGTGACTTTACTCAAAGTTCTCTTCATGGATTTTTTTTATCTCTTGAAATAACATGTATATTCATTGATTCAATGGTAATTTCCTGACATAAAATCATTTCTATCCGATTGTATTAAAAAAAATAATGGATTATTATTACATTACTTAAATATGCAATCAATCATTTTAAGATGAAATGTTAGTAGCAACTTCGCTTCAACTTTCATCAGATACCCTCACACTTTAATATATTTGACGATATTTTTATGATTATTTTATAATCCAGAGAAGATAACAATTAATTAAATACTACTATGTCGCACACCGAAAGTTAAATTGGATACTATCATAAGAAATTAAAGTAAAAATTGGATACTATCATAAGAAATTAAAGTAAGTCCACGTCTAATTTTGATGCCAGTTACTTATAAAATCTTTTAGAATGATTTGGAGTTTGAACTTACCTATTTTTTTTGTTTTGCATCGTTATAGCAGTGAGCAGTCACATGTATAACTCAAGGCATTTTATATTTGAAAGGTAGTGTTTTATTATTGTATTGGTCAGTTATGGGGTCAAATGTCTCTTGCATACCAATAATTTATTTCAAATATATATGTCAATTCATTCACATAATGTAGATGCACCCCTTATAATGTTAGATCTAATGTGTAACACACACATCAATATGAAGTTGTAATAGTGAAGTGACCAATTGCTAGATTCAAAGTTTGGCCCACTCAGGAGAAATGCCAAACATGATTTATTCTCCGCCCCCCAATTTTTTTTCCAATCTCCTCTATTAGTTTGTATTCAAGATTATTTGATTTTGCTACATCACATCTCCTGATTGTCGCACAACTAACTATAACATCACAAATCATATCATACCTATGGTTAGAGATGTCCGCGGTTTCGGAACCGCCGATTCGGTTTTGGTTTCGGACCGACAGTATTTTACGAATTTTCGGCAGTTTTTGTGATTCCGGTTCAGTTTCATGGTTTTCCGACGGTTTTTCACGGTTCCGGCACGGTTTCGGTTTCAAAATTTTGGAACCTGAACCGTCCCACGGTTCCAAAAGTGATGGTTTCGGTCCATTTAAATCTCACGGTCCCGATTCAGACCGGTAACTGCCGATTATGGTTTCGCGGTTAATCGCCCGAACCGTATATCTAATATTAAATATTTTCTGTCATATAAATTAAACTAAATAAATGAAAATTTAAAAATTACATAATTAAGTAAAAGGAAATTAAATAATTAAATTAAAATTTACTGTAATTAATCTTAAATAAACTGCGTAATTAAAATGAAAAAAAAATCATGCATGAAAACAAAGCGTCCAAATTTCTACTATGAGATCCTGTTAAAATTGGAAAATGAACTCAATTAAGTGTTATATATCACACTCAATTATCATCATTCATTAAACATAGGAAGTGATCATTGACAATAGCAACCATTCACGAAAGATTGTCCACATCTATCTAAGTTGTGAATATGGAAGTGATCATTGACAATAGCAACCATTCACGAAAGATTGTCCATATCTATCTAGGTCGTGAATATTGTTTACCCACTTCTACAAGGTACTTAATGAAAGATCCTACCGACCCTCAACAATGTAGAAGAAAGACTTGTTTGTTCAATTTACTTATTTTAGTAAATTTAATCAACGATGGTAACAAAAGACAAATAATGCAACATAAATAATTTATTCTCATTAAAGTAGGAAATGCAAGAACTTACAAATACAAGCTACATACAAAATTCACGGCATATATAGGAATCAAGAATGGGTGTCGGGTGCATGTTTCTCAATTTTCATGTTCTGCAATCTATTTTCAGGTTGAATACCCGTCTATTTCCGATTGGAAAAACATATCTACATTCATAAGTCTTTTATTTGAATTAAAAAGAAAAGTCATTCTTTCACAATAAAATAAATTCAATGAGATATTTTGTGATTAAAATCAAATATAAATATATTATTAAAACCTACATTTGTCTTTATGCGCTCCTTTTCGACACAGAGATTAAGAATAGAGAAGGATCCTCTACAGTGGTGAAAACCACAGCACTTCATGCTGTGCCAAAAACGCAGAATTTTGTTCATTAAACGCAGCAACATGTGATATATTGTTCATTTAACCCCACCGTCCACACAACTTTATTCATTAATCCATTTACATGTTATTTATAAATACTTTAAAGATGCTTTAAATCCTTTTATTCTCTATTAGGATTTCTAATTGTTTCTTTGCCAGTCCTTTTAGTTATGAGTTAATTACTTAAAAAATATAAATTTATAAATTTTATTATTAAAAATATAACATATATTCTATAGAAAAAATTAAAAGAAAAAAAGTTTGTTCTGTTTAATAAAAATTTACTTCTTTTCTTTAATATTATTATTTTTTATGTAGTGAAAACACTTTATATTCAACTATAAAAATGAGTTATAATTAAAATGACTAGCCAAACCACGAATTTAAGGTGTTTTTACTAAATAAACAAAAAAATATTCCATAAAAAGAATAAAAATATTAACGAAACAACTCACTTTTTTTCTTGTAGTAGTAGTAATATTTTTCATGGAACAACTTTTATATTTTTAATAATAAAATCTATAAATTTAATTAATAAAATAACTAACTAAAAGGATTAGCAAAAACATTTTAATATACGGAGGAAAATATAACAAAGGAAATCCTATGAATTATACAGTACGCATCTTTATCTTTATGCATGTAAAATCAAAATGTATATCTATGAGTTAAAGAATAAATTTGCATGGGCGGTGGGGAATTAAATAATTAGTAGTGAATCAAATGGATTAAGGGAATAGTATATAAAATGTTTGTTGCCGTTTAATGCATAAACATCTGCGTTTTGGCACACAGCATGTGGTGCTGTGATTTTCACCACCGCATAGGATCCTTCCCCGATTAAGAATATTATGTTAAGTGATTTTTTATCAAGAGTAGTCAATTAATATAATATTAAAACTTTCTAAAATAGATAAATAACTCAACCAATATGAAAAAGATGGAATAGTATATTACACTCGTTTTCTCGATGCAAACTTCATACTTAGTTGTTTCCAAGTTCTCTATCTCATTGAACGTTTCAAGATAATAAAAAAAAATGAATACCAAGAAAGAAAAAAAAAGTTTGAGCCCTCATTAGTATTGGAATGATAAGAGTACATATAATATTTTATCATAAATTTTGACAAAGTTGTAAACAGTACTCCCTCCCAAAAAATACCTATGAATGAATAAAATAGAGATAAAAGGGTGTAATTTTTAAAAATGGAGTAAAATAAATTGAAAAGGAAAATAAGTCATCTTCGATGTGATGAAAGGAGTAATAAAACTTAAATGAAAGGAACACAATAAAAATTGGAATACCCATTTAGAGGAAAAAACAGTAATTGAAATATAATGAGTAACAAACTAGTAGAGCCTAGTTTGCATACCTGGTAGTCGATACACCTAGAATATCCCACCATAACAGTGCCAAGAAAACTACTAAACATGGGAAAGACCAATTCCAACCCTGTCTCACATGTTAGCCTACTCTACTTATTACATACACCTTCTATTATACATTCATTCACACCACCTCTTCTTCTTCTCCATTTTCATCTCATCTCATCTCTAATCAAACACACATGAAAGAAGGTGATCCATCACAAAAACCCACCCCCTACTAGATCCATTCTGCTAGATGCCTTTGTCCTTTTGTTGTTTGTATTTTGGTACTAGAATCTCCTCCTCTTCTCTTCTCTGCTCTGCTCTGCTCTGTTCCTCAACCAACTAACATGCCACTCACTTTTCTCATTCTCTTCATTCTCTCCGATCATTCTTTCCTCACCACCGCCTCCGACGGGAACTCGCCCCCGCCCCTGCCAATGCCGAGGGCGCCTGCGTTGAAGCCGGGGATCGCAGCGGCGCTGGGGGTACTCACCACTATTTTCTCAATTACATTCTTGCTACTTCTATATGTGAGGCATTGCAAAGGGAGCAGCTACGCCAGTGCCTCCCGAGGCTACCCGGCGTCGACGAGGGACTCCGGGATCAATCGGAAGGTCATCGAATCCCTCCCCATGTTCCGCTTCTCGTCGCTGCGCGGCCACAAGGATGGCCTCGAATGCGCCGTGTGCCTGAACAAGTTCGAGCCCGAGGAGGTCCTGCGCCTCCTCCCCAAGTGCAAGCACGCCTTCCACGTCGAGTGCGTTGACACCTGGCTCGACGCCCACTCCACGTGCCCGCTATGTCGCTACCGCGTCGACCCTGAGGACGTCCTGCTGCACACCCCTCTGCCCACGCCGCGCAGCAGCGCTGCCCCCGTCCCGCCCCCCAGGGTCTCGGGGCGGCATTCCTCCGCGGGAGAGAGGGGCGCCGCCGCCGACAGTGATCTCCTCCGGGGGCGGGGCTCCCTGGACAGCTGGAATTCCCGCCGGAAAACTGCTAGGAAGGACGGGCAGCTGCTGGTGCAGGGAGACCGGCATCGGCTAGAGCACCGGATCATAATATCCGGCGGCGGGGAGGAGGAGGAGGAGAGGCTGCGTCGGTGGAGCGACGTGCAAGCGGCAGAGTCGCTGTACCTGAAATCGGAGATGCTGTTGGAAAGGGAGAGTGGCAGCGCCGTAATAAATGGGAGAAGTGTGTCGGAAATAACAGGGATGAGTAGGTACAGGGGCAATAATGGAGGGAAGGGGAAGGAGGAGAGAGAGAGGGTTGTAAAGAGGTGGTTGGCCTGGATTTCACAGTCCCAACACCCAGCTGTACAATCTCCTCCTCCTCCTTTACCCATTTAATACTCTGTTTTTCATACACATTCATATCTCCCATGTATTGCATTTGCATGCACACAAACATTATCCATTTCACATTATTAGTTAGGTACCCTGTCACTCTTTTCTACCAGTACTATAAATATCAATATTTTACATACTAAATTCTGGTATGTAATCAAACAAACCACAATGCACTAGCATCATCATTTACCTTGGGCGTCAAAAGACTTCAAAATCTTGTTTTTTTAACACATCTCTGTCAACACACTCAGCGACAATTTTATTGCAGCTTGGAATTTCGATGCACACACACACATGAAAAATTAGTAAACAAATCAGTCTTTACAATTAGAGTAAAATACAGTGTTGGAGACATCAAATCCCATGAAAGAGAGATTAGATGAGAAAAGTCACTCTCAAGCAGCCTGTTGCATTTGGTGCCTTGGCTATCATCTGACAACCATCTGTTCAAATCATTAGCATGAAAAAATAAAGACACACGCTGTGACTTAGAGGGAAGAAAAAAATACAAAACAAGAAAAAATGTTGTTTATCTTTAGACCATAATATATACTCAATAACTCAAATATGATAATGAAAAATTAATCCTTTTGATCTCTCCAATGGAGGTGTATCCACACAAAAGATGAAATAGATTGCTGTCTACATACACACTATATCTGCACATACGTTATCTTAATAGTACAGAGGCACCCGACTGCGAAGCAGCAACGCCATTAACATACAATCCCGCCAAATATGCACACTCTTCAACATTACCCAAAATGCCAACAATGTGAAAGGACTCCCTGGTTAGTGACATAGTTCAGTGGTCCAGCCAAGGTTTCTTGCAGCCTCACTTTTTGTCCGTTGTTACGCCAACAACAACATTGCTTACCTGCACATTTTACTTTATTCTCAGAATAGTGGTTTTGGATCCAAGAGTTGAACACGATAACAACAAAAGCCAAACGATGGATGTACCAGTTTCCCGCTCTTGTCAACAGACATAGGATTTTCCACAACAACAGTTTGGCTCTGGGGATTGGGTAATGGCTGCATTGAGCCATAATTAGAAAAACTAAGATAAGACGGAAAGGAAATCAATGTTAAAAAATACCATCATAATTAATTTTCACTAGTTAAGCATGCCTAACCACTCAGGTTCTAGGAAGACATGATCAAATATCAGGACTAACCGCTGAACCAGAAGGCATCGGTGCTGGAGAGGCAGGACCGACTGGCCTATGCATGGGAAGTGGGACCCTAACATTTCCCATCTGCCAGCATGAATCAATGAGATAATAGCACAACAAAGGACTGACACTAAGTGGTCTATCGATAAGACCCACAATGAATGCTTAAATATATGAATAGCTGCATTGGGTGGTTCTGTGTATGACTAGAACAAGGATAATAATAGAAGAGGTGACTTTCAATAAATACATAATCATGGCAGTATACTTACATTGACATTCGTGATATATTGACAAACGGCACATTTGATAGATGGAGCACCGTAAGGATACATGAGTGTTGTATGACAGTTTCCACAGTTGATGTGAGCGATATTAGGTGCTAACCAAAAGACAGTCAAAACCCAAACAAATATATATATGAAAATGCACATTCAAGGCTCAAGAAGATGTGAAATTAGACTTGTAATGTTAAAATTGTAACATTATCATGTACTGCCGTTACTGAAATGTTAAATAATGCATTCTGACAATTCCTCCATTATATTCTTTCCTGCTTATGGGACCGCAGGTGTGTTTGAAACTTTGAAAGCAATGTAAAATTGTAGCAGTATATACACACTAAAATTTTAGCAGTATATACATTCCTGATGAATACCCTAAGATACAATTCCAAGGCCATACATATAATCTAACTAGGATATAAGTAAATGAAAGACATAAAAAAGATAAGCTACCGAGATAAATCATACTCTCTTTTTTTTTGTTGGGGGTGTTTGTGGTTTCCTGATAATGGGTAACTGGGTTGAAAGAAAGAAGAAAAATATCATATTTACTAAATAATTAATAACCTCTTGATCAGCAAGTATATAAAAAAGCAACATGCACTCAAAAACAATAACTTTCTCATAGCAAGTACCACAACGATACTGACCTACAAACCTGACAAGTGACAACTATCATATTAACATATTTGTTTTACCTGGTGCTAGGTTTACTGTGTGGCAGCAAGAACATCTCACACTGGTAGCACCCCGTGTATACATCAATAACGTACTGCAGCCTCCACATATCAGTTGGGCCATTTCCATTCCTGAGTATGAGGTAGATGAGTAGCAAATATCCCAAACAATATCCAAATTTGAATATACAACATTGTAAAGTTCATCACGACTAAGCATCTTAGTTATTTGCTACAACAGGAATCATGAAACCACCATCGAGTCACCAGAATAGTATTATAGTAACCACATACTGAAATTGAAATCTAAGAATCATGGTGTTTCCTAAAACGAATATGGGTACACAAGCTAGAGAAATTGGATCATAGACTGCTCTTATAATATTCTAACATCAAACATATGGTTTTGAAAAATACAATGTTCGTAGCAAGGAATTGAAGTCTCATTTAAAACTTAGAAGCACCAATATGAAACTCAGCCTTTTATGAAATCCTAAACAAAGTCAAATTGAAAGTGTAAAGTCCAGGTTAGGCTGTGCACTTTAAGTTCATCTGAAAAGGAACAGGCCAATAAGACACTTCAAATCAACAAAAGCCAATCCCACAAAAAAAGAGTAGCAGCCAGATCAGATATTTTGTTGAATATTTTAACATGCATGAATCATGATGAGTATTGTTGTTACATAAGAACCAGCAAAGGCAACTGCAATTCCATCTTGATCATTGCCTTGCCTTTGAGTAACGACAACCAAAGTGGTAAAGAAAACATCATCATTCCAATATAATTATTTAGATGTTCTCATTTTTTTGCATCTAACTTTACACTTGTGGTAAAGAAAACATCATTATTCCAATATAATTGTTTAGATGTTCTCATATTTATTTGCATCTATCTTTACACTTGAAATGGTGGAGACCACATCCAACACCACATAACTAATGGTTAAATACTCAGCTAAGGTTTTTTCCAATCATAAGGAAAGAGGAGCTCCAATAAGACGGCATCAATATTCTACATAACTTTTGTTATTTCAGAGCTAACTAGAATCGAGATAAATAAAAATTGGAAGGCAAAAGAAGACCAGGCCAGGTTTCGAGGCAAGATAAAAGAAGCACATACTCCATGTATCACAAGATGATAAAATCTTGATAACTAGAAAACTATGAACTACAGGCTATTCGTTGCAGCTGTATGCCACATATTCGGCATTGCATACTCTCTCTTGCTGAATGTATGGTTTCTGCAATCTAAGACAAACCATATTCTCCGTAATAAGTACTCCAGTAATGATGGACATTCCAGTTGTAACATCCTCAATAAGCTAAAATCATTTTCCATTTATACACTTGGACGAAAATGAGATTCAAGACCACAATTCGTAAAATCGGAGAGAAGCATTATCGTATATAATGAAAATCTAGGATCAATTACAATTTACAAATTAGTTCATGATTAGGTTGTTCAGTTATCTTACCCATTACACACACACACACACACATCCAAGCTCCAACAACAGAATTGGATACTAAATTGGAAATCCAGAAATAACCTTGAGGAGGGATGGTGGTGACGGAATTACAAACGGCGCAACACACATTGGTGGCCCCACTCGGGTACATGAGAAGACTCCGGCACCCGCTACAAACTACCTGGCTCTGCATTCCTCTTCTCTTGGCATCGGAAAATAGTGAAATCAGTAGCATGAAAACTTACTCAGAAAAACAAAAAATCCAAAAACAAAGAAAGGTAGGTAAGAGTCACCAGTAAAACAGTAGAGAGTAAAATGAGGTGGACAAATTGAGGCCGGTGGATTCAGAATTCATCGGCGAAGGGTGAACTGAGGGTAGGAATTGGGATAATCCGAAGGGAATCGGAAGTTTAACAAGGAGATGGCGAGAGTGTTGACATTCAGATGGTCCCTTTCATCATTTGTTGGAATAATCAATATAAACATTTTATTTACTGTATATAAACATCATTCTCCTCTTACAGTGCGATCGGGGGTCTGATCAGCACCTGCTGCAAAAAAAAAAAAAAAGAAGCGTCGATTGCTGCCCAACTCACTATATTCGGTCGGCGGTCGATTAGCAGGCCGAATTCCACGAAACGACCTCATGGGAGGTAGTATCCGCCATTTGTACCCGCCAAAAAAAAGTTTCCAGAGAGGGGAAAGACGCGAGAGGTTCTCGCGTGTATCAAATGAAACACGCGTTTCGTTCATGCGTGTTTTAACTAAACACGCGAGAGGAATTAGCGTGTTTTAAATTATACACGCGAGAGGCATTAGCGTGTATCACTTGATACACGCGAGAGCAATTCGCGTGTTTCACTTGAATAACGCGAGAGCAATTACGAGGCAGAAGCCCCTCTTCCTCACTCCCAGCATTCTGCCTCTTCCTCACTCCCAGGCGCGACCTCTCTCTGCACCACCATAAGCTGCGAAATCCTCATCTACCCGACGAAAATCGAAGTGAATCCGACATATAGCTGCTCCCATTCATCTTTTAACTCTCATTAGGTAAAATTTTAACCTTAATTTCGATTTTAGTTGGTTATTATAGATTTAGGGTTCATAGTGTTAATTTAGGGTTAATGGTGTTAAATTTTTTTGTTGAATTTGGTTGAGAGTATATGATGTTTATCGTACTTATTTTGCAGGTTTGATGGTGTTTGTGAGTTTATATTGGGATGGGAAAATTACTCAGCTCCCAGGTTTGGGTGTTGCTTATGAGACCATCCGCAGCGGTGAGCAGCATGCTCACCGCCGTCCTTGCCGCTGGCAAGGACAGAGCTCGTCCGTTGATGCGCCCTGCCGCTGGCAGGGTGGTGCTCTTAGCTAAGAGCACGTCCGTGCCAGCGGCAAGAGCACGAGGTGGCGACGTGGCAGCTTCTGATTGGCCCGTTGATTTATCATTTTTTATTATTATTTTTTTAATAAAATCGAAAAAATCTGAAAAATTCAAAATTAATAAAAAAAATATTTTCTCACTTCCTTATAATATATATCCATTTTTTCCACACTTTTAATTTATTTTTTTTTCATTATTTTTACCCCAAAATTCATACTTTCATCTATAAATACTCTCATTTCAAACACAAAAAATGACACTATACTAAACAACTCTCTAAATCTCAATTTTTATGAGTTTAATTATGTAATTTTTAATTTTTAGGAGTTTAATTATGTAATTTTTAATTTTTAGGATTTTAATTATGTAATTTTTAATTTTTAGGATTTTAATTATGTAATTTTTAATTTTATTTGTAATTTGTAATATTTATTGTGGTTTTTAAATGAATTTTAATATTATGGAAATGTTTTTGTTTAATTGAATTTTATATTAATTGTGCTCGTCCTTGCGGAAGAGCACAGTTGTGGGTATTGTGCTCTTGCCAGAGAGCAGGCATGAATAGTACCGCCCGGGCCCACAACCGTGCCGCTGGCAAGAGCACGGTTGTGGATGCTCTGAGCCCCCTCGTGCAAACTCATTTATTATATTGAGTGAAAATATATCTTATTATCAGCTAGTTTCAATGATATGTGAAAAAATTGGAATTGATTTAGAGGCACATACGATTGATTTAACATGGAGGCATCCTGTAGTTTTTAGTGGAGTGGTGAATTATATAGCTACACCAATGAATGAAAATTTGTTGGAGTATATGTTTGCCGAAAATCCACGACAAATTGAACTTTTTATTGAATATACTCCTGTGACTACTGCGTTGCAATTTGAACCACCTATCAATCAGCATGATGTTGGAACGTCTAGGAGAGATGATTATCATAGTTTTGATGTCGGGACATCTAGGAGGGATGATGAATATCATAACACTGAATTCAACACATTTGGGAGGGAGGTTGATGAACAACTAGATGTACCAAATGTGCCATGTGATGTTTATGATGGTGCAGATGGTTTAGATAATTGTGATGGTTCAGATGGTTCAGATATTTGTGCTGGTTTAGATGGTTCTGAGAACTGTGCTGGTATAGATGGTTCTGATTGTGATGGTTCCGATGGTTCTAGTCAAAGTGATCGTGAGTATAGTGCAGAATCATGTGAAGATTCTACAGACGACGAGACACTTCAAATGATGGGGGAGAAATGTGTACAACCAGCTGTTCGTGGGGAGCAACCTGTTCCCGACTATGTGACTGAAGGGTTACCATTTTTTCGATCATTACCATGTGAAGGCAGCCGAGGTTACGTTTCAGAAGACCATGGAGTGGGTGAAGAAGATATGTGGTATTGGGATGAGGATAATCCGAGACATATAGATGTGGGAACGAAATTTGATAGCAAATTGCAGTTGAAAACTGCTGTGACATTATGGCATGTAGGAACAGGTCGTATGTATGAGGTTATGGATAGTAAATCAAGAAGATGGCATGCAGTTTGTAGGGACCCATTTGGTCCGAAGAGAAAAGGCGAGGACCTTGGGCAACGATACCCATGTAATTGGGAGGTTAAAGCAACGTTTAAGAAACGTGATGGTAGCTGGTCTATCAACTCATGGGTTGATCGTCATTGTTGTATGGGAGATCACGATCCAAGTGAACATGTTAATCTCACATCATCCATGATTGCTCTCTGTATTCGAAGTCAAATTGAAAATGATGTTGAATTCAAGCCTTCTGCGGTACGAACATATATCAAAGATAAATTTCACGTGAAAATCAGCTACAAGAAAGCATGGTATGCTCGCAGAAAAGCTATTGAGCTTGTATATGGAGGGTGGGAGGGATCATTCAGACAACTCCCCAGCTACCTGTTTGAGTTGCAAAGTCAAAATCCAGGGACAATCGTTGAGTGGTTGCATGACCCTATATTGAGTCAAGGTACTAAGAAGGTGTTCCGGTACGTATTTTGGGCATTTGGTCCAGCAATAGAGGCGTTCCAACTAGCAAAGCCGGTCTTATCAGTTGATGGGACTCACCTGCGTGGAAGACTGAAAGGTAAAATACTTACTGCAGTAGGGTACGATTCAAATAAGAACTGTTTGCCTGTTGCTTTTGCTATTGTTGATGAAGAAACAAATGAGAGTTGGAGTTGGTTTTTGAATCTTGTCCGAGTGCATATTATAAAGCCGGTCTTATCAATCAACCTGTACTAAATAGACAATACATCTCATGATAACATTCTACTTAAAGGACGATCGTGTATATTTACTCGGGCCTTTTCCTCTGTTGTCACGGCTAGACCTTCTACGGGGGAACATCCCCAAAATTGTCTGTGACAAACTTGTTCTGGCGCGTTCCTTATCGGGCCGGGATGAATGTGAACTACTACTAGGCCGATCAAGTTGGACACTACTCCTAGGAGGGTCAATATGTTCTCTCCTCGTTGGACGCTCTATGTAGGCACTACTCTTAGGAGCAACATCAGCATCGGCTTCATCATCACCACCATCATCATCACCACCATCATCAGCATCATCATCATCAGCATCATCAGCATCATCATTTGTTGGAGAGTGCACGATATGTACATCTGAGAAGAATGAATCTTGTGTAGTAGGCTGCCATGAGAGCCCAACTCTATCAAATGGAGTCACCCAACTAGATTGTGGCGCGTCCGACCAGGTAGGAAACCAACTAGAGGGATCTGGTGCTGGTGGATTTTGCAATTCGGGCGCAGCAGCAAAATTGTCGATTATTGCATCCAAATCTATGTTGTCATCTGAATTAACATTTTTTTCATGTCCGGCTTGTGATGACCCTGGCATGTCTTGGGACATTCTGGAATGCCGTGAATAACCATGGCCGCCTGTTCGGATACCTCTCTGACCAACTCCACGAGCTCTTCGGATAAAACCCCGGGACATATCTACATCAGTGCGCTGTGTTGCAGGAATGACCGTGCGTTCACTCTCACCGCAATCGGTGAGGCAGTTAAGAGCAAGACTGTTAATCTCATGCAACAAACGTACGGCGTCTTCTGGGTCAAAACCGCGCGACAAATGAAATACACGTGCCAATGTCTCGGCCTGTGACAAATAAAGCGTACATATTTAATAACATACATACTTTTAAAATGGTACAACAACTATAAAAATACAATACTTACTTGGAGTGTAGACGATGATGCAACAGTGTTCATCCCTACTCCTGGAAGCCTACCGGGCTGCGTGATATATGTAATGGTAATTTTAAAATACCACTCCATGTATTGTCGAATTCTAATCACCTGCTCGTGGTCTGCAAGAGGCTCCATGTAATGATTAGTAACATACTCCGACCTTCTCTCCCAATGTTGGATGTAGGTCTTGTTCTGCACAGCCCAGTTCGTCTTAGCTTTACCACGACGATTGGTTTTGAAATGAGTTTCATTGAAACCCCAATCACGCAATTCCGGGATGAACGGCGTGCCTCCAGATTGTCTAACAACGCGCTCAGGCTCATGTGCTTCGACAATAGCCCAACAAACCATGTACGTCACAGATCTCCAACTATTGTTCATCTCGAGGCAGGAGTCTGGCAATTGACGGTCCACATAGGGCATCCAAATAAACTACAATAACAAGTTTACATTAAAAGTACACAAATATAGATCAAAACATTATTCAGATTACCTGGCTATTTTGAAGTAATGATAACTGTTCACGATAATGTCGAACAGAATGTTTGGGGGCTCTGTTTATCATATATGAGCCAGTCCACCTACAATAACAAAAGTTGCCAATTTAATACGTTGTCATTAAATACACAAAAGAGAGGAAACATCAAACTTACATTAATGCACATGGAGTGTTGTTTGTATGTATACGTGATGTCACAAAATCTGGTCTCAAAGTGGGCATTCTCTCCCACACCCACAGCTGTAGGAGCACTGCCGGACCTCCAATGTCTGTCCTTTTGCCCATAGACGCCTCACAAAGATTATGGTATAATGTAGCAAGTGCAGCACTCGCCCAACTAATCATAGAGGCAGCCTCTACATCTCGAAGTTGGGTCAACCACATGAGAGGTATCTTACACCCTGAGCCGTCGGGTAAGATCAACCCTCCCAATAGCACAAGCACAATCATACGTGCCCGTTGAATGTAGGCTTCGTCTTCCAGACCATCTTCTAACGGTTCAATCATCATCCTATGTACTAGCGCGGATGCCAAAATACCGTTTTCCTTCATCTCGCTTTGTAGGGGATAGAAGCCCAAGAGCTCTTCACATAAACCCCTCCACCCAGATTCACAATACCCATTTCCTGTGAATGGTACTCCATCTACACGTAGAGCCCATAATACTTGAACGTCCTGTAATGTAATCGTAGTTTCCCCTACGGGAAGATGGAATGTATGGGTCTCTGGCCTCCAACGCTCAACCAAAGCTGTGATCATAGCATGATCTACATCCAGAGCCTTACCACAGAAAAGAACGCAACCTAAACCAAATCTGCAGACATAATCAATCACGCGTCTGTGATGATTATCGATTTCCCAGAAATGTCCCTCAAAGCGCCGAATATTGAAAGAGTTTGTTTCCTCGCCTGCCCACGCCTTGCGTGATATATGAGTGTGCTGATAATGCAATACAGAAGGATCTTCTGGTCCATATCGCAACATCCTAATATAATCAAAATTAAACATGTTTACTTATAAACAAAATTCAATAATTCAACCAAAATTCAATAATTCAACCAAAATTCAATAATTCAACCAAAATTCAACAATTTAACAACAAATTCAACAAATTAACACCAAATTCAACCATGTTCAATAATTCAAAACCAAATTCAATAATTCAAAACCAAAATATCAACCATTCAACAAATCAACACCACATTCAACAAATGAACACCACATTCAATCATGTTCAATAATTCAACAATGATTCAACCAATTTCAATAATTCAAAACCTAACTCAATAATTAAACAAAATATCAATCACATTCAACAAATTAACACCAAATTCAACAAATTAACACCAAATTCAACAAAGTAGCACCTTATTCAACCGTATTCAATACTAGATTGAAACATCAACCAAATTGAACAATTCAACATCAAATACAAACAATTTCAACATAAATTCAACCAAACTGAATATTTCAACACCAAATTCAACCAATTTCCACAAAATAATTTCTAACCCATGAACCCTAACTCTTATACCCAACTAAAATATACCAACTAAAATCGAAAGTAAGGGCAGAAATTTACCTAACAACACTTCAAATTCGAATGGGAGAGCTAAATATCGGATTAGGCTTCGAAATTCGTTGCTTCTGTGAGAAAATCGGAAGAATTTCGCGTGTTCTGTGAGAGAAACGCCTCTGGACTGCTTCTGTTATTCAAGTGAAACACGCGAATTGCTCTCGCGTGTATCAAGTGAAACACGCGAATTGCTCTCGCGTGTATCAAGTGATACACGCTAATGCCTCTCGCGTGTATAATTTAAAACACGCTAATTCCTCTCGCGTGTTTAGTTAAAACACGCATGAACGAAACGCGTGTTTCATTTGATACACGCGAGAACCTCTCGCGTCTTTCCCCTCTCTGGAAACTTTTTTTTGGCGGGTACAAATGGCGGATACTACCTCCCATGAGGTCGTTTCGTGGAATTCGGCCCCGATTAGCACCCAACCGCAGATCTCGTGCCGATCAAAATTTAAATTTAAATTTTAATTTTAATTTAATTTAATTTTAATTTTAATTTTAATTTTAATTTTAATTTTAATTTTAATTTTAATTTTAATTTTAATTTAATTTTAATTTTAATTTTAATTTTAATTTTAATTTTAATTTACTCTCTTTATATATACCCCTTAACCCATTATTTTTACCTCACCCTTCTCCATTTTCTCATCTACAATTTCTTTGTTTCTCTCTCTAGCTTTAAACAATTAGTCCCGATGACAGTCAATCGAATTTTAGCATGTTTTAATTTTTTTAATTAAGTGTGTTTTGTTTTTGTCTTCAATTCATTTTATTTTATTTTATTTTATTTTATTTGACTCCAACAATTAAAAATAAAATATAGACTAATGCTGATATTGAAATGGGAATAAGTTGTAACATTGCAGAAAGATGTGTTGGATGATAAAATGGTGATGTGGCAGAAGAAAAATGTAGATAGGTTATAGGATGAGCTCTTAGCATTATGAATGCTCTTATGACACGCGCGACATTCATAATGAATGAACTCTCTCCAAGCCGGAACATTAATTTGCAGTTTGCACTATTCACTTTTTACCAATAAATAACTTACTTCATAGATAATAAAATAAAATCACAAATCCTAAAATTAAAATATTAAAATGCTAAAAATTAAAAATGACAAATACTAAGAAAAATCTACGAATAATGTCGTTCGATTTTCTTAGTGAGTACGCAGATCATGAGGTTGTGCATTCAGAACTGCACGGGGGCCATCTCCAAAGTATCCTTGGCGACTAGACATTCCATATGTTGGGGGGTTCACATTAAGACCGATGTTGTCAAGAGTCATGGAACGCCATCAAGAGATGGATTGGGTGAGGGTGGCGCAACGCTCTCACTTTCTGAGGAGGATGCCTTCCCCTTCCCTTTTCTCTTCGATGCTTTACTCCCCGGCAGACTACTTTGGGTGTCATTTAGATAGATAGATAGATATTTTAAGGGAAAATTTGTAAGCCTTCTATTATGTTCGGACAACTCTGGATGCCTTACTCTCCATTGGACAACTCTGGAACATTCCTTATTCTTCTTATGGAGTACTTTATTCTCTCTCCATTGAACGCACAAAACAACACAGCATAAAATCTTATGTCGGATAAAAAATACTTTATTTAGAATGGGACGATGGCAGTGCGAGTTAATAAAATATAGAATCTATTTACCAAAAAATAATAAAATATGTGTAATGTAATAGTGAATATCCTGAAAGTTAGAAATATAATAAGAGACAAAATAATTATTCATTTTTTAGACGACACGAGTTTTAACGTGAAATTAGTAAAATATTAGAGATATATAAAAAAATTAATGAAGTATAGTTAATAGAAAATAACTCACTTCATAGACACGAGTTTTAATGTGAAATTAGTCAAATATTAGAGATATGTAAAAAATATGATTGAAGTATAGTTAATAGAAAATAAGACTCACGGGAGATAAACTTGCTAAAATGAAAGTGAAATAATTATAATGCATATTAATTTATATACATGCCCATGTTATGTAATTATAAAAAATAAGAAAGTAAATGCAGAGAAAGAAGATTAAGTGCAGTCCCATAAATTGAGTGAAGAAACAAAGCATATATTTGTATTCTGCAATGTCTTGACATTGATATTACTTATCATATTATGTTTCATACAGAATTATCTTAAAATATCTATCTATCTATGATAGAATATTCTTAGATGCTTTTCTATTAAGTTTGTTCTCTAATGAACTCTTCTTAAATGAGTAGAATTAGAAAATTCCTTAACTCCTTCACAGTTTCAATTAAATGTTCATAAAGAGTTAAAGACACACGCCTATAATTATAAATACAATTATTGAGTACAGATCGGTGATAAATGAAAATGTAACAGTACGAATCATACAAAGGTTTTGAAAATATGTAAAATAACCCCACCGATCGCAATGTTTGCCAATGGTACACTTTGGAGGTCGGTGGAAAATAAGCTGGCTATTAGATTCAAATAATGGAGTACATTTTTGAACTTATGATAATATCACTATAAATTTCAAAAAAAATTACCACCATTAAGTTTCTGAAAAGTTATTACTCCCTCCGTCCATTTTTAGAGTAAGATTTAGTTATGGCACTGATTTTAAGAAATTGGTGGAGTGTGTAATAAATGAAGTGAGGTAGTGGTTGTTAGTGTGTAATAATTGAAGTGAGATAGTTTACTACTTACGCCGTCCCCGATTAATTGTCACTCTTTGACCCGGTACGGATTTTAAGAAATGTAAAGAAAAGTTGGTTGAAAAAGTTAGTAAAATGTGAGACCCACTTTTTAATATTGATTTTATAATAAAATGTGAGTGAAGTGAGTTAGTAGAATGTGAGACCTACTTACCATTTACGGTAAAAATGAAGTGTGACAATTATTGAGGGACAGACCGAAATGGAAAAGAGTGACAATTAATCGGGGCCGGAGGGAGTATATTATTATTAATTTATTATTTAAAAATTAATTCCTTTTTATGGATTTGATTTTAGTAATACAATTATTCTATATACTACGTTTCATAAAAATATATGCACTTTTTATTTTTGTTTGTCCCATAAAAATAAAAATATTTCCATTAATGGAAAGTTGTCCTTAAAGGTGCACACGGTTGAAAAACCGTCAGTTCCAAACTCTTTCCGTCTCATAAAAATATGTGCACTTTTTATTTTCGTCTGTCCCATAAAATATACAATTTGCATTCATGGAAAGTTGTCCCTAGAGGTGCACACAGTTCAAAAACCGCGGGTCCTGACTGGAGCCGGCAGTTCACGGTTCATGAAATCATTGAACCTGGACCGGCCCAGATTGGTATTTGGTTGTTCCGGTTCACGACATGAAACTGTCGGTTCATGTGGCTGTTCCGGCCGGTTCGGCGGATTATTTTATGTTTTGTCTTTTTAGTCTTTGTTTATTTATAAAATGTGCATAAATAAATTTCAAACAATAAGGATGAAAATTGTAATTTTATTGATATAAATTTCAAAGAGACTAAAAGTTACAACTTACAACTTATAACTATTACAATTTGCTTATATAATCAATTGGTCATACGTAAAGTTAGACTTTTTGAGTTTTGAAATTGCAACACTTAATATTGGACTTGAGCTTTTGAGTTGGAAAATAGTGTATTAGATTATTCTCTTTTAATGGCAACACTTAATGTTTGACTTCGGCTGACCCAGTCAGACGAAACATCACGCAATTCATACGTCCACGATCAATACATTGCAAAAATACGCTCCAAAGCGCGAATTCATGTCTCAGCTTCGATGGATCACCCAATCTATTATACACACAAGGGTTCTGGCGTAGGAACACTTCTTCTATGTGACGCTTGGGTTGTGCTCCATTTCCTCCACCGTTCCTAGGTCCATTACCACGTCTCGGATGCATTCTATTCAATCACTATACATGTTTTTCTCGCGTCCTTTCGTACTCCTCGTAAGAGTACCATAGCGACAGAGACGAGGCATCGGCATATTGATAGGTTCTATGCCTGCCGAAGGACACCGGGGGAGGACATAGTTGAGTTTGTGACACGTTTTTGGTCTTGTTGGCGCCATGCTCATCACTACGGAGTGGGAAGAGACGGTATTGTGCTACTGATGGACACTCTACCCAAGGAGTGGAGTGAGTGGGCTTAGGTTACGGCCAAGTGATTTTTCAGATGTAACCCACCATCAGTTCCGTTGGATGGAGACATGCATGGGTCCGTGAAGGCCATGTTTGAGGTATTGGTGGATCATCCCGAGAGACCACCACCTACTTCTACGGTGGAGCCACCCACCAGACAAATGGATCTACCCCTTTGGACATTTCCCGAGCGAGAGGATGACAAGTCCTCCCGATCATCGAGGGCTTAAAGGGTCCACACCGAGGATGGAGACCGCTATGACTCCGAGGAGGGGGATTCTAATGAGGATTATGACCATGAGTTGGACACCAGCAAGGAGAAAGAGTTAGAGCACGCAGAGGATATTTGGAAGGCGGTGATAGAAGAATGGGACCTAGATGATGATGAGGACCCCAAGGAGGGACCTTACACCGAGACTTCGGTCGTAGAGGATGCCAAGTTTATTCCCCCACCTCCACTCGAGCCACTACCTGTGATTCCACCTCCCTCATATGAGGCCGCGTACGAGTACCTTCCGCCAAGTGGTCCATTTTATCCATGGGATATGAATGTTCCATTATCCATACACTATCTGAAATAAACTCGTGTGGAATCACAAGTAGTGGCTTGAGTGGAGGTGGGGAATAAACTTGGCATCCTATATGCCCGAAGTCTCATTGTAAGGTCTCTCCTCGGGGTCCTCCTCATCATCTGGGTCCCCTTCCTCTATCACCGCCTTCCCCTTCCAAATATCCTCTGCGTGCTATAACTCTTTCTCATTTCCAGCGTATAACTCGTGGTCATCATCCTCCTTATCCGACCCCCCTTCTCAGAGTCATAGCAGTCTCGATCCTCGGTGCGGACCCTCTTGGCCCTCGATGATCGGGAGGACTCGCCCTTCTCTAGCCCGGGAATAGTCCAAAGAGATAGATCGAATCGTGTGGTGGGTGGCTCCACCTTAGAAGCAAGTGGCGGTCTCTCCGGATGGTCCACCAATACATCAAATATGGCCTTCACGAACTCATGTATGTCTCCATCCAACGCAACTAATGGTGGGTTGCATCTGAAAAACCGCTTGGCAGTAGCCTGAGGCCACTCACTCTACTCCTTGGGTAGAGTGTCCACTAGTAGTACAATACCGTCGTATCCTCCCACTATGTAGGGATGAGCGCGACGCCAACAAGACAAAAAACGTGTCACAAACTCAACTATGTCCTCCCCCGCCATCCTTCGGCAGGCATAGAACCTATCAATATGGCGACGCCTCGTCTCTGTAGCTATGGTACTCTTACGAGGAGCATGAGCAGTACGCATCATCTACAGAAAAATGATAAGGTCTCTCAGTAACGCTCAAGAATAGGTAGAGTATAATAAAAGAATGCGGTATGTGATATGTGTGTATGAAAGGATGCGAGAAAAACGTGTAAAGTGATATCAAGTTTTCATTGTAAATCTTCACCATTCTAAGGATAGAATTTCGTTATCCTCATTCGATTTCGTATGGTGATACCCCAAAGAAACGCCCAACATGCGGCTTCATCAAACAAGAGGGTATGGAAGGTAGATGTCGCGACGCATTCGCCTCCATCCAACGCTCGACTTCCCTTTCCTCGTATGTTTTGCAAATTAGGGGTTCCACAAAAATCCAGGCAACAGCAAAAAGCCAGGCAGATAGGTATTCCACAAAAATACAAAATACGGCATGACAATCTATCCTTTCACGTCAAAGTATTTGGTATCATTGGGAACAAAGCCCAAAATTTTTATGAACGGTACTTTCTTAAATTAAAAGAAAACTCACCTTGTTCGCTTAAAAGGTATCGCAACTTGAGTATTTCCTCGTTCCGAATTTAGAGTCTCACGGACAATTTCCTTTATAGAAACAAAAATAATAACACGACAATTAGCACGAGAAAACTACTAATCAGAATGCATGCATCCTAATTAAAGTCTTTTATCTCGTTTCTTGATTTTCGCATATTTTCGATTATTCGACGGCCGCTTGCGCCCATAAACTCCTCCTTTAACTCCTCGTATTTTCCTCCAAGATGTAGAAATTAATCCCAAAATTTAATTAAGCGCGTATAATTAAATTCCCGCAAATTATTTCTGTTCGAATTAATTATTTCCGACTTGGGATAAAGTTATTCACTCTTTGAATTATTCCGAAAATTAATTAAATATTCCTCACCATTAAATTTATTCATCGGCCCAACGATTAATTAATTAAACTCAGCCCAACTGAATTTTATTCTCAGCCCAACTAATAATTTAGTAGTTGGCCCAACCTTTTTCCTCCCATTTAATTTAGGGCCCAAAACCAAAATCAAAGGAGGCCCAACTATACTCCCTCTTTACTCTTTACCATTGGTATTCACCACTCCCATCTCTCATTTCTATTTTCCCCCCAAATCCGTCACCTCTTCCAATCTCACCAACCCATATTTCTTTTTGGAACATTTCTAATAATTTCGTTTCAGTTCTCAATTAAACTGCTAGGGGTGTGTTTGATTGATTTTGTAATGGCCCACTTTTTGAACCCTAATTTTCGAACCCTAAAGTACTTGCATTTAATGCTTTTAATGTCGCGAAGTCCGTGGATTAATTGTCGAGCGAAATTGTTGTTGGATAATTTAAATAAAATACAAAGGACCGTAAATAAAACTAATTTAATTAGTTACTCATTATCCACCTCTTTCCCACGTTCAAAAACCGTATCTCACTCTCCGTGAATCTCTTCCAAATCTAAACCATCAATAAGGCTATAATTCCAATTATTATAGAATCATTTATCACAATTACCTCTGCAAGACACGGTATTTCTACCCCATTCTGCTCCTCCAGCCGCCTCCTCTCTATAATACTCCTTTCACAAATCAAATTTCACCCCACCCATTTTCGCTTCTCTGCAAATCTGCAAGAACTCACAAGAACAAAACCAATTCTTCTCAACTTCTACTCAATCGAACTCAAGGTAATCTTGCAGAATTTCCCCTCTATTCTACATGTTTTGAAACCAACTCATTTAACTCTTTCCGGCAGAAACCGAGAACCAAACTCCAGAGAGGGAGTTATCGTTTGTTCCTTCAAAATCTGTTCAAGGTATATCCCTCCCGACAACCAATCCTCTTTCCTTTTCATGTGTTTTGCATTTCATGAAATCTGAAATCAATCTCTAATCGGAAAACCGAAGCAACCGAATTAAGAACTGGACTTAAATAAATCAAGATCGCACCTTTAATGGGGAAAACATGGCTAATCAGAGTGGATCGAGGTCGCCAAGTGAGCCGACGACGGAAGCCGCGGCGGTGACCGGTCGATTGGTGCGGGCGGCAGAGCTCTAATTTCTTTGTTTTTTTTGAGAGGGCCGACGGATTTCTTTGTTTGAATTCAATTGGGTGTATTCTTGAAAAAAAAGTGAGAGAGAGGGGAAGAAGCAGTAGACGTGAGTAATTCTGGGAAAGGGAATTTTGGCTGCTTGTTTTATTTTGTTTCATGCCTTTGTGTTTTGATGGTTTCAAAATGGAGGTGGAAAGGGGATATGTGCAACTTTGGAACGGCAGATGTGCCCATTTGTTTCATATTTCAAATTTAACTACTATCTCTTTAATATTATTTAAATATTTGACTCTTTTAAAGAATATGCAGTTATATACGTGTGTGTATTTTAATATGGATAGGTAGAAATTGTAACCTTACCAATAAAAAATAATTGAAGCCTTAGGATGCATGCATCTTAATTGTTGTTTGATTTCTTGTGTTGATCTATGTGTTATTTAAAGGTTAAAGGCGATTCCTTGCAAGCAAGATGTGATATCAAAGGAAAGAATATATTTGTGGATTAAGCACTCGAGGTGGGCTTTCTTTTAAATAAGGACAATGTCCTAAATATTTTATCGATGGGAATGAAACTATGTTTATCATGCCGTGATTTGATTTTAACGTGCCTATCTGATGTGGTTTTTTCCATTATTATTTAAATCGAATTCGGGTCCTCGTAGGGCCGCACACCCTACTTGGATTAGTGTACACCTATGGTAGACTGTGTGCTAGCGTATGGGTTGGCCGGTCTAGTGACTTGGTTTGTGGCCACATTCCATGTCATGTATGTCAATGTGCAGATATGGTTAACGTCTATGGGAAATTGACTGATCAGTCGACTTTTTACAATGAGAATGATTTTGAGTGCCTCAGGTCTTTCTAAAGCTAAACCCCGATGGTTACTTATGGATGTCATGATAAATATTATTTTGATAACTTGTTTTCGGCATAAGTCCACTGAGTATTTTTATAGTACTCAACTATGCATGTGTTTTCCTTATGTGCAGGTTGAGCGGCGACGAGCAATTGGTGGTGAGGAGCTTTTAAAATTGAAGTATTATTTGGCTTTCTTTGAACTACAAGTGTCGTTGTGTCTCCACACATGACGTTACTCTTTCTCTTGAACGCTTCCGCTGAGACATTGTTTTTACTCATCATTTATTTAGCTTTGAACCTAATTATTTGGATATTTGAAAACTTGATATCTTTTGGATAATGTCAAACTCTTGCCCCCTATTTTTTAAATATTAACTATCGGTCAAACTCTTTATTGAAATCCTAGTTTTCTACGTCTGTTTAGTAAGTTCTTTTAATCACGATTGTCCGGATTTATTAACCCTAAAGTGCGGTCGTGACAGTTTGGTATCAAAGCCTCAGTTCTTTCCGATCTGGACCCAAGAGTCTTTTTGAGTTAAAATCTATTCTTGTATTAATTGGCTAAAGTGTTAAACATCGAAGGCTCAACACCACAACTCGTCACGCCCAACCACGAAAAAAGAGGTAAAAGTATTTTGGTGACTATTGGTTTGGATTATTGAATATTGAAAGTTGCAATGGGAAATTTTACTTTTGGAGATTGATGTCAATACTATGGTCTTGAAAAAATATATATATATAAGAATGTTCGAGAAATGTTCTCCCATAACATTCTATTCCATGACTATCGTCTTTAAATTTCTCCCTCATCTTTCTCCTCATCCTTTTCGGTCTCGCCAACACTCTCCATATTTGGGTTCCATTCTTCCTCGAGGGGTTTCTCCTCCTCCTCCTCCTCCTCATCTTCTTCTTCGGCACGCACGGGTGAAGGGATCGGCATGAGTATCCTCTCGACCTCCCTGTCTATTCTTGGAGAGGCCGAAGTGCGCATCCCGAGCCTTGCTCTTTTGGGAGCGCTTGAGACATGTGGCTCCTTGTCATAATGATATTTTTTTAAGAAAGCTTGGTCAGGCGGAAAAATTTGCGGAGGTGGGTAACGTGGTGGTCCAACGGATGCAGCCACTAAGGCCGGAAGTAGTACCCCTAAAAGACCGAGCAAGTCCCCTCGCGGTACGTACTCGGGCGGGCTATATCATGTGAATGAATCTGCCGCCTGGGCGACCCACTGGCTCCCAGGAGCGGTAGGGTGTGGATAAGCTTTGCGATTCCCGCATGATGGGTGGCTCCCCCATACGCGTAGGCGTCCATCAATCGATCGTAAAACTCGGAAACATAAACCATAAGGTAGATCTTTCCATCCCACTCGTATTCTCTGTAGCTCTCAACAGAGAAATTTTTATTTCTGGCGTTGCGATTGCGCATCGGAGCATATAATACGATCTTGCCATCTACATAGATGAAAATCTCAACATCAACTCAATGATAGAAAGAAATAAGGAAGATATATGGCTCAAAATGATGTTGAGAGTATGATGTGGATGCATACAGATATGTATACAAGATAGAGGTATGATAGTTGTATCACATCAGGAATAAAACTTTTGCCCTCAAGGTAAATGGTTCGCTCATTTTGTTTGATTTTGTATTTCTTCAAATCGCAGTACGTCGACTTCTAGATCTCCATAGGCTACTTGCCTCGTATTAGACATTTCACACCTCCTCGTTTATTATTGTAACATACTTATTTATCGCGTATTTTATAGGTACGTACGGTTACAACCAAAAACTTCAACACCATAGGAGTTGTATTTCATACACTATACATTTGTATCTATCAAAATCAACATGCATCGTACTTTGCACAACTTCCAAAACCATGTAAATCCCACCATATATGGACAAAATGAAAATTAGATTTTCCAAACACTTCTGGAAGTTCAACATACATTCACATATTTTCCTCATCAAGAAAGATACAATTTCACATGTTTGACAATATTCATCATATTTGACATCATACTTCACAATCAAGTAAGGGCAATCTTATATATATCATCTCACATTTCGAAATATATATATAGAGGGGTGCGTTAAAAATGATAACCATATTTATGGTGATAACCTAATAACCTATCATTTTATGGGTCAAAAATATCATTTTTACTAAAAATGATATTTATACACTATAAAATGATATTTTTTCAGCATTCATAGAATGATACTTTCAATTCACGGACTTCGCGACATTAAAAGCATTAAATGCAAGTACTTTAGGGTTCGAAAATTAGGGTTCAAAAAGTGGGGCGTTACAGATATGGTTGTTGATTTAATTCCGAGTTCAGCGTGAGAGTGATGTATGACGATATGCTGTGGAGGGTATACTAAAAGTTCATGACTTGAAATTGGGAAGGGATTTTACCTCGATAACATGATATTGGTTGTGAAATTGTAGGACCGAAAGGAGTAGCCCATTGGACTTTGCAGATTCAGTTTCTGTCACAATTTCGCATACGTTTGATTTCTGAAAGAAGTGCAAAATTGTGCTATGAACGGAGGAATACGGATTACCTGTAATTCAATTGATTGTTGGACGATAACTAGGGCAGTCCTTAGAAGCTCTCGGTTTCTGCCATGAATTGGAAACCAGAGGCCTTCTACTTTCTTTCTCTCTAGGCTCTCTCTCTTTTTGGTTTTTGCTACGGATGCAGATTGTGAAAGTGATTAGCGAGGGAGTAAAATCTAGGAGTTAGTTGGGTGATTTATTGCTAATTAGGATTTAATTGGGTGTTTTTATTGTGTAGGAAGCTGAACAATTTCTGAAATATTTTTGCTGAAGAGAAATTAGCCGTGAAGAGTAGAGTTAAGGGAGGATTGGGCTCAAAGATATCTCCCATTTATTTATTTATTTGTTTGTTTTAATTGATAGGCCCAAAGCTAATTTTGTAAGTAATAAACATTGGGCTCTATTATTTATTCGAGAAGCCCAAATATACTGTTTTATATCTCACATTTCCTTTTTATTAATTAAAGTCACGGAAAATTTTAATTAAATCTCGTTATCCGGTTCCAACAAAATTCGCCCAACACAAGCCAATTAACATTTGGTGTTGTTCCAAATATTAATTCCACAATCACCTACGGTTCCAACCACATCGTACTACGCATAGCACTTTAAATAAAATCCCACAAAAAGAAATTATTTCTCTCAACAAAATATAATTCATACTACTACGTAAGTACGAATATTAAATCAAAGTACTCACTTCTCTTAGCACTATGCAAAATAATTAGTCCATTGGTGTTATGCCAAGTACAATAACAACTCCTCAACTCATCCACTTGATTAATCAACCAAAATTTGTATTTCATAAAGTTCATAAAAGAACTAAAAGACTTTGT
The DNA here is from genome assembly GCF_004379255.2 of Salvia splendens. Taxonomy (NCBI): domain Eukaryota; kingdom Viridiplantae; phylum Streptophyta; class Magnoliopsida; order Lamiales; family Lamiaceae; genus Salvia; species Salvia splendens. The sequence continues at coordinate 31,417,304 of NC_056035.1, forward strand.
CTGTCCAAAAAATATTATTTGCGTATCTCCAAAATTTCATTTTAAATCACCATATCGCATTCAATAAAAAAAATTATTATCTGAAAATTGCGGGTGTTACACTAATTTAACTATCATTCACCGCATTTTTCTTAATTTACTAATTGTGTATTAATTCATGTGTCATTTTAAATACATACTACTATGATTCTTAATTATATAGACTTAATTTAGAGTTCTGTTTAATTATATGTGTTGAATCAATCTAAGACATGTAAGATACATTTAAATCTTTGAAAGTATAAATTTAAATAGCAGCAAAATTAAAAAAGTTTATTAAGTAGCCAAATAAATGATTATGAGTGGTTTTATACATTCCTGTTCTGTACACACTTGACGCCCTAAAAATTGTATATTCTCTGCTGAGCCAAAACAGATGACTTGCTGCTAAGGCTAAAAATGAAAAATAAAATAAAATAAAATAAAAAGCAGGCTATATATCAAGAAATCTATCTTAGAATCTAAAACAAAAGAGATTCCTAAGCTGTTTGAGCATGCACACTCTTCTTAAATCTGCTCAGAACAATTCTAGAGCTGTCTTTATCTTATCCTGTTTCCATTTAGGGAACCTGTAGAAAGCACTCTTGTTCATCCCGAATTTCGCCTTGAAATCTTCTGATGACAAATATGCCTGCACACATAAACAACCATTTTAATTTAAATTCAATTCAATCAACATGGCTGCTGCATACATACCTCTCGCTTAGTGACATCAATGTCTGGAGCCGGATCGGTTGAATCTGTTATAAGGCGTTCATACGGATGCGTTGTGAGCCCTTCGTCGTCATCTGCCTCGTCTTCCTGCCCATCTTCCTGTATCGTCTCTGGCTTCGGCTCCTCCCCTCTAGTCTTTGGGACGTCACGCCCTGCTCCAATACACGCATGAATTGTTATCAAACAGTTGTTGATGTACGAGTAGGAAAAACTAAATTTAGAAAAACAAAAAAACAAACCTCTAATAGAGCACGGGAAGATAAGCTGGCGAGCCGGTCCTGGTTGCTCAAGGCCTTTGGTCAGGGCTGCTATGGCTGCTGATCTCTCTTTAGTTGCATCCTGAATATCCAACGACTTCGGGTACAGATTAGGTGGAGGAGTTGACAGGTTCCTCGCATTAGGACTCTCGAAGGCTGATGCTAGCGCGTTGAATGCTGGAGACCTTCCTCGTATGCGGTTTCTATCAGGGGCCACAGACAGACTTCTTGAACGTTGCTGCGTTTTTTCTGGTGCACCCGATCTCCCAGCAAGCGCTATAGGTATTCTCCTTCTCCGCTTCTGCCATTTACACGTACAGAGCATATAACAAGACTAGCAAGTTATGTAATGTGATAAAACAAGAAGAATGGTATAATATAACCAAGGCTACTTACTTCAAGCTTTGGTGTACCGCCGTGTTTGACAATAGCCAGTTTTCGTTGGAAAGAGTTACCATGCATCTGCAGACACGAGAGTAAATGAGCGTTCACGCGTAAAATCCAAAAGGCCGGTGAGATTTCACAGAGGGCACACTCACTGCGAATTTTCTAGTGTCCCAAGTGAAGAAACGGGTGAAAAATGCAGGCTCGTTCCCTTCTGTAACTACGTATATTGGGGCGTGCTTGGATATTTTTTCACCAAGAACGTCGCGCTCCAGAAATTTCTGTACAAGGAAACGAGACGTTACAAAATGCTTTTCACATGTAACTAGTCCTCAAGAATGCAAAACAAGGCTAAAAACATACATCTCCTAGATTTAAGGCATTCATCTTGTTTTTGCTTTGGACCATTTGCCCGATCCAGACATAAATGTCGGAGTGGCAATCAACGATGAATATGTCTTCGGTCATTAGATCATCCTGGTCGAAGTTGTACACCTCATCAAACTGCAAAAGGAAATCACATCTCAAAATTTTCAGAAAACTATGAGAAATAAGGTGGAATGAATTCAGAGAATGTGTCCAAGTAAATAAATACCTGGAGATCTCCTGAAAAGGTACAAGAATTATGAAAGAAACCAGTTAGTTGGATTTACAAAAAGAATGAACAGAAATGATCAAATTATAAGGAAAAAAATGATGACATGCCCTTAGATATAGTGCATGAGAACAGATGAGGGTCTCCTTCAGCCACTCTTTTGATTTTCTGCTTCGCGTACTCAGATTTTCTGCCTCCGATTAAACCCCAAAACACCTCGGATTCCGCACCCTCCTTTTGATATCTAGACTGCACATCTGGCTGCAAATACAAATGGTATGATTTAATATGGACTATTGTTATTATAGAATACTATAGCATTTCATCAATTGGTATCAGACCTTCAAAATATCGAGCCACCTCTCCGCGAGCTCCTGCTCTTCCGTTGTTGTGGAGCTTCCCAGCCAGATGAAAGCAGATGTACCACTGTGTAGTATGTAACAGTACGAGGAGTTCAAAGACGAGCTCACCTGAATCAATCACAGAATACAAGTGAAGGCGTAGTTTTACACGAATCAACACAGAATTGGAAAAACAAAAAACAAGGACTTACAGGTTCTACTTGTATTGCTTGCATATTTTCAGGTCCCGTCCCCTGAATCCGGAACAATGCAAGCCCATCCTCAGAGTACGTGTCGTCTGCAAGTCCTTTCTTGGCAAGGTTATTCTTATATCCCATGCTAAGACCGCCCTGGCGACGTGCAGGTTTTTACAACAAGAGCCATTGAGAGAAATTCGAAAGTGCTTTTTATATCTGTTTTAAAATGAACCTTAAACACGTTGAAACTCTGGAAAATGGCAAAGAACTGAGCTGGCTCGAATCCTTCATAAATACGAGCCTGGAAAAGAACAGAACAAATGCAATTGTGAGTAACGAGGCTGAAGTTAGCGTTAGATGATATCGCAACGAATTTGTCAAGGTAACATGCCTGAGCAGGGAAGTATTTCATATTCTCAACCATCTTGCTAGCCTGTGTAGTTGCTTCTACCCTGTCTTCCTATAGAGAATGAATAGCATGGTCAATTATCCCATCAACATGTATACTAAGATTGCTTTAGTAAATTGAAGATCACCTCAACACTTTGCTTTCCAAACCATGTTCCTACAAGATATTCCTCTCTATCTTCGCCACGATAAGAGTATTGGAAGATGTAGCAATCCCCACTGTAAAACTTCGACTGAGAAGGGCCTTCGAGAATCGCCTTCTGGTTACCATTAACGCGCCAAACCTGTAGATCGCCTGTGCAATCTATATGAGTGTGAGGTTCTTCTTCTTCTTCTTGAGGAGCTTCTGCTTTCACGAGACCCCTCACGTTAACTCCTTGCTGCTTTAGAAGTGCTAAAACCATCAAAATCTTGATTAGAAAAGGCTAAAATACATAGTTACATGTAATGAAGAATGTTATAATCCACTGGATGGGATCACTGACCTGCAATCTTTCCTTTAGTATCCTGCTTCGCGGGGGCGGGTACATCCGACCATGAATCAAACTTTCCCTTGAACATCACTGTCTCAAAGCCCTCCATCAAGCGGATTATATGAAAGTCGGACCGGTTTAGTTTTTGCACTATTTCCTATAACATGAAACACAGCATTGAGGCACTACCACAGTAACAGCTTTAAAATCAAGAAGAGGAAGCCTTAGGCAGTCAGATTTACATGAACCGTGCTGCTCAGAGTTTTCCGTTCCTTAAGAGAAGTATTTTTCCCCACCCAAACAAAGACTTCCATCCCGCAATCGAGAATATAACATTTATTTGAGTTCAACAACTCCCTTGCCAACGAATTAGCCTCAACAGGTACTGCCTCGCCCTTCTCGATGCTTAAACATTAGAGACTATATCAGCTTACGTATTCAAATCATCGCAGATCAAATTGTTATGCATTATTTGGAGGAAAGTTGAGGAAAAAATACATACCACGAAAGCTTAGGCTGAACAATACGAGGGCTCTTGGGTACGGAATATACTTTCCTTGGAAGTGGAGCAAAGCCACCAAAGATACTCCAAAATTCTCCGGCCGCAGCATCAGCCATTAGTTTTCCATCATCTGCAGGTAAAAACACAAGGCATGTGTTGGCAAACTCGGCCAAGCAATGCTAGAGAAAAAGAATGCAAGTAGTAGCATAGTTACCAACAGCTGCTATTTCACATTTCCCATCATGATAAGTGTCTTTAATGTACTGAACAACTTCCAGTGCTTTAGCCCTTTCTTGAATCGAAGAGTTGGAGCCGTTAAACTGAAATATTTTAGACTTTGTATCTAAAACGAATATGTCATCATGATTTAATGATGACCGCGCAAAAGGCACCTGTTCTAGGATAAGGGGTGATGTGAGACGAAGGAATTTATACTAGAACCATGAATCATCCGGAGAGTTGTACTTGCCTCATTCACATTGACAACATGTTTCCCTTTACATACGTACAAGCGGTTCGGGTGCTCTCCATCCTCAACATGCTTAAAACCCGAGGAGAATCCACCTTGTTGAGGTATTATACATGGCTTGAAATAGGAAAGGAACTTCTCCGACTCTTGGCCTTGTACTTCACGGTACTGAGCAGCACGCCCACCAAGTGATGCATCTAGCTCTACCGCCTTGATGGCTGCCGCACCAGCTTCATCCTAAATAGCACAATATTTCAACAGACAGAAATCAGGGAATGATTGGTAACAGACAAGGTGGATTTATGGATGAATGATAAAACTAAAATAGTTACCTGGCTAGTATCTTTACCTAGCCAGTAGTGAACATCATGACAAAGGGCTCCACTCTTCGAGGCAGTGGTCTACAGAAAGGATACAGAGTTAGGAACAAACAAATTTCTCCATTATGATCACATAGAAATGAGAACTTACCTTTAGAATCACATAGGAATCACCACTGAAGAATTTTCCATGTGAAGGTTGTGGGACTGCAACAGGTTTAAAATCTTCGATTCGCCAAATCTCAATCCCGCTGTATGAAGTCAAGGAGAATAGAAACAGTATACACGTGCTAAAAGGAATATAATCCCTGAAATCATTGTAAATGGCAGAATTTTACTCATGCAGTGTAAACTGCAAACATTCGATCACAATTTCATGGCGATGTTCGAGAAAGTTTTATTTTTTAGAATGAGGATACGCTTTCTGTCCTGCCCCGTGTAGAGCAGGATCCAAATCCTTGAGTGAAATTGACATGGTGACCTCCTCTAAAACTCAGTTGTGGAAGTCTTCCTGATAAGATAACGACGCAGATTCACTAGTCGTTAGTGTCATACTGGTTGATGCAATCCATTTCATGCAACTAAACACAAATTTCCATTGACTATGAAACTGTTTACCTCTAAGCACTAAAGGTAGAAACCAAATCACCTAACAACTGATGCCATAAATAACAGACCAGAAACACACAAAAAAAAAAAAGACTAATACAGTGCCACAATTACAAAAAGAAATACTGTTAGAGCTTATGACTTTCTTAATCATGTCATAACCTCCATCTTTTGTTTCTTGGAGAAAGGCTTTATTTATCCTTCTTGGTCTGTAGGTATGCCCCTAAAATGGTTAACTCCACTGGCTCAATTTGAACAAAGAAAAAGACATAATTAGTAAAAAATACCCCTTAGAGTTGTTAGAGTACATAACAACTTCCTCAAAAATACCAAATTTGGTAGTATTCCTCAACAAAAAAAAACTAAACTTTTAACTTTATGGTGATTGAGAAATCCTCTTTACCAATTAGGAACCTCTTTTGTAAGCCATAAAATGATCATATAATATACCAAATGCTTAGATAGACACATACATTTTTTTAAAAATTCTCCATGCATTTGTGTTATTTCTTTCCTTGATGATCAATGTTTCTGTAGTTAAAGCATGCATAGCATTTGAGGCCAAATCACATACATGTTGTTAAAGAGAGGAGAAATAAAGGAATGCAGTTATGGTAATCACCTTATAGCCAACTTGAAAATGAATCAAACATAAGATGGAGAGAGGGGAAAATGAAATGATCTGGAAATATGAAAGTATTTCCTGATGGGAGGGAAGAAGTATGCGTGTTTTTTGGAAGAATGATGATCATGGGAACGACACCTAAAAATAGAACCCCAATTCAATGGAATGGGAGAACAAATTATAGTAATACTAGTAAATGGTATTGCTATCAAAATAAATTTGGTGCTTTGTGTTTTACCACATTATAGTAATAAACTTGATTTTGAGCACAAAATAGTATATTAGTTTTGAAAAAAATAAGCTTAAGCTTAGAATTTGGGTCCTAAATCTAAAAATCTTATTCTAAGTATATTGTTAGTTGATTGTTCATATAAAATATATAGATATTGTGGTACAAAATCATAATTGGCTAATAGGTAGCATTAAATCAAATTTGTCTTTGACAGATTTCGATCAATAGTTTAAGTGATTTAATAAAAGTGCTTCTTAGGCCTCATTTTACAATAAGGCAAAAAGAAAATCTAAAGCCACAATACTGTAAATTGTTTTTGCTATAATAAAAATAGAATAGATTTAGTAAATCACTTCGGTGTTGTCAATAACTATTAAGTGAAACTCTTGCTTGGTATTAATAATTTGAATTATAAACTTAGCATAAACATATGTGAAAAATGCAAGGTAAGAATTCAAAGGAGCAAAAATGTCATTTCCTTCTTTTTCAATAGTTCGATGTACAGCTTTAAGTATTATGAAGGGCAATTTAGTTGATTACATTTAAGGTCCATTTAGTGTCTATGTTTCGCTTTTATCTGAATTCTATTTGCTCTTTTTTATATTCGATTTAATTTAACTCAGTGGTATGTGTTAACCTCCCGACTTGGTTAGCCCTTCGGCCATGTTTGGTTGACGGGAAAGTAAAGTTGGCAAGGAAAATAATTCATAGAAAATGATTCACAGGAATATGATTCATAATAACTTTACTTTCTTGTGTTTGGAAAATATCAAGATTTTAAATTTTATATTTGATTTAAAAACCAAACTAAAATTATGCTCCTACTTATTACTCCCTCCGTCCCATAAAAATATGGGTGGATGCAGTGGCGGATCCAGGAACTAAATATCGTGGGGTCGAACGAAATAATAATAGTACTGTTTAAAATAATTATTTAAATTATTATTTTTATAAATATATATTTTAATTTATATAATTATTCTGAGTACCGATAGTATGCAAACAACATCTATAATTTTTTTGGGATATTGGCTCCTAATATTACAAAAAATTTCAAAAAATTATTTTTCCCACGAACTTTGAACTTGACATATTATAATATCACAAATTTAAATAGTTGTCGAATTTTTCTCACCGGCGACAAAATCTAATTACTCCTACATTAAAATGAGATGAATAACCAATCTGGCATCTAGAGATTTTGTAATCACACACCACTATTATTTTTAAGTGGTAATCATATCTTATGTGATGTAATAACAAATGAAATGTAGCCGGGTTTTTTAGTTGGTGGAAAAAATTCAACAACTATTTAAATTTGTGATATTATATGCCAAGTTTAATATTTGTAGAAAAAACAAATTTTTGGGAAATTTCAAAATACTTAGGTACCAATATCCCAATTTTTTTTGTAACATCCTAAGTTTTACAAATGTAAAAATAATTTGAATATGAATATGAATATTAATATTGAAAATTTTAATTATAAAATCAAAATTAGAAGAAATTAAGAAGTATTTATTTTATATTTATTGAAGTATGTGTTTAAGTTAAATAAAATGATATATTGATATATAAAAAATAAATTTAACCTTAAATGTAATTATTAGATAGAGACATATTTTCTAAAGAACTAATACAAATAAAGAAAGAAAAATTCAAAGCCTATTTTACAATCAAATACACATAATTCAAGATATTTAATCTAGTAGTATGAGTATTAATTTTAATCAAATACACGTAATTCTATATGCTATAGTATTCAATTATAGCTTGCTTGGAGTAAATAATAATACAAGGAATAGAAATCAATAATGATCAGAAAGACTTTTTGTATTCACCATCTTCAACTTGTCTCCTCAACCACTGCGCAAAACCCATTTCCGTTTCACTTTCTCAAACCTCTCCATCTCTTCATTCTCGGCAACCGCCTCCCACTGCCTCACTTCTTTTCTCTATGCTAGTCTCCTCATAATCTCACTGCGTTGGGTCGGAGGCTGATGAAAGGAGCTTTCCAGCGGAACTCCGAGGCCGATGGTGGGGTCGGCCGACCCCGCCCGACCCCACCTGGATCCGCCGATGGGTGGATGAGATGGCACAAGAATTAAGAAAAAAATGGTAAAGTAAGAGAGATGAGGAGAGTGGTAGTTAAAATAGAGTTAGTGGATAGTGAGACCTACAATATTAAATTGATATAACTTTCCAAAAATAGAATGCATATATTTTTATGAGACGGACGAAAATGGAAAGTGCACATATTTTTATGGGACGGGGGGAGTATTATTTTTATTTATAAAAAAATAATATTAAATTTTTAATAAATTATTAATTACAATTGATAATAATTATATTATTATATTTATTAATTAAATATGGATTATCCATCATAATATATAATAATATAATTGTAATTATAGTTACATGGAGTATTATAATTATATTATAATAATAAATATGATTATTATAATTATAGTTGTAATATTTATGGATAATATAATTGAATAAATTTAGAATTTGAAATTTCACTATGGCTTTATTGATTAATTATAATTTATAAAATAATAATAATTATTATTATTTATTACTCCATTCGTCCCCAAAGAATATGCACTTTGGGGTCGGCATGGATTTTAATGTAAAATTGGTGAAATAAGAGAGAGGTAGAGAGAAAAAAAATAATTAAAGTATTGTTAGAATGGGTCCCACCTCATTATAGAGAAATGACTTTTCAAAATTAAAAAGTGTATATTCTTGTGGGGCGGACTAAAAAGAAAAGAGTGCATATTCTTGTGGGATGGAGGGAGTATTAGATAATTTATATTATATTATTATATTTTAATTATTTAATAAATTATTAATTATTATGAAATAAAATATATATAAATATTAATATAGTTATAATTATGTTAATATTGATTATAGTTATTTATTATACCGTAATTCAGTATGGTTTATAATTTTAAATTATTTTTAATGCATTGTAATTAATAATAATAATAATAATAATAATAATAATAATAATAATAATAATAATAATAATAGTAATAATAAAGTATACTTATATTGCATTAAATATGTAATAATCCTAAAACTAGAAAAAAGAATACCTAAAAAAGTTAGGATTCAGAATCCTGGAAAGTTGTACTAACTTTCCTTCTCGGGATTCTGATTACTTTCCCAGTTTAATTAAAAACCGAAACAAACACAAGATTTTACAATTTAAGGAATTAGATTACTTTCTCAGATAGAATCTCGACAACCAAACATGGCATGTTTTCACAGGGAATTTACAGTTTTAGTAACTCAATTGGAATTCGATTTCTGTCAAACGACTCGGGATCTATTGAGAATGTAAAGAAAGCGTCCTCGTGTGTTATGAGGCGTTGAGAAGAGATGTGGTTGTGGAGAAGAAAAATAACATACTTCGACGTTATCACAAAATTATCAAGATCGTAGCCATAAAGTCTTTCCATGAACAATCTAGATAAGTACTTCGATAGTCGTGGAACCATTCATACGTCGGGTGGTCAAGCTAAAATAACTTACATTTGAGTCGAGTTCTAATCAGGTTGACGAGTTGATGTACAAGATTAACTGAGGCAGGTTTTCCAGAAACAGAGTGAATACTGCACCAATCACGAATAACAGAAGAAACGCAAACAATATCTTTCCGATGTACACAAAACTGATGGGCGAAGACCGTTTTTCTGTCATTGGATGAGAACCATCTACACCCTGCAAAAGCATGACACCAATGTTCAATTTGTTTCTGGAAATGTTTATAGTCATATAGTCATCACCTCAAACAAAAAGAGCCACAACAATGTTTTCTAAATCCTTTACCAGTTTGTGTCTTGTGCTTAGGCTCGTTAGAGTTCTCAGAGGCAATTACAATATAACTGTAATATGATAACATTTTCAGAAACAACATATGAAATACAGATATTCTGCTCCATGCAATTCACAGTTTATTAGTCTCATCTCATGACAAATGCTCATCATACAAGGATTACAACTCTAAAGGTATCTATTCAGTTCTTTTCTTGCCATGATACCTATAACCTAGGTTTATGGTGGGGTTTCAGTGCTTAAGCCCCCCCAGCTCCGCCTCTGCCTATAACATAACACCATCATCACGGGTTCACAACTACATCCTTCGTATACTTCAGATAGCTATCTCCTTAAGCACGTGTATAGGAAATCACAAACAAGTGCATGTAAAGCTCAAAACTGATTTCAATATCATGAATAGCATAACCTACGAAACACCGCATTCAAAACCACACACAATAGCATAACCTATTGATTCAATCCCGAAATCATCACAACTATACATACATACTCATCAACCGGAAATCAAAAAAATCGACAACCGAAAAAACCTCATACATGAGCATAAGCTTTGGGCACTCTCTCCCTGACAATGTGGACCTTTCCTTTATAACCTATCAAAAGAAACAAGCAAAGGCCTAAAATATCATTCACAGAGTCAGAAATCAATACGAGCAAATTCTGTCCCCAAATTCTAAAAAAGTACTATTCACCATTAGAATCAACCACAGTTTGCAACTTCCAATCCGATCCATAATTCACAAGCAGAGAAGTAGGGCCAAAGCTAACAGGCTCTTCTTCCCCTTCCTTAACGGCATCAATGTGTGTTGCCAGCAAACGATTCGCTCCACCACCGCCGTCGGAAAGCAGCTTCTGGTTTATCAAATTAACCGCGAAAGCCGCGTCGGTTCCGGCGGCAAAACGCCTAATTTTTCCGGAACTCTTGCACAGCACCTCTATAAACTACATCCGAAAACACATACTCTAACCTAATTAGAACAATACTTCGATATAAATGATGGATAAATTAAGATCAGAAAAAAGTTGTTTTTATCAACATGAAAGCTTACAGGTAGAGGTTGGTGGTGGTGAATGGCTTCTGAATCCTCCTTGCCCTCGGCCATGATTGGGGGAATCAGAAAATTATCCTTGCACAATTGAAATATGAAGAATTTTGTGGTGGCGGCGCTGCATTGACTTTTGGGAGACTTGTTTAATCGCTGAATTATAGACTTCTAATACTTACGGTCTTCCCCGTTAGCACAACACTCACGTTCATGCTCTTCTGCAAGGACATGGACAAATGTCTCATCATTCTATTATTCAATTTAAATAAAAATATTTCCACCATATTAAAATACATTAAAAATACTCAAAATACTATTACTAATTACTAAAAAATTAAAAATTACATAATTAAAATCCTAAAAATTAAAAATTACATAATTAAAATCCTAAAAATTAAAAATTTCATAATTAAAGTCTTAAAAATTAAAAATTACATAGTTTATATCCTAAAAATTTAAAATTATATAATTAAATTTATAAAAATAAAAAATCCACTACTCGTGGCCGAATTTCGCCCAAATGGATAATGAATGTGTGTATTTATAGATGATTTTGGGATTAAATTTTTTTTTTAAAAATCCAAAAAAAAATTTAAAAAACGGTAATAAAACGACTATATTTTTGAGAATCTGAAAATATATTTATTTTTTATTTTGGTATTATTTTCGATTTAAAAAAAATGCCAACGACCAATAGAAACGCATCACATCGCCTTGCTCAGCGGCACGGACGTGCTCTATGTATCGAGCAGAGCTGTGCCGTTGGCAAGAGCACAGGGGTGGACAGGGGCGTGTCGTTCCAGCGGCACGGACGCCGTCCTCCGCAGCGACCGCTGCGGATGCTCTTAAGAACAGATGTGATTAAAATACTTTGATTTAAGAATTTTTTATATATTTATTTTAATTTAGTTAAATTTGTATTTAATGAATTTTAAAATTTAACTAACCTTTTTGTATTAAATAAATTTATTTCTCATATTTATTTTAGATTAATTCAGTTGCAATATCAACTCAATAATTATCAACAAAATAAAAATTTATTGATTTGTTCGTTATTAATTTATAATTTATCATTTTTCAATGATTATTGAGTTATTATTAGAACTGAATTAATTTCAAAATAAATAAATTTAACTAAGATAAAAAAAAGTTAATTAAACTTTGAAGTCTATTAAATTAATATTCAACCAAGGAATCTCTTCAATCAAAATGAATTAGTATAAGGACCTAATAAAATACTCCCTCCGTTCCATAGTAGTGGAATCATTTTGTCATTTTGGTACGTTCCATATTAGTTTAGTCATTTCTCTTTTTAGAAAAAGTCTACACATTTCTTCTAACTTATTTTACTATCTCATACTTTATCTTTTCTTCATCTCTCTACCCTTTTCATTTCCTACTTTATTCTTCTTTTACTTAACTCACTTAACATAATTTCCTTAATTTTCGTGGCGAAAAGAAATGCTTCCACTACAATGGAGGGAGTATAAAAATATAAAAGAATTTAATGAACAAAATAAAATGGTACAAGGATCTAACTATGAAACAAAAATTTGAACAAAATCCTAATGAAATAAAATGTACTCCCTTCGTCTCACAATAAGTGACACACTTTGTCATTTTGGTCTGTCCTACATTAAGATTTTTATCATAAATATTAAGTAGGTCACACATTCTACTAACTCACTTTACTCACATTTTATTATAAAAAATAAAAATAAAAAAGTAGCTCTCATATTGCACTAACTTTTCTAACTCACTATTCTTTATACTCCCTCCGTTCTATAGTATCGGAGACGTTTCTTTTCGGCACGAAGATTAACAAAAAGGTGTGTAATGTATTAAATAAAAAGATAATAAAGTATGACATGAAAAACTAGAGAGAAGGAAGTAAGAGAGAAGGAAAAGTAAGTGAGAATAAATGTGTTGATATTTACAAAAAAATGGAAATGACTCCACTACTATGGAACGTACTAAAATGACAAAATAACTCTACTACTATGAAATTGAGGGAGTATTGAGTGACTCCTATTGTGGGACAGGGGAATACTTAAAAAACCTTGTTTTGTCTATAAACCTATTAGAGGTTAGATTTCATAAATGTCTATTGAATTAGTATTATGTTTTAATCAAATTAATTATTAAAGTTTATATTTTTAAAAAAATAAAACTTATATTTTAGTAAGTATATTGTCTGTAGTTTAATTTAGCTTAATCACCAATTTGTGGTTTGGTGATTTGATAGACATTCAAAACTCAGTATGTCAAGTCAGTGAGGAGTTCCATATAGTTTAGAGAGGTAGTATAGTTTATTAATTTGACGTAAACAGTATTGTAGGGACCTTTTTATACTGTGGCATTTTAATTACTACGTACCATGTAAAATAAAATAATTAAATAATTTCATTAGCGTCACATCCACGGCTTAGCTATACTAGGAAGGACATATTACATACATTATGTAAGGATTGTGTCGGGAGGCCGCTTTTCCTTGTCTAAAAATTAACAAAAAAAACAAAGACATAAATGTTCATCAATTATACACATAATAATCAAGCTTACACAATTAAAAGCACATGCAAAGTTTTAAATTAGGGTTAACACCAAAATAAAAGAAGTGCCGTGTGATCCCAATGATTTATTTTGATTTCCTCAAGATTTAAAAGGGGCGGCAGTAGAGCAACACTGCAATGCAATGCCCCTTTTTTGTTGGCACCTTATCTTATTATATATCTCCTTCCTCTCTTCACGCATATTCACAAAAATGGGAAGGCCTCCATGCTGTGACAAAGTTGGAATCAAGAAAGGTCCTTGGACTCCTGAAGAAGACATAATTTTGGTCTCCTATATTCAACAACATGGTCCTGGCAATTGGAGGGCAGTACCTACTAACACCGGTATAATTTTCACTACTATTTATTTTTGTTTCATCTTAATGTGATTTTGGATGATTCGTTTGGTTTAATTAGGACTGATGAGATGCAGCAAGAGCTGCAGGCTTAGGTGGACCAACTACCTAAGGCCAGGGATCAAGAGGGGCAGCTTCACCCCTCATGAACAAGGGATGATAATCCATCTACAAGCTTTATTAGGCAACAAGTAATTCATCTTTTTTTTTATTACTATTACTATTATTATTTTAATTTTATTATGTGTATTGATATAATTAAGGACATGATTGATGATTAGATGGGCCGTCATAGCCACGTACCTCCCGCATAGGACAGACAACGACATCAAGAACTACTGGAACACGCACCTGAAGAAGAAGAAGCTCAAGAAGATCCAATCCGGCCTCCAGCCCCAAATGCCATCCCATCCCACGACGTCGTATCATCACATGGCGTCGTCCGAGAATTCATCCGTGTATGCTTCAAGCGCAGAGAACATCTCGAGGCTTCTGCAGGGATGGATGCGGTCGTCTCCTAGCAACGCGGATTTTGGGAAAACGGTCCCGAGCCACGAAAGCCAGTGGCAGAAGATCGAGGAAGGGATGGCTAATGGTCATGATTTGGAAAGGATGTTGGTGTTTGAGCATCAATCCTCGAATGCCGCCGTGGCGTGTGATAAATTGTCGTGCTATTCGAGCCAGAAGGGCTCGGACAGCAGCGTCTGCAAGATCGATAACGGCAATCCGCCGTTGTCGTTTCTTGAAAAATGGTTGTTGGATGAGAGTGCAACTCAAGTTGAAGGAGCTATGGAATTGCCCCCCATATTTTAACTATATGCTTAATTAATTTCTATTATATTTGCATATTGAGCTTAATTAATTGAATATTAGCAGGAGTAATTAACGAGCATCTGAAATTTTTTTAATTTCAGAAACTTATCTTCGTTCCAAAAAGTTGGATAACTCTATGCTGCTGCACCCCCTTTTTTTCATTTTTACTTAGTGTTCAATTTTAATTTGTAATTTAACATCTGTTACTTGAATTAATCAGTATTTTTTTCATGTACTATTAAATGAATTATCTAATTTGAGTGAACCAATCTTGAAATTGCAAGTGTAGGCATATTTATTAGGGAGACGGTAGAGATGGCGACTTCAAATAACAACATTTATTAATCGGAAAGCTCTATAATAAATCTAAGGCCAACCAAAGGGGGACAATCAATTTGCTGAATTATTTTCTTTTATTCTCGCTTAGGTGAGCAAATAAAAACCAAATTCAATTACGCTATGATCAGTAAATACAAATTTGGAGGCCAACTTTTAATTAAAATTGCATCCAACAATAGAAACTAATCGTAAAGTTCACGTGCATGTAATTTCACATCAATCTAGAAATTAATCAATAGCTAGGTTTGGTTTGGCACCACAAGATATATACTAGAGTAGTATTATATATCAAAGTCAAGAATTAAATAATTAAGAGATGATGTTAATCGTAATTATATTTTATTATTGTAGCTAGGGTTTGCATGCCGAAGTATTGAATGGCCGATTTAGAAAAATATAATTAGGTTGTCACAAAAAGGATGTTTGGACAGCACAGTGTCACGAAATTCTTGACAATCAATATTCAATATGGTAAATAAATCCGTGTTTATTTCCTTATTTATCCCTTCCCCTAACCAAGAGGGAAACATGTGAATTTCCTTCACCTTTCGCCCTACGAAATCGATTATTTCTAGATATTATATTCAAGATATTTTCCTTTATATATAAATGGAATTAATCAAATTTTAAGTCTGTCAGAAAAAAGGAGGCATTAATGATCATTAATCTACATTTGAACGCACTAATTCGGCTCCCGAATTATGTTTAAGTTTGTATCGTTTTCGGTTTAATTGAATTGCATAGAGATTTAATTTTGTAATGAATAAATAAAGATTAGTTGCAATTTATGGCCGGAATTTTAAAGTTATTTGGAAAAAAAAATAACATTAACTTTAAAAAATACAAAAAAACTTATTTTTAAAATAATATAAAAAAATAGCCTTATTTTTCACGAAAGTTGGAGAAAATATTATAAACCTTAAAGTATAAAAATTTTCATAATTAGGTTAGAATATTCACATGGAGGACCCTCTCAAATTTGATCGATCATGACTGAAAAAACATAATGTTTTGACGGAAAAGTTGGAGTATGATATAGGTCGAGACAGTGCAATGAATATTATACATGTTTGGAAGAGGTACCCCTAAAATATTTGTTTGCATTCATTAATTAAAGTACTCAATTTTTTAATTATTATGAAAGTCTAAGGTCATTTTTTGCACTTTTTAAAATTTATATAATTATAAATATAATGATGGAATAATTACATGATATTTTAATCATTAAAGTATTGGGAATTCCTCGCAAAGATTTCACTTGACTTTCATAAAATATCTGTATATGTTATTGGACATGTTTTGAATATGGATCGATTTTCGACATAACTAAGATGCATAGGGCACTCATTTGACCATCAATAACATTAATGCAACTTCAATGAGATAATTAAGTAAATTAAAGAAGTTTTGATAAACTTAATTAAAGAAATACTCCTATAATAATAGGCTTGGACCATCACCATATTTGTGCTGAGACGGTAATTCCTGTTCGAATATATATGTATAAAGGAAAATCAGAGTAGAAGTAAACTCTCTAGTCAAGGAAGTATTTGTTTTATTCTTTCTATAGAATCATTTGGAGAACAAAAAGGGCTAAGAAATGGATGCAGCATGCACATACTGAGTAAAAACTAAAAACCAATAGTATTTGATTTGGACATACTATGAAATATTCAGAAAACCTTAGGTATAGGGTTGAAAAGATTAAAAAAATGGTTATGAACTCTCTCATCAACCACAAACTCAACGGTGAATTAGGAATTGTTAAACATGGATAAACCAAATCAATGTCAAACATATTTCAAAGGAGAAGGCTTATGTTTTTTCTTATCTTACATAATAGTATATGTACAGGTCTTGTTAGATTACTAACTTTTTAAAATCGTTAAGACCATCAGCAGTGGCGCGAAATTCCCGGCGGAATTCCCCCGCGGAATTCCCAAAAACACCTTCTGCCACGTCATACGGACTTTCCACTACACAGTGGCGGAATTCCCCTGCGGAATTCCCACATTGAAAAAAATTCACAAATTCACATATTAAACAATTTCCGGAATTAAACAATTTACGGAAGTAAGAAATTTACAGAATTAAATAGTCGACACGAATACGGAGAAAATGCAACCACTTTATTTAAAAAAAACATACTTCATTATAAAAAAAATACATAATTACTAAAAAAAATTACATTAATAAAATAAAAACCGGCTTCTCACTCATCGGATTCCCCGTCGCCGTCCCCGCCGCCACCATCCCCCCGCCGTGGCCACCCCCTCGCCGTCACCGTCCGACATGTCTCCGAACCCCAAATCGCGCCGCATACTGTTGATGAGGGGTTTAAGAGACCGCTTGTAATGGGGGTCGGTCGATTGGCGCCATTCAACCATTGCACGTAACAAGGTTTCATGTGCCGCGATGCGGGTGAATGAGGGGTTCTCGGGATCGTTTTGGGCGGGTGCTGCCGATTGGGCCTCGGCGGATCCGCTGGTGCTTCCCCTCGCCATCCGTGCCGTGGACTTTTTCCCAACCGGGCGACGGCGGTGGGCCGACGATGTGGGTGTGGGGAACTCTGACTCGGGAGGGGGGAGTTTCGCAGAACCAACACTGCTACTGTACTCTCCGGAGGCGCTGATCTTTGTCCGCTTCGGCCAGCCAGATTCAACACCCGCAGTGAACTTGGGCGAACACTGCACCACAAGATACACCGGCCAATACTTGAATTCCCCGAAGCCCTTGTCAGCGTCGGGGAACTGCTGATGAGCCAGCAGCTTCACATCCATGGCAGACATGCCGCTGGTTGCCGAGCGGAAGTTGTTTGTGTAAATGCCGGCAAATCGACTTAGCTGCCTCTTCAACCGATCTCACTGTTTCCGGCATTGCACTGTGTTGTAAGGCTTCCCCCTGGCGGTTTGAACTGGAGGTAGCATTGACTAATGCGCCACCACATCCGGTCGATGTGCTGGTTCGCCCCGACGTATGGATCCTCCACTACACTGATCCACGCCTTCGCCAGCGCGACACACTCGTCCATGATCCAGACGGTCCTCCTGTTCTCGCTGGATCCCTCCCCCACCTCAGCAGCCCCCACCTCACCACCGTACACCGGGATGCCCCGTTCTCTGCCCCTCCCTCACCCGGTCCTCCCCCTTCTCACTGTCGCCGATGATGCGTCGGTGGGAGAATCCCGGATCGGAGAAAGCCCCAACATCTCGAGCGAGAACGTGTCATTGCCAGTGAACTGAGTCTCGAGAGGAGAACTCGTCGGGTTTTCCGTCGACAGTAGGTCCATATAGGGCCGATAGACGTTGTCCACCGGCGATTGGGGGACCCCCTGCCTACTCCCCCGCAGCGACAGGCGATCCATGCATCATCCCGGGCATCATCATCCCCGACATCTGGGGCATCATTCTGGTACTCGCCCCGGGCATCTGGGGCATCATCTCATACCACTACGGGTACATGTTATAGTAATGGGGCATCATACCCGGTGGCATTTGAGATTGGGGCATCATCCCCGGCATTTGAGACATCGCAGTGGACATCGGCGTACTCCCGCCCAAGGGAAAATGCGGCGCCGGTGACTCGCTCGAGGCAGGGGAATCGCTATCGTGGTGCTCCATTGTTCTTCGAAAGAAATGTATTTTTAGATAGAGATACTCGTTAATACAAGTGGTGCGAATGAAATGAAGTTCAACGGGATGTATATATAGGAACCAAAAAAATCCATTTAATGCAATATACGGGAATTCCGCGCGAACGTCCGTGCTAGTCAACGCAATGGCAGACGTCCGCACGGAATTCCCCGCGGAACGTCGCGGAACTGCGAATTCCTCGACAGAATTCCGTATCCGTGTATGCCACGCACAATGGAGGACGTCCGCCACGGAATTCCGTATCTGTGTATGCCACGCACAATGGAGGACGTCCGCCACGGAATTCCCGCACGCCCGTGGGAATTCCGCGTTGACGTCTGCCACTGCTGATGCTCTAACTGCTAGCTATGTCAACATTCTGTATTATAGAGGTTAACACAAAGACATTTAATTTGTACATCAACTTATAGATGTCGATACGAAGATATTTATATGTCAACTAAATTTGTCGACATACAAATGTTTTCGTGTTGATTGCATAGTTAGCAGTTAACAGTTGAGATACAAATGTCTTCTTGTTGACATCTATAACATAAGCTTATGGCAAAATTAGCCGTTAACAATTAACAAATAGTAAGCAATTGATTATATCCTTAATTAAATCTATAATGCATCTATGAGTATCTTGGTTAATGTGATTATGTGAACCTTTTAAACTTGAAATAGTAACTTTTTTATATTGCCAAAGCTACCTAACCACAATCATGGGCGGGCAATGCATGTGATATAAGATATATGATGGTTATGATGAACTTATGATCCTCATGAATTGCAATGGCCTGTCTTTTTCTCTCACATTAATCCACTATTATTTGATCTAGGGACCACTTAAAGTAGGCATGCACAAACCGAACCGGACTGCCGGTTCACAAACCAGAACCGGCGCCGGCGGTTCGGCTGTTCAAGCGGGCCGATTCAGGTTCAAAAAAGCGTGAACCGTAACCGGCGGATCAAAATCGCCGGTTCACCGGTTTGAACCGGTGGTTCAGCGGTTCCAACGGTAGGATTCCAGCTAGGGCGTAGGTTTTCAGGCTAGGTGTGCAGAAAAACCCACGGTTTACGATGGTTCCGGAACTTTTCAGGTGGCAGCGTATAGGTGGCAGTGTATATGCCTAAAAAACGGTTAGAAACAGCTGGTTTTCGGCCAGAAACCGTGGACTGAACCGCCGGTTCTGGAGGTAAACCGGCCGAAATTTGAATATTTTTTTATTATTTCTTCCAATTTTACTCCTATAAATACTCAACTTCCCCCATCATTTTTACTCACTTCATTCTTGTGTTAACAAGGATTTCATTCTCAATCTCAATTTCTCTATTCTCTATCCTCATTCTCTCTAATTGCTCAAGTTTTTAACTACTATATTGGTTGTTGTGTTTGTAATTTACCATTTATTCAATACTCCATATTCCATACTACTTTCATTTTGCATTATGTCTTCTTCTCGTGGTGGACCGGGACGTGGTGATCGGGGCAAATGAATTGCCCAAGATCAAAGTAGTCGTCCCCAAAGATCAAAGCGACCTAGTCGTCGAGAAGTTATGGAAGAGGTTTCCCGAGTGGCGGCTGAACGCATGCAATTAAGTTCTAATAAATAAAATTATTTTTACAATTCATAATTTCATAAGATTGAGTTTTTTAATTTTTTTTTTGTGTTCCTAATTAAAACTTCAACTTATATAATATTTATAGATAGAAGAAAATCATAGGACCGCCATGCTACTCGCTGAAATGCATCAAGGTGGGGGGAGGGGCGGTGGTAGTTCCCAACAACAAGATGACGAGTACGACGTGTCTATATTGTCGGACTCGGACAACAATGATGATAGATCACATTCTCGTATTCCGTCTAGCACCGGCGGAAATGAGGACATGCCTCCTCCCCCTCCACCCACTAAAAAAGCATTGAAATCTAATATTTTTGTTCAACACTACAAAAAGGTCCCGGTGGTAATTCCAAGTCCTAATGATCCGCTCTCTCAAGAAGAGACATCGGCGTTTCATGCATATTGTAATTATTGTGATAAAGTCTACAAATTTGCGAGTGGTGGGGGATATGGCACCCTCCGTCGTCATTTGGTGACAAAGCATCCGGTAGAATGTGGCATTGCCTCTACCCAAACCCAACTAAACTTCCAACCCGGTGGCTCAGGTTCGTCAGGTACGCCTCTTTTTAAATATGATCCTAAAAATTTTGCTGACGTTATGACTAGATGGGCTGCAATGAAACATTTTCCTTTTAATGTTTATGATGACAAAAAATTTGAGGTTACTATGCAAAGTGGTTTGAACGTATCTGTCAAAAGAGTAGGTCGAATGACCGTTCAACGATCTACCATTCGATAATGTTTGGAGGAAAAGTTGAATTATCACGTTATTTACTCAACTTGGGACACAAAGTTAACATTTGCTCAGATATATGAACTGATTGTTTTAATAGACATTCATACATGGGCATTATGGTTCACTTTGTGGACAATAGTTGGACTTTGAACAAACGTTTGATTGGTTTTAGACAATTTGAGACACCACACACTGCACCCGAAATTACTTATTTAATTATTCAAGTTTTGAATGAATTTCAATTATGCAATAAGATATTTTCTGTTGGTTTTGATAATGCAACTGCTAACACTGGAAGTATTAATGACTTGATTGCGGCTTGTGCTCCGGTTATTGGTGGTAAGTATTTTCATCAAAGATGCACATGTCATATTTTGAATTTATGTGTACAAGATGCGCTTGAATTATGTCAAAAGCATGTTAGTCCTATTAGAACTGCAGTTAGATTAATCCATCAAAAGCCGCCTATTGGCAAAGCTTGGAAGAAGTATTGCCATCAAAAGAAGGTAAGATATACGAATTTTACCATGGATGTGTCTCATAGATGGAATTCGACATATGATTGTCTGAATTCTACTTTGACGCATAAAGATTCTTTGTGTGATTTTTTTAGAACCTATCCCGTTTCTGATTTATATATGTCGCATAGTTGTTGGGATCATAGCGTGAGTTTATTTAAATTGTTCAAATATTTCAAAAATGCGACTGTTGAATTATCGGGTGTTTATTATTGCACTGTTGTTCGTGTTTTAGAGCATTGCATGTATATATCACTTGGTTTTAAAACTGTGATGAAAAATGTTTCATCTTCTCCTAAATTGATGTGTGTTTTATATTATATGATTGAAAAATGGCTTAAGTATTTCAGTGAGATTCCAACGGTGTTTTTGATTGCAAAGGTCTTGGATCCAAAATGGAAATTAGCCGGTACCTCCAGGATTTTAGATTTTTATTATAACAATTTGAGTTCTATTGATCTTGGTCCACTTCAAGCATTGCAAGCGGATACCAATTACCAATGGGGAGTAAACCTAACCGAAACATTTCAAATAAACCTCCCGAACCGGTCAATTGTCCAACACACCTTCGAGTTTAACTTGCGCGCTCTCTACACCGAATATGAAACCAAGTATAACAGTACCCAGCAAATCAGAAGACCTACCCCTCCTCAACAACATAATTTTGGCTTCGCATTTCAAACTGATTATGATGACCCCGAAGCGCAATCCCAATTAGCCGACCTATACAGCTACAACACCGGCGGAAGGTCGACCTCAGGTATAATAAGTGAGTGAGATTTATATTTCGATTCACTCTTTTCCTTTGGTGATGAAGGTCCTACTCCTCCCTCCCAAATCGACGTCCTCGATTGGTGGGGAACACACGAGAAAGATTTTCTCATACTTGCATCAATGGCCAAGGAGATTTTTTCAGTTCCGGCTTCCACTGTCGTCGTCGAGTCCGCTTTCAGTGTTGGATCACGTGTGTTGGATGAATCAAGAAGTAAGCTCTCCGCGAAAAATATGGAAGCCGTGATGTTACTTGATGATTGGGCCAAAGCTGACGTCAGAGAACAAGAAAATGATTGGGATGATCGTCAGGAGGAATCACAAGAAGAATTCACCGGGGATGAATCGTAGGCCAACCGTCAACCGCCGGCCAAGTAAGCCAAATAAGTAAGAAAGGTAAGAGAACTACGTGGGCTTTGATTCCCTAATGCAAATGAGCATTGGGGATACGTAGGCACCTCAACTTAAATTTTAAATTTAAGTTGAGCTCAAGTCCTTTTTCATTTATTTCTTTTTTTTCCATTTGTTTCTACTTTAAAAATATGCAAATACAATTAAATAATTGTATTTGTATAGTCGGTTAAGTAGATTTCTTTATAAGGCTAAATCCGAGAAACTTTTGACAATTCTACTATAATTGTTGATTGTTAGACTAAACTCAACATTTAAGGTTGAATTGCCAAATGTGTCCTCAATTTAGTTATGTAAAAACATCTCCTTCGCCGATTAAGAGTATATATATACTTATAAATTTATTATTCAGAACTTCAAGTCTTTTTTGTAATTTGTAATTAGCTTCGTTGTAGACTAGTAGTTTCGTTGAATTTAAATTTTTTGTTTAAAACTTCAAGTTTTTTATGATTTGTAATTATTGTAACTTGTAATCTCAATAAAATTGCAATTTTCATCGTGACTTTTTGAATTTTATTTACGCACATTTCATAGATAAATAAATAAGAAAAATTTTTAAAAAAATTACAAACCGTCGAACCGTCCAGGAACCGGTGGTTTTGAACCGCCCCATGAACCGGCGATTTTTTGAACCGGAACCGGAACTGTCGGAACCCTTGGCGGGCCGGTTCCGGTTCATGAAAATGTTGAACCGTGAACCGCGGGTCCGAACCGGAACCGGCAGTTTTTGAACCGTGTGCATGCCTAACTTAAATTCGGAACCAACGGTTTTTAAACTGTGTGCATGCCTAACTTAAGGTCGAGAAATCTTCGGTTTGAATTCACAAATACTACTCCTACTATATTTACTTAGAATATAAACGTGGCATACACTTAAAGGGCCGCGTCATCAAGAGGAGTGCCCCTCTAATTCTTTAAGCGCAATACTTAACTATTTAGAGAAACTAAAATACTCCTACTATATTTTTGAAGGACAGTGATAAATGAACATAAATCTACATAATTGGACATTTAAGTATTTAATGGTATAAAATATCACCATAAATATTATTAATTTAAAGTAAATTAATACTACTCCCTCCGTTCCATAGTAGTAGAGTTATTTTGTCATTTTGGTACGTTCCATAGTAGTGGAGTCATTTCCCTTTTTAATAAAAGTCAACACATTTCTTCTCACTTGCTTTTCCCTCCCTCTTATTTTCTCCTCTCTACTTTTTTCTCTCTCATACTTTATTAGTACTTATCTTTTTATTTAATACTACACATTAATTACACACTTTTTTTCTTAATCTCCATGCAGTAAAGAACTACTCACACTGCTATGGAACGGAAGGAGTATTATATATTAATCCTTCTATAATTATTTAATAAAAATTAACTTTTTTTTAAATTGAATTAATAAATTTAAGAAAATATTCACTTTTTGTTAGATAATTGATACTACGATTACATAATTATTTTCAAATCAAACTTAAAATCACATGTGAATTTGTCATAAAATTTTTATTCATCTATTTTTCATTATTATAAAATAATATAGTCCTATTCTGCTATAAGTAAGAGTACAAGTCATTTATAATTGGTACGCGATTTAAAAATATGATGTTTAGAGGATTATATGGAGATGGAATAGAGTAAGATGGATAATAAAGTAGAAAGGTTGCACCATCAAGAGCACAACTACATGTTTGGTTCGTTATGCAGGGGTGACTCATGACAAAGGACATGCTACTCAGATTTGGCTCTTCTGAATTGAAGATGATCGATGCACTTTTTGCAAGGAGGAGCCAGAGACCTTAGAACACATTTTCTTCAGCTGCAGAGTCTCTAGTAGCCTATGGTACTACTGCTGCAACAGGTGGAATTTATCCTTTTGCTTACCCAAAGAACCAGTAGCATGCTTCCTCTCTTGGTTGGGAACTCCTTTCCGCAAGTTTGACAGAAAGTTGTGGATCTCTTTGTTTTACGTAATATCATGGTCGATTTGGTTTATTCGGAATAAAATAATATTTCAAGGTTTTGAACCAAATTGGGACTTCGAGAAGAAAATGTTAATCTTGCGCCTTCACTCGTGGATTAGGAGTTGGTGCCCAAGGTTTGCACTCTCACTCACCTCATCAACAGAAGATTTGAGAAATATCAGAGGTTGGAACGGTGATTAAAAGTAGTACGTTTGTTGCTTGGTGAAGCTCGGGGTTTGACTTTTCTATCTCTTCTTCTCTCTTTGGCTGCGTCTTTGGGGTGTTATTGCTTGGTTGCTTTGGTTCTTGTTTGTGGTTTGTAGGCCTTCTTGTGTTAGTTGTTACTCTGTTGTTTTTGCTTGCTTTTGAATCTCCTGTGTACATTGGACCTCTACTCGCTTTTTACGGTTTTGAGTTTTTCTCAATGCATCAAAAAAGTAATATATGGAGATAGAATAAAGTAAAAAAGAGTAATTATATCACATTTTGCTCAAAAATAAAAATGACTCATTTTAGCCGGGGACTTCCCAAGAAAAATACGAGTCATTTATAGTGAGACGGGCGGTGTACTTAATAATAAATTAATTTATATAAATTTAATTTCAAATATACGAGGACGGTTTCACTGAAAACTTTTTTTAAAATTGAGAACTTTGAGAACTGAAAATCATATACTAGTATAACTTCTCTAATACATTGATATCTGTTAGCATAAAAAAACATATCATTTCTTATATTGAATCAGAAATTGATATTGCATCAGGAACTAATATTCATAAATCAGTAAAATGATATTGAGTTAGAAATTGATATATTTGCAAACTATTATAATTCTATGTTCTAACTATAAGAAAAATTCTGAAATGACTTTCCTAACTAAGTTCGATAACAATTTAATAGTATTAGTTCTTAATTACTACCACAGTCCACCAATAAGTGTCTCATTTTTTTTATTTTCGTCCGTACAACAATAAATGTTCCAATGCTATTTCACTACTTTTGGCAATGGACCTCACATTCCACCAACTTTATTTCACTCACATTTCAATATAAAACTAATTTTTCTACCAACTTTATTTGTTAAGTTTGAAGTTCTTAGAGCATCCACAACCCCGACCCGGATTGAGGCCCCAAGTCCCCTGCACGTCTTCATTCCCCTAAATTTTTTGGTCAGGCCACAACTTCTCTAACCCCGCAGGCCCCAATTCGCAACTACAACATATTTTACTCGTAAAATAGAAAATATTGAACAATTAAAACACGGAAAATTGATTGTTCAGTCAAAAATAAAAAATTACAAACACTAGAAATTAAAAATTACAAATCCTAGAAATAAAAATTACAAGTCCTATAAATTAAAATATAAAGTCCTAAATAGTAATTCACATAAAAATGTCCGACAAATTGCATATAAATAGGTAAAATTTTGAAATAAAAAAAATTGAGTTCGGGTTTCGGGTCCGGCCCGAACACCCCATAACCCTGGGCTGGACCACAATCAGGCCGGCCCGGGAGCCTCCAACGTCGGGACGTCCGCAACCAAGCGCGGCTCAGGACGCGTCTCGTCTTCCTCCAATGCGCCAGGCTGCAGTTCAGCCCGCGGCGTTGTAGATGCTCTTAAAAAAATCTAATTTTTTAACGTATCGTGATATTAAGCGCCAATAACCCATCTTTTATTTATATTAGTAATGAAAGAAACAATGACCTCTCCTAAAAACAATATTTGACCAATCAAGAAACATAATAGAAATCCACCTTTTAAATGTCAATATATATTCTATTTAAAACAAAATATTCCATTATTGGTAAATATTTAGGTGTACATTGTAAACATATTATGACGAAAATGAGTAGTAAAATAAATAAATAAATAATTACTGTACTTTTTTATATAATAAAAGCCCGCCCCAAATACTTGAGCAACCTCTAAATTCGGTCTGATCTCAAATTATTGAATGTATGTATCTATCATACCATTATAATGTTCATTTATGTTGATTAATTATAGCCATAAACATAGGGTAAGGTCTATAGAAGAAAACAAAGAAAAATCCATAGGAGGAGTATGATTATATACACACAACGAAACCGACCTCACCTTCAAATACCCATGTGTTATACTATATATAATTATATATAGCTAGCGACCAAGAAACACATATTCATTGGCGGACTCTATTAATTTCTGATTTATTTCGGAAAGCAACACCACCAGACTTATCAATTTTAATCCAGTTTTGACGATATTGTGGGGGCTCATCCTCATCTTTTTATATTTATTTTCCATTATCATAAATCGGATATAAAAATTAACTATTAATTATATCCAAACATTTTAAATGTATTGCATATGGGATTCCATTACCAATTAATTAAAGC
This sequence comes from Salvia splendens, assembly GCF_004379255.2. Taxonomy (NCBI): domain Eukaryota; kingdom Viridiplantae; phylum Streptophyta; class Magnoliopsida; order Lamiales; family Lamiaceae; genus Salvia; species Salvia splendens. The sequence goes on from NC_056035.1 coordinate 31,444,461, forward strand.
TTGATTTAAGCCGGCGTTTTGAATCTTGGTCACTTAGTAATTAACGCTAACATGAGTATATAGTTAGCCACCATTTGGTGAGAAAAAATTAATTGGGCCAAGTATACCATAGTGGAAATCCTATGTGGTATGTCTCATCAATTATATTTTGACATAAATAAATGGGCTCCACCTCCAGCGAGAAGCACAGGCACATTTGCAAGATGGAAATTTCGCATGTCTATATATAATGCATATATACAGCCATACACACATTTATACGGATTAATAACTATCCTATTATGTAACGGCTCAAATTGGATTTGATATTGGAATTTTGCGTCTCATATGTATAATTTATAAAACCACATTTTAAAATAGAGTTTCAAATGACTTTTAAGTTTAAACTATTATTTATTTCTTTTAAAGAAAACATTTTATATACTAACTATTGAGTAGTATTTTTTATGATTAAACTTTATAATTGGTGATCAGTTTGAGTATTGTAAAACAGTTTTATTTTTTTTATTTTTTTTAATTCATATTAATTGTGACAATCATTTACTGTATTTTGTTTCTAGAGTTTTTTCATGGTATATTGACAAAGAGTTAATATAATAAAATCATTTTTTGGAACATGTTATTAATATTAACTATCTTTATATTTTTAAATAGAATATAAATACTATCAAATTAACGACTATTGAAAAATAAAATAAGATTCATATTACTATATAATCATTCATATAGATTTATTGTGTTCAATGCTAGCAAAAATGCAAAAACAGTTTATTAAATATTATGTGAAATACTAATAAAAAAATATAACTAAGCAATCCCTTGTAAAAAGGTGATGATTCTTGCGTGTATAATTTATACTTCACAATAGCAGCTGTATATAGGGGGGTTCGGTTGACAAGATTAAATCTCATGATTAAATATGTATCATGTTTGGTTCATAAGATTGAACCCTTCAACTTAATCCTAGATGAATAGTCTCATGATAATTAGTCATAGCCTCCCCCCTCCAACTAAAATAATCCCACAACTTAATCCTAGATGGATAGTCTCATGATATTAGTCATGGCAACCGAACGCCACCATACTGTACATATGCATTATGTATGAATATGCGAAATTTCCATCTTTATGTGTGCCTACGTGTGCTTCTTGATGGAAGTGGAGCCCATATATTTACCTATTTGTTAAAATATAATTGGTGGGATATACCACGTAGGATTTTCATTGTGGTATACTTGGACCACTGAATTTTTTCTGCCATTTGGTAGCTATGTTACAGATAGATAATAGGACCTATTTGGGTTTAGCTGTGTGTTTGGTAGCTATGTTACAAATCTGCATGATCTGTGTTTTGTATTCAGCCCAGACAAAGCCCACTTAAAAGTCTATGTTTCAAGCAACAATATAACTACTCATTTGCCTAAATTACATGTTGTGACAGAATAGGGCAATTGTATAATCGACAAACGAAAGAACGTAAAGAGACACAGAATTTACGTGGTTCGTCAATTGGCTACATCCACGGGCAGAAACGGAGAACAAATTTTATTCAGAGTGTTTTCAGATTATGGCTATAGATATCAGATTGGATCTAAGATCACAGAATTATGTGCTCTACTCCCATATAAATAGGCACACATGGGATCCTATCCTAATTCGTAAACATAATTCTATCCCAATTAGGAAACATGATCTGGACAGATTCAAGGTATACTAACAAATCTCCACCTTAACTTGAATTCTCCCTTGCAGATGCATCATTACAATGCCAGACGAACAAACTTCTTCATTCTTGCTCAAATTCGCCCTAGTCCGAAAATCAGACTTCTCCCTTCTTGCCTCAGATTTGCCCTAGTCCGACAACCAGACACTCTCAGTGAATTTGTCGACCTTCACGTTCAGAGCAGACATCTTGATCGATTAACACAGAAACCCTAACAGATGCGGAATTCAAAACCCTAGTCCGAAAACCAGGCTCTGATACCAGTTTGTTGTGACAGAATAGGGCAATTGTGTAATTGACAAACGAAAGAACGTAAAGAGACACGAAATTCACGTGGTTCGCCAATTGGCTACATCTACGGCCAGGAACGGAGAACAAATTTTATTCATAGTGTTTTCAAATTATGGCTACAAATTTTAGATTGGATCTAAGATCACAGAATTATGTGCTTTACCCTCATATAAATAGGCACACATGAGATCCTATCCTAATTAGGAAACATGATCTGAACAGATTCAAGGCATGCTAACATTACATATCTAGTCTACTTAGTTAGTTTTAGGAAAATATAATTTTACGCATCAATTTTATAAATGCCATATTTATATATACATCATATTTTATACACATGCATACTTATAATTATATGTCAATATACCAAATAATAATTAATTTAATTAATAATGTGCAATAATATAATAAAACATATAATTATTCATATAATTAATGTACAATGAGTAATACTAAGTTATGGTATGCTTGAGTATTTTGAATATACATAAAATATGTAATAAAAATAAAAATAACAAATATAGTTATGATCATATTTATTTAATTTCTCATTTTTATTATTTTTATATAATAAGAAATGGTATGTTTGGATATTCTTCATATAAATAAAATTATATAATAAAAATAAAATTAACTAATTTAAGTTATGATCATATTTATTATGTACTCCATTTTTAGCATTTTATACAACAAGAGATAGTATACTTGGGTATTTTTCATCGTTAACAAATTGTCAAAACTATCCAAAATTAAGGCAACATGAGGATAGTTTAATCATTAAGCTAAATTAATGAGGATGATTTTGACAACCTAAATTTTATCTTTAGTTGTAACTTGTTGTACCAAACATCTAAACAAAAATAACTCACGATTGTTCTTAGCTTCCAAACACCCAATCAGGATAAATTAACTAATCGAAATTATAATAACTATCACTATTTGTATCATGCATAGTCCAAACATAACGTAGTTACGAAATGATGTCTTGATATATGGAAAACGTAAGAGCATGATGTTGAAATGGAGTTCAATTGATAAGAGATGATGAAGGTTAAAATATAGTAGTACTTAATTAGTAAAATTTTCAATTCCCCAGCTATATTTTTCTTTTTAAATTTTCATAAATAGACAAATGAATACTGCACATGGCCTACTACTATAATCTTGTCACCATTTAATCTCCGAAGTGGAAATGCACCTTTTTATCGTACATTTCATAGCAGTAATAGAGCTCGGTGGGTTTAATCAAAATTTATAATTTATTAGTTTATACAATAAGAAAGAAACATAACGATTAAATTGCAATATAATTAGTAGAAGACGCTTCTATTTCGTTCATTGGGTCAGATGTTAATCTGATAATTGTGAAACTATTATTGAATATGCAAAGAGGCACTCGACCTCTTATTTATGTATTGGTTGTGAAAATGACTAAATGAGGCACATTTCTTTGTATCAGCTATAGCATATTTAAGTTTTAATTGTTGATTGATAGTAAATTCTAAATATATAGTCTCATTGTAAATTATATCGTGCAAACTATCCAATTCTACACAATTTAAATTACTATGAATCCATTTTTTTTACGAAAAAGAAAAAAAAACCTCGTATCTCTTACCTCGTTAATCCTTACCTTCCCATATATTTACATACATATAATTTCCATAATATACCAATGGACTCAAATATGAGCAAAATTAAGCTCTTTTGAGTTATCCAATCATAATGAACCTAATTAAACTGATTGCCAAATATCTTGCACCTACCTGTCAATTATGTGACTGAATAGCTTGAATATCTAAAATGAGTGTAGAGACTATAAAATTAAATAGCAATTATTAGGGGTCTTCCCAAATGTAGATGGATCATATTTCAATTCATCAGTTGTTGATCAAATAGCAATTAATACACTATATTTTAGAACGTCCGCAATAGAAAACACTTCCTATTAGGGCTGACAATTTTTGACACGACACGATAACACGACACGAACCGGTACGAAAATAATGGGTTTGGGTCAGAGCTTATTGGGTTCGTATCCTTATCGGGTCGACCCGTTAAGGACACGAAAATTTCGTGTCGTGTTCGTGTCGGGTTCGTGTTATCCGTTAACAATACGTGTTCGTGTCGTGTTCGTGTCGTGTTCGTGTTATCCGTTAACAAATAATATTTTAATATTATTAATTCTTATTATATTTATTTTTAATAGGTTTAACCGTTATCAGGTCGTGTTGTTATCGTGTCGTTATCGTGTCATCTCGTATACGTGTTGTTATCGTGTCGTGTTGACCCGAATTGGTTCGTGTCGTTAATGGGTTCGTGTCGTGTTCGTGTCTGAGGATTTCGTGTCGTGTTCGTGTTCGTGTTTGAGGTTTTCTTAACGGGTCGTGTTCGTGTTTGTTGTTATCGTGTTCGTGTCGTTATCGTATCGACACGATAATGACCCGACACGCACGATTTGCCACCCCTACTTCCTATCCTTTTAGCCGCATTTTTTTAATCTGTCCACAACTCTCACAAAATTTCATAATAGTTTGTAAAAATTTTGGCAGTTAATAACTCTTTTACAATATTAGTTACCTATCACTTATGAAAGTTATTGTGTTTATTATAAATTTGAATTTAAAGTTTTACGGTATATATCATTTAGTTTATTTATTTTGGTTACAACTGAACCACTATTAGACTGAGTCGATATCCATTTAATTGGACATTAAATCACAGTATTTTAATTGGACCATTAGAAGTTCATTCAGCTCCCATTTTTGTAAAAAAAGGTTCTGATAACTGATGTTTATTTTTATTTCTATCGATTCTTATTTAATAAAAAGTGAACTGCACCAAAAGGCTCTGACTTTTCGCCTTGTAACATCAGAGGCCCTTAACTTTTAAAAATACCACCACAGGGATCTGACAAAACATATAATCACAAATCGTGTATATTTTGCCATTTTTCGGACGAAAATGCCCAAATGGGGTGAAGGGCAGTTTAGACCTTTTGATTGCATTAGGCTGCACCCCTATGACTGCATTTGCAGGTGCGGTCTTGTCAAGCACCTGTGTAATCATAATTCCATTTATATTTTTCAATTCTGTTTTATTATTTCTTCCCTCCATTTTCGTTTCATCTACCCCTTTCAAGTTCTACTCAAATTCTTCTTTCTCTCTCAAAACAGTATACGCGATTTTACCTTCTTCGGCATCGGGCAATTTAGGGGATTTCATATCTTCGCCAGCCGTTCGGGATCTCGAATTTAGTGGATTTCATCTGGATATTGCTGAATTTAGGGTATCAAAGAGGGTTTTAGGCGATTTCCGTTGGAATTTTATTTTGCAATTGTTGGTTGATTTTTTTTGGTTGTATGGTTACTGTCGGGCATTTGAAAATTATTTTTGCAATTCTTGGTCGATTTGATTTTTGTATTGTCAAACTGAATTGAATTCAGGTCGTTACGCAATGTCTTCTTCTTCTTCTTCTTCTTCTTCTCTATCGTTCGGCTCAAGCTTCAATTGGAATTGGCCTCGTCCAGAAATTGTGAAGTGTAATCACGATCTTGAGGCCGAGCTCGTTACATCTAGGACGGCTGCTAACCCGGGTAGACGTTACTATCGCTGCCCTATATGGAAGGTTAAAACCATGTATTTTGATCGTGTTGTCCATTAATTTTGTTGGCATAAAGATTAATGAGAAATTATTATGCAGGACGATGACTGCAAGTTTTTTCGATGGTTTGATGCGAGTCTATCCCCAAGTCAAGACAGTTATTTTCAGAGAGTGAAACTTGAGCGAGACCAATTCGAAGCTGAACTTCGAAGCAAATCTCTACTCGAAGGTGTGCTGCACGAGAAATTGCGCTTGAAAACCGTGGAGTTTGAAGACTTGAAGCTACAACTGGGTATGAAAACTGAAGAGTGTGACGCATTGGCGGTGAAAATTGGTCAGATGGCAACAACTCTCCGACGCTTAAAAATCACAATCTTGTTCTTATGTATTGTAATTTTTCTACTGTTATAACAATGCTATGTCGTGTTCACTCCGTGGTTCATTTCTGAAATCACAAACTGAAATCCTGATCGACTACGCTTTGCTTTGTTGCTATTCATTTATGTCTGAAAGCCACGAATGAGGTTACACAACTATGACTGAAATCACAAATCATGTACACAAATAAATACTACCAAACTGAAATCACAATTGAAGTTACTCAAATATGATTGAAATCACAAACCATGTACACAAATGAATACTACCAAACTGAAATCACAAATGAAGTTACGCAAATATGATTGAAATCACAAACCATGTACACAAATGAATACTACCAAACTATCACTGAAATCACAAATGAAGTTACTCAAATATGATTGAAATCACAAAGCGATGTACGCTATCCATAAAAATATCACTACCAAAATTTTTCCACAGAACTTTACTTCCACCAAAATACTAGTCTGTTACAAAATAGTCTGTACCATACAAATCATACTATTCATATCATCACTGACACAAATTGTTCAACCCATCCGAAACAAACCAACGTTAATAAGTAAAGGCCATCAATCTTGATCACCGCGACGGCCGCATCTCTGAGGATGAGTCCTTGTCCGACTGCTTGGTCTCGGATTCGAAACATTAGGCTGCAACAATTAATAGTGTAGTAAGTATACATGCTTAAGCACTGTGTACAATTACATAATATAGTTGCATATGCTTACTGCATAGTACCTCTTGGCGTTGGGGATTGTTTGACGATTCAGGTAAAGTACTGTCACCATGTTCACGCGAAGTCTCCCCAACCTGAGAACGGGCATCTGTCCGAGGATCATTGCTGCATGTCCTCCTATTATGACCTTCTAGACCGCACCGACGACATTTCATCATGAAGGTGCGACGCAATGACTCACCTCCATCTGCATGAAGACGAATCTGGGGCTCCTCACGTCTCAGTTTCTTCGGCCTACCACGCTGTCGCTTTGACCTCGGGGGCGCCATTTCCACTGAACCATCCGCAGTACTCTTCGGCCAACTGGCTACCCCATTGATGGGGTAGAGGACATTCCCGTACAGCATGATCATTGTTGACTTCAAATAGTATCGGGAAACGAATCGCGTCACGTCGTCGCCATTCTTGTTGATAGTTGCGATAGCATGCGTGCACGGGATTCCGGTTAGCTGCCACAATCTGCAAGAACAAGTAAAATCGCGCATGTTGACAACATATTGGCCAGACGGCCCAGACACTTGGTACGAAGACTGTCCGTTCCATGTAGCCCTCCACGATGAAGCCCTCGCGAACCACTTATCAACAAGCTCCTTGATAACAGGCGGGACTGCGTGCTCGTAGCTTTTGATCCATTGGCCTCTGATCTGAATTCTTTCCATTTGACTTGTTCGAATGTCCTCCAACATGCTGATAATTGCTTTCTCGCGAGCCAATGCAATCTTCGAATTGAACGTCTCACAGATGTTGTTCAGGATCACATCACAACAGGTGTGTGGAGAGAAAAAGGCATTGACCCACTTTTCTTTGGGAGCTACTCCAGAAAGCCACTGGTGTGCACTGGGATATTCGATTTGCAAAGCATCCATCAAAGCCACATACTGTTCGAGGGTGGTACTCGAGGCAATCTCCCACAACCGGTCTTTGAAATCTTCACCAACAAATCTCTTCTTAAAATTGTTGTATATGTGCTGAACACAAAAGCGATGCTCGCTTTGTGGGAATTCCTCAGCAAGCAACTTTGCAAGGCCCTGATGCAACACAACAATACATTACCACAAAATCACAGTTCAGTACATAATTTATTAAACAAATTACAAATAAAAGTAAATCACATATCACGTACATGATAAAATATTGGAATAATGGATGGCCTACCTTTTGTTGGTCAGACATGAACACATAACGTGGCCCATTTGCATGCAAGTTTAGGTCATCGACCAAGTACTCCACGAACCACTTCCACTGGACATAACTCTCGGCCTCAGTCACCGCCCAAGCAATCGGCCACCAGCCATTGTTGGGATCAATCCCTATTGCTGTCATTAGCTGGCCTTTGTACATCCCTCGCAAGAAACAAGCATCGAAGAAGATAATCGGGCGACATAACTCCTTCCATCCTTTTTTCAGTGGCCCTAGACAGCAGTAAAACCTCATGAATCTCGGTCCAACGGCACCAGATTCCCTCATATTCTCATAATGTATATGAATGCTGGATTCAGGGTGCGTCCGCTCCAATTCGGCTTTATAGTAGAACAAGTGTCTGTATTGGGACGCCGCAGAGCCGAAAATGCCGTCCACTGCGTGCTCTCTGGCCCGATATGCCTTCATCCTACCTATCTTCAGGCCAAAATCTTCTTCGATGCATTGCCGTATAGCTGCAAGCGGAATATGAGGGTTAGCTTTGATCTTTTCCATATAACGCTCCCCTAGCCACTTGGCCGTCAGCCACTTCGAATCCAATACTTGAGAGCATGTATGCGCGTGATCGCGTTGCATATTCAACACTACATAATCATGACCATTGTGTATTTCGTGCTTCCTCAAGTACACATACCAATCACATCCTTGCCCTTTACAAATCGCACGAATTTTGTCGCCGTCGTTTCTTTTCACGTGCACCCGCCTTCTTGACATTATTGCGTACTGCCTCAACACGTCATAAAAGAAATCTCTGTGCTTAAAAACATCACCAGGCTTGCACACGGGAAGCTCATTTCTGACGAACTTGAACGGGGTAAACTTTATGCCATTCTTCTTCAATGCCTCCAAACCCTCCAAATCCTGAAGGTCATCAACATCTTGTAGCTCGTCCGCAAGTTCTTCCTCGAAAAGTGGGTTGTTTGTCATGGTCCTCTTGTCCACATAGGGCGAAAACTTCCTCCGTCGTTTTTCCCCTGACCCCCCTGACCCATGCTCACCCGGTTGGGTTTCGCCTTCAGGATAGACTTCGCCATCACCCGGCTGCTGTACATTCTCTGGGTTCTGTCTCGCTTCTTGTTGTTGGAAAATGGATTCGTAATATGAGGTGAAAAGCTGCTCATCTCGGCACATGTTTGCCAATGAGATAAAATTTTCCAACTCATCATCTTCATTATCAGTCGGCGGTCCCTCATTATGTAGATGGCAGCCATCCGGAATGTACTCAAACGGCGGCTCCTGAGGTTCTACTCCAAGACCATCATGTACTTCCGGTCCACCCTGCACTTCAGGCACAACATGCACTTCGGGACCATCATGCACTTCCTGTCCACCGTGTTCCATGGATGGAGGTTCAAGTCCGGACATTATCAATTCATCTGGAATCTCCTCGATAATGGGTGCTTACGACTGCACTTGACGTTGAGCTTCGGCTGAAAAATCCAGGGTCGGTTTGTACAGATTATCGTCAACATGTTGAACATCTTCACTATGAGAAGATTGTCCCATCTGCTTTAACATAAATTCACAAATTAACACCATGCATACAATCATAAATCACAACTCAATTACAATAGGTTAGGTATGCACTAACCTCAGCCACGCTATCAACAGGGTCTACAATTGCATCGGTTTCATGATGCCCAATCTAAACAAATTATGAAATCACATATGAATACCAAACATAAACAACAAATCACAAACATGTACCACCGTCGTGTACTAACATCTGCATGGCTAACCTGTTCACAAGTGTCTACAACCTCAGCCTCAGGTTGTATACCGTGTTCACCATGGCTAACCTGTTCATTAACGTCTTCAACCTCAACCTCAACTCCACATTCGCATTCATGGACATCTCCTTGTCCAACAACACCAACCACTGGTTCATTCCCTTCAACATCAAACACAACAGCTTCTGCTTGCTCTGCACTACGTGATGCAAATGCATCCATCAAATTCTTACGGGCAGCCTCCTCTTGCCTCTTCCATTCGCGATGTTTGTCTTCTAAACTCGTGGTCAAATACTCTTCAAACTCAAGATCCCTAGGGTACCACTCAAGCAACAGTAATGGTGCCGATGGTTTCCTCTGCTCCTCCTGGTGTTGTTTCTTCCTTTTCGGTTTACTCTTCGGCACAATTGGGTTCGGTTCGTCAAGTTCTTCAATGACCACAGTGGGTTTTTTACTAGCATTCACAAATTTTAGCAACTCCTCCGCTTCTTCTTTTCGCTTCTTCAGCAAGGCGGCCGCCTGTGTTATCTCGACAACATATATGTGAACTAGCTTTGTGCTAGTAGCCGCGACTTTGAGAAAAGGACCCAGATGTGCATCGTCAATTATGGGCAGCAATGGGCCTCCTATTTCCACGCCACTACAACCAGCACTGTACGTTGGATGAACGTAATAGTACTCACATATGAGCTTCCTATTGTAACCCAACCGCACTACCATGTCTGCCAGATCTACGAAATCGAACTGACGAATCCAGCAATAGTAAAAGAATGTCAATTGCCCCCCAACATACTTCTTCTTTCCATTGATTTCGAAGATTGACCCTCCGTGATGAAAACCGACGGAAAACATCCCGGGATGGTCCCCTGTTATGGTTTGTACAGAGTTAGCAAACGTCCAAATTTAAACCAACTTTTTTCACATATAAAGTCCTAAATCACAGTCCAAACAATTTCCCAAACGAGGACATCAAAACAGTTTCACAAATCAACCAATTTTCGGAGCCATAAATCACAATCAAAAACCTTGAAACCAATTTTAAATTTGAACTTACTATATTCTTCTTCCGGATAGAAGAAATCAAGCAGAGGATCGCGAATGCTCCACGTTTCTGGGTCTACGTCGATTATCTCCGGTCCCCGACCCCTTCTACTGTGTCTAGGTGATGCCGGAGGTGATTGTGACGAAGACGATGGAGTCGCCGGCTTCTTTTTTCGCCTAGAAGAACTACGAGCGGAGGACGCTCCAGCAGCACTTCGTCTCCGTTTTGGAGCCATTGATGAAAAGGATTAAAATGGCGTGAAAGGCAGAGGTGATAGGCAGAGGCTAATTATTTTGGCGAAATGGCAAATTGATGAAGTGAAGGTGGAATTGGAGGGAAAAAATATAGAGAAGTCTGGCGAAATGTTTTGGAATGGCAAAAATTTGTGAAATTTCAATGCAGGTCCGATTGCAATTCATGCGTGTGAAAATAATAGGGGACAACAAGCAATGCAACCTGTCACACCAATTGCAATTCGATGTCCCGTCAACAGTGCTGCAGCTGACACAGCACTGACGGCCATGCAAAAGCCCGATTTTGCCCTTACAGGCCCTGAGGGTCTAATGGTCCGAAAAAACACGATTTGTGATTATATGTTTTGTCAGATCCCTGTGGTGGTATTTTTAAAAGTTAGGGGCCTCTGATGTTACAAGGCGAAAAGTCAGGGCCCTTTGGTGCAGTTCACTCTTTAATAAATACACCTTTGATAAGTGGTAAGTCACTTGAAAAAAGAATTTATAACTTTAATTTAAACATTGAATATTCGCTCACACTCATTACTCCATCAACTTACCTTATAAACTTGTTAGGGACTGAAAATAGATGACACAAGATTATGGAGTAACTTGTTTTTCATATTTCATCGTAATTTCAAAAAAAGTTTGCTACAACATTTTAGTCACTAGTGTTATCACCCGTGCTATGAAGCGGATATAAAATTTTTAAATAGTGAAAATAAATTCTAAGATAAATAGATTAAAATATATATATAAAAAAAGATAAAGCGAATATAATTATGTTTATCACTCGTGCACGAGTTTTAATACAAAATTGATAAATTAAAAGAAAGATAGAAAGAAAAGTGCATTATTGAAAAATGGATCTCATCTCATTAGAGAGAAAAAACAATTTCTGAAAAAAATTTTATATTTTAAGGCCAGACCAAAAATGAGAGAATTTTTATTTTAAAAGGGTAAATGGAGTATTAAAAATGATGTCAACCTCTTCATCTATTCCCTCCGTCCCATAAAAATATGTGCACTTTCCATTTTCATTCGTCCCACAAAAATATATGCATCCATTTTTAGAAAGTTATATCAATTTAATAATGTAAATCTCACTATCATCCACTACCACTATTTTAATTACAATTTTCATCATCTCTTACTTTACTAATTTTATCTTAATCAGACTCCACAATAAATTGTGTCTTCAAACCAAATTAGTTGATTGATTTCATTGAGACTGTTCGAAATAGAATGAATAATCAAGATCACTAAATTGCCTCAATATTTAATTATTATTTGATAACAGTATTCTCTACGTCTTATTAAATTAAGAACATTTGTATTTTGAGACGTCCAATAAAAATATTTATTTTTATTTTTAATAATTTTTTTCTTTAATAAGTTGAGCCTTATTCTTCGCTAACAATACTATAATTATTTTTTTTTCTATTTACCAATTGTGGATTAATTTCCATGCCGTCCAAATGCACATATTTTTGTGGGACGAATTGAGTACTATATACTCACACTGTCCACCATTTATTAAACCATATTGCTACTTTGGGTTGTCCACGATTTATAAGACCATTTATTTTATCCCTCTTTTTGTATGTAGACTCAACATTCAACTAACTCTTTACACTCATACTCGTTCCGTCCCAATTAAGTTGAGACAAAACTTTTGGGCACGAAAATTAAGAAATTGTGTTGAAATGTAAGAGAGATGAATAAGTGAGAAATATAAAGTGGTGGAATAAAGTAAGAGTGATTGGATGTTTTATTTTTTGTTAAAGAAAAGGAAATGACTCAACTTAGTTGAGACATCCCAAAGAGGAATACGACTCAACTTATTTGGGATGGAGGGAGTAATTCATTGTAAAACTAATATTAAAAATAGGTCACACATTCCACTCACTTTTTCACTTCACTTTCATTTACAAAATCAAATATTTTATTAAAATCTGTGTTGAATGAAAAGAGTTTTTTAAATGGTGGACGGAGTGAGTAATATTTATTGTGCACATATAAAATCATGTCTCATAGTTGGATTGAGAATTTAAAATGTCCGTTTCTATTGTTAGCTGCTTTTTAATTAATAATATGATCATATAAAAGAAATTATTCTACATTAGGGTTTATTAAGCTCATTTCAATAAGTTTTACTTTACTTATTTCACTTTATTTTTATTTTCAATTTAAATTATATATCTGCATTTACTGGTCTGGCATCAATGTTACAGCATTTAGAATATTCGAAAATTAATTGTTATACAATATAACATCTTAATCTATGAACTAAGCAAATTTAGACATGCAGTTTTTTAGTTAGGTCTGAAGATATTCCCAACTTATATTTTCATTCACATTTCACCATGTCTCATGTGTTTAATAGTAGTACTTCATAAACTATTGAATGACTTAGGAATTCATAAAAAAGAGTAGGAGTATTTTATTAGTTTAGTTTAGACTTGGTTAACAGCGCCTTCAATATAATTGGGGTGTTCGGTTGGCAAGATTAAATCTCATGATTAAATATGTATCATGTTTGGTTCATAAGATTGAACCCTTCAACTTAATCATAGATGGATAGGCTCATGATAATTAGTCATAGCCTCCCCCTCCAACTAAAATAATCCCACAACTTAATCCTAGATGGATAGTCTCATGATATTAGTCATGGCAACCGAACGCCACCTATGTTGCATAAAACCGAATATAACGGAAGGATCATATAAAAATGGGCAAAGCTAGGGTTCGATAGAATCTAGCGACGCGACGCCCCAAAAGACGATCAGCCATTGCACCATGGAGCCACTACGCCGCCGGCCAAATTCCGCCTCCATTGATGTATATCTCTCAAGAAATCCTCAATTGATTTATATCTCCCGTCATGCTTCTTAACCTAATACTACAACAAATCTGCAAGTAAGTACGTCAAATTCACCAGCTTGTCCAAATTTCTAACATTTTGTACCATTTTGCAAATAATAAAAAATAAAGATAGATCTACACAATAAATATTTTTCATTACTTTCATACACAAATTTATTCTTACGCTGTGATGGACGATTGATTGAATTTCAAATGATTTTGTTATAAAAAATAATTTTAATTATATTTGGGTTAATGTTTAACATACCATTTGCAGGCTCATGATGATGACTATGTTTCTAACTGCAATCTTATACTTCTAGTCTTCTTCTTGTATTCTCATCTTCTTCTTCTTTACAGATTTCTGCAAAAGGTTATGAAGATGTGTAAAAGATTTGTTGGGACAGAAGACAATTTGATAGACATCAAAATCGGTTCACAAAAATTACTCTACCAATTAATGGTATTTGTAGAGTTTTGAAACTAATCTGATAAGCCACTATATATATCTATGCACTGCAATATTCATCAATGGTTATTAATTGCCAAATTTTTTAGAACAGCAGCCAATCACGCAAACACATTTTTTGTTAAACAATTAAACCATGAATCTTCCGGTATTTTACATTGCTCAAGAATTGGGCAACTTTGACTCTGCTCAAGTTTTTTACTTTTCAGCTTCTTTTCTACAAGACGTTTCAATCTATCAACATGTTTAAAGTTATTTTTTGTCATACTATAAACTTAAGGATAAAATGTGTATCTCGATTGTTTTTAATATTTTTAACATAAGATTTGAATTTTTTTTATAGACCTAATCTTAGAAATTATTACTCTAATATTTTATATTTGAATTCAGATTGTAGTATTAGACAATTAATTGTATAAAAGTAAGGGGTTTCAGATATTAGAGCATCCACAACCGTGCTCTCTTGCCAGCGAGCACAGTTGTGGGCCCGACCCCACTTTTTCTGCCTGCTCTCTGGCAAGAGCACAACACCCACAGCTGTGCTCTTCCGCAAGGACGAGCACAATTCAATTTAAAATTCAATTAAACAAAAACATTTCCATAATATTAAAATTCATTAAAAAACCACAATAAATATTACAAATTACAATTAAAATAAAAAAGACATAATAAAAATCCTAAAAATTAAAAATTACATAATTAAAATACTAAAAATTAAAAATTACATAATTAAAAGCTAAAAATACCCCCATGGACGACTACTCATCCGGCGGCACTACCCCTAATTGTCTTTGGAGGCCCAATATCATGGTCTCGTGCGATCGAAGTTGCGAGGGGGTCATAGTGGACCTATCAGCCATATTGAGTTGGGCCAAAAGCTGCCACAACGAGTTGGTGGGGGGTGGAGGTGGCGCATATGGAACGATTGTGAACCGAACCATTCGGGGTTCCAACCGTGGGAGGGCGGGGGGTCATCGCCTTGGCCGGACATTGTTATGATGTAGGAGTGGAAGAAAGATTGAGAATGGATATGAGAGAATGAAGATGAGAATGGATATGGGAGAATGAAGATGAGAATGAATATGGGAGAATGAAGATGAGATTTGTATAGTTTGGTGTGAATTTTTTGGTGTGAAAGTGAGGTATTTATAGATGAAAAATGTGTATTTTTGGGGGGAAAAATAAAAAAAATTAAAAAGTGGAAAAAATGGTAAAAAATGGATAAATTTTTTTTGGGAAGTGAAAAAATATTTTTTTTTATTTTTAATCGGTTTTTTTAATTAAAAACTGATTTTTAATTAAAAAAAATTCAAAGGCAGCGGCTATGCTGTTGCCCAATCGCTGCTCGCCACGTCGCCTACTCGCTGGCACGGACGTGCTCGATGCAGCGAGCAGCGCCGTGCCAGCGGCGCGAGCGCAGCGCCGGCAGACCTCGTTCTTGCCAGCGGCATGGACGGACGGACGTCGTCCGTCCACCGTTGTGCATGCTCTTAAGTTAATGTCTGGTTTCAAATTTTAAAATAGTTAAATTAATACAGGAATACTGTCCTTATGCCAACTTTTCAGATGTTAACTTTTTAGCTGCAGCGGATCCTTTGCTGTGGGGTTAAAACCACATCACCCTATGCTGTGCTACAAAATGATGAAGTTTTCTAAGAGCATCAGCAATGACACTCGTCCCAGCGGAATTTCGACCGACGTACCAGAAGTTCGCGCGGGACGTCCGTCGTTGTGCAAATGAGGCACGAATACGGACATCCGCTGCGGACACCGGAGTTCCGCGGATATCCGTCGCGACATCCATGCGGACGTCCACCATTGCGTTGACTCTCACGGACGTCCGCGCGGACGTCCCGATTATTGCATTATTTTTTTTATTGTGGGAAGTCCGTCGGGATGTCCCTGGAGATGTCCGCCACTGTGCAATGGGATATCCGTATGATGTGGCATTCGCAGTGGAATGTGCGCATGACGTGGCAGAAAGTGTATGTTGTGGTTTAACAACACCAGCAAATTTTAATATTCATTTAATATTCATTTAATATTCAATCATCCCACTACCCCCACCCGGCCACCCCCTAACCCATACCCGGGATACCCCACGTTTTCTTATAAACATTGTCGTTTGGATGTATATTCATTTCATCTCTCACAAAGTTGACAAACAATTCTTTTAATCTCCACTTAACTTTATTCTTTTAATCATTTGGTAGGAAACTTGGCATCAACTATTTCTATTAATTCATTTATTTTTTTTAGGTAACAAATTGTATTGAATTCTTTTCATATTTTTATTTTTAATTATATTTCTTATTGAATTCATTCACATTAATTTAATTTTTGTTACATTAAAAATGCCATTGAATCCTTTGTAATCATTTTCTTAATATTTCGTATTCATTAATTATTTTTATAAATTTACTATACTATGCTTGAGTTTCAATAACATGCATTCGATTTAAAAGTAAGTAAACTTTTTGGCTAGACATTTTAATTTTTTCATTTTGATAATTAAATTTAAAGTGTTTTTTTATTAAATAAACAAATAAAAATATACCATAAAAAATAATAAAAGTATTAAGGAAAAGAAGTACATTTCTGTTAAACCACAACATACACTTTTTTTTCTTTTAATATTTTTTATGGAACATCTTTTATATTTTTAATAAAAAAATCTAATTTAAATATCAAAATGACTTATAAATAAAAAAATTAGAAAAAACAAAATACTACGGTATAACAAAGAAATCATGATACAGTATTAAAGAATTATGTATAATTAAAGAATTATGTATATATTCAAACAAAATAGATGACGTGGGGTATGGGTAGGTAGGGGGCCGGGCCGGGCCGATGGGTGGGGGGTGTCCACTATAGGAGGACAACCGTCTCCCACCGTCGCCCCCCTTCTCGCACAGCCGTTTCATAGCCGCGGCTCACCGTTTCCACGCAATAGGGCGCTGCGGCCCTCACCCCACCCCTTCTTCCTCAGCCGTGTCCTCGGCGACTCGGCACCGAACTCCCTTCTGCCCTCGATTTTTTGTCCACTTCGGGGCGGACGCCCCGCCCACTATAGACAGGCGCGGCTTAGCCGCTTTCGGGGGCGGCGTGCCGCCCCCTATAGTGGACACTTAATTGGATGATTGAATATTAAATGAATATTAAATTTTTCTGTTGCCGTTTCATTAGGAAACTTCTGTGTTTTGTGGCACAGCATGGGTTGCGGTGATTTTAACCACCGCAGAGGATCCTTCCCCTATTATATAGCACCAGTGCACCACACATCCTGTCATAAGCATTAAAGATTAAACTATGTCCTGATAATTGTTAATATATGAATGAAACTTTTTACAATATGCATGTCAAGACATTTCATTAAACCGAGCGAAAATTGACATGCCAAAACTGTAGCTATATATATATATATAGATTTGGGAAATTAATGGTAATACAATACTTATTGTGTTAGGCATTAAATATAAATAACGAGATTTAATAGCCACCAAACAATATCATAAACAAACTATCAATAATTTATAAAAATTGTTTATCTATTTCGAGTTTTTATGGTGTTTCCAGTTTCTGTTATTTTCATTAGTTACAAAAGAAAAAATGAAAAGAAAAGACACGGCACATATTTGTAATTAGTCCTCACATTTCTAGAATTTACTTTAATCATCACCGTACTTCCTCCGTTTCATGTTAATTGAGTATTTTTTCTATTTTGGGAAGTTTCAAGATAATTGAGTCATGTCGATTTTGTCAAAAAGTAATCATCTCTCTTACTTTATTGCAGCAAAAAGGCAATTCCGTCACCTTGGCGGCCCCCACACTCCGGCCCGACATCATGCGAGGGAGTTAAATCAGGATACGCAGTAGCCCGTTAAGGGGGGGGCTAACCCACTGGCTGCCAAAAGCCCATCTCCCAAAGCCTCACACTTGTGCCTGAAAGATGGAAGCAACTACACGACTGTAGTGGGATTCGAACCCAGGCTCATTGCAGCAAGATCTGCCTTCCGTTGCCAACTACGTTGCCCCTGCGGGCATCTCTCTTATTTTATTATTTATTTTCCTCTCTATTACTTTATTTATCATCCACTTAATACATTATTCTTAGTTTTTGTGAAAAAAAAAAGAAGAAAAGTTTCTCTATTAACAAGAAACCGAGAAGTATATTTGCTTAGTAGAAAATTCTGCCTGGTATACTTCCTGACCAAATGAGGAATTATACACTTGGGCATAGTAAATTTGACAAAAACCATATAATTATAAATTATGCCATCTTCTCTTAACCATTGGTCAATGTTTCGCCCGAAGTCCATTGATGGTGGATAGAGTTGTTATATCGGATCCATTGGCCCAGCCCGATCCAAACCCACCTTGGGCTCAGCCCAACCTAATTTGAACTCACTCGTTTAGGAAATGGATTGGACTGGACGACTATATTGTCAAAAAACTACTACTATTACTTTTTTTTCATGCTTGTATTGTAAATATAGCTCATATATATTTGTTGGATATTAAAATTACATGAAATATGAAATTATTATTTATTGAACAAATATGTATATTTAAGTTTAATTTATTGCAATGATTCTGTGTAAATACAAATATAAAGAAGACTTTTGACAAATTCCATACATTAATATAAAATTTTAAATAAATATAATTCAAATTATGTTAAAACTAGATGATCCTATGTTGTGCATCACTCCTCCTGAAAAAAAAATACTCCCTTCGTCCCACCACAAGTGATCAACTTTCTATTTTGAGTTGTCCCACCACAAGTGATCAATTTCCTTTTTTAGCTAAAACCAAAACTTCACCCATCTCTTACTAGAGGATCTTGTGTTGAAAGCATGTACATCACTCCTTGTTGTGCAAAAAAAAAATACATATATCTGTTTCATCTGTCCCATAAAAATATGTACACTTTCTATTTTCGTTCGTCCTATAAAAATATGTGCACTCCATTTTTGGAAAGTTATATCAATATAATAATATAGGTCCCTGATAAGGCTCATTTCATGTATTGGTTATGGGGTTAAATTCTGTAAATTCAGTGAACTAATAAGTGTTGTAAGTTCAGGTGCGTGTAAAATCTGTCGAACCCAGGAAGCGCATACAAATTACCAGGGGCAGAGGAAAAGGAGGAAAATGAAGTGAAAAACGCCAGCAATTTACCAGACCGAGGAAATAAAAAGAAACGCTGGCAGAATACAAAAAATGGAGCAAGGAGCAAGTATAAGGATCAAGGGCAAAAAAGACAAATTATGAAGGAGTGCCCTAGGGATCCATGCTTATATAAAGGGATGACCCCTTTTGAAGATCAGAATCTTTTTATCATTTTTTATCTTTCACTCTTAGTCTCCTTAGTTTCATTTTCTAGTCTTAGCTCACTTCACACACGCACTTGGCACCGATGGGAAATTCTGGGCAGGCTTGGCGATAGTTAGTTTCTGTGGTGTAACACCGTCCTCACGAGGGCCAAGATACAATCTGTTTATTTTATTTTATTTTATTTTCTGTCGTTTATTCTCGCCGTGAACTTCTTTGCCAAGAGCTCGGCGACTACTTTTGTGTTCTGGATCTTATTTCCATAGCTATGGCAATTTCTATTTTCTGTTTTACTTTGGTTTCTGATGTTGGTGTTGGTTTACTGATTTTTTGGATGCTTTTCGCAATTGACTGTTGAATTGGAGTTGAGATTGGTTGAATCTGGGTTTGTTTGTTGAGGAATTGTTTGAATCGGAGTTGAAGGAGATGGATCTGAATGTGGTTGAGATTGGATCGGTTGGATCTGGAGTAGATTGCGAGTTGGAGTTGTGGATCTGATACGTGGTGATTAGAATCTGCATGATTATGGCTATTTTTACTGTTGCTTTCGATTAATCGACCCAGTAGTTTTAGATCTGATGATTTTCTGTTTAATCGTAATGTTTGACGTCTGATTTGAATTTGCTCTGTTTTGATGCTCTGTTTCGTTCAAGTTCATGCTTATTTGCGGAAGAAGATGAAGATCGTTGGTAGTTAGAGTCCAGATTCGTCGTTTGTTTGCTTTTGCAGCTTTATTTGTCGCAGTAGCTAAATCGGGAATCTGTCCCACTGCTTTTTCATGCTCTTTTGTCTAACCATTTTGGGAAACGTTTTACTTGACCTAGTAGTTTGATAAACCGACTGTAGTCAATTTCAAATTCTCGGATCATGAACATGTTTGTGTTTCTTTGTTCTTAGGTCTAGTACTTGAAGTGTTTTTAATTCTCTTGACCCAGTAGTTTAAATTTCTCGACCCACTTGTTGCGTGGCAGCAGCCAACCCTTCCCAAAACCCTCCAAATGCTTGTTAACTCATCCGTCCTCGTGGGATCGATCATTTGCTTCTCTATACTAGCCAATAGTGTAGTGAGTTGAGGTTTTGAAGCAGAAAAGTGTGTGTCCAACGACCGAATTCTAAAGGTTCCACGATCTCCTAAACCCTGTGATCTAGCGAATCCTCTGGACCTAGGGGTTTGTGATATATCAAGTGCACAATACACTCTTAAAACCGTTACTTTCAGTTTCCCAATCCACTAACACTACTTTAACTACCATTTTCGTCATCTTTCTTACTTTGCCATACCTTTCTCCCCATCTATTTTATTTTACCATTTTTGTCTTAATTTCCGTGTCATACCCATTGCCCATATTTTTATGGGACGGATGGAGAATCATATTTTCATTTTCATTTTACTTTTTTATATCTCATTTAATCAAATTCAAAATAATATTCATACTCTCTTCGTTCTCTCATAGTTGAGTCATTTTTCCATTTTGGAATATTCTCTCATAGTTGAGTCATTTCCATATATAATAATAATAATAATAATAATTTTTCACTTTTACTTTATTTTAGCTACTTTATTCATTTTCTACTCTAGTTTCTCTGCTCTTTTTTATCTATTAGTACTATCTTTTTATCTATCTACTTAACAAATTAAATACTTATCCATTTCTTAAATTTCATACTGAAAAGTTCCGTTTCAACTATGGAGGAACAGAAAGAGTACTATATAGTGTTTTAATTTATAATTACTTTTTTTTATTTTTGGTGTTTGTTGAGTTTATGTGCACGTTTTTATTTTCCCTTTTTACATATACTATATCTTAACACGATGTGATATTTGCATATGAACAACAAATAAATTTCCTAAGAGCATCCGCATTAGCGGACATCGGGGCGGACGTCCGCTATTGTGTCATGGACGACGGACGCGGACGTCCCTTGCAGACGAGAGGTCGTCTGCGGCTATTGTGGCGATACGACAGACAACGGGGCGGACGTCCCAAAAATTTGATTTTTTTTTGTTTTTTTTAAAAAAACTCTATATATACGGCTCGTTGAACTTCAATTCATTCGCACCACTTGTAGTATCAAGTTTCTCTTCTTTCTCTCTACGTTTCTATCGACAGATCCAAAATGGCTAGTGGTAATGGTAGTGGTGCAGGTGGTAGTGGTGGGGATGCTGCTGACACAATGCAGCAAGTATTTCAGGTTCAGAGAGGATGCGAGTGGTAGACCCGGTCACACGCCTATACAGAAGTGCACTGCCACAATCAGGCAGCTGGCATACAGAGGCGCGACCGACATGTTCGACGAGTGCCTCCACATCCGCGAGACGACTGTCCGCGAGTGTGTGAAGTATTTTCGTCAGGGCGTCGTTGTTGAGATATACGGGGAAAGGTATCTTTGGAAGCCTACCCCCGAAGACAGCCAGGCTCTGATGGATATGCACGAGAATCAGCACGGGTTTCCAGGAATGTTGGGCAGCATGGATTGTATGCATTGGGAGTGGAAGAACTGCCCCGCCGCTTGGAAAGGGTTGTACACTACTGGCTTTAAAAGCAAGAATCCAACGATGATCCTCGAAACCGTAACTGACTACCGGCTATGGATTTGGCATGCGTATTTTGGAGTAGCCGGGTCGAACAACGACATCAACGCCCTAAATTTGTCGCCCCTTTTCAACGAGCAGTGCATGGGCGTTGGTCCGGCCGTCAGTTTCGTCGCCAACGACAACCAGCACGATATGAGCTACTATTTGGCGGATGGGATACATGCTAGTTGGCCCGTCTTTGTGAAGACGATCAGATGTCCAACAGATGAAAAGAAGGTCTACTTTGCGGGTCAACAGGAGGAGGCGCGCAAGTATGTGGAGCGGGCCTTTGGTGTGCTACAGGCTCGATGGGCGGCAGTGAAGGGTCCAACACGGTTGTGGTATCCCGAGTGCAGCGCTGATGTCATGTACGCATGTATTATCATGCACAACATGATTGTCCAAAATGAAGGTCCAGCGCTGACTGATTGGACCAATGATGATGTTGATGCTGTCGGTCCAAGCCACGACGTGGCCACCGCCAATGTACGAATGGGGATACCTCATGGGAACGCCGATCGGGTCCGTGCATTTTCTGACATGCGCCAACAAGAAGCTCATATTCGACTCCAGAATGATATAATTGAAGAGTTGTGGGCGCGGAGCGGTGCACGTTGAACAATGTATTTAATTATGTATTTTTTATTTAATTATGTATGTTTTTTATAAATAAAATTGTTGCATTTTCTCCGTATTCGTGTCGAAATTTTAATTCCGTAAAATTACATATTTGTGAATTTGTGAATTTTGATTATTGGAATGTCCGTCGGGGTGTACTTAGGGATGTCCACTATTGTGCTGTGGGATGTCTTTATGATGTGGCAGGAGGTGTTTTGGGATGTTCGTCGATATGTCCGCCGGGACATCCGTCCCTACTGTGGATGTTCTAAGAATTATTCCTGTGGTTAAAACTTTGGAACCAAAAAACTCAATTCACAATAATTTGAGGAAAACAAAGAATTGGAACATACGATAAATAAGTGTAGTGAAGAGAAAACTCTATTTGCCTCTTTTCTTCCTTAATTTTTCATTCTCACTTTTAATAAAGGAAAAAAAAGTAAGAGAGATAAATTGAATATTTTAATAGAAAAGAGAATATATTACAGTTAATAGACTTCTGAACATATTTAATGTCGTAGATCAAAATTGATACCTCTAACAAATTTTGCTGACCAAAAAATTTCATTTATAAATGAAAAAGTTTATAATTGTAGTCATCCCATATCATAATCAGCCAGAGATTATTTTCACTGTAAAATTGTACACTTTTGTTAAATTATGGTGAAAAAAATAATAAGGAAAACGAGGTTGTGATAGGCCGAGAAGATTGATTGCAGAGATATTTTGAAATGGCGGAAGAGATATGCTTTAGATAAAATCCTCAAATAAAATCTCTCGCAGTTTCTCCCTTTCTCCCATCTTAATATTCAAATATAGGAGTATTAATTTATCTGAAAAATATCACGCAATTTCCGTGAAATGGCAACACTATCCAGCTTCAGTTTCAGCTTAATCTCTCCGAATGGAGGCATTTACAGAGATAAATTTCAGAACAATCGGACCAATTGCTTACTGTGCGGTGAGATTTTGCTGAAGAGACGACGGCGGTTGGTTGCCGGAGGGGATTTCGGGAGGTTGAATTCTGTAATTAGGTCTTGTTATAATGGTGAAAGTAATCAGAGCAGCGATGATAGTACTAGTAGTAGCAGCAACGGTGAAAGAGAGAGCAACGACAGTTCGAATTTGGCTACGATGACGCCTGCTGAGAATGATTCCGAGGATAATGTCGATGATCCACCGGCTTCTGCGTCTTCGCGGGTAAGTCAGTTCTTCAAAATTCTATCCTTTACTGTTGCAACCTAAAATCATGATATAATTGAAAACTTTTACTGTGTTATGAAAAATGAACAATGATTAATGTATACGTATTATTAGAATTGTTACCAGTGGTAATAGCTAAGAGAGATTGCAATTAGTAGTAACTTATTGCTGCTTGCTAAATTTCTATACAATTCAAGGTAATATAGATTTATTTACAAAGAAAGCTTCTGATTTAGCACGCTTATGAAGATTGAGTACGAGTTGGGTCGGGAGAGATCTTTATCTCTATTGCAACTTATCAAGTATGGGAACTGCACTCGTTTCATGACTTACATACAGATAACTACAACAAAGCTTCATGAACATGTAAAGCTCTGCAAAGCATGTGAACGAACTACTCCATTGAACTACAAAGAAGTTTAAAGTTGCAAACACGCGTTATAATTAAATGGTTGTGGTGCAAAAATATCCTTTGCCTTGTGAAATTTGTAATTGCGCCCTGACGGCTGAGGGTGCTGCATATAGTTTAGAAGCAAAGGTTAAAAACAAGAACTTGTAGCTAACTTTGCCAAGAATTTGAGATTTTGAGTCGAAATCAACTAAAGCTTCTACCAACTCAACTTGTAATTTTCTCAGGAACCATCATTTACACCTGCCTACAGTAATTTCCAAGTAGACTCTTTTAAATTGATGGAATTGCTCGGCCCAGAAAAAGTTGACCCTTCTGATGTAAAAGTTATCAAGGACAAGCTTTTCGGTTATTCAACATTTTGGGTAACTAGAGAAGAGCCTTTTGGTGATTTTGGAGAAGGCATTCTTTTTCTTGGAAATCTTCGGGGAAAGAGAGAAGACGTTTTCTCAAAACTTCAGACTCAGCTAAAAGAGATAATGGGAGACAAGTACAACCTGTTCATGGTGGAGGAGCCTAATTCTGAAGAGGAAGATCCTCGGGGTGGCCCCCGCGTCAGTTTTGGCCTGCTGCGTAAAGAGGTTTCGGAGCCAGGTCAAACAACACTTTGGCAATATGTGATAGCTTTTCTATTGTTTCTTTTTACTATTGGCTCCTCGGTGGAGCTTGGGATAGCATCTCAGGTATGTTTATCTTTATGGGATTATTTGTTGATTGATGGCTTATGTGAATCTTCATATCATAATGACTAATATATGAACTCTCTCTGCATCAATCTTCGTAATTAGTTCTGGTTTTCACAATGAAGGTAAGTAGACTTCCTCCAGATATAGTGAAATACTTCACAGACCCCGATGCTGTTGAACCACCAGATATGCAGCAGCTGGTTCCATTTGTGGAGTCTGCTTTGCCTCTGTCCTATGGCGTATTGGGGGTTCAGATATTTCATGTAAGTATTACTTTTTCTCCCTCCATGATTACTGAAGTAATTTGTTGGCATTTTCTTAATTTCTACAAGGAATTATTTCCTGCAGGAAGTGGGGCATTTTTTTGCTGCTT
Organism: Salvia splendens; assembly: GCF_004379255.2. Classification (NCBI taxonomy): domain Eukaryota; kingdom Viridiplantae; phylum Streptophyta; class Magnoliopsida; order Lamiales; family Lamiaceae; genus Salvia; species Salvia splendens. The sequence continues at coordinate 31,469,939 of NC_056035.1, forward strand.
TTCCACGGAACGTGAAATTGAGTATTCCATATTTTATTCCAAACATTACTCTTGGTAGTTTTGGTGCGATCACTCAGGTAAGCATATGGCCACAGAGAGGATATCTGGACATAACTGATCCGATTGTTTTAAAGTGCATGTACACTATTGATTTAACTTTTTGGTTATAATTCTGTTTCTACGTTTGGTATATTTCTTCTTTGCGCAAATGTCTTTTTTTTTGTATCCTCATTTGATGTTTTATTGGACTTTGGTGCTTTTACTGGTGTACATACTGCTTTGATCTTCAGAAGGAAGGAGATACCATGACATAGTTATGTAATCGTAATGACAGGATGTTTAAGTTTAGTATTTACAGTGAGAATCCTTAATACGACGGATTATGAGTTGGAGCTGATATTGTACTTACGAAAGTTATGAACTACTCCCTCCGTCCACGAAAAATAGTCCCATCTTTCCATTTCGGAGTGTCCACAAATAATAGTCCCCTCCAAAAATGGAAAGTTTCTCTCAAATTATTAACACTATTCAGTCCACCTTTTCTCTTTCTCTCTACTTTACCAATTTCTCATTAAAACCCATGCCGTCCACCCATGGGACTATTTTTGGTGGGCGGAAGGAGTACTTTAATATGACATGGAAATACTGAGTACTTTGTCAAGAATCTATGAGATCAATTTTACTTTGAATCTTTCTTCAGTTATTTCTTCTGAGATCTATCAAAAGGTGAAGCTATCAATCTGATCTCATTATGCACTTGAAATAGAAGTATGATAAGACTGTTGTTAAGTACCTCTAGTATGTTAATAAACTTTCCAGCGTTCTCAACATGTTCCCATTTTACTCATTTTTTTGACAAGCTGTCATCTAGCAACAGTTTGTCTTTGTGATATCTGCCAATCTGAAATCTAGCAACACTTTTCTCATCATGCCCTCTTTCTTTTGTGCCATCTAGATTATTGTATGGCTTATGTGGTGGTCTTTTCTGCAGTTCAAGTCTATTCTTCCTGATCGGAAAGCAAAAGTAGATATTTCCTTGACGGGACCATTTGCAGGAGCTGCTCTGTCGTTTTCAATGTTTGCTGTTGGGCTGCTGCTTTCATCGAACCCATCTGAGGCAGGAGATATGATTCAGGTTCCAAGCATGCTCTTCCAGGGTTCTTTACTGCTTGGGCTTATAAGCAGAGCTGTTCTAGGTTATACGTAAGTTTTTTTTCACAACTTTGTCCACTATATAGTTCTAGTAAAACTAGAGTGCTGGCAATTACTTGTATTCCTTCAAATTAGAAGACATATTCGATCTTATTTTTGTTTATTTTATTTTATTGTATCTCTGTTGGTGTTGCTTTCTATAACTTTCATCCAGCATGTGTTATTTTCTGTTACCTCGGTTATCAGTTGAATTTTTGTAGTTTCAGCCCCAAGATAAATAGTGACATTTCTCATTTACATCAACAGGACTATGCATGCAGCAACAGTTTCAATTCATCCTCTGGTGATTGCTGGATGGTAATTAGTTTTACGTAGTCCTAGGTTATGTTTTGAAGAGCATGCTTAACAATCAACTCTGTGTTTGTAGGTGTGGGTTGACAACATCAGCCTTTAACTTGCTACCTGTTGGATGTCTCGATGGGGGAAGAGCCATGCAGGTTTAGCAGTTTTCTTATTACGTTAATATTGTCAGTTGAGGTGCAGAATGGAGATAATGACCATTACACACAAAAAAAATTCTAGAACATTGCCTCATTTTGATTACTATGTGAAAATATATTCTGGGTTCTGGTATATACTTTTATACATACTATGATGACTATAGACGGCAAGCACTGCTTGCTCCACATAATGGCTTCAAATGACCATATAATCTACCAAACCTTTCAGTGAACAATCTTCACATATGATAATTTTGTAGACAGAGTTCCAAGTCTTATGGCTCTCATTTGATATGAGTCCTTTAATCTTCCTATTATATCATAAATCTTTCAAATCTCACGAAGGAGTAGTTTATAAATGAAGGTAGTAGCGCTCCAATCTTTTCATTATTGAGCAAAAGCTCCATGCTTAAGAATGACATGACTCGTAAGACATCCAGGAACACACTAACTTATTTATCAGATGGTTTCCTGATCCTACACTTGGGTCTTAAATCCGTTATCCACCCGCTGCATGTGCTAATAACTGTGCACATATTTTCATGTCTTATAGGAGGTTGAAGTTTGGGGTTTGGAACCTTCACATCCTTATTGCTGTACATCTTGATATTTTTTGTCAGGGCGCTTTCGGGAAAAATGCACTAATTGCTTCTGGTTTGGCTACATACAGTCTGCTGGGTTTGGGAGTGGTATGCCTCTACTTTGCCTTCTCAATATTAAGCCAAGTTCATGATCTGGATCTTCTCTTTGCAAAAGATAATTCTATTTTCTGAATTTAATAGTAATGATTTCCTGCCTGATCTGCAAAGCCCATAACCTCACCTAAAAATAGATTGTCATTCTGTTGGTCGGTGATTTTTATTACCTATTACTCTGCATCTCCAACTGATATTTCGTTTTCCTGTCAGCTGGGGGGTCCGTTATCGCTTCCATGGGGATTATACGTGCTGATATGTCAGGTATGCCGAAGCATAATCAATACTTGGAGAATAAAATACATGTTTTTGGATGATATTTGTGAAATGAAGTGGTGATGTTGGGGCAACTAAGGGTGGTAATGAATGATGCAGAGGAACCCAGAAAAACCATGCTTGAACGATGTATCGGAGGTTGGGACTTGGCGAAAGGCGGTGTTTGCTGCTGCAATTTTTCTAGTGGTGATGACACTTCTTCCGGTGTGGGATGAGCTAGCCGAAGAGTTAGGTATAGGGCTTGTAACGTCGTTGTAGCCGCTTCCGCTTGGACTTAGAATACCATTTTTTGGTGGGATATACAGCTACTTTCCTCATATTGGACATGGTATGGTTGATATTTACATTTACCATTACAAATAAATTAGGGCTGGGGAAACGGTTCTCGGTTCTTGGTTAACCGAGAACCGAATCTTATTTTTTTGGTTCTCGGTACCGAGAACCGAAAAAATAAGGTTAAGGTTCGGTCCCGGTTAGTGGGTTTAGGATTTAGGGGTTCTAACCGAGAACCGAAAGGTTAGAACCGAAGAATCAATTAGTGTGTTTAGTTTTGATTTTTTATAGATTCATTTTAATTTCATAAACTCTATCTTTCAAGTTTCAAAGAACTTGATAGAAACAAACTCTATGTCCCTATAATTTGTATGCATTTTAGATAAGAGAATACACAAATCAGAGAGATAACAAATCTCATGACAGCTACTTTGTTTATTAAAATTTAGAACTTAATGTATTAGATAAATATGGAGCATTAGCAAATAACCTAAATATCCCATAATGATATAGGTATATTGACTTATCTTCCTATCTCAGCTAAATTCTCGTAGCACGCTGACACCGTTGCTCACTCCCACACCGTCAACGACGAGGCTGCTGCTTTCTCCTCGTTTCGCTGACACCGATGCTCTCTCCGACGAGGCTGTCGTCCAACTCTCCACATCGATGTTCTCTCATCGGTTCCTTTGGTGGAACCAAAGAACCTGTCTGTTAGGACCGATCGGTTCCTCAAGGAACCGAACCGACAAAGGATGCGGTTCCGGTTCTAGATTTTGGAAAAAATGGGATTTGGTTAACCGACAAATCGGTTCCGACAGAATCCCCACCCCTAAAATAAATGAATCTAAAATCGATGATAGTACTAGTCTTTATTCTATAAGGTCACCTGCAACGCGTCACGCGGGTGGCTAGTAACCCGTCACGCCGGGACGAGACGGTGGCGAGACGCGTTGCAGCGTCCCGTCTCGTCCCCAGCCAGCCGAGCGTCCCATCCCGCCGAGATGGATGGCGAGCCGTCTCGCCACGCGCGACGTGGCGCGCTCCGGCGCCATGCGTGAAGCCCACTCGCCGGCCCGCGAGTGGACATCGTCACGCTGACGCAATAAATCAATTTTTTTTAAAATTCGAATTGAAGAAAAAAAATCAAAAAAAAATCAAAAAACGGTAATATCACCGTTTTTTCGACCGTTTTTTTCTTTTTTCTTTTATTTTTTTACTCTATAAATACTCCTAATTCATCCTCATTTCACACACAAATACACATTTATTCTTCCCAAATCATCTCCATTTCCTCTCCAATTTTCATCTAACCTCTCATCACAAAATGTCCGGCGACGGAAACTCTGGCGGTGACGGCTCCGGCGGGTTTGACATCAACGTGTTCGGCGACTGGGGGGGCATGTACAATGTCCTGGGTGGTGGTTCCGGTTCGTCGACGTCGGGCAGCCAGGGTTCGTCGACGCCGGGGGGGTACCAACCACCCCATTTTGATGTGGATGCATACGCCCGTCCCCCGACCCGAGGTATTCGTAGGGATTATCTCAGATTCGGGAGGATTATTCGGTTGAACCCACTCCGGAAGGAGGCCGGGGCGGTGGAAGTTCCAGGGCGGAGGCGGACGAGCAGGAGGATCTAGGCCGGCATCCGTACAGCCCCAAGGAAACGCTGGCTGTGTACAACGCCTGGATCAGCGTCTTGTACGATCCCATCGTCGGGAATCAACAATCCCGGAAGTGCTTCTGGGAAAAGGTCACCGAGGCCTACCACGAGATTAAGCCGAAGGGGTCCCGCCACCGCACATTTAAGATGCTCTGCGCTCACTTTGACCGAGTCGACAGAGAGGTCAAAAAATTATGCCCCATCTACAAGAGTGAAGCGGCTCATTGCCAAAGCGGAGCCACGGGAGCCGACATTCTGAGGTCGGCTTTGCGAGTCTACTTCGACGACACCGCCCAACAATTCAAACATGTCGATGTTTGGGAGGTCGTCAAAGACGAGGAAATGTGGGCCGGCGGTGTCCGGTCCAGCTCGGGCTCAACCTCGAAGCGCACGAAGCACACGGCGGGTGGCCAATACTCGTCTAGTGAGGGCGGTTCGGGCAGCGCCGCACAAGAGTTTGTCTCGCAGGAGGTTGAGGGCACGGCAGACGATGTCGGGGGGTCCTCCCGTGGGCGCCGTCGGCCGCAAGGGAGAAATGCGGCGAAGGCGGCTAGAGGGAGGAGGGGCCGAGCCGAATCAAGCCAGGCAGGCTCGGGCTCGGGGGCACCCTCGAACTCCCTAATGTCCATGTACATGACCGCCACAATGGCGGACACTTCCTGCATGACGCTTCCCCAATACCAAGCATATCTTGCTGGAATTGAGTTTATGGCAAGACAACTTAGTATTCTGCCTCCAAGTGGCTTCAGTGCACCTCCACCGCCTTCGAGGGATGATTCGCCGGCGGAGTAGTTTTTTTTTATTTTCTATAAAATTGTATTTTAAATTATGTAATTTTTATTTTTTTAGGATTTTAATTATGTGTTTTTTTATTTTGTGAATTTTAGGTTGTATTTTTATTTTATGTTGTAATTTTATTTTATTTAATGAAGTGTGTTTTTTTATTAATTGAATTTGTTGGAAATAAAAATAAAAATAAAAAATGAAAATGAATGAATAGTAATTTAAGAGATGGTTAAGAGACGGATAAGAGAGGGAGGGTTGCAGGTTCTGTACCTTAGTTAAGAGATGGAGTAAAAAGTACAGTGGAGCCCAAGAATAGTAATTTAAGAGACGGTTAAGAGACAAATAAGAGACAGCGTTGCAGATGGTCCTAAATCTTTTTTTTGTGTGCGTTTCGCATTTTGATACTAAAATTTTCTGCTAAGTGATGGGATAAATTATTATGGGTACAGTCTAATTTTTTTTTATATCTATTGACTTACGTGTAGGTACTTATTTCTTGTTTATGGGCCTAACTATTTGATCTCTTCTGAATAAAACGTCTCATTAAAATAACGAAAGTATTTGATGTGTTTTAAATTAAGGACGTATGAAAGTAAAAGACTAATATAAAATCCAAATGAAGGAGGTGAGGTGACCATACAAAATCCAAAGCCTACCTAAACGGGAATTGGTCAATTAATTAGTGGTCAGAAAAGGAAAAAAAACATGAGTTTTACCTAAATAGAAAATTCCTACTAATAAATACTCCACGTTTTCAAAACCTAACCATTCTGATAATTGTCTTCTGAATCTGAAATTTTCATTTACTATATAAATATATAAATGGGTTCCCTTATAAAGTGGAGTATTCTGATTTGGCCATTTCATGTAAATAAATAATCTACCCAGTTGCAGAAAAGATATGGGCGGCCGATCACCGTTTTTGAGTTAAGCAATGATTGGTGGGCTACGCCGCAACAGATGACTAATAATTGTAAACTAAAATTAAAACGAAAGAAAACAATAAATATAAAAGGATTTTATACTAACTACTTTTTATTTGTGGGATGAGAACAATATACATTGGGGCCACTTGGACAGGATGATGCAATCTTGATTGCTCATATTTCACGTGATGATTTGGATTTGAAATCATTAGGGTGTCCACTATAAGGCGGACACGCCCAATAGCCCCGCCTCAGTTTTTGTCCATAGCCCCAAAATTTTGTGTCCGCCACTATGGTGGACACCTCCAATAGCCCCCAAATTTTATAATCAACTTTCATTTTATAATATTTCAAGTAATTATGAACAAATTTATCGGGCTCTTAGTGGATTAGAAGAAGCCGACTATACGAATTAAAAATAAAAATAAAAATAAAAATAAAAATAAAAATAAAAATAAAAATAAAAATAAAAATAAAATACAAATTAAAATTAAAATTAAAATTAAAATTAAAATTAAAATCACACACTACATTGAATCTAGTACAAATCACTACCAAGTTTACATGGAGTGTTTGAATGGTATGAAAATAATGAATGGAGTGGGGTGTATTCATAGGTGAATTGAAGTGTAAAAAAAAAAATTAAAAACCACATGTCCATAGCCGCGGCTAATGTCTACCGCTATAGGCGCCGCTAGGCATGCACAAACCGGCCCGGCCCGCCGGTTAACCGCCGGTTCGGGCCCGCCGGTTCATGAACCGGAATCGGGCCCGGAACCGGCGGTTTGAACCGGCAGGCGGGTTGAAGGGTCGGAAGGGCCGGTTCAGGTTCGGCAATATATTGAACCTTGAAACGGCGGTTCAAAACCGCCGGTTCGAACCGCCGGTTCAAAGGATCGAACAGTGTTTCGTAGGTTAGGGGTTCGTAGGGTTCGCGTAGGGGTTTAGGAACCGCCGGGTTGAGGGGTTAACCGGCGGTTTGTCGAGGTAAACCGGCGGTTCGGGAGTCGGTTTCTGACTGTTCCAGCAACTTTTCAGAGGCTAGGTCGTAGGGTCAGTGTTTAGGCCTGCAAAACCGGTCATAAACCGCCGGTTTTCGGTCAGAAACCGGCGGTTTTCTGACGCAAACCGTGGCGAACCCGCCGGTTTAGGGTTGAACCGCCGGTTTCGGCGGTAAACCGGCGGTTCACGACAGATTTCAAAATTTCAAAAAAAAAAAAATTTCATCCAATTTTACTCCTATAAATACCCTACCCCCACTTCTCCTTCATTATTCCTTGCCCCATTCCTTGAATTTTCGGAATTTCATTCTCAATCTCTATTTCTCTATTCTCTCATCATTCTCTCTAATTGCGCAAGTTTAATTCTACACTTTCTACTCACTACTATATTTGTTGTGCTCATAATTTACCACTTCTTTTATACTTCATACATATTTCATTCCAAGTCCATATTACTTTTCATTTATCAATATATTCAATATGTCTTCTTCTCGTGGTGGATCGGGATGTGGTGATCGGGGCAAGGGAATAGCCCAAGATCAAAGCACTACGCGTCCCTCAAAATCTCGACGACCTAGTCGTCGAGATGTTATGGAAGAGGTTTCCCGATTGGCAGCCGAACGCATGCAAGTAAGTAATGAAAAATTTGTTTTCCAATTCACATGCACAAAATTTCATTAATTTTTTTTTGCGTTCATACTTTTAACTTCTACGTACATAATATTTGTAGATGGAAGAAGATCATAGGACCGCCATGCTACTTGCTGAAATGCAACAAGGTGGGGGTAGGGGAGGTCGTTCCCAACAAGATGAGGAGTTCGACGTTACTATATCGTCGGACTCGGACAACAACGAGGATAGATCGCATTCTCGTATTCCTTCTAGCACCGGCGGAAATGAGGAGATGCCTCCCCCTGCACCCACTAACACGGCAAAAGCTTTGAAATCGGACATTTTTATCAAACACTACAAGAAGGTCCCGGTGGTGATTCCAAGTCCTCACGATCCGAACTCTCAAGAAGAGACTTCGGACTTTCATGTTTACTGCAACTATTGCGATAAAGTGTACAAATGGTCCGCCGGTGGTGAATATGGCACCCTCCGTCGCCATTTAGTGGCAAAGCATCCGGTAGAATGCGGCACTGCCTCTACCCAAAGCCAACTAAACTTCCAACCCGCCGGCTCGGGTTCGTCAGGTGCGCCTCTATTTAAATATGATAAAAAGAATTTTGATGATACAATGACTAGATGGGCGGCTATGAAGCATATGCCCTTTAATGTTTTTTATGACAAAAGTTTTGAGGTTACTATGCAAAGTGGGTTGAATGTAGCAATCAAAAGAATAGGTAGAATGACCGTGCAACGATCTACCGTTCGGCAGTGCTTGGAGAAAAAGGTAGAATTATCACGTTATTTAGTTAACATGGGCCACAGGGTGAACATTTGCTCAGATGTTTGGACGGATTGTTTTAACCGTCATTCATACATGGGTATTACGGTTCACTTTGTGGACAACAGTTGGACTTTGAACAAGCGTTTAATTGGTTTTAGAGAATTTGAAAGTCCACACACCGCACCCGAAATTGCTTCTTTGATTATACAAGTGTTGAATGAGTTTCAGTTATGCAACAAGATATTTTCTATTGGTTTTGATAATGCAACTGCCAACACCGCAAGTATTGCCGATTTGATTGCGGCTTGTACACCGGTAATTGGAGGTAAGTATTTTCATCAAAGATGCATTTGCCATATTTTAAATTTATGTGTACATGATGCGCTTGAATTATGGCAAAAGCATGTTTCTCCTATTAGAAATGCAGTTAGATTAATCCATCAAAAGCCAGCTATTGGCAAAGCATGGAAGAAATATTGCCATCAAAAGAATGTCAGGTACACGAATTTTACTATGGATGTGTCTCATAGATGGAATTCGACATATGATTGTCTGAATTCTACTTTGACACATAAAGATGCTTTATGTGATTTTTATAGAACTAACCCCTACCGTGATTTATATCTTTCGCATAGTTGTTGGGATAACAGTTTGGCTTTATTTAAATTGTTCAAATATTTCAAAAATGCTACTGTTGAATTGTCGGGTGTTTATTATTGCACTGCTGTTCGTGTTTTGGAGCATTGCATGTACATATCCCTTGGTTTTAAAACTGCAATGAAAAATGCTTCCTCTTCTCCCGAGTTAATGTGCGTTTTGTATTATATGATTGAAAAATGGCTCAAGTATTTCAGTGAGATTCCTAACGTGTTTTTTATTGCAAAGGTATTGGATCCAAAATGGAAATTAGCAGGTACCTCTAGAATTTGAGATTTTTATTATAACAATTTGAGTTCAATTGATCTTGGTCCCCTTCAAGCAATCCAATCGGATAACAGTGACGAATTTGGAGTCGACCTCTCAAAAACCTTTCAAATAAACCTCCCGGACCGGTCAGTTGTGCAACAAAACCTCGAGTATAACTTGCGCTCTCTCTACACCGAATATGAAACCAAGTATAACACCACTCACCAAGTCAGAAGACCCCCTCCTCCACAACATAACTATGGCTTTGCATTTCAAGCCGATTATGATGACCCGACGCGCAATCCCAACTAGCCGACCTATACAACTATAGCACCGGCGGAAGGTCCTCAGGTATGGTCAGTGAATTAGATTTATATTTTGAATCACTCTTTTCCTTTGGTGATGAAGGTCCTACTCCTCCCGCCCAAATCGACGTCCTCGATTGGTGGGGAACCCACGAGAAAGATTTTCCCATCCTTGCTTCAATGGCCAAGGAGATTTTTTCTGTTCCGGCTTCCACCGTCGCCGTCGAGTCCGCTTTTAGTGTTGGCTCGCGCATTTTGGATGAATCAAGAAGTAAGCTCTCGGCGAAAAATATGGAAGCCGTGATGTTACTTGATGATTGGGCCAAAGCTGACGTCCGAGAACAAGAAAATGATTGGAATGATCGTCAAGAGGGATCACAAGATGAATTCACCGGGGATGAAGATTAGGCCAACCGTCAACCGCCGCCGGCCAAGCCAAATAGGTAAGTAAGGTAAGAGAACTACGTGGACTTTGATTCCTTAATGCAAATGAGCAATTGGGATAAGTAGACACCTCAACTTAAATTTTTAATTTAAGTTGAGCTCAAGTCCTTTTTCTTTTATTTCTTTTTTTCCCATGAATTCCTACTTTAAAAATATGCAAATACAATTACATAATTGTATTTGTATATACTCTAGTCGATGAAGTATATTTCTCTATACAGCTAAATGAGGGAAACTTTTGACAATTCTACTATAATTATTGATTGTTAGACGAAACTCAACATTTAAAGTTGAATTGCTAAAGGTGTCCTTAATTTAGTTATGTAGAAAGATCTTCTTCGCCGGTTAAGAGTATATATATAATACACTTATACGTTTAAGAACTTCAACGTCGTTTCTTGTCATTTGTAATTAGTTCTTCACTAGTAGTCTCATTTGTATTTAAATTTTGTTTAAGACTTCAAGACCGCCATATGTTTTCAATTTGTAATTGTTGTAACTTGTAACGTGTAATTTGTACACATGCAATTTCAATAAAATTGCAACTTTAGCCGTATTTTTTTCAATTTTATTTACTCACATTTCATACAAAAACAAACTTGAAAAGTGTAATGTAATTTGATTAAAATTGAAAAGTTGTAAAAATGCAAAAAAAAAAAAAAATCGTCGAACCGTCGAACCGGCCCGGAACCGGCGGTTCAAGCCGAAAACCGACGGTTTTGAACCGCCGCGTAAACCGCCGGTTTTTTGAACCGGAACCGCCGGGAGCTAGGCGGGCCGGTTCAGGTTCATGGATTTCTCGACCCTTGACCCGCCGGTTCGGGCCCGGAACCGGCGGTTCCCGACCCTTGTGCATGCCTAGGCGCCGCGCCTATAGGCGCGGCTATAGCCCCCCCGCCGCGTCCTCGCCCCACGCCCGGCGATTCCTCGTCCGCCGCCCCTCCCCCCACCCGCCGCGTCCACCCCCGCGGCGGACACCCTTCCCACTATAAGGCGCCCCGCTTCCGCCCAAAACGCGGCTATAGCCGCGTCCTCATTATAGTGGACGCTCTTAGAATCTTCACCGCCATAAATTTTGAATTTTCATTAAAAAATTTAGTTTGGCTATATTACAAGTACTATATTTAACTGCTAATACATGAATTTTATACTATTAAAACATTTTATTATTCTTTATCATATAATTATATATCTAATTATAGAGGATGGATTATTATATAATTATCTATTTAAAATTAAAATTAAAATAGGAGTAATATTTAATCTCTTGAACCAAATATATTTAGTAACTGATTTTACAAAAGAAATTCGAATTTTGGGTCAATAAATATAAACTGCAACTTGATTTTCTAGAGTTTCTTTTCTAACGAATTAGTATTAGATTGCATTAAAAATTCGACGGGTGATTTTAAGTAATAGGACTAAATAATGATGGCAAACGATTTTTCAATTGACTGTTTTGACGTGAGATGCACGGAAATGAATGCTCCCTCCTCCATTTCATAATATGGGTCACTGACTGTGGGTATAAATTTTAAGAAAAATAAAGAATAATAGGTTAAAAAAATTAATGGGATATGAGATTTATTTTTTTTATATTAATTTTATAATAAAATGGAAGTGAAGTGAGTTAATGAAATATGAGACATACTTATTATTTATAGTAAAAAGTAAAATGTGACTCTTATTATAGAACGAACCAAAATGAAAAATTGTAGTAACTCTTATTGTGGGAATGAAGTATAACTCATGTTCTCTCCTTTTATTTGAAGACTAATGGCTATAAATTCCTAACCTAACGCCTATCAATATTTTGTTTTGGTTAGATGTCAAGTGTCGACTAATATTGATAAATGTATAATAAGATGATGACCTTTTCTAGTAATCAACATACTATTAATATTAGGAATCTACACAAGTTCGAAATTCACAAAGTTACCTTCAATTGTATAAATAAACAGAGATGAGGAATTAATTTCTTCAACGTGAATACATGTTGTATTGAGTTAGAACAAATTGCTTTTGCCCTTTATTTCGTGGCCTCATTGTCGGTGCAACACTTATCTGAGCTACTGAATATAAAGGCAAATTATATTTTACAGAGTGAACATATTTTTTTGTCTTTTAATTATTGATTGGTATTAAATCAAGTATTACATCCATCTCACGGTAAATGTCAGGCTTTGTTGATAGACACATAATTTTAAGAGATGATATTATATGGGTTAAGTAGAGATTTTTTTTTAAAATACTCAGGTAAGAAAGAACATTTTAGGAAAAATAAAACATGACATATTTTATAGAATAAACTAAAAAGGAAAATATGACATTTATTATGAGAGAAAGAGGTACTAAAACTTTAAAAAATAGTATCAGAGGTTTTTCAACTTTTATTTAACATCGTTTGAAGTACTTTTTCATCTTGAATGTTTTTTTGTCCGAAAAAATACCCTCAAGCCTCTAAAGGGCATTTAAGTCAGACACTTTCACGTTTTACACATAATTTCAAAATAAGTATGCAGACAATTCATAATTATCACATCAATTATGCAAGCGAAGTTCATGTGTGCTGAGCTAACAATGACTAAGGCCATGGTGAACTAAGCAAGATCAAGACAGTTTATTGGATGAGTTCTACAAAGTGAAGTCGAAAAGAGTTGTTCTTGAATAAATAGAGGAACCGGATGTCCCTCGGCCAAAACCAAAACCTAGAAACAAGGTGAAATGGAATACAAGTAAACTATTACTCATGTGATACACTTTCCTTTTTTAGTTTGTTCAACAAGTATGACACAATTCTATTTTTGGTTTTCTCTTCCCAATTAATACACTCAGCTATTTTTTTATCTCTAAATAAATACTCAACTTTCTTTGTCTCTCTAATTAACAACATTAACTAATAATTTCTCAAATCACGTGACAGCTAAGAAATGTGTCATCATAGTCAGAACGAATGAAATAATAAAATATGATATTGAAGGAATAGTAATTTGGAATTTGTATACATGTCTACGGCAACCTTGCATTAGTCAATATACAAGCAACACACATAACCAACTTTTTGTATTGATTAAGAAGATTGTAAAAATGAATGCGGTCCAAGCAAGTAATGTAATCACCAGTTCAGTGACGTGACGCTATAATGCTTTGGACACTTTATGGCAAGTTGCATATATTTTATAATTCTGTCAGATTTTAATCTATGGTAGTAAATTATTTTCGTCAGTACTTAGGGCTAAGTAAATATACTGAAAAACGGTATATCGATCGTATCATATAAAAAAATATCAAATTTTCGGTATACCGAAATTTTTGGTACGATACAATATCGTACCAAAGTTTTCGATACGATAACGATATGAATTTTTTTATACCGCGATATACCGTTTCATATCGAATATACGGTATATATCGATATTATCGGTATACCGAAATATATCGAAAATCAATACATATCGAATTATCGATACATACCGTTTATACCGATTATAACAATAATAGTATAATTTATTTTTTTAAGTATTTTGTTCGAACTTGACTTGATTATGGTATTTTTTGGTGTTTTGTTGTGTTGGATTTTTATTATGGAGATGTGAACAATGTTTATTTCATTGGGTTGAAATTATTTTAATTTGGGTTTTATTTTTTCAGTTTTGCAATTATATTTTTTGGTATTCAAAATGGTACGAAATTTCGATATATCGTACCGAACTTCGGTATACCGATTTCGGTATATCGTACTGAATTTCGATATACCGTTCAAATCGGTATACCGAAGTTCGGTACGATATATCGAAATTTCAATACGGTAACGATATAGTTTTTTTCCATACTGAAATTTCGGTATGCTAAAATACGGTATACCGAAACTTTCGATACGATAACGATATGAAATCAATATTTTTGATATGATAACGATACAAAGTTTTCGATACGATATATCGTATCGACCCACCCCTATATACATAGTTACAGTACCATAAAAATATTATAATCATATATGATTGTTATAATAAAAATCTCGATTAAGAAATGATCACCGCTACACAAGTCGGCAAGACTTTTGAATTAATTATACTATTTTTAAATTCATATTTCTCCCTATAGTATTATCAATAAATATTCGCCTTCAAGATACTATATCGGAACCGTTAGAACATCCACAATGGTTTTCGCTCCGCCATAGCCTAACCACAAACTCCTCCTACCACATCATCAGCACTAAAAATCCTCCTGCCACATCATCAAGACAAGCAAATAGCCCAACAATAGCCTAGCCATAGTCTAGCCACACCACTCAAAATTATATAAAACAAATAATTAACAATCACACAAAATACGGAATTAAATTTACGCCACATATACGGGAAACTGCAATAATTTTATTTAAATTTTCAAAAAAAATTACATTTAAAAAAATTACATAATAAAAAAAAACTAACTCCGTGCAGTCCTCCGAGTCCATAACTCTTCAATTAAATCCTTTTAGAGTCGAATATGAGCATCCGTTTGGCGCATGTCGGCATGTGCTTGGAGGAGGCCGGCTTCATCGTGAGGTACCCCACTCCGTACGTTGGGGGCTGCCACGCCGTGGCTTGGACCGGTTTCATTATCGTCGTTGGCCCAACTAGTCAGTTGTACACCTTCGTCTTCAACAATCATGTTGTGCATGATAATACAGGCGTATATTATATCAGCAATGCAGTCGACATGCCACAAACGCGTTGGACCCCTAACTGCCGCCCATCGAGACTGGAGCACACCAAATGCCCTCTCCACGTCCTTGCGCGCCGACTCCTGTCGTGCTGCAAAGTAGGCCTTCCTCTTAACTGATGCGCATCGGATCGTCTTCACAAAGACGGGCAACCTAGGGTATATCCCATCCGCCAAGTAGTAGCCCATATCATGCCGGTTGCCGTTGGTGACAAAACTGATGGCCGGACCGACGCCCTGGCACTGCTCGTTGAAAAGGGGCGACGAGTTGAGGACGTTGAGGTCGTTGTTCGAACCGGCTACCCAAAATACGCATGCCAAATCCACAGCCGGTAATCAGCTACGGCCTCGAGGATCATCGTGGGATTCTTTCCCTTGTAGCCGGTCGTATAGAACCCCTTCCAGGAAGCGGGACAGATCTTCCACTCCCAATGCATACAATCTATGCTGCCTAACATTCCCGGGAACCCATGCTTCTCCCCGTGCATCTGCATCAGATCTTGGCAGTCTTCGAGGGTAGGGCTTCGAAGGTACTGATCACTGAATATTTCAATCACGCCCTGACAGAAAAACTTCATACATTCCAGGGCAGTCGTCTCACCGATGTGGAGGTACTCGTCCCACATGTCTGTCGCGCCTTGATGTGAATCAAAATATCATGTCTTTATTCCTATTGTTTTGTATGAGTTAAATGGTTTAGTGCTTCGTGTTTCATGGTTTAGGAAGTGGAACGGCTGGTGAAAACGGGACATGGAATAAAGCTCGGGATGAGCACGAGACCGTTGAAGTGTCAGGGTCCAGAATACCTGCAGAAAAGTATCACCCGGCCGGGTGAATTTCCTGTTGAAACTACACCCGGTCGGGTGAGAGTCGAACAGCGTAAAGAGTCCAGAAGTCCCTCAAAAAGAGACACCCGGCCGGGTGAATTTCACGGCTGGAAATTACACCCGGCCGGGTCCGATGAAGGCTGGGTTGAAGAGTCAGTGAGCCCCTTGAAACAATCACCCGGCCGGGTGAATTTCCCGCCTGGAAATGACACCCGGCCGGGTCTGTCTGCGCAACTGCTACAGCAGTTTCCTATATGTTTTGGGGACGGTTTTTGGCGATGGACACACGGTTTTTGGACGAAAAAACACAGAGAGAAAAAGGGAGAAAGAGAGGAGGAAGAAGAGAAGGAAGAAATTCTGACCATTATTCCGACGATCCGTCTCTGAATCCCGATTCCACTCAACGAGAGCATAATGCCTATGGTTTTATTTCTACATTCTACCATGTGTTTAGGCTAATCTCTTCATGTTGCTCCAAGTTGTAATCTAGGCTTGTATGGATGTTTTCACACCATTGAATCATGTGTTTTGATACCAACAATGTTTGCTATGATTAAACTCTACGTTATCTTGCTAAAGATGTAGTGTTGTTAATTCCTTAACTATTGTCTCTTTAACATAGTTTATGATTGATTGATTGTTGGTATGCTATTAAATTAGAATTGTTCAGAGGATAATTTGATAGTGAATTAAGTAGGTGATTATAGTAGATGGTCTTTGTTCCCGCGCTTCCGTAGGAATTAAATATCGTTGAAAATTGGTTCATGGAACAAGTGTTCAGCTGACTGTGAACTATTCGTCGCAGACATGTTCAGTGCATGCGATTAGGTTGATGTTTAGAATCCCTTCGTATGTTTCGGTGTGAATGGTGTAAAACAATACAAGTTTAGTGAGCAACTTGGAGTGACTCGTTTTCTCGTTTGAAGATTAAGTAGAATTAGTAACTCTAATTTGTTAACAACTTTCAAAATCAAAAATCAAACCTTTATATGCTTTTGTATGCTTTTAAGTATAATCAATCTCTCACCTCCCTGTGGATCGACACTTGAAATACTACTACGACATTGTATTCTTGCTGTATTGTAGTATTATTAGAGTTAAAATATTTAAACTTGATAATCTTTGTGAATTGGCAAAAGAACTCTAAAATACGCATCAAGTTTTGGCGCCGTTGCCGGGGATGCAATAGGTTGTTTATACTAAATTGTTTTAGTTTTTTGGTTTTATTTTGTTTGATCTTTCTTTTTGATTTCTTAGGTACTCATTTCGTTTTATTCGGAGGTGATAGCTATCTACCACGTCTGGACTAGAAGACGAAGGAGTATATTTTCAAGGTGACATCTTTCTAACTCTTAGTTTAGGTAGTTTAGTTTTTCAGTTAAGCACACACTTTTTATAGTACTTACCCCGAAGTTGTCGAGAGGTCTCGCTTTCGGTATTAGGAAATTTATTGTGTTTGTGCTTGGTGTATTTTTTGTTGTGTATGTAATAAAAAAAAATAAAAATAAAAAGTGAATGCACACGCGATCACAGGGTACACCACCGTTTGGACTACTCTGTTATCAAAGAAGAAGCAAGGTTAGAGGTTCAGAGTTTGAGATTTTCCCGGACTATTCGAGTCCATTCAGAAGTAACCGACTCTTTGGTGAAGAAAGGGATCAGGATTCAGACGGTGAATCAATGACAGATAACAATGAGATTCCACCACCCGTGGTGAGGTTTGGCGACACTCTGAGATCGGGAATTGAGCACCCGGGGGAGTTCGCTTATGCAAACGACAACGTCAATATTCCACCTCACTACATTAGTTTGGTGAATGAGGGGAATCTATTTCATGGTAGGGATGATGAAGATCCGGTGAGTCATCTCAACGCCTTCTACGAATTGACAATCTCGCATATCCTAATGTGGAGCATCATTGGATAAAGAGGGCGTTGTTCCCATTCTCGTTGAGGGAGAAGGCAAGAGAGTGGTATGATTCACTCCCGGGCTACAACATAGCAACATTCCAAGAGTTGAAGACATTGTTCCTCTTGGAATACAACTCTCCAATGAAGATTGAGAAATTGAGAGAGGAGATCACTTCATTCCGACAGAAGTATGACGAGTCCTTCGCGGAAGCATGGAAAAGATTCACGGAGTTGATAAGGAAATGCCCAAGTCACGGACTAGCTCCGGGGCACGACCTTTTGAAATTCTACAAGGGACTCAACAGTGAAGGAACGGGACTGGTGACTGCAGGTTCGAATGGGAACCTAGATGATTTAACTCACGATGAGGTGAGAGCCTTGTTTCAAAGGTTGGCCAATAATCAAAGGAATTGGCACAATCCAAGGCGAGGAGCTGATAGAGCAGGAGATACGTTTGGTGCTACAAAGGATGCGGAAAGAGTGACCGCAATTGAGGCTCAACTGGCGGACATTAGCACTCAAATGTCGTCGATGACAAAGGCAGTTAAATCTCTTCAATTGACTCCTCAACCCCAAGCTGTGACTGTGATGAGATGTGGGTTGTGCCAAGGCGGGCATCATACTGATCAATGCCCAAGTCTTCAAGGACCTCCCGTGGAGGATGTGAATTACATTGGTAACAATCGCCAAGGGTTCAATCAAGGCAACCAATACAACAATCAGCAAAATTGGAGGCCTCAGCAAACGAGTTGGAATCAAGCTGGTCCTAGCAATAACTCGGGTAATCAATGGAGGAACAACACTCAACCCCCGGGTTATGAGAAGAAGCCATCCGTCGAGGATCAATTGGGACAGATTCTCTCTTTTATGTCTAAGAGTCAAAAGGAGAACGAAAATTTCAAGGACAAGACAGTGGAAAAGTTTGGGCAGATGGATGCTACTATGAGGAATCTCGAGACTCAAATTGGACAGCTTGCCACGGCATCACACACGAGGATTCCTAACACCATCCCAAGTAATACTGTACCCAATCCTAGAGGCAATGAACAGTGTAAGGCAGTGGTCTTGAGAAGTGGTCGTGAGTTGGATTCAACACCATCAATGGACGGTCAAGGTACTTCCGGCATCTCACACGCAGGGGCGGATGAGATGTTAGGCTTGCATTCCTCGCACGCAGGGGCGGACGAGGCATGTAAGGGAAGTCCCACGTTGGTGCATGGTGCCCAACATGGTCAAGAACAGGCTGCATCCGGCAGCAAGGAACATGGTGAAGAATCCGATGCAAGTGGAAAGTTGTCAGCGAAAGAGAAACGAAAACAGAAAGTGGAAATGGAACTACAAAGAAAGATGACGATTAGTCCGGCATTAGACCCGAAAAGCAAGTTCAACTTCCCCGATCACATTCCTCCTCCACCATATCCACCGAAGAGGAAGAAGAGGGCTCCAAAAGAGAAAAGCTTTGAGTGGATGATGAACGTGATTCGAAAAGTGAATGTGGATGTCTCATTGGTGGACCTCTTCACTAATTTCCCCAAGTTCTCCAAGTTTTTCAAGGATATGATGGCAAATAAGGAGAAATTGCAAGACGAGGGGATAGTGGCTTTGAGTATGAATTGCTCACAACTGATTTCGGGAATGATGCCAATGAAGAAGAGGGATCCGGGAAGTTGTGTGATTCCTTGTGAGATAGGCAATACAATTTTCACCAAATGTATGTGGATCAAGGATCGGGGATCTCGCTGATGGCGTTGAAAACGGCACGTGCCATTGGATTGGAGAACAGAATGGAGCCCATCGACATTGCTCTACAATTAGCTGATCACTCCATCGTGAAGCCCACAGGAATAGTAGAGGATGTCTTGGTCAAGGTAGACAAGTTCGTCATCCCCGTTGATTTCATAGTATTGGACATGCCCGAGGACAAAGAGGTACCAATTCTGTTTGGTAGACCGTTTCTTGCCACAGGAGATGTGTTGTTAGGAGCTAAAGACAACTCTGTCACGTTTAGAATTAATGGTGAGCAAGTGACCATTAATGTGGAGAAAGCGATGAAGCATCCTAGTGATGCAAAAGCGTGCTTTAGAGTTGATGTCCTCGACAAGTGCATCTTTGATAGGATGCGTTGCTCGGCAAGTATAGAAGGAAGCGTATATGAAAAGGGGAGTTTGGAAAGAGACTTTGGTTCGACAATTAAAGTTGATTTTGATTTTGATGAAAGTGAAGATGCTCAAATTGATCAACCAAGTCTCGAGAATGAATGTGTGGTGGATACTTTTGTGGCAGATGTGAAGCCTTCAATTGAAGTACCACCAAATCTAGAATTGAAGCCACTCCCGACAAATCTGAAATACGCCTTCCTTGGTGAGGATGAAACGTTACCGGTTGTAGTATCGGCTTTGTTGAATAATGAAGAGGAATCCAAGTTAATAGAGCTATTGAAGTCGCATAAGCAAGCTCTAGGATGGTCCATCGCCGATATCAAAGGAATTAGCCCCGCAATTTGCATGCATAAAATCTTGATGGAAGATGGAGCTAAGCCGGTAAGAGAGAGACAAAGGAGGTTAAACCCACTTATGCAAGAAGTGGTGGAAAAGGAAGTGAAAAAACTGTTGAAGTTTGGGATGATCTATCATATTTCCGATAGTGAGTGGGTTAGACCGGTGCAATGTGTACCGAAGAAAGGAGGAATAACCGTGACTGTCAATGAGAAGAATGAAGTGTTAGCAACTCGATTGGTAAACTCATGGAGAGTTTGCATGGATTATAGAAGGTTGAACACGGCAACAAGAAAGGATCATTTTCCGTTGCCATTTCTAGATCAGTTGCTGGATAGGATTGCGGGGTATTCTCACTATTGCTTCTTAGATGGATATTCGGGGTATAATCAGATTGCAATTGCCCCGGAAGATCAGGAAAATACGACATTCACATGTCCTATTGGAACTTATGCCTTCCGCCGGATGCCTTTTGGGTTGTGCAATGCACCGGCTACATTCCAACGTTGCATGATGGCAATTTTTTCCGATATGAATGAAGACATTATGGAGATCTTTATGGATGATTTCTCCGTCTTTGGATCCTCATTTGACTTGTGCTTAGAAAATTTGAGACGGGTCTTGCAAAGATGTGAGGAATCGAATCTCGTGCTCAATTGGGAAAAGTGTCAATTCATGGTCAAAGAAGGCATAGTGTTGGGACACAAGGTGTCGGAGTTGGGGTTAGAGATGGATAAGGCTAAGATTGATGTGATTTCGAAGTTACCTCCCCCAACGAATGTGAAGGGCATCCGTAGTTTCCTTGGACATGCGGGATTCTACCGACGTTTTATAAAAGACTTTTCAAAGATTGCAAAGCCACTTTGCAACTTGCTTGAAAAGGATGCCAAGTTCATCTTTGATGAGAAATGCCTTGAGGCATTTGAATTGCTGAAGAAAAAGCTAGTCGAAGCTCCTATTATTATCACACCCGATTGGTCAAAGCCGTTTGAGTTGATGTGTGATGCTTCGGACTATGCTGTAGGGGCCGTTCTAGGCCAAAGGAGAGACAAGGTCCTACACGTCGTCTACTATGCAAGCAAAGTACTCAATGAAGCTCAACTGAATTACACCACGACGGAAAAGGAAATGCTAGCAGTAGTGTATGCTTTCGAGAAGTTTCGTGCATACTTACTTGGCACGAAGGTGGTAGTGTTTACGGACCATTCGGCTATCAAGTATTTGATGAACAAGAAAGATGCAAAGCCTCGGTTGGTGAGGTGGATCCTCTTACTACAAGAGTTTGATGTGGAAATAAAAGACAAAAAGGGGACTGAGAATTTGGTAGCCGATCATCTGTCTAGATTAGAGGGATTGGAAGAGACGGAAGATGAAAGAAAGAAAAGGATAAATGAGAAATTTCCCGACGAGCAAGTGTTGCAAGTGGAGGCTCGGGAAACATATGTGCCGTGGTTTGCTAATCTGGCGAACTACCTTGTCACGGGCTTTATACCAGAAGGGTTGTCTTCTAACCAAAAGAAGAAGTTCTTGAGTGACACCCGTACATATGTTTGGGAAGATCCGTTTCTCTTCCGCATTTGTAGTGATGGAGTGATTCGAAGGTGTGTTGGAGAGCATGAGCACCTTCAGATTTTGTCTGCATGCCATGATTCGTTGTATGGCGGCCACTTTGGAGCACGTCGAACAGCATTTAAAGTGCTTCAGTCCGGATTCTTTTGGCCATCTATCTTCAAGGATGCAAAAGCCTATGTAGAGAGATGTGACAGTTTCCAAAGAACCGGCAATATCTCGTGGAGAAATGAAATGCCAATGAACAACATTCACGAGGTAGAACTCTTTGACGTTTGGGGAATAGACTTCATGGGACCGTTTCCCAAGTCTAATGGGCAACAGTACATTCTTGTAGCTGTTGATTATGTGTCCAAATGGGTAGAAGCAGTGGCCTCGGCAACCAATGATGCTAAAGTGGTATTGAAATTTATCAAAAATCACATCTTTAACCGCTTTGGGACACCACGAGCGATTATCAGTGATGGAGGAACTCATTTCTGCAATAAGTTATTTGAAAACCTCATTGGAAAATATGGTGTTCAACACAAGGTTGCTACCCCTTATCATCCCCAAACGAGTGGTCAAGTTGAAGTCTCCAATCGTGAGATTAAGCGGGTGCTTGAGAAAGTTGTAAGGCCGTCTCGGAAGGATTGGGCTCAAAAGCTAGATGACGCTTTGTGGGCATATCGAACGGCGTACAAGACCCCGATTGGAACTTCACCATACAAATTGGTCTTTGGGAAAGCTTGCCATTTGCCGGTAGAGCTTGAGCATAAAGCTTTTTGGGCTTTGCAAAAGCTTAATTTGGATTATGATGCTGCGGCCGAGAAGAGGATGTGCGACATGAACGAGATGGATGAGTTTAGACTCCGTGCGTATGAGAGCGTTGACCTCTACAAGGAGCGGGCTAAGAAGATACATGATGCAGCCATTAAGCCTCGTCAATTCCATGAGGGACAACTGGTCCTTTTGTACAACTCTCGGCTTAAACTGTTTCCGGGCAAGCTCAAGTCAAGATGGTGGGGTCCTTACGTGGTGCACAAGGTATACCCCTATGGTGCTGTGGATGTTCGAGATCAGAAAAATGGTAGCATTTGGAAGGTGAATGGCCAACGATTGAAGGCCTATGTTGGAGTTGAAGGAGGCATGGAGACAGAGGAAGTGACTACACTAGTGGACTCAAGAGTGTAGATCAAGGATGAAGAAGGTCGAGCCAGCGACTATAAACAAAGGCGCTGATTGGGAGGCAACCCAAGTTTTTATGTTTTTATTTTTGGCTTCTTTTGTTGGAGGTTTTGTTTGCTCAATTCTTTCCTCTAACATTTATTTTGAATTGAGTGTTTCTTTTTGTAGTTTTGTTCTTTTTGTAGGAGCAACATGGAGATAGAATTCACATGGGAGCTTATGAGGAAGCACACCCACAAAGAAATATACACCCGCCCTCCCACCCGAATGCACTATGGATATCATGCCAAGTTTGGGGGAGTATTCTTTCCCTTTACTTTTTATGTTCTTCCTTGCTTGCATTGAGGACAATGAAGCATTCAAGTTTGGGGGGGTTGTTTGAAGTTGAATGATTTTTTATGCATGATGCATGTTTATTGGGTGTATTATATGCTAAAGTGTTGTGAATCATGTAATTGGCGGGTGCATGCTAGATCTTCGGCTTTCTGGTTGGGAAATCTTGCTTGATCTTACTTGATCTTTGAAGCGTAGGATGGATAGAATCTGTGCATGAATTTATTTGAAAGAGCATGTTGTGACTACATCCGATTTCTTGAGTTGAGGAGAGTATAAAAGTCATATGTCTTGTGGAAATTATTTTGGATCGATTTGCTTTATCGAGTTGCGTGCTTGCATTCATTTGTGTTAATGATATGGGAGGATAAGACACTAGGATGAACTCCATGGCCAAATGATCACATGCCTAGTCCTATACATGATCCCCTAGAAGCCACTTTGAGCTTAATTCCCTAATATTTGTGTAAACACTTAGCCAATCACTTAGCCACTTAAATAAGCCTCATTTTAGCCTCATCAATGGACCTTGCTACTATTTGGGTGCTAAAAACAAGTTTGAGCTTTGGTGATTTGAGTTTTGAGTGTTGGGTGGTGAATTGTAAAGTGTAGACATTTTTTAGACTTGATGTAATGTGAAAAGAATGAGGTTCTTAGAGAAACAAAAAAGAAACAAAAAGACGACCTCCAAATTTGCAAGAGTCGAGGTCTTATTTAGAAAAAAAAAAAGAAATGAAGAAAAAAAAGTTTGTGAAATAAAGTTAGAGCTTCTATTTGTGTAATATGTAATCTTGTCTAGATTTGATCTCAAGTTTGGGGAGCGAGAATTTGGTTGTAATATTTTGTTGTTTGATCTTTGGAAGGAAGTTGTAGGAGGGAAGAATTTGGCACTCAAATGTGTAGTCTTTGAGCTCACTATCCATATTTTTCTTACCTCATCCCTAGCCCCATTACAACCTTGAATTAAGACCTTGGACCTTATTGTTGATGCTTGTGGATGCTTTGTAAATAACTTGGTAGAGTTAATGAAGTTTGATTTGAAATCTGCGAGTCTATGTGCTAAGTAATGCTTGACGAGTCAATGATGACGGTTTGAGTTGTATGATCTCATGCTTGGACTTACTTTGAAGTGCACCTTGCCTTGAAGTTCTAGGTGGACGAGTGATGGTTCTTGAGAGTGGGAATTGTTAATTGGAAATGTTGCGGGTTTAGATGTTGCTATTCATATCCTTACTTGATTCTTTGTGTTATAAAGAAATTTGTGTGAGTTGAGCTTTGAAACTTTGTGTCCTAGGAGATCTTGCTCGAGGACAAGCAAGCAAATAAGTTTGGGGGTATTTGATGTGAATCAAAATAGCATGTCTTTATTCCTATTGTTTTGTATGAGTTAAATGGTTTAGTGCTTCGTGTTTCATGGTTTAGGAAGTGGAACGGTTGGTGAAAACGGGACATGGAATGAAGCTCGGGATGAGCACGAGACCGTTGAAGTGTCAGGGTCCAGAATACCTGCGGAAAAGTATCACCTGGCCGGGTGAATTTCCTGTTGAAACTATACCCGGTCGGGTGAGAGTCGAACAGCGTAAAGAGTCCAGAAGTCCCTCAAAAAGAGACACCCGGCCGGGTGAATTTCACGGCTGGAAATTACACACGGCCGGGTCCGATGAAGGCTGGGTTGAAGAGTCAGTGAGCCCCTTGAAACAATCACCCGGCCGGGTGAATTTCCCGCCTGGAAATGACACCCGGCCGGGTCTGTCTGCGCAACTGCTACAGCATTTTCCTATATGTTTTTGGGACGGTTTTTGGCGATGGCCACACGGTTTTTGGACGAAAAAACACAGAGAGAAAAGGGGAGAAAGAGAGAAGGAAGAAATTCTGACCATTATTCCGACGATCCGTCTCTGAATCCCGATTCCACTCAACGAGAGCATAATGCCTATGGTTTTATTTCTACATTCTACCATGTGTTTAGGCTAATCTCTTCATGTTGCTCCAAGTTGTAATCTAGGCTTGTATGGATGTTTTCACACCATCGAATCATGTGTTTTGATACCAACAATGTTTGCTATGATTAAACTCTACGTTTTCTTGCTAAAGATGTAGTGTTGTTAATTCCTTAACTATTGTCTCTTTAACATAGTTTAGGATTGATTGATTGTTGGTATGCTATTAAATTAGAATTGTTCAAAGGATAATTTGATAGTGAATTAAGTAGGTGATTATAGTAGATGGTCTTTGTTCTCGCGCTTCCGTAGGAATTAAATATCGTTGAAAATTGGTTCATGGAACAAGTGTTCAGCTGACTGTGAACTATTCGTCGCAGACATGTTTGTGCACGCGATTAGGTTGATGTTTAGAATCCCTTCGTATGTTTCGGTGTGAATGGTGTAAAACAATACAAGTTTAGTGAGCAACTTGGAGTGACTCGTTTTCTCGTTTGAAGATTAAGTAGAATTAGTAACTCTAATTTGTTAACAACTTTCAAAATCAAAAATCAAACCTTTATATGCTTTTGTATGCTTTTAAGTATAATCAATCTCTCATCTCCCTGTGGATCGACACTTGAAATACTACTACGACACTGTATTCTTGCAGTATTGTAGTATTATTAGAGTTAAAATATTTAA
The DNA here is from genome assembly GCF_004379255.2 of Salvia splendens. NCBI lineage: Eukaryota > Viridiplantae > Streptophyta > Magnoliopsida > Lamiales > Lamiaceae > Salvia > Salvia splendens. Next base: position 31,495,896 of record NC_056035.1, read on the forward strand.
GCTTGATAATCTTTGTGAATTGGCAAAAGAACTCTAAAATACGCATCACGCCTCCGTAGGCCAACTGTCGGATTGCCGCAGTGCACTTTTGAATAGGTGTGTGGCAGGGTCTGTCAGATATCGATGCTCCAAAGCATTAACAATACGCATAAACAGGGCCCTGCTCATCCTAAAACGTCGCCTGAAAAGGTTAGCGTTGAACCGCGGCTCCTCTGTGAAGTAGTCTCCGTATAGGCGCTGATGTGCAGCTACGTGATCATGATCAATCACTTCTCGGCGGTGGACAACTGGGCGAGGTCGAGGTACCGCCGGCTGCAAGGCTCTTTGCATCCATTGGTTTATCTCGCGGGTCGTGTAGGCATCCAATGCTTTGGCCATTCGACGTTCGTACTCCTCAGCATCCCCCCACTACCACCCGCGTTACTCATTTCGCGTTGTTGCTCTTGTACAAAAATTAAGATAGAGAGAAAACTCGTTAAAACAACTGGTGCGAATGAAAATGAAGTGCAAAGCGTGTATAAATAGTGTTTCGAAAATTAAAAAAAAAAAAAAAATCCGCTGGGCGATGCGCTCGGCGATCCGGAGCCTGCAATGGCGCCGAGCGGATCGCCCAGCGCCCAAACATCGCCTAGCGCTAGGCGATTTTTTTTCCGGAAACCGGCTCGGCGGTTACAGTGGTTCGCTGAGCGCACCGCCTAGCGCCGGGGCTCGGCTAGGCTATGCGCTAGGTACCTTTGTGGATGCTCTTTTTCATATAACTTTCTAGGTGTCTCCACAATCTCGTTCCGTCCATTATAATTATCTCCATTGCATATTAAAAAATACATTGTCCACAAATAGAAACTCAAATTACATTAAAAATGCAATATTAAATTTGTTGACTAATCCTTATGGAATCTTATTCCTCTCTACGTACACGCAAATATTAGTATAACTTGACAAAGTGCACCGCGTCACCCTATCCATGCATTTATACTTTTTAATTTTACGGCTACACAATAATATACTCCATTGAGTTAGTCACTACCACCCAATCAAAATATGCTTCAAAGTAAGCTACTATAAACTATTTCCATCTGTTTTAAATTTTTAAACAGCATTTATATCATTGCATACAAAGAAAGTACAGTATCAATTAGTAAATTAGTTTTACTATTTTATATCATTCCCAAAATTAGATTAAATCTAAATATAAAATTTTAACAATTAAATATTATTTTATTCATTTCATAGTAATAGAGTCATTTAGTCATTTGGTACGTTTTGTAGTAGTGGAGTCATTTTTTCTTTTCATAAAAGTCAACACATTTTTTCTTACTTAATTTACTATCCCCCACTTTATTCTCTTTTCATCTCTTTACATTTTTCATTTACTACTTTATTCTTCATCTACTTGACTCGCTTAACACAATTTTTCTTAAATTGCTGAAAAGAAACGCCCCAACTACCGCAGAACGGATAAAGTATTAATAATGTGGATCTCACAAGCCACATTCATCTAACACTTATTTTTTTATTGTCTTTTACTTTCTCTTATCTCTTTAGCTTTACAAATTGCACACTACAATCCTTAGAGCATCTACAATGGATACCCGATCTGGCGCCCGATCGCGTGAGATCAGGCTCGTGCACCATCGGGCATCCATTGCAAGCTTCCGATGCATCGGGCGCCCGAGTCTCTCGACCGAAATATCGGTCGTCCCACTCGGGTGCCCATTGTAGAGCCGCGTCCGAGCCCAAAGAACTCGATTTTGTAATTTTTTTTAATTCCTTATTAAACCTATATAAATACCCCTCATTCACTTTTTTCACACACTTTACACACAATACTCTCTACTCTACTCTCTCTTTCTATTCTCTTACTTTCACACTTTCAAGAATGGATCCAAGTCAATTCCCTAACCCTCATTCACTTTGAGCAAGAAGTTAAATTTCGATGACTAGTTATGTTTTTATGAATTTAGAAATTTAGTTTAGTAATGTAGTTTTTTTAATTAAGTATGATGTAGTTTTTCTTTAATTAAGTAATGTAGTTATTTTTTAAAATTTGTGATATTTAATATAATATATTTTGGTATTTTAGTAATTAAAATTAAAAATAAAAATAAAAAATAATAATATTAAAAATTAAATGTAAATTGAGTTGATTTGAGTTTAATTGATTAGGCTTCCCATTAGGATATCATCATTGTAGAAAGAAGAGACATGCTGATGTGATAATTACTATGGAGTAGGGCCTAATAGGGCATCTATCATGGATGCTCATATGATTACCAAATTTGTCGAACTTTTTTTTGGACCGTGAGTATTATATATTTAATGTAAAATATAATGTAGATTTTAATATTAACAGTATAATAATGATAAGTGGAGTAGAAGTAGTATTTTATATACATTGGGATTTGGAATCTGATCGACGAAATGAAAAAAAAAAAAAGAAAATGAGTGGACTAGAGTATATTTAAATACATAACACTTTCATTGGGTAACCCACAAAAATCAACAAAAATTCCGTCAGAATCTCGTCTCCTCCGTCTCAAGCCGAATCTCTGCAACAGCAACCTCCATCCTCTCCCAATTCCCCCAAACCCCATAACTCTCGAAAGTTTCAGTCTTTGGGGCTGCTCTGATCTTATAACGTTTTCAATCAGCGTTTCCTCTAGATTTTCTTGCTTGTATGCAATTCTAAACCATCAAGAGAAATCGGCCAAGTTTTAGTTTCTCTTTTAGAAAAAAGTTCATACTTGGCAAGAAAATCGATTTTGAGACACCCGATTCAAGATATCTCGTGGGTTCCGATGGGATTTCTCAGTGATGCCCAGAATGACAGTGGTAATGGAAATTACGGTTTCATGTCTCTCGTGAGGAGGAAGCAGGTTGATTCTGATCGTGCCAAGACGTCGTCGTCTCATCATCATTTGGCCAAGGCTCTCACTATTCCTCATCTCATAGCGATAGGTATCACTGATTTTCGTTTCTCCTTTTTATTGGATTCAGTTAGTTTTGTTTTACTAATAACTTGTGCTTTTCAATTTCTAGAGTTTTAGTTCTTTTTTGCGGGATGTTTTGCTGATGATGTATGTGGTGGAGTTGGTTCTATGGAGTTTGATTGTCTTTTTTTGGGGGGTTTTATAAGGCAGTATTTCGATTTATAGGTCAAAATATTTGTGCTTTTTTGAATCTTGTGATAGAAATCTGGGGATATGAATTGAATTATGATCTATGATCTATGCAATAAAGGTTTCTTGTAGGGTATACATATGGATGTGCTGATGAATTGGTGTTTTGAGTTGCAGGAGTTGGATCAACTATTGGTGCTGGAGTTTATATTCTTGTTGGTACTGTTGCAAGAGAGCACTCAGGGCCGGCGCTTACATTTTCATTCCTGATTGCTGGAATAGCGGCTGCTCTTTCTGCATTCTGCTATGCCGAGCTATCTAGTCGTTGCCCTTCTGCTGGAAGTGCCTATCACTATTCTTACATCTGCGTTGGAGAAGGGTATACATGTTTGAAACTGTCTGATTTGCTGAATTTTTGCTTCATGTACAGCTTTCCTATCTTGAATTTTAGGGATCCAAGTAGATAGATGATGTGTCTTTTGATTCAATGCTCCAATATGGTATCTTAATCATTTTTAGATTTCGGTGGTAATTCCGCTGCCCATTTCCTCCACTCTATTAAAAGGCCCGACTTCCATTCTGTTAGTTGGTTAGCTGCCAACAGGAATTGCTAAGTGTCTTCCCAATGGCACAATGTATGGACTGTTTATTAAGAAAGAAAAGATATAGAGAATGTCCAACAAATATTTTTCTTTGCTCAGTAGAAACTCCACTAGGAAAGTCCTGTGCGTTAGATTTGACCTAACGGTTTGATCTAAAAGGTCTTGGTAGGGATCTGAACTTGAAACTTATGCCCACGAGCCCACGAGATCTGAACTTGAAACTTAGCTCAACCACTAGTGGAACTGCTGAGAAGACCAGTTTGTTTACTTATTGACTTGTGGAAATATCGATTAAACAAATGTTTCATGCAGTGTTGCTTGGTTGATTGGTTGGGCATTGATTTTGGAATATACAATAGGAGGTTCGGCAGTTGCCCGTGGCATATCACCAAATCTGGTGTGCTTTCTCTCTGATTCTCACTTTATTAGGTGAAGTTGTGAGTGTTATAAATTCTGATTTATTTGTCAAGTGGAATTCTGTAGCTTTATTATAATGGGAGATCTTACTCCTACAGCTCCAAACTTTTTTTTGCTTCACAATAGATCATTTATTGCTATCTAGAGTCCAAACATATGGAAAATAGCAATTACCTTGTTATTGTCTTGATTTTGTTCTTCTCTTTTTCTCTCATTCAGGCCATGCTTTTTGGGGGGGCAGATAGCCTCCCTATGTTTCTAGCTCGCTATACCATCCCTGGGATTGATGTTGTAGTCGACCCTTGTGCAGCCGTCTTAGTTTTGGTGGTCACTGGACTTCTCAGTTTGGGAATTAAAGAGGTCTCTTTCTAAACTCCTAATTTTGTTCTAAGAAATTTCTTTCCACCTGATGACTACTGTAACTTACTTGTAGATGATTTCTGCAGAGTACATTTGTCCAAGGAATTGTCACTGCAGCAAATATTTGTGCCTTGATCTTCGTCATTGTAGCCGGAGGATATTTGGGTTTCAAGACTGGCTGGCCTGGTTACCAACTTCAGTCAGGGTATGTGACTTTTCTTGCCTAAGTATTTGGTTTCCTTTTCTTTTTCTTTTTTTCAAAACTACACTTTTATATCTGGATCCTTTTATTCATATGGGAAACTCTTCTTGAAGTTAGGAAATAATTTCAATTACTTGTCTCAGATATTTTCCTTTTGGGGCTGATGGGATGCTTGCTGGTGCTTCAACTGTTTTCTTTTCCTACATAGGGTTTGATTCAGTTGCTAGTACAGCAGAAGAGGTATTGAATATTATCTCAAAAATTTTCTTCTAAAGATTGTAGTCTGATTGCTCGGAAATCTAATGTTGGAATTTTATCCATATGCAGGTCAAGAATCCTCAGAGAGATCTGCCCATGGGTATTGGTCTTGCTCTATCAATATGTTGTGCCCTGTACATGTTGGTTTCTGCAGTCATTGTTGGTTTAGTACCATATTTTGCAATGGATCCGGACACTCCCATCTCCTCGGCATTTGTTAGTCAGGGTTGTAACTGGGCTGCGTAAGTAGATAGCTGTATCATGGTCTTACATTTGGAATCTATTCTGGCTTAGTCCATTCAAATGCTAAGCTCTTTTTTCATGTCTCTAATTGGTTGTAATGTAGGTATATAGTAACAATAGGAGCTTGTACTGCTCTTTGTTCAACATTGATGGGTTCAATGCTTCCACAGGTAACTATAATTTTTCTCGAAAAATGATTGGTATGTGTCAACCTTCATAATCATTGGACCGTATCGTGCGTTTATGTAATGATCCGTATGCAGATGTATGCATAGAACAATTTCTGGACTAGTTTGAGATCAGTAATTTTTTTATGTTTGTATTTTCAGCCACGAATACTAATGGCAATGGCCAGAGATGGATTGCTACCATCATTTTTTTCAGAAGTCAATAAAAAAACACAAGTTCCACTGAAGAGCACCATAGTGACGGGTTGTCTTGCAGCACTATTGGCTTTTTTCATGGATGTCGAAGCGTTATCTGGAATGGTATGATGGTTACTGTTAATTTTGTCAAGTTCCATATTCTATAGAATTCTTTATACTGGTCTTTATCGTTATGTTTCCACTTGCAGGTTAGTGTTGGCACACTTCTTGCATTTACTATGGTGGCAATTTCCGTGCTGATCCTGAGATATGTTCCACCGGATGTTGTTCCAATCCCGTCATCACTTCAGGAAGCAATAGATTCAGTTTCTTCAAAATATAGGAGCACCACTGGTCTAATAGATTCTGATGCAGATGATTTCGATGCTAAAGCTATTACATCACAGACCACCGTTCCAGTTCTAGTCAGCGAACAAACACCTTTAGAAGATCCCCTTCTCGAGAAAGCAGCTGTGCAGTTGAACTGTAAGTTCCTCCAATTCGGGAATACTCACTGCTTCTAATAAGCATTTGTTGAATCTTTATTCCGTTGTCTCTAGTTTCTGAATCTCACTTTTCTTCTAAACCTTGCAGCAGGTTTCACCAGTGAAGAGAACCGGCGGACTATTGCTGGCTGGACAATCACGTGCACGTGCATTGGTGTGCTCATTCTAACTTCTGCTGCTTCAAGTCGGACCCTATTTAGGTACGTTTGGTACAATCATCGCTAGTGCAGGAATTTCAAATGTATGTTAGGTTTTCCCATGTTATGATTCCCTGAAACGAATTTCTAAACCAAATAAACATAATTTATTCCAGCACTTATCGGTATTCTCTATGTGGAGTTGGTGGAGTTCTCCTTCTGTCCGGTCTCATAGTCCTTACTTGGATCGACCAAGATGATGCAAGGCACAGTTTTGGCCACACAGGCGGTATGTCAGAAAAGATCTTTGCGCATTGTTTTTATCACGAGTAAATGTGGTCATAGAAGTGTCGTTTCTCTTTCAGGATTCATTTGCCCGTTCGTTCCATTGCTGCCTATTGCCAGCATTCTGATCAATGTCTATCTACTAATCAACCTTGGGTGAGTATTTATTCATAAGTTAAAGCTTAGGAATCTTCGATGTTTTCTTCCTTTATAACGGTTCAAGTGGGACAAATATGCAGCGGTGATACTTGGATGCGTGTATCAGTCTGGCTGGCGATTGGTGCGCTCGTCTATGCCTTTTATGGCCGGAACCACAGCTCGTTGCAGAATGTGATCTACGTTCCTGCAGCTCACGTTGATGAAATCTACGACAGCGTCTCAGCACCTCACCCATGAGATGGTCTCTCTGAAGAAGAGCACTCATGTAGTTTAAGTATGGAGGAGTTTAATTCACCCAATGATGAGGCATATCTGGGCTCTCAGATTACCCAACTTTGTTACATATGATGCCATATTGGACATTACTGTGTTGAATTTCAGTTCATAGCTAATACGGGAAAAGATAAAGAAAGAGAAAGGGAAAAAGGGAAAAAAAAGCATTATAGTGTTGTGAATAGCACATATTTGTTCAGTCAGTCCTGCAATGGACTTGTACCAACAATCTGTAAATAGTATGGTATTGTTATTGGATTAATGTTCTAAACAATTTTTCGTGCTTCTTTCAGTGTAAATAGTGTGGACTTGTACCTAGAGATGCTTGAGGTTTATGGTTTAGATGGTTAACCGTGAAACTGTAACTGGCGGTTATGGTTTCGAACTGGTACCGCGAGATTTTTTAGGAATCAAAACATTATTTTTGGAACCGTGGTTCGTTTCAGGTTACAAAATTCCAGAATCGAAACTATGACGAAACCGCTGGAAAATCGTATAATCGAGCCAAACCACAAAAAACTAGCAGAAACCAGAGGTTTGGAAACGTAAAAGCCGTTGGAAAACTGTCAATTTGGAACTGAAACCCTCGGTTTTTGAACTGGAACCGCGAAACACCTTGTGGTTCGGTTCCGCTTCAGTAATTTCCAAAACCAAGTTATTTTTTATGTCGAACGCTTTGTTCAACTACATAATATTATATGTTACGGCATATTTAATTAAAAAAAAAACTAAACTCATGTTAAATTCACTACCGTGAGTGAGTACCAACCAAATTTTAAGTTAGTACTCCCTCCGTCCCGGACTACTTGCACTTATTTTCTTTCTGGGCGTCCCAAGTTATTTGCACTATTTCCATTTTTAGTAAAAATTTTCACATACAGCCGTAATATTTGACTTTGCTATACACTCATTCCTTAATCTTCGTGCCGAAAATGAAACGTGCGAGTAGTGCGGGACGGAGGGAGTACTATCTAGTACTACAACATTTGACGTTTCAGCTAAGAGCATCAGCAGTGACGGACGTCACTGCGGAATTCCCACCGGCGTGCGGGAATTCCGTGGCGGACGTCCGCCATTGTGCATATCATGCACGAATACGGAATTCCCGCGAGGAATTCACAGTTCCGCGGCTTTCCTCGGAATTCCCATTTATTGCATTAAATGTTTTTTTTTTCGGTTCCTATAAATACATCCCGTTGAACTTCACTTCATTCGCACCACTTGTATTAACAAGTTTTTCTCTCTCTAAATTTCTTTTATATATCCGTAATGGCCGGTAGTGGTAGTGGTAGTGGTAGTGGTGGTGATGGGCATTATGAACACATGATGCGGCTGATTCACGCACGTGTGCGGGATGCCGGGGAGAGGGATGAACAAGCGGCCTCGGCGCCGACGGTGCCTCGACCCATCCACCGTCGCACTATAGTACCCCGAGACCACCTCGCTGCCCACCGTAAGTTGTACGCGGATTACTTTGCGCCGGAGCCACGGTTTGGGGAGAACCTATTCCGGCGATGGTTTAGGATGCATCGTCCGCACTTTCCGCGTATCGTCGGCGCTTTGGAGCGTCGATACGGGTATTTCAGGGTGTGGGAGGATGCGGCTGGTAAACCCAGCCACATGCCGATTCAGAAGTGCACTGCCGCAATCAGACAGCTGGCATACGGAGGCGCGACCGACATGTTCGACGAGTACCTCCACATCGGCGAGACGACTGCCCGAGAGTGCCTGAAGTATTTTTGTCAGGGCGTTAGGGAGATATTCGGGGATAGGTATCTTCGGAAGCCTACCCCCGAAGATTGTCAGGCTCTGTTGGATATGCACGGGAATCAACACGGGTTCCCGGGGATGTTAGGCAGCATAGATTGTATGCACTGGGAGTGGAAGAACTGCCCCGCTGCCTGGAAAGGGATGTACACTACTGGTTGCAAGGCCAAGAATCTCACGATGATCCTTGAGGCGGTAGCTGACTACCGTTTGTGGATTTGGCATGCCTATTTTGGAGTAGCCGGGTCGAACAACGACATCAACGTCCTCCAGTCGTCGCCCCTTTTCAACGACCAGTGCATGGGAGTCGGTCCGGTCGTCAACTTCGTCGCCAACGACAAACAACACAACATGGGCTATTATTTGGGGGATGGGATATACCCGATGTGGCCCGTCTTTGTGAAGACGATCAGGTGCCCAGCAGATGAAAAGAAGATATACTTTGCCCAACGTCAGGAGGCAGCGTGCAAGGATGTGGAGCGGGCATTTGGTGTGCTCCAGGCTCGATGGACGACAGTGAAGGGTCCAACACGGTTGTGGTACGTTGACAGCATCGCCGACATCATGTACGCATGTATTATCATGCACAACATGATTGTCGAAGATGAAGGTCCAGCACTGACTGATTGGGCCAATGATGATGCTGATGCTGCGGGTCCAAGCCACGGCGTGACCAGCTGCAATGTACGCATGGGGATACCCCATGACGAAGTCGATCGAGTCTGTGCATTTGCCGACATGCGCCAAAAACATGCCCATGTTCGACTCCAAAAGAATATTATTGAAGAAGTATGGCAGCGGAGGGGTCGTCGTTGAAATGTATTTTTTTTTAATTTGGTGAAATGTACTTTTCTTTTTTTAATGGAATTTTTTCCCCTATTTGTGTTGAAATTTTATTTCCATAAATTGTTTAATTCCGAAAATTGTTTAATTTGTGAATTTGTGAATTTTTTTAATGTGGAAATTCTGTCGGGAATTCCGCAGGGGAATTCCGCCACTGTGCAGTGGGAAGTCCGTATGACGTGGCATGATGTGTTTTTGGGAATTCCGCTGAGAATTCCGCGCCACTGCTGATGCTACGTACATAATTGTACGTACATAGTCGAACTTTTTAAATATCTACATTGAAAATCGATTTATAAACATTAATTGAATTAAAATAAATAAATACTAATCATTTTGCAACACTTTGAAAAAAATTAAAATTTTAAGTTAAATATTTATAAATTTAAGAAAAAATATATTTTTACTAAATATTGTGTAATTAATTCGAATCAAGTTCGAAATAATGTTATTTGACATAAATTTCCTGTATCACTTCTTTCTTATTTTTACATGTAATACAATAAATAATAAAACTAAATTTTAATTAAATTTAATTTAATTTAAAAATATTATATACAATTTATGCACATTTATCTTTTCTCTAAAATTTTTTTATAGAGCATTAGCCTTTTAAATACACAGATGTATTTTTGAAGTCTGAAGCGGCCATATAGAGAGCAGAATAGAGTCAATAAAATATAGAAAATTTATTAATTACAGTATTAATTACTGTGGAAAAAACGCATAGAGAATTTGAAATGTACACATACTTAGGCCACCCGCAACGCGTCACGCGGGTGGCCCGGAACCCGTCACGCAGGGACGGGACGGCAGCGCGACGCGTTGCGGCGCCCCGTCTCATCCTCAGCCCGTCACCATCTAGTCACGAAACTCGTTCTGCCGGGACGTAAAGCGGGACAACTCGCCACGCGCCGATTTGACGTGGCGCGCTCTCAGGCCATGCGTGACGACCACTCGCCGGCCTGCGAGTGGGCGTCGTCACGCTGACGCAATAATTAATTTTTTTAAAAAAAGTGAATTAAATAAAAAAATTTAAAAAAGTGAAACGGTAATGTTACCGTTTAAAAGAGTCGTTTTTATTTTTATTTTATTTTTTTACTCTATAAATACTCGTAATTCATCATCATTTCACACACAACTACACATCTATTCTTCCAAATTCATCTTCATTTCCTCTCTAATTTTCATCTAACATCTAATCACAAAATGTCCGGCGACGGAAACTCCAGCGGTGGCGGCTCCGGCGCTTGGGATCTCAACGCGTTCGGCGACTGGGGGAGCATGTACAACACATTGGGTGGTTCCGGTTCGTCGACGCCGGTCACCCAAGGTTCGGGCACGCCGGGGGTACCAACCACCCAATTTTGATGTTGATGCATACGCCCGTCCCTCCGCCCGCGGTATTCGCAGGGATTATCCCAGATTCGGGAGGATTATCCGGTTCAACCATCTCCGGAAGAAGGCCGAGGCGGGGGAGGCTCCAGGGCGGAGGCGGAGGATCTAAGCCGGCATCCGTATGGCCACAAAGAAACGTTGGCGGTGTACAACGCCTGGATCAGCGTCTCGTACGATCCCATCGTCGGGAATCAACAACCCCGGAAGTGTTTATGGGAAAAGGTCACCGAGGCCTACCACGAGATTAAGCCGAAAAAGACCCTCGGCCGCACATATAAGATGCTACGCGCTCACTTTGACCGAGCCGACAGAGAGGTCAAACGATTCTGCGGCATATACAAGAATGAAGCGGCTCAGTACCAAAGCGGAGCCACGGGAGCCGACATTCTGAGATCGGCTTTGCGGGTCTACTACGAAGACACCGGCAAACAATTCAAATATGCCGATGTTTGGGAGGTCGTCAGGGTCGAGGAAAGGTGGGCCGGCGGTGTGTGGTCCAGCTCAGGCTCGACCTCGAAGCGCACGAAGCACACGACGAGTGGCCAATGCTCGTCTGGTGAGGGCGGTTCGGGCATCGGGCCACAAGAGTTTGCCTCGCAGGAGTAGGAGACCCCGGCAGACGATGCCGGGGGACGTCTGCCGGGGGGTCCTCCCGTGGGCGCCGTCGGCCGCAAGGGAGAAATGCGGCGAAGGCGGCTAGAGGGAGGAGGGGCCGAGCCGAATCAAGCCAGGCGGGCTCGGGCTCTGGCTCGGGGGGACCCTCGAACTCCCTTATGTCCATGTACATGACCGCTACAATGGCGGACACTTCCCGCTTTACGCCCACCCAATACGAAGCCTGGCTTAACGGAGTCATGTTTATGGGGGCACAACTTGGTATCCCGCCTCCAAGTGGCCTTAGGGCACCTCCACCGCCTTCAAGGGATGATTCGCCGACGGAGTAGTTTTTTTATTTTCTATAAAATTGTATTTTAAATTATGTCATTTTTATTTTTTTAGGATTTTAATTATGTCTTTTTTTATTTTTTTGAATTTTAAGTTGTATTTTTACTTTATGTTGTAATGTTATTTTATTTTTAATGAAATGTGTTTTTTATTAATTGAATTTGGTGGAAAAAAATAAAAAAATAAAATTGAATGAATAGTAATTTAAGGGACGGTTTAAGGGTTGCACGTTCTGTCCCTTAGTTAAAGGATGAAGTAAAAAAGTACAGTTGGCCCGCAAATAGTGTTTTAAGGGATGATTAAGGGACGGTACAGTGAACGCGTGGTGGATGGCCTTATAAAATTGGGAGATTATGATACTGGTTTGATAAAAACCAGGGGCTGCAGCAGCCGAAGAGGTAGGTCATAATTACTTTTACAGGATTTTTTTTCTTAATCTTCCCCACCAACTCCCCTTGCATTCTCATATACGCACACTTTTTTATTCAACCCTGTTTTCGTCTAAATTGGGTGCATTGTTCCTATCTCTGGCCTCAACCTCAAGTATGGTATCTCTCTCTATTTCTTGGCATCAATTAATCACCAATCCATTTGTTCTAAATTTATAAGCTCCCTCCCATTCTAAAATTGCTAGGTTGTTGGAGCTATGGACTTCTTGGTAACATCTGAAGGCCAACTAGTAGTTGGAATTGCTGTTGGTCTTGTAGCTATTGGTGCTGCTTATTTCTTGCTTTCCTCCAAGAAGCCCAAAGGTTTGCTCATTCAATTGTTTTCTACATTAATTTCTTTATGCCAATTGATTAGGTAATTTCTTTAAAGATTCAATCTTGCCTTGTTTTATGCCTGCATCGACTGAAGGGATTCAGATTTCTGTTTGAATTCTTCACCTAATTAATTAATTCCATCAAGATTTGACACATGTTTGCTATTCATGGGTAATTGGCAGTGTGCTTGGATCCTGAGAATTTCAAGGAATTTAAGCTTGTGAAGAAAACACAAATAAGCCATAATGTGGCCAAGTTCAGATTTGCTCTCCCTACACCTACTTCTGTATTGGGCCTTCCTATTGGACAGCACATAAGCTGCAGGTTCAATCTCTAACTTGCTTGTTGTGTTGAGATATTTGGAATGCTAATTTTTCTCTACACAGGGGTAAGGATAGTCAAGGTGAAGAGGTCATTAAACCATACACTCCAACTACTTTGGATTCTGATGTTGGACACTTTGAATTAGTTATAAAGGTGCATTTTATCAATCTGCTATGCAGTTTCATAGTCTTGGTGTTATTATTGGTCTCATTTGATTTGCTTTTTGCAACTGCAGATGTATCCACAAGGGAGAATGTCTCATCACTTTAGAGAAATGAAGGAAGGTGATTATATGGCTGTTAAAGGACCAAAGGTACATGCTATTAACTATTAAGACCTAACCTAGTGATTCATGCGCATAATATGAAACGATCAGCGATAAAAGTTGGATAATTTTTGGACTGCAATATGTAATATGACCTGTATGTTACTAGCCATGGCATGGTGTGGTGGTCAGTCGTATTCAATCATTTATGTTATAATATTGTCATGCATCTGGAAATTTACTCTGACTTTTGCTTTCTCTATCAAAACTAGGGTCGTTTTAGGTATCAACCAGGCCAAGTAAGAGCATTTGGTATGCTTGCTGGAGGCTCTGGGATCACACCAATGTTCCAGGTTTATACTCAACTACTCTACATATAGTATAACAATATATTTGAGTCATATTATGTCCAGATAATTCTTCTTTCAAAATGATGAATGTTTTTAATTACTACTACTATTTATGAACAATGCATTTTACGCACTTATTGCTTTTCTCTATAGGTTGCCAGAGCAATCCTGGAGAACCCGAGTGACAGAACAAAGGTGCATCTGATTTATGCTAATGTTACATTTGATGACATTCTACTAAAGGTAATTTTATTATACTCCTATCTTTTCCACCTGTCGTGACTTGAATGATGTATGCTTAAAAGTTGTCTATTGAAAAAAGTAACTTGAAATGAGTGAGGTGTGAACATATTGGCAACCACAATTGAATCCAATTTGAGCTCCCCAATTGCTCATTTGCACATGGACTGGGATTATTCGTGAATCTTGTGTTGTTATATGCCTGATAAGTTTGGTGAACGTAGTCAAATCAATTTATTGTTCTTTGAGATTTTGTATTGAATAACATAAATTAGTTTTCTAGGTATTTATGATCCTGAATAACTGTAGTTACTTGCTGCAGGATGAAATCGATGGTCTTGCCAAAAACTACCCCGACCAGTTCCAAGTTTACTATGTTCTCAACCAGGCAAGTTTGCCCTCTACAAATCCTAGATGAGGCTACCTGATCGATCCATTGCACTTTTATTTGGATTGATTTTTGCACACGACCATGACAAATATATGTCCCAACTAATGGATTGTTGTTTGTTCTAAAAAAACTTCAGCCTCCTGAGGTATGGAATGGCGGAGTTGGTTTTGTGTCAAAGGAAATGATCCAGGCGCACTGCCCTCCTCCAGCCTCCGACGTTAAGGTTTGAATTTAGTTATGCAAATATATTCGAAAATGAAATATAGGTATGAAGTTTAAAGCACCATTTTTGTTGCTGGACAATATGCAGATTCTGAGATGCGGTCCGCCTCCAATGAACAAGGCTATGGCTGCTCATCTTGATGCACTTGAATACTCAGCTGAGATGCAGTTCCAGTTCTAAGTTTCCTGCGGTTGTTGAGACTTGATTTTATCTTCTTCTTGGGGGAAATTACTTTTGATTTGGAACCTTGTAAGATAAAGATTTTCCCCCTTATTTTCGAATGTAATACTGAGAAAGTTTTTAACTTTTTTTCTTCCATTGAAATAAGTGATATCCCCTGCAGTGCAAACCTTTTTATTTCTTCCATTGAAATAAGCGATTTCCCCATTGAGGTTGGAAATTTCTAATGCCGACAAAATTTTTGGGTCAGAAAATATTTCAAAAAAGTTTTAAGGACAAAAAATGTTACTAATCAAAGTTAGAAGATAAAATTAATGAGTTAACTATAAAATCGGATGAAATTGTCAACTGCCCCTATCGGAAATAGGATTGACTAGCGAGGATACCGCTAGTGGTTGAGTAGGGTGGCAAGGATATCGCGCCATCTTGGAGGTCTCGAGTTCGACTCCTGGATGGCGCAATTTGGGATTAATTTCTCTTAAGGCCTTTACAAGGCTTGTTGCCTTGGGGCTTGGCAAGCTTCCGAGCTTGGACCCGAGCCATGAGGGTGGCGATCGGTTTCCGAGCCATGAGGGTGGCAATGGGGAGGGGCTAGGTAGCTTGCCGAATGTATCTCGAACTCCTAAAAAAATAGGATTGACTAGCGATTCCGAAGGAACTGGAGTTACATCCCCTTTCCATTCAAGAGTTCTTATGTGTTTCCACGCCCCTTTGAGACCCCGAAAAGTGGACAAATTCCTTTTCTTAAGTCTTAAGAACACATACAAGATTCGTCACTACAAAAATGAATTATCTATCTAGAATTGATTTGTAGGATTCAATCTCACGAATCAAATATACCACCACATATTTTATCCTGATATATAATTTTACAAACCAAACAGAAGACATTAATATAGTTCAATGTAATTCACAAAAGAGTTGTTATCTACACACAGTTACTTAACATAATTTTGAAAAGAAATAGAGTAGAGCTATTAACAAAATAATTTTAATTTGATCAGAATTGTTCGTTGAAGGAAAAAAAAATTAAACTCATGTATTTACTACATTAAAAATTGTATCATCACTTCCAAAACTATTTTTTTGGATGAGAAGGCAGTGATAAATAACAAAGAATTATTATAAAATAAGCATTATTTAGATCGAAAACAATCATAGTTGAGTCGAATATCTAAACATGGAATTATTAGTTCTTGTTCCTTGAATCGCATTGCAATCTTTATGTAGTTGAGAATCTTGAGATGTATCAGTGTAGGAATGCTTATGCAATGACCTTGGAATCATTTTCAATTGAGTGAAAAATAAACAAGACCACCTATATAGGATCTATCAACACATAAGAATGAGCGATTTTTTAGGATCTATATGAATTACTAAAGTGATATGATTTACTGTTAAGGACCGTCCTCCTTAACGTCGATTTCCACGCAAAATCAAGAAACGAGGTGTCGTCGTTTGTCGAGCGCCCAACGTTGGGTTGTGACTTGGACGGCAAAAATTGCGGTTGAGCGAGAGATCAGCCTCGTCGGCAACCTTAGGAGATGTTTCTTGTTTGCTACTCAATTGAGCCAAAAGAATGATAATTTCATATATTGATTGAATGAATAAAAAAGATAACAGTCTATCCTATTTATAATGCTACTGACTTAATGAACAAGAAAACAAAGATATAGAAAAAGATATGCTAAATCCCTATAATATCTAAACTAAATAATAATAATAGAGATTCGTATCAACTCCCCCGCAGTTAAAATCCACCTTGTCCTCAAGGTGGGAACCACGAAGCAAAAAGGAGAGTTGAAAGCAGAAGCTTCGGCGAGGCCACTCCTCCTGGATCAAACACACTCCGAACAGATGAACGTCTCCCTTCTTCACTTCTATAAAAAATCAACAAAGGAGACCCAACTTTGTCGGAAAAATTCCTTGCCAAATCGAAAAGCTTGTCCACGCCACCCAGAATGCCCAAGCATGGCATGTCATTACTCGGAGGGATCAACCTTGCATCTTTGTCGAGCGATGTTGATCGATGATTCATACTTGGAACATCACCGACATTCAAATCCACATAGACACACAATTATGGGCAATTCGGTGTAAGCACCATCTCCTTTCTTGCCCCAACAATTTCCAACAACATTTTTGGATGACACTTGAACAACATTGAGTGATGCAATTATCTTCTCCACTTCACCAATAGAACCATCCCCCTCTTTATCTTCTAGCAATGTCTCCTCCTTTTCACCAATCTTCTCATCATATACCCCAACGAGCACTTGCTGTGACTCATTGTCGTTCTTGACAATCCCTTTGTTCTTGACGAACTCTCCAGGGGACTCATTGTTTGGAACATCAAGAGGAGCGCCATCATTGTGAACATTGGTAATGTCATTGGGAACATCATCACCGAATACTATCGTGGGAGTATTATCAGTTTTCTCTTTGGCTAAATTCTCATCTTGAATGTTCTCCTCAAACTCCTCCCCATCATCCGCATAACAGAGAATGCGTTGTTTACACACATGTCCCATCACCCATTTCTCGGGACAGTGCTAGCAGAGACCCAACCTGGACCGTTCTGACTTCTCCGCCTGGGAGACCCGTATTAGCGGCAGACGTGGCTGCTCCGGAGTTTGACTGGTCACACGTGCGGGCTGATTGTACAGGTCCCGCGTTGGCTTTTCGGTGGAGTAGCGGGGCTGGTGGGAGGCGGGCTGGACTCGCGCTCTCACCTCCTCCCGAGGGCGAGGTCGGTCCCAGCACATCTCCGAGCGTCGTGGCCGGTCAACGGTCGGGTAGCCGCGGTCCTGCTTTTGCGCCGGTGGGTCCCAGCACGTTGGGCGGTGCCGCTGCGTTGCGGTTGTCGGGTAGCGATCAAACCCTAATTGGGCCTGATGCTCTCCGCGATCAGATAGGTGGCGACCCCTCTCGACGTAGCCGCCGCGGTGTCGGGGCCAAGCGTCTTGCGCGCGATCGCGGTACCTGATGGGCTGGTATCTCGGCTGTGGACGACGATCAGGTGGATCCAAGTGGTGTGAGACGTAGGGTGATTCTGGATCAGGCCACGACGGCGGGCGGAGTAATTCCACCCGGATGCTCGGAGGGTCCCAACTGGTTACACGACGAGGTTGGGCCGGATGGTAGGGATGGAATGGCTGTGTGGCCTGAGGGAAGTCGTATTGACGACGGCGATAGCCGGCGTAGTCGTATGACATGTTGACGGACTGAGGCGTGGCTGTGGTGGATGATGATCGTCTGACTTCGACGCGGCATGCGGGAATCCTTCCCGTCGGGCGTTGCAGAAGTAGTGTTGTCCTGCGGCTAGAGCTCGGCGGACAAGCGGGATTCGACAACCAAAGCAGTTGCTGTGCGCGGAATGTTTTCCGTCGGGCAGCGGTGTAGCTTCGGTTCGAGATGGTGGGATGGTCAGCTTTCAATGAGAGCACCAGTTGTTAAGGACCGTCCTCCTTAACGTCGATTTCCACACAAAATCAAGAAACGGGATGTCGTCGTTATCGAGCGCCCAACGTTGGATCGTGACTTGGACGGCAAAAAGGGGCGGTTGAGCGCGAGATTAGCCTCGTCGGCAACCTTTGGAGATGTTTCTTGTTTGCTACTCAATTGAGCCAAAAGAATGATAATTTCATATATTGATTGAATTAATAAAAATGAAAACAGTCTATTTTATTTATAAAGTTACTGACTTAATGAACAAGAAAACAAAAATATAGAAAAAGATATGCTAAATCCCGATAATATCTAAACTAAATAATAATAATAGAGGTTCGTAACTACTTTCAAATTTGTGTTGACCATTCTAACATTATAGCCAAATCTCTGTAATCAGAAATTTCTGCCGACATAACTAATATTTTAAGGAAATTTGGGTTTCAAAGTCCTTAAATGGCAGCCACCGTTAACATTTAATAACAACATCAAACTGTCACACAATATCAGATCTCAAGAAATTACAGTCATGTGACTGTTTTAATGTTTTTTTTTAATCTTTAAATGATATAGTACTGCAGAGAATTTTATATTGCAAGAAAGCAAAATTGAAAATTACAACTTTCTCAATAAAAAAATTTGCCTAAAATAAAAAATACTACTCACTCGCCCCGTATCTGATTCATAGTAGTATTTTTTGGGGGATATCTCAAGATAATAAATTATTTTTTTGGCATTCTCTATTTTATTTTTCACTCTTATTTTTTTTTCGCATGACTAATTAAAATTTTATTTTTTTAAATTTTTGTGTAAAAAAGAAATGTCTAAGGAAATAGTAGTATCAAAACCTAATTAACTTCCGACGAAGGAGGCTATTATTGCCCAGCTCTTTCTACCTCGAAAATGTGAATATTTAATGTATTTTATATACGCATCAACATAAACAATCCAATTCAACTTTTCCAAAATTGCCTAGGAAAATTAAAGAATCGAGTGTATTTTTTTGGGATGTTTAAGGACATAAGAGATGATGAGTCCTATTCTTCAGATGCTTCCTAGTCTCACGCTTCACAAAAGAAGCAAACAAATTTCTTCAAGACAGAGAAAAGAAATGAGAAGAAAAAAACAAAAGCCCATTCATATCCCCTATCACACACCAAATCAACAAAGACTCTCTTTTTATCTCCACACAAAAACCCCTTCACCTCTCTCCCAACTCCATCTCCATGCAAGTGCAAGTGCAAGTGCAACCCTCTCTCTCCTTCTCTCACTAATCACCCTCTCTCAAAATGCCAACAAAATTACACATCCTCCTCCTCTTCCTCCTATTCTTGATTCCCACATCACTCCTTGCAATCTCTTCCCTACATATGCTAAGATCAAACACCCTTCCTCCTTTCCCTACCACACCACATCACACAACCAAATGCAACAACAAAATCCTCAAGGTCTTCATGTACAATCTCCCCCCTGTCTTCCACTTCGGCCTATTGGGATGGAAAGGCGTGGGCGCCTGGCCCGACCTCCGCCACCACATTCCCGAGTACCCCGGGGGCCTCAATCTTCAGCACAGCATCGAATACTGGCTCACTCTCGACATCTTGAGCTCCCACTTCTCCAACAATCTCACCGGCCGATCCGCTCTCCGAGTCCTCGATTCGCGTGAGGCCGACGTCGTTTTCATCCCCTTCTTCGCCTCCATTAGCTACAACCGTTTCGGAAAGAGCCACCACAAGCGGGGCAAGAAGAGCGCGGACAATATGTTGCAGGAGAAGTTGGTCCAGTTTTTGGTAGCTCAGGAGGAGTGGAAGAGGTCTGGTGGGAGAGATCATATCATCGTTGCTCATCATCCAAATAGCTTGTTGTATGCAAGGATGAAGCTGTGGCCTGCCCTCTTCGTCCTCGCAGATCTCGGGAGGTATCCCTCCACCGTTGCTAATCTTAACAAAGACGTTATCGCGCCTTATAACCACTTGATTCAGCCCTTCGCCCACGACCACTCTGGCTTCCACGCCCGCCCCACGCTGCTCTATTTTCAAGGAGCTGTCTATAGGAAAGATGTGAGCCTTCTTCGTCTTCATCATCAACAATTGGATATTTGTATTGATGATGGATTTTGGTTTTGCAGGGTGGCACCATTAGGCAAGAGCTGTTTTACATGTTGAGAGATGAAAAAGATGTGCATTTCACTTTTGGAAGTATTAAAGGAGATGGGATTAACCAGGCTTCAATAGGGATGCACGCCTCCAAATTCTGCCTCAACATTGCCGGCGACACACCCTCGTCCAACCGCCTCTTCGACGCCATCGCCAGCCACTGCGTACCTGTGATCATAAGCGACGACATTGAGCTGCCATTTGAGGACATTCTTGATTACTCCGAGTTCTGCGTGTTTGTCTCCACCGCAGACGCTTTGAAAGATGGATTTCTAATCGATTTTATTAGAAGCATCGGCGAACAGGAGTGGACTAGGATGTGGACTGCACTTAAACACGTGGAGCATCACTTCCGGTTTCAGTATCCGTCACGGGAGAAGGATGCAGTTCAGATGATATGGCAGGCAATCTCAAGAAAGATTCCAGCAAGCAAGAGGAGGATTAACCGGGCAACCCGGCTTTCTCGAATGCCTGTTGCCGGAGAGAGGATGGCCATTGCAAGCTCTCTGCCGAGGAATTTTTGGTGACACCTTAGCAAAACAGGGCAGCTATATAGTAGGTGCCTGAGTTTACTAACTAAGATGATGACACAAATATTCATAGTGTTCAAACCATTCATTTCAATCTCAGTTTGGTCTGTTCAAATTTGAAGTTTAGAGGAATTCAAGAGGAGACAGAGAAATGAAACATGATCACATTGGACATGCTGTTATGAGTCTTATGACATGAATGCCAGTCAAAGTACAACTGCAGAGCTGATAACGATCGGATAAAAATCCTCTCTTCTTCATTACGGAAGTTCAGCCAAAAGTACTCTTCCCATCTGGATACGCACAACTTCAGCCGAATGTCTCGATGAGGAAACCCTTGTAGATGCTCATGAACTTGGCTACAAATGCTGCAATTTTAATTAAAGTAAAGTTAGTGTGTGAGATTACTAAAGATTGGAAGGTTTGTGTCGTAACAACTGTATCGATTGTTCAACAAAACTCAGCAAATCATGTGACGTACCTTCAAGGTGAAATATTGCTTTCTGTCCAAGACGCAACCTATGTTCCTGAGGAGAGCAAGTTAATGCTTTAGTTATTTCTCTGGAAACTTAGTTGCGAATAAACTTAACAGTTCAAATCCGACTCTAAATTGCTCTAAAAGTCACTCGTCAGACATGCTGATTTTATGTTTCGAGTTACAAGGCAGGGGAGGGGAAAGTAATAGGGCAAGCAAAGGTTACATAATAAGCTGCCCAATGAGAGATCTCATGCTTGAGCTCAGAGTCCAATTTCTTCAGCAGTTCATAAAGCAATCTCTGCAATGAAAAGAAAATGTTAGCTCACTCGAATAAGTGAATGGGTTGGAAAAGCACAAACAAATGACAACCTTTAAAATGATTTCTGGAGGGATACAATTAACAAGTAACTCATATAGCTTTCCACGGACCTCAAACAACCTACAAGAAGAAATGCATTAGCCAGCAGCGCAAACAAATAAAAGTAATATTGTGATAAGTTCTATTCAAGCAGCATTCAGAGATACAACGGTATAAAAATGTTAACGTAACAACATTCACAGGGTACTAGATACAAATAGCTAAGATATACGTCAGTTCTCAGCGATGATTATCTCAGCATTGCAACCCTACATGAAAATGTCACGTGCGGTTATATATTTGCAAAACTACCTGTAAGGGAAATGTAAACTAATTTTTTTAGCAATACTCTGATAAAACTAATTATTGTAAAACCTTTTAGGACTCTGCTCCTTAAATATGCTTGATGCTATTTCAGAAACATATTCCTCCCAATCCATAGGTGGTATAGCTTGGTTGGATGTAAAAGGATACCTAATTGAAAGTCATGGCATTAGCACACAGTCAGGTAATCATAATGGAAAGAGTTAATATTTATAAATGCAAAACAGAACTCACTGTTGGACACGACAAGTCTCAAATAACAGTATTGCCCTCCTCAGGCTTCGATTAGATTGATGTGTTATCCGGTCAGCAAATCCAGGTGGAAGTTGCAATGATTCCTTCTTGCCAATAAATTCCAACACCTTCATGATCTGACATGGAAAACAAGTACATCAACAGAGCATACGAACATGCTAGAAAACTACATTATGTTAAAATGCTATCTTTGTTACAGTCAACTATGGCTGCTACATACTTCGAACACCTATTTTATTTTTGTCTAACAAATTTCCATGATAAGCGAGAGAAAAATACAATAAAAAGAATTGAAAAATACCTCTCCTTCCGTCGGTGCATTTATACGCATGTTCAGACAACGAGAGCGGATGGCTTCAGAGACCTTGGAAGAGCTATTACAGCAGAGAATTAGGCGGCAAGATGCACTATATTTCTCCATCGTTCTTCGCAGAGAGTGTTGGGCTTCCCTTGAGAGTTTGTCAACCTCATTCAACACTAGAACTGATAAATGCAATTCTATGTTATTGGTAAAGACAAACTAGACTTATAAGAACTGATTGAAATCCATAAATTGTTTCTAATAGTTCATCCAAGAAAGCTGAAATAAAAGGGGAACAAGTACTGCAGTCTGCAGACTCGACCAAGAATCCGTCATGCTGTATTTATTCCTTTAAACCATTTCAAGAAGTAATTGTTACTACTCAATGATATAAGTCACAAAATAAACAGATAAAAAAGCATCCACAACGCATCACGAGCAAATCCTATAACAGCATTGATACAGGCAAGAAAGGGCAGAATTACCTTTGAAACCCTTCCTTCCCTTGACGTCAATTGGTCGGTTCTTTGCCATTTCCTTAATAATCTCTTGAACCACATACCGGTCCTGAAATCCTGCATCGCTGGGATTCAGTTCAACATGGTGTGTGCTTGATACTGTTGTAAGCTCTACATCAATTGCTCTCGACCCAGCCTGCAAACACAATAAAATTTTCGTTCAATCTATAACTTGTCGAAAAATCAACCAATACAATCTAGGGCAGAGCAGAAAGCATCTCTGGCATATATATGCGAGAAATTTGGGTGAGCTATACTCACATCAACTCTCCAAGCTTTGTTTTCCACTTTAACCTGCACAACATCAAATGAGTCCAATTATATCATTCACCAAATAGAATAAATAAAACTTAAAAAATTAAAATTTCTCACATATTACGCAGTTGTTCACGCTAAATCCTCATTGCTAGTTCTATATATGGCCAATTTGAACATCTCTAGCATACAAATCACACAACTAAAAGTAACAAGTCCAACGACAGCCAGAATTTTAAAAAAACAAGAAAAATTTCACCTTGTCAGCTCCGGGGCCAAAGATTTGTCTGAGAAGGGCCATGATAAGGGTTTTTTTACCCGACCCGGATGGCCCATAGAATAGGAGATGAGGACAATCCTGCTCAGTCACCTGTAATCCACAAAGCATAAGAATTTATGGAGGAAAGGCAAAAAAATTTCGAAGCTTTGGCCCGTAAAAACCATTAAACATTACCAGTTTCTTCAGATTTTGGGCAATATCTTCGTGGACCAGAACCTTGTCTAGGGTTTTGGGACGATATTTATCCACCCACAACATTTCTTCTTCGAATTGAATAAGCACTTGCTTCTCCTCTTTAAAGATCTACACACGCACACAATCAGAGAAGAGTGATTGTGGAAAAGCTACTATGCGGGGTGGGGCATAGTCGTGGAGAGGAGGGGAAGCTTGGAAGTGGCGGGAAACGATAGGTTACGATCGGAGGCCTTTCGATTAGAGTTGTTAGTGTAAGTAGCGACTTTCAGTGACACTTTCTCATGACTTTGCTTACAAATTAGAATGGGCTTTTTTCTTTAAAAGAAAAGGTAATGGACTTTCTTGTTAATTCGCAAAAAAGTAATGGGCTTTCTTGTTATCCACGCACGGCGATTCTTTGTTTGAATTGACTACAGTTGTGTTCCTTCTCTTCGATTCACTTTCATTTAGGACGTGTTCACTCTCACCTAATTGTTAACGGCAAGAAACAAATATGTGAAAGAATTAGGTGGTGGGCTCCACCATTACAGAATTTAGTATGTATGTTTAGTAAACATGAAATGGAGAGTTGTTTAAAAAACATGCGCCTCTTCAAATATGTGATATGACCAAATAACCCCTTACATATTTGTTAGAATCAGAGAAATCAAATTTGGTGGGGTTAAAGTAGTCAATAAACAACCTATTCTGGAGTAGTCAGAAATAAATACCACCCTTTTTGGATGATTTAAACCTGGGTCGATTACTGTGAATAGTGCGAGCCATGTTGCATATCGAGGGCCCGCCAGTGTAAAAACATGTACACTGAACATCAAGAAATACTCAAATTTAGGCTCTTATCAGACATTATCGGCTATACTGAACGAGTCCTAATATAGAATAGATAGATTACTGGTTAATTTCGTATATAATAAATCTTTCTTCTCAAAGTTGCTATTGAATTACGAAAATCCTCATTGAAAGCTTAAATTAATATGTATAACTAACGTCGCATGGCCATATACCCAAAGATTAAGAGACAAATAGTAATTAAAATCATTATGTTTGCACACAACTAACTACCTTGCTTTCCAGAAAGTAAAGAATCATTGATGTCTTCAGATTCAGATATGCTTTTTGTGTATTGTGATAAATCTCTAAAATGTGTGTTGCTTAGGAGCTTTTTTCTGGCATCAAAACAGAGCTTCTTGACTACCTTGTTGAATTTTGGTAGTATCATTGCATCATTCCAATCCATACATGCAGCATTAACAGAAAATCAAGAACAACGCTGCACGACACGAGAAGTTAAAAGCGTATTGTCTGAATAAATAGCCTAACATGTAATAATCAACACGCTGGACCAGTCAACATTTTGCTGACAAAATAGCAGTTTAGCTCGAGCAGAATGGTGCCGAGAAATCAAAGGCATCCCTTGTCCATAACTATATTATGCAGAGCACCGTCCCCTTTTCATGCATTTGAGGCATGTTACTTACATTCAGCAGGAGAGGCATGCTACTTACATTCGACAGGTGGTTGTTTTCGCGCCCCAACTCCTGATTTTGAGAAAAAAACAAGCTGAAATTACATCTGGTAGCGATGTACCATCCAGAAAACTAGCTCAGTCACTGTTCACACACAGAAAACTAGGTTTACAAAAACTATGGTGGTGTTTGGTTTCCAAGATAAAATAATACGAAGATATAATCTTGGATTAAGTTGTGAGATTATTTTAGTCATAAGGGGTTAGCTACGACTAATTATCTCATGATTATCCATCTAGGATTGAGTTGTGGGATTGAATCTCATGAACCAAACACACTACATATTTAATCCCGGGATACAATCTTGCGAACCGAACACCCCCTATGATTATATCATACAATTGAAAGATGATCAATCCCAGAATGCATGGTGATGGTGCATACCTTACTTTTCTCAAGTGACAACATCCATCTTCCAGTCTCATGTAAAATAAGGTCTTGGCGTTCTTTTATCCAACTTTCGCTTCTCCATTTACAACTGGACTTTCGCTCGTTTTGGGGGTACTGACAGATATGGTACTGGTTCTCTTGGACCTGCTTTTATTAGTGTCAGTTGCATCCTTTCCTGTGCTTATAGACTTCTTCACAAACTTATCCTGCGTAGGTGTTTTAGCCTCTACTGTCAGATTTTTGTCGCTGACAACGGCTTTCACATCAGGACTACTATCCTCAGGAAGGTCGACATCGTCAAGTTTAATATCAAAATTAGGAGCTGATGAAGTCTTCTTCAGCTTACCCTTGTCTGGGCTAGGTTCTGGAAGTAGAGCGCGGCGGCTCAGCCGAAGTTGTCCTTTCTCATTGATCTCTATAAGCTTGACATCAACACGATCTCCAGCTTTAAAAGCATCTTCTGCCTTAGCAAGCCAACTCGCACTCAGCTCGCTGATATGACACAGTCCCTCTCGGCCAGGTGCAATTTCGACAAAAACTCCATATGGAGCAATTGTTTTGATTTCACAGTTCCTGTAAATGTCACCAATTTTCGGAACCATTGTCAGGTTGCTAATAATGGCTTTAGACTTTTCCAGGCTTGACAAATCCTTAGCTGTTATTTTAACAACGCCATTATCTTGCGTCTCAATAGACTCGACCCCGGTTTCTTCAATGATGCTCTTCACTTTTTTCCCTCCAGAACCTATGATCATGTTAATTTTATCTGGATTCACCTTCATAACGTGAATAATCGGAGCATATCTTGAGAGTTTCTTTGAAGGAGGAGGAGAGCATTTTGACATCTCAACAAGGATATGCTTTCGGCCTTCCTTTGCTTGCAGGAGAGCTTGCCGCATGATTGATAAAGTAATTCCTATAACCTTTATATCCATCTGAAATGCAGTTACACCATCATCATTTCCAGCAACCTTGAAATCCATATCTCCGGACGCATCTTCACCCCCTGTTATATCAGAAAGGATTAACGGAGAGCCATCTCCTCCGAAATCCTCAGTGTTCAAGACCATCCCCATGGCTATTCCAGCAATGGAACTCCTGACTGGAACACCAGCATCTTGTAATGCCAAGCAACCCCCACATACTGAGGCCATGCTCGATGAACCATTGCTTTCTGTGATGGTGCTTTCAACGCGTATGGTATAAGGAAATTCATCTTCAGAAGGCAATATTGGCTCCAGAGCTCTCTCAGCAAGCATTCCATGGCCAATTTCTCTTCTAGATGGAGCTCCTGCACGGCCTGCTTCTCCAACACATGAGGGAGGAAAGGAGTACTACACAAACAACCAACAATGGCAAACATCAATTTAAAATGACTGTAGGAGCAAATGAGTGAAGGAGCAAATCAGCATACTCCTGACAACATTTATATCAAAGGAGGAGTGCCTGGGGAAAAACTTCAACTGAATAACAATCAAAATCTTAATACACCATAATATTTCTATCCAGCAAGATTTACTAGCTAGAAATATTACTATGCATTATGAATCTACGATCTTGATTCGTAAGTGATGAATGTTCATATTTGCAGTATGGAAAAGTTATCAGTTAGGGAATTTTCCAGTGACCAGCACTGGAAACAAGGTCTGAATATAAACTAGTCAGCTTCAACACTATGCATGATTACCCAGAACTAGTAACAAGCAATCATTTGCCTAGATCATTAGAAAATAAATATACTTCTAGATGGCTGAGAGGAATATAGCCCTTGTGGAAATCCTAGTTAATATAGATTTGATAGGAGCAGGATTGCATGAGAGAAGATGTTCCAATGTTAGCATAATGAGATAAATTAATGACTGTTAGCATTAGGAGATAGGAGCGGGATTGCATGAGAGAAGATGTTCAAATGATAGCGTAATGAGATAAATTAACGACTGTTAGCATTAGGAGAAACTAACGTGCTTTTTTATCTACACTAAAACTAACATTTTCAACCAGATATACATGAACATTTTGGAGAAACTCACCTGGAGGTAGAATCTCTTGAACTCCTCTTCATCAACAAGGTTGTCTATTCTCTGTGCCATTTGCTTATCACCAAGGGTAGCCACAGCTAATGACTGCAGAGCAATAAATGAAAAAATCAATAGAGCTACAGGTTTGTTTAGTGGAGCCTCAGCCAACTCAAGTAATATTTGAAACATCACATTCACTGTTATTCTACATCAAAATCTGTATATATTCAAATCTGTTATTCTATATTAAAACTTGTATATTAGGTTACTGCTGTCTTCTATGTTTGTTCTTCTATAAGGTTTTCCTGCACCAGGTTGTCGTGTAAATAGTTGAATAGTTTAAAAAATGAAGAAGGCAGGTGAAAATCGAGAACAATATACATTGCAAGAACCATGGTGGCGTGATTTGTTTCAGATATTATAGGAAGCCTATGATGAAGATACTACATGTGATAATGAGGCAGTTATTAATTACAACAGCAAGCTGGAAACTATTCTCATATAAATCTATACTGCATCAATTACATGCACCTGAGAAGAATACTAGAGAGTGATAATATTGTACATAAGATCTCCGCAAGGGAAAATAAATATGAAAATCCCCAAAAGATGCCATAAAAGTCAAGTAAATACAATGAGGGTCATGTACAAACAGCCTATTTAAAAATAATGTGAACTATGCAGAAGGGAAAATGATTTAGTCTCTCTACCAAATAAAAGGTCCAGACCTGGGTTTCGCCTCGCGTAAAAAGAGCACTTCCATGTGCCCGGGGAAGTAATCCACAGCGTGAATTAATCGATCGCAACTCCTCAGGAGTTCTGCCGTCACTCCTTTTTCCACCCTGATAAATCAAGTATGATAATTGATAAGACAGAGGAGCTATTTAGTAAAATATCAGCAAGACATACTCCAACAGAATGGGCAGTGGATCTCAGATTGCAAGGACTTTCTATATGTCAGAAACAGTTAGGGGCTGAAGTTGCACAATTAGCTAGAATGCTTTCGTGATTAAACATGTCCTCTCTACAGATCCATTTCCTCTAATT
This sequence comes from Salvia splendens, assembly GCF_004379255.2. Classification (NCBI taxonomy): domain Eukaryota; kingdom Viridiplantae; phylum Streptophyta; class Magnoliopsida; order Lamiales; family Lamiaceae; genus Salvia; species Salvia splendens. The sequence goes on from NC_056035.1 coordinate 31,524,590, forward strand.
ATATGTTTCTGCTTATTATTAAAGAAAAGGAAAAGAAAAAAAATGCTACAATCACCTTGTGTAGCAAAATAATACTGTACCGTATGTTATCCCTACTCAAATTTAATGCAAATTTTAGTATTAGCCTTACAACAAACCAGATAAAAACAAGAAACTGTACAAGGAAACATACCTCCACAATACGTCTTCGTAAGAATTTTGATGAAACTTCTTTGTAAACCAGCTTCACATCTACCTCCGAGTATAGCTATAAGAAGATCATGCACCAAAAAATTGATTCGATTAAATACCAATAGATTCAACAAGATCTTATCAGACAGTAATTGTAAATCTGAGCATAAAATTCAAGTTCCACTAGTCAGTCATAAAAACTGTACTTTTTTACTATAAAAATATGAACCTACTGAAAAATTATCATGCAAGCTCCAGTTTAATGATAAAAAAAACTTAGCATATCTGCATATATACGCCAAGAGTACAGATAGAATATTACCAAACAATGAGTTTTGAGTGTTATTTCAAATGTTGCTGATGGGTACCACTAAAAATATTACTTTAACTCAAGATCTAACCATCTCTAGCTAATTTATCCCAATAAAATAACAATAACTGGATATGTAGTTAGAACTTAGAAGTAGCATACATCTACGATGTGTAACTAGATCCCCAAAGCATTTCACCAGTTCGGTATTCTTTATCACACATACACACAAAATGAAGGAGAAAGAGGCCTATCTACAGGCAGGCATTGCCATAAACCTCATGTACAGCCATGCCATCCAATGAAGAAAGTGAGTTGCATCACAACTTCAGATGATCACATCTTCAAATCTACTAAGGAAATTACAATCAAATTTCTCCAAGGATCAAGACTTACCATAGGGGCGGGCTTCTTCGGGACAGGCTTGATACGCACATCCCCTTCATCAACTTCACCATCAACTACAACCTCCTCGTCCTCATCCTCAACCTCTACCAAGTCAGGCAACACCACTTCAGAAGGAAGGGAAGCTTCAGTTTTACTAACAAAACCCTCTTCCGTAAGTATGTTCAGGACTTTTTCCTCCAAAGATGATAATGCCTTTCTTCTTGGAATTTTCTCCTTTATTTGTAGTGCTTCAACTAATTCATCACCTGCAATTTCCTGAACATTATGAAACATCACTGTCATGAACTTCGAGGATGCTTATATCACATTTTTAAGACAATAAACAGCATAAGTGACTACATATTCTCATCCAGAACATTTGCAAAGAACGTCAAAATTATGCAAATAAAATTTCCCAGAGATTGTCAAATTTTCTATGTTTTGTTGACAATGTACTCGTAAACTTCAAAATAAGTATTTGTTCATATAGTTAGCATTATACTTGGACAAAAATCCAAAACTAGCTTACCATGGATAGGTTCTACCAAACCAATGTCCTAAGATTTCATCTAATGAAGCATTATTGCTCCAAACTTTTGAATTACCAATTGAACATTTCATGGCTAAATTTCTTGGTATGTCTCAGAAGCTCTCTGCTAATTAGAGGAGTGATTTTGACACAAGTCACCTGGGTTTTTTCATTAAAATAATGAACCAAACAAAACTCACGTATGTATATGCCGAGATTAACAGAACAAAGAACCTCATCTTGCATAAAACCAAAAAGGAGAAAACATTTTCCACTCTAGGAACATGTTTCCACATCTACCACAGTGATAAAAGATATGAACAAGAAAGCATACAAAGAACGCTCTTGGACAAGCGACAAAATAAAAGGCAATTGATAACATACCTCAACATGCTTATATAGCTCTGGAGGGGGCAATTTGACTGCATCCACCATTTTTGGTTTTCCACACTTCTTCACCAAGGATTCCACCTCCATGCATATAGCTCGGACAGCACTCTGCCATAGTAAATAATAAATACATTTTCACATACATAGATCTTTCGCTGGTTTAACTGCCAATGGTGTCATGTTGGACAAATAATTGAAGCTTGCAATAATTGTGACATGGCAAACGATTTCTTTGTTCAATCAAAATTTCGATTAGAAAAGTAACAATGAGATGAATAAACCATCCAGAAACATCTTTGTGAAACCAAAGATATTTTTGTTGAAAAGGAATTGAAATATTAACCACAATCACTCAAGAGTGAAGACTAATCGTCATCACACACGCACCTGGAGATTTACAAGATTTGGATCCCAAGTAAGAGGGAGTATATTGATGCCACAAATTATTAATGTGAGGCTGTAGGTTGTTTAACAAAAATTTATTAATTATGAATGTATAAAAACTAATTAATGAATTTTTGTTATACAACCTCCAGCCTCAAAACAAAATCATATCCTTAGAGGAAACCAACTCAAAGATATGACTTGAGAGACATGTAAGCACCTGTCCAACTTCAACAGCTTCCAATAACTTCTCTTCAGGAAGGAAATCGCAGTATCCCTATGATGATCCGTTCATTCAGAGAAATAATATGATCAGAAAAGTTGCAAGCAAAGCTGATGACAAGATGTTAAATTCACTCCTACAATCATCAAGAACAGAACAACTGTATCGTTACAAATAGTTTACATAAATTATTTAACAGTAAGACCAAGAACTCAAGAATGTTCCAAAGAAATTTAGAATCATATGTACAGGCTTACAGAAAATCATTATGTATCAATGAATTCAGAGATGTAGACAGTAATTGGTAACACCTCAATCATCAATATCGCACTCTCTGTCCCTGCCAGCAACAAATCCAGTTTAGAGTCCTCCATCTCCTTGGTAGTTGGATTCACAACAAACTTATCACCAATAAGCCCAACCCGGACACCAGCAACAACTCCAGAACTTGGCACTTCTGAGAGAGCTCTATTGTATCCAATGACAAACATAAGCATATATGTAACTTAGTTAGATTTTAAATGTTAACCTTAGTAAGCCACTAAAAGGGAACCAAAAATATAAACATACACTGCAATCCCAGCTGCTGTCACCGCCAAAGAATCTGGAGGATGTAAACCATCATAACTCAGGACCTGCCTCATGGGATAATAGAAGATCAGAACACAAGCTATGAACTCATGTTGCCTGAGTGAAGCAAGTTAACTCAGATGGACAGAAAACTCAAACAAAGCATAAATTTGATCTCGAAAAATTGCATGATTCATATTGGCACAAAAGGAAGAACCGACTGAAGATAAATTATTTCAGACCAAAGTAACAGTCTGAGTCCAGTAAACAAATTTCTAAAATTCTCAATTAACAAATGAGGAATGTAAGTAAGTCTATCACCAACAACTTTACAGAATATCCAAAACCATTCCTTATGCTCTGATATTTATATTTAAAATTGATTAAACTGAAGCAAATGTTATGGCTTTGAAAGGGCTTAATTGCAAAATATCACCAACAATTTTACCAAACTCCCAAACCCAATCCTTATGTTTAATAGTATTAATTAAATTATTAAAGTAAAGCACAAGTTATGGAGTAGGATGAATATTTATAGAAATGTTTCGAAAGTTGTGTCTAAATTGCAAATTCACTATAAGGTAGTCTATACAAAATATTCAAGAAATATAATAAAGTCAAAAGCATTTGAAAATCACTAAACCGTCCAGATGAAATAATCAAGGACACATTGTACATTAAAAAATTCGTATGAAGGCCATACCCATGATAGTATCTGTGTTTCATGATAAAATCCCTTTGGCATGGTGGGCCGTAGAGGTCTATCTATTAATCTACAAATGAGAACCTGAAAAAAGATATAGCCAACAACATTAGTAGGTCAACAAAATACAGAAATTGTGAGACATAGCATCCAAAGTTCTAAAACATTCTCGACAATCATCAAAGCAAAAGTTCCACAACATCAAATTGCCATGAGAATACCTCATGATCCTTTGTCCTCCCTTCTCGCTTGAAGAACCCACCACTGCTCAATGGCAGAACAACAAAAAAATAAGTTTCCACATCAAGCTAGGAGTTAATAAGAAGGAAACCGCTGAACCTCAAAAAATTACCTAGTACGACCCGCTGCTGAAAATCGTTCTTGATAATGTACAGAAAGAGGAAAGAAATCAGTAGGCTCATTGGGATCGTCATTGAAACAAACAGTTGTGTAGACAACCTACAATAATTCATCAAACCATATTATTCATAAACACAAAGACCAATTTAAACCTTATCATCACTAGTACTACATTTAAGTTATAGTCATAAAATAGGGACATTAAAAGACACGGATAAACACAAGGGGCGATTTTTTTCATAAACAATTCCGTCGGTTGTTCATGGAAACTAAGAAAATTAACTTTTAACAAAGTCTATTACTTACAGTTTCCCCATCTGTAACAGTAATGGCAGCACTAGCCTGTCTCCCAATGTGACCTGTCTCAACAAGTATCTGTGAAATTCACAAGGTCACGAAATTCAGAGGAAATAATTGACAAAACCTATCTCCCGCGAAATTCAAACTAACCAATTTCGAAGAAACAAACACATAGGTAACAAATTCAAACACTTACATGACGATCACCGACGGGAATTTTAATTGAGAAAGGAGCAAAAGACTGGTGAGGAGCATCCACGCTCTGAATGTCGGGCTGTGCTGCTAAACAAGCTCCAATAGTAAACCTTTTGAACAAGCTACCGCTGCCGCTGCTGCTAATTTTGTTTTTTCTAGTTCTCGGAGGAGTCCGGTGAACATCATTTGACGGCTGAATGGATGAAATGTGAATTCTGTTCGTCGGAGGAAAGCAATTAACCGACGAGAAAATTGAACTTACTTTGAATTTCTTGGAATTCGAAGCTCTGAGTTTGGAAAGAGGGGCGTGGAAGCTATAATTAGGGTTGGCTGCCAACATTGCTTCTCCTTCACCTTCACCTTCACCTTCACCTTCACCTTCACTGTGAGTGCGTGTGTGAAGTGTGCATATTATTTGCAGGCTTATCCACTTTGTCTTTGCGAGTAATGAAAAATAAAGAAATTAAAGTTTTAGTTAAAATTCATTTATAAATTTTAGGGCACTAAGTCAGTTTTGTCGAATAGAGTCATTGTGCCAGCCCAATATTCTACTGGGCTTGGACCCATGAGAAAGTAGGGCCAATGGGCCCGGCCGACATGGATCTCAAATAGAGTAATTTTAAAGATGGCAAGTGTCATTTCAGTAATTTGACATAACTTATTAATAAAAAATAATAATGTTATACTCACAAACTTTGCCTCTTATGATAAAAGTGGTGAATCGGTCAGTTCGGTTATACTAACTTATAACTTAAATCAAAATGGCAAGTTAATCGAAAAAAAAATTATTCTAATATTAGGACCGAAATTGAACCATGTTTGATACCCTACTAACAACCAATCGATTGGTTAGTCGATTAATTGAAACATAATCAAAATAAAAAAATAATTTAATATTCTCTATTTGATCCTTATGTACAAATTGCTTTCTATTCTTATTCAAGGAAAAACATTTATTATCAGTTTCAGTTTAATGGTTGTTTAATTCAATTTCCCATTGCTTATGTAGTAAATGTATTCATTCTAGTGTCGTGATGATAGATTGTGGAGCCAATATAGAGTAATTTTATTAGTTAAAATTATTTTGAGTTGTATTTATCTTTTTGGAGAAAATTTATAAGTGCTAATAAGGTCTCAAATTTCATCCGCTTTCTCCATACTTTTTTCTTCCATCTATTCCTTTAGATCTGGCTTTTGTATGGGTCAGATCATACCAATTTCAATTGGTTGATTGGTTGGCATATAAGAGTAAGTCTTGGTTAAGGATAGTTTTGGATCTAAACATAATGATTTACGTCATTTTGTATTAAGAGCCATATGTTCTTGCTCTTGGAATTGTGATTGACTCAACTTTCTTTACTTTTTGTTCTTACCCTACTTTTATTATGTGATTATATTTAGTTATTATAATTGGAGTAAACTAAAATTTTAACTACTTGATCTTGTATATTTAGTTATTATAATTGGATTAAGCTAAAATTTTAACTATTTGATCTTGTATATTTAGTTATTATAATTGGATTAAGCTAAAATTTTAACTATTTGATCTTGTATATGTTATTTATATCTTTTTAAAACTGGGGTAGAACCTTGGTGGTTTGATTGATCTATTATTTGATTGAAATTTGTTGTTGTTTTTTTATATAATTTGGTATAGTGTGAAATTGAATACTAGTTTGAAAATCTAACACACACTTGGATTTTTGTCTGGTTCTCTTATTCAAGTTCTATTGATATATTCATATTTTGCCCATACAACATATAAATGCACAAATCATAACATTAACGGTAGAGTACTAAGAATGACAAATGGAGAAGTCGCAGGTCATCGTCGATTCAATGGGGATATGAACTGTAAGTTATTCATTCTGTAGAATCAATATTTATGACGAAATCTAGAGATTCAGTGACAACCTGTGTGATGTCGCAATGTCTCTTACAAAACATTTGTAACGCCATTAGCAATGGCACCCTAAGGCGCGCCCTATGGCGCGCCACGTCATCAGTTTTATCCTCCTACCCTCCACATGCAATGTGGCGCCCTAAGGCGCGCCCTATGCATTTTCATTTTATTTGAATATTTAAATAACTACAAAAATTGGGGAAAAACTTCATTTCATTTATAGAAATTAATACATTACAATACGAATTAAAAAATTACGCAAACTCAGCGACGGAGATTACTGGCCCACACTTCTTCAATCATGTCGTTCATGAGCTGAACATGGTCATGTTGGTTACGCATTGAGGCCTGTCTAGCTAGAACCTCATTGAAGCCCGACGGTAATCCTCTAGCGGGGGGCTCGGTTGTCGTGCTGGATGAGCTAGATGCACCGTCATCATCGTTCCAGTCGGTGATGCTCCCACCCTCATGCTCGACTATCATGTTGTGCATGATTATGCACGCATACATGACATCGACGATGACTTCCTTGAACCAGAGACGCGCCGACCCTTTCACAATTGCCCACCGTGCTTGGAGCACACCAAATGCCCGCTCGACATCCTTCCGCGCCGACTCCTGCTTTTGCGCAAATAAAGCCATCTTCTCATCAATTGAGTAGCTGATCGTCTTCATAAAAATGCGTTTCATCGTCCGAGACCATCGTCCGCCGATCCCGAAAGGGGGCGCCCTACGTCGCGGACGATGGCCTATCGTCCGCCGAGCCCACAATGGCGCGGACGATAGGCCATCGTCCGCGACGTAGGGCGCGGACGATGGCGGGTACCCACAATGTGGGCATCGTCCGCGTCCGAGGACGATGGACGCCATCGGGCGCCCCATTGCGGGTGCCCTAACACACGATTTGGATTTCCAAAACCCTAGTTTCAATTATGGCAAATCAGGATTGGTCATTTTATTCTTAAAGTCAAATTATTCTTAATAATTTTGGTATTTTTAATTCGCAAGTGGATGGACTCGGAGTTGCTCGCAAGGGGAGCTGGATGCCCCCCTAATGCCGTGCCACCGCCTCGAAGTTTGTGCAGCAAGAATAACCTTCTCCATAGTCATCGACGAAGTAATTGTTTTAGGATTGTTATTATGTACTCCCTCCGTCCCGGCTAAGATGACACATTCCTTAACCGTCACGAGATTTTAGGAGTTATTGGTTAATGTGTTTAATTGGAGAGAGAAAATGTGGATGGAAGTATTAAAATATAGAGAGAAAGAAAGATGAATATTTTAATAAAGGTGGAAAAAAGTGGTTGAGTGTATTAATTGGACAGAGAAAATTTCCAAAACAGGAAATGTGTCATCTTAGTTGAGACAAACTAAAAAGGAAAATGTGTCATCTTAAGTGGGGCGGAGGGAGTACTATTTTTTTTATTTCTAAGATTTTAATCATGCAATATTTAATTTTTAGAGTTTTAATTTGTTTAATTTTCAATTTTTTTAATTAGTTTGCATTTCGAGGGGGTGAGGCTCACTAATTTGCTCCCCTAGCGCGATGCTTTGTGAGACGAGCAAGCCGCAACACAGTCTAACCCGTGCTCGTCTCGCCGAGATGAAACCGAGACAGGAAAGAGCTCTAACACTTTCAATTCTTATCTATTTGGGTAATTAGCTAGTGATTTAGTCAATGGCCGGATGGAAGATTAAATATAATTAAAATGGCGTTTCACACTACTGTCAAATTCCCCATTGATTTGTCAAAAATAAATAAAATAATATCAAATTATGATAGAAGGATTGTTCTATAACGCCATCTCCAATCATTTACACCAAACACAAATCCATTTTTGCAGTTCTGTCACATCAAACAGTAATTCTACTCCAACCATTTACACCAAACTCAAGCCCAAAAGAATATTCCATATTCACCTACTTTTTTTACTTTTTCAATCTTACCTACATATTTATCTAAATTACATATTAACCCCACACCATTTTATCAATAATTTTGCAAATGTAATTATATAATTTAATACAATTATATATATATATATATATATTAAATATATTATATATTCAATTAAAAATACACAAACTTGGAAATTAAAATACATCAAACATACTATAATAACATTCAAACATAAATTACAGTACATTTAAAGACATTACAATTACATAAAACATAGGACAACACGAAAAAATAGCTAAAATTCAAGATTGCATATTTGAGAAATTTTCCCACAAATGGTCAACTAATGCATTTCGAAGTTCCAGATGTGCATCTTTATTTCTTATTGCGGCATACCGAGTCATGTACTCTTGCAAATTATACGAAAGAAATAATTTTTTATAATATTAATATCATAACCTACATATTTATTTAAATTACACATTACCCTCACAATACTTTATCCATAATTTATACTACATATTTATACATTAACACCACAACACTTTATGAATAAATTTCCAAACATAATTAAATAATTTAATATAATTATTTATGTTATGTACTACTTTTTATTATTAAATATCTATTATTTAATTTATTTTTTGTAATATTAAATTTCATAAAAATTTACAATAGAATACATTAAAAATATTACTGAAGCACAGTATATGTAAAATGAAATACAATTAGAATACAATTAGAATACAATTACAATTTACAATTAGAATACATTAAAAATTTACAATCAATACACTGCGTATGTATGTTAAACGAAATACACTGCCACCTCTCTATATAATGAAGCCCATTTGTTGAAATGTAGTTGAAATATTAATGAAGCCCATTTACAGTTAAAAAATAAAACATTACTGTTCATCATCTTCCCAAACGTGTTCGTCTTCACCAAACCGTGTTCTTCTTCTTCCCCAAACTTTTCTGCTCTCACTTCTACCTTGATATTCTTGCTCTATTCGAAACATACTCAAACAAGGAGGGTGTGAATGCAATTTCAGAAATTATAAAATGGGTTTTGCGTTTGCTACAGTGCAACGCCATATATAGGTCGTCAATGTTCAAAATCGCAAAAAAAAGCTGATTTGGAATGCGTTTTTGAGTATGGTTGGAGCTCCAATCTACTGCATAGATGGGATTTGCAGTATGATTGGAGATGCTCTTAGGAGTAGAAAACAAACAAACATATAAAACTTTTGCAAGTATCAAGAATTTACAAAACGAGTTTCTTACATGAAAATCCGTATTCGTTATCTCGGTTTTCATTAAATGTAACCTTACTGAGCTCTTCAGAGTGTGAGCTATTGCCTATTGTTAAGTTTTAAAGCACATACTAGTATATAATCATCATGTTTTCTTTCTTGTTATAGACAGGTAAAGGGTGTTGCAAGCATAAATTGTAACTGTAGTAATTTTTCGTCATCATGATATATAGCTAGTACTATCATACTTCTAATAATTCTATCAATAAATACCATAATAGCATCCACAATGGCGGATGTCCCGGCGGACGTCGGACTGGCGTGCCGGACGTCCGCGCGGGACGTCTGTCATTGGGCAGCATGCATATGGATACGGACGTCCGCTGCGGACACCGGAGTTCTGCGGCTTTCCGGGACGTCCGTTGGGACGTCCGCCATTGCGTTGACACGACGGACGTCCTGGCGGACGTCCCGATTTTTTTATTGTTTTTTGTGGATGTCCGTCGGGATGTCCTTGGGGATGTCTGCCATTGTGTAGTGGGATGTCTTTATGACGTGGCAGTGCAGTTGAATGTTCTTATGATGTGTCAGGAGGTGTTTTTGGGAAGTCCGTCGGGATGTCCGCCGTGACATCCGTCCTGTTGGATGCCCTAAATATATTAATTTAAATATAACAATTTGAATGGTCCAAACTCCAAAGCACCTAATGATGGCACAAACGTTCCATCATAGTACACTTACAAAGATGAGACATTTCATTTGAAATGTTGTCAAAATTGTTCAACTTTTGGTATAGTCCAAATCTCTAATGTCATAATCGCAAGTATAAATTCTATCTCAATATGCTCCATGATGATAGAAAATTGTCACACGTTTAATAGATAGATAAGTTCTCGTTTGACACTTCTAATTCGCCGCCTCAATTTATGTGATCAATATTTGGAGTTGAGAGTATAATAGTAAGATAGATTACTACTCAAAAATCACAACGCCTATTACAACAAAATTAGGCATTGCAATTGTGATATGATCTATAGATTATTCAACAACTACGATATTCTCAAAAAAAATTTGAAGATCGTCACTTAAAACGATGTTGTCAAGCAATATAGTTTTACAGTCGAAATTTGGTGATTTGTGATGTTGTAATTATGCTGTTTTGAAAATTGTATTGTAATTATAATTAAAATTATGGTGAAAATTTTGTAATTATTGATAATCAATCATAAATATTGTTGGATGTTGAATTTTAATGGTCTTTAAAAGAGCCAAGTACAGATTAAATGAATTCCATTACTTATCAATTTTGAGCTGACGTTGAATTAATGTTTTTTTTATAGAATAACAGATTGATTGTATCGAATGAATTTCTTTATTTTGCTTATTATCCTAATTTAATAATCTAAACTAAGTTCAAAGGAGTAGTAGTATTTGATAGTAGTTTATAACTTCAGATTTACTATTTTTCAATTTATAATAACTTATCTTTCAACCTTTGCAGTTTACTTGACTGAACTACTCATTTGTTTTAGTTTTATGATTTTGATTTTGATTTTTTCTGCTTATAATAGTCTAATTATTTATTTATTTTTTTAGTAGCATATGATGTTTGAGAAACATTTCAACCATAACAAATGTTTATAAAATGGCGCAGAAAGTGTGACTTTGATGATAAATAAAACGAATTGGACGTTTTAATTTAACATAAATAAAAATGATACTGTTCGTATAGACAGACATTCAAACAAAATGTCATAACCTAACGTATGTCTACAATAAGTTAAAACTTAAAAGCAAAAATATTACTAGTAAAACACAAATAACAAAGACATTATACCAATAAAGGCTACTATGCGCAGGTAGTCATAATCAACTAAAGAAAAGAAATATTTATAAATTATGCAAAGATTAATATTAAGGATTAGTCTATATATAAATTACTATCAAAAGTTCACCTACTAAATTTGACTAAATTGTTCTCAACTTGGAAGACAATGAAAACTGAGTGATCAATCAAACTTAACTAAGAAGTCAGCTAACCCTTAGAGCATCTCCAATGGCGGACGTCCGGTCGGACATCCGTGACGGGCGACCGGGACGTCCACCATTGTGGCGTGGCAAGTCGGATACGGGCGTACGGATGTCCTCGGACGTGCGGGCGACGGGCGGGTGGACGTCCGCCATTGTGGCGTGGGTCGGACGTCCGGTATTTAATTTTTTTTTTAAACTCTATATATACGGCTCGTTGAATTTCATTTCATTCGCACCACTTGTATTTTTTTTGTTTTATTACTATGTAATTTTTTTTTCGAAGCATGTATGTTTTTTTTAATGAAGTTGTTTATTTTTCCCATTCGTATTCGTGTTGAAATTTTATTTCCGTAAACGTAAATTGCTTTATTTGTGAATTTGTGATTTTTTTTATTGCGGGAAGTCCTAGTGGGAAGGGCGATAGGAAGGGCGGATTGTGCAGGGGAAGTCCTAGTGACGTGGCAGTGGGATGGGAAGTCCTAGTGACGTGGCAGAATGTGTTTTTGGGAAGTCCTAGTGGATGTCCGAGTGGGACATCCGGGCATTGGAGATGCTCTTAGGGCATGCACAAATCCATTTCTTAAATCATTGAAATTCACAGATCTTACAATATTTTTTTGCTTACTAAACAATATCCACAATTTACCATTCCTTCACATAATTATGGGTCTCATTAATTTTTTCTATCCTTTTGTTTATCTTATAATTTATTTATCCCAATTTAATTAAATTGTGAAATTAACTAAAACCCTAAAATTACATTTTATTGAAAGCCGAAGAATACAAAATTGAAATTCAAAAATTACTAGTATATTTTATTGAAACTCGTTGTTGTGACCAAAATTCGTCTAAATGAATTCTTATTATACTATACCCCTAATTAAATAAAAATTAAAGTAAAAACAGGAAATTTATTTGTATAGTTTTAATTCAATTAACAATGAAAAATAAGACAATGAAAATCGCAAATATTGAAAAGTATACTTACTAAATAAAAAAACAAAACAGCTCTTCATTGCAGAAATCCTGCAACTAAAGGCAACGATTGCGTATGGTGTTAGTAACACTAACTAAGCACTCTAGATTAAAACCGGAGTGAACATATGTACCAAGATAGAATTCCTACACAAGACAGGACAGTCTGCTTTATAATGAAAGTAAACCCAAGATTAGGCTAATTAATAAATTATTTATAATTAGAAATCCTAGGTAGCAAATTGGAGTATTCCTACACCCTTTAGAATCCTCACAAACAGAAAACACAAGTAAATTGCTAACAATCCAATCCCCAAGGATTTGTCAAGCTGCATATTTCGCTTAGGCAATATCACAAGCGCCCAAAGCAATCCACCCATCATGAATCCCACCGTTTCGTACACATCCGAATCATTCGGCACATCATACCCCTCCGGATAAACCTTCAACGACGCTAACACCAACGACAGCCCCAGCCCCACCAGCGTGTTGAAGAGGGGGCCGGCATAGCACCCCGATATCGCCACCTGCGCCCCGTCCGCCCCCCCCTTCAGCGCCATCGCCATATTTGAGATCAAGTCGCCCAGCGAGTTCCCCCACGCGAGGACCGTGACTCCGAGTACCGCAGGGCTTATGCCCAAAATGTTGCCGAATGCAACCAGCAGCGACACGAGCTCTTGCACGATAATGTATGTCCACGTCACGCTCATTAAGAAGCACCCGGCCAGCCACGGCAGCACCCACCTCTTGGGCGGCCCGGCCCCCTTCGTCAAGGCCAGCGACGCTGCGCCGAGGATTATCCCTACGGCCACGGATGCTAATAGCAGAGCGAAGCTCTGCTTGGCGCAGAGCGCTCCGATTAGCATTGGCGCCAGCGTCGCGGACGCCACAGCGAACGGCTTCGACCATTTCTCGTCCCGAACGTCTGGGATCGTTAGCCTTCTGGGTAATGTAACCGGCAATTCCACAGCATACACAAAGAGAAGGATGCCGCGACGATACCAAGAATATTCGTCGGTAGTAACAGAAACCGAAACCGAAACAGAGGATTTATGCTCATCAGCATGATTATCTAACAAAGGCACCTCCACGTCATCCAAAGCCTGGCCGTGAACAACCTCCTTCCGCCGCAGAAATTGCATAACGGAGACGAGGGCGATGTACAGGAAGTAAACAGAGAAGAAACAGAGGGAAAACCAGAAATTAATCCTCCCGGAGATGTTGATCGCGATGACGCAGCAGAGGACGAAGAGGAAGAAGAGCACGTCCCGGACGAAGCTGGCCCGGTCGACCCGGATCCCGCGCGACGAGACGGCGATGCTGACGACGCCGACGACGAAGCAGGAGATGAAGAAGGCGCCGCCGAGGACGCTGCTGAGGCCGACGTCGGCGTCGCCCGAGCGCGTGAAGGCGATCACGCTCGAGAAGACGTCGTTGGCGCCGTTCCCCAGCGGGAGGAGCGTGGTCCCCGCGATCGTCGGGGAGAGCCTCAGCACGCGCGAGAGGCTCTCCACCGACGGGCAGAAGTACTCCGCCGTCGTGTTGCCGAGGACGTAAAACAAAACCGATAGCCATAGCAGCAGAGCCAAATACCCAACCACGGGAGAATCCCCACAAACGCAGTAAAAAACCTCGAGGTAGTTCAAGTAGCCGCTGCTGCTGCAGCCGCTGCTGGACCTCACGTAGGCGCATTTCGCCCGGTAATCCGAGATTTCACGGACGCCGCTGCAATCATCGGCCGCATCGTACAGCCGGTTATCCGAATGCGAAGGAGTTGAAGAAGTGGCGAAGATAAATAATAAGAGGAACAGAGAGAAGGACAAGCTGGCACAGAGAGAAAGCGCCTTGTTCCGGAAAAAATCCATTCAGAATAAAAAACGAATTTGATGAGAAATTGATTTAATTGGAACATAACATAGCTATAGCTATAGCTATGCAGACGACAAGGGTAGTGTGTATGTGAGGTAGGAATGTTTGGTGCGAGCTTTGTGGTTGGGACAAAGTTAATTAGGCAATCTCTTGGGAATTGTGATTATTGAATTTGTAAGGGAATTGATACAGGCACAGCTATCGACAACGACGCATCACACTTTTTCAAACCAAAACTTTTAATTATCTAATTTGCGTTTGCTTGTGAATGCATCAAGGAATAACCTAACACTGGTAGTACATAATTATTGAATTATTAATTGGAGTAATGCAATTATTGAAGAGATGCGAGTTTGGGGAAGGATAAGGTAAGAATCGGGCACCACCAGCGCAGTGAAGGAAAGAGTTTGTTTGACTAGATAAGGTTAAAAAGAAAGGAATTGTACAACAAATGAGATGAAGCTCGTGAACAGGATGCTGATTGCTCGGTGCAAACTTGTTTGGAATCATTCGATTCGGGTTTAAATGATTAGAGGAATCTTCAGGAAAAAACAACCAACGTTTATTAACTATACTATTTTTACAGGGGTGGCCAAAATAATAGAAATTTGAAAATTCAACTATAATAAAACTTAAATTTAAGATCCGGTTTTGTACGGACCGGGTCGCATTTTTTTTCTAAATCTTGGACTTTCGGACCGCATCGGATATTTCTAAATCCGAGTAATTCGAAGTCCAAAATATATTACAATTATAAACATTACAAAAATGAAAGTTATTATGTTGAACAATTCGAATGGTATTTGGGATTATATTTTTAGATTTTGGTAGAAGATTTTTAAATTTTGGATTTTCTATATTAGATTTTTGAATTTGTAGATATTTTGATGCAATTTTAAATTATTTTGATCAAATCGGATTTTGTATTTTCTAACAATTCGAATCAGATTGGATCCATTTTTTTAGTGAACTGCAAAAATAGTATCTGGACAATATAAGATGCATATTTGAGGCACTTCGTGCAAATAAATTGTATCCAAGCTACCTGAACAAAATTTTTATTCATTTGAGGTATTGTTTCATTATTTTTAGACATGTTTTGCCCTTTGTTTACTCTTTTGTATTAAAGGTATTTAGTACATTTAAATTATTTGTTTCTCTATTTTTATTTATGAGTTATAGCTCTCATCTGCGTACACTTTCAATTTATTTATGATTGTTATTCTCCATCTTTTCTCTATTTTTCATCTTTCTCGTTCATTTTATTTAATTCTCTTAAAATAATTAGTTATAATTTCAAATAATTAATATTTGAAAACACTTAATGAAAATAACATACAACAAAAAATTAATTTAAATTATATAAAATATTTTAATTTAATAAAAATAATAATTTAAATAAATAATACTCTCTCCGTTCCATAGTAGTAGATGCACTTCTTTCCGGCCAGAGATTAAGAAAATTATGTGTAATGTATTAAATAAAAAGATAATAAAGTAAAAGATAGAAAAAAGTAGTGAGAATAAAGTAAGAGAGATGGAAAAGTAAGTAAGAAAAAATGTGTTGACTTTATTAAAAAGGGAAATGACTTCACTACTATAGACCGTACCAAAATGACAAAATGACTCACTACTTTGGAACGGATGGAGTAATACTTATACTCCCTTCATCCACCATTATGGTAAGAGTCATATTTCACTTTTACCATAAATGATAAGTAGGACTCACATCCACTAACTTATACTATTCACATTTTATTACAAAATTAATACTCTGTATATATGTAGGACTCATATTCAACTAACTCGTGGCGGAATCAAATAAGACTCTTATTAGAGTGACGAAGAGAGTAATCATCTTTAATGAGTACAAGTAAATGTAAAACAGTAAAAAACTTGGTCTTTCAAATATAATTTTAAAATATCTAAACAATACTGCTATCCTGTACATAGAAAGCGTATATAAATAATTGAAATTTCGACATAAATAATAATGCATGATGAAATTAATTTTTAATCAGTTGCACATAATTTTTTATTTTAAAATATTAATTATATGGGAAGCTATTAAATAAATAAGAAAGATATAAAATGGAGAAAATATAGATAGAGGAAGAGAAATCATAAATAAATTGGAAGAGTGATTAGAAAAAAGAGTAAACCACACTAATAGTCATTGATCTTGTCGAAAAATACACCAATAGTCCCTAAAAAAATTTATAGCCTATTTGGTCCCTAAAAATTAGGAGTACATTTTTGGTACCTGTCAGTCTTTTATACCCCTCTGCATTCAAAAAATCTCATAAATGCCATTGAGGGCATTTTCGGTATCTGGAAATCACAGTTTTGGTACCTCTTCAATCATGCAATTATTTTGGACATACATAAAAGCACTTTTTACAACAAAAAATATTTTCTTTTGAATTAATTCACTTAAAATTTTTAAATAATTACTTGAATAACATATAGATTAAGCTTTATAATGAAAAAATTACAAGATAGAATTCACTATAATATTTTTTCTTCTCAAATTTAAAAAATTTAAGTAAAAGTTTTAAGTAAAAATAAATCCCACAAAGAATTTTCAATAATTCAATTTAATATTTATATTAAAAAATGTTACTATTAAATATAATTTTTTCTTCTCAAACATACAAATTAAGTTGTATAATAAATAATATTTAATTTTAAAAATAAATAAAGCATAATTAAACATTTGGTTTCTTATTTAAAATTTTGAAATCATAAAGCATCAAATATTATTTAAATGAAAGTATAATTGAGTTTATAAAAGAAATGGTGATAGAAGAAAAAAATGAAAAAAATTAAAGAGTAGAAAGGTCCAAAATTCTCCAGAACTTTAAATATTCACACTAGTGGAGTTACTTTACTCTTGTTGTACCAAAAATGATATAAAATTTTTTAGGGACCATTGGTGTATTTTTTTTATAAGATCAGGGACTGTTAGTGTAGTTCACTCTAGAAAAAAAAAGGAAAGATGTAAATCATACTCCATCAATTCCATAGAAATAGGTCATATTTACTTTTTTTATCTGTCCCATATAAATAGTCCATATCTACTTATGACAGCTTTTTTCTCCTTTTTTTTACTTTATCGTTTATGGGCCTTACCATCCACTACACAATTTCAACAATATTTTCTCTTTTTCTCTTACTTTATAAATTATGAATTAAAACTTGTGTCAATCATAAATGACCAATTTTTATGGGACAGAAGGAGTAAATGAATAAAAAACAGAGAGAATGTGATAAAAAGAAAAGATCACCCTTGAGGCAAGAAAGGACAAAATAGGAAATAAAAAGTATAAAAAAAGTACCTCAAATTCATTAAAAAAAATTCAGATACCTTAGATGCAATTTATTTTTATGATCCTATGTTCATCACCGGATACCATTTTTATAGTTCACTCATCATTTTTTTAATTTCAAAATTTTGAATTGGATCAAATTTTTTAATTTCAGATTTTTGAATTGGATCAAAAAGGAAAAAAAAGCTGATCCGAAATTCGAATAATTTCCTCTCTTTGAGTCAAGTTACACTTCATAAAAAATCGATTGATTGACAAACAATGCGAACACTAGGACCACAAAAAAAATGGGACGTGGTAAGTTAGATGTCGTGTCGTCTTATGTACAAATACAATGCAAGAAATAAACGTGGTGATCATGATAAAATAAAAGTATATTCTCTCAAGTTTTAGACTACACCAACACCAAGTAGGAGTACTAAGAATTTTAATGCCTAAAAGTTTAGCTAACTATATCCGATTCCTTTGCTTATTCGTCTAGAGATGATCAGATGAACTAGTGTGACCTGGGACAGAACTTGAAATACCAATTAGCCTATGTTAAGATTTAATAAAAATACTAATATTAACAAATTTATTTATAATATATAGTATATGATTCAATTTGTTGTTTCGTTTGATTTCTAAAATCAAAGCAAACCAAAAAGATAAAAAAGATGCAATCATGTTAAGAACTAAATATTGTATTTGAAATCTAAAAAGAAGTGATCATGTAGCAAAAAATGAAGTTAAACGACGTAAGACGTATTAGAATAGAAATATATCCATAAAAATTAGTATTAGAATCAAAACTAATTTAGCTGTCGTAATTTTGATTTTTTCTTTTCTTTTAATTTGATTTTTTTTGTTTTTAAAAATAATACAAATAACAAAATCAATGTAGTCTTACGATTAGATCGATGGAGATTAAGTGCAAATCAATTATAATGTTGTATTTGAAATATTCTATGTATGTTATTTTACATTAAAGTTAAGGAGATTAAAATTATGGTGAGTGCAAACTTTATATTCTTTTAAATTAAAATTTGGACGATTTGGTGACAAGTGTCCCACTCCTAATTAAACAAATGAAAATAAAATGGGATGAAAAAAGAGTAAATTAAAAGAAGAGAGCAAAATTGAGAAAAGTAATGTGGTGTATAATTATTTAAACTTGGGCATGTTTTATTATCATAATATTCAATAGAAAATAGTCCAATAAATATAGTAAAGGTTAAGGCCCAATCGATTATCAATACTACTATATGAATTGAAGCCTATTTATAATCATCTTCTTCCTCAAAATTGGCGGCGCAACTTCTCAGTTCTCAACCAAGAAAAAAATTTCTAAAATAATGAATTTTAGCAATGTTACTATCTTGTGTTGGGAAATACTACCTCCGTCACACTAAGTGTCACATTTTGTCATTTCAGTCCGTCCCACAATATGAGTCACATTTCATTATTAGTAGACCCTACATTCCACTAACCAATTCTACTCACTTTTTATAAAACTAATATATAGAAGTGAGACTCATAATCCAATAACTTATTCAATTCACTTTTCTTTACATTTCTTAAAATCTGTGTCCATACTAAATGTGACATTTAATGTGAGAAGGAGGTAGTAAGATTTTAAAAAATCCGTATCTGACATTTAATGTGAGAAGGGGTAGTAAGATTTTAAGTTTTATATTTAATGCATACACTAAAATAAAAATATAATAATTAATTTATTATATAAGTACTTAAAGTTACATATTGTCATCTTCCAAATGGAATAATACTAACTATTATTATGATAACTTCAATATATTTCGTTAATATAAATATATGATTTCTTGTTTAAAATAATCTAATAAATTAAGAAAATATACATAATACAACACATTATTACTTAAAAGTTATCGATTACGTTTAATTAAATGAGTTATAAAAATAAACAATAATTAATCATTAAATAAAATAAAATAAATAGAAAGAGTTGAGACTTGCAACAAAAAAGTGAACTAATTTCAACTTATTAGATTGCTATCATATGTTTGAGCTATCATGTGTTCGAGAAGACCGTCTCAACCCATGGCGCAGTATTTGGGCTAGACGCGTGTGCTCTTGCAACTGAGCAAAGCTCGCCTGCAACAGCGTGCACGAGCCTAATGACGAGCACGCGACGTACCGTGTCGACCGCAGGTGCTCCGCTCATAGCTAAGGCTGCTTTGTACAAAAAGTCGATTATTATGAAAAGTAAAAATACACGGTTATTGTTGAAAAATCGATTATTTTGGTTAAATGAATAATTAATCAGCAGAATACAGTTGTGCGATTGATATTGATATCCGTTAATATCGAGGAAAGGCGGAGAAGAAACAATCCAAAATCAATTCATCGACCAGGCTGCCCAAATTGAGAGAACACAGATTTCTCCTTTCACTCCCTTTTGTTTTCGATTTGCCCAGGAATGGACTGTGCTCTGAGAATTGCCCCTTCTTCGCCCAAGGTTTCCTCCCTCCATTATCGTTTGCACAGTAATTCGAGGGTTCTTCACAGGATAGGCTATGGAATTCCCTGCAGTGACGCCGTTTTGCTCAATTCATCCTTGTTTGCTTCTCCCGCTAGGGTTAGTAGTTGTGATTTTAAATGCTGATTTTTTTTATAATCAGTATGGAAATGCGGTAATACTTAGCTTCAGTAGTTGGAAATTAATGTAGAACAACAGCTGCAGCTTTGTAATTTAGGGCTCTGATTTTGGCAAATTCTATACTACGTTATCTGGTATGCTAGCTTGATTCTTCCAACTCATTTGGTATGTGTGTGTCTGTGTTTGTTCTTGGTCAATATAGTGTGGGGTATCTCATATGGAAATGATTTGATGTGCCTTTGGCTAATACGGTATTCATCTGTGCATGATATAAATTTATATAGAATGATCTTGCAGGTTGTTCGATGCGATGTCAGGCGAATAAGTAGTCTAGAATCTCTTTTCTGCTATGATAAACCTATTCCTGAGGAGATTATTGAGAAGCCTGTTGGGCTTGCGTTGACCGAGAAGGATGTTGGAGAGAATCCTCGATGCTCTAGTTGTCTCTCTAAAGGAGCGACTCTTTGTGCAACTTGTTCAGGTTCAGGCTTATATGTGGACTCTATCTTGGAGAGTCAAGGAATCATCGTAAAAGTCCGATGTTTAGGTATTGTTCTAAGAAAGTTCTATTTATCATTTGTTTGCCATATATAACATGACTTTGATGAGCCTGTATTTTAGAGAATATTTTAGCCTATACACTGTTAGTATATCTTAGACTAGACAAGCTGAGGTCATACTCCTACCAATAAGCCGAAGAAACCAAATATGACGGAGACCAATTGCATGTCATAAAACCTTTTGAGCTTGGGATCGAGAGGATGATGCTTTGATAACAAAGCGAAAAAATGACACCCCTATTTTACCGTGCAGGTTGTGGAGGAACAGGGAATACAATGTGTTCAGAATGTGGTGGCCGGGGTCATCTTTGATTTGGCTTCATGTTTGTTATTACTCACATAAAAGGTCTGTTTCTCATTTAATTAGTTATATCCCAGGGCATGTAATGCAAACCTGCAGAGATCCTGATTACAGATACTCAACATGTGTATGCTTTTGCTTTTAACTTCTCGTTGTATCATACATCAATGGGAACAAAATTATTGAAATCTGCTATAGATCCTGCCTCCATGATTGCTTGTTCTTTCCCAAATTAAGAAAAATAGAATATAGAAATCTGCTGAAAGGTCAGACTTCCCTGTCTTTGGTCATTAACTGCTCTATAGATATTGTGTTTCTCATTAGTCAAGTAATAAGGAGATTATGCTGAAGGGAAATCACTGAAGTTCCTTCAGTCTCTCAAATATAAATGCTTCAGTACAAGACTTGCTGATTGAGGAAAACTGTGCAACACATTATGTTAAGACTAATTGAAAGCTTTGTTCACCAACATTGTCGTCAAAAAGGGTGCAGCAGCTCATGGCATGTTTTTCTCTATGGTCTAACATATGGATGTTGGAAAGTTCTCGAACTACCTATGCACACCATTTAGAATAAGCATGAAGGATCCATCATACATAGACCATAAGGAGATTTGTTTTTGCGACTTTACACTTGTGATCTTTGTAGCTCCTGCATATAAGCTGGGATGGTGCTATGAAATTGCTGACTTTGGGGATTTTCTGCATATGCTACGTAATACGCCATTGTGCTAGCTTGTAAACACCACGGCCACCCTATTCTTGAATTTTAAAGTAGAATATTGTTCGAAGTTCATGACATTATAAACTCTCATTACTTCCTACAAAGAAGTAAAAGTATATAGTAAATTTAAGATCAGCTTCCGCCTCACAGTGAGATATCTAGTCAAGAAGGTGTAGATGCACACTTCTGTTGCATACTTCATGTGAATAACAAGTGACCAAGTACCTCCCTGTAGTGCACAGACAGATCCTGCTACCACGCCAGATAGGAAGCAGAACGAACTAGTCTAACAGAATTGATGCCTGCACAATCCCTTAGTTGTATATATCTACTTGCACAAAACCCCATTTGTTTCCATATGCCACAATCCTTGATGCAACTCCTGAGCAACAGTTTGCACACAACTCGAACTCGTCTACCTCTCCTGAAACCTAATTGTCTGCTTGGGCTGAACCACGAATAACACCAAGAACTGGTATAAGCATTGAGGCAAAGCAAATATTCCCCATTGAATAATTAGCTGCAGTTTTTACTGCTATCTTGAAATTTACTTCTATTGCACATGTGAATTACATGTATTTGATGTGTGATACTGTGACTTTCATCATATTCTTGATAATTTGTGCTGATCATGTCGAGCATCCTAGGATCAGGATAATGAATAGAGTGTCGACCATGGTTCCGGTTGCAGTGGCTCCTCCAAAGCCAACCATCAAGAAGCATGAGTAGAGAGTGCTTGCAATGGTTTATATAACTACACTAGTATTTACTTTTAGGGGATTATAATTATACACAGCAGAAGCTTTCAGTATCCTGCTAGAATGTTCAAACATAAGATTAACCCAGGATGCATACAAGGATTGTAGTATTGCGAAAACTAGTTCAATTACTAATGCTGCGGGGACTCTCTGGAGTGCCCATAGAGACGAGTAGAATCCCAAACGCACATGTAAGAAGAGGGCTTAGCTAGAATGCGGCTTTGAGAGTTGTTGATGGGGTGAAACTTACCAATGCTTGCTGTGAGAATCCTATGACTATGGCACAAGCTGTTAAAGTGACGAGTAATCAAGGAGCATGCACAAAATTTGAACTCATTAAGCAGTATTTATTGATTGATAAAATTTGATACAAGAAGGTCCAGAAACAATACGAAAGAGAGAGACCTTAATTCTTGATGGAAGGCTAGGCTCTGGACCTTGAGCATTTTAGAAAATCTCATGGCTCTCGTGAAGCAGTTTCTAGGGGGAGGGAAGCATAAGGAAGGTGGTGTTTATTATCGTTGCTTTTGGTTAACACTTAACAGATCTTTAGGGCTATATTAAACTAGTATCGCACTCGTGCGATGCACGACCTAATTTATTTTCTATTCACACTAATTTGAAACTGTGATATCACAATTATGAAATGAGACAGTATTATTATATTAAGTTCTAAACTCACGAATGTATACAATAACAATTTATTACACAAGTAAAAATTAAAATAAGTTTTGAAACAATAAACAGCACACAAAACACAACCTTCCTTATGCTTAATCATCTTTCCTTGAAAAGTATTGAACTAGTATTTTATTTTTGGTTCGTCCTTGAATATTTTATTCAACTTTTCACTTTTATTTTACCAATTATGAATTAAAAGCCGTACCAATTATGAATTAAAAGCCGTACTCAACCAAATATTCATACTTTTCAGGGACAGAAAGAATAACTTTATAATAGTACTAGTATCATAAATCTCGTGCTGTCCAAGGAATGATCATCTTTCTTAGGACGGACTGAGGGAGTAATAATTATCATTACATTCTCTTATCTATTTCATTATATAAAGGATTGTCTAATTAATTTCATTAGAGCATCCGCAGTGGGCGGAAGATAGCCCACCCGATGCATCGTCCACCACTGTAGCAAGGCGGGCGATGCGATTCCCTTCGTCCGCGCCCTATGCATCGGCTGCGGTCGATAGCCTTGGATTACGCATCGTCCTCCCCATTGCGGGCGACGCGTTTTACATTATTATTATTATTATTTCTTCTATATCTATATATATATATATATATCACACATTTTCCAACTTCTATTTCACTCTACTCCATTCTTTTCCTCTATTTCTCTCTAAAAAAAGAATCCAGGTGAATTCCCAAATCCAAATAGTCCCGACGGATTGCCGATGTTCGGTGGTGGTGCTCGGTGGCCGGGTACAGACCCTGTCGAATACCTGCCCTTCGATACACATAGTTCCATCTAGTCCAACTGGGAGCCCAACACCCAGTACGATCCGGATATCACCACGGATTCCTACGGCTGTCTGACATGGAGTCGTCCCCCGTCCGCGCCTCCGCCACCGCCCCCGAGGAAAGGAAGAAGAAAACCAAAAGCAGAGCCCAGAAGTTGCCGCCTCCGGAGAAAAATGAAGAATTCTCCCTAGGGAGGACAAACTACAGCCCCGAAGAGACCGTTCATCTGATGAGGTGTTGGGTTGATATTTCAGAGGATCCGGTATTTGCCAAAAACCAACGACAAATCCCGTACTGGGAGCGCATCACTGAGCGCTATAATGAAACCAAGCCGGCGGCCGCGTACAAACGCAGGAGGGAGCAGCTCCGCAAGCATTGGGATCAGGTGTAGAAGCAGCTCAACTGGTCTCGACAGAGTATATGAAGTGCTTGAGGGAGCAGGGTAGAGACGAGAGTTTGTCCGATATATGCGATAAAGCATTGGCGTCGTACTTATCAATGTACAGCGAGTTCAAGCACTACTCCACCTGGCTCATCGTGAAGGACAAGCAGCAGTTCCAAGGAGGGATTATGCCCATATCGTCTGCGGCGAAGAGGACGAAGAACACCGTTACCGGTGATTATACGAGCAACGACAGCGGCGCACCTCCGATGGACCTCAACCAACCGATGCACGAGGATGAGAGCTCTGGCACACCGATGTCTACCCAGCGTCCCATTGGCAACAAAGCTGCCAAGAACAAGGGAAGGGGAATGCGACGACCTCACAGAACCCGACCCTGACCGCGACCACGACCCCGGCCTCGGCTTCGACTACGATGCATGTCTACGGGGACTTGGTGAGGGTCGCCGCCCAAAGGACATTGTTGGATATGCACAATGCCCTCAGGCAGACCGATGACCCGGGTGAAGCTCAATACCTCAAGTAGATGATCAGATCTCCAACGCCAGTTGGGAATCAACTAGACTAGTTGTGCACTTGTTTTATTTCTACTCTTCCTGTCGTTGTTACTTTTTTTAATTAAGTAAATGTAGGGTTTCCCTTTAATTTGTGTTGCTTTATATTTATTTTGCTTGACATATTTGTAAACACAAAAAATAACAACAAAATAGTAGTTAAAACTATAGGTCGAGCTATAGGGCACCCCACTGTAGGTGAATGGGTAGGGGATAAAATGCTAATGTGGCGAGCTATAGGGTGCCTTATAGGGCGGGCTGTAGGGTGCCCCATTGTGGATGCTCCTATACCGCAGATTGCCCATGAGTATAGAAATTAAGGTGTTTTTATTATAATATAAATTTGTATTTGAAATAGCTATTACTATCTTCGTCCCGTATTACCTGTCACATTTACTTTTCTATCCTAATTTTATAAAAATGATAATAAATAGTAAAAGTGAATAAATAGTAAAGTAAGAGAGAGAATAATATAAATAAGACCCTTCTCTACCTTATTCTTTCTTTTATTTTATTATTTCTTGATTTTAATTATTTATTATCTATCTTATTCTTTCTTTTATTTTATTATTTCTTAATTTTAATTATTTATTATCATTTTTAAAAGTAAATCTAACAGTAAATGTGTTAATGTGGGATGGAGGATAATATTATCCTCAAACTAGAAATTCGAAATTCTATTTACATCACTTTACAAACGTGTCGTCTCATGAAGTATATGCGTGAGAGTTGAGACCTTAAGACAGTGCCACAAATTATGTGTTTCGCAATACGTGTTCAAAATCTGATATTGTTTATTTTATTTGATTAGTGTTAGAAAGATCATTCAAGAATAGTTGATTATTAGTATTTTAGAATTGATTTATTCTCTTTTCCTAGTTACATTTTATTCCTTTCATAACATTCTTGTAAACCCTATTTAAAAGGGGTCGATTACTTCATTATATAATTAAGCGATGAAATACATATATCACTCCCGTATTATATAATTCAACAATTACTACCATCTATTTCGATTTTTTCAATTAATTCTCATAATTATCATAATTTTACAGATATACATACAACTAGTGGAATAATGCGAATCTAACAGGCTGGATATTGCATTCAATTAAGAGCATAATAAATTGACTGCAGTAGTATTCGTTGATTTTAAATTCTTTTCACACTAGAAATGGAGCGTTACGAGTTAAATGAGTGATGATGCAACTCTCTCATTTTCTAGTATATATATTGGCATAACATTTTTCTTCTCTCCATATATTTTCACCATGAAAACAACTAAAATAATTTGTCTCTCTACTCTTGTAACTATTTTATTGCTCTCTCAAATTTTCTCAACCTCTGCAATTCCAACAGCAAATCTAAAGAATGATGATATAGCGATTCAAAAGCACTCTCAGGTTCGTATCTCATATTCTTCTATGTTCAAGTATTTGATGGAATTAAGTGTTATCAATTATCGTGATGATTAATAAGTTTTGTTTTCAATTTTTGATTTTAATTTTGGTATGGGTAATTTTTGTAGGAGGTGGTTGATGCTGTGAGAAGGGAATCAAATGAAGAATTGGATAAGGCTACAATCATGGATTATAACCCTACTGGGCCCAATCCACGCCACGACCCATTTCCACCTGCACCACGTAAATACTAGTAGATGTCTAGATGATACCAATCACTAATTTTAAGTGGAATTCAGAATGATGTAGTAGTGATTTTGGTTATATATTGATGACATTCTGTTATTAAAAATTTTGGATTTTTTTTGAAGTTAGAAAGTGGCTTTGTAGCAAGGTCTGGAAAGGGGAAACAATGTATTCTAGGTAGTACTTCCTCCGTCGGTGAATAGGAGTCTGATTTTGCTATTTTTGTCCGTCTGCAAATGGGAGTCCCGGTTCATAATTACCATAAATGGTAAAGAGGTCCCACATTCTACCAACTGATCATTCCACTCACATATTATTTAAAACTAATACTTTAAGTGGGATCCATATTCTGTTGGAATCGTGTTTGGTCAAAGGATTTTGACCAATAATAAATGTGACGAGACTTTTAATTTTATAAAATTAAATGCAATAGAGACGATCTATTTTTGGAGTAAATGACCGTGATATATTCATTTTCTCCAAATTGATTCCCGGTGAGTGAGAAATTATGAATTAAAGATTGTCACAATTGTGAACTAGAGCTATGAGATAAAAATAGGGATTAATTATAAGAGTTATTTATCCCACATTGGTGGAGAGAACTTTATTAAACATGTATTTAATAAGATGAATTATTACGTGTGATAATTATAGGGTACTAAGAAAGATGGGCAGTAGAGCCCACACGTGCACGCTGCCTCGTCACGAGCCGCGAGCTGTGAGCCGTGCTCAGTGCACAGTGTCCTGTGACCCGTGCCCGGCGCCCCGTCTTTCGGGTGCTGTGTATCAAAAGGTTCACGATGGACCCGATGCACAACGGGTACTAAAAGGTCCACGACGGGTCCCGACACATAGCGGGTCCACGATGGACCACGATGGACCACGATGAATAGCGGGTGATAAAAGGTCCCCGATGGACCCCGACGCATCATGTGCCAAAGGTCCACGATGAATCTCGTCGTGTAGCGTGTCCAGATGCATCATGTCTCTCTAGCTCCCGTAACGGCTTGTAACCCCCGGCGGTTACAGTCAAGCCATCATGACTCACATAATGGTTATTGACTTCATCAATACCAATGAGTGGACTTGACCTATAAATAAGCATGCATCCATTGCATTACACACAACATTGCAAACCAAGCATATCATTTGCATAGTTCTCTCTCTGCATAGTCTTCCGTCGAAGCTCTGCTCTCGCCATCATCTAGTTCGCCGGAGCTTGTTCTGTTTGCGGTGCTGCAACGAACAAGACAAATCCGTTTTATCTTTGGGGACGACACGCCAATCCGAGAGCACTACCGGGGCGTATCTCGTCTTGCGGAAAGAGGACTCCTCGACTCGGCTTACATCTTTACGGTTTATTGTTTCGAATTCTTTTTTGTAATTTTAATTCAGTTTATTTTCGTTTAATTTCTCCATTCTTCATTGGTTGTATTACACCCGGTTAGTGTATCTTTGTATTGTAGTCAATATTCCAACCAACATATTCCACTACCTTTCTTATACCCACTTTTCTTAATATTTCTTAAAATTCGTGTCAGAATAAAATGACACTCATATTCATGGATGGAGGGAGTAGTATTTATTTTAGTAAACATTGCATTCTGATAAAAAGGATCGATTGAATGAGTTTTCTGAATATTGAATTAATATCCGTGTTTTACATACTCTCATAGAGTAGAATTATACTCTCCCTGCCCCAATTAATCGATTTACTGTTTCATCCATCTTCAATTAATTGGCACCGCCTGACCGCCTCTATTAATCAGTACAAATTTCCTATTTCATCCTCCTTTAATTAATTGACACATTTACCCCTTCCTGCTTTGACACCATAATAAAATGATCAATAATGACTTTTCTGTATGGAATCACCACCTCATAATTTTAGTAAGATAATCATTCTCCTAATTTCTCTGCTTATTTTTTGAATGTTGATATCTTTTCAATAGAATTTCCTTATTATTAATTTAATAATTTAAAATACTTTTTAAATTTAAATTGATTTTTTTAAATACGATCCCAGTTTGTATTTTGGGCCGAGATAAGGACGATTTAAATATGAGTGGATCGAATATTGGGCCCAATTCTAAAACTAACGAAAAGGGTATGTGGGTATGATATTGGAACCAGTCAAGAAAAACATTTTGTTAACCTAAGTTTTATTTTAACTTAATACTTTAGCATGATTTTTCAAAACACAAAACAAAACTTTATCAGACCATATACTCATATTTGCGATACCATTAGAACAAATAGCTCTTATAATTTTTTTATCTCACTTTAAGATCGAAAAACGATTACGCTCTTTATTTAATATACTATATTGCAGTAGAATTTATCTTTCGTTTACCTAGTAAATCAATCAATCCGCCGCTCGTATACTTATTTATTCCAACGTGCGAACATGTCCGTTTGCATATATATGTAAGTTGTAATCTTATTAATAATTTACATATACACCAATGATCAATAGACATCACATAGAAATCCCACAACTTCTATATTCGATACGGACAAAAAATACAAACTTCCCATAAGTTAATACTACTTAATTACATTAATAATTGAAGATCGGTCTCCATATGTCAAATTTGCACTCGTCTATTACCAAGAAAATCCACAGCCAAGTCAGAGATTCTTTACTAATATATCAAATAAACTCTATGCATTGGTCTTAGTATTTGGTTGATGCATGATAGATTATGTGTTTCTTACATTCGTTAGTGTGTAATCGGGTTCTGCCCGCTTCTTATAAAAAAAAATTATTAATGACATTTTTAATACAATTAAGGACGCTAATTTGTGTTTCTAAATATACGACCAATGCTTCAAAAATCGTCCTTATTGTTGGTGTCCCAACTAAAATTAGAGGACGCAAATGAAAGCGTCCTAAAAAAAGTAAATGATTAAATTAATTTATTTTTAACTTAGGGATGCTTTCTTTTGCATCCTAAATTGTTGTTATTTTTTTACGTAAAACTTTCTAACACAAGTGATTGCGTCTCAATTTTTATGTCCCTATAATGCCCATTATTTCGTCTTGAAGTTGAAAGTAAAAGTCTTAATTATTTTGTAAGATATGTAGATCTCATATTTTATTAAATTATTATATCTTGTCACATATTTTTGTTCGCAATTCTTAAAACCGGCAATAAGTTAAACGAAACATTATATCACAGATAGATAGTAATAAAAAAAGTATGTAATGGACGACAATCATAAAATATGATTGGCCGTTGAAAACAAGATTTCCAGATTTTAGCAGTCAGTTGAAGATAAACCAATTGCAAGTATAATGGTAGAGATAATATTGTATTTGCAAACGCGTATTTAAAACCGTCTTCTTTCGATTTTTTTGTTTGACTTTTGCACGTCGCCAATTGTGCCACCCTCAAACTTCATGTACCCACAAAAAAATAAAAGTATTCACGTCTATAAATAACACAAAATGATCATCACGATTATAGATAACATTCTTATGCAAAATGGAGAAAATAGTAGCAGCTATAGTGGTCTGTTGCAGCATTATAGGGCTTGCTTCTGCTCAGTTAAAAGTAGGGTTTTACAACTCAAGTTGTTCGAGGGCGGAATCGTTAGTACGAGAAGCCGTGCAACAACGCTTTAAGACGGACCGTTCCATCTCGGCTGCATTACTTAGAATGCATTTTCACGATTGCTTTGTTCGGGTACGTTTGGCCTTCATTTTAAATAATCATAAATATTAATCGTAAAAAAATCAATGTTTAGTCTAGTGGTAATACAATACTCCTATACATGAAGAGTAAATGTGTCAGGCTACAACCTTTAATGGATTTATTTTTTAATATTTTTCTTTTATAAATTTTTATAATTTATTCCTATTTTATACATATTATTATACTAAAGCCTTATTAATCATATAAATAATATTTTGAAAATATAGCCCTTATTAATATTTTTATTTCTACGTCCGCATTAATGTTTGTTTAAATTGGTGTCACTAGGGATGTGATGCATCAATACTAATACATTCCGAAACCGGAGACGCGGAGAAGGACGCCTTCCCGAACGAAACCGTACGCGGCTACGACCTCATCGACACCGCCAAGAAGGCGGTGGAGGCTGCCTGCCCCTCCACCGTCTCCTGCGCGGACATAATCACCCTCGCCACCCGCGATGCCGTGGCACTGGCCGGCGGCCCCAAGTACGATGTCCCCACGGGCCGCCGTGACGGCCTCGCATCCGACATCACAGAAGTCGACCTCCCGGGCCCACAAGAGTCGGTTGCGCAAGCCTTTTCCGCCTTCCGAGACAAGGCTTCACCCTAACCGAAATGGTCACACTCTTGGGAGCACATTCCGTAGGCGTTGCGCATTGCCAATTTTTCGAGGACCGGCTCGCCAATTTCCGAGGCTCCGGGAAGCCCGACCCCACCATGGACCCGGGATTGGCGGCTCGGTTGAGGAAAATCTGCGGGACGGGGAGCGATCCGGCGGTTTTCCTGGATCAGGGGACGGCTTTTGTGATGGATAATCAGTTCTACAACCAGATTTTGTTGAAAAGGGGGATACTGGAGATTGATCAGAGGCTGGCCCGGGATAGGGCGACCGGGCCGATTGTTGCGGGCTTTGCGGCGAACGGGACTGCGTTTCAGAGGAGCTTTGCGATGGCGATGGTGAAGCTGAGTAAGACTGGTGTTCTGGTTGGGAAAGCAGGGGAGATAAGGAAGAATTGCAGGGCTTTTAATCCTAAACGAGGCCTACGGGTTTGAGATTGATTAGTATTTCATTCATGATTATTTGTTTGGGCTGAATTATGTAATCCTAATTGTATGGTGCGCTAAATATTAAATTTGACGAAATGATATTGTAGGTATAAGACTACTTTGGATTCACTATTTACCGAGACCTCCTTGGTCTTGTACAAGATAACTCAGTCAAACCATCTACCAAGCGACTGATATTACAAACAAATACAAGCTATTACAACAGTAACTAGCTAAGATCTCGAACACAACACTCCTGGACCAGAAGCTCCAAGAACCACCGAGAACCCTGCACACTAGAAACCCTAGTTAGTAGCAAAATACAAGATCCTCTCGGATCTAAACAAATAATGCAGGGAAAAAGAGAGAAATCAAAGGAATCGCATAGATCCTGTAGCTATGGCTCAGTCACCCGCTAATAGTACAGATCTATTCACCAAAACCACGATCCAAGGGAGCAACGTAGAATCCAACTGTGAAAACACTTCACAAACCACAGATTCCAACCCCAAACCACTCCACTACACTTGATCTATTCACTCTTAGAACCTCACTTCACAAGAAACCTCTCAACAAGAAACCATAACTTCTCTGGAACCCAAGCAACCAAAGCAGTTGCCTATCTCCCACCCACACACACGTTTAATCACTCAAACACTCGTGATAAACCACCGTGTAACACTCAGAGAATCATCAGAGAAGAAGAAACACCAGGGAAACTAAATCGCCAAAAGCAGAGAGAGAGAAGTGAGAGACAGAAGATAAGGCGGTGGAGTGGAGTGAGGGGTGTATATCATCCAAGTAAACGGGCCAGGGCAAAGCAGAAGCCCAAACAATCTGGGCCAGAATTAATCCCAGGCCCAAATAATAGTCCACCAACATAACAGCCCATTTAATCAACAGATATGAAGACTATATAAGTATACTACTCCAAAACTACTCCATCCATCCCACAAGAATATGCACTCTTTCCTTTTTAGTCCGTTCCACAAGAATATGTACTTTCCAATTTCGGAAACTCTTTTCACTCTAATGAGGTGGCACTCATTCTCCACTAACAATACTTTAATTACTTTTTCGCTTTAACTCTCTCTTATTTTTCCAATTTTGCATTAAAACCCGTACCGAGCCCAAAGTGCATATTCCTTGGGGACGGAGGGAGTATTATTTTTACATGAGCTTCGAGAGTTTTAGTGAAGCCAAAACACAAAACATGTTAAGGCGTCTTTGTTATTCATACATATATATTATACTTATTAGATTTCACAATTCTCATAGTATTTTAATGGAATTAAATAAGATGAAACAGCCTCCGATAGCACCTCGTTGGATGTATATTAAGTTTTTGTATATTCTTAATTTATTTCATAACCCTATCCATAAAATAAATAGAGCAATGCACACAACGAGGAAATATTGTCACTTAAGGAATGAAATAAAAATATTCTAGGATTGATAGTGAATTGATTAATAATCTCCTATTGCAGCGCCCGGATCGCCCAGCGCACCGCCTAGCGCGAAAATTAATTTTTTTTTTCCGAAACACTATATATACGCGCTTTGCTCGTCATTTTCATTCGCACCACTTGTTTTAACGAGTACTCTCTCTATCTTAATTTCTGTTCAAGATCAACAACGGGAAATGGATCTCAACAACGAGCCTAGTTCCGGGAGTAGCGGGTCACAAACTCCGACGATCCCTGTGGGAAGTGGATGGGGTCAGGTGCCCGGGTACTACAACATGTACCCGTGGCAGCAGATGATGCCCGGGGCCCCAATGGCGGGGAGTCCGCCGAGGGGGTTTCCGCCGATACCGGGGTGGGTACCCGGGATGCAGATGATGCCCGGGGGAGCACCGGCGACACAGTGGACTCCGGGGGTCGTACCGGCTACACAGGGGACTCCGGGGGTCGTACCGGCTACACAGGGGACTCCGGGGGGGTCCCCGGCGACGGCGGGGGATGTCTATCGCCCCAGTTTTGATTTTTCGACTGGGTCTTCGCACACATCGACCCAAACACCCTTGGGGTTTGATAGTTTCTCCTTAGATGAGTTGGGGTTTGATACTCTCGAAGCTCCGGAGACTCTAGTTCAAGGGGGGAGGGCAGTGCCGGGGCGTGGCGCCCCAAAGAAGAAGGGCAAGAAGAAGGTCGGCGAGTCGTCGCAGAGGGGTGAGGAGGAGGTACGGAGGAGGTGGACGGACGACGAGAACGTCGCGCTCAGCAAGGCGTGGGTGAGTGTTTGCGACGATCCTCTCGTTTCGAACGAGCAAAGGATCGTCAACATGTGGGGCAAGATAGCAGCAGCCTACCAGAGATTTTGCCCGGAGGGGAGGCCCCGCAACGGGGAGGATTGCCGGAAGGGCTGGAACCGAATCAGGGCGGCGGTCTCCCGATTTTCGGGTTTGTACACCAATGCACTCCGCATGATGAGCAGTGGCCAAACGGAGGATGACTGCAGGAGAATAGCGGAGAAAGCCTTCCCACTGAAGGGTTTATACAAGGACTTCACCTACTGGAACTGCTATCTTGTACTGAGCGAGTCCGAGAAGTTCCGAGTAGGTGTCGACTTTGGCTGGCCGAAGAAGCAACGACTGAACTACACCGGCGATTACAGCGGCAGCAGCGGAGGTTCCCACGACCTCCCCGAGACGACGCAGGAGTTCCCCACGCCGCGTTCGGTCGGTGGCCGACCTCGCCCGATTGGGCGCAAGCGCGCTCAGCAGGCGGCGAGAGGGAACGCCGGGGCTTCCCAGGAGGTCCAGTCGGCATCCCCCCTTGGCCAATCCACCCAGGAGCTCAAATTCTTCGCTCGCGCCCAAACGCGCGCTCAGTTGATCAAGACGATGGCCGAATGGCGGGTGGCGACGGATCCCGTGGAGAAGAGCGTGCTTCAAACCTTGCTCATGAGCCTGCAGGACGAGTTGGAGGCTATACGGAGGGAGACCGGTGGCGGCGGCAGCGGCGTAGGCGACGGAGGCGACGGCGATGGTGGCGGCGGCGATGGTGGCGACGGAGGCGACAGCGACGGAGGCGACGACGACGGAGACGAGGAGTGAATTGTCACTCTTTTTTATTAATGTATTTTTTTTTAAAATTAATGTACTTTTTTTAAATTATTGTAGTTTTTAAAATTTTAATAGTATTATTAAACTTTTCCCGTATATGTCTCGTAAATTAAATTCCGTATATTGTGTGATTGTTAATTATGTCATTTTATATAATTGTTATTAGTGATGTAGCTATTGATGTGGCTGGGCTATTTATGATGTGGCTAGGCTGTGGCTGGGCTATTTATGATGTGGCAGGAGGATTTTTAGTGCTGATGATGTGGCAGTGGCTAGGCTATGACTGAGCTATTGCTGGGCTATTCCTATTGTGGATGGCCTAAAAGAAAATGGTAGAGACGTCCCATATCAAGGTGACACTGATTTTACTATTACAAAACAAATGTGTTGATATCAATATTAGTTTCGAAAAGCATCAATCTTTCACATTCACCCCACTTAACATATGAAAGCAACCAAATGATTAATTATTGTTCAGGTGGTTTACCCCACTCCAACAATACACACATAGAAAGGACAAAAATATTCAACAAACCACCCAGAAAAAGATGGATTAAAGCCATATATTCCCATAGTCACAGTCAACAAAGGCCAGCAGACACAATATTGAAAAGTCATGAAAATAGTCTGATACACTGACCATCCAGCCTCAGTTAAAACACACACACACACACATAAACGGTACAAATGCAAATCAAGAGAGCCCTTTTGGTTTTCTTGCAGTTGCAGCCAACACATTTACAAAAACCAAGCTGGTGGAGTACAATAGAATGAGTTTACAGCAGTAAAAATCTTCCCTTTTTACCATTTACGGGATTTACAATACGTACATGGAGTGAAGGGACCTCATATTTTTTTACCTGCTGCAAATCCCACCTATTTTTGTTGGTTTCTCTCTTTTGCAATGCAACCAAACAGAGGTGCAATAAATGCCCCACATTTTTGAGCAGTTTACGTTTACCAGGTCTAACTAGACTCCCATGACATGACCACTCTTGTTTCATTAGTTTTTGGCTTCTATTCTTCCTTCTAATTTCTCATCACTCTGTCTGTAATAAAAACTAGGATCCTAACCAGCCTTCCAAAACAAGAAACACTAATAAATATGGCCT
Organism: Salvia splendens; assembly: GCF_004379255.2. Lineage (NCBI taxonomy): Eukaryota > Viridiplantae > Streptophyta > Magnoliopsida > Lamiales > Lamiaceae > Salvia > Salvia splendens. The sequence continues at coordinate 31,560,338 of NC_056035.1, forward strand.
CAAAAAATAAGAAATCATGGAAATTGGAAACACCAACACACCTTCTCTTTCTCATGTGGCCCCCACTCCAAGAAAATCAATGAATGCTATGTTTCCCTTGTCATACTTCCCATTCTCATCTTCCCCACACCAATAAACATTGGCCCTATTGTTGGCTGCTGATTCAGATGCAGAAACTTCAGAGTTGGAATCCGATTGATGATCCACATTTGCACCCCCTGAATCAATCAAAGATCAAAACTTTTTCACAACAAAAACTAATAAATTAAAACCAAATTAAACATATACCATTTAGAAGATTGGTGAAGAAATGGGAGGGTTTAGCAGAGGAATGAGTAGGGATTTGGGGATTTGGGGAAGAGGGTTTCCTCCTCCTGTAAACACTGTTGTGTTCCCTGTGTTTCCTGGCCATGATCACATGCCAATGGTTCTTCACTGCGTTGTCTGTTCTGCCAGGAAACAACCTAGCAATCATCGCCCATTTGTTTCCGTACATTGTGTGCGCTGCCAGCAGCCTCTCCTCCTCCTCCTCGCTGAAAGCCCTGCGGTTGATTCTCGAATCCAACTGGTTGAACCATCTCAATCTGCAGCTTTTCCCTTCACACACACCAAATAAAATCAATCAACTCAAAATCAATCCTTGTTAATTGAATTAGCATAGGGCTCAGTTCGTAAGTAATTACCTGATCTACCGTCGAGTTTCTCAGCGATGAGGTTCCAGTTTTGGGGGCCGAATTGGGCGACCACTTCTCTCAGCCTGGCGTCTTCGTGCGGCCTCCAATGCCCCCTCGCACACACCTTCGATTTTCGCGCCATTTCTTCGAATTGGGGAATTTCCTTTTTCAGCTTCTCTGCTTCGCCGATTTGCCAAGGGTGGTAGTAGATGTTGCGCTCCATCGCAAGAAATGGAGAGATGGAGAGAGAGTTATTTATCGGAAATGGAGTGATAAATTGAAACGATGAAGAGGAAGAAACAGGGTTTTTGAGAGGAGTATATGTGTGTGTAAATATATATGTATAGATTGTATATATATGCGTGTGTTCATGCAAATCGAGAACCGCTCGTGTGGGTGGTGGTGATGGCGGTGTTGGGTTTGGGTGTGTAACTGCTCCTTTTTATTTATTTTATTATTTTTTTGATCACGGTTTTTGAGAAGGAAAAAAACAGCATCTGTTTGTCGCTATTATCAAACTCTTTTTCAAAAAGATTTCTACTTTTGAAGGAAGGAAGCCATCCGTTGTTTGTTAAACTGCGTTTTAACCTTTTAAGCACACAATTCGGCCCATCCTTTTTTTTAATTACTTTCTCCTAAATGAGTACATTAAACATGTCTTTAATCTTTTGCTATTTCTGTGTATCATTCAACGCACCGAATCCCATCGCCATTGTTTCCTTCATTTTTTAAAATATATATCGATTTTAAAGCTGAGGTTTTTGTCTATTGTTTTTACAAAAGTTTTAGAGCATCCCCATCCGTGCTCTTGCCAACGAGCACGGATATGGGCCCGAACCCACTTTTACTCCTTGCTCTTAGGCAAGAGCACAACATCCACATCCGTGCTCTTCCGCAAGGACAAGCTCAAGGGTCCCCACCATTCTATTATTCAATTTAAATAAAAACATTTCCACAAAATTAAAATGCATTAAAAATATCCGAAATACTATTACAAATTACAAAAAAAATTAAAAATTACATAATTAAAATCCTAAAAATTAAAAGTTACATAATTAAATTCATAAAAATAAAAAAACACTACTCGTGGTCGAATTTCGCCCAAAAGTCGGCGATATTTTTCACGTACAACAGCCGAGACGGGGCCTTCACAATATTAAATCGGGCTTGAAGGACCCCAAAAGCTCTTTCGACGTCTTTCCGAGCGGACTCTTGACGCTGCACAAAAAGAACCCGTCTCGGGTCTTGCGGTTGCTAAGCGTCTTCATGAAAGTCGACCACCTTGATATCATCAGCGAGATAGTAACCCATGTGGTATGCATTTCTGTTGACGGTGAAGTCGATCGCCGGTGCTACACCATTCAAAACATAATAGAGCACGTTCAAGTCATTGTTGGATCCGACAATACCAAAATATGCATGCCAAATCCATAGGCGGTAGTCGGCGACCGCTTCAAGGATAAGTGTTGGGCCGCCGCCTTTGTTGCCGCTTAAGTGTTGCCCCCTCCAAGCAGTCGGGCAATTCTTCCACCTCCAATGCTTGCAGTCAATGCTGCCAAGTATACTGGGAAAACCATGGACTATTTCGTGAAGACGAAGCAACCGTTGGCAATCATCGGTGGTGGGTGCCCGAAGGAATTCCTCACCGAAAGCTGAACGAACGCCGTCGCAAAATTTTTTAAGACAAAGGATTCCAGTTGACTCACTGACAAGCAAATACTCGTCGAAGAGGTCAGCCGTTTGCCCAGTAGCAAGTTGTCGGATGGCACACGTACACTTCTGCAACGCCGAGAGACTTTCCCGACCTGTTGCGTCTGTACTTGTTTGAAAGTATTCAACACAGGCGGACAATGTGTTGAAAATATGCATAAACAAGCGTTTTGACATGCGAAAACGGCGCCGAAAGTAATCTTCCGGAAACCGAGGCTGGTCAGAAAAATAGTCGGCAACGAGCCTTTCGTTGGCTCCCTCCCGGTCACGGTGGATGTAGCGGCGAGTTGATCTAGTTGGTCGAGGATGAGGGGCGGGGGTATTCGCGGCGACACAGGCTTCATAGGTGGCACGAAATTGTTCATAGTATTCTTGTTCTTCACGCTCCGCTTCCGCAATGAGATGGGTGAAATCCATTTGAGAGGGTTTGAGTGAGAGAGGAAGATAAAAATATGAATAAGATGAATGAGAGATGATTTGATGTGAATAATGGATGATGAATGTATGTATTTATAGATGATTTTGGAAATAAAAAATAAAAAAAATACCAGAAAAACGGTAAAAAACGGCCATATTTTTGGGAATCTGAAAATATATTTTTTCAAAATTTTTGGTATTATTTTCGATTTAAAAAAAATGAATTTCCAACGGAAATGTCGTTGGCCAATCAGGAGCCGCCACGTCAGCTGCTCGCTGGCACGAACGTGCTCTTAGCTAAGAGCAGCGCCGCGCCAGCGGCAAGAGCACAGCGGCGAGCAGACGGTGCCGCGCCGCTGGCACGGACGGACGGACGACCCGCTGCTCACCCTCCCATGCCATGTATCTCTAACTAGCTTATTTTATAATATGAGATCCTTTCCGTTATTTCCTTAAAACTTATATTATTGAGTGAATTGCATACGTATAAAACATTAAAAAGGAAAAAAAAAGAAAAGTAAAAAATAAACTAAGGAGAAAAAGAAAGAAGAAAGTAAGATAAAATACTACTAAAAAAAGAAATCTATACAAATCAACATTGAAGCATAGTAATTTGAAACAAATCACATAATATAATGTTTAAACATTAAATCGTGGAGTAGGAAGATAAAAATCTATCACAACAAAAAATATAATTAATAAAATGAAAAAGAACGAAAACATAATTAAAAAGAATAAAATTAGCCAACCAAAGAAATTGAGGAAGCCTCGAGCTCACTGAGCTTAGGCATGCACAATCCGAACCGGACCGCCGGTTCATGAACCGGAACAGGAACCGGCGCCGACGGTTTGAACCGGATGGCGGTTCGGCGGTTCAAGCGGGCCGGTTCAGGTTGAGAAATATCGCGAACCGGAACCGCCGGTTCACCTGTTCAAACCGCCGGTTCATGACATTAAAAAAATTATTATTTATAAAAATCAACTTTTATATATAAAAATCAATTTTCATAAATAAATAAATACAATAATTTCATAATAGCCCATATATATTTGTTGGGCCTATGATTCTAAGAACCATTCTTGCTTGTTTATCTTTTATAGAGACATCCTTGAATATTTTGTGTTTCATTTTCAATGTGGGACAAAATATGTTGAAATATTTTCTTGTATAACTACATGTTTAGATCATTCATTTATCTTTTTCCAATGTGGGATACAAAACTTTCTTTTGTTTTCTACTTTTCTTTATTTTTTACTACATTTTATTATTCACTAACTTTATCTTTATTTTTGTTATGATTCATTTTCTAAGACAAATTTATAGATAATAATAGAATCAAATAGAATCAAATTGTAACTTATAAGTTGTGACTTGTGACTTGTAGTCTCGTTGAAATAAACACTAAAACGAGAAGAAAAAGAAAATTGAACCGCCGAATCGGCCCGGAACCGGCGGTTTTGAACCGCCTCATGAATTGACGGTTTTTTGAACCGGAACCGCCGGGACTCTTGGTGGGCCGATTCCGGTTCATGGAAATGGTGAACCGTGAACGTTTTTGAACCGTGTGCACACCTAACTGAGCATGGTGTGGAATGGTTACATGTCGTCAAGCTTTCCTCCTATGGTAAGAGCAAAAATGGTATGCTTGAGTTTTAAATGACATAGTAAAACCCTTCACTCACTCAACTTAATCACACGTTTTTAGGCCTTTAATTATACATTTTTAATTTAATAATTTTTTAAACTAAAATACCATTAAAATTTTTCGAAAGATGAAACTTTGATGAAGTCAAATCAAATAAGTGTATGGTGTATTTTCCAAATATATTATAATTTACAAATTGAAATAAATCACAAAAGTCCTAATTTCTTACTAATAAATTTTTGTACAATAAATTTATTCAAAACTAATAAATTAAACTATATTTTCCTTTTGTCACCAATGGTTAATTATCATATTAATAAAGTAATGCCATGCATTGAATTATTTGCTACTTTCTACTAAATTTGTTAATATCTAATTGTTGTTTACATATATAATTATTTTTGTTTTATGCAGTGTAGATATTGGATTATTATAAAGTAAATTAAGATCTGTGTTTTATTAAACGATGTAAATATCCACTTATCAAGATAATTTAATTGATTTGAAATGGAAGGTAATCTAATTATTTCCCTATGTCTTCAAATTTAAATGACATAGTAAAACCTCCCACTCACTCCACTTTCCTTAATCACATGTTTTTAGGCTTTTAATTATGCATTTTTAATTTAATATAATCTTTTTAATTAAATGACAATCTTGTAAATTTCTCCAAAACTCCCTTTTATATATTATATAGATATAGATATTTGTGTATCTAAAGACTATAGGTATAGGGGGGCACTATGGTGCCACCATAGATAGGGTAACACCATACCACCAATATAGTCCGTCAGATTTGTAATCCAATGCTCAAGATTAAATTTCGCGAACAGACTACATATTGTTGTTTAGTGTATTAGGAATTGCTGTCGTGGGTATTTTAGTCATTTCATAATATTTTCAAATCAAAATTGGGAATATCCCCCAAAAATAGCGAGACTCTTCACATCCCCTCTCTCTCTCTCTCCCCCTCTCTCTACCGCCATTCCTCTCCCCCAACCATCCGCCGATTAACAATGAATAAACGCTAAATTCACAAGTTCACGCCGCCTCCGCCTCTACACCGTGATTTGGCGATTAACCCTCACTTCGACGGCGATTAACCCTCAATTCAACGGTGAACTGAAAGCAACGTTTCCGACGACGAACTTGATTTCAGAAGTTGATATGGTTTTTTTTTATTTCTGGAAATCGATTTTCAGAGATGCAGTAGTGATATGAAGGTTTTTGTATAGTCGCGAGTTCAGTTTTTTGGCAAATTTTTAATCGGTGTTTTTGGTGATTTTCGCATTCGTATAGCGATTTGCTCCATGTATTGGTATTTTTGCAATTGTATGATGATTTATTCTAGTTGTATCGCGATTTTGTTATATGGATCTGAGGTTTTTCCAAAATTTTGGTTGATGTTTTGGAAAACCTAGATGAAGCTCGGTTAAGAAACCTTACATCTAGTGATCTATCTTCTTGAAGTGATCGACTATTGTGATTTTTTTCCTATTGGATTAAGTGTTCTTGCTGATTTGCTTGGTGTTACTATTCCATTAAGTGGAGTGCCTTGATCAGGCAGCTTCTCAACGCTTGACAGTTGAGCTCTCCCTCTTGACCCAGCTGGTCGCGGTTGCTCACAGAAATCCATCACCGCCTTCGCGATGGCTTGATCATCCATCTCGCCCACTTTCATAGCGTCGTACCAGTCAGCGACTTCTTTCTCAATTTCTTCGTCTACTGCAGAGTCTGTGAATTGTCTATGTAGGAACTCCTCTTCTAGATACTCTTGCACCAGAGGCTCGACTGTGTCCACTGAGTGCACGTTCTCAATGTCCCTCGGCCTCTTCATCACTTCATCGATGTTGAACGTGAATTGTTCTCAATTGAAGTCCAGACTGATCGTCCCTTTGCGGACGTCGATTATTGTGCTGGCTGTAGACAGGAACGACATGCCCAATAAGACTCCACTAGACTCCTTCGCTGCTGGCTCTGTCATTTTGATGACGAAGAAGTCGACTGGGTACAGGATGTTTTTCACCTTCACTATCACATCTTTAAGAATTCCCTAGGGGTGAATGCAAGACCTGTCGGCTAGCTGTATCATGATGTCGGTGTCGACAAGATTAGGCTCTCCAAGCTTCTTGTATATAGAATACGACAGCACATTGATAGACGCCCCTAGATCGCACATTGGGTGTTCCACTTGAATGTCTCCAATTGAGATTGGGAGTGTGAACATCCCTGGATCGGTCTTCTTTGATGGGAGGTCACTCCGCTGGATCACTGCAGAGACATTTTCCTCTGTAACCATCCTTCCTTCTTCAATGACCCTTCCTGCCAGGTAGTCTTTGACAAATTTACTGATAGGGGGCATCTTCAATGCCGTCAGGAGTGGCACCTTGACTTCCACGTCTTTGAATAAACTGGCCACATCAATCGTGGCATCTCTCTTCCTTATAATCATGTCGCGGTAGGGGTAGGGCTTGGTCTTCTCAGTTCCATTGCCTTGACCTTCTCCCGAGGTCTCCCCGCATACTTTCGCCTTTCACTTATCTTTTCCTCCGGCGGCTTGATCAAGGGAACTGGACTCTGCTCCTTCTTCGCGTCTCAGTCCTGATGTAGATACTGGGGTACTTGCAGGTGGAGTGGGGCTTTGATATAACTTCCCTGACCTCAGGGAGACCTCGCTGATGTTCTCCCGCCCAGTAGGCTGCACCGTAGCAGAGATCTTTCCTTCATTCCCTCTCAGTTCCCCTAGCGACATGGCAACCTGAGAAAGTTGCTTTGTAAGCATGTCTAGAGTTGCCCTCTACTCCTTCTGCGCCTCTTAGATTTCGCGCATCGCATCATTCTGATGGTGCTGAGCCATAGCTTCTCCAGGACCTTCATTGGCGTGCCTGTTGTATCTCTGATTCGAAGGTCCTCCACCGTGGCTGGGCTGAGGGTAGTCTTGCTGCCCATAGTGCTCAGATTGATACTGGGGCTGATGGTATGGTTGGCTCCCCTGTTGTTGGTTTCCTCTTTGATGCGGCGGAATATAGCTCACCACCTGGTTGTTTGGTGGCCTCCCGGAGTTGCTTGACTGGGGTCTTGATGTCTGTATCCCTAGTTTCCCTCTTGTTGTCTGCCTGACCAGTTGGGCTGACTTCCACTGGACCATTTACCTTGGGGTCCGCCTGACCAGTTGCCTTGACCACTCCGCCCTCTGTTTCCTCCGATGTTCGGTCTTTTTTGAATTCGAGCAGGCTAATTGGGCTGCCCTTCCGAGGGTTGTGTCTGCTGAATAGATGGTTGAGGCAATTTTTTTTTGCTCTGATCAGTCCACCTGAAACTTGCAGTAGTAATAATGGTTCTCCTTCGGAGGTGGTGGCACATACGTCTTCTCCTTAGGGGCTGGAGGTGGAGGTGCTCTGGCCTTCTCCACGGCTTCTAGCAGCTGCTTCTCCATTTGGTCAAATCGAGCCTCCAACTTCTCGTTGCTTCGTGCTTCTGCTGCGTGCACCTCTCCTCTTTTGTACTGGCCGCGAGAGGTCTCATATAGACGTCACCACGGTTCGGAACCCCCGGTTCCGGTTCAAGAAAGACGTGAACTTGAACCGGCCCGGCCAAGCTTCGGCGGTTCCGGTTCCTGAACCGTGAACCGCCGGAACCGGCGGTGCATATCCGGTTCCGGGCCGGTTCGTCCGGTTCGGCGGTTCATTTTTTTTTTTAAATTGTAATTTTGTAATTTTGTAATTCAAGTAAAATATGTAAATATATTTGCATAAATAAAATTAGAATAAAGCGATGTTCAAATGCAATTTTATTGATACAAATTACAACTTCACAATTACAAATTACAACTTTAAAATTACAAATTACAACTTAAAATTTACAAATTACAACTTAAAAATTATAAATTACAAAAGACTTAAAGTCTTGATTACAATTTACAAATTACATATTCGAAATAAAGGGGAGAAAAAAAATAAAGGAAAAGGACTCGAGAGATGCCTACGTATCCTCAATGCTCAATTGCATTTTGGAATCAAAGTCCACGTAGTTCTCTTACCTTGCTTACCTATTTGGCTTGATCGGAGGAATTGGCGCCTACTCTTCTTCGTCGGGGAAGTAGTCTTGGTCGGGTTGTACTACTTGATTGTCCCAATCCGATTCTTGGTCTCTAATTTCGGCGGAGCACCAATCATCAAGTAACATGGTGGCTTCCATGTTTTGCCCGGTGAGTCTACTTCTTCTGTCGTCCAAGACGTTGCCTCCAACACTAAAGGCGGACTCGACGGCGACAGTGGAAGCCGGAACCGAAAAGATCTCCTTGGCCATTGATGCAAGGATGGGAAAATCTTTCTCGTGTGATCCCCACCAATCTAGGACGTCGATTTGTTGGGAACGGGACCTCCTTCATCCTCATTGAATGAAAAGTGTGAGTCAAAATATAAATCTAACTCACTTGTCGAATTTGTCGTCCTTCCTCCGCTGCTGAAGCCGTATAGGTCCGCCAATTGGGATTGGGCGTCGGGGTCATCAACTTGGAAGAAGCCAAAGTTATGTGTTTGACAAGGGGTCTAGGTCTCACTTGGTGGGTAGTGTTGTACTTGGCTTCGTAATCGTGAAAGAGAGCCCGCAAGTCGAACTCAAAACTTCTTTGGAGGCTTGAGAGGTGGGGGAGGTTTATTTGGAATGTTTGGGCTAGGTTTATGTAGTTGTCGTCGTCCTCGTCAGTTTGCAAAGCTCGGAGTGGTTTAAGATCAATAGAAGCCAAATTGTTGTAATAAAATTCTAAAATTTTGAAAGTACCAACTAGTTTCCACTTTTGATCCAAAAGTTTGGCAAGCAAAAAAACAGTTGGGATCTCATTGAAATACTTGAGCCATTTTTCAACCATGTAATATAAAACACACATTAACTCAAGATTGTGTGTAGAATTTTTCATTGCAGTTTTAAAACCAAGTGATATGATCATGCAATGTTCTAAAACAAGAACAGATGTGCAATAATACACACCCGATAACTCAACAGTGGCATTTCGAAAACCTTTGAATAATTTAAATAAGCTCATGCTTTGATCCCAACAAGAAGATGTTAGATATAAATCATCAACAAGGTAAGTTCTATAAAAATCAACCAAATATTCTATATGCTCTAATGTAGAATACAACATATCATATGTAGAGTTCCATCTAGTAGACACGTCTAAAGTAAAAGTTGTGTACCTTATTTTCTTCGAGTGGCAATACTTCTTCCACGCCATGCCAATTTGAGGCTTCCAGTGAATCAAGGATACAGCTGTAGTAATAGGTTGAATATGTCTTTGCCATAAAGACAAAGCATCTTGTACACATAAGTTTAAAATATGACAAATACATCGTTGGTGAAAATACTTACCACTTATCACCGGGGAGCAAGCCGCAATTAAATCGGATATACTTGCGGTGTTAGCGGTTGCGTTATCAAAACCAACCAAAAATATCTTGTTGCATAACTCATACTCATTCAAAACTTGAATAATTAGAGATGCAATTGCTTGTGCGGTGTGTGGGGAAGGAAATTGTTTAAAACCAATTAAACGTTTATTTAAAGACCAACTATTGTCTATAAAATGACATGAAATTCCCATGTAAGAATTTCGTTGGAAAGAATCCGTCCACACATCGGAGCAAATATTAACTTTGTGCCCCAAGGTGGATAGAAATTTTCCAACCTATTTTTTTTGTCAAACAACTGACGGTTGTTAGATCTTTGAGCAGTAGAGGGGGGAATTCTTTTTGTAGCAACATTAAAAGCGGTTTGCATAGTAACTTCATATTTTTTGTCATTAAAAAAATTGAACGGAAATGTTTCATTGCCGCCCATCTTACCATAGCATCAGTAACATTTTTGGGGTCATATTTAAATAGAGGCGTGCCTGTTTGAGACGATGAGCCGGAGGGGAAGTTTATTTGGCTTTGGGACTTAATATGCCCATATTCCACGGGGTGTTTTGACTTTAAATGGCGATGGAGAGTACCATATCCCCCACCGGTTCCAAATGGATAGACTTTATCGCAATAGTTGCAGTATGCTTTGAACTCACTTGTCTCCACGGTAGTGGTCGGATCATTAGGATTTGAAATTACCACCGGGACCTTCTTGTAATGTTTGGTGAAAATATCGGATTTCAACTTGGGAGGCATCTTCTTCTTTTGTCGTCCTGCGGAAGGAGGAGGAGCATCAGCCTCCTCATCACCATTTTCGCCTACTTGGCCGGTGCTAGAAGGGGGGAATTGATGCGATCCATCATCGCCTTCGTCCGACGATAGATTCACATCGTACTTGAAACGCGAAGCCGAATGTGAATGCCCCTCTTGTTGGTCGTCGTCGTCGGCGAGGGCAAGTAACAAGGCCGCATTTCGATCTTCTACCTCCTACGAAAATTATACAACTAAGTAAAAATACTAACACAAAAATAAAACACATAGACACATAGATGATGAAAAATGAAATTATAAATTTAATAAAAATGAATTAACAAAAAAACTAAAACATATTAGAACTTACTTGAGCTCGAAGAGCGGCTCGCCTTCCCACCTCCTCCGCAACTTGTGCTCTAGTAGGGGCACGTCGACGACGAATATCACTTTGATCTTGGGCAATTCCCTTGCCCCGATCACCACCACGACGAGATGAAGACATGATATTTATGAAAATTGAAAGTGGAGAATAGAGAATAGTGTGATTGTGTGAAGATGATAACGTGAACAACGTGAGTAAATTATGAGCGCAAATAACGTAAACAACTTGAGAGAATGAGGATGGAGAAGAGAGAAATTGAGATTGAGAAGAGAAATTCTTATTAACACAAGAATGGGGTGAATAGAAATGAAGAGGATGGGGTATTTATAGGGGAAAATTGTGAATAAATTTAAAAAAAAAAATCAAATTTTGAAATTTTGAAAATCCGGTGGAACCACTGGTTTGCCGCCGGAACCGCCGGTTTCACGCGTAAACCGCCGATTTTTCGGTGGAAACCGCCGGTTTCGTCCACGGTTTTCTGACAAAAACCGGCGGTTTCTGACCGGTTTCTGAAAAGCCTATGGTTAGGTCGGAAATAGGCCTGAAAAGTTGTCGGGAACCACCGAACCGGCGGTTTCGGCGAAACTGGCGGTTCGGAACCGCCGGTTACGGTTCGCCTAGAATTGAAACCTGAACCGGCCCGGTGGAACTGGCGGTTCCAGTCACGGTTCGAACCGACACTGACGGTTCCGGCTCCGATTCGGAACCGCCGGTGACGGTTCCGGGCCGGTTCAGCCGGTTTGGTTCGGTTTGGTGACGTCTAGTCTCATATGATCTTTTTTGCTTCGATCAATCTCTCCAAAATGCTCTTTGCTTGGCTGAATAGGGTTTTGGAGAAATCCCCTTGGGCGGCTAAATTAAGATCATTCTTGCTGTCCACCGTCAATCCACCATAAAAGGTTGAATAGACCTCCCGCTCGCCCATTTTGTGATTAGGACACACTTGCAGCAGTCCCTGGAATCTGTCCCAATATTGCCCGAGAGGCTCATCGTACTCCTGCCTCGCCTCTGTAATTTCTCTCTTTAGGGCACCTGTCTTTGATGTTGGGAAGAAGCGGTCTAGGAAAATCATGCGAAACTCGGTCTAGGTTCTAATCGAGCTTTCTGGCAGCGTTGACAACCAGATTCATGCATCACCCTTCAAAACGAAGGGTATTGCCTTGAGCTTGTAATCTTCTGATGTGGATCCAGCTGGTACTGGTTGAATGTCACAATATCTGCAAAATTCATCCAAAAAGGCATAAGGGCGTTCTTTCGAGAGTCCGTAGAAATTTGACAACACCACGAGCACCCCCGATTTGATTGCGATAACTGCGATGGCATGAGTGGGCTCCTTCTCGTCATGGGCTTGTAGGGAGCCAATTCCCCAATCGTTGTCTACGGCGACCATCTTTGTTTCTGCTTCCTCGAGTAGTGGTTTAGGTTGTGTGGACAACTCTCCTTCCTCTTCACTGGTCAGTTGCTCAGTAGTAGATGATGATGCAGCTGCTGCTAACGCGGCTCTGTAGCGAGTGGTTACTACACCGGCCTCCTGGACTCGCCACTGAGCGTTTGTATTTCTGTAAATGAGAGGATGATGATGCAGCTGCTGCTAACGCGGCTCTGTAGCGAGTGGTTACTACACCGGCCCCCTGGACTCGCCACTAAGCGTTTGTATTTCTGTAAATGAGAGGATGATTCCAGTGTCCTCCGCGGTAGTACCTTCTCATGAAAGAAGGAAAAACAAATTAAAAACAAGAAATAAAACTATTTACACATATGCATTAAACACATCTTTGTAATAACACCATGCTTCCCCGGCAACGGCGCCATTTGGAAAGAGGGGGGAAAAGACGAGACCGATCAAGTTATATGGAAAGATAACCGATCAGGTGGATCAGTTTGCAAATGTCGTTGCGACTTGATCAAGACGCTTCTCTCTCTTTCAAAAATTATTTATAACTCCCTAACATGCATCCTACTTTAAACAGTAAGCGGCAAGTACGGGGTCGATCCCACAGAAAAGTTGGTGCATTGAGTGTGTGTTTAGTGAACAGGGTTTTGGCTGCGGCCACGCTTTAAGTTGGGAGTTTTAAACTACTGGATTAAACTATGCAGAATGTAAACTATCTACTTGATCAAGGGACATATCATGCTGGAAAAAGTAAACTGATCAGGTAAGTGACAAACTGAAATAAATGACTTAACTACCCAAGCATGCTACGATTCTACGAGATACTTTACCATTCAACGTTATGCAAGTTCAAACTTATGGATCTGGGAATTTAAGACCAAAACTAAGCTATAACAGTCAACAAGATTTCCGAAAACAAATAACATTGATTTAAAAACAGAATTCTGAACAGATCTTGGAAAATGCGGAATACAAAACGAGAACGATTGCTTTCAACTACTTAACAACACGAAATTTAACTAAGTAACTAGAACTGAAATGAAAGAAAGTGATAGATCCCGTAAAATTTCCCCAGAATTGGATGAAATCTGGAGTCCGATTTGGTGAATCTGGAATGAAAAACAGTGTGATTGTTGCTGCCGTGAAACTGATTTGGGATAGAGTTCCAAATTTACCCCTGGGCAATTTTTCATGATTAAAATTAAACAAAATCTGCTGCCACATGGCAGCTTAACAATCTCTTGATTTTCAGATCTAAGAACCGGGAATGATGGTATGGTGTCACTATAATAAGTGTTATCATTATAATAAGTGGATAATAAGTGTTGTCATTTTAATACCCTAAAGTTATATTCATAACTGTTATTAATGTTGAATATACTCCATACCCTAAAGGATTGAAATAAAATTATTCTCGTCAACAAACACTAATTATTGAAATGGAATGCAACCTGAGAACAATAGTATAAAAATCAATAATTAATCTGCAATCGTTTCTTTAAACAACAATATGAGCAAAAATTATTAAAATAATATGTAAACTGCAATATCGTTATGGTAACACTGCAATATTCAATGAATAACACTCCATACTCCACATGGCAGCTTAACAATTAACACTCGCTTTCCGCTTAAAACTGATCAAGTAGCCTACATTTTACCCTCTAAACCAATGCATGAATATGCCTTATCAATATGTAAACTGCAATATTGTCTTGGTAACACTGCAACATTCATTGAACAACACAACAATATGATAATGTAAAAATTTGTAATTAAAAAGGATTGAAATTACACTTATTACTGAAATGGAAGGCAACCTGGAAACAAATAGTATAAAATTAATAATTAATCCTTCTGGAAATAATAGATTGAAGCAAATAGTGTGGTCGACAATCGTTACCTTAAGACTGCAATATGGCGATACTAATACTGCAATATACAATGTATAAGACAACAATATGGCGATACTAATACTGCAATATACAATGTATAAGACTGCATTATGGCGATACTAATACCGCAATATACAATGTATAAGACTGCAATATGGCGATACTAATACTGCAATATACAATGTATAAGACATCAATATGACGATACTAATACTGCAATATAAAACGTATAAGACTGCAATATGGTGACACTAATACTGCAATATACAACATATAAGACTGCAATATGGCGATACTAATACTGCAATATACAATGTATAAGACTGCAATATGGTAATGAAAAAAAAGAACTAATAATTTTATTTTCCCTTTTGTCGGCCACAGTTCCTAGAGTCATGGTTACCTAATTCTCCACATTTTTTACACCGACGCAATGGTTTGTTGTTCAACTTTATAGCCTTCTCCTTCGCGGACACCAAACTGCTTTTAGAATCACTTTGCCGAACCTTTAGTTATTAGGTGCACTGCAACTCATATAGCAGTATACTGCAATCTCGACACAAATAAAATTATTCTCGTCAACAAACACTAATTATTGAAATGGAATGCAACCTGAGAACAATAGTATAAAAATCAATAATTAATCTGCAATCGTTTCTTTAAACAACAATATGAACAAAAATTATTAAAATAATATGTAAACTGCAATATCATTATGGTAACACTGCAATATTCAATGAATAACACTGCAAAAAAAAATTGTGAACAAAACTGAAACCAGCAGCGAAGATAACAACAAAATTTAGACCATCCACAATGCAGCCCAGCCGAGCGCCGGCGCTGGGCGGTTCGCTGGGCGGTCTATTGCAGTCGCCCAGCGGGCGAATGGAGAGAGAAACCGCGCAGCGCTGGGCGGTCCGCTCGGCGCTATTGCAGCGCCCGAATCGCCCAGCGCACCGCCTAGCGCGAAATTTAAATTTTTTTTCCCGAAACACTATATATACGCGCTTTGCTCGTCATTTTCATTCGCACCACTTGTTTTAACGGAGACGAGGAGTGAATTGGCACTCCTTTTTATTATTGTATTTTTTTTTAAAATTAATGTATTTTTTTAAATTATTGTACTTTTTTAAATTTTAATATTATTATTAAACTTTTCCCGTATATGTCTCGTAAATTAAATTTCGTATATTGTGTGATTGTTAATTATTTCATTTTGTATATATTTGTTAATAGTGATGTGGATATTATGTGGCTAGGCTATGGCTGGGCTATTTGCTTGTTTTGATGATGTGGCAGGAGGATTTTTTGTGCTGATGATGTGGCAATGGCTAGGCTATGGCTGAGCTATTGCTGGGCTATTCCTATTGTGGATGGTCTTATGAAATCAGCAGCAAAAAAGAAAGAATCAAGTAGAGATTCACAGAAATCAAAGGGGAATACACGAAGAAAACCACTACAAATCGGAGAGTTCAATAACTTAGTAAATTCACGGAGTTTTACATATCAAAACTCATGGAGCTCAATTACAGATCGCGACTTGCAGAATGAAATTCACGAAATTCATGGATTTCAATTAACAATACGCTCCAAAATTATGCACAAAATTACAGATAAAACTGAGAATGGAGTCGTCGGCCATATCAGATAACGAGATTCAGTAAATCAAAAAATGAGTGAAATTGGAATGGATTGAGCAGATTCGTATGGAATGGATTGAACAGATTCGTGTGGAATGGATTGAGTGAAATTGGAGATGAGATGCGCAATTGAATCGCGTAAAATTTCCCCAGAATTGGATGAAATCTGGAGTCCGATTTGGTGAATCTGGAATGAAAAACAGTGTGATTGTTGCTGCCGTGAAACTGATTTGGGATAGAGTTCCAAATTTACCCCTGGGCAATTTTTCATGATTAAAATTAAACAAAATCTGCTGCCACATGGCAGCTTAACAATCTCTTGATTTTCAGATCTAAGAACCGGGAATGATGGTACGGTGTCACTATAATAAGTGTTATCATTATAATAAGTGGATAATAAGTGTTATCATTTTAATACCCTAAAGTTATATTCATAACTGTTATTAATGTTGAATATACTCCGTACTTATTAAGTTGAAAAGTGTTGTCACAGTTTATCTATTTTATTACTAGTTAGTATTGTAAACTACATAGTGGTAGTCTTATGGAAATCACTAGAAATCTCAAGAAGTTTAAATAATACCAATTATGTTTAACGAAATGTGTGCAAATCTCATATTTTACACCAACCAAAGTTTTGTATTCCTAAGTTGTGTTTTACACGCCTTCTTAGACATATAGTACTATGTTTTAAAACATTTGAAGCACATGATATATAAATGACTAAAGTCTCAAAATGGTCCTTAACATATGACGTTTTTTTGATTTTGGTCCAAAACATTATCTTTTGAATTATTCGGTCCCTCACATTTGAAATCGGGCCACATTTAGTCCAAAATTGACGGAATAGTTAAAATGGGATGGAATGTGAGGGTCAACGTAATTTTAATCAATTTTGACAGGATTAAGATTTATAATTATGTTTTATTAAGGGCTAAATTTAGTTTAATAATTAAAATAAAACAAAAAAATAAAACAAAACTCATTCGTATCTCTCTTCTCTCACACTTGTATATGGAATGAAATTGAGGAAATTATGAAGTGAAATCTGAGGAAATTATCAGTTAATCAATTTGTGAAACTAGTTACATCGTCGCGATGGCTGGAAATTGGAATAGTGAGATGCAAATGGCTACTCCTTTTGAGGTGAGTTCTAAATCCAGTGGCAGGATGGAGATTCATCCCCTTGATTTCAATCTATCCGATTCGGCAGCTCACAGGTGTGGAGGCATTCGATAATCGTGGTGGCGTCGCGGAAGAGCTTATGGCAGAGAGGGTATGTCAGACGAAGAAGATGAATGAAATAGAGAGAGAATTAAAAGAACTCCATCTTCCTGAAGCTCTGGGCCATCGCATATTCCCCACCGAGGCTACGCCGCCACCGCCGCTGCCATCCTTATCGTACTCGTCTCTCACGATCTCGTGCATCCGCTCCTTGCACCTCCTACTTACGTGCGAGAATTGGAATCACCAAAGAAGTGCATATCACCATCATCGCTGCAGAAGGTAGGGCAAATCGCCAGCACGTCTTCCATATCTCTCCTTCTCTCGTAAACCGACGTCACTCCATATCTCGGACACTCTTGAGATGTCCTCGAGCGCTTCGTACAACAATTCAGCTCGAGGTCGGAGTTCTGATTCTCATCTTTTTTTTTGGATTTCTGATTTATTCGTAGATCGTGGATGGTTGTTGGGATTTTGATTTCGATTTCGAGTTCCAAGCTGCGTCGGATTGTGAAGAGAAAGAACCCTAATCTATTTTCATGTTTTATTTTTTAAATTATTTTATATTTTAAAATTTTAAGTTTTAGGTTAGGTTAATTAGATATTAGCCCTTAATAAACATAATTATGAATCTTAATCTGGTCAAAATTGATTAAAATTACGTTGACCCTCACATTCCGTCACATTTTAACTATTCCGTCAATTTTGGACTAAATGTGGCCCGATTTCAAATGTGAGGGACCGAATAATTCAAAAGATAATGTTTTGGACCAAAATCAAAAAAACACCATATGTTAAGGACCATTTTAGGACTTTAGTCTATATAAATTATAGTGTTTGAAAAGTACGCTTGAACAAAATAGATGCTGGTGGGATATCAATTCTGACAATTCTATTGGATTGTCGAGCTATTTAGGGCTCATTTGTGTTAGAAGTGACGACAAAAGAATCATCTCAGAACCTCTGAGGAAGGAAAGATTGAGCTAACAATGTCAGACCAGTTTCTACAATGTGTGTGTTTTCTCTCAGCCAAGCCTTTTTGTTGTGGAGTATAGGGACATGAGACTCTATGAACAATCCCACTTTCTTTTAGAAAAGGAACTAACCCCTGATATTCACCTCCCCAATCTGATTGAAGAATCTTAATTCTTGATCTTAACAGATTTTCACTCATAGTCTTGAACTGCTTAAAAACAACAGTGAGATCATTTTTATTTTTAAGTAGGTAAATCCAGGTGAATCTAGAAAAATGGTCAACAAATGAAACATAGTATAAGTATCCATTTCTAGATTTGACTGGAGAAGGCCCCCAAAGATCATTGTGAACAAGTTCCAGAGGTGCATTGTGTTGAGAGACGGAATGTGGATATGGTAATCTATGAGCCTTAGACACACAACAAGGATAATAAAGTGAAGTAGTTTCCATTGAATTATAGGAAATATTACATGTAATGCCCCAAAACCCACCTTAGGCGAATTTCTGGTGCTGTAAATCGCCAAAATTAGGGTTTTTGACGAATAATTCGAAATAAATAACAAAATAAATTCTGATAATTCAATAAATCATGGGATGCTGAAATATAAGTCTTAAATAACTTGTTAGAAAGAATATGTGACCAAAGAATTGAGTTTCAATGAGTTTTAGTACTTTTTTAGAAAAGTCGCCGGTTAGGGTTTTTCGGCGAATTTGCTGAGAAATATTAGGAATTTCCATTGGAAAATAATTTATATGGAATCTAGAGATCAAAATAAGTGTAATGTGAGTAAGATTGAGCAAGAAATTAGAATTAATCGGTGCTCGTATAGGAAACGCGATAGAAGGGCATAATGGTCTTTCTAAATGAATTAAACTAATCTAATGTCCTATATAAAAAGTGACGTTTTTTTAAAGTATATTAGGCATGAGATGAATTCATTTTTTTTAAAGTGTGAAACATAAAGAGAATTCTAGAGAAATTGTATAACAAGTGGCTTAATAAAAAGGTGCCAAATGGCAAATCTATTTCCATACATTACAATAATTGATGAAGACTAAATTAAATACCAAAAACTATCTTCTTCTTCCTATTTTCTAAGAAAAAAACCGTCCACCATGGGAGAGGAAAAATCGTGAGGTTCTCAAATAAGTCTCACCCCGATTTTCTGTCGAACCGTCGATTTAATCGTGTAAACGTTATGAAATCAAGTAAGGTCTTTCTTCCTATACTATTTTTATAGCATGAAATTCAATATATTAAGGTTGAAAATCTGAAAATTTCGAGCTCCATAGGTGTTGATGCATAAATGGTTTTATGTTCGATTAATTGTCGAATATGTAGCATATAGACGTCGTATGCCACGTTTTGATGGATAATTTCAAAGTTAAATTACCATGGTATGAACTTGATGTTGAGATTGAAAATATACCTTAGGGTTTGTGGTTTTAGTAGTTAGATGCTCAAGTTACATGATTATTATGATTAAACATGAATTGAAATAGAATTTGATCAATACGGTTTAATCCCCTATTTTTCAGTGACCTGTTCCTGATTGTTTGGCATGAGTAGAACAGTGAAAACTGTGGTTTAACAATTTTTAGAACAACTTTGATTAATCTAGTAGTACGCCAAATATTTTGGAGAATTTAGGAGTTCTTTTACTATATGTGTAAATTGTTTGAACAATACCACAATAAGTTGTTGAAATTCTGTTTAACCGCCCTATTTTCGTATGTTTTATTCGAATTATTCTGGGTACTTGAGCTAGAGGTAAAATGGAATAAATAATGTTTATATTAACTATAAGGTGTCTAGTTGTTTTCTGAAACTGTTCGATTTTGTTAGTCTCTGGTAAAAGAAGAATAACTCTCAAACCATTAGGAATTTTTGAATGAATCTTGTTTCATTATAAAATAGACTTCATGGGGTATTTAAAAATGTTAGATTAAGCCTCTAAAGCCTTTTGAATGAATATAGAACATTAATGAGAAATCAGTCAAGTGCAGTTGTGTTATATTAGAAGTTAAATGATGAATCAATGAATTACTCTACATCTAGAATATTAAATGAGGATAAGGAAAGAGTTTAGCTTATAGTAGTATTATTTCTCTATAAATTAATGTGTGTTATAATGTTATGATGTAGCTACACCCAAATGTTCGCAAGGGATAGGAAAAAGGATCCGGGAGAGAAGAAACATCGAATGGAAAGGTTTAGAAATAAACGTCATCCAGCTAGCATGCTCAGCACTTAAATGGCCTAATTCTCTTGTGCTTTTATGTGATTATTATGTGACCTATTGTCTTAGTAAATTATGATTAATTATGTGATAAAAGACTTGTGGAGTAAAATATGAGAAAATGATGAATTGTTGAATGATTTGGAAATATATGTGTTGGTGTGATAAATGATTATATGAAACCAAGATGAAAATAAATATGATTATGACTATAAAGATTTTGAGATAAAGGTAGAAATGGACGCTAAGACGAATGTGAAAAACGATATATGTTGATGAGATGTATACGAATATGTGATTGCAGTATGTGATCTGTATATGTTGCTTCTGACACGAAAAATGTAAATTTGGAAATGTGATGGTATTGAAAGAGCTGGAAATTTATCTGTTTATCTAATCTGATATGGTATGAAAAGAAGATACTGATGTGTTATGTTAGTAATTATTGAGAATAAGTATTGATATGAAAATGAGTATATTTGACTGTGTTTACGCCCCATGCTTGAGTGTGTTCTGTGGGTACAATTGGCATGCCATAGGACAGCAGCGCTGCATCATCTGTGATCTCTCGTCTTCTGGATAACCGAAGCGAGGATCGTCTGTTATCTGATCTGTCCGATCTGCACCCTATGGGTGGTATGTTCCCGGGATTATCTGTCTGCATCCGAAATGGATGGTCTGATTATCTGTCTGCACCCTAATTGGGTGGTCTGTGCGGAGTCCTCTCGAGGACAAAATTCGTGTCTGTATCTGATTCTGATTCTGATCAGGTCTGCGTACCCTAGTCTGTCACTAAGCACTTAATGGGGCTATCTATGTGTTTGGATATGTGAAAATGTGGTTGGTTTGTATATGTGTGCTATGTGTGTTTGTATGTGATATTGCTTTGTATATGTCACGTGGAATACTTGATGCTATGGATATGTTGATAATTGTTGATAATTCTGCGATTGATATTGTCTATTGCTGGATTATGGGCATGTGTTGGTTTTAGGGGAGACGCTGCCTAAATTATGTTAGATGTGACAATATGTGTATGACAATATATGAGTTATAATATGAGATTATGTGAAACATCTGTTATAATTTGATGTGATAATATCTTATATGTGAAAATGGATTCTGTTACATGGTTCTATTGGGTTTTGTTATAAATATTAAAAATCTGAGACTTGCAGATGTAGTTTATGACATATGTGAAGTTTTGTATTATTATACCCCTCTGATGATGACATAGTTTGGAAATTTGAAGTCGCGGATGAAGTTTAACTACTGGTACGGGTATGTTGATACGTGTGATGACGTCTGTGATTTGTTTGTGTAGATGTGGTGATGATTGAAACAAAATAATAAGAATTTAAAAAGAATTTTAAGTTGTATGATTATTGATTGTTAGAGAATTGTGGCTGAAGTGTTGAGTGTGCTACAGGTTAATTGGATCGGGGATTTCTTTGGATATTTCTTTTGTTTCCTCGCCAGCACTGCATCCTCGGTGGGTCACTGATCACTGCTTGCGGTGTTTGTGTCCATTTCTGTTAGATGTGGCGTGTATAGTATTTGAATATTTGTAATAGCTTCCGCTGTGTTTGTAAATAGTGTTGGAACTCTTGCTGATAGGTTAGTGAATTAAGTTTGGTTTTTAATTGACCATAATTTATGGCACCGTAATTGTGACATTTCCTATTCGACCGTTCGCCGATCGGGTAGGGGGTGTTACATTACAGCTGTTAAGAGCAAGTTTGACAATATCTAGAGTAGGATGTCCTAGTCTACAATGCCATAAAGACAAAACTGAACTAGAGACTTGATTGGAACTACTGCTGAATTGTGAGTTGCTCAGGCTCAGGGAATGGACAGCTGGATTCTCTGGACTGGAAGGAGAGATGGGGACAGTGCCACGCTTGATTGGGGTATGATCTACTAGGAAATGGTATAGGCCTTTTTCAAGAGTTCCTTTGAGCACTACTTCCATGGTGCTCAGGTCCTTGACAAAACAGAAACTTGGATGAAATTCAAAAAAGACAGAATTGTCTTGAGCAGATTTGGAGTCACTTAGAAGATTTTTAGTGATGTTAGGCACATGCAAAAGATTTTTGAGATGAAGCTTTCTAGAGAATTTAGTTGAGTGAGATTTAAATGCACTTTCTCCAATATTTGCAATATTAACATCATTTCCATTACCAAGCAAGAGATTCTTACCTCCAGTGTACTTAGTGTTTATGTTGAGATTGCTTAAGTCATTGGACTCATGATGTGTTGCTCCTGAGTCTGGATACCAGCTTGAAGAGGCATTTGATCCATAACAAAACTCTGATGGAGTTCCTACAGAGAAGGATGTTGAAGGAGACCTAGGCACTGATTGCACAAGATGAGCTGAAGGATTGAAGAATCCTTGATTACGCTGCTGTGGAGTACTTCCTCTGAGCTGGACTTGAGGTGGTGTGAAGTTTTGCTCGAACCTATGCCAACATTTTGCTGCAGAATGGCCAGGTTTCTCACATAACTGGCAAACAATTTTGTTATTTCCTCGACCAAAGCCTCTTCCACCTCTTCCTCCTCTCTGAAATCTTCCCCCAAAACCTCTTCCATTTGCTGCTTCAAATATGTTGTTGTTGAAATTCTGAGACTCACTCTTCTGTCCTGATTGATGCTGGACAAGATTCAATGATGGCTGGGATCCATTTGAGCTGATGGAATTAGCTCTAGTTGACTCCATTCAAAACTGAGCAGAAATGCACTAACATCTCCCAGACTCCAAGGATCTGACCTAGAAGTTACAACACATACTGTAGGATCATAATCCTGCCCAAGTCCTCCCAAAATGCGGAGTACTTGCTCAACTTCTGAGATTGTACAGCCTATTGAACCAAGCAAATCGAAATATGTTATCATTTTGCCTAGATAATTAGTCATAGACATTCCATATTTCTTCAAATTTTGCATTTGTTGGCGATATTGCATCACCTTAGTTGTGGATCGATTTGCAAAGTTAGTCTCCAGTGCACACCATATGTCTCTGGCAGATCTGAGCCCTACCACCAAGGTTAGAGCATTTTCTGACAATGAAGACAAGAGCCATCCAGCCACTCTCCTATCTTGTCTCTGCCAACTTATGTAGGCTGTATTTGAAACCATAGACTCTCCATCTTGATCTGGAATCATTTGTGGAGGGGGATCAGTGTCCCATGTGATAAATCCTTCAAGGCCATAGCTATACACCGCTACATCAACTTGTTGCTGCCACATGAGGAAATTTCCATCAGTTAGTTTCACTGACATTGGAGGTAATTGAGAGAAGATTGGTGGCAGTGTTGCCACTGGAATAGTTCCATTGGCCTCAGCCATTTTTTAGGAGTGAAAGGCAAGATGAAAAGCAAGAGTAAGAGAGCCAGGATCAAAGAGATCCTGCTCTGATATCATGAAAAGAAGCTGCGGAAGCTATGAAGAAGAAAAGCATGCTAGTGATATGTTTGGAGAGAGCTCTCAATGCTGCATTTTTCATTGCTTCAAAAAACTAGATACAATACATATATTCTTCATTCGAATGATCTAGAACATTGCACTAATCTGCTTTTTATGCTAGACTAAAACATGCTTTATATTCTTAATCAAAACAAACTCTGCAAGGTCTCTCTTCTTCATTCCATTGAGCAACACGTCTCTCCAAGTACAATGATGGTCCTCCACCTTAGCTGGCACCTTTTGCTCACTCACAGCTGCAGCTCGTGTGAGCTCCTTGATTGGCTCTTCTCGTGCACCAGCCTTTGTCCTTTCTTTTGTCTTATCTATCACCTTGGCTCGTGTGGAGTTGGTGGCTTGTTTATCACGTGCATTACACTTTGCTCCCATACACTGATCACCATGGTCAACAACCTCAGCACTGCATGTTGCAGCTTGATCAACTTTGCATGTAGTGGCTTGATGAACTTTGTCATCACAACATGCAGTGTTGTGGTTGTTGACCATGGTGATCAGTGTATGGAAGCAAAGTGTAATGCACGTGATAAACAAGCCACCAACTCCACACGAGCCAAGGTGATAGATAAGACAAAAGAGAGGACAAAGGCTGGTGCACGAGAAGAGAAGATATCTTTCAGGAACTTTAGATTATGGAATTCAGATTAGAAAGTCTACTGGAGAGATTAGTGCTTTCTCTGACTCGGATTGGGCAGCAGACCTAGATGATAGAAGATCTACCACAGGAGTATGTGCTTATCATGGAAGAAACCTTGTGTCATGGTGTGCGAAAAAGCAGACTGTTGTTGCTAGGTCAAGCACAGAAGTTGAGTATAGGAGCTTGGCTCAAGCAGCTGCAAAAGTGAGTTGGTTGTCTTCTATGCTTGGTGAGTTGAAGATCAAGAAGAAAGGGAGCTAAATGATCTGGGTGGACAACATGAGTGCAATTGCATTAGCTTCTAATCCTATACTACATGCAAGAACTAAGCACATTGAGATAGACATGCATTTTGTTCGTGATAAGGTTCTGAGCAGGGAGATTGAGTTAAGGCATGTTCCAACCGGGGATCAAATAGCAGACATATTCACTAAGCCATTGAGTCATCAACCCTTCGTGAAGCTGAGAGAAAGGTTAGAGATAATGTCTCTAGCCTCACTTAGACGTCACCACGGTTCGTGAACCGCCGGTTCACGGTTCGGAACCGGCGGTTCCGGTTCAAGAATTGGTGGAACCTGAACCGGCTCGGCCCAGACCTCACGGTTCCGGTTCATGAACCGTGAACCGGTGGTTCACTTGAACCGGCTGAACCGTCGGTAGTTATCCGATTCCGGGCTGGTTCGGGCGGTTCGGCGGTTCATCCGATTTTTTTTTTTTTTTTACATTGTAAATTGTAATTCAAGTTAAAAATGTAAAAAAACTTGCGTAAATAAAATTAGAATGAAGCGATGTACAAATGTAATTTTATTGATACAAATTACAACTTCAAAATTACAAATTACAACTTTAAAATTACAAATTACAAGTTAAAATTTACAAATTACAACATAAAAATTAGAAATTACAACTTCAAAATTATAAATTACAAAAGACTTAAAGTCTTCATTACAATTTACAAAATTACATATTCGAAATAAAGGGGAGAAAAAAGAAATAAAGGAAAAGGACTTGAGCTCAACTTAAATTTAAACTTAAATATAAAATTTAAGTTGAAATATAAGTTGAGATGCCTACGTATCCTCAATGCTCAATTGCATTTTGGAATCAAAGTCCACGTAGTTCTCTTACCTTGCTTACCTATTTGGCTTGATCGGAGGAATTGGCGCCTACTCTTCTTCGTCGGGGAAGTAGTCTTGGTCGGGTTGTACTACTTGATTGTCCCAATCCGATTCTTGGTCTCTAATTTCGGCGGAGCACCAATCATCAAGTAACATGGTGGCTTCCATGTTTTGCCCGGTGAGTCTACTTCTTCTGTCGTCCAAGACGTTGCCTCCAACACTAAAGGCGGACTCGACGGCGACAGTGGAAGCCGGAACCGAAAAGATCTCCTTGGCCATTGATGCAAGGATGGGAAAATCTTTCTCGTGTGATCCCCACCAATCTAGGACGTCGATTTGTTGGGGAACTGGACCTCCTTCTTCCTCATTGAATGAAAAGTGTGAGTCAAAATATAAATCTAACTCACTTACCGAATGTGCCGTCCTTCCTCCGCTGCTGAAGCCGTATAGGTCCGCCAATTGGGATTGGGCGTCGGGGTCATCAAATTGGAAGAAGCCAAAGTTATGTGTTTGACGGGGGGGTCTAGGTCGAATTTGGTGGGTAGTGTTGTACTTGGCTTCGTAATCGTGAAAGAGAGCCCGCAAGTCGAACTCGAAATTTCTTTGGAGGCTTGGGATGTGGGGGAGGTTTATTTGGAATGTTTGGGCAAGGTTTATTTTGAAAAATGCGGCGGGAAACCGGCGGTTTTGTCGCCGGAACCGCCGGTTTTATCGGTGGAACCGGCGGTTTCCGTCCACGGTTTTAGTCAAAACCGGCGGCCGCGGGAGTGGTTTCTGAAAAGGCTAGGGAGTAGGCCTGAAATTGTGTCGGAAACCGCCGAACTGCCGGTTACGGTTCGCCAAAATTTAGAACCTGAACCGGCCAGTCGGAACCGGTGGTTCCGGTGCCGGTTCGAACCGCCGACGACGGTTCCGGTTCCGGTTCGGAACCGCCGGTGACTGTTCCGGGCCGGTTCAGCCGGGCCGGTTCGGTTTGGTGATGTCTAGCCTCACTCGGATTGAGGGGGTGTGTTAGAAGTGATGACAAAGTTCATCGAGCCACTGCATGCAAAGTTGATCAAGCTGCAGCATGCAGTGCTGAGGTTGTTGACCATGGTGATCAGTGTATGGGAGCAAAGTGTAATGCACGTGATAAACAAGCCACCAACTCCACACGAGCCAATGTGATAGATAAGACAAAAGAGAGGACAAAGGCTGGTGCACGAGAAGAGCCAATCAAGGAGCTCACACGAGCTGCAGCTGTGAGTGAGCAAAAGGTGCCAGCTAAGGTGGAGGACCACTATTGTACTTGGAGAAACGTGTTGCTCAATGGAATGAAGAAGAGAGAGACCTTGCAGAGTTTGTTTTGATTAAGAATATAAAGCATGTTTTAGTTTAGCATAAAAAGTAGATTAGTGCAATGTTCTAGATCATTCGAATGAAGAATATATGTATTGTATCTAGTTACATTTTGAAGCAATGAAAAATGCAGCATTGAGAGCTCTCTCCAAACATATCACTAGCATGCTTTTCTCTTTATAGCTTCCGCAGCTTCTTTTCAATTTGGACATAGTATGATAGTCAAATTTGAATTGAATTGACATTCTAATTAGTCGAAATTGATCAAGAAATATTTAATAGTACTCCATATCTACTCCACCCACCACTAAGTAAGGAATCGATGGAACCTATTATTTCTTGCTATTGCAGTTTGCAGAGAAACATACTGCATCCAATTAGAGAGGACCACGATTCATGAACCGACGGTTACGGTTAAGAACCGCCGATTCCGATTTTGGAAATTGTCGAACCGAAACCGAACCGCGAGGGTGTTTCACTGTTCCGGTTCCGAAACCGACGGTTACGGTTTCAGTTCGGAACCGTTGGTTTTCCGGTGATTTTTTTACAATTTTTCACGGTTCCGAACCGCCGGTTTCCGGCTAGATTTCATGGTTTTCCGACGGTTTTTCACGGTTCCGGTTTGAAACCGTCCTGAACAGACGGTTCCAGCACGGTTTCAGTTCGTAAAATTTGGAACCGGAACCGGCCCGCGGTTTAAAATATGGCGGTTCTGGTTCAAGAAAAAAGTCACGGTTCCGATTCGGAACCGAAACCGGCAGTACAGTTCCGCGGTTATCCGCCGGAACCGAAAACCTTGGGCATCTCTGCATCCAATAAACACATTGGTTAATGACTGCAAATTACTATCGCTATAGAAACTATATTTGTATTATATTCTGTTTGTTTCCCAATATATAAGC
Source organism: Salvia splendens (assembly GCF_004379255.2). Classification (NCBI taxonomy): domain Eukaryota; kingdom Viridiplantae; phylum Streptophyta; class Magnoliopsida; order Lamiales; family Lamiaceae; genus Salvia; species Salvia splendens. Next base: position 31,588,162 of record NC_056035.1, read on the forward strand.
TGTACTCTACTCATACTCATACTCATACTATCAGTTTTCAAGAATTTAATGTGCCTGGAGTCCTAGCCTTCTTAACTTAGGTATGTTGTTCTCAAGCAATAAAAGTACTTGGGGGTACTTATCAAAAATAAAATCGTAAATATATTGAATTTTTATTTTACTATGACAACGTATTCACGCTCAATATTCATTAACAATTATAATAGGTGTGGAAGCACACATTTTATGTACTAGTACTAAACATCTAATAATGTTGCACACGCATCATCATGAATTACAATATAATTAAACAAATAAAAATATAGATATAAATCACACACACGTATATAGATTATAGAGAGAGACACACCACACGAATGTATATTTATTTATTTGTGTACATAAATGGGTTTGTTGAGAGGAAATAAATGCAGAAGAAGGAGAGGAGAAAAGGGACCATTGTGACGCAGTGAAGATAACTGTTATGGAAGATCATTGAGATGGTCACGAGGAAGACATTTGCGTATCTGTTTTGCGTAACTGAATCAACAACTTTTTCTTGTTTGACTCTTCCATCTTATAGTACTATATTTTTTTGTTATGTAATAATAGCAATAATTCTCTTTAAATCTTTTGGAACATTTCCCTCCTCTTCCATTCACTGCCATTCATTTTTCCACACTTTCAAATTTCAATATAGATCTTGTGCAATTTAATGCTTCAAATGGTATACTTATATGTATAAACACTTTAACCCTGTGTTTATTTTGAATCATAGAATTCATGTATTTATAAATATGGAGAGTGATCAATTGCTAATTTAATTTTTAATTGCTAACTACAACTAATTTAAAATCATAAGATTTATAGAGATTTAGTGGTCTATAAATTTTCATGTGTAATTTCGTTTTATTACTCCCTCCGTCCCTGAAGAGTATGCACTATTTCCTTTTTCTTCCGTCCCAAAGAATATGAACATTCAAATTTTGTAAACTCTCTTCTTTTAAATGAGGTGAGACTCATTCTCCACTAACAATACTTATAAAACTTTCTCTATATATCTATCTCTTACTTTACCAATAATGCATTAAAACTCGTGTCGAACCCAAAGTTCATACTCTTTGGGATGGAGGGAGTATTATTTAAATTTTAAAAGATAAGAAAACTATCAAAATTATGGTTTTGGATCAAAATGTCAATATAGTATATTAAACATATCGATACGATTAATTGAATATGTCAACACAATTTAGCATTGACATTGTATATGTATTATATTGACATATTAATGATAGGGATGTGATCAGATCAATAGGTGAAATTCTGTAAAAAAAAATTAAAACAAATCTCAGTCATTGGATCTTGTGATGTAACCGTTAGATTAATGTCACGTGTCATCTAATAATGTAACGCGTTTTAGTGTAATAATGTAGAATCTGTAGTCTAATAATGTAACACTTTTAATGTAATAATGTAGCTCGGATATTATTATCACAACCATCCAATCTAACGATCAAAGGGCTGAGATTTGCTTTTATTTTATTTTTTTTACAGAATTTCACTTATTGACCATAGTGCGCCCCTATTATGATAACTATATTGACATTGAGCTGCTTCTTTAAAAATACAAAAGTTTAAGAATTTTTTTCAAATTTTGACATTGGAACATATGCAAGTGAGATCTCGTTAGAATCCTTATAAAATTATCTTTAATTTGATATAAGATGTATAAAAAATAATTTAAATTGAGATAGTTATAGTCATTTAAAATTTATAGATATTTTTTAAAAGTTAATTATAACTAATTTTTGGTTAATTGATATTAATATCCTAATTGATATTTTATGTACTATATTGTATTGATATTCATGAATGAATGGATGGTCCAATGTCTATCATTTAGTTGTAGTTAGCAACTTAGGAATTGAGTTAGCAATATAAGACACCCCTTATAAGCATAATTCAATTTAAGTCATTATTTAATTTTATGGTTTGATTTAATTTTGAACATGGTTGAATCTCTTTTACCTCTCAAATACTCAATCTCATATTTTATTTATTTATTTGATTACTCACGGTAAATGTTTGTGCATACTAAATTGTGCACCGATCAAGTCTTGATAATATCATCAAAAGATGTTCGAAATCAGATTTTATTGCTCAGAAAATTGGTCAGTTGGAATTTATTCCACGAACGATAAATAATACTATAATAATGAATTAGATCATTCTTAGGAAAAAAATGTTAATTAATTCAGTCAATAGCAGACTTTAGTTAATTGGTGGATATTTATATCTTAAGTATGAAAAATAAAATATTAAAGAGAAAGCCCATAATATTCGTGTTTCAGATTTGCATAGACAACCAATATTATTTTCTATAGTTGGTGATAATAATATTGAATTTGGGGGTACATCTTTACCACTTGTTTTCACATGGATACGCCTAGAAGTGCCCAAGGTTTACGGTTCTGGCGGTTAACCGCGAAACCATAACCGGCGGCTATGGTTCCGAACCGGAACCGTGAAAATTTACCCGAACCAAAACCCTCGATTTTTGAACCGTGATTCGGTTCATGTTCAAAAATTCTCAAATCGAAACAGTGTTGAACCGCGAAAAACCATCGAAAACCAGCGATTCGGAACCGTAAAAAACCGCTGGTTTGGAACCGAAACCGCAACCGCTTAAAACTCACAATTCTATCAATATCTTGTCCTTTCAATTGCACTATTCATCAGTCATATAATTTGTAATTATGTATATTTATGTATCCTAATAAAATTTATATGAAAATACCAAAAAAAAAATTATTAATGTTAAACTTACATATGTAACAAAAACTACAACATCATTAATAATGTCTCAATTTGCCTCAGAGACCTTGCAAACCGAATCACTTTTTAAAATATCAACAATCTATAAATGAACTCACTCCAAAATACTAATGATTTATTTTGCTATTTACTTGAGGTAGTTAAAAATCATTCAGGATAAAATTGCAAAAAAAATGTAATATTGTCAAAGAAGCATAGCTTGCTATAATTTTCAATGTATATACCTCACACCTCTACACAAGTAAAATACACTAACGAACTAAAATGAAGATGCATCACATGTCCATTCGTGTCATGTGTATATTTATTAGAACTTGACACATAATTGAGCCATGCCAAAGTGGCTGAAAACTCTAAATTAACATATTGAGGACGACAAAGCTCAGATTAATGGGTAAGACGTTTCTCCTTCAAAGAACATGTCCAGGAGGTGTGTATGAATTGTAACTAACTAAAAATACATATCATAAATTGATGTAAAATTTATGAAACATGACAGAAGCATTCAGAGTGGTAGAAACAATACAAGGTGAAGGGATCGTGTGGGAGAAAGGTCTATTTTGGTGAAGCTGGTCCCATATTCTGTACAGGAGGAGCGGCCAATTCCACCATATTCCGGCTACTGGAATTTAGGTCTTGAGATCTTTCGCGGATTTCTCTGTATTCTTGACAAATGGCACATAAATGACAGAAGAAATGTGTGACAAAGTCTCCACATGGTGCTTCCTGCATCCCAAACACAAGATGCTGAGATTTATTTGCTGGACTTATTTTATCGAAAGCTTTCATGCACATGGTATGATGCTGTAAACAGAACCGAAGAAGTACATCAAATTTACGAGTGCAAAACTAGAACCCATAATGTCAAGGGACATAACACCCTAATTGGTCGAAACCAACTGATTCTGAAACAAATTGATTATTATTGGTCGTGATGCAACGGAATACTATGTCCGTGCAACATAGTCAATGAAGGGCATTTAGAACTAATGGAGGAGAAACATAACCAAGAAGCTTAAAGAAAACGTATCCCTTGAAACAATATCTTTGATCAACATCAATGGTCAAGCCTTGTGGTCTACAGTGAGTGAACACGAACACCAAACGTGCATTGAATAGACAAGAAATGAAGATATACCTCCAAATTGTAGTTTTCCCTTAAAGTCCTCCGATAGCCACATGCATAACAGGCAGCAAGGCATCCAGGGGCGCCCAACATAGCACCTTCCGTCATCACACAGCATAGAGTATTCACAAGAGCCCATAATACAAAATGCATCATACAAGATCCTATTAGAGTTCCAGAACCCAAAGACTCTGCGTTTCTCCCAAAAAGATAGCACGGGCAAATAAGCCCAACACAACCTGTCACGTAAATAATATCAACCCAGCAATTACTTGACTAATATATACTTCAGACAACATATTTTCAGTGAACCACTTAGAATGAATGCATCATAGACCAATCGAATCATATGCAAGCCTTTTTTCTTTCATAAACAGAAACCTTAGACAGACCAGTCCCCGCAGACTAATCACGAGCAACTTACATCACGCAAGGAAATCACGATGTCTTTAATGAGCGAGCACATTGAGTTAGCTAAATGCACTGCAATGCTCAATATCCGGTCTATAGATTGAGATCAGTAAATAACTCATAAAAACACATTTTCCACACAATTGCCAATAACTGATCATTTAACCGCATGCATATCACACAAATTAGCAAGGCATGATCCAACACTCCAGCACTATCAAAAAGCACCTTTCATTCACTTTTTTGCTTCTGATAAATCAAGATCACAGGGCATAAAGTAGCATACAGCTCTGCATATCATCGAAACAAGCACAGATTCCCGAAGACCACTGCCCTGGAACACTACTGTTGTGTTGTGATCTGGGATCAACATCGGCGGGTGTTGGTACTACATCTGCTTCTGCATCTGACTGCCCGAGGGGGATGTAACGTGGTGGAACATATGTGTTCTGGCCCACCATATTACTTGAAGACCAAAGAATTCACAGCTCAGTCCCGTTCACAACCTTGATCAGCAATCTGCACCAAGCATTTAGAAGAGAGTCAAATAAAACTGATATCATGTCAAAGTTCCATGTAGAATTGCATTCTGTTATTTTCTCATCTTAACCACAAAATTGCGTTTATCTCACTACTGGCTACTGAACTTTTTTGTTAAACAGACATCTTCTGCTATGCTATTTATACATACCGTTTCTTGCAAAACTTATAAGATCACCAAAAGTGCACAGCATTGATCACCAAGAGTGCACAGCATTAACACCATTTCACCCCCTATTATGAACACAGCACACAAATTTAGGCAACCGTTCACAAACAAAGCAAGTGACCTATTGTCAACCCCAAAGTCAAAATAATTCTCAGAAAACTTCATAAATTTAATTATACCTAAAATCCTTTAACCCTAAAAGTTCCAAGTAAGATTGAACATTGAGATATTATCATTATGCCCCAATGGAAATGGCAACGCAAAACTTTTTTTGTTTTTTTCTTGAGGGGAATTAAACCCAAATTAAATCCCTTGGCCAAAAAATTGAACAATAGTCAAAATCTGATAAAATTGTACCTCGGTCAGATTTTTACAACGAATTCTAAAGGAGCATCATCGGTAAAGAACCTGATGGGGTACGGACTAAACAAGCCCAACAGCAGTGACGGCCCATCAGCCAAACAAGACGGACTAAACAAGCCCAACAGCAGTGACGGCCCATCAGCCCAAGGAAGAGTATGAGTTCGGCATTACCAAAGAGTTCGGCCTCAGCCTACAGCTCGGTAAAAGCCAACCAACCATCACGCTCTCAGGTCGGCATCAAGCTCTACTCTCAGATCGGCAACCAAAGCAGTTCGGTCTCAGTAAGAGTTCGGCCTCTCTCAGGTCGGCATCAAGCTCTACTCTCAGATCGGCAACCAAAGCAGTTCGGTCTCAGTATTCGACCGAACAAGGAGTTAGTGGACCCATACAGGATTTCCACAACTTCCAACACACCCACTACCACGTGGTGTCAACTCAGGCCACGATCGTAGGCCATGACCTACGCTACATGCAGGACCTCCATGACCTCCACGACATCCACAACCATCATTAGTGGTGATGCAAGCCACGATCTTAGTTCAATGTATAAATAGAACTTAGATCTGGTAGAAAAAGGTTAAGCTCTCTAGAGATAAAATACCATATAGCAAGTCTGTATTGTAAGCTGTAGAAAACAGATCAAGCAATACAACTCTGCCCTCTTTTCTTCCCGTGGACGTAGATTTACCTCAGTAAATCGAACCACGTAAATTCTCTGTGTCGTAATCTGCATTTTCCTGCATTCATCACTATCAAAAATTCGCCGAATCATCACTGGCGCCGTCTGTGGGAACAGAGAACCAAATTTGTGATAAAGCGAATTTTTGATCCATTTTTTCTACCCAAAAAATGCATACCAGATCGCTGAGTACCCGTATTCCTGCCCGTGAGAACCAGGAGGAAGCCCATCCATCCCATAGGTCTGGAAAACAGCCTAGGGATAAATCCACCACCAGTTCTCATGGCGAAGGAACAAGCCGCTCCAAAAATCGTCCCACTGAGTCTTCCCAGCAGCCTGATTTGAATGAGGCTGTCAAGCTGTTCTTGGCTGAGAAGCAGGATGAGTTCTTAGCCTTCCTGCAAAAGAGCCAAGAGCCGAAGACGAAAACGGTGGATTCTCCTTCCTCATCCAGACATGAAAGTCACTACCGCAGTAGTGCCGTGTCTTCCAGGAAGAAGAATCCTCAACCCCGACACATTCCTGTTCCTCCTCGGTACCGGAATCACAGGAGATCTCCATCTCCTCCATACCGAAGAGATGTCAGGTTCGCCATGTACGGAGCATTGAAGACTCCGTTCTCGGACGATATCACCCGAACTCCCCTTCCACAGAACTACCGAACTCCGTCGATAACCTATGACGGACTCGTGGATCCTCATGACTTCCTGGGACGCTATCAGTATAATATGGCGAACCAAGGTCTCAATGAGGTCCATATGTGCAAGCTGTTCCCCGAGCTGCTCATCGGGAACGCCAGAAGGTGGTTCGACAGCCTTCCTCAAGGCAGCATTAGATCCTACCGAGATCTGATGGAGGCTTTCCACAGGAGGTTCTTTCAGAAAGCGGAAGCCCGGAATACTTCGGCTCAGCTGCTTTCTATACGTCAAGGTCGCGACGAAAAGATCAGCGACTTCCTGACGAGATTCCATAAGGAATGCCTACAAGTAGATAATCTCAATGATCTACTTGTCATTTCGGCATTCCAAAATGGAATCCTGCCCGGAGCTCTCTACAGAAAGCTCGTGGAATGCAGTCCGCAAACAGCTCAAGAGATGTGGGACATTGCGGACCAGTTCTCCCGAGCCGATGAGGCAGACCGTCGAAAACGGTCTTTAGACAGCTCATCTAGAGGAGACAAAAAGAAGCCCGATCATAGCGATCAGAGGCTTCCTCAAGCATAGCAATCACAGCAGCCGGAGTCAGAGGCAGACGAAATGACCGAAGTCACACCGGAGCCGAACTCAATGGTGTACGGCACTGAAGCCGTGATTCCGGTTTAGATCGGCATACCCAGTCCCCGAACTCAATTTCTCTTCAGAAATGAATGGTGACGGACTGAGAGCCGAACTAGATCTTGCCGAAGAAAGAAGAGAATTGGCCTGCATAAAAGCAGCCAAGTACAAGGAGCAAGTAGCCCGGTATTACAACCAAAGGGTGAAGAAGCTGCAATTTCAAGTGGGAGATCTCGTCTTGAGAAACAACGAAGTAAGCCAAGCAGAAAAGCTGGGCGAACTCGAACCCACATGGGAAGGTCCATATCGGGTGTCAGAAGTCCTCGGCAAAGGGTCTTACAAATTGACTCACGTGTCAGGAGCACAAGTACCCCGAACATGGTACGTTTCCAACCTCAAAAGTTTCATTTGTAAGAGACAGTCCGGTCAGTCTGTCTTGAGTTCTGTTCGGTCAATGTGCTTTCTTTGGTTTGCTTGGTCTTTGTTTGTCTCTGTGCGTTTTATCTGTGCGTTTTGTCTGTCTATGTGCGTGTCGTCTCTTACAAATGTTACTGAGGTACCTTGTTCTTCGAAGGCTGATCCCCTTCTTAGAACATATACAAGCCAACGATTGTGAGTCAAAGCTTCTACAGAAGATACAAGACCACAATTCAGCTTAAACAAGCAGTTCGTCTGAAACGAGCTGCAATAAGCCAACGATTGTGAGTCAAAGCTTCTACAGAAGATACAAGACCACAATTCAGCTTAAACAAGCAGTCCGTCTGAAACGAACTGCAACAAGCCAACGACTGTGAGTCCAAGCTTCCACGGAGGATACAAGACCACAATTCGGCTTAAGAAATAAGCACTTCGTCTGAAACGAACTGCAATAAGGGAAAGTCCGATCCACGCGATAAACCTCGCCGAATTAGGACGACCAAGTTCGGTCAAAGAAGTTTACCTCATAAGACCGATGACGACCATGTCTAGTCAAAGAGGTTTACTGCATAAGACCACTTCGGTTAACTGGGAAAGTCCGATCCACGCGATAAAACTCGCCGAATTAGGACAAGGGAAAGTTCGATCCCGGCGACAAAAATCGCCAAATTAGAACACAAAGACGAGTCCGGTCAAAGATGTTTATTTCATCAGACCCAAGACGAGTCCGGTCAAAGATGTTTATTTCATCAGACCCAAGACGAGTCCGGTCAAAGATGTTTATTTCATCAGACCAAAGACGAGTCCGGTCAAAGATGTTTATTTCATCAGACCAAAGACGAGTCCGGTCAAAGATGTTTATTTCATCAGACCAAAGATGAGTCCGGTCAAAGATGTTTATTTCATCAGACCAAGGACCAAGTCCGGTCAAAGAAGTTTACTTCATAAGACCAAGGACCAAGTCCGGTCAAAGAAGTTTACTTCATAAGACCGAGGACAAGTACGATGAAATTTTTCGCTAAGCTGTAAATACAGTGTTAGAAGCGAAAACAAAATTTCATTTTTCAAATCTTGTTCGGCACACAACTCCGCTACCCTACGAGATGGCGTTACGCTATTACAAAGGACTATTCTACTGTCCAGGGTTGCTAAAGTTGAGCCATCTATTCACAAAATCCTCGTGAAGCTGAGTTCGGGCGTTCCAGGCAGCCGCAGAATAAGCAGGTCGACGAGATGCTCTAATCGACCTGCCACCTCTTCTCTGAGCCCGGGAAGCCCTAGCACCTCGGCGGCGAAGAGTCTCTTCACGAAGCATTTGCCGATCTTGCTCACTCATAACCACAGCTCCTCTGCGAACTTCAGTCCGTCCTCGACTTGACGTCTCCGGTTGTCCCTGAGTTCGTTGCTGACTTGGAGTAGGGTTTTGAGCAAGTGAATCAGAGGTTTGAGCTGGAGTACTAGCATCTGTTGGCGGGAAATGCCGGAGGAATCTCTCAATTGAGGGACGCCGGGCAAGAACTATGTCGTACCGAGAGGCCCAGCGCCGCAATGATGTCACGACTTGTTGGCAAGCCGAGCTCTCCAGCGCATTGTTCCTCCGGAGTACATTATATTCCTCCCACAGTTCGTCAACTCGACTCTGAACATCTGATATGGTCATTCCCCCGCGCACACGGATGTAATCCTCGTACGCAGTCCTCTCAGCAATGGTCGTATTCAGCTCGGCCTCCAGATCATTCTTATCGGACTCTAAGTCCTTATTATCGGCATCCAGCTTCACTAAACGAGCCAGAAGCTCGTCATTCTTCGTCTGATCGGCTATAGCTCTTTTCTCAGCTTCGTCTAAAGCCGAAGAGTACAGCCGTTTCCAGTGAAGTATCTCCATCTCCTTGAGTACAAAGCAGCTATATTAGTTCGGCAGCTGTACCGAGCAGATAGTAAAATACAACAAGAATAAAGGCGAGTACGAAAAGCTATACGAAGACAAGTGTAGAAAATTTTTCATTCACAAGGAAAATTTTTTTACACTAAGAGGGCTTCAAGGCCACCGTACAAGGAAGAAACTAGACTAAGAGAAGGGAGACGAAATCATACTCCGCCAGCCTCGTCTCCGGCTCCTTGGTCTGGTTCAGCTTCTTTCTCCTGGGCTACCTCAGCCTCGGCCTCGCATCCTGCCGGCCTCGCCTCCGCCTCCTGATCGGCTTCCTTCTCCGGATGCCCGGCCCGCTTGACTTCGGCCTCCCGCTCCAACGGCTCGGCCTCACCCTCTCCGTTGTAAGTCGAAGCGGGTGAAACGGGTCCCACGGAGGCAAAGATAGCCTCCAGGTTCTCGTCCCGATCAGCTCGACAACTCCGGACTCGGTCTGCAGAAAGCAGGACCGAGGATGAAGCGAGCTCCTCAAGGAGCGGCAGATTCTGAAGCCGAGCTGCTATCTCTCGGCTGTACAGAGGCAGAACGACGTCGGCCCCCTGCTCGCCCTTATCGGCAATTAGCCTTACCAGACTACCGACAAAGGCCGAGAACTGGCTGCTCAAAAAGAGTTTCTCCGTGTAAACACGGAGAGCCTCCCCTTGGGCAACCACGGCAGCAGCATCCCTCCGTTTCGTCTGCTCTCGCTGGATGACGAGCTGGTTTTTGGCAAACTGAGCTTCATCCTGGGCCGAAATCCTAGCAGCTCTGGCCTTCTCAAAGTTAGCCTCAGCCTGTTCGGCCCGATGACAAGCAGCCGCCAACTTCCTCTGCATCTCAGCATAGTCGTTGGACGCTTTGGAGAGTTCGACGGCGACGAGCTTGGAGAGCATATCGTTCCTCTGAAAATGAGTAAAGAAAAAAGTCAACAAAGGGGCCACAAAAAATACAGGAAAAAAGCAAGGCCAGAAAATCAAGAAGAGAATTCACCTCGGCGAAGTCCGTGGGCCATAAAAACGGCTCACAGATATGTTCCGAAGGAGGCGCCAAGACCACGTCTTTCTCTGGCGCTCTCGGGGGCTTCTGGGTCTTCCCCTTCCTACTTGCCGAAGTCGACTCCGGCTTCTTCGGATCCGAAGAGGTTTTTTGCCTTTTCGGAGTCCTCTCGGCATCAGACGCCGAGCTGGTGGTTTTCGGCCTCTCCGGCTCCTTGGACTCCGAAGATTTTCGGGTAGCCTTGTTCAGCATGTACACTGCCAAAAAGCAAGAAAGCAAGGTTAGTTTTCTTCGTTAAAGCAGTAGAACATAAAGGTAAAGAGAAATCCTCACCCTCGGCCTCTTCGTCCGATGACGAGATGCCGAACACGACGTCGCCCTTGACGAGCTCAGACTCCGTGTATTGTTTCCTAACTATGGGAATCTTGTTGAGCTCGCCATCGAGCTCGGCCAATGGTTCTAACCGAGGATGAGGAATCACGGACTTCGGCCCTCTCCAGGGGAAGCCCGGAGCCGCTGTCCTATTATAAAAAAAGAAGCGGTTTTGCCATTTCGGCCACTTGGTTTTGCAGAATGCCCTAAAAGGCTGTAAGGGGATCAAGTAAAACCAAGATCCCTTCCTTTTAAATTGGAAAAAATTAAGGATTGCCCGCAGAGACAGATCCTTATCTAACCTACGGAGTTCGGCAGCAAAAGCCGACAAGTGCCTCCAAGAATTCGGAGTCACCTGACCTAAAGGGAGTTGAAAAAAATCAAGAAGCTCTACAAAAGGTGGGGGAAGAGGGAAACGAAGCCCGCATTCTAAGCAGGCTTCGTAAACGGTGGCATAACCCTCCGGCGGGTCGTTAGCCCTATGATCATCGTCGGGAACCACCGCCTTCCCCCCAGGAAAAGAGTATTTTTCGTAAAGGGATATCACAGTATCCTTACTCAAGATACTGTGAAAATACTCTACGGTCTTCTCCCCGGATTCTTTCCGGCTAGAAGACCCCTTACCCCCTTTTCTACCGCTACCAGACTCAGACGAAGAAGAAGCAGACATGGTTCTTACTCTTTGAAAGTTTGAAGAAATCCTGAGGAAATTCTTGAAAGCGGAAGAAAATTTTTACGCAAAGGAGATAGAGTGCAGAAGAAGCAGTCGCAAAAGTGCTCCAATGATGAAGAAGGGAGGTATTTATCAGATTCGGCGAAGATTTCAAAATCGTCGCACCGTTTCGAATCCCACCTTTTCAGGATTCAACGGCCGGATTTTACTGTCGCATTTAATGCAGTCACGTGCACGGCACGTCCCCTGACGTCAGCCTCCCCCGTACCTTTATCCAGAATGCCGAAGTGACTCGCTTCGCCGAAGTGATTCACTTCGTCTTTCGGGGGGGGGTAGTGATGGGGTACGGACTAAACAAGCCCAACAGCAGTGACGGCCCATCAGCCAAACAAGACGGACTAAACAAGCCCAACAGCAGTGACGGCCCATCAGCCCAAGGAAGAGTATGAGTTCGGCATTACCAAAGAGTTCGGCCTCAGCCTACAGCTCGGTAAAAGCCAACCAACCATCACGCTCTCAGGTCGGCATCAAGCTCTACTCTCAGATCGGCAACCAAGGCAGTTCGGTCTCAGTAAGAGTTCGGCCTCAGCCTACAGCTCGGCAAAAGCCAACCAATCAAGCTCTGCTCTCAGGTCGGCATCAAGCTCTACTCTCAGATCGGCAACCAAAGCAGTTCGGTCTCAGTATTCGACCGAACAAGGAGTTAGTGGACCCATTCAGGATTTCCACAACTTCCAACACACCCACTACCACGTGGTGTCAGCTCAGGCCACGATCGTAGGCCATGACCTATGCTACATGCAGGACCTCCACGACATCCACAACCATCATTAGTGGTGAGGCAAGCCACGATCTTAGTTCGATGTATAAATAGAACTTAGATCTGGTAGAAAAAGGTTAAGCTCTCTAGAGATAAAATACCATATAGCAAGTCTGTATTGTAGGCTGTAGAAAACAGATCAAGCAATACAACTCTGCCCTCTTTTCTTCCCGTGGACGTAGATTTACCTCAGTAAATCGAACCACGTAAATTCTCTGTGTCGTAATCTGCATTTTCCTGCATTCATCACTATCAAAAATTCGCCGAATCATCAGAACCCAATAAAAAACTGTCAAGAGGCCAAGCAGGATCATGAACAGCAGCGAATCTGTCATCTAAATGAAAAAATCGCAAGACTCACAACATTATCACAAGCGTACAAAAAAGAAAAAAGAAGAAAAAGAAAAAGCAGAAATAAAAGGATATGGCTTTAATTTCCAGAAAGTATACAGCATTTGCCCAAATCTAATCTCAAACACAAAACTAAGTGCAAGATTCAGGAAATAAACCTTCTAGTGACAATTCAAGATCAAATTTGAAATTTTCCAAGAGCGGAACTGAATTTGGGAATTAATTAGCCGGAAAGGGATACAATAAGAAAAAGATGAAATGCATAGACATTATTGAATGAGATAATGATAATCAGTGGAAGTTAAGAACGAGAACGCACCAGAGAACTGCAGAGAATTGTTCACAATTTTCAAATTTGAGGAGAGAGATAATAAATTATTGTAGTCTGATTAATCGAGAGAAGCTTAATTTATTGTCTGAAATAAAAAGATTGCATAACGACTCTCTGATAATTATAAAGTACATACGTCTTGTATTTTTCCGAAATGAAATTTCTTTACACTTAATAACGAATAAATAATGATACTAATAACTTTTATAGGAGTATCTCATTGTGTCAATTTGGGTACCAGGTAAACTCGACCCGATCAGAAAATTTTCAGATATTGGATTCTCGATATCTGATTTTTTGAATATGGAGTTTAGATTTGAATAGTGTGATAGTGATATTTTCAAGTATAGTGGAGTAATATTTAATTATCTGAATTTAACGAAGTCAATTTCATTTAATTTTACTAATAGGATAATTACTTAATTAGGCATTAGGGCACACCGATAATCCTCTCATTCTCAATCTCTCGGTCTCAACGTTATTCTCTCTCGTCTCTACTCCATCATATAGCCACTCCGGACCGCCTGCGCCGCTTTCTCTACTGTCTCACAATCTTAACCGCTCGTCTGCTTCCCACCTGCTCATTCGACGCTCGCCCGCCCGGACGTAGACTGCCGCCGACTACCTTTGTTCAAATATCAAATGTTAGATTCTGTAAAATACAATTTGTGTTATTTAGGGGTGATTGTTTTGGATTTAATAAACCTGTTTCGTCGTTTTGGATGTCTTATTTAGGGGTGAGCAAAATATTCGAAAACTGAATATCCAAGCTGAACCAAACCAAAATTTTGAAATTCGATTTGGTTTGGTTTTAAAAGTTTATAATTTTTGGTTTTCGATTTGGAGGTAAAAAAAATCGAACCACCAAGTTATATTTTAATATAATATAGTACTACTATTATTCATATATAAACTTATTCTCCATTATGAACACATCACGTAATTGGTCTGAATACGGAACCGTCATATCAGAATGTTAACAATTCCTACTACATAAACCCGATGTGGTAGTTGCTTGGATTTGTCATTCAAATAATATATTAGTACATATTCAAGCTAGTAACTCCCTTATGCATCCTCCTTTTATGTTTTGATCTTTTATTCCGAATTGTATCGTTGAATACTTTTAAGATTATATAGTAACTGCATTTGCAGGTTTGTTGCATAGTTATCAATTTATTATCCATTTTAATAGTCACATAGTAATATGCAGTGTAGAGTTCAGATTTTTATTGTTTTGCAGATTAAAATGGGGCACACAGGCAATCATCAAGAATTTTCACCCTTACACTCTGTTTCTCATATCATAAATATTTTTACCTTTGTGTTGTAGAGTAGAACATGCATAAAACCTTATCAATTGACAGACTAAATTCAAATTAACAACTGTGACTATTTTGTAATCAACCAACTTGGAAGAAAGGAGCTTACATATAACCTAATATGTTAGGTCCAATTCCATGATATGCTCTTCAGAAGCCTCAAGCCGCGGTATCTTTATAGTGGGCGGCGCAGCAGCTCTCTGGCGATACTTTTCTGGGCTGAAAACGATGTACGCGTTCCAGCTCCGGTCGATTTCCAGGTGGTACAGATGCTCTCCCGCAGCATAACCCCCGAGGAGCCGATAAGACCTCTCAGATTGATCCATTGCAACACACACTTCTTCTGTGCCTGCATACATTTATATAATCATACATATGGTAGTGTTAAAATGCAAACTCTATATATTGTACAAACTCCATACTATGATCTGAACCATTAGAAAATGTCAACATGTGACAATAACATTGACAAAAAAATGTCCACACATCATCAACCGTTGATATTTTTTGTTGTTGGTATTTTATCATTTGTTGACATTTTCTAATAGTCCAAATCATAGTTTGAAATTTGTACAATATTTAGAATCTGCATTTAATTATTTCACATCATATATATCCATCAATTATAATAACTCGAGAATGAGAATGAGAATGAGAATGAGAGACTCACAGGCAGCTTGTTCAATCTGCGTTTGGTAAATGAATTCCAAAACTGCAGAAATTTCTTTCTCAAACTGATTAAAAGGCCCATTTTGGAAGTCCATTTTTCTCAACTTGCAAACTCCTTCTCCGAGCTCCATCATTGCTCCCTTGTGATTCTGCATAGAGTCAATTCACACATAAAAATAGATACTATGAATAATGTTATGACAAAATAGAGTAATTGTGTAATAGAGACAAACAGAAATGTATAGAGACACAAATGTATGTGGTTCACCAACACTGTGTTAGCTATGTCCACGGGCAGAAAACGAGAACAGGTTGTAGCATGACAGTGGTTTCAGATTAGTTGGTGTCCTGCTTCTATATAAATAGGCACACGCAACAGGCTATGCCCAATATGACAATTAGTGCCTAGTACAGAAGCATAGCATAGTGACAAACCACGTAGATTCAAGGCATATTAACAAATAATGTGGTTTATTGAGTATGCATACTAACATGGTTGAAGAGGTGGTGGAAGCCGACGGCGCACTGAAGGATGGCGTGGAGGAGAGTGCGGGTCGGGTCTTGGGAGTTGTTCCACAGGTTTTCGAGGACGTCGTGGCATTTGTAGTAATCCCTTTTGTTGAAGAGGGAAACTGCTTCGTCGAAGTTGCAGATTTCATTGTCGTCGTCGTCGGTGATTTGGCCACGGGTGGTGATCCGGTAGGACTTGGTTATTGAGGATTCGATGAGTTTATGTGAATTATGGAGGGACATGATACTTGGAGTGGAAAATGGTGGGGAATAAGTGGTGAAGAAAGCTTTGGTGTTGAATGATTTGAATGATACTGATGGTGGTGGGAGAGAAGATGAGAAAGCAGCCATTCAATTTCAAATTTTGCTCTGTTTCTGCTTTGTGGTAGACGCTGCATTTTCTCTACTAAAATATCTCTGTGGTGGGAGTATCATTTCTCATTTTATTCTTTTCGTATCATTATTGTTCACATATAATTATTCTTTTATTTTGGGTTGACATTTTAATATACTTAGTTGACGTTTTAAATACCAATGTCAACACAATATATTAAAATATCAACTAAATTTATGTTGATATTTCAATGCTGTCGTGTTGATAAGTTAGAAACTTAAGAGACTTAGCAACGGATCACACCTCATATTTATGATATTTTATCAAATTTGACTATTTTCATTTAGGGGGTATTAGGGTCATTAGACTTTCTTAGTGTAAAACACAACACAAATCACAACCCAAATCCTTGGATTGGATGGTTGTGATAATAATAGTCGAGCTACATTATTAGACTAAATATCTACTCCTATATTATTAGCTGAGCTATATTATTAGACTAAAAATCTACATTATTAGATGATACATAACAATAACCTAACCGTTAGATCAAAAAATCTAATAAACATACAAGTATTTTGTGTTTTGTTTATATTTAGAGTTAGAATATAATTACGTTCCTTTTTACTTATTCTCATTTCTTACTCTTCTCTATTGCTCCGTTAGCATCTGTTTCGAAACCATCTTAAATCATTTTTAGGATTATTTTTTTATAATCTAAAAAAAGTAAATATTTATATAGTTTATGCTCCTTCCGCTTTGCGTTAGTAGGATCATTTTGAGCACGAGGATCAAGAAAGATATGTATAGTATATTAAATAAATAAATAAATAATAATAGGAAAAAGTAGATAGAACAAAGTTAGAGTGAAGATAAAGTAAAAATGAGAAAAATATGTTACTTCTTGCTAAAAGGAAAAATGACACAACTATCATGGAATATTTTAAGCTAATAACCCAACTACCATGAAACGAATGGAGTAGAATACTACTCCCTCCGTCTTCTGTCTATCAATCAATGTCTTATTTGTTTTTTTACTACTTTAGGAGTGGATCTCATATTTCACTAATTTTATTTCACTCACATTTCAATTTAAAACTAATACTACTATATAAAAGTAGGACTCACCTTCCACTAATATTTTCCACTTACTTTCTACTATATTTTTTAAAATCTGAGCCTGATAAAAATTTATCTTTGTATTAGTGGACGGAAGTAGCAGTTGATAAAACATACATATAGTTCAAATCACACCTTGATTTAAACATAAAACATTGTTCCAATGTTTAAATATAAGTTGATTTCTTTAGCATAAAATAAGGTTAATTAAGAGAGAGTCAAGAAGAGAGGAGAGAGATGAAAATAAATACAAATGGTAAAATTTGTCCATAAAGCTAATAAGGATGAAATGAAAAAGAAATAGTACCAAAATGTGAAAAATATCTCGATTAGTTTAAACTTTAGTCCCTGATGCAAATTATTTTTATGAAGTGCCGTAAATATATTCTGCATTCTTCAGACACCAAATTTATGGAACACTTTTATTTTCTTCTACATTACCCTTACACGAACGTATCCTTACTTAGAGCATCTCCAATGGAGGCTAGCGGACCGGCTAGCCGATTCCCGGCGCTGGCCCGTCTGCTAGCCGAACCATTGTAGGCGGCGAGCGGAAAAACGGTGAGAATTTCGGTGAGCGCTGGCCGATCGGCTGGCCGCCATTGTAGGCGGGCGATCGGGGAGCACTTTTTTTTTTATTTTCGAAACACTATATATACGCGATTTGCAAGTCATTTTCATTCGCACCGCTTGTTTTAACGAGTTTTCTCTCTCACTTAATTTCTGTACAAGAGCAATAAAGCAAAATGGAGAACAACAACGAGTCTACTCCAGTGACGAGCGGGTCTCAAACTGACGAGGACTGCAGGAGGATAGCGGAGAAATCAAAGGATCTTTGATATGATTATTATTATTATTATTATTATTATTATTATTATTTAGTTAGTTAATTATGAATTTGCATATCTTTTCCATATCTTTTGTCTTGCTCATTAAGTTAGCATCCACTATTATAAATAGTGGACATTGTTATTCATATTATTCATTCAAGAAATAAAATACTTCTTTTACGCAATTTAACGTTTTTTTCTCTCGTGCACAAAGCACGAACACTAGAATTCGACGCCGGATTGATCGACGGGCAAAGCTCCCGCGACGTTCGACGTGATTTCCTATCGTTGAGGAACTTTATCCTTAACAATTGGTGCTTTCATTGAGAGCTCTTCCTCCGAATCGCTAACTACATGTCGTACGGCTACACCGGATATCAACTCCGGCAGGCGGATTAACACCCATGGCAGCCCGTACCTCAACCCCTGCTCCATCCGATCAGAGCGTTAGATCAACAACCATCATATCCATATCCACAGGATGGGAGACTCCACCCACAACACCATCCCTACCAAGCCCGTCAACCCACTTCCTGGGACCCGCCATGGCTGCGCCAGGAAACTGCGTGTCAGCAACCATCGTCCTATGAGACAGATTTGTACTCGCCAACACCGCCCTCTTATTGGGACCCGCCAAGGTTATGCACGCAGCAGGGATATTCTCAGCCTTATCAACCGCCTCAGCAGCCACACCCCACCGCGCTCAGACAACCCACTAGTTGGGATCCACCTGCCTACTGGGAGACAACGGGACAACGTCCCTTCCAAGAGGTCTCAGCATACAATCATCCGCTGCCCCGAACCATAACTCAAGATGGAATCAACCCGCGCCACAGCCACCTTGTCCAGCCACCACCACGGCACATCCAACTCTCGCACAACTTCAACAATTGTTGGAAGCGTGCTACAAGATGGAGTCTCGCCTTGTTGCAGCCGACCGACGAATCGACAACATGCTTCCTCCCGAGCTGCCTGAACCTGCGCAGCCTTACGGCTCCCAAATTTTCGGGTTTGGGGACCTCGTTCAGCACCTTCCTCCATCAGGAAATAGCAAGGCTTCGCCGGGGCCGTCGGGTTTAGTCCCCTACGACTCATTGGCTCTGCCGCAGCAGTCGAGTACAACACCACCACCCTTTGCGCTGCTTCCCGATACCGCCCTCGAGCCGCCGCCGCCAGAACTTCTTCCTTGACAAGTGGAATATCGCTCGTTGGCTTATGCTCTGTCCAAGACGTCAGTTGGGAATGTTTTGGAGTGCAATAAGAAAGAGATTGTGATTCTTGACTGTGATCGAGTCGAGAAAGGATTTGATGATTCTTCGGAGAAGATTCTACATTCTTCTTCTCGTTTTGGTGGAGTTGAAAAGGTTGAGAAGATAGAGAAGTCCAGTCCGGATTCCGCACGTAAAGAGAAACCGGTTCACGGTTGCATCGAGATTCAGTGCGCGCGACAATTGAATGCTTCTCGATTCAAGATTCCCCAAGTCCAGATTGGTTTGGGTAGTTCCATTGTGGACAACGCATCGCTGAAATTATTGAGTGATTCATCCCATGTCAGGGTTGTCGCAAGTATGAATCATCGATCAACATCGCTCGACGCCGATGCCCGGTTGATTCCTCCGCAAAATGACACTCTATGCTTGAGCATTCATGAACGCATTGATGATGCAGGGAGACGCCCAACTATTCGGTGTATGTTTGACCCAGGAGGATTCCTCAACGCTCATCGTTGCTTCATGGTTCCCACCTTGAGGACAAGGTGGATTTCAACCGTGGGGGAGTTGATACGATTATTATTATTAATATTAATATTATTATTATTATTATTATTATTATTTAGTTAGTTAATTATGGATTTGCATATCTTTTCCATATCTTTTGTCTTGCTCATTAAGTTAGTATCCACTATCAGTGGCGGACACAGTAAGGAGTGGTGAGGGGCTTAAGCCCTTTCCAAAAAGTTTTTTTTTATGTTTTTCTTCTTCTAAAATTTTAAAAAAAATTCAAAACTTATCAATAGCCCTTCCTAAGATTCTACCACAGAAGAGTAAATTGCCAAATGTTCATGACAAGAAGGGGCTGAAAAAATTGGAAATTTGGAAATTGCAGAAGTAAAAATGGTCGCCGTATCTCTCGGGAAGAAGACGACCAAAAAGTTGAGTAACAATATAATATTATTATTATTAAAAATAGTTGCAGGTACATAAATACTCCCTATTTAGCTTCTTTAAAAACTAAAATAGTACTCTATTGAGTATTTCAAAATGTGACGTGACACTTTAAGTTAAATAGACACCGTATATTTTTTAAATTTATACTCCATGTAGTAATTTTTGTTAATGTGAATATTTTTATTTAGAAATTACTATGAGCTTTTAATTTATATAGTTTAATATATTGGAAATGTGCTTAAAAAAACCATTTCTTCATTATTTTAACATAACAATTTTTTGACGGTTCACTTTAATTGTATATTTTTCTTTTCAATTCTATTATACAAAAAATGTTTTTAACAATTCTTTTTATTATTTTATTTAAAAAATTCACATTAAAAATTAGAATTTGTAGCTTAAATTTATGCTCCATCATCACATTCTAGTTAACACATTATTAGTAACATCATTATTTCTGTTTTAATTTTTTTCTACTCAATTCATATAGAAAAATTATATAAAATCTTATACCAAATAAAAAGTGTTTCGCATAAAGTCGGAAGGAGTATAAGATTAGTGATTTATTAATTTTTTTTGCCTATTTGATTTTTATCTTGTTATAGGTCCAGTGCAGCTATTATTTAAACAAAATACTTACTCTATTGGTGAAATAATATCACATTTTGATACTCCGCAACTTATAGCCTGATTCACTTTATTTTTGGATAAGTGAACCCGTCAATTTACTAAATTATTACATTCATATTTTATTATAAACTCTATATATAAAAATAAGACACATACTCCACGTACTTTTTCTACTCATGGGCGAGACTTTATATCTGAATGAATGAAGTTTATTATGGAGCCCCTGCCAAAAAAAATTCCTGCGTCCGCCACTGTCCACTATTATAAATAGTGGACATTGTTATTCATATTATTCATTCAAGAAATAAAATACTTCTTTTACGCAATTTAACATTTTTTTCTCTCGTGCACAAAGCACGAACCCTAGAATTCGATGCCGGATTGATCGACGGGCAAAGCTCCCGCGACGTTCGACGCGATTTCCTATCGTTGAGGAACTTTATCCTTAACAATCTTTAAATTGTGGGCTAAAATATTAGCAGCCTACAAGGCATTTTGCCCGGAGGCTTGGGTGAGTGTTTGCGATGATCCCCTCCATTCGAACAATCAGAGGATCGTCAACTTGTGGGCTAAAATATCAGCAGCCTACAAGGCATTTTGCCCGGAGGGGAGGCCACACAGCGGGGAGGAGTGCCGGAAGGGATGGGACTGAATCAGGGCTGCGGTCTCCCGATTTTCGGGCTTGTACACCAACGCCCTCCGCATGCAGACCAGTGGCCAAACTGACGAGGACTGCAGGAGGATAGCGGAGAAAGCCTTCCCCGTGCCCAGGCTTTAAAAGGAGTTCACCTACTGGAACTGCTATGAGGTGCTGATGGACTCTGAGAAGTTTCGGGCAGGTGTCGATGCTGGTTGGCCGAAGAAGCAGCTACTGAACTATGTCGGTGATTACAGCGGCAGCAGCCGCGGTTCCCACAACCTCCCCGAGGATGTTCAGGAGTTCCCGTCCACTCCATCGTTTACTCGCCGCACTTGCCCGGTTGGTCAAAGGCGGGCGCAACGGGTAGCGAGGGGGGTCGCCCAGGGGGCCCAGGAGGTCCAGTCGGCATCCCCCTCTGTTGGCAAGTCTCCAACCGAGCTCGCCTTCTTCGTGCGTCAACAAACGCGGGCTCAGAAAGATCTTAGCTGAATGGAGAAGAGGTTTCTTCACTCAATGCTCGAGAGTATGCGGGTCGATTTGGATGCCGCCTTAGCACAGTTGGGGGGCTCAAACGCAGGCTCAGATGCCACAGATTTGGGGGTCCCGGATAGCAGCGACGGCGACGGCCACGAGGAGTGAGGCGGAGACAGGGGCGCGTGTGTGGAAGAGGGGTTTTTTTTTTAAATTAATGTAATTTTTTATAATTAATGTACTTTTAAAATTTTACTATTATTATTGAATTTTCCCGTATCTGTGTCGTAAATTTAATTCCGTATTTTGTGTGATTGTTAATTATTTGTTTTTTATAATTTTGTTTATTGTGGCTAGCCTATTTGCTTGTCCAGTTGCTTGTCCTGATGATGTGACAGGAGGAGTTTGTGGCTAGCCTATGGCTGGATTATTACCATTGTGGATGCTCTTAACATTTCCTATTTTTGTTTTCCACGTTACCCTCACACGGAAATATGTAGATAAAATTGGTGAAATCCCAATTTTTTAATCAATACTTCCTTTGTCCCATAAAAATAGAGAGTTTAGGAACAATATGGGTTTTAATGTGAAATTGATAAAGTATAAAAAATGTAAAAATACAAAGTGATTGAAATATTGTTGATGGAGAATGAGGGGAGAGAAAATACTTCTCAAAAATAAAAATAAAAAGGGCCTATTTTTATAGAAGGGATCAAAATTGAAAAAGAAGAGTATATTACATATTCTCGGTTGGTGTAATACTGTATTAATAATTAATGTTATGCAAACTCAAACTACCAATAAAATAGGATTCCGTACAACCTGCCAAAGAAATCAATAATTTCCGATTTTTTTACAAGTTGCGTCTATAGTGAGTGGCCCATTCAACAAGCTTGTAGCATTCCATTAAATCAAGGTGTGATTTGTCAAGATGACTATATACTCTCATTAATTTCTATTCATTGCCCATTCTTTTGCCAACGTGTATCTCTAAACCAACATTCAATCATTCATTGCCTTGACAGTGAAACTAGATCCACTATGCAAGTTTTGAGTTTATGTGGTTATACTTACAGATTATAGAAGCTGAGAAAATATTTTAGTGTGGAGTTCTGGCTTGTCACTAAGATCTAATCACTTCTATTATTGACATGACTCTAGGATATAATAACCGTAATAAATTTAAAATGGTAAAGTATACTACATAATACTCCTATTATGTATTGAATCAAGTTTTGGCTAACTACTAAATAGTTGAAAAAGTTTCTCGGACGAGAAAAAGACACCATAAAAACTATAATTCTTGTAATAAAAACTATAAAGACACCATAATAATAAAATACAAGTAAAATTAATTAGTAATGTATTGGTCCAATTACCAAAAATAACAAAAACTAAACAATACAACTAATGATAGACATCCCAAAATAGTTCTTATAAGTCATTTATTAAGGTACGATTACGGAGTTCAGCAAGAATAGGTAAAAGATAAAGAGGAATTTAAATTTAATTTATATGGATAGTGATAAAATACAAACTCATATATCGTACAAACTTCAAACTATGATCTAGATCGTTAAAAAATATTAACAGATTACAAAATAGTAGCAATAGAAAATGTCAATACAGTGTCAACATAATATCAACACAGCATCAACTGTTGACACTGCGTTGACATTTTCTGTTATTTGTTGACATTTTCTAACGATCCAAATCATAATTTAAAATTTGTATAATATTTAGAGTTTGTATTTTGATTATATTTGCGTGTGAAGTGAAAAAGCTAATTATGTTCAAATTAAGATAACAAACATACAGAATGAGACACAATCTGTACGTATGAATAAGGAAATCGGCGACAAATTGTAAAGTAGAAAAACATCGCATGATAAGACTAGACAGATAACATAAGCGGCAAGGAGAAAACAGCCCAACTTCTCATGCCACAAACGCCACCGACAAGCGCGCCGAGTGATCGGTCGCCAGTGGCGGCTTCCCCGCCCTCGGTGGCCTACCACCCACATGCCCCCCCTCCACACACTTCACCGGCTGCGGCCCCACACTCACCGCCTTCTCCTGCCTGCAGCTCATCATCAGCAACCCCCCTCCCCCCTTCTTCTTCCCCCCTTCCTCCTCCTGCCTCACGAACGCCGCCCTCCCGATCTCCGACACGCTCGCCCTGTCGAACCCCTCCGCCGTCGTCACGCTCCAGTCGATGCTCACCTCACTCGGCGCGTAGCACTCCGTCCCCGCCACGCTCGGCGTCGGCGGCTCGTCCTCGCTCCTCCTCCCCCCGTACTGAGCGAATCTCCTCGCGTTGAACGCGGGAGCCTCGTCGAGCGAGTCCCTGCGCCGGTACATCGGATAGGTCGTCGTCTGAGTAGAGAAGCTCTCGATCTCGAAGAGATCAGAGCTGGCATCACTGACGTCGTCGTCAGTGTTCACCACGCGCAGGACAGGTGGCACCGCCTCGTGGACCGGTTGGAAGACTTCCAGCGAATCACGAGGCGGCTCTTCCACCAGAGTCATAGGCTTTGTGATGATTGGTTTGAGGACAGGTTTGGCCACAACCTGGCTTGCATTATTGCTGTTCAGGAGCGGGAAGGAGAAACTTCCCGCTCCGTCCACGAACGGACGCCCAGAGGCTGATATCCGTTGCTGACGCGGCGGATCGGCCTGTGGGGGGAAGCCGTCCACGCCTCTGATTATTTCCAGGACCTCCTTTCTAGCTGAGCAATTCCTGGACAGCGGCTTCGGTCCACACATATAATTGGCTTTCCCTCCGTCCTGATTCTCAGAATCGGACGTGGTGGCGTCCTTGACGTCGACGGATTTCTTGCCACTGCAGCAGCATTTCCGGCCGAAGCTCCATTTCCTGGTTCTCCTGTTCCCGTCGTTGGAGTTGAAGTTTCTGAGGGAGACTCCGACGGCGCCGGGGGGATTGGCGAGGAGGCCGGTCTGGCTGTTCCAGCTGGCCTCGGAGGAGGCGGTGGGCGTGGCGTGGAACGACCGGGTCCGGAAATTCCGGGCCGGGTAGCCGTCGGTGGAGGAGACAGAGGAGAGTCTGGGAACAGAGAGTATGTCATGGGACATGGGTTGCTTCTTGATGAGCTGTTTGGGGTCGGTGTTGTTGTTGTTGTTATCGCTGAAATAGCGCTGGGCGTCGAAGATGCTTATCTCCCTGTCTTCGACGCCCGGCACGATCTTTTCTTGGGATTTTTTATCGTTTGGTTTGAGGTAGGAGGAGAAAGATGCATCTTGAAAAGTGGTGCCATTGTTGTGAGTGTGAGTGTGGGGAGATGTAGAAGATCTGTAGTGAAGAGGAGTTTCCAAGACAGGAAACATTGGCTGCCGCTGCTGCTGTGTGGAACTGTACTTGAAACTTTTCACCATTGATGGTGGATCCATCTTACACTGTTAGAGCTAAGGGAACTCAAAATTGTGTGTTTGTGTGTGTGTGTCTCAACTCAAATAAGCTCTGCTCAACTTGTGTGTATAAGTAGATACTCTCCCTTCCCTCCGCCTAATTAATTTAGAAAGTAGTATATTTATTTAATCACAATGTAAAGCAAAATACTCCCTCTGCGGGCTCCATTCATAGAAAATAGACAAAGTTGTACATGACACGAGTTTTAATGCATAATTGGTAAAAAAAAGAGAGTGAGAGAATGTGATGAACGTAGTGTTAGTGGATTATGAGGTCCACATTTAGAATGACGTGTATGGTTAGTACTGATTTTAAATTTTCTATTT
Source organism: Salvia splendens (assembly GCF_004379255.2). Classification (NCBI taxonomy): domain Eukaryota; kingdom Viridiplantae; phylum Streptophyta; class Magnoliopsida; order Lamiales; family Lamiaceae; genus Salvia; species Salvia splendens. The sequence goes on from NC_056035.1 coordinate 31,613,853, forward strand.
TTAGATATAGTCTAATTTTGGTGTAGGGCCTAAAATGGTAAAACTTAGTCTATTTTTAGTAGATGAGAGGCTCAATTATAAGACGCAAAATCATTAAATTCAGATTAGATATAACATATTCTAGTGATAAGAAAACAGTTTGTGCAATAAATTAACTTCCAAACTCGCATTAATAGAAAAGGGCCATCCTACTGACATTAAAATCATGTTGGTATATTTAGAGGGTCCTAGGCAAAATGACTCAATGTACAATTTGTTAAAAAAACTGGTGACCTCCTGGATACAGTTTTTTTGAAAAAAAATACAGAAATAGGAAAAGATATATGCATGAATCTTGGTTGAGTGGTCAGTATTCTGCCATGTTATTATTTTCTTGGTTTATTTCACCAGACATGTATAGACCAGAGCGTGATTATTGATCTCAGATCTTACACTTCCATCAATATTTTCTTACATTCTTGCATTTTTCAAGAACAATTCATCTTGCCCTGTTTCATGACTTTGGTCTTTGAATTAGGCGTAACATTTTACGGTTTGTGGTGCTTCTGCATATTAAGAGAAAAACGTTTTATATTGTCTTATTATTTCCATTGCAATTTTTGTTCTATTGTTTTATTCATTTATTTGAATATAATAAATAGAGTACCACATGTGCACGACTTTGATTTTTTTCATATTCATAAACATTGTAAGAAAAATTAGTGTACAAGCAAGGATTAATTAAATTTGATAGTAATTATCAAGGTGAACGCGTTGGATATAATTGTGCACCTACTCTTCAATCTAATGCGTAAATATTGTTCATGTGATAATGTGCAAATTATTTGAAAGTGTTGTCAAAGACAACACAAGGATCACGAGATGGACATATTAGTAATAGATGGGAACCAATTAACTAACAATCTGAATGAATGATTTGTTGATATGGGTGTCACATATGTGTGCTATGTAAGAGCATCCACAGTGGTGTGAATGTCGGCGGACATCCCAGCGGACTTCCCAAAAACACTGCACCGCCACGTTATAAGGACCTCCCACTGCGCTGTCACGTCATAAGGTCATCCCACTGCACAATGGTGGACATCCCCAAGGACATCCCGGCGGACATCCACAATAGTAAAAATTCAAAAATATGTAATTTACGGAATTAAAATTTCGACACGAATACGGGGAAAATGCAACAATTTTATTTAAAAAAAACATACATATTTATATTTAAAAAAGTACATAATTCACCAAAAAAAACCATCCCAAACCAAAAAACGATTCAAACAAAGTACATGTTATGCCTTGAATCTCTATAGTTTGCCGCTAGCCGAACGGGGTATGATATGTTTTTGTTTTAGGCCTTCATTTCAGACGATAATACATGAGTTAGAGTTTTTAAAAAATCATATATATAGAGTTTGCAACGAGCTGTATATATAGAGTTTGCAACGAACCGTATATATAGAGTTTTTAAAATAAAAAATTAAAAAATCACAACGTCCGCCGCGACGTCCGTTGTGGCACCGCAATGGCGGGCGTCACGACGCACGTCGTCGGAAAGCACCGGATCTGCGGTGTCCGCAGCCGACGTCCGCGTCCGCCCCTCGCACGCCTAATGGCGGATGTCCCGCACGGACGTCCGGCACGCCGGTCCGACGCCGCCGGGACGTCCTCCGTTGCGGATGCTCTAAGGATGCATTTTCCTACTTACACGGAAACTAAGTCTCTTATGCGGTGGTCGGTGTATGTAATACATTTAAACTATCTGAAGGATACTGGTCAACGGATTGAATCTTTGATTTAAGATATTATTTTTCAGAAATCATAAACTTTTAAGGGAACATAGGAGCGCATAAATCACTTTGCATTCGTCACGCATAAATCACTTTGCATTTGTTTAGAAGATTAGTTTGCCTGATTATAGGAACGTTTCCAAGTTCGTTGATATGTGAGTTTTAAGTGTTTCAATATGCTATGAGAAAATCGTTTTATATTTAAAGACAATACGCTAATTGGAGAATACTAGCCGGATCGTAATTTGTATTGGGGAAATGGTTTGTTTTTATCCTACTTACAATTAGTTTGTTTTAATTTTTCTAGTAATTTTCAATGCATTTTGTTTACTTCCTTTCTTTCAATTGTAATAGACAAAATATCGTCCTTATGTGTATACGTGTCTTATGCAAATACCATAGGATGAGATTATATTTATAGCAATTAGTACAGTTAAGAATTGGCTAATTGCAGACAATCTAACCGTGATTTCTTGGAAAAGAAAGAAAACAAAAGCACACTCTGATCTTTGCATTAATCATATATTTACAAAGATAAGATGCAATCTTGGTAGTTATGAACAATGTCCATATTATAATTAGTAGTATTAGATAAATCTGCTAGCCCACACCCGGAGTATTTGATTTGGTGCTTGAGATTTCATAAAATTTTCAATGCTTGGCCCCATTACCTTAAAATATTGACTTAGGGTAATAAGCGCTTTCTGTCAGTTTCTTGGACAGCAGAACAAAGTGTAGTCTATTAAAAGATAATGATTTCCAACATGATTGCAAAAAATTCATGGTCATCTTATCACCTTTTCATGACACTAGCAAAAGTTTCAAATCATTCAAAATGACCATTCCATTATATATCTTGGTTTTGTCTCTAAACGATAATCCCCTTCAATCCATGTGGGCTTCTCCATTATACAACCATGCATGTCCGCAGCTTCTTCCTAGCTATTGCATCAACTCAAACTCGAGTAGCTTATCATAAGGTTTTGGATAACCCTACTCCGATTGTAGGTTAATCAAGTGCGAACTAATCGGATTAGAAATTGCTAACTCTAATCCTTACGTGTGAGTTTCAGGTTAGCCCCACAGACTAATCGGGTTGCTAACGATAAAATTATTCATATTTCTATAATGTAAAACCTTTATTGTGAGAATTTTGGAATATATAATTGATCTCGAACCTTCTAATGCACTGTAAAATACTATCTCTATCCCTTAAAAATAGAAACTATTTTCATTTTGGTCCGTCCTTTAAAAATAGAAACTTACTTCCACTAACTTTCTCTCTCTTACTGTACTCTTTTTTTTTCTCTCTCTCTCTCTCTCTATCTATAATTATTCTCTCTTACTTTACTAATTTTTATTAAAACCCGCGCCATTTCAAAAGTTTTTATTTTTCAAGGATGGAGGTAGTATGACGTACGAGAAGAATGGCGAATGACGTTTGATCAATCCTGAAATGTTAAATTAATACTCCCTCCGTCCCACTACAAGTGATGGATTTCTTTTAGGCACGAGATTTAAGAAAATGATATATGTTGAGTTAAAGTGGAGAAAATAAAGTATGAGAGAGGAAAAAGTAAGAGAGATGAAGAGAGAATAAAGTAAGAAAGAGAGAATAAAGTAAGAGAGAGGGAATAAAGTAAGAGGGGGTTAAAGTTTTTTTTTAAAGGAAATTGATCACTTGTGATGGGACGGAGGAAGTAGTATATAAGAATATTTTATGGTGAAACTTGACAATGAAAATCTAATTTAAGATATGTAAAATTAAAATAAACATAAACTTATCCATCAATATGTTTTTTTTCTCTCTCTCTATCTATAACTATTCTCTCTTACTTTACCAATTTTCTATTAAAACCCGTGCCATTATAAAAGTTTCTATTTTTCAAGGACGGAGGTAGTATGACATACGAGAAGAATGGCGAATGACGTTTGATCAATCCTGAAATATTGAATTAATAGTTGATGCACTTTTTATTAGCACTATAAATACCTGTAAGTATACAGAGTATGAATAGTATAGCTAAAGGTTAGTACCAGATATCGATCACGGGGAAAACAAACATAGACTGCCTATCCTCTACTAAAACTCGATTACTATTTGAAAAACCGAAAATTTTGAAGATTTTTTAAAACAAAGAACTACCGAAAGCAAAGAAACAACTAATTGCAAATAAACACGGAGATAAAAGTATAGAGATAAGGGAATTCCAGGGATGTGCGCTCACAGTTATAGTTATACAAATTCCAACTACAACACCCTAGCGCAGTTCTTACTTTGATAGAACGAGTCACCTAGGTTATGCTCATGCGATGCAAACGTTGATTACAAACATTAGGGTTGTCAATCATAAATACGTAACTCCTAAAAGCTCCTAAGACCCTTGAAAAATCATTACTCTCAATTAACAATGCCGTTTTAAATGAAGCTAATTGTAGTGTCTATTAAGTGGATCTAACTCGCCAACCTCCTCTCACGATTATGTAACAAGTTATATTAAATCATCATTGAATGTGTCACTCAAGCGTGAAGCATTATCCATTAACTTAAGGAAGAAACAAAGTAAGAACAAACATATGTTAAATAAAAATAGGAATTGTATAAACCAATAAAAGTTACTAACACATCCCTAAAATCCTATGAGTTTAGTTACACATGATAGAATAAGCTAAAAACATAGATTGAAGAGAAGACAATGAAAACATAAGAACTAAAACAATAAAACCCAAAGGTTGAATCCTTGTAGCCTTGATGATCTTGAATCCTTCTTCAACTCCTTGCACAATGAAGCACTCTAACTTTTAAGCTCTGGAAATATTTGGCAAAGAGAAGATATATTTTTGATGAGGCTTTGGGGGGTATTTATAGGGGGAAAATTGCCCCTCATCATATAAGGAAAAGAATTGTAAAATATGGTAAATCTTGGAGAGAAAGTAGGGCAAATTCTGCTCACCTCATTTTCCCAGCGGGCAGCTGCACCTTGGCCAGCGGTCGCTGTGGGTTGGTCCGAGGCTTCTGTCTCTTGGCTGGCGGGCCGCTGCACTTGTTTCAGCGGTCGCTAGCCATCATCCTGTAACTCTCTGGACTCTCGGTAGCGGTCGCCACGCACTCCCCAGCTGTCGCTGGGTGTCTCTTGACTTCATGCACAACTTTCCCGGAGCGTGCCGCTACTGGCTTAGAGGTCGTTGGGCGCCAGCGGTCGCCGGCTGTGTTGCAGCGGACCACTGGACATGCAGAACAACTCCAGATTTCCAACTTCGCGTTTTGACTCTCTTTTTAGGCTCAAATATGCACATTTCTCACAAAACATGTCAAAATACCAAAATAGATAAAATATGCAAATAATGGATATGTAATGCAATTTTGTAATTAAAAACGGACCAAAAGATGACCTTAAAACCATGCAAAATCCGAGTGTATCAATAGTATATAAGAATATTTTATGGTGAAACTTGACAATGAAAATCTAATTTAAGACATGTAAAATTAAAATGAAACATAAACTTATTCATTAATATGTTATATTAGTACTACAAATCTAACACATAAGTTTATTAAATATAAAATGAAATATATATATTTTTTGTTTAGTTTTATATATTATAAAAAATAATTATAGAAGTTTCAAATAGTTGTCAAATAAAGCGACAATGGTTGCACACTGCATTTAGGTCCAGCTCACTCGGCAAGCCTATCGGTTTTAGATCAGCCCTATTTGGATTATATGTTAGTCGGGTGCAGATTAATCGAATTATTTTTTTATTAAATTTAAAATTTACAACCATAATCCTCTATATTTAGTGGCTATTCGGGTCAGCATATAAATTTGGGGTTGCACTGATATTACTACTTAACAGAAATAATTTTCGAGTCCTTACGTGTGTGACAGTACACGTCACATGATTTCATTTTATATACACAACGATTTTAAGTAGATGCATGGATGTGTGAATTTGAACTTTGGGGTCAAATGAGGTATGATAGCATATATAATACGGAGTATATCACATAATTTGGTGGGCTCTTTAATTTCACAATTATTAAGAACTTTTTTCTTTTGGCTATGAGCACACATGAATGAGGAATGTCATTCCAAAAATGTGTGTGGGCTATGGTTAGATCAGAGCTGCCATGAGTTGCTGTTGTCTTGGGGACAAGTTTCATTATATGTGTATTCCTTTACTCCTGAATTTAATTATCATATCTCCAAAGTGGAAGGGGATGGCTACTTGGATTTACAATTTTATCTTGCATCAAGGTAATCTTTATCAAAAATAGAACATACATAATCCAATATTTCTTCAATTAGATGCCAACATGAATGTATTGTAACGCCTCGAAAATTTGAGAATATAAAAAAAATTATGCGTAGGAAAATCAAGAAAAAGAAAATCTTAAATTTAAGAGTATCAAAATTATGGGTAAAACTTGTGACGAACACCGGGCGTGGCTTGTGTGTTAAAACTCTCTCCACAGAAGAGTTCAGCTTGAACGCCTCCCCATTCCCCAATACTGCTGCCTTAATTTGTTGCAGATAAGTGTGCAATGGAATCACAAAAGTGTATAAGAAGGATAAGAGCTATCCAAATCTCAATTACTATTTATAAAATATGGGATAAGAGTGTATTGAAAATTTCGAAAATTGTTAAAACCAATTCTTGTGATTTTTCTATTTCTAAATTTTAGAGGTTTGATAATTTATTGCTAATCCAATTTTAAGTTTTATTTATTTATTTTATTTTACCCAATATTTTAAGTTTAATAAGGTTAATTCGTTAGAGGATTAAAAAAATGCAAATAATGTTATGTATTGTTTTTCAGGAAGTTATTAATCAGTTTCTAGGTTTTGATTTCAAGCTTTTAACGTTATTATTTAAAAAATATTCTTATTGATTGCACATATATAGTTTATATACTTGGGACAATACAAAAATAAATACGACTCAAGTAACTTGGGACGAAGGGAGTATTATAGTAGTATAATTTCATAAAGTGAAACCAAATTGTTTTTTTTTTCATATTACTATATTCTTATTGTTATTGGACTTGATTTTGTACAAAAGTTTTGGAGAGGGACCAAAATGAGAAAAGCAACCGAAAATATAATTCGGCCCAAGATAATATATGGGCTTCTTAGTTAAACCCTAAGCCCATTAGCTGTCTCATTATATAAACTCTTTGTTCCGAAGATAGGGTTTCAGTCAGTCTGTTGTTATTCACTCGCCTCTCTTTTCTCTCAATCTAGGGCTAACAGCTACAATGGCGGAAAGAGGCGGAGATAGGGGTGGTTTCGGGCGAGGATTCGGGGGCCGCGGCCGTGGAGGAGACAGGGGCGGCCGCGGACGTGGTCGACGCCCTCGCCGCGAGGCAGAAGAGGAGAAGTGGGTGCCGTGCACCAAATTGGGGCGATTGGTTCGCGACGGGAAGATCAAATCCTTGGAGCAGATCTACCTCCACTCCCTCCCAATCAAGGAGTACCAAATCATCGACCTCCTGGTGGGGCCGTCGCTCAAGGACGAGGTGATGAAAATCATGCCTGTGCAGAAGCAGACGCGCGCCGGGCAGAGGACTAGGTTCAAGGCCTTCGTGGTGGTCGGTGATAGCAACGGCCACGTCGGATTGGGGGTCAAGTGCTCGAAGGAGGTGGCCACGGCCATCCGCGGCGCAATTATACTGGCGAAGCTGTCTGTGATTCCGGTGAGGAGGGGATACTGGGGGAATAAGATTGGGAAGGTTCACACCGTGCCCTGCAAGGTCACCGGAAAGTGTGGCTCCGTGACTGTGCGGATGGTGCCTGCTCCCCGTGGATCTGGTATTGTAGCTGCGCGTGTGCCGAAGAAGGTGCTCCAATTCGCTGGAATTGATGATGTGTTTACTTCTTCCCGTGGATCCACCAAAACCCTTGGAAACTTTGTCAAGGTCTGTTCTCGTTTCATTATCCCTAATTTCATTTTTAATACTAAGCGCCCAATTCAATTGATTATCCCTAATTTCATAGTACTATTTACTACTACTAAACGCCCAATTCAATTGATTATCCCTAATTTCATAGTACTATTTACTACTACTAAACGCCCAATTCGGATTGACACTATTATATATCTTATTTGTTGCTATGGTGCATTTGTGCTTTTAATTCAAGCATTGTACATATATTTACATATATATGAAATTGATAATCCTGGTTCTGTTTCTGGTACACTTTTGAATTGATGTGATATGTTTCATGGAGTTTTAGCATTGTATTGATCAAATGAATTGGTATTTTAGGCAACTTTTGATTGTCTGTTGAAGACATATGGGTTCTTGACTCCGGACTTCTGGAGGGAGACTAGATTCACCAAATCTCCATTCCAAGAGTACACTGATCTGTTGGCTAAGCCCACAGCCAAGATTGTCCATGTTGTGGACGACGTTGAAGCTTGAGGATAAGTTGCTGTTTTAATTTTGTTTTTTGATGGATTGTTGAATCGTCTTCTTATCGTTTTAAATACTTGTTTTGTCCAAGGATTTTTTACATTGTCAGTTTCTTGGAATCTATTTAGAATTTAATTATTCGACGCTTCTGTGTTTATGGAATGGAATCATGCGGGCGTTAGAAACAATAGTCTAAATTGATTTGCATCATATAGTTATGAGATTATCCATCTAGAATTAAGTTAGAGATTGAATTTCATAAACCAAACACATTACATATTTAATCTTGTGATATAATCATGCAAACCGAACATCCCATCAGTGTATTTCTCTTTGAAATCTATCTTAAATGAGTCCTATTCGATTAATGTGATATTCTTCTACCTTCTTTCCAATTAGATGTTTTACTTATCAATTTCTTGATTTAAAGCCTTTAGACTCCGAGTTATTTGAAATGTTGATCAAACCTAACATTTAGAAACCATAATATTGAGTCTTTACATAGATTGTCAAGCTTTATGCAATGTTGAAATGATAGGATCTCCCCCAAAACCACCCCTTGTTGCCCTGTTGTTGGCTTGGCTCCTCAATTGCTGCTCGTGCTGGGACGCCCACCCGTCCCCTAACCCCTCATCCATCTCCTGTCGCCCTAAAATATATTACATTTGCGAGAGATGCAGCAAAATAAACCTAAATTGTTTTTGTGATTTAAAATTTCTATTTATTTCAAAGTAAAATAAAATTCATATTTTATCTTTTGCACATTAACCACTGGTATAGTCGCATCCTGTGATCATTTGCATTTCAGTATCGACATTATTTTTTTGCCTTCATGGATTTTAAATTAAAGTTTTTCATTATTTTTTCTGCTTCATGTACTATGAGTTTCTAATGCAATTTTATACCTGGAACACAAAAATAAAGTATACGTTCGTATAATAAGCTTCGTCTTAGAAAACATCTCGTCATCGTATGTTGTTAAATGAAATCGTTAAATTAAAATGCATAATCTTTCCTTTTGATCAAAGCTGGTGCAAATTTATTCAACTTTATGCCAATCTCCTCCATCCAATTTATTAAAGTCGGCAGCAATATCTCAATTTGGGACCTCCGTTAAGCCACCTATATTGCAATTGTTACTAGATTATTTAGAAAATGCATATTCTTATAAAACGGGGAATACTAGTATATTTATTTATTTTTTATAAAACTCTTCTTTTAGTAGGAAGAGTATTTAGGAATAAATTATACATTATTCAATTTTGAAGGGGTATATTTATCTCATCTCTAGGCAAAAGGTAAAGGTAATATAGTATTCTTTCTTCTCTCAATAGCTGAGTCATATTTCTTTTGGGCTCTCTCAGTGTAGTTGAGTAATTTTGTTGGGATTTACGCACACAAGGCTTTCACACACTCAAGAAGATCACACACACACTCACTGTTGTATGAGATCACACAATGCAGAAACACACACACTCACACTTTGAGTATTGAAGATGATAATCTTGGAGAGAAACTGGAAAACTCTTTATTGATTAAAACTCTACTCTAAACTACATACACGGTGAGCTATTTAAAGCTCTACAATCAAGTAGCAACTGCTACTAACTAACTACAAGAAGAATCAAGAAAGCAAGAAGAATAACCGCTACATCTCAGCTAACTAACTGCTGCTCCAACGGCTAGTTCGGCTAGGTTGCTTCTTCCTTCTTGGTTCAAGACCGAACTCCTTCCTCGGCTCAAGACCGAACTCCTTCTCGGCTCACAACCGAACTCTTCCTTCTCGGCTCACAACCGAACTCTTCCTTCTCGGCTCACAACCGAACTCTTCCTTCTCGGCTAGTTCCAGCTCAAAGCCGAGCTTCCTTCTTCTGCCTTCTTCTTCTCGGCTAGTTCCAGGCTAGTTCCAGCTCGGTAAGCCGAGCTTACCGAACTCTGCCTTCTTCTTCCAACTGAAATGAGCACTCCATTATTACAATTCTCCACCTGAGGGCTCATCTCAGTTCTTGCACAAACATTGATCAATTTCTTGCAATGATCAAACTTGTCTCTACCTAGAGACTTTGTTAGCATGTCAGCCGGATTGTGCAAGGTGTTAATCTTAATCACCTTCACTCTCCCCTTTTCAATCTCATCTCTAATGAAATGCAACTTTATGTCTATGTGCTTGCTCCTTTCATGAAAACTTAAAACTCTGGGACAGAGGAGTTGATGCAGCTTTTGCATTTTCCATTTTGAATCTCTGCAAAACTTTCTCAATATAGTCAGTTTGCAGCATCCACAGCTTCTTGCAGCCTCTATCTCTCTGAATATGTATGCCTAGGATCTTCCTTGACTCTCCTAGATCCTTCATTTCAAAGCTTGACTTCAGATCTTGTTTAACTTTCTGAATTTCTGTCATAGAAGGCCCTGCAAGTAGCATATCATCCACATAGAGTAATAGGTAGGCAATGGGAGTCTTGCCTGCCTTCTTGATGTAAATGCAATCATCATATTCTGACTTGGAGAAGCCAATCTTCTTCATCTGTGCATCAAACTTCTTATTCCACTGTCTAGGACTTTGCTTAAGTCCATAAAGACTTTTCTGTAACAGGCATACCTTGCCTTCTTCTCCAATCTTCACATAGCCCTCTGGCTGTTCCATGAAGATAGTTTCCTCTAGATCTCCATTTAGGAAGGCTGTCTTCACATCAAGCTGTTGTAGCTCCCAGTCAAGCTGATTCACCACAGCCAATAGGATCCTAATTGAAGTGTGCTTCACAACAGGTGCAAACACTTCATTGAAATCGATTCCCTCCTGCTGTGTAAAGCCTCTAGCCACCAGCCTTGCCTTGAACCTGACTCTATCCTTATCAGTGGTCTCAATCTTTCTTTTAAACAACCACTTACAGCTTACCAGCCTCCTTTCCTTACCATCTGTACTCAGCTTGGATTTGTCCACCAAAATCCAAGTTTTGTTCTTGAGTAAAGACTCTATTTCCTCATTCATGGCTTCAATCCATCTTTCTCTATCTTTACTCTGCATAGCTTCTTTATATGTGAGTGGATCTGCGCCATCAATACTTTCAGCTGCACACAGAGCATAATACACAACATCAGAGAACTTTGTTGGTGGTCTTGTTTCTCTTCTAACTCTGTCCCTTGCAAGCTGATAGTCTCTGATAGAGTCTGATATAGACTCACCAGCCTGGTTGCCCTGAGTTGGAGCCTCTTCTTTATCTGAATCAGACTCACTCCCTGAGTCAATAACTCCACCTGCTCCTAGGCCAACCCCCACAGGCTCCACCTTGAAGAAATCACCCTCATCTTCACTGGAGTCCAGCTTATCTTTTAGGTATGGCATCTGATCCTCCAAGAACACCACATCCCTACTCACCAAGACCTTCTGCTTACCGGGCTCAATACACCAGAGCCTATACCCCTTAACACCCCTCTGATACCCCAACATAATACATTTCAGAGCCCTAGCTTCAAGCTTGCTTTGCCTAGCATGAGCATAGGCCACACACCCAAACACCTTGTACTTTGAGTAGTCACTATGAGCTCCATACCACATGTAATCAGGAGTTTCAGATTTCAGGGCAGTAGATGGGCATTTATTGATGAGATAGGCTGCTGTATACACAGCCTCACCCCAGAATCTGCTGCTCAAACCAGAACCAAGAAGTAGGCACCTCACCCTCTCTAGGATTGTCCTATTCATCCTCTCCACAACACCATTTTGCTGAGGATTACCAGGAACAGTCCGGTGCCTCTTCATACCCTTCTCTTTACAAAACAGATCAAACTCAGCAGACAAGAACTCTAGGCCATTGTCTGTCCTTAAGCATTTAACACTTCTACCCTTCTCTAGCTCAACCTCCTTACACCATATCTTGAACTTTGTGAGTGTTTCAGATTTTTCTTTAAGAATATATACCCACAACTTCCTTGTATAGTCATCAATGATAGCTAGATAATACTTTCCTCCACCAATTGAACACACCGGTGAATGCCCCCAAAGATCACTATGTATGTAGTCTAAAGGGGCTGTAGAAGAGTGAATACCTGTAGGATAGGGTGCCTTCTTAGCCTTTCCAAGTATACACTGCTCACAGGGGTCCATCTTGTTGAAATCTCCAGAGATCAGGCCCTTCTTGATGAGTTCTTTCAAGCTTCCTTCTGCTGGATGGCCCAATCTCTTGTGCCATAGCATTATGGAATCATCTGACACTGCATTGCTTTCTCCATCAACAGCCTTAGCCTTCAGATAATAGAGAATATGCTCTCTGTCAGCCTCCATCATCACTGCATCTCCAGATTTAACAAACAATTTTCCTTGACTCATCAATATGGTGAACCCTTTCTGCTCCAGCATTCCCAATGAGATGAGATTCCTCTTCACTTCTGGAATATACCTCACCCCAGTTAGGATCTTTATAGAGCCATCTTGTAGGCTTAGCTTTACCTTCCCTATTCCTCTGATCTGACAAATGTGATTATTACCCAGCACCACAGTGCTGGCTGCTTCTTGAAGGTCATGAAACCAGCTCCTATTTGGGCACATATGGAAGCTGCACCCTGAGTCCATAATCCACCTATGACTGACCCCACTGTCACTAATATTCATGAGTTGAGCCGGGGGATCAGCACTCTCCACACAATCAGATTGGTTGTGTCCCTCAGAGGCTATCTTTCTCTTCCATGCATGACAATCTTTCTTCAAATGTCCAGGTTTCTTGCACCAATAGCAAGCTCTGGTTTCCTTCTGAGCATCAGAACTTGAGGGTTTAGAGCCCTCAAACTTCTTCTTGAAGTTCTGCTTCTTGAACTTCTTCACATTCAAGGCCTCTGCAGCTTGAACATTGGAGCTTGCAGAGCCTCTGTTGGCTGTCTTCTGGAGTTCTTTGGCCATCAAGGCTGAATAGACTTCTACATAGGTGATAGGTTTATCTCTTCCATAGATAATTGCATCACTTAGCTGGTCATACGAGCTAGGCAAGGCATTCAATGTGAGAATGGCCTTATCCTCATCTGAAATCTTGACATCAACAGATCCCAGGTCATCAATGATCTTGTTGAACTCCTCTAGCTGCTCAATGATGGACCTATCTCCAGAAAAACTATAGGCATACAGCCTCTTCTTGAGATACAGCCGGTTAGCCAAGGATTTGGCCAAGTAAACTTCATCTAACTTGTCCAAGATCTCCACCGCAGTCTTGGCTTCTTGAACTTCCCTCAAGACCTTATCTCCAAGGCACAGAATCACTGCAGAATGTGCCTTGAGCTGCATCTCCTCCATCTTTGCCTGAGCTTTATCATCAAGCACTGGAGCCTTTCCTTTCTCCTCTGGTTTTGCAAGAACTGCGGCCAAGCCTTGTTGAATCAAAACCGCCTTCATCTTCATCTTCCACAGGCTATAATCATTCTTGCCTGTGAACTTTTCTGCATCAAGCCTTGCTGCCATCTCTGAAACCGTTTGATCCTCTGCAAATCAGCTTCAATATCCCTTCCCACAGACGGCGCCACTTGTTGGGATTTACGCACACAAGGCTTTCACACACTCAAGAAGATCACACACACACTCACTGTTGTATGAGATCACACAATGCAGAAACACACACACTCACACTTTGAGTATTGAAGATGATAATCTTGGAGAGAAACTGGAAAACTCTTTATTGATTAAAACTCTACTCTAAACTACATACACGGTGAGCTATTTAAAGCTCTACAATCAAGTAGCAACTGCTACTAACTAACTACAAGAAGAATCAAGAAAGCAAGAAGAATAACCGCTACATCTCAGCTAACTAACTGCTGCTCCAACGGCTAGTTCGGCTAGGTTGCTTCTTCCTTCTCGGTTCAAGACCGAACTCCTTCCTCGGCTCAAGACCGAACTCCTTCTCGGCTCACAACCGAACTCTTCCTTCTCGGCTCACAACCGAACTCTTCCTTCTCGGCTCACAACCGAACTCTTCCTTCTCGGCTAGTTCCAGCTCAAAGCCGAGCTTCCTTCTTCTGCCTTCTTCTTCTCGGCTAGTTCCAGGCTAGTTCCAGCTCGGTAAGCCGAGCTTACCGAACTCTGCCTTCTTCTTCCAACTGAAATGAGCACTCCATTATTACAAATTTTATTATTTTAACAAAAAGCAACACATTCTTTCTCTCTTCATCTTTATACTTTATTATAGTATTCTCTATGTACAATAGCACTATATTTTACTCCCTCCGTCCCATGTTACTTGCACTGTTGTTTTTCAGCTCGTCACAAACTCCTTATACTATTTATAGTTTAAGTTAGAATTAATGCATTTAATTAATATGTTAGTTTAAGTTAATAACTCCTTTATTAAATGATGTCTCATTACACTTAAAATTCTAATTTAATTACACTAAAAAATCAATATCAAATTTACGGCCTAAAATGAAAAGTGCGAGTAACATGAGACGGATGGAGTATTTCTTTTTAACTCACTTAACACAACTTTCTTAAATCATGTGTCCAAAACAAATGTCTACTACATAAGGGCGGAAGTAATAATTATTTTTATCTATTTTTTCATTACTTTTAATTTCCCTTGGAATTTACCAATTTTTTAAAAGATATACTTTATCCTTTTCTTAGAAATAGGCTTAATTTCTTTTTTCGTCCATCCCATTGAAATAGTTCATATCAAGAAAATATTTTCTCATTATCTTTTATTTTATCATTTATGGGCCACACAATAAACGACATTATTTCAACTACGTTTTCTTATTTTAATAATTACGCATTAAAACTCGTATCATCATCAATTAGTCTATTTTTATGAGACGGATGAAATATTTAACTTTTTGAAGAGGTAAATGAGAAATATATATTCTCAATTTACATAGTTCTCTTAGAGATGCTTTTATTACTATTCCCTTCGTCCCAAGAATAATGATCCATTCTTTGGACAACACGGGATTTTATGTTTTTTATTTTATGTGTTAAGTGGAGAAGATGAAATAAAAAAGAGGGAATAGAATAAAAATAAATGAATTTCAATTTATAATAATGAGTCATTATGGATGAGATAAACTAAAAAAAATTATCACCAATCCGAGTATATTACTAGGAAAAGTACTTTGATTGAAATTAAATATTAATTCATCTTATGTTTACTTTTAATTATTTTATTGCTTACATATACTGATATACATATGTACTTTCTATGTCCCTTGTTACTTGCCTTTTTCATTTTTATCCTAAATATAGGATTGAACTTTTAGTGTAATTAAATCAGTATTTTAAGTGTAATGAGAAATTATTTAGTAAGTGAACACTTTAATTATTTCTTAAAGTATAAATAGTGTAAGTAGTTTGAGATTAGTTGAAACATAAAAGTGCGAGTAACATGAGACGGGGGAATATATTAATTCATAATTTTTAATTATTCATATTTTATTTCTTATAAAGCAAATTTAAAATTTAAACTAACAATCATTACCCATTTTAAAATAAATAGGAAATCTCTAAACTTTTTTCAAGGACAAGATTTTCCACAATCCTATTTTATTACCCCTCCCTCCTATTACATCATTTCACCAAATAAGGGAAAGTAGTCTTGAAATTGAAGCAGAAAACAAGTGAATCAGACACAAGTACCGGTAACAATGAATTTTACAAATCAACCATTGCTTCGATTTGTTTAATCTCTCCAAAACACAAAAATATGGAGTAGTACTATTACTTTATTTCTCCAATGTTTTTATAATTTAGGTAAATGATAGTAATTACTAAGAAATTTTAGTGTAGAGACGAGTATAGAATGTTAAATTTGTTTTTGTCCGTTCCAGAAAAAAACTCCCATAGATTTTGAGTTAAGGTTTATGCAGCGTGGTTTCTGGGTTTTCTTTCGAGCTGGTTTGGACAATTTTGGCTGCATGGATACTGAAATCTAACTAAAAGAATCTCTTGCTTTTGGGGGTTCTCTTATTTCTCCAGGTGAGTGTGTGTATGCGTTTGTTTTGCACTTCGATTTCAAAATTTTCCGCATTTTATTTGATTCTCACCGGATTATGATATTGGGGGAGCCCGAAAAATTGAATCTTTATTGCACTTGTTTAACCGGTGTATTGCTGCATCTGATGGGCTCTGCAAATTCCCTTTTCTTGAATAGATTGAGTGATGCATTTCATGCATAGCTGGGGATTTATAGCTTCGTTTGCTTCTGTGAATAAGGATACCTGTTGGCGTTAATTTGGGGTAATTTTCATATTAGATTGTCTGTATAGGAAGAGGGGAAAAGGGAGTTTAATGGTAGCTCAGAAAATGGGATCTCATGGGGGTGGCAGTGGTAACACTGGGTTGAGCCAAGCCCAAATTCAGAGTCATGACCCGAACCCGTTGGCTCGACAGGGATCACTGTATAGCCTCACTCTTGATGAGGTGCAGAACCAGTTGGGTGACCTGGGAAAGCCCCTTAGTAGTATGAATCTTGATGAGCTTCTTAAGACTTTGTGGACTGCTGAGGCTAATAATCAGGCTGGGGAAGCTGTTGATGGCGGGCATAACGTGCAGCTGCCGGGCCAGTTTGTGCCTGGGTTGTCGTTGAATCAGCAGTCGAACCTTATGCTGTCGATGGATCTTAGTAAGAAGACTGTGGATGAAGTGTGGCAGGACATCCAGCAGGGGCAGAAAAGGAGCAGTCTTGATAGGAAAACCACGCTTGGGGAGATGACGTTGGAGGATTTCTTGGTGAAGGCGGGGGTGGTCTCTGAGTCTGCCGGAGGCTCTGTTGGCGATGGTGGCGGGGCTGATCTGACGGGGATGCCTCAGCACACTCAGTGGATGAATTTTCAGATGTCTTCGATGCATACTCAGCAGCAGCAGCAGCAGGGCATGCTGCCTGCTTTCATGCCTAGTCATCCAGTTCAACAGCCTATTACTCTTGGTGGAAATCCTATCATTGATGCTGGTTATCCCGAGGCTCAAATGACTATGTGCTCATCCCCTCTTATGGGTACTTTATCAGACACACAGACACCTGGGCGTAAAAGGGTCGCTCCTGATGATATAGCTGAGAAAAGCGTTGAGAGGCGGCAAAAGAGGATGATCAAAAATAGGGAATCTGCGGCCAGATCACGAGCAAGAAAACAGGTCTCTTTTCCTATCATTTGGATTTTGGATATTAATTCGTTTTCATTATTTACTGTTGGATTGTTTTATTGTTATTATCTGCAGGCTTACACTCATGAACTGGAGAACAAGGTTTCACGCCTGGAAGAGGAGAATGAAAGGCTCAAGAGACTGCAGGTGTGTGCTATGTAATTATGTTTGTGCCCAAGTTTTGGTGTAGCTATTTTCGACCACATTGCATTTTGCTCTGTCTAAAGATCTACATTGCTATACAACTTGGAGCAGTTTTGGCATTCCACTTGTGATTTTCTGTACCTTAATGTGGAGTTTGGTATTTTTGGTTGTATTTGTGAGTGCATCGGCATTCTCAAACCCATCAATTTATATCTCTCAATGTGCTCACCCAACAAGGGGTAGCTGGATAACTATGAATCTGCTGCATGATTATATGTTCATCGATGTTTGTGTTTCCTATTTGACTACTACACAGAAGCTAATATATGCAACACCATGTGATTAGCAGCATATGCATCTGTTGTTAATCACAAAGTCTATCTCAAAGGAAGATTAAACAGCATAAGATCGAATTTCTGAAATAAGTTTATCTCAAAGGAAGTTTCAGGTGTAAAGAATGCCTGGCTTTATGTAAATTATGAGGTGATTACACATAATTACTTATAATAATTACGTATAGGTCTGTCTATCCATGAGCAGTGAGTTAGTGCAGATTAGTTACCTCCTTTTATTAGTTTACATTGGTAAAGACATGAACTCTGCTGAAATGAAATACTCCTTTTAGTGAAATGAAGTAATTATGCTGGTAAAATGGTGGCATGTGCTCATATCCAAAGTTAGTTTCATCATTTGGCTTGAGACTAAATTCTGTGCTGCCCTTGTTGCTTTCCTTGTCAAATGCTGCCGAAAATCTGCTAAGTTAAAAAAATTGTCAATGAAGTATGAACTACTCCAATTTTTTGCATCTTACATATTCAAATCCATTTACCATCATTGCTTGCTGGTTATACCTCCCTTTGGATGATGACATTAATCTTGATTCCATGCCCATTTTAATACTCTTTAATGACCATTAAGCCATCCGATCATAATGTACATAATCGAACATAAAGCATATAGGCTCTAACGAATCTCTTTTTCTGTTTTGCTCAAATAATCACAAACAAACCCGACTTCTTTTGGATTGCAACAAACCTTTTATTTTGTAGGTATATGTGACTTTAAATTTTTGCAAAGTAAAAGCAAGAATAGTGCCTGCAAGAGCATAAAAATAGGACTAGTTTACTTTAATTCTTCTAATTTTCTCAGCTTATCCTTTCCTTTTGCTTTTTTTTTGGTTCTAATCTTGCTTACATTATTGGTGAATTTTATCCATTCCGCACTTGTGTGGTGTTGCAGGAAGTGGAGAAGGCGTTGCCGAGCATACCACCACCGGAGCCAAAATACCAGCTGCGTAGAACGAGCTCAGCTCCGGTGTGAGGATTGTGTAATAATTAAAACGTAGTGAATGTTGTTAGTTGTTTGGAGGGATGAGTCGCGGGGTAGATTAGCAGTTGTGAGTTAGTTTCCCATTGAACCTTCATGTCTCATGTACATTTTTAGTGTTACAAACTGGGCCAACTTTGTTAACTGTGGTAGTAGTTTATAACATCATAAATCTTTATCTAAAAATATCATCACACGTCTCTACATTGGAATGATTTTTGCACTTTTTGGACTTTTTCACTACCAAAATGCTCTTTCAACTCTTAGAAAGAGCTATTTTTGTCAAATTTATTTATAGTCCCTCCCCCTCTTCTTTATTTTTCAGATTAAATTTATAGTCCCTCCCCCTCTTCTTTATTTTTCAGATTAAATAATCTTTATTTTATGATTGTCTTTCATTTCCATTTCTCTCATCTACTTCTCTCCTAATAATATGAATCCATTTGTTATTGTTACTGAACTATTATACTCCCTCATTCTCATGAAAAATGGACATTTTTCTTTTCGACTTGTCTCATAGAAATAGTCCATTTTCATTTATAGCCAACTCATTACTTCTATACATTAATTTGTTTATAATACTACTAAAATTCACTACTAAACAAGAATAATAATGTGAGTCCTATTATCTACTAATATTATTTTAACTACACTTTTTATATTCTCTCTTATTTACCAATTATGCATTAATTCTCGTACCGTTCCAAATGTGCCTATTTTTATGGGACGAAGGAAGTACTACGTTGTTGTTTTCGCAACTCATGCACCATAAAAATAATAATCTATCAAATTAAAAATCTAATATGTAATGTAAATGTGTTTTAAAATTATTTAATCCGAGATGTCAAATATGAAAATTTGAGCCATATCATCGGTCAACCACACAACCCTCCCATTCTCTCACAGCCATCCCAAAAGCCCTCCAATTTAATTTATTTTAATTGTTAGTGTTTATCAAATCTATCATAATCTAAAGTGCCGGTTCAATGAAAAGACAAATTTACCCTTTTTGGCGGGAAAAAAATACAGTATGTGAGAGGGCACTTTGGGTAAATCCAGTTGGCTAAATTTGGAGTTTATTTTCTGATTTTTTTTTGTATACTGCAGCCTATATTTTCAGCAGTTTCCAAGAGAGAAAAATTGAGTGAATAACAGTTGTGCGACGATTTTCAAGAAATAAAAAGTTGTAATCTTGGAAGTATAGACAAAGCGTACCAGCCAATCTTTAAACTATTTACAAAATTTCTATATAAACCAACACAAACAAAATCTCTATATATCCCAACACAGAAACAAATAACAATACTTCAATGCAATTAGAGAGAAAGATGAGAAGAAGAAAAAGAAGGTGAAAAGATCTGATCGGCGGCAAGGCTGCGAGTCTGCGGCTGCGCGATGCTGCCCACGAATCCGGACCAGCGACCTGCTGCAGGAGACGACGACGTTTGATGATGGCGAGTAGCAGCCGCGGCGGGGATGAGAGTGAGAGTGCACCGCGGAGTGGGTGTTGGGAGAATCAGCTGCCGTTCTACAATACACCCTAAGGCACAACTCCCTCTATTCCCTCATCGCCGGACGTCATTTTCTGCAAGAGTACGGACAAGGAGACCGGCAGAGGAAGGGTGATGGAGGAGCGGTGAGGCAGTGCGGAAGGCGTGGCGGCGATGCAGGTTGATGGGCTTGCCGGCGTGGTGGCGATGCACGAGTCAATTCCTCCAATTGAGAGAGAAAGAGGGAGATGAGAGTGAGAGTGCACCGCCAATTTGGGGGGAGAGGTAGAGGGAGGCGCCGCTTTTTCATATAGGGTTTAATTTATGGAGTACTATTATTTGGGTTTATTTGTGTTGGTATTTTAGTTTAAGGAGTGTATTAATTGGGCTTTATTTGTGTTGGTATTTTAGTTTATGAAGTGTATTATTTGGGCTTTATTTGTGATGAATTTTATGATAAAAAATTTGTAAAAATTTAGAGTTCCAAATTGGGTGTTATGGCTATATTATCATTATATTTATGTTTTAAATATAATGATAATATCTTTTAATTTAAATTCTATTTTGTAATTAAATTTGTATATTATTATTTTGCCTTTAATTAGATTTTCAATTTAAAAATATAGGTATAATTATTGGAAATTGTTATATATAGTAAAATAAATCTTTAACTTAATGAATTCGAGTAGTTTTATAGAAAAGTGGTCCTTCTAAATTTTATTGAAAGATGCATATATAATTGAAACTTAATTATAAATAAATTATTTAACGTAAATTCAAAGTAATTAATAACTGGAAGTAAAATTATTTCGTTATTAATACATACTCAATTGTTTGCAAATTGTGTTTATATTTTCATATATTGACTTATGAAAATTCTTTAAAGACACCAAATCTCTTGAATTACTAAAATTCTATAAAAAAAATACTACTGTCCATATTCCTGAAAATTTGTCACTTATTCTCATTTTGTTCGTCCCTAAAAATTTGTCACATTTTACTTTTATCATCTTTTGTAGTGGACCTCACACTCAACTAACTCATCAACACTCATATTTTATTTAGTTTATAACTACTTCATCCGTCATAGTAGTGAGTCATTTTATCATTTTGGTACATTACATAGTAGTGGAGTCATTTACCCTTTTAATAGATTTTCAGTGGGATGCCCCAAAAACATGTTAATCGGTTATAGTGGACGGAGGGAGTACTATGTTATCATGATCAAATTTATACAGAATTTTTTACTTTTGTGTTTTCCAAATATATAGCGTAAGGATATAAATACATCTAATAAAGTGTTATATACCATATGCTTCCTTTATTCAACTATAACACATAGTTTTCTAATGTCTTATTACATTTTCTGAAATGGAAGCATATTTCCAATTTATCCTTTGTCTTATTATATTCATATTCTCCACTCTAACCTTTTATTTTAATATATTTAGCCGTTAATATATCTTTATTATTTGAAAATCATTTGTCCCGTGCATAGCACAGGTGATAACACTAGTATTAAAAAAAATGAAGTGAAATGAGTTGTCTATATAGAGTTCAAATAAAAAACGAAAAATTTGGGCCAGTTCTCGCTCGGCGCGCAAATGGCACCAGTGAGTGCCGTCCCGCTCTCGGTCATGCCCTTCCCGTCGCGCCCGCAGTAAGCCTTCCCACACGGCGATGGGATGACTCTCTATTGTGAATGCTCTAAGAGTATGAAGGGCGTGTATAGCTATATTTTTAAAAGACAGGGACCATAAATGATATTCAAGCAAAGTTAATTGACTTAGGAATGAATTCTCCCTAAATATTGATTAGGTCGAAGCAGTCTATTGCTGCACTTCAGTTGTCATTTGCTTGAGGTCATGGCTTCGGAAAAGGAGGCTGCTCTTGCTGCCGCTCCCTCTGATTCTCCCACCATGTCCGCCTGCCTCTATCCCCCCTCCCCCCCCCCCCTCTCTCATGTCCCTATTCTAACTAATTTTTCTTCCTTTTCTTCAACCTGCAGATTCGACAAGATCATCAACAAGCAAATTCCGGCCAACATCGTCTATGAGGATGAACAGGTTCTTCTTTTTCTCCTCCCCGGAACGATAAAGATCAGTTTTTGAAATTGGGAATTAGATATGCCATTAGATTAAGTGAGAGATTGTAAACTTGCTAAATTCGAATTTAACCCTAAATTCAAATATTCTAATTTATACTTTTGCCAGTGACTTAGTTGATCTAGAATTGGGTGGCTTAATTTGTTTAACTTTTCAAACTTATTCTTGCCGATGTATTAGCTACCTGTATTTTCTAGATTATGTTGTTTTTGTCATAAATTGATCTTTTTTATAGTGTATCTCAGTTACATGAGTGTTTTATTTGCTTTGTTGTAGTAAACTAGCAGTTGTATTTGGTTTGAAGCTGGTGTTTTCCTTGGCAGGTTCTGGCTTTCAGGGACATAGCTCCACAAGCGCCTACTCACATCCTCATTATCCCGAAACTGAGGGATGGACTGGTCGGAATATCCGCGGTATATATTCTTCTCCTCATTTGCTCCATTTCTATATTCAGGCTGCTGCATTACTTGATTTACCACTCCCTTATCTGATCTCGTCACGATATGTGTTGTTTCGTCTTGTCATTTGAAGCATAGAGTTTCTTGAACACGGGATCAAAATGTTGCTAAGCTTTTCCCCAAATTTTCAGAGCAAACAAAACTTAGTATGGTCTTAAATTACAACTTGTCACAAGCTATAAAGGGATAATTGTCAGTGTGTGTGAGTTGACCTAGTGGTAGTGTGGTAATGAGTCCACCGTGATGCAACCTTTAAATATATATTCATTTGCCTATAAAAACAATATAAAGAGATAACATCTCAAGCTTATAGTTCAGCAATCAGCATATCTTGTAAGACTGGTTTTCCTGGTTGTCGAATCTCCCCTCAACGAAAGATGAGGTAGGTAGGGCCAAATTTGGGCAAAACTAGAAAGCTAGGTTATCTCTGGTTAGGGCCTTGTAAAAACATGAAAAACTTAAACAATAATGTAATTTTATTCTTGTAGGCTGAGGAGAGGCATTGTGAGATTCTTGGCCGTCTTCTATACACAGCAAAGCTCGTGGCAAAACAGGAAGGCCTTAAGGATGGCTTCAGAATTGTGATTAACGACGGACCTAATGGATGTTAGTACCATCCTCTCTCTACCTCTTGCATTTGCGTTCGAACACTTTTGAGCTCGTTTGTTCATATAATCCTTCAAATACGGGATCATACGCAATAAGTATCAATCCAATTTATTCAATTCCCCGTTGGTTGTATGGCGCAGGTCAATCGGTGTATCACCTGCACATTCATCTTCTTGGCGGACGACAAATGAACTGGCCACCGGGCTAATTAAGCCAGATGCAAGAACAACGAGATTGGTATAATCTTCTCCAATTTCAATCCTTGGCTGCACTTTTGTCTCAACTGTTGGATTATAAATAAGTTTATTAAGGTGGCTGCTTCTTACAATGAAGTACTTAGATAAAACCTTGTGTACTTTCCTAAAGATATTTGTGCTATGCCTAAATCTAGTGTCATTTCTTGATGAACCGGCTTTGTTATATATTTCCAGTTTTACTAGTGTCGATCCTAAGACGTTGCCAAATTAATTTTTCTTTTATTTTGATTAATTTTGTTAAAATTGGCCAAAATATCTGTAGCCTTTATTAAGCGGGCACCTATGAACACCACAGTACTAAAACGAGGAATAGAAAAGTATCTTACATAAATATGGATTTGAGTCAAATTCAAGTATTGTTGGATATTGGTCTCAAAACCACTAAACTTTATCCGAATTCTGATATCTATCACGATTTTGAAGGTGGTTTTAAATATCTTAATGTTTTGAAAGTGCAATTTTCCCAACCTGACTCAAGTTAGAAATATTTTGGTAGATTTTAATCTTGTGAGGCTAGCTATGAAATCTGTTATGCTTAGTTTGAATTATACGAGAAATAATGTTGTTTCGGTTTCTTTTAATTCTTGAATTCAACGTTGAATAATATGTCTAACATGATA
Organism: Salvia splendens; assembly: GCF_004379255.2. Taxonomy (NCBI): domain Eukaryota; kingdom Viridiplantae; phylum Streptophyta; class Magnoliopsida; order Lamiales; family Lamiaceae; genus Salvia; species Salvia splendens. The sequence goes on from NC_056035.1 coordinate 31,638,173, forward strand.
AAATATGCCTCGTAGATAGGCCTGCAAACTGCGGGTTTCGGGTACACCCGACCCTGACCTAATACCCGACGGGTTTTGGGTACCCGAAACCGGAAATTATGGGTTCGGGTACGGGTTTGGCTAGTGAATGTTAGAATTTTTCGGATTTAGGGTACCTGAAACCCGTATTAGGGTACTCGACTAATACCCGATTAAACCCGATTAATTATGTATTTGTGATAAATATTTTTATTTATTATAGGTTTCTTTGACATTTTATTGTTCTATTATCTCGACTTTAATACTTTTTTACATTCGTGTTATGTTCATGTTGCATTATTTATGTTCTTACTTGTTATCTTTTGAAAATATATAGTTATGCTTTCTCCATTTTATTTACATGTTCATTTAATGTCTTAAAAAATTATTTTAATCCCTTTTGTGTTTCAATTTATGCCAAAAATTTCTTTATTTTAAAATTAAGAGTGTTTATTTGTCTAATGTCTATTTTATATAGAGAAAGCTAAAACATTAGAAATTTAGAATTGAAGTTTAGACTTTTAATAATAGTTAATAAATAGTAGTATTGTGTTATTTTTAATAATTTCTATTCTCATCATAATATAATGTATATAAAAGAATAAATTTGAAATACAATAATTTCGGGTTTATGGGTATCCGATTAGTTGGGTTTGGGTACCCGCATTGGGTATTAGGGTACCCAAATTCACATACCGGTCGGGTATTGAGTATGATATTTTTGAGATTTCGGGTTCGGGTACCCGAATTTTTGGGTTTGGGTCACAGGTACCCGAATTTACAGGCCTACTCGTAGATATATCGGGGTTTGTAAAAATGAGTGGTGAAAGAGGTAATTTCCAAGTCTTGGCAAAATTCATTATAATGAATGACGAGCTTTAATAAATTATACTCTCTTTGTCAAGTATAAACATTTAGTTCGGGACGTGTTTCAATACATAATTGGTAAAGTAAAAGAGATAGAAAGAAAAAGTAATTAAATTATTGAAAGTGGAGAATGAGTCTTGTCTAATTAGAGAGAAAATAGTTTTTAAATTAGAAAGTTCATACTCCCGCCGTTCCCTCCTAGTTAAGGCGGAACTTTTTGGCACGAAGTTTAAGAAAAGAGTGAACTACGCAAATAGTCCATACACTATGCATTTTGCACGCAAATGGTACCTAAACTTTAAAAATATTGTGGGTAGTCCCTGAACTAAGGTGTATTCATATTTATGGTACCTTTTCACTATTTATCACAATTTTACACCCAAAATGCCCCCAAGGCATGAATGACATTTTTGGACTTTCATATTTAGGTATTGAATTTGATATTTTCTTTATCTCTCTCTAGTACTGAATATGATATTTTCTTATAGTTTGAGCTACCTAAATTGATATTATTTACTTCACTTTTTTAATAACTTTATGTGGGATCTTCTTTCTCTCTCATTCTCTAAAACTTTTAGAAAGTAAAAAATTAAAATAAAAAATACTACAATTAAATTCTTAAATATATAATAAAATTTAAAATTATAAATTTAATTATCAAAATAACTTGTAACTAAATTTATTTTTGATTCTGATTTGATTATTTTTTGCTACAAACTATTTTAATAATTAAATTTATAATTTTAATTTTTATAATTAATATATTTAAGAATTTCTATTTTTTATTTTAAGTTTTTACTTTTTAAAAGTTTTAGAGAAAGAGAGAGAAAGAAGATCCGACATAAAATGATTGAAAAAATAAAGTGAATAATATCATTTTAGGTACTGAAATCATAAGAAAATATAATACAGTACTAGAGAGAGATAAAGAAAATATCAAATTCACTACCTAAATATGAAAGTCCAAAAATGTTCTTCATGCCTGGGGGGGCATTTTGGGTGTAAAATTATGATGAATAGTGAAAAAGTATCATAAATGTGATTACACCTTAGTTCAGAGACTACCCATGATATTTTTAAAGTTTAGGTACCATTTGCGTGCAAAACGTATAGTTTAGGGACCATTTTCGTAGTTCAGTCTTAAGAAAATGATGTTTAGTGTGAAAAGTAAGAGTGAGCATAGGATAGAGAGAGAATAGAGTAGGAAAGTGAATAAAGTAATAGTGAGCAAAAGAGTTAATTATTACCATATACGGAAATGACTAACTATGAGAGAATTTTCTAAAATGGAAAAATGACTCAACTATGAGAGAATGAATGAAGTACTTTTCAGAGACAGCTAAAAATGAAATTGTTCATACTTTTCAAAGACGAGGGAATATAAGTGTTCAAAGTTGATTCATTAAAAATGAATTGCTTTCAAGTTGAAGAGATTCACGTAATTCATATGATTATATAATTCAGTTATTATAAGCTTATATAACAGTTTTGTAATAAAATTAAGTTATTTAGTTTTCCATGACAAGTTTCGAGCACATTATTCAGCCAGTGGAATAATACACTTACGATGAAAAAATTAATTATTATGACATATCTAAACGTCGAGAAATGATATGCTATGTATCTTGTGTGGGCTCATTATGTGAGCACTACTATCGTTTAACGCATTTTAATGTTGTTCGTTTCAATTTATATATTTAGTTTGATTCTAATGCATTAAAAAATGTTATTGCAATTTTTAATTTTACAAAATTCATATAAATCAAAGCTCGATTTGCTCGTTTTCTCTATAAATTCAAATAAACTAACAAATTAGCTTTGATTTTTATGAATTTTGTGAAATTAAAATTCCAATAACATTTTTAATACATTAGAATCAAACTAAATATATAAATAGAAACGAACAACGTTAAAAATTCGTTAAACGAGATTGGTGCTCACATAAGGAGATCACACATAAGGTATGTAGCATATCGTTTTTCTCTAAACGTCTATTATTTTATTATAAAACTAGACTGTTTAGAGCATCCACAATAGGAAGGACTCTATGCTCTATAGTTATATAGTCTTATAGAGGCATATCCCGCTGTGGTTCCCAAAAGCACTCTATACTTCGTAAACGTACCAAACCATCTTTTGTGCTAAAAATGAAGAGATAGGTCTTGAATGAGCTTGAGAAAAGCCAATTTATCTTTCTGATATGAGCTTGAGAAGAGTAGTATGTTATGCTTCATGTTTTCTATCAATGCTTTGGTATTTATCTTTCTGATATGAGCTTTCCATGTTTGTTGTTTAATCTCGAACAGGTGTTGATGATGAATTGATGATTGATGCATAATGGAATGGCATCTTCTTTGAAGCTCAAGCATCACTTTCTCTACCCAAACCATGTTATTTAACCTTTTGGAAGTTGTATGAATATTGATGAACTATGTTTTGATTTTTGAATGACGTGAATTATGTTTGATTGTGATGGAATTTTATATTTTGGACATTTTCTAGATAGATAAAATGTTATTTTCAATATTTTATAAATCAAACAGGTATGATTTGCGGTATACCGCGGTATATCGCAACACGGTACGGTATACCACAATGTCGGTAAGGTAAAGGTTTTCAAATATTGACATACCGAATTTGCGGTATACCGAAAAATTCGGTAAGGTATAGGTATGACATTTTCTCATACCGCAATTTGCGGTACGGTATGCGGTATGATATTTTCGGTGCGGTATACCGTACCGTGCCATCCCTAGGCTCATCTGGGTCGTGCCGACACTCATGCCCCCATCTGGGGCATCATCCCTGCCATATGGGGCCAAGAGTACATATTGTAGTACTGTGGCATCATCCCCAACATTTGGGGCATAATCCCAGGCATTTAGGACATCCCGCCCGTTCCACTTCCAACCGGGAACGTGGTAGTTTGCGATTCGCTAGTCGCTGGGGAGTCGCTGTCGTAGTGCTCCATTTATCTTGAGTAGAAATGCGAGTAGAGAGAGAAACTCGTTAATACAAGTGGTGCGAATGAAAATGAACCGAAATGAGCCGTATATAAAGAGTTTTAAAAAAATTGGAAATTACTCTCGTCCGTGATCTCGTCCGTGGAGGACGCACAATAGCGGACGAGACGACGGATGAGCTGACAGACGAGCGCCGTACCCGACGGACAAGGGGTCGTCTGCCCAGCTTGTCCACGACGCGCTCGCCGAGCCGCTCGTTTGCCGGCTCGTCCACTATTGTGGATGCTCTTAGTAGTCCATTCAAATCAATTCATGAGGTTTATTAAAAATAGAAAATTTTATCTATTAAATTTATTAATTTAAATAACTAAAAGCGTGAATGTAGAACCTCAACTATTGACACTGTAAACACATATATTTGGGTCCCATTTTTTTATTAAATTTTAATGAAATTTTTATTAAATCTAAATAGTACATATAAAATGACACATTTAATGATACTATCCCAAAATGACAATATAAAATATTAAAATGGATAAATGAAGTGGAGTAATATTTTAGTAACACGCTTCTATCTATATTTATGCCTTAAACAACAAATTTTGAAAAGCCTATTTCCTAGGGACACCAACTCTCATAAGGAAAAGATAGTCTATGAGCTTATAAAACACAAGCATCCCAGCCATGGCAACCACCGAGGCTGACAAGGCGCTCACTATCCCGCCAATCCACACAGCTTTAATGGATGGAAAATCTCAGAAGGCAAGTGTGATTTGCGCTACAATGAAAGGTCTCCTCACTCTCATCCTGCAACCACACCAGGAGAATGAGGGCGTGTGAGCTGAAGGAAATGTACCTGATCTAGCTAACGAATATAGGAAGGTGCACAAAGAAGTCGCTTGACAGTAGAAAGGTGATCACGATGATGGCTCCAAACGTGATGGCAGACATCTTGTCCATCATGGCTGCCCCAATGGCGAGGCCGAGCCCGGGAGCACAGGACCCCGTAGAGGCACGAAGAGGCCCGAGAAGAAGGCTCCGACAGTGTGCTTGAGGCCCGCCATGGTGTAGGTCACGCCATAGAAGATGACAGGGAGGACTAGATCCATGGGCAGGTTTCCTAGGGTTATGGCCATGAAATATGATGAGAGGTGGTATGTACATGCCCAATGCACGCTCTTTCGTGAGCATCATGCGCTCTTGATTGCATGTGAAGACGGCCTGGAACATGGGGGAGAACCCCAAAACTTGGAATAGAAGAATAGGAGCCCCACCTATACGCACATTATCAATCACAAATAGAAAGGGTTAATTAGTGGCTAGGTAGACGCAATAATTAGGATTTTCAAACTAACTTAAAATTACCTGGTCTTGCAAGTGGTCCATGTCGGATTGCCACCAAAGAAGTCCACTGACAAGGGCAGTAGCCAGACCTCTACAATCCTGATCCTTGAAAAGGAATCATACTTTCTCTCTTTGACCCCCCCTCCTTAGCATGATTGAGAACTGAGCCATCCATGGATTTGACCAACGCCTATCATCGGCTGCAAGAGAACCACTATCATCAACATTGGCTGATAGCTCTGACCTCACAGTGGCAATCTTATAAGCAATCACCAATCTCGGCTTAACCTCTTCTTGGTCTTCATTGGTATCACCTATTGTCACTCCTACAAAATATGCAACAAACTCACCATTAACTAACTCAATCCTTACACAAGAAAAAAAAATCATACCATTTGCTAGATCCAGCAAGAAATCAGCCGTGTTCATGGCAACTCCTCACACTGGAAAAGTAGTCCAACACATGGGCTCCTTTGCCGAAAGTACACCAGATTCCCATTCGAGAGCAAAAGTATATTGTTGAACATATAAAAGAGCCTCCTCGAGGGCTGATGAATAGCAAAATAGTCATCACCACTGTGCGGCGGCCCCCATTTGCGAGCTCCCACATCGTGGAAACTATCTTTGGGTGGTGGTTGAGTCCAATCCCAAGGTTGGCTCATCAAGGAACAATAAGTTTGGGCTGGTGAGCATCTTCTGTCCGATGCTCACCCGTTTCCTCTCGCCCCCGGATACCCCCCCACCAGTGGCCCACCGATGATGCTATTCCGGAACCTCAACAGCCTAAGCTGCGCAATCACAGCCTCCGCTTGTAGAACTTTGTCTGCCTTCGTCATGGTACTGGGCAGCCAAAGGAGGGCCGTGTAGACTTGTGCTCCATCACAGTCAAGTGAGGGTAGAGCACGTCGTCTTGGGTGACCAAGCCGGTCTTGCGTTTCATTGCATTCGAGAAAATCTGGATCGACAATATAAAAACTAGCATTAAAATTTAATTATATATGGAGGGAGAATAAAACTAAATTTCCCAAGTTAATTATGAGTTGCGGGAATATTGATAACACTAAAAACTTTCTAGTTCAATATTGTTACAAACAGATAGTATATGATTTTGACTAACCATAATTAATCATATCATATAAACAGTCCAATAAAGATGAGTTGTAGATGCTTTAAACCCTAATTAATCCTATCAAATAAACAATCCATTTTCCAGTATCAAAAGCCTAAAAATCAACAAACATCCATCAATATCAAAAGCCCACTCACAGAAAAACCTGACATTGTGAGTTAGAATGACTTGAAATTCGCACGGTGTTTGTAAATCAAATAGAGAAGTCATTCTGACATACCATAAATATAAGGCTAAACCCTAATAATTGAATAATTTATGTGTATTTAATTCACATTGTGCGTCTGTGAAAGGATAACTGGAAATTTGTACGGTGACTGGAAATTCGCACGGTACCATAGTATTAAGGTTAAACCCTAGTATTTGAATAATTGAATAACATGGGCGGAACTCAATATCTTTTTCCTCATAACTACTTCTCTCCCGCTTTCTTCTTCTCATAGATGCAGTCATGCATGACATTCGGAAGCAAAGGGCTATCATGGACATTTGCAAGGATACTGGGTCCGACGCTGGCCAAGCTCCCTCTGGAGCGGCAACTTGGCCAAGTCCGTTCCTGGTGGTAAAAGCTATTGGATTCTCTAATCTACCTTTAAATTTATGTCATTAGTTTAACAATAAAAAATTAGACGATAACCAAGCATGCCATTAATTAAACTTGGAGACGGAAACCATTTATATTGAGTTGGTTAAGTGATGAAATGGCGGACGGAAGTGGGGTTGTGCGGGGTCCACAAACACCGCAAACCTCTAGTTGATTCGGGATTTCGATCAGCTGTCCACCCCAATAACGATAGTTAGATAGATCATGAAAATCGTAACTTCAATTCACATGTCTCTCAAGAAATCAAATATGGTAGTATGTGTTTGTGTATTCACGAATAGGTGTGTTATAGTATATTTAAAGAAATCATAACTTTAATTGTTATATATATCCATTAGATATAATATACTTACTTATTTATATTGTAACAATTTGACAGTAAGAAATATGCTTAACGAAGTCTTAATGTGTGGATAATATGTGATGTAACATAGCTAGTAATAGAAGATCTTGTGGGCAATGTTATGATTCTCCACATTGATGTGATAAAGGGCACTGGCAATATGTACCCTTTATGATATAGAGAAATGATATGCTATATACCTTATGTGAGCTCTTTATATGAGAACCACTCTCGTTTGACACGCGTTTAGTATTGTTCGTTTCGATTTATATATTTAATTTGATTCTAATACGTTAAAAAGTGTTATTGAAATTTTTAATTTCACAAAAATTAAAAAAAATCAAACCTCAATTTGCTTGTTTTCTCTATAATTTCAAATAAATTAATAAAATAACAAATCAAGCTTTGATTTTTATGAATTTTGTGAAATTAAAAATTTCAATAACACTTTTTAACGTATTAGAATCAAACTAAATATATAAATCGAAATGAACAACGCTAAACGTATGTCAAATGGGGGTGGTGCTCGCATAATGTATGTAGCATATCATTCCTCTTATGATATAACTCTGTCACGTTATTATTTCCTATTAAATCCCAAACTATGTGTCACGTTATTATTCCCTATTATGCCCCTCAAATAAACCTTATTTCCTATTAAATCCCAAATTATGTGTCACGTTATTATTCCCTATTATGCCCCTCAAATAAACCTTAACATCAGAACTCTAGCCGCTAACCAACTAACCACATACTCCATAACACAATCTATTTTCTTTTCTTTTTTAATTATAAAATTTACATTGTTTATAACTAATGAAAGTTAAATTAATTAAATACTATATATTATATAATTAAAATATGAATGGTGTGACGAAGGGAGTAATATATTAGTCCGTGACCAAACTTTCTTGTTGAAGGCGGCCATGAGTTTGTTCTTCGCGAAGAGAAGCTGTGTGAGCTTGCAACTTCTGAAAATTGAGGAAACGCACCTGAACTTGCTTGGGGAGTGGTGGGGGTCGGCGACTCATGTTGTTTCCTTAATCTTTTATAATCATATTATACATGAATCGTGTATGTGTTTATGGATATAATTTTGAACTTAAAGGTGAACGAATTATGCATTATTCTATTGTTTAAATTGTGAAAATAGAGAAAATAAATAATACATCTATCAATTCTATCTTTCTACTTCTCTCAAAGTTGTTTTAATTTGTTAGTTTTCTATTAGGACTCTTAATCATTATTCTAAACCGAAGCAAGACTAATTAATGAACAAAAGAACATAATACGTGCATTAATTTATTTCATTGTTTGTAAAAATGAATAAAACAATTTCCCACTTGCCATTTGTTTGAAGGGTGAAAGTTGTAAATTGTTTGCTCTTGTTAAACCCTACAAAATTGTTTCAATTCAAATTAAATAAATTAACAAAGGCAACCCAAAAAAAGTTTGTACGTATAACTAATTAGATAGAAATATTAAACAAAGAAATGGCATAACATACCTCAATCTCAATCACAATATACTTAAGTAGCAGAACCAAAATTTTGAATAAATTTTTCATTAAAAACTAAAAACATTCATTGTTGATTTGCTAAATTTGAAAAGGAAACAAGAAATGGTATTGGGACAAGGTAAGGTGAAATGTTGCTCCTCCACCGGCATGCTTTGCATCAGTCCTTTTCCTATACTAATACTACTATCTAATCATCTTAAATTTAAGGTTAACAAACTAGTATAATTTTTATTATCTGAAGTTGAAAGGTACACATTGAGAAATCGTTGTTGAAACTCGAACATCTCGACTAGTGAAATTTTCACTCGCGGGGTCATCAATTGTCGCCTCATCTAGATAATTAACAATGAAAAATAAATCAAGATTAACAAGAGGGTACAAGACCCCATCAAAGAGTTTTATTGTCGGAAAGTACAAGCACCTTGTAGCAGGCCCGGCCCGCAGCTCCTTATCATTTTCTCAAACTCTCAGACACTACATAATTTCATCTCATTTGGATGCCCCTAAATTTACCTACCAATAAACTCAGACCTGATGGAAACGTTCTTTTCATTGCTTTTATTGTCTCAACATTATTTTTCTTCATTTTTGTGTTATGCTCATCTTTAATTCTTTATTTTGACAACAAGTTGTGGTCTTTAATATCAATTTAGATACAGGAAATGAAACTTGTTCGAAATATTTGGAGTATGTGTGGCAAAATAGGTTTATTATGGTGAGACACGTATATCGTGAGACTAATTCAGTTTTGGATTATTTGACAAGCTGGTTATCATGTCATGATACATGGTTGTATTTTCATAAGGAGCTATTGGTTGGGGTACGAAATTAACTTGTTATTGAGCGATTATTTAGGAACTGCATATGTTCGGGCTGGATAAGTGGTAGTATATTCTTGTGGCCTTGCCCTCTTTTGTAGGATTACTATTTTTTTTTCTTTATCGAAATCTTATGGATGCTATATTAAAATAACATTTGGTATCTAAAGATAAAAATCCTTTTGTAGCACTTGTTTTTAATTTTCCCATACTTCTCAACATAAGCAAATTTATGTTATTGTTGGAATCGTGCTTGGTCAAATGACTTTGATTAATAATAAATGTTACAAGCCATTTAATTTTATGAAATTAAATGCAATAGCGTCGATCTACGTTCCGAGTAGATAACTGTAGTATATTAATTTTCTCAAATCCGACTCCCGGTGAGTGAGAAATAATATATTAAAGTTGGTCACAATAAAGCTAAAAATGAGCTATGGGAAAAAAACTAAGAGATTAATTAACTAAGTGTTAATTATCCCACTTTGGGGATGATAAACTTCTTTGATGAAGTATTTAATAAGATGAATTATTATGTGTAATAATTATCGTGGAACAAGACGGGTGACAGAGCCCACACGCGTGCGCCGCCGCCGCCCGCCCGCGAGCAGCGAGCCGCGCACCGTGCGCCGGGTGTCGGGTGTCGGGTGCCTTGTGCTGTCTTTGGAGCTGGTCGTTGAGCGTGGTTAAAGCCCCGCTTGTTCTTTTTAGACCACCCCAAACTCCACGCTATCCTCGACTGGTCCTGGTCCACGTCATGTTCCCGCTGGACCCCGACGCATAACGGGAGACAAAAGGTCCCCGATGGACCCCGACGGTCCATGCTGTATCCCATCGTGTAGAATGTCCAGGTGCGTCGTGTCTCTTCAGCTCCCAATGGCTAGTGCACCAATCAGTAACCCCCGGCGGTTACAGTCAAGCCATCATGGCACACATAATGGCCGTTGAGTCTATCAATGCCCAATGGGTAGACTTGGCCTATAAATAAGCAGTCACTCCATGCATTGCAAACAATTGAACACACAACAAACTCATATCATTTGCATAGCTCTCTCCCTCTTTACATAGTCTTCCCGTCGAAGCTCTGCCCCCACCTTACTCCCGTTCGCCGGAGCTCTGCTGCTAGCGGTGTTGCTACTTCAAAGACGAAGCCGTTTTATCTTTGGGGACGATACGTCAAACCGAGAGCTCTACCGGGGCGTATCTCGTCTTGCAGAAAGAGGAATCCTTGACTCGGCTTACAAATTATATCTACGGTTTATAGTTTCTAATTTGTTATTTCAATTCAGTTTATTTCCATTTAGTTTCTCCGTTCTTCATTGGGTTGTATTACGCCCGGTTAGTGTATCTTTGTATCACAGTTAATCTAAAACCAACAATCGCAAGACGGGATATACTTGTCGTTGAAGAAGGAGTTTGGATTTTAAACTGAATCTAAAACTTTCGAAACTAATACCTTAGCATGGAGATGGATCCCGTTGCTACGTTCGCCGTCACCACTTTCCCCGACTCCAACACCGACGTGCCCACTGTTCCCTGCTGGCTCCCCGTCGGGTCCCTGCCATGACCACGACTCCCGTCGAGTCCACATCATTACCTATGACTACCCATATCGCCATGAGAAATTACTAACCCGTTTGGGTTGATTGGTGCATCCACCTTTGGTGGCACCGATGGTTCCACATTAAGTGGTTCCATGGGATCCTTGATAGGATCGATTGTTGAGTCCTTTGGGATCAACACGAGTGTTGGGGCCTTCGAGGCCAACACGCAAATTGACGGTTCCACTATTAGTGGTTCCTTGAGATCCTCTAACGGATCAAGTGTTGAGGCCTTCGGGATCAACACGTGTGTTGGGACCTTAGGGGCCAACACGAGAACTGGGGTTCTACTTTTAGTGGCTCCGTAGAATCCTCTAATGGATTGAGTGGCCGGGTCCAACACGAGAGTTCATGCCTTTGGGATCAACACGACTGACTCCAATGTGGGGGAGAGACCTCGTGAATGTGAATGGTCGGTAAGTCCTATGGGACGTCTCCTGTCGTTCCCATGGATAGGGTCGTTGGGCGTGTCCCATTGGTCTCAAGGGACGTCTCCCGTTCGTCGGGAGACATGGGAGACATTTTGCTCCCATCCGTGCCTTAGAAAATGTTCGAAGACATTTGGCACACATTGGTCCCAAGGGATGTCTCCCGTTCGACGGGAGACATGACGGACATTCGACTCCCATCCGTGGCATAGGAAATGTCGGGAGAAATTTCTCACCCGTTCGTACCTTCAAAACGTCGGGAGACATTTCGCTCCCGTTAGTGCCTTAGAATATGTCGGGAGACGTATGGCACACATTTGTGCCGTGGGAAATGTCGGGAGCAAATTTTGCACCTGTTGGTCTCCTGTTCGTCGGGAGACATTGGCTCCCATCTGTGCCTTGAGAAATGTCAGTAGACGTTTTGCACCCTTACATCCCATGTGAGATATCAGGAGAAATTTTGCACACGTCAGTCTCTTAGGAGATGTCGGGAGCAAAATTTGCACCCGTAGGTCTCCCGTTCGTCGGGAGACATGGGGAGACATTTGGCACCCACCCATTCCATGGGAGATGTCGGGAGACATTTGGCACCCGTCCAAATGTCGGGAGAAAGATGAAACCACCAAGAAGCTTGGTGGATCCAACTATATCAAACATGCTAAAGGCAACATAGCCGCCATGTTAACTGAAGAAGTCAACCACGTCGAGAACAAAGGTGGTTGGTATATCGACAGGGGCGTCACTGCCTATGTGTGTGTCGAAAGAAATAAGTTCTACACTTACAAGATTGTTGATGGGAGGAAGCTCAACATGGAAAACCAAGTTTCGTCCAAATGTGTCGACTTTGGAGATGTGGTCCTCAAGATGACGTCCGACGTGACAATCACTCTGAGAAAGTGCTACATGTCCAGGACATACGCAAGAACATAGTTTCTGGATCAATAATTGTAAATAAGGGTTTAAACTTGTATTTGAGTCCAATAAATTCTTTGTGTATAAGTTTGAAAAACCCATCGGAAAATGTTATGTAATCGAGGGTTCTCTTTAAACTAAGTGTATCAGCTATTCGCGGCGTTGAAAAGCCATTGGCTAATAATGGAAATGCTACTACTTTCTCCTATTTGACTGAGTGTTCAAATTGATGGCTTTATTGATTATGACATGTAAATCCTAATGCTATAAAACGTTTAGTAAACTTGGATTTACTAAAGACAAAAGAAGTCAATACCCAAAACAAATGTGAGATTTGTCTTGATGCGAAAATGACTAGATTATTGTTTCATTCTATTGAACGAAACGTGAAACCCCTTGAAAATTCACATTGTTGTGTGTGATTTAAAATTCGTGCAAAGTAGAAGAGGTATAAAGTACTTTATCACGTTCATAAATGATTGCACAAGAAGTTGCTATCTTTATCTTTTAAGAAGTCAAGATGAAGCAATTGAAGTGTTCAAAAATTATAAGAACGAAGTCGAGAAGAACGAAGTCGAGAATCAACTTGGATTGTAAATCAAAATGATTCGAAATGATAGAGGAGACGAATACATAGCCCTATTTGACGAATTATGCAACACATGTGGTATAACTCATCAAACGACTGCACCATATTGACTCAACTTTATTTTACCCAATTAATACCTGCAAGTGTGCGGGGTTATTGTAGCATTTAGCAAGCAAGAGTATATCGTATCCCACAGAGACAATTAAGTGTAAACCTAAGTACCACGAACAAATTTCAACTACTATCCTGACAATCAGGAAATTTTGGGTTTTGAAACTAACAACAACTAAAAGCATATAAATTTGGAGATTAAATTAAAACACTTAAACAAGAAAGCAATTAAGCAAGTTGTATAAGATGATGGAGAAATATGCAGAATTCCGGGATCCGATGCGCAACTCATAGTCTAACCCAATTGAAATAGATTTACCATTTAAAGTCTCCAGAACTGTTGAATCAATCACGATTGTAGTTTAAACCCCCTCCCGAGGTGAGAAATCCATAGATTAGGTGTAATAATTGAAGTCCCCTTCTAATTCTTAGACCTAACTCCTAACAGTTTGATTAGATTAATGATCACACTCAAAATCTCAACTCTCCCGAGTTCTATTGAATTAAGGTGTGAATTATTCATCTTTCAAGATTAAATATTTCATCTCCCGATTACTCTAAGAAACCCTAACACTCCCAATTGGTGATCAATCAATTGATAGGAAAAAAGCACAAGAATAATTCAAACAATTGCAAGAGCAAGATACACTGAAGTCAATTGAATTAAAACTATGAATCAATGCATCTTCACCAAAAATTCTACATGAAAGGTGCTTAGCTACTCATGTTCATGGTAGAAAACAAACCAAAACTAAGAAAAACAATGGAATTCATGATACGAATTACAATTGGCGGAGGAATTGAAGCTTGAATCTTAAATCGTCTTCCAAGAGTTCTTCGGAGAGAGGGAGAATGTGTGTTTGGCGGTAAGTGTAGAATAGATTGAACCCTAGGCTTTTTCTCCTTTTAATCCCCATAAAAAATCATATTTTGGCATAAAAATACGCCAAAACAACGTACCCGGCCGGGTGGAATTATAAAGGGTAACAATCACCCGGCCGGGTGATGATTTTCGACCAGTGTCTGACCTTCCAGCGCTCAATTTGCGACACCCGGCCGTGTGGAATTATAGGGTAACAATTCACCCGGCCGCATGAGATTTTCTGGACAGCGCAGTGCTTGTAAAATGGCCATAACTTCTTCTACAGAGCTTTGATTGAGGTGTTTAAGATACCCACGTGAAGCTCTTTCGAAGACGAAGAGAATGATATGCATTGGGGGTTGATTGGAATTAAAAATCTCTAGTAAAATTGTCTCAAACCAAGACTGCTGCACATCCACCTATTTGCACCTTTTTCTACACATTCTTAACAAAATTGTCAACATACCAACATAATAGAGAAGTAGATATAAACACGCCTAATAATAGAAAATATATATGATCAAATTCATATAAAACCACCCTCTAAAACCATGTAAAATCCAAGTATGTCACATATTTACCACAATCTAATGGTGTTGCAGAACGCAAGAATCGAACTCTCAAAGAGATGATGAATGCGTTACTGATCAGTTCGGGGATGCCCCAGAACATGTAGGGGGAAGTTGTTTTGATAGCCCACTACATCCTAAACAAAATCCCACGCAAAGGTAAGGACGTTACTCCTTATGAGTTGTGGAAGGGAAGGAAGTCATCCTACAAATACCTCAAAGTGTGGGGGTGTTTGGCAAAGGTGATGGTTCCTCTGCCCAAAGAAGTTACAATCGGTCTTAAAACGGTTGACTGCATCTTCATTGGGTATGCACTTAATAGTAGTGCATATCCATTTGTTGTCCACAAGTCTGAAATATCGTCTGTGACCGTGGGAACAACAATCGAGTCAAGAAATGTTGTATTTCTTGAAAATATATTTCCTCGCAAAGACAAGGAAAATATTGCACCCAATTCTGAGACGAGAATTGAGGATGAAACCACTAGTTCTAAATCAGTGGATGAAGAGCCAGAATTGCGCAAGCGAACAAGGCCTGATCCAAACGATGCGGTACCAAGACTTGGTAGCAGGGTCAGAACACCAAAGACTTTTAGTCCTGACTATATTGCATTAAAGTTGGATGAAAAACCAACATCGATAAAAGTAGCCTTTGCTTGCCCAGACGGGGTTGCATTGGAAAGAAGCTGTTCAAAGCGAAATTGATTCAATTTTGCTAAACCACATGTGGGTGTTGGTTGATCTACCTGAAGGTGCTAAACCTTTAGGATGCAAATGGGTCCTTAAAAGAATGTTTAAGGCTGATGGAACAGTGGACAAGTATAAAGCTAGACTGGTAGTCAAAGGCTTTAAACAAAAGGAAGGGTACGATTTCTTCGATACCTACTCACCTGTAACGAGGATTACATCAATTCGAGTGCTTCTCGCGATTGTTGTTGTACACAATCTTTAGATTCATCAAATGGATGTTAAGACTGCGTTTCTAAATGGTGACCTTGAAGATGAAATCTATATGGAACAACCTGAAGGTTTTGTAGTACCTGGACAAGAGAAAAATGTATGCAAACTGGTTAAATCCTTCTATGGATTGAAACAAGCGTCGTTGCAGTGGCACTTGAAATTTGATAACGTGATGTTATCAAATGGATTTAAAATCAACGAATGTGACAAATGTGTCAACATTAAGAATACTGATAATGGATACGTTATAGTGTGTCTCTATGTTGCTGATATGTCAATCATGGGTAGTAACACCTACGTGATTAACTACACGAAAGCCATGTTAAAGAGAAACTTCAACATGAAGGATATGGGTCTAGTCGATGTAATTCTTGGAATGAAAATTCTAAGAACATCCGAAGGAATCACCTTAACACAATCTCATTATGTTGAGAAAGTATTAAAGAGGTTCAACGCCTATGATGGCACCCCGGCTAAGACGCCTATAGAGCTTAATGTTCACTTGAGCAAAAACAGGGGTGAGCCCATTGCACAAGAAGATTATGCACGAGTCATTGGATGCATTATGTATCTTACTAATTGCACTCGACCTGATATTGCTTGCGCAGTGAACAAGTTGAGCCGTTATACGAGCAATCCAAGCAAAGAGAATTGGAAAGCTCTTGTGAGAGTTTTGAGGTATCTTAAGTATACTCAAAAATCATGGGCTACACTTTTCGAGATACCCCCCGGTACTTGAAGGGTACTACAATGCAAACTGGATATCCGATAACAAAGACTCACTTTCAACAAGTGGATATGTCTTTACTATTGGGGGTGGTGCTGTCTCGTGGAAATCCATGAAACAGACATGTATAGCCCGATCCACCATGGAATCTGAATTCGTAGCTTTAGATAAAGCTGCGGAAGTAGCCGAATGGCTTAAAAACTTCCTTGAAGATATTCCATGTTGGTCAAAGCCCGTGTCTCAAGTGTTAATTCACTGTGATAGCCAAGCCGCTATTGGTAGGGCAAACAATGGCCTGTACAATGGTAAGTCTCGACACATCCATCGACGACATAATACAGTGAGACATTTGATCACAACAGGGGTGATTACAATTGACTACGTGAAGTCATTGGATAATCTAGCAGATCCGCTAACCAAAGGGTTAAATCGTGATCAAATGAATAAATTGCTAGATGGAATGAGTTTGAAATCCACAAACTAAAGAATTGTCATAGTGGTAACCCAACCATGATGACTGGAGATTCCAAGAACTTGGTTCAATGAGAAAACTAAGCTATGAGAATTCGTGTGAACACTCATCTACATCTATTCCCTAGAGAGTAATAGAGTGTTGAAAAACTTGCCTAGTGGTGAGGTTAAGTCTATGACTTTTAATGATCCCTAAAGGATCTCATTGAGATAAAGTTCTCAAAGAGACCGAGTATGGCAAGATACTTAATGAGGAATCACCCATGTAAGTGTGAAGTTGGACCGCTTCAAACAATATACTTATTAATCCAAAGTGGTGTCCAAGGCCTAAAATGGACACAAAACGTGAGAACGTATGAGGTTGAGGTATTTAAGTGTTAACATCATTGTCTCAGTGCACGCCGTGGAGGAATAGTTCAAAGCATCGCGCTACTTGTCCGCATGTGTATCCGATGGCGTTGACTATGGATGGTTCAAAGCCAAAAACTACCTATCCTTATGCTTACATACCTCTTGAGGGTTGAGCTTGTGTCTGCATACATATGCATTTGACAATTTCCACTCATGCGGGGGATTATTGGAATCGTGCTTGGTCAAATAACTTTGACTAATAATAAATGTAACAAGACATTTCATTTTGTGAAATTAAATGCAATAGCATCGATCTACGTTCCGAGTAGATGACCGTAGTATATTAATTTTCTCAAATCCGATTCCCGGTGAGTGAGAAATAATATATTAAAGTTGGTCACAATAAAGCTAAAAATGACCTATGGGAAAAAACTAAGAGATTAATTAACTAAGTGTTAATTATCCCACATCGGGGATGATAAACTTCTTTGATGAAGTATTTAATAAAATGAATTATTATGTGTAATAATTATCTTGGAACAAGACGGGTGACAGGGCCCACATGTGTGCGCCACCGCCGCCCGCCCGCGAGCAGCGAGCCGCGCACCGTGCGCTGGGTGTCGGGTGCCTTGTGCCTTGTGCTGTCTTTGGAGTTGGTCGTTGAGCGTGGTTCAAGCCCCGCTTGTTCTTTTTAGACCACCCCAAACTCCACGCTATCCCCGATGGGTCCTGGTCTACGTCATGTTCCCGCTGGACCCCGACGCATAACGGGAGACAAAAGGTCCCCGATAGACCCCGACGGTCCATGCTGTATCCCGTCGTGTAGCATGTCCAGGTGCGTCGTGTCTCTTCAGTTCCCAATGGCTAGTGCACCAATCAGTAACCCCCGGCGGTTACAGTCAAGTCATCATGGCACACATAATGGTTGTTGACTCCATCAATGCCCAATGGGTGGACTTGGCCAATAAATAGGCAGTCACTCCATGCATTGCAAACGATTGAACACACAAAAAACTCATATCATTTGCATAGCTCTCTCCCTCTTTGCATAGTCTTCCCGTCGAAGCTCTGCCCCCGCCTTACTCCCGTTTACCGGAGCTCTGCTGCTAGCGGTGCTGTTACTTCAGAGACGAAGTTGTTTTATCTTTGGGGACAATACGCCAAACCGAGAGCTCTACATGGGCGTATCTTCTCTTGCGGAAAGAGGAATCCTCGACTCGGCTTACAAATTATATCTACGATTTATAGTTTCTAATTTATTATTTCAATTCAGTTTATTTCCGTTTATTTTCTATGTTCTTCATTGGGTTGTATTATGCCCGGTTAGTGTATCTTTGTATCACAGTTAATCTAAAACCAACAGTTATAAAATCATATAAATGAGTTGTGCAACCAAAAACAGACATTGCTCTAGTGATGCCCACGGTTCCAAAACCGGCGGTTCCGGTTTGTAGGAAGACGGAACCGGAACCGGACCGTGAGGCTATTTCACGGTTCCGGTTCCGGTTCCGAACCACCGGTTTTCGGACGGTTTACACGGTTTCGGTTTGAAAACCGGTGGTTTTCACGGTTCGGTTTTTTTTCTTCTATGTAATTTTAAATTTGGACTTATACAATAAATTGGAACAAGACAACGGATAATTTAAATTGAAATAAGACGAATAAGGTGAAAATGATATCAATTTTATTGAATTTGAGTTGTAACGGACAACGATACATTACAATTTACAATACATTATTACATATACAACTTACAAGTATACAACATACAATAATGTAATATAATTTACAAGTTTGGTCGGAACGTAAATAACAAATCATGAAATGGGGGGGAAAAGGAAAAAAATGGAAAAGGGCTTGAGCTCAACTTAAAATTTCGAAGTTAAACTTTTCAAATTTAAGTTGAATTACCTACGTATCCACAATTTTATTGTGGAATCAAAGCCCACGTAGTTCTCTTACCTTGTTTACCTTTTAGGTCGGTCGTGCTCGCCATTCACTGCCCCCCATCATTGATATTGTTGAGCGCTCTCACTTCCGACCTCGTCATCGCCATCGGTGGAAAAGTCTTCACCACCACACTCTACACGGAAGTCGAAATCCGGCTCTTGTGCTCTCATGTCCGCCTTTGCCCAATCATCAAGTAACATAGTGGCTTCCATCTTTTTGGCGGAGAGATTGCTCCTTTTGTCGTCTAGGACACAACCGCCGACACTAAAAGCTTGGTCAACGGCGACGGTGGAAGCAGGAATGACGAAAATCTCCTTAGCCATTATCGAGAGTATCGGAAACTCTTTGTCATGTGTTCCCCACCAATTAAGGACGTCAATTTGTTGAGTAGGAGGACCTGCATCTTGAAAAATAAAGTGCGATTCCAAATATATATCTAACTCACTAGTAGCTCGAGTCCTATTGGTTGTAGTACCGTATAGATCTTACAATTGTGATACTACGTCTGGATCCATCATGACATTGCTATAGTTCCCGCCACCAAATAGAGTGCGATTCCAAATATATATCTAACTCACTAGTAGAAGGACTAGGAGGAGCACGTACCTGGTGAGCGGTGTTATACCGCATTTCATATTCCGCGTAGAGAGCACGCAGTGCACTATCTAACCTTAGTTTGATTTCATGAACATTCGGAAGACTTAGTTCGAAGCATTCTCCTCTTGTCAAGCCCATTTTGCGAAGTTGAGAAAAATCCAAATCATGCAAACAACCATAGTACATGTCTAAAATTTTATGAACACCATGCAACTTCCACTTTGGATCCAAATATTTTGCAATAAAAAACACATTTGGAATACGCGCAAAATATTTTAACCATTTTTCAACCGTATAAAAGAAAATTGCCTTCAACTCTATGAATTGAGTATTTTTCGCACATGTCTTAAAACCAATTGCCACATACATGCAATGCTCCAAAACGCGCACAGAAGTAGGATAATAAACACCAGATAACTCAACAGTGGCATTTTGAAAGCTTGGAATAATCGAAACAAATCCATGTTGTGGTCCCAACAAGAGGGTATCAAAAGCAAATCAGAAGGAACATGCGGGCAAGTTCTAAAAAAATCACATAAATATTGAATGTGGTTCAAGGTCGACTCCAACATATCGTACGTCGAGTTCCAACGAGTTGAAACATCCAAACGAAAATTGGTGTACCTGCACTGCTTGCTATGACGATATTTCTTCCAAGCTCTACCAATAGGAGCTTTGTTATGAATCAACTTAACAGCAGTTCTAATAGGATCAACATACTTTTGCCACAAATCGATCGCATCTTGAACACACAAATTCAAAATATGGGCAATACATCGCACATGAAAATATTTGCCATCAATAAGAGGAGAACATGCACTGATGAGTTCATCTATACTGGTAGTGTTAGCGCTTGGATTATCAAAACCAACGGAAAAAATTTTATTGATCAACTGAAATTCATTCAAAATTTGAATGATCAATTAAGCAATTGCTTGTGTAGTGTGTGGTACGGGAAATTCCCGAAATGCAATCAAATGTTTGTTTAAAGTCCAACTGTGATCAACGAAATGCACATTGATGCCCATATACGAATTTTTGCTAAACCAATCAGTCCACACATCAGAGCAAATAGAAACTTTATGACCCAAGTTAACAATAAATGTACCTAATTGCGCCTTCTTTTCCATGCATTGTCTAACAACAACTCGAGTCATAGAAGTTCGACTCAATTTTCTTGCAGCGGCATTATAAACTTGTCACATACTCAACTCAAACGCATTGTTATCAAAAGCATTGAACGGAAAATGTTTCATCACGGCAAATCTAGACATCACATTAAGAGCATTTTTGTGATCATATTTCAAAAGAGTATTGCTACACATACTTGATGTTTGGGATGAACCCGTCCCACTCCCGGTCCCGACTCCATGTTGACAGTTGAGTTGAGTTTGGGTTGGAGCGATACCAAACTCGACCGGATGCACTTTCTCCATGTGACGGGTAAATGTACCATATCCTCCACCCTTTCGGAATGTGTATACGTTTTCGCAATAGTTGCAATACACATTATAAGTGTCTGGATCGGTACTATCTTGTACCTTCTTGAAATGTTTCACCATGATGTTTGAGGTTAAAGACCTTTCAATTGGTTTAGGAGGGTGTCCACGACCACGACCACGACGACTCCTTGGTGGTGGTGGGGGTGGCATTTCTTGAACCTCTTCCGCCTCTTCCTCCTCCTCCTCGTCATCATCATCATCGTCGTCATCAAGATTCACAGGGGTTGGAATTTGTTGAGAATAGGCACCGCGACCGGGAGCACCACTACCGGTACCAACATAAGCATCGCTTTGGGATTAAGAGCGAGAGAGAGCAATAGCATTGGCCATATCTTGCTCTTCTCGAATCTACAAAATAATATTTGTATTGTAAATATCCAATAGAATTATGAACAATAATGTAATGTAATTCATAGGTAATTATATTAGTAGATAATAATTATTAACCTGACACGCATCCATGTTCCTTTGAGAAATCTCATCAATAACGGATCTTCGACTTGGCCTCTTGGACTTTCCCTTTTCCCTTATCAACACGACCTTCTCGGGATGAAGACATCTTGATAGTAACAAATTATATAGTAGAAAACTAGAAATATGGAATAATATATATTATTGTTGTTTTAGCAATTGAGAAAGACAAAGAGAGATAATTGGGAGATTGAAGAGAGAAACTCTTGTTAACACAAGAATGGGGTGAATATAAGTGAGGATAGAAGGGGGTATTTATAGATAAAAATGGGGGGAAATTTGATGAATTTGAATTCAAAATCAGAATTTTTTTAAAAAATTGAATTTTGGACCGCCGGTTTGGTCAACAAACCAGCTGCAAAACCTGCAACGTGTCAGCCTCGTGTTCCGCACCACCACCGAAAACCACTGGTTTAACGGTTAACCGTCGGTTTTTGGTCCAAAACGGCCAGAATCGGCCGACAAAACCTCCTGAAAAAGCTGCCCCCGCTGACGCCTCGGTTACCGCACCAGAACCGTGAAACTGCCGATTAACCGATAGTTCCGAACCATCCGGAACCGGCGGTTCGGTGATGGTTCCGGTTCGAAAAATCTTGAACCGGAATTGAAACGGAACCGGACCACGGTTCCAAATGCGACGGTTCCGGTTCGAGAAAATTGACACGGTTCCGGTTCGGAACCGGAACCGGCGGTTCCAGTTTGACGGTTAACCGCCGGAACCGGCAGTTCCAGTTTGGCGGTTAACCGCCGGAACCGCAACTGGTGGGCATCTCTACATTGCTCCCGTTGGTCCAATTTATACAGTTATATAATGTTAAAAAGTGGGATAGTTTGTTGGCGTCCATATCAAATATAGGTCACACTTACCAATCACCATCCATCACATGAAATTTGCATACAACATGTCCCCCCGTTCATAACAAACACAGCTTTCTTATGATTAATAATCTCCATATTTGTTTTTGCACTTTAAAACTTAATCTAATTCCTTTGATTTCTACCCAATTGTAATGCAATGTATATGGTCATGAAGTTGAGTTTAAATTTCTTTAAGTAACTTATTTTCTTCAAAGCAAAATTTATAAAGTTCAGTTTAAATTATGCTTCCTCGGTGCCCTAAAAATAGTGACTTTTGAGATGACATGAGTTTCACTGCGAGATGGTAGGTAATATAGGAGAGAGAGAAAAAAAAGTAGTGGATTAATGTTAGTAGGTAGTAAGGCGTGCACATCATCAGGGTTGTAACGTGTTGTAATGAAAAAATAAATAAAAATAAAAGTAATTACTTTTACTACACAAACTGGACTATTTTTTTTGGCAAAAGGAGTGTGAAGTTGCAATGCCTTTTGTGCACTCTAACATAGCACATTTCCCATTAAGATCATGTTGCCAGAATTATAATCACAAAACATGTTGAGTTAATTTTGAAATGAAATCGTTGTGGAAAATTCCAAATACGGCAGACTTTAGCGAGCATCGTTTACCAAGCATCATGAACAGTTTACCAAGCATCATGAACACTCACCAATCACTGAGCACTTGTCTACATCACCGAGCACAACAAATCCGAGTAAGAGAAATGGGAAAAGGGAAGACATTACCAAGTGCACACGTAAAGTGCCTTGTATAAAAACTTATCTATATACCAAGCAACGCCTTGCTCGGTGCAAGTAGTGTTGGTGAGCACATACCAAACAACATGTACGTACTCAAGCGCTAAATAATTCTAGGAAACATTTTCTAGAATGTATGGAGCAACTCGTGCTAAGTAATGTTTCGGTCAACATACCGAGCACACAGTAGTTAATGTTTAATTTATATTGATCTAATTTTTAAGTCCAATTGACAAATAAATTAACAGAGGGACAGAGTTTGAAACATGTGAGGCGCATGCATTTATGTGAGAATGTGTCGTATGATAAAGGCCATTCGTTCTTGCTAGACAGCCCAACAGCAATGAGAACAGTGAGTTTCCCTTATAATATCAACAGGATTTGATTTGAGGGTCCCAAAATGAAATTCATAGGAATCAATTATTGTATTTATATTGCATTGCATATACCAAAGAAAGATTCGCTTGAAATGTTTGGTTGAAAATATGAAAAGATTGATTCATTTGCAAAAGAATATAAAATGATGACAAAGAACAAAACGAAACATATAATTCTCACAAAATCATTGGAAAGTAAAAATAAATAAATTATACATAGTCGAAAGAAATAAATCCAAATGTTAGAACTAGCGACCAAAATGTTGGGCAAATTGGGCCACTTGTTACTTTTTGGGCAAGCAATTTGTCGTCATCATCCCTTTATAAATAAGAGGCAAAACATAGCTAATTAAACCACTTCACTTCACTTCACTTCACATATAGTAATTGAATTGTGGCAATGGAAGTGACGAAAGAGGTGAGTAGAGAAGAGAAATGGTCACTCAAGGGCATGTCGGCTGTTGTGACGGGTGGAACTAGAGGCATCGGGTAAGTTATGACTACGAAAAATAGTCTTGTTTTTTCATTTTAAGTTTGCACTTGAAATTATAATATAATATGAACTAACGTTGTGTATGTTTTGAATTGAAGACGGGCGATAGTGGAGGAGCTAGCGGGGTTCGGTGCAAGAATCCACACATGTTCAAGAAACAAGAAGGAGCTAGATGAAAGAGTTCAACAATGGAAAGCCAAAGGGTATCAAGTGAGTGGCTCGGTTTGTGATCTAACTTCAAGAACACAAAGACAAGAACTAATGCAAACCGTGGCTTCACTTTTCGATGGCAAGCTCAACATTCTTGTAAGTCATTTCAATTAATTGTATTGCAAATTTGCAATTTATTGATTGAATTAATTCATAGATCAACAATGCTGCAATAAGCATAATGAAAAGAGCAATGGAGCATGATGAGGAAGACTTTTGGCAAATAATAGGAACAAATTTGGAGTCACCCTATCATCTCTCCCAAATGGCACACCCTCTGCTCAAAGCTTCCGGCAGGGGCAATATCGTCTTTATCTCCTCCGTCGCTGGCAAAACTGCGCTCCCCGCACTCGCTGTCTATTCCGCTTCCAAAGGCAACACCTCTTTCTTCCGAGCATGGATTTCCTGTTGTGTTCATCTACATTCTCCGTTAATTTTTATACATATAGATTATTTTTCTTTATTTACATTTTGTGCGGCGTAGATGAGCACAACATTCCCTACTGTGTATTTTGCCATAGCAGGGCATCGTGCCCCTTTCTTTCTTTACTTACTTACATAATTTAATTTAATTTAATTAATTAGCTTCACATTCATTCAATAATATGTTATTAACATTGTGCAGGTGCAATAAATCAATTGACAAAGAATTTGGCTTATGAGTGGGCAAAAGACAACATTAGAGTTAACACAGTGGCACCATGGGCAGTCAACACCACTATTGTCAAACCTGTACCACATCTATCCCTTATTATTTTCAAGTTACATTTAATTTTTCAAATTTAATTTATACTAACAATGAAAATATATTGAAATAGTGGATTGGCAGCATCAATCATCAAGCCAATCAACATCCCAATTGGTTGCTTGATGATAAATAAGATGGACTTGAAATTTTCTCTTATGGGACATAGGTGTGACAATGTGATTTCTTTTTTTAGAATTAATCCATTTCAACTTTCAAGTGATGGCTCTCTTTGAAAAGTTCACTAGTTCACCACCACACATCCAAAAATGGGACCCCAATTTTGTATCTTATGTCCTTAAATATCGCAAAATGTCACCTTTTTTTTTGCATCAAATCAAACAAGTTTCAATCTGAATTAGCTGTTATTTTTGTGTTGTGTACAGGAAGATATTGACGTGTGTATACAAAGTATGTTTGGGCCGCTGATGGCCCGAACTCCGATCCGGCCCATAGCCGAACCGGATGAGATATCGCCTTTGACGGCATTCCTCTGCCTTCCGGCGGCTTCTTACATTACCGGCCAAGTTATTTATGTTGATGGTGGCTTCACTTCTAGCGCTTGAGCAATTGGTAGTATTATTATTTTTCCCTTACCTAAATGTGTTGTTTAGTAAAATGTGTTATTTGTATCAACCCTAAAGGCTGCACCAGAGGATATGCTTGCCAACTGCAATTGGAACAGCTAATAGCTATTCATGATTTTTTTTTAAATCATGATATTATTTTGAAAACAATGTCATTTGCTTGATTGTACTTTGATATTATTGTCTATCTTCATAAACCCAAAGAGTGGTGTCCAGTTTATTTGACAAATCAAGATTAAATGGATATGGATGTAAATTTATATTTAGTGAGGTAATTTTTTAATTAAATCTTTATATTTAAAATAAAATATAGTGTGTAATTTAAAATAGTGTGACATCAATCAATCATCCTTCTTATTACCCTAACCTCCATAAATGTCCCCTTTGATATGGGCCAACATTGTGATTGATTGGTTATGGCTCTGTTCCATGGGGCCCTTTAGATGACCGAAATATTATGGGGCCATTTGTTTAATGGGTTGGGCCCATAATGGTCGCCGACCTAATGGGTTGGCCCATAGGGTGTTCTGATAGAGTTCACTCATTTTGATGGCACATAATAGTAGAACTGTAGAACTATAATCCAATTCCTTGGTTTAAATTATTGTCGTACAATGTTTTATTTTTTTTCATTACTGGTGTATATTTCATACTATTACATGAACGGAATTTAAACGTGAAAGTCCTTATAAAATTTGAACAAAAGATAAACCATAGTTATATGATAATTTTTATGAAATTTGAAGTTCATAATCTCTCAACATTATATTTTCTACATCCATAAATGGGTTATGTGATCACTTTTAGTCCTTCCCATAGTCTCTCAGTTTTCCATTTTGATATGTCTCTGACTCCTGAGTCCCTGAAGAGTATGCACCCTACATTACACTAACTCATTCTCACTTACATTTTATTATAAAACTAATACTCTTACTATATAAAAGTATACCTCATATTTTATTAGTAACTTTTTTCAACTCATTTTCTATTATATTTCTTAAAATCCGAGTTGGGTCAAAATTAGACATAAATTGATTTAACGTGTCAGGTCGGCGGCTAGCAACTTCCGTCTATCATTTATATCCTTTATATATAGTACTCCCTCCGTCCTATAATAGATGTCACAATTTCTTTTTTTAGTTTGTCTCATAAAAGATGTCACATTTCTCTTTTTGAAAAAAGTTCTCTCTCACACCAATATATAAAAATATACTTTTTCTTTCCACTTAACACACAAACATCTCCTAAAATCTCGTGTCATTTCCCAAGTGTGACATCTATTATGAAACGGATGAAGTATTTTTTATAATCATAATTATATGAAGTACTCCCTCCGTCCGCCATTAAATGTCTCATTTTTCTTTTTTCGTTTGTCAGCTAATAAATGTCTCATTTCACTTTTACTATACTCCTTCAGTTCCATAGTAATAGAGTCATTTTTTCATTTTGGTACGTTTCATAGTAATAGAGACATTTCCCTTTTTACTAAAAATCAACACATTTTTCCACACTTACTTTACTCTCTCCTACTTTTTTCTCTCTTCATCTCTCTACCTTTTTTCATTTTCCACTTTATTCTCCATTTACTTAACAATTTTTCTTAATCTCCGTGCCGAAAAGAAACGCATCCATTACTATGGAACGGGGGGAGTATTTTGCAAGTGGACCTTACATTCCACTAACTCATTCCACACACATTTTATTATAAAACCAATATATAAAAGTTGGCCCTACATTCCATTAACTTTTCTATCCACTTTACTACATAAAGTCAAACAATTTTTTAAAATTCGTGCCAGTCAAATATGAGACACTTAATCACATACAGAGGGAGTAATTTTATATAAGTAATTTCTTGTAATTTGGTCAGTTTAAATTATTGTACAATCCAAATGTCATTAATTTCAACTATTCTCTCCAATGAAATGTTTATTATTGGTTGAGATAACAGAGATACTATTTTATATACATTTTCATTAAATGAAATTTCATAAAAAAAATGAAGTAGAAGATTTTAGAAAAATAAGAAGAAAAAATAAACTGTAAAATTTGATATCTGAGAACATTATTGGAGATTGATATGTCATACGTATTTGTGTTTGTTGAAAAACAAATTATAAGTTATCATATTGTTATTGATAAACAAGAAATAGCTTCAGTAATTATAGTTTATTTTGTTGTACAAATATTTTTGTTCTAGGCTAATTGCAAAACAAAAAAATATTAGGTCCCACCGAGACTTGAACTCGGGTTACTGGATTCAGAGTCCAATGTCCTAACCACTAGACCATGGGACCAGTTGTTGAAAATCCAACATCCATATTTATTTTAAATTGAATTCAAATATTAGTGCTTTCCTAGTAACAAATTCTTATGGGCCAACGCCACAACGTGGCAATATTTTTGTTGTTAAATTAATTGTGGATTCTGAATTGAAGTAAAACTCAATCCCCCTTTTAAATTATGTTCATGCAAGAGAGTGAATTTCACAATGTCCAAACTTAACATTGTTTGAGATGTAATTTATGTAAAAATAGACTGTCTTTTTCATTGTGAGGCTAAATTCGTTCCAACAAATGTGTTTGAGATCAATGATACTACTAAAAACGACTCCAAATCCCAGAGGCCCATCATTACTAATCTTAGTTATGGTTTCAACCACATCAATGTAATTCAATGCAATAAAAGAAGATGATGAACATTCATAGAGCCGATGACCCATCAGTTGGTTGATCGTCCACGAAAAACCGTTTCAGTCTCGTCCGTGCAACTGAGACCTGCAGGATTGCGGAAGAGGCGACATATGAGCAACTTCCTATCGGATTGTTATGAAAACGGGAGGGAGGGGTTAGTAGTAGTGTTGTACCTGCTTATCCCAATCTGTTCTCTTGGTTATGATCATTAGTACTATAGTTTGAACCAACGTCCCCATTAGCATTCCAATCCACACTCCCTATATACAACATTAAACAAATTAATCTGACACGTCATGATCAACGGGATATGGAAACTCACCTCGACTTCTAGCTTGATGACATAACCCAGTATGACCCCGATAGGAATTCCTATCAGGTAATAACATCCTAGGTTGACGTATACCACAACGCTCTGCCACCCAGCCCCCACTGCGACGCCTGTTCAGTCGATAACATTCTTCAATTGTTAAAGATTTCCTATTCAGTAAGATGTGGTGAATTAGCAAAGAAGATTATAGGCCTCACCAGAAAGAACTGGTTGAACACTATTCATGAGAATGGAGAATGCCAGCAGAGGAGACAAGTGAGCAACTTCCACAGCCACATCTTCGTCGTTTGTGAATATGTAAGCTAGACGTTCACGAAAGAATAGGAAAAATACGAAAAGCACTAGTCCTATGGACGTTGAAGTCACGACAATATTCACAATAGAAAACTTTGCAGCTTTAGAGTCCCCCCTTCCAAGCTCGTTTGAGACCCGTACACTGTGACAAAGAGTAGGAAGACGATCCATTTAAAACGAGTTCCTCTAGTCTAATACAAGTTGGTTACCAATAGGATGAAGCAAAAATTTCATACCTTGCGGCAGCCAAGAAACCAAGCGATATCATCATTTCCCAGCCATTTATGTTAAGGCTACAAGACAGAAAGCAATAATTATATGATGACGCTGAGGATACAAGATTAGTACGAGGTCAGATTGAATTATACCAGATCGAAAGAGCATCAACCGCGACCCTAGCATTCTTCAAATTTCCCGTCAAAAGGATCAGTATGGCATTGTACCATAGCTCGAGACTATCACCAAAAAGAAACAAAGAAACTAAAGATGCAGACTGAGGACTTCATAATGAACAATAAACTTCCATGAAAACCCTCGGTTTTCCTTAGGCGCAATGCTTAATGGTGTTTTATGCAAAGGGTTTCAAGTTAAACCTTTTTTCATACTATTATGCAAGTTTGAGGTCTTGAATAAAGTCGTAAAGCCTTACCAGAGCATGGCACCGGACGACATGGAAAATTTGATAACTGGCCAAAGATCTTTGAAGGCTAAGGTCGAAAAGCCACTCCAAGTTTCAGGGCATCCTCCGCAAGTGACAAAAATTAGCTGGCCGATGTTTGGAATCCAGTAGGCCAAGATAGTGGACACCATTGCACCAGGTACACCATAATGATACTTCACGGTTAAAAGCCACGAAAGGAAAATGTGGATAGTCAAGGATAACACCGCCAAATATGTTATTATCATGTTCTTGCTCTGCGCTTGTAAGTACATCTGGCAGGTAAATGACACGATGAAAGAGTATATGACCGGGATGAACCAGAGGGCGATCTTCCCTGCCTCTTTTGCAATATCTTCATCCTGCCCGAGGGCTATCAAGATAGGGGTTGCAAAAACATAGACAGGCACTAGTGCAGTGGTGAGGAAAATCAAAACAATCCATGATCTTTGGAGGTATATTCCAAGCATGTGATACTGCCTCGCGCCATAAGCTTGCCCGCACAGCGTTTCCAATCCATTGGCCGCTCCCAACTGCAAATCCGAAATCCGAACTAACGTCACATGCTCTTGGTTTCCTAGATTGAACTCATACTCCATATTACTCCTATCACTCAATTAAACACACACTCTCATTCACCAACCCCCTTTGGAGCAATTCATCAATCACAAACAAAGAATTCTTGATAACTAAGCATCAATTGAACATCAGTATCACACCAATTGAACATCATATGGCTGAAGATTAAAAAAAATCCCAAATCAAAAGCCAAACTAATGCTTATGTGGACTTGTTAATCACCTTCCTCGCACAGACACTAGTATTTCCTAGAAAAGAAAAGGGTAAGAAGGTGAAAAAATACCAGCAATCCGTTGGCAAATCGAGTAAGGAGAGTGAAAACAAGAGCATAGGCAGCAAGCTCAGTAGCACCGATGTGGCCCACGTATGCTTGGCTGATAACATTTATTCCAAAGGTGGAAAATCGAGTGAAAATGGCCGGTCCAGCGACCACCCACATCTTCTTGTTCTCCACCCATAGCTTCGTCTTCAAATCAACCTCATCTTCTTCAACAGGCTTCACCAGCAGCGCCTCTCGAGGATCGCCCTCCATTTACTCACCTGCTCAAACCAACAAACTAAAAATCGAAACTTTTTCTTAATTCCACCAAAAAAAAAACTGGGAATAAAAAAATCGTTGAAAAAGTAGATATAGGGAAGGAAAAATCAGTCGTAAAGATGGATCGGAAACCCGAATTTCGAAATTGACGAGGGAGAGATGGAATACGTGTCGTGGACTAATAATTCTCCAGTGCTCTTCTCATGCAGTATTGAAAAGGGCATTTATGCTGCTGTTGACCAAACGCATCTATTTATTAATTAAACGCTTGCCTTTCTTCACACTTACCAATCTCAGTCTTCATACAAAATATAGAATCAAGCATATAGAAATTATGTTTAGGTCATTATTAATTTATTTTTAGGTTATTATTATAAAGATAACTTTAAATGATCTTAACTTAACTTTAAAAAACTGTTTAATAATAACCATTCGTATTTTTAGTGCATGATTAACCATTAGATTGACAAATCTCATGATTAAAATTTGGTCTTAATTTTGTATTGATATACTTTTGTATATTGTTCATTTTCCCTAGTACTAATCATAAAAATATGAACACTTTTAAAATGTTATGAATTTAATATAAAATTTATATGGATAGTGATACAATGCAAACTTTAAATATTATACAAACTCCAAATTTTAATCTGGATTGTTAGAAATTGTTAACAGATGATAAAATAACATCAACAGAGAATATCAATACATTGTCAACTAAGTGTCAACTGTTAACATTTTATGTTGATATTATTTTATCTATATATTGACATTTTCTAACTGTTCAGATATAATTTGAAGTTTGTACAGTTTGCATTTGATTACGTCCTCCATTACTATAGGACATAAATATAAATAGAAAATATAATGCTCCATCTCGTGAATCTTAATTCATATTTAAATATTGCTAAAAATTACAACCAGTTCTTACTACTTTTTCTCAGCGTGGTATCCATTTTTGAGTAGATTATAGTTAAGACTAATTTTCGAAATAAGAATGAGGTTGACACAATTCTAAATTATTACATCCACGTGAATTTGATGAATTATCGACGCTAATGTACGACGACATCAGTATCGTGATTGAGTTATTGTGATGGCATAGATGTAATTGTTTTTACAAGATCATTATTATAAGAACTTTTTACAAGATTATTATTATAGGAACGTTTAAATGTACTTCCTCCGTCTCAATTAAGTTGAGTTGTATTTTCTATTAGAATGTTTTAATTAAGTTGAGTTATTTCCGTTCAAAAAAAGCAATTCAATCTTACTTTATTCAATTACATAATTTACTCTCTTTTTATCTTTACACTATATTCATCTATCATTACTTACACAATTTCTTAATCTTCGTACACTTTATGTACATTAATTTGATATGACACTAATGGTAAGGATTTAATTAGGTTTTTGTAGAGTAGAAAAATTTTCATCATTTTATATCATCTCATCCGTTTCCTATTAATTGACACAAATTTCATTTTTCGTCTATCCTTATTAATTAGTATCCTTCCATTTTACTAGTACTTGATAATGACCCACAAATTCTATTAATTAATTTCACTTTCGAGCTTTTCATTGTATTTTTTAAAATTCGTATCAAGTCTATCGGTTTAAAATTGGTATCAAGTTGATCGGTGTTAATAAATGGTGACAGAAGAAGTAGCAAATTAAGGAGCCGTGACGATATTTTATTAAGGCTCCGCATATTATTGGTTTGTTTTTGTTGAACCCAATTGATATAATCTTGCCCAGACAACATTATTACATGTGATGGTATTTGTATCTGGAAAAGTAAAAGTTATTCAAAAGCTTTTAAAATAAAAGTAGTGTAATACTTACTACTTAGTACTATGATGTGAAGGGATCGAAATTTCGTGCATCTGAAAAATGTGGTGTTTTGTTAGTCAAATTGATCGAATTCATTATTAAATATGGTAAAAAAATAAAGTGTGATAAATTTTGTAGGATGAATAAAAATGGAAAAATGTAATAAAATTTCAGGGATAGAGGGAGTAATATGAAGAGTAGTTTTTTATTTAAAATGTTAAACTTTTTAATGCAATATGCAACTTGTGGTTGGAGACTAACGAAGTTGTTGTAAGGTAGTAAACAATTAAATACTCCTTCCGTTCATGAAAAATAGTTCTATTTATTTTGAAATTTGCACAAAAAATAATCTCATTTTTTTAAATGAAAAATTTATATCTTATACTTTACCCTCTTTTTTTCCTCTATACTTTACCCTCTTTTTTCCTCTCATCTCTTTTACTTTACCCACTTTTTCTTTTCATCTCTCTTATTTTTCTAATTTCTCAATAAAATTTGTGTCATTCACAAATTTAAAAACGACATTAATTTTCTACACTTACAAAAGACAAAAATGGCAACTACCATACCTACTTGAGTACCTTCAATAACCCAAAAATATTAATAACCGATTCTATATAGAGATGGCAACGGAAGTCACCTGATGGAGATAGATATGATTTATATCGGTCAATTTAATTTTTATTTATTTTACTACAATAAAAGTTAGCTTTATATTTATAAAAGTTAGAAATGTCATAAATATGGCTACATAATTTTAATAGTACGAATTTGATAGGTAAGTTTATACACTAGTTTGGTAGAGGCGTGCCCAAACGAGCCAGACCAAAAGTTAGATAGATGCCTTGCCTTGCGGGCCCTACCCTATTAACATCTACCTACCCCAATTTTAAATGACATGCAACTTTTAAAAATAATGTCAATATATTTTGTAATTTGCATATTTATTTTATGTTTTACTAAATAGAGAGTAGTTTTTATATCTAAGGAGTGTGATCGAGTGTCATGAGACTCGTTCATCCTTAACCAAATGGTCATAGATTTATCATGCCTTTTGGTATGAAGCAGTTTTAAATCCTTGGGCCAGTTGTCACACTCTTTGAGGTACCTATAAATTAGTGTGTGGAATAGTCACTGGACCCGCCAATGAATACCCTTGGTAATTACTAAAAAAAATTTGAGAGTAGTTTTTATATTTTGTGATTTGCATATTTATGCTCTACAAGTTTTAAAAATAAGGTCAATATATTTAAATTTTGATAGATAATAATGGATATAAAAAGTGATGAGAAAGAGGAGAGACTTTATATGGTTCAAGGTCAATTATAGATCCAAAAAAGTTTCAGAAAAATGAAAAAGTTATGCTAATATATTATGTCAAAGTTAAAAACCGTGTGATGCTATTTTACTAAACAAATGCAACATCTGGTTAGAATCTTATTATAATAAAAAAATTTCTTTGCATTCGTTTGTTGATCTATCATTTTTTGTGCACTTATTTATCATTCTCATTTCAGGCAAATAATTTTAGTTTTACTGGATCCTTATCGCTACTATTTTTTTTTTGCAATAAAGTAAAGGTTAATATGATAGTGCACGCAACTTTGGATTTTCATAGAAATAATTAGGTGTTGCGATTGTTGGTTTCTGGATTACAAGATAGTAAATCCGGGCGTAATACAACCCAAAAGAAGGAATACAGAAGGAAGAACTGAACTGAAATTACAACTTAAAAAAAAGAAGCAACTAAACCAGTATGGTATGATAGCCGAGTCGAGGAGGCCTCTTCCCGCAAGACGAGATATGCCCCGGTAGTGCTCTCGGTTTGGCGTGTCGTCCCCAAAGGTAAAACGGCTACGTCTCTTTTGATGCAGCACCGCAATCAGCAGAGCTCCGGCGAACGGGATGGAGGAGAGGGCAGAGCTTTCGACAGAAAAACAATGCAGAGAGGGAGAGAGCTTATGATGCTGAGAATGCTTGTGAATAATGTTATACTAATGCAGTGGAATGGCTAGCCTATTTATAGGCCAAGCCACCATGCAGGGTCAACCAAGCCATGAAGGCTCATCATGGCAGATTCGTAACCGCCTGCGGTTACGAGCGTGTGGCAGGAGTGTGCCTTTTGCGTGTGGCAGGAGTGTGCCTCGCTTGACGACGTGTCAAGCCACTTGGACTGCTGACTCGGCGGTGGTCTAAAAAGATTAGTTTGGGCCAAGCACCAAGCCCAAAGACCACCCAAAGACCAATTGCCAAGATCCAAGTCCAAGTCCAAGATCAAGATCGGGATCGGGCCCGTGCCCGAGGCCCGCGGCCCGTGAGCGCGAGCGCGTGCACGGGCACGGGCTCGGGCGTGCGGGCGGCGGCGCGCGCGTGTGCGCGCGTGTGGGCTCTTTCACCCATCTTGGTCCACTATAATTATTAAGTAACATAAAGGAACTTAATTTAAGCACATTAAAAGATGTGTTAATCCTCCAATGTGGGATAATTAACACTAGTTAATTATTCCCTAAGCTCCAACTCCAAGCTTTAATTAAAAGCTAATTATGCCCAACTTTAATCCACTATTTCTCACTCACCGGAAATCGGATTTGAGAAAGTGAATATACTACATTTATCTACGTAAAATGTAGATCGACGCTATGTCATTTAATTTCACAAAATTAAATGTTTCGTCACATTTATTATTTGGTCAAAATCCATTGACCGGGCATATTTAATCCATGATTTTTACAATCCCCCACATGAGTGGAAATAGCCAAATGCATATGCATGCAGACACAAGCTCAACCCTCGAGAGGTATATAAGCATAAGGATAGGTAGTTGTTGGCCTTGAACCTTCCATAGTCGACACCATCGGATACATAGACGGCTTAGTAGCGCGATGCTTTGAACTAATCCCCCACGGCGTGCACCGAGACAATGGTGTTAACGCTTAAACACCTCAACCTCATCCGTTCTCACGTTTTGTGTCCATTGCGGTCTTGGACACCACTTTGGATTCATAAGTGTGTTTTATGAAGCGACCACACTTCGCACTTACATAGGTGATTCTTAGTCAAGTACCTTGCCATATTTGGTCTCTTTGAGAACTCCATCTCTTTGAGATCCTTAAGAACCATTAAAAGTCATAGACTTAGCCTTTACCACTAGGCAAGTTCTCTAACACTCTATTGCTCTCTAGGGAATAGATATAGTTGAGTGTTTCTCATGAACTCTCATAGCTTAGTTGTCCCTTTGAACCAAGTTCTTGGGATCTACAGTCACCATGGTTGGGTTACCACTATAATAGTTCTTTAGTTTGTGGATTTCAAACCCATTCCCTCTAGCAACTTGTTCATTTGATCACGGTTTAACCCTTTGGTTAGCGGATCCGCTAGATTATCTATTGACTTCACATAGTCAATTGTAATCACGCCAGTTGTGATCAAATGTCTCACGGTGTTATGTCGTCGACGTATATGTCGAGACTTACCATTATAGAAGCCATTGTTTGCCCTTCCAATAGCTGCTTGGCTATCGCAGTGGATCAGCACTGGTGGTACTGGCTTAGACCAACATGGAATATCTTCAAGGAGGTTCTTAAGCCACTCGGCTTCCTCACCCGCCTTATCTAAGGCCATGAACTCCGATTCCATAGTTGATCGGGCTATACATGTCTGTTTTGTGGATTTCCACGATACAACACCACCCCCAATAGTAAAGACGTATCCACTTGTTGAAAGTGAGTCTCTATTATCGGATATCCAATTGGCATCACAGTACCCTTCAAGTACCGGGGGTATCTCGAGAAGTGTAGCCCAAGATTTTGAGTATGTTTTAAATATCTCAAAACCCTCACAAGAGCTCTCCAATGCTCTTTGCTTGGATTGCTCGTGTAACAACTCAGCTTGTTCACGGCACAAGCAATGTCAGGTCGAGTGCAATTAGTCAAGTACATAATGCATCCGATCACCCGTGTATACTCTTCTTGAGCAACAGGCTCGCCTTTGTTCTTGCTCAAGTGAACGTCGAGTTCAATTGGAGTCTTAACCGGCGCGCCATCATAGGCTTTGAATTTATTCAATATCTTCTCAACATAATGTGATTGTGTTAAGATGATTCCTTCAGACGTTCTTAGAATCTTCATTCCAAGAATTACATCGGCTAGACCCATGTCTTTAATGTCAAAGTTTCTCTTTAACATGGCCTTTGTATCGTTAATTACTTGAGTGTTACTACCCAAGATTAACATATCATCAACGTATAGACACACTATAACATGGCCGTTATTAGTGCTCTTAATGTAGACACATTCGTCGCACTCGTTGATTTTAAACCCATTTGATAACATCACATTATCAAACTTCAAGTTCCACTGCAATGGCGCTTGTTTCAATCCATATAGAGATTTTACTAGCTTGCATACCTTTTTCTCTTGTCCAGGTACTACAAACCCTTCGGGTTGTTCCATATAGATTTCATCTTCTAGTTCACCATTTAGAAACGCGGTCTTTACATCCATTTGATGAATCTCAAGATTGTGCAATGCAGCAATAGCGAGAAGCACTCGGATAGATGTAATCCTTGTTACAGGTGAATAGGTATCGAAGAAGTCATGTCCTTCCTTTTGTTTAAAACCCTTTACTACTAATCGGGCTTTATACTTATCCACTGTTCCATCGGCCTTAAATTTCCTTTTAAGTACCCATTTGCAACCTAGAGGTTTCGCACCTTCAGGTAGATCTACCAACACCCAAGTGTGGTTTAGCAAAATTGAATCAATTTCGCTTTGAACAGCTTCTCTCCAATGCAGCCCGTCTGGGCCAGCAAAGGCTACTTTTATTGATGTTGGTTCTTCATCCAACATGAAAGCAATGTAGTCAGGACCAAAAGTTTTTGGTGTTCTGACTCTATTACCACGTCTTAGTACTGTATCTTTTGGATCGGGCCTTGCACGTTTGCGCGATTCAGGTTCCGCATCCGCTGATTTAGAACTAGTGGCTTCTTCTTCCACTGGTTTAGAACTATTGGCTTCTTCAATTCTTGTCTCAGAATTGGTTGAGACTTTTTCCTTGTCTTTGCAAGGAAATGTGTTTTCGAGAAATACAGCATTCCTCGACTCAATTGTTGTTCCTACTGGGATAGTCGATATTTCAGACTTGTGAACAACAAATCGATATGCACTACTGTAAAGTGCATATCCAATGAAGATGCAATCAACCGTCTTAGGTCCGATTGTAACTTCTTTGGGCGGAGGAACCATTACCTTTGCCAAACACCCCCACACTTTGAGATATATGTAGGATGACTTCCTTCCCTTCCACAACTCATAAGGAGTGACATCTTTTCCTTTGAGAGGGATCTTATTCAAGATATAGTTGGCTGTCAAAACAGCTACCCCCCACATGTTATGTGGTAATCCTGAAGTTAGAAGCAGTGCATTCATCATCTCTTTTAGAGTTCGATTTTTGCGTTCTGCAACACCATTAGATTGTGGTGAATATGGTGCAGTCGTTTGATGGATTATACCACTTTCGTTGCATAATTCCTCAAACGGGGCTACATATTCGCCTCCTCTATCGCTTCGAATCGTTTTGATTTTACAACCAAGTTGATTCTCAACTTCGTTCTTATAACTTTTGAACGCTTCTATTGCTTCATCTTTACTTCTTAAAAGATAAATGTAGCAATACCTTGTGCAATCATCTATGAAAGTGATAAAGTACTTTTTACCACCTCTAGTTTGCACCATCTTTAAATCACATACGTCCGTGCGAATTAATTCAAGGGGTTTTGTGCTTCGTTCAACCGAGTGAAACGGCAACTTAGTCATTTTTGCTTCAAGACAAATTTCACATTTATCTTGGATATCCAATTCATTAGCCTTTAGTAAATCTAAATTTACTAATCTTTTAATGGCTTTTGAATTTACATGTCCCAATCTACAATGCCACAAATTTGAACACTCAGTCAAGTAAGAGGAAGTAGATGCTTTATTTTTATTAGCCAAAGGCTTTGCAACACTGCGAGTTGCCACACTAAGCTTGAAAAGCCCATCGGTTACATAACCTTTTCCGAGGGATTTTCCAAACTTATACAAAGTAAACCTATCAGACTCAAATACAAGTTTAAACCCCTTATTAACTAGTATTGATCCTGACACTAGGTTCTTGCAGATGTCCGGGACATGCAGCACATCCTTCAAAGTGATCGTGACGTCAGACGTCATCATGAGAATCACGTTACCAACGCCGAGGACTTCGGACGATGCTTGATTCCCCATGTTGATCTTCCTCCCTTCAGCAGCAGTGTAGGAGGCAAACTTGCTCCTATCTGAGCAGACATGAGCAGTAGCGCCGGTGTCGATGTACCAGCCACCCTTGTTATCCACAAGGTTAACCTCTTCGGTGACCACAGCAATGAGGTCGTTTTCATCCCAGTCCTTGAACTCCTTCTCAACGACGTGGGCAACCGGCTTCTTCTTCTTGCTGCAGCAGTCTTTAGCAAAGTGGCCATGTTTGCCACATTTGTAGCAGTCGCCTTCAAACTTCTTTGAAGGCTGCTTTCCCTTCCCTTTGTCGCTTGGACGGTTGGGGCGAAGGCGTTTGTTGGAGGGACCGCCCCGCTCCAACAGATTGGCTTTGGCTTCAAGTGGGGTGAAGCCCTTAGCCTTTTGGTCGCTTTTGCGCACATCAGCCTCAATGCGCAATTTCACGATCAAATCTTCAAGGGTCATCTGCTTTCGCTTGTGCTTGAGATAACTCTTGAAGTCCTTCCAACTGGGAGGGAGCTTGTCAATGATCGTGCACCTTAGGAATTTGTCGGGCAAGGTCATCCCTTCAGCCACTAATAAGTGGATGATCATTTGGAGCTCTTGGACTTGCTCCATGACGGGTCGAGAATCGACCATCTTGTAGTCCATAAATTTAGAAACTACAACTTGTTCCGTCCCTGCAGCATTATCTATGCTATACTTCTTTTCTAGGTTTTCCCACATTTGTTTAGATGTGGTTACATTGGAGTATACATTGTAGAGGCTATCATCTAATGCACTTAAAATAAAATTTTTACATAGATAATCCCTTTTTCTCCAAGCTTCATAGTCCGCCATGACTTCGAGCCTAGTCTCTTGGTCGCTTGGCGCGGGCGGCTCGTTTTCAGTGAGAAAGTTGGCGACGCCCAATGTTGTCAAGTAGAACAACATCTTTTGGTACCACCTCTTGAAGTCAGATCCTCCAAACTTGGGTGGTTTCTCGGCAGGTGGCATCATTCTTGGTGCCAAAGGTGCCGCAGTTGGTCCATGGAAGGGACCAATTCCGTTGCCCCCGAAGGAGCAACAACATGGTTGGGCATAGAGCCCTCACCATTCATGTTGGGCATAGAGCCCGCCATGGTCATGTCGGGCATAGAGCCCGTCATGTTCATATTGGTCCCGGAGGAGCCAATACCCGTGTTGGTCCAGAAGGAGCCAGCA